>NC_141707.1:31579197-32779197 GCF_971803275.1 Cyanistes caeruleus | reverse complement strand
TTGCCCGAGGTCTCACCGCCTGTCACAGCAACAGGGGCACGGATGGTGAACCTGAATCTCAGCCACTGGGCCTCATCACCCCAGTCCTTCCCATGGTGTTTTAAACATTGATCAAAATTTAAGTTAGTAGAGGGCGTGCCTGAATCAGCTCATGGTCTCACAGCTTGTTCTGGTTCTCAGATTAATTGTTCTAATTAGCTACTCCACAGGCAAATATATATTGACTCTTTCTTCATCTCAGACTTGGGGCCAGGCATGATTCAGAAAAACAGTCAGCTGTGGCTTCCTCCCAGAATTTGCCACACATCTAAATTGTAAACATTGCAGTCAACTCCCAGTTCATAGCACAGGTAAGAAAACTCACCTAGAAAACCAACTGTTTTTCTTCTCCTTTTTTTTCCTTTTCCATTTCAGAAGAGGGACATTTTAATAAAGCTTCCAAAATCCCATGCAGCACAGTATGCAGAGCTGCATTTCTGCAGCAACATTGAGTCTGTTCAAATCTGGGTACTGGAACAGGAGGAGGCATTGCCAACCTTCCAACCTCATCTTCTTGGAGACAGGAAGGCCAAATAAGCTCAAAATTAGCCTGGGAAATTTGGTGGAACAAAAGATTTGGAATCAAAACTCAGTGTTGTGTACTATAATTCACAATACAAGGGGGATTTTTGTCACAATCTCATCTCAACTCTTCTTAATGTTTTTAATAAATTCTCAAGATGAAAACATTTAGTGGGGGGAAAACACAGCAGTGAGTAAGTCCTGTATCTTCCACACAGAGTCTGTTTGGTTTACGTATTCCCTATAGATTGGACTGTGTGGGCAGTGCACCTGCCCCATCTCTGTTAATAAAGTGAAGATAATTTAACAGGTAACTAATGACTGAGTCATGTTCCCAGCTTTTCTACGTGCTCAAACAATTCCAGTCATTCAGTTGTGTTCATAACCTCTCCTGCTGCCACAGAGTTGCACTTCCAGTGTCTTTTGCCCTTGCCAGAGTCTCTGATAATTCCCTGTACGGGAAAGAGCCATTAGCTGCCAGGTCTGGAAATAACTACACAAAACATTGACCACCTGTCTTGACAAAATTATAAATGCTTGATGGAGAAACAGACATTTTGATGATAAACACAGATGATGAAAAGAGTTACCAAAAATGCAAAAGAGCAAAACAAACTGTGCATGTCAATTTATCATTGCTGCTAACGTATAGCTCGTGTTGGTCAGATTTTTGTGGTTCCTTTGTATTCATGCTATGATGTTTTCTTGTGGTGGCAATATAAGTTAAATAAATCAAAATAATAAATAAAAATTTTTGAACTTTAGAAGAAACATATTTGAGCAATCACTTATGACCTCAAATGGCCATTATCTTGTAAATTTTGAGCACCTGAAAAAAAATATTGACATCTACATTTACAATGAAATTTAGAGGGGGAAATCTCTTAAGTCTTTTCATGCAGTATTTCTGAACTAGTAACCTTTAAACAATTTCAAAGGCTGTCACTGGAGCTCTTGTGGACTGAAACTGCCCATTTTCAGTTGTTCATTTAATTTTTTTAAGTTTTTATTTTTAAATGAGTGATGGAGAAATAGACTTGGAATAATGTGCAGCAAAAAGGGTGTATGGGTGTTTGTAAGAACAAAAATATTTCCATCAAGCTTCATATGTGTTGGGAAGGACCTCTGTTAATTAAAAACAAATCCAGAAAATTACAGCTGAATTGGAGAGTCGTGCAAATGCTTTTCAGTTCAAAATTTGTTGATAATTAAAACACAACTGCAATTTAGTTAATCTTGTAAGAGAAGGACAGACAAACAATGTAAGCAGGGAATGGATAGGTGGATAAACACCTAAAAATGAGAATGTTATTCCCAGCAGTGGTAAATAGGAGCAGATTAGAATTCAAATATTTCAGCACAAGTTAAGCCTGCCCCTGCCAAAAACATTTTTGTTAATATTAACTCTGTACTGCCCAGCTATATTCTCTCAGATCCTACACAGTTTATTTGCTGGGATAAACCACTTGTACAAGATCAACATAAAGGTATCTGGGCAAAGGTGCACCACTCTGCCAGTTTAACTTCTATCCCCAGCTCCCATCTATGCTGCTTGTGTCTTATATTGTAGTTGCAAATGATTTCTGTAGAGATCACTCACAAGTGGGCCTTCACTCATAGTGCAAAGAGAGGATGTTACAGACGTTTTTTTATTTGGCCCTGTGTTTTATCTGCCGTAGCAGCACGTGTGTGTCTGTGCACATGGGTGTTTGTGCTGATTGTGATGGTTGTGATGTGACACAGGACATCCCAAGGCTGGTTGGGAACACAGTGGCAGGGACAGCCCTGGTGCCACTGCCCCTTCCCCAAGCGGGGCACTGCTCCCTTCCTCTGCTCCCACAGTTGTCATGTACCTACATCCCACACTGTAATGCGAGTTTATGCACACTGGCAGACTCCTTTGCACGTTGTGTGTTAACTTAGCATTTTATTGATCATCTGGGAGAAGAATGAATGCTAATCATTAAGTTTTATATGAATGTTTCTATTGCATGAAGCGCTATAGCACATGTGCCGAGTTAAGGGATGTTGCCTATGTAAATTAAAGATAATTCCGCATTAGAAAGATGTTTTCTGGAGCATCTTTATTCAGTTAGGTTTCAGCTGATCTGAAGGACTCCTATCAGCACTAACACAGAGGGGTAAGGCTTAGGAATGTAAGTGCAGATAATAGTTTGCTAGGCCAGGATACTATTTCTCTGCCATGGATTTCAAAAGGACTTACTGTACATACTGGTTCTGGCATTTGAAACTCCAGGCTTAGCTGGGGGATGGGGAGAGATGGAGGAAAAAGAGGATTTGATACAAACAAAACATTTTTTGTAAAAGGCAGATTCCTTTTTTCTTTCCATGTGCCATACAGACAGTATTTTTTGAGTCTTTACTGATGCTCTCACACAAGAAAATTGACTCTTGAAAAATGCACCATTACAAGTTAATATATCCAGTATGTAATTTGTACTTAACAGAAAGATATTTAGGACCATTTGCCTCAGCCATGAGACTTTCAGCTGCACAGTGGGAGGTAGTGCTTCAATGAAACCTTTGTTTTTAATCTTCTGATACAGTCACTAAGGCAGTTGGCTGGCTTTAAAATTACATCAGTCTTCTTTTTTAATCTAGGGTTTGCAAGCAGTAGTTAGTTTGGGGCATCCACCAAAGCATATCATTTCACAGGCAGAACTACCACCCTTTTTTTCTCCTCTCTTGGCCAGGATGCACCGAAATTGGTGTCTAAAAAAGAAGAAGGAAAATGAAGGAGAAAGTTGCCCAGGGAGCGCGGATATTCCCGGGGATGCTGTCCCAGACGGTGCGTACAGCGCGGCGCAGTTCAGTCACGTTTACTTTGTTTCCTCCTCTTCCTAAAATTAGATTACATTTCCCCAAGAGAGCACAATGATGCCGAAGCTGGACAACCCAGAGCCTGAATCACTTCAAAGCAGCCCCCTGTTTTCAGCGAACATCACCCGTCTGCCGCAGCCCCGCGGAAAGCGCATCGCTCTGCATAGCAAGTTGGGTGGCAGTGGGTCCATAATATAAAACTGTTGCCTTGTGTTCCTCTAAGCTCTGCCCTCCTCTGAAAAAAAAAAAACCCAAAAAAAAAAACCCTCATAATTCAGGCAACAGCTGGAAAGCTTAGCTTAATGGTCTGTGCTTAAATGTGGAAGGTCACAGGGTGCTGATCTAAGGAGCGGAGAAGTCTTGCTCAGCCGACTGTTGACACTTAGTAAACGGAGGAGGAGGGGACTGTGTGTGCATCTGAGAAAGCCATACCCCGGCCGGCGAAGAATAGGAAGCAACTTCTATTCAAGATTTGCAGGGGTCCTGGACCCAGTAGGGAAAAGCAACAAGGCCCTTCACTGCCTCTAAGTTACCTTGTATTATAACAGGATTAAAGTACATTTAGCTTCTCTATTAGCATACTTTAGCCCCATTTAGGCTTACTTGATGTTTCCGATGGCCTTTGATCAGCCTTGCATGGTGCTGGTCAGCTTCAGGACACAGCAGTCAAAAAGCGAGACTGTGAAATTATCCTGATGTTGAATCTCACAGGAGATATTTCTGGCTGTTTTCATTCACTCACCCCCAATATTCGAGTTTCTTTCTCTCTCTCTCTCTCTCTCTCTCTGCCCCCCACCCCCACACACCCCCCCCCCCCCCCCCCCACTCCTCGCTCAAGAAAATAATTTACTCATTGTTAAAAAAACAGGGGGGGAGTTGAAGAAAGAAAGAGAGATATTAAAAGAAAAAGGTATCTTAGTGACCAGTAATAATTAGCTCCTTGTTTGAAATCACTGCTGGCTTGTGTGCCGGTGCTGAAGCATCTATGAAAAATACTATAATTTCTACAGTGTCTGGCTTTTTATTGCTTACATTTGCATATAAATTAAATCCATATTGTAGCTTTAAGGCAAGCTAGGCTTAGAATGCCGTACAGCTCAGGGTCCTATTGTTTTACATCTACTTTCTATACTGTGGTTAAATGAAAAGGGAGGAGAAAGTAAAGGAGGCAGAAAGTCAGCTATGTAGCATTTTTAATTGCTTCTCTGCCAATTATGGACAGATTAATATTTAAACTTTGTAGTGCTTTGAGAAAAATTGTTTACGGAATCCACCTCTTGGTGTTCAGTGCCCCCTGTGCCTACAGCAATATCTATATTGGAATCTTTCGTCAAAGAAAATGAAAAATAATTAAAGATAAATACTGTTCTCTTTTAAAATATTTTATGGAAACAAATGCTGTTAATTGTAAACGTTTCAAATATAGGCACGATCCTTACTCCCAACATCAGCCTTAAAAGCCATTACCAGACAGCTTTTTTTCACCTGATACTGCTTATGTGCACGCAAAGATCTTGTACCATTTACTTCAGTTGATCTTATTTTTGTCTTCCTCCTCTGCTTCACGCTGCCATCTCTGCTTGACCGACTTAGGTTGGCCGCTCTGAGTCCCCGTTTCAGCGCGGCTGAGAAATCCACAGGCTGCTAACACTAACACATCAGGGCAGAGCCTGGGAAGACAAGAGACATTTGCAAAGATGAGTAACAAGAAGCAAATGGCGCCTCAAAGTCTCCCTTTAAAAATTCTTTAATGAGATACAGTGCATTTTTTTTTTCATTCTTTTCTTGGGCTAATGCCTAGTATGTACCAACCACTGGGCCACATTTTTAGGAAACATCTAAATCAAAAGTCAGAAGATTACACAGGGACATAAGAAAATCTTAAGATGGCAGGAGGCCAGGAAGCCCAGCTAGGCCTATCCTTTCCTCCAGTTAACAGTTGTTCTCCATAATATACTGTTTTTCTCCCCCTCTCTCTCCATATGCTTCTTGCTCTATTTGAAATCTGGTCAGATCAGTTGCTTCTAGAGCAGCATCTGGTAGCTTATAATATATACCCTCTGGAAAAAAAAAATGTATTACATTTGTACAGTGCAAGACCTCGCTGGAGCCGTGTCCCTCGTCCTCATATTTGACATTAGCTCTAATAACTGCAGCTCTGCTCCCTGCGGTTCCCCCCAGAGCCCTTCGCAGCTCCGCCAGGTCCCCTCTTAATCTTTTCTCTTTGCGAGGGATACAGACCTAGTTTCACTCAGCATCTTGGAGTCTCCAGTCTCGGAGTCATTATGGGACTTCGTTGTACTATTTCCATTTCTGCAATATCCCTTCCGTAATTAGGTAATCAAGACTGTGCATCTTTCCCATGTGGCCTTTTAAGATCAATTTTATTTATCAGTTTATTTATCTCCTATTAAACATTTTAAAAATTCTGGTTGCAGTACCATCAGCTGGGCACATCGCTAGTCTTCACAGCTGTCTGCTTGCTATCGTAATTTCCTTTTTCCTCTTGCCAGTCGCTCGTTTGCATCTTCTGTCTGAATTTTGCAGCTGTTCATATTAATAAAGGATGTTACAAGCACTTGAATGCATGGTGAATTTCATGAATAGTCTTCTATAGACACCAAGGTCTGTCTGGCAGGGACTGGCGTGTGGGCGAAGGGGTTGGTGGGACTGGTTTAACATCAGTGCTTTTGGAAAGGGATAGTCCCTGGTAATGGGGTTAGATGAAGTACTGCCCCTGGTTCTGGATGTCAGCAAAATCAGGCTTGAGAAGCAACACGCTGCTGTACAGCTAATTTCACATAGACAGAGGTTGCCAAGATTATATTAACACCATAAAGATCCTTCCCAAGGCAGTTGACTAGAGCCTGGGCTGTGGTGCAGCAGTAAAAGTCTCACTTCTTGTTTCCACTACAGTAAAATTATTTCCTCTGAGTTATAAATACCTATCTGTACATCCAGGTCTTTCCTATCAACTATAAAACAACACTCTTAAACCCTTTCCTTCATTACTCCTTGGAGCAGTACAACTGGTAGCTGAGAAAAAGTTCAATTTGTTCCCACATCTGTTATAATCTTACACCTACCCTCACCTCTTGGTGTTCTGCCCACTGCTTGGTGACCCTTTCTATTCCAGAGATTAGGGTCAAGCTCAAGCTCTAGTCTGATAACAAACTTCCTCTCTGTGCCTTTCCTTGCTGCTGCTCAAGACTGTCACTGTGAAAACCACCAAGTTCTGGCCCACAGGTGGCTGCATGCTTCCTGGGATGTCACCTGTGGAGATGACATTGCTGCACCGGGTCATTCTGGGCCACCCTCAGCCTTCGTGGCACCCACCAGGCCATGGCCTTGGGGTAAAAGGAGATTGAAAACCCACAGGGGTCCTTCTCCTGCAGGCCCTGATACATTTTACTGATGAGACACAAAAACTTAGGGATCAGTAACAAAATACTGCTGTGCTCTTTTTAGATGTTAAAATGTTAAGCCTTTCTCTCCCTGTTTCCAAAGTGAGATAGTGAATAAGAGAAGGCGTCTTGGCAACACCAACAAAGGCTTCAACCATAACCAGGCAAAGATAGTTCTGAGGCTTAAAACAGTTTGATTTCTTGTTTGTTTTTATCACTGCTCCTTTGGTGGTTTATGCTCCTTCTTATGGTAGATTGAATCAGAACACAGGCGCCCCATATACTGCAATACCCTTGAAGGAGGATCCACTCAAAAAATACCCACTCTTGTAAAATTTTCAGTCTTTACTTGTTGACCCATGAGATTTAAACAACTGTATTTTATAAGGACAGAATAAATTGAGTCCAGAATTCACAGCATTTTATATCCCCCTATGAGTGGCTTCAGTGTTTGTTAAGTTCTTCAAATTTTAGCTTTCTGTGTGTTACAAACCCCATCTTCTGGCAGTTTATCAGGTGCCTCCAGTATTGGTTTCAAAACAGATATTAAATACTGCTCTCTCACCTTGTAGCTGCAGTCATTTCCAAATGTACTGAACAGCTTTTCTGCTTTCCAGCCATCAAAGATTATACAGTGAGAATAAATTACTCAGCTGGGTGCGTTGTTTGTAGGCAAACCCAGGCAGTGACAGTATCAGTAGTCCCTGTGTTTAAAAGCATGTAAAAGACTTCTTCTTTTTCTGTGCTTTACATTGTGGCTCAGAGACATTCCTGCACAAACAAGGATGCTGGTAAAGATGTCCTGAGGTATCACAGCCATCAGCCCATTTCCTCACCCTTCATGCTGTGGATGAAATCCCTGGCATGGAAGCAGCAGCCTTGTAGGGGTGGGGTGCTCCAGAGGACAGTGGGGACGCCTGGCTGCCACCCCAGGCTAAGGAGCTGTCCCTATTTCATTCCCCTGAGCTCTTTTTGGGTGGTATTTCCTTGATCACAACTTAGATTATTTTTTCTTCTTTTTTTTTTCCCATCGAGAAAACTATCATGCTTGCTAAGTATCAATTAATGTTTCCAGCACCAGACAGATTTCTGAGATTTTATTTTATTTTTATTTCTTTTTATTTTCCCTTTTGTAATTTCTTGTCATGAGACCCACACTGCCCACTGCAATAGCACTGCTGTCCTTCAATGTCAACATTGTATTTCCTCTGAATTGCTGAAGTCCACAAGACTATTCACAAACCTAGCACCCAACTAGAAACCAGGCCAGATGTTCTTTTATCTTTCCTTTACATAACCCAGGCTTCTTAGAATGTTTCCATACAAATACTCCAGAGCAGTGAATTTTGACCTAAAGTTGAAAACAATTTCATCAAGAGTTTATATTTGGCTGGGGCAGAAGCAGCACAGTTCATAAATACTACGTCAGTTTGCTGAGAACCAAAAACTGTGTCTGAATTAACATGACCAGTCACAAAATATCTCAGGTATCTTTAACCATCAAAATTTTAGGCTCCAGGTCTGCAAGTTTTCCCATGGATAATAGAAAGGTACATCCAAAGGAATTCACATCTTCTCTATCCTCAGAGGATGAAGCACCTCTTTTGAAACACTGATTTCTATCCTTTGGTAACACAAGGAGCTCAGAAGACAAGTTTAGGTATATTCATAACTTTTAGCTACAGCAAATATCTTGCTATGGATGACTCACAAATCATCCATAATTCAAATACATTTCCAGAAACAATTTGTCTAACCATTTTGACAGAACGAATTTGAAGGGGAAAAAAATCTGCTTGCAGGCAAACTGCAAGCATAAAAGATGACTACATTCCTTTAATTAAAAAGTCAGTGTAAATAGTACTCTTGTTGATATTAAGTACCTTTGTGAAGAAGTAGCTTAAATCAAAACTTACATATAATAAATACAGGGACAGGTTTCTCACTGTGCATATGATGCCTTCATTATCTCTAAATACAAAACTGATTATTCATGATTGAATAGTAAGTATTGGAGAACCGTTCTTTTCTTTTCTTTTCTTTTTATTTTAATGCATCCTAAAAGTCAAGAAACAGGATTTTTCTTCTGCTGCTTTATTTTACTTTCTGGCTATTGCATGAGTCCTTTGGATATTCTTGATTCTGCCTGATACCTGAGACAACCTCCCAGGGCAGGAGTGGGGGAGATGTTGCATGCTCATTTACTCTTGTTCCATCCTGTGATAGCTGTGATTCTCTATTGCTTTATCATATGCAGCAGATCAGGAGGAGAACAGAACTGACTGACATGAGGTGCTACACCTTCCCTGATAGGTCAGGCATAGCAAGAAGGAAACTCCCTCTTTTCAAAGAAAGTTTTCTAAGTGTTCCCTACATTTCTTGAGGACACAAACTCTTTTTCCAGGTCTCTCATGTCAGCACTGATCAGTGGTAGCTCACCTTCTTGGAGAAGGGTCAGAACACTTTCAGGGAGAGAAATGACAGTATGCATGGATAGTTTGCCCTTTTTTAGTCCTTTCCTCTGCAGCTCAGCCTAAGCAGAAACCCACTATTGCACTTCTGTCATGTAAATGCCTTGACTTATCTTAAATTTAGAGCAAAGGGATCCATTAACGCTTTGTGGCTTCAACATTCCCTATCAGTTTGTTCTCATTGTATGAGTACTGGAGATGTGAGAAGTCCCTTGAAACAAAGAGTGTTACAAGTGGTAACACTCAAAAATAGATGCTGCCATTTTTATTAGCAAAGTACAGAAGAAAAGGCAATAAAAAATAAGTTTAGAAAAATCACTCAGCTCATCAAATACTATTGAGAAATCCACTAAGAGTGGTCCAAGCTTAAAATACAGATCTGAGTTTAAGATATTTTGAAATCTTACATGGCAGAACAAATTCTCTTTCTCACACTAGTGGCCGTCTCTGTCTGTCTGTCAGCTCAGAGCTCAATCACGTATTCACAATAAAGTATGGGTCAAGTCCTCGAATGTCTGTGTCTTATAGTCTTATTCTTGGCTGACAAGTGCTACATCTAAATCAGTGTATGGCATTAAGTTATAGCCTGAAAGCAGGCTGGGGTGGTAAGACCAGTTCAGACGATAAAGGCTTCTTGCTCCCCCACAACCTTCCACCTCTCTCAGGCCATCCTTACTCAAAGAAACAACTTCCAGCACCACTTATCTAATTGTAATTCTACAAGTGAAAGCACAGCTCAATAGTAATACTGTAAGGGACTTACTTGGGCAAGTTCCTATCATCTGGCCTGAGTCAAAAGATTACACACCAGTAATAGAAATTTATTCAGAGCAGAGATATCCTGGCATAATAAGACCATCTTGCTTCATGTAATTATAATTCATGCATCCAGAGACAGCTGTCCATCAGATATATTGTATTAGCTCGCTTTGATTTCTATAATGAGTTTTATTAGTATATTTATGAGGAAGAACAGTGGCATATAAAGAAGTTATGAATAAGTTATTATGTGTGCACAACCAACATTTGGGATTCTCTAAGTCTTGCAGAGAAGCTAAAGTCTGAACGGATACAGACACCCAAAACATGATCCATGAAGACCTATTTCATAATATATGGCACCAACACTACCCATTGTTTTGTTACACAGCCATGAAATCATGGCAAAATCATTCCATTATGCAAACAAGAAGTCTAAAGGGGAGTGAAAAAAACAAAATTTTAAACAAGAATGTCAAGTTTTAATTTCTCTTTAATATTAAATTGATGTGATATAAAAGGATATTTTTTTTTTTTAATATAAGAACTGGTACTGTTGGCCCTGGTTTCTCACATGCAGGAACATTCAGGCTGTAAAAGATGAGATACATTGAATTTAGATAGATTCAAGGGATGACTGTTGATTCTTCCAGCAAAAATGGTGGGAAAGGATGAAAATGCAGGACCAAAGAGAAAGTCAGTGTTTATGGAGATGAAGAGAAAGTATTGATAGGAAGTGATGCAATGAAATTATGCAGAGCAAGTAAAAGGGAGCAAGCACAGTCTCAGCAGCTCTGGAGACACATACCAATGGAGACAATGGTCTAACACATAAACACAGAATCATTACAAAACCTATTCGATAGATAACTACAGTTAACGGGTTTGAAGCCTGAAGTGAGACAGATGATTTTGAAAATGTTTTTCCTGTAACAGGACAGGCTCAGGACAGATATCTGTTTATATCTGTAACCCTCTACCTGTTCCTCCTCAAGGATTCTTCAGTGCTGCTTTCTGCAATGACAAATTGTCCACCCCCTTGCCCCCCAGGTCCTCAAGCCATGCTCACACCATCCTTGTCACACTGGTAGATTTGGGAAACTTCAGACAACTGAAGACAGATGTTGCAAGATCTAGGGGAATATTAACTCCCATGCCAACACTTCCTGGTAAAGAGGGTCCTGTTACCCAATTGTACCTCATCAAAGAAGTTTGACCAAATCCATCTGGTTTCCTCAGCTACCAGACAAAAGACCAGATCTCTTGTGTAGCTGAAGACTGGACCACACACTACTAAATTTCAGCTTTTCAAATTGCACCACCAAGAACCAGTGCAATCATTTCCTCATTAAATGTTATCAGCTAGGCCAGCACATCACAACTTTTTCACAAAGCCTGGAGAGATAAAAAGATTGATCCTCACAAAAAATCTCATTTTAATGGGACAAATATATAAGCAGTCCAGGCAAAGTGTGATGAATAACAGGGTGCTTGCCATGCACAAGTAACAAGAGCAGATGGATACTTAAAAGCCTAAAATCTCTTCTGTGTCCCCTAAGTGGTCTCCCTCAAGCAAGAAAAGAGACCAGGTAAAGATCTTCAGTAGACCTGCAAAATTAACCCACCTCCCCTGGGTCTCCCCACACTGACAAGTCCAGCTACCAGCCCTTCTGCCTGTGCCTGTGTATGCAGTATTTTGCTGCCACGAGCTGATCACATTTGCTGTGGTTGTAGCTGAGGTGACATCTCCAGTCATGTTTAGATCTTAGAACCGATTTCTGCCTTGCTGGCCAAAAATGCCATAAAGACCAAAGAAGTGTTCAGTATGCAAGAGCAGCTCTGTGTCACCACTACAGTTCAAGCTAGCCTGTCAGTGTCAGGGGAAAACGAAGCAGAGTCAAAAGCTATCCAATTATTTTGCTACAACCTTCTCAAAAGTCTTCCTTAAAGCTAAGACTTTTCAAGGAGGCAGGAAAAGTTGGTTAGAAAGCCTTTAACGACTGCTTCTTTCAAAGAAGATCTTAAGTTGCTGGCAAGTGTTGGGTCCTGCATGATACCTGCACTGAGCTCAGAGGAGTCTCAGCATCCCAAGTATTGCCTGACCTCCTGCAGGACCTACGGTCTAAAATGGCAGCAAAGATTGCATTTGATCTTCAAGAACTTATTGCACTTCCAGAAAGAAAGTAAAAGCCAGTGTGGTGCTGAATGATCCTGTCAGGACAGTAATTGGAAAAATCCCCACAGAAAGAGAAGCTCAACTGTCACAGTTTGTGAAGAGCCTTGATGAGGCAGGTTGTTTACTGCTCACAACCCTTGTGCTATTCACGACTTGGCTGACACTGCTGAAGGGCACGGCAGCCCTCCTTGGCCTCGTTCCTAAGCACAACGTATTGTTTCCAGAGCCCTTTGTGCTACTATCACTCCAATTAGGAGCTAGAGTGCCTTCACAAATGTTCTGTCCTCCCACTTTGTCAGACAGAGATGATCTGAATACAACAAAAAGTTTTGAGAAGGGGAAAGTCACAGATGAGGGCATTTAGGGATCATAATGGCAATGAGTGGCAGGAAGAGATGATTACAGAACTTCATAAATTTTAATCAAAATATCAAAAGAGGGTTCTGTCAGTGCAAAGATACCCTTCTCCTAATGGGACAACAAACTAAAGCAGCAGCTTTATAACATCCTTTGATGTCCTAGGATAGCAGGACCCCCGGAGTTGACTGTTGTGTCCCACAATAGTTCATTAGTAATGAAATTCCTAATTCCCTTTATTGGATCTGAGTTTTGGCTTCTAAGGTCTGACCCCTGAAGAGAGAAACTTCAGACTGCTTTCTGCTACACACTTCCTCACTTTGGGCATTTAACTCCACACTTTTACAAATACCACGTGCCTTCACCACAGTGAAGAGAAAAGAATAACCCGTTATCTTTTAGCAAGATACCCTGAGTATCACTCTTCCACCAAATCATCCCTCACGTTGCTGTTCTCTTGCAACTGTGGGAAAATATGTCTGTATTAGAGCTGAAAATTAAAGACAGGAGGATGGAGTTTACATCTTCTCCTTCTGGCCATGCATTTGATTCAATATTTTGTGACATACTCTTCAAGTACCTGCCTAGAAACAAGTAGTAGCACAAGCCCACCAGTCCCACCAGCCACTCAGTCCTTGCATGGTGTTTACTTTTGTCTGACATTTCTCAATCCACCATCTCATGGAAGCTCACAAAGCAAGCCACTGAATTAAAAAAGTTATTAATTTACCTTCCTCTTTTCTTTTTCTTTTCTTTTTTTTAACACACAAGCTCTCAATCCCCAGACAAAGGAAGAATAAGGAGCCCTACTCATATGTCCCTTAAAACCAGGACAATGGAGTGCACTTGGAAGAGAAGATGAGAAAGGGAAGAGTTAACTGGGTTTATAATTGTTTCCAGAGAGCAATTATTCAGTCCCTAAAAATGCTGGTAGAAGAAAATGGAAAATGAACATGGTCCCAACAGACAAATGATTAATATTTAGGGAAGGACTATAGCAGGGTTTGATCCAAAAGAAATGGAAAAGAGCATTTTAATGAGATTGGTATTCAGACTGTACAAACTCATTAGATTTGGGTTTTGCCATCTCATAAGAAAAATGAAGGATGTTTTGAAGGCAGGTTTCACGTTTGCATTCCCTTCCCCACCACCGGTGTCTGTGAGGAGGTGCCCAACAAGCACCAGCAGCCCCGGCAGCCTCGTGGTACCAAAGCACAAACACAACCTGGAGCAAGAGCCAGGCAGATAACTGGGAACCAAACATGCAGCTAATTAATGCTGCCAGAGAATTTTTATAGAGAATGTTGTTTTTCTTTCATTTTCCTTTCCCTGTGCAGCTAAGCTCAGAGCAATATCTGTGAGTAATCTCCACTCTCCAGCTGATCGGGGTGCAGCTCCCTGCGTGCAGCTAATATTGGCACTGTGACATTTCAGCTGTTTTCGGTGGACACGAGCAGGTGCAAAGCAGGACCCGTGGGAGCAGCACAGCCTGGCCCTGCTAGGAGGATGTGGAGGTGCTGGGGAGAGTTCCTGGCCACACCACTGCCTGCCCTCGGCCGGGACCGACGGCTCCTGCCAGTGCCGCGTACATCGGCTTCCATGTTTAATAAAGTTGTGGACTCTTAGCTTCACCACAGCTCGGCTCCCAGTTTTATTTCCCAAGGGTTCATAGCAACAGTAACACACAGTAGTTATAATGTGTCATAAAATAAATATTAGCAAAAGCACACCTGAGTCTCCCCCAGTTTGGAATTTGCCTGGCATCACAAGTCCCCTAAAGCACGCCTCCAAAAGCCAAAGTTGTCTGCGGCTGGAGGAGGTTTGTTTGTTTGCCTTAGTTTTGTTTTTTCCCTCAGCTGGCTGGACTTACGCCACTGTCACAGCTAATAAAGGTAGGCACTGCTACAGCACTACCTTGTGCTTTGCCCTAATCACATTGCTCTTGAAATTAAGTCTGTCAGCGCTTCGGCTGTAAACGCGTATTGCGAGAGCTTAATAACTCCACTGTGAACAAAAGAAAATTACTTCTAGACTCAAACCTGGAGTGCAAGACTTCTGCCTATGGGGCGACATTTTATTTGTTGCTGGGAGTACAATCAGTGTGCCCAAAATGGTTAAATAGATCAAATGCATGAACAGAAACACAACACGTGTGTGCAGCGCACGCACACTGGCAAACGTGCACACACATGTAAGTGACCTCATGTGATCTGTTTTACAAACTCTGCTCACACAGGGAGGAAATAAAACCATCAGGAGCTTGTGGCTCTTTCCCATCAATTTCCACAGTTTTAGACAAGTCTCAGCCTCTGCTTCTTTTTCCTTTTTTTCCTTTCCTCTAGAATAACAAATTTACACTAACCACCACACAACATGCTGGCCTGAAGCTGAGGCAGCCAAGGTAAAACTCCATCCTAGAGCAGTAGCCAGATTTTTATGTATCAAAATGTCCCATCTTTGAAGTTGAGTCTTAATAATGTCTTGCAGGAAAGCCCCAGGGCAGAGCCTTTCTCTGCCACAGGTTTCTTGTACTACTTTGAGAAAATCATTTAGCTCTCCTATTCCTCAGCTCTGCTGCTGAAAAATGGGAATAATTAAATTGCTCTACTTCATCAAACACCTCTAATGATAAATATGCTACAAAATGCACTGAACTGCCTGTGGTGAAGATTACCTGAGGGACAGAGAGATATAGAGCTAGAACAGGGAGACTTGTACCCCTCTAAATTCATGGCATTTTGAAGTCCAGAAGTGCTGTTCTAAACCAGTTTTAAAGTTTGTTTTATTAAAAATACAGTGATCAAATAGATTTTTCTATACAAACACTACATTTTTCTTCTCTATTTTCTCTTTTCTTATTTCTTTTCCATTAAATAACAATATAGACCACGTGTGAGGTACAGCACACAGCTTTGACCACACAATTTGGGATGGCCATGCTGGAGCTGATGGGGCTGCTGAGATGGCTTTGAACAGCACAACTGGAGATGTTTTGCTCTGTCAGGTCAGGAGTACCTTTCCCTAAGACCTGCACTCCTGATTCAGATACTAATTCACACAGAAGCTGTCCGCCCTCGTAAGGAGTGGCAGGAAATGACTGCCTGTGGCTCATGACACCCCAGCACCAGGATGTCTGCCTTCATCCTCATCCTCGTGTCACCAGGGAGCTCTGGTCCCAGAGCACGGGGAAAGGAAGGGGAGGCATCATGCAACAGGGAACAGGCCTGGAAGTTCACCCTGTCCCTTGGATGGCTCCTGCACCAGGAGATGACCCCCTCAGTGGCCATGGCTGTGGGAGTGAAGCTGTAGGTGCAGGAAAGCCTGGGGAAATGGGCACTGCCAGGGGCAAAGGATCTCTCTGTGGAAAGTGCAGGTGAAGTTAGGTAAAGCTGCAGCAGATGCCATGGACAAAGGGAAGGAAAATGGCCAGTGCTGGATTAAACAGAATCATTAAACATTAAATGCAGCATCAGCACATGGTGTAGTTGAGCTCACACGAGAGACTGTCACAAAGGGATGAGGTGTTCCAGCAGTAAGCAGTCACCAGTTCAGATTTTAGCCACCAAACCTTCCGCCCTCTCATGTTCCCTTTGCCTCACCTCCTTTCTTGTGTGGCCTCTGCTCAAATTCTGAGCCTAGGGAGAACTCATAGCATATATCTTCCCATTGCTGTGTACAAATCCTGCCTGCCTCCATCACCAGCTCCCTTTGGGACCCCTTACAAAAAGCAATAATGTTGGGATCAGCCAGAAAGGGTTCCCACAGCTCCCTCAGCTCCGCTTTTGTTGAGGATGGCTACAGCAGAGCTGTGTGGTCCGATGGTGCCCATGGACTGACACGCCTGTGTTTGCCGTGCTGGCCATGTATGGGGCACCAGCTGGAAAAGCCTGGGGTGCCAGGGCAGGGTCTCCCAGGAGCTGGCTCCTATGAGTCCTCCACCCATCAATCTTAGAGCAGTATGCCGTCATGGATAAACAGCAGCTGTTGCGGTAAGCTCATCAGATAACAGGCACATATATTAAAGTACCTTTAGCACACTTACTAAAACATATATTTAGCTAGGGAAAATAATCTTGCCCTGCCTATAAAAGTCAAAGTTGGCCTTTATAAATAACTCCTGGAACCCTGCACGCATCTCAGGAAATGGCGGCGGTGTGCATGCTCAGCCTCCTGCCCTGAATAAAATATAAACACACTGAAATATAAAGAACAGTTTGGTGAAGATAATGAAATCTAGTGAAGCTAGTAATTTACTCTGTAAATCATATAGCTACTTCTTCCTTGCCGTTGCCTGCCCTGATTTACATCATGAACCTTATATCCGAGTTTCTCCCCGCCTTATTGCAAGCACGGGAGCACGGGGTAGAGCATCTGTGCGTCTTTGTGGCTGGGAAAAAGCATCTTTACACTTGTGAAATGTCCTGCTCTAAATATGCCACGTTGGCTTGACACACTTGTTGTTTCTCCGGTCTTCTCTCAGAACCCAGGTCTTCCTGAGAAGGGAAGGAAAAGCAGACGACCTAAAATGCCTGTTTTGCACCCATTCTTGTCACAGCAGCTGGGAGTGGGGGCCATCTGAGTGCTGTCTTGGTACTGGTTCTGGGGAGGTGCACACAGCACCCCAAAACTCCCCCCTCTCCCCACCGACAGTCTCCAGCATCATGTGTCCCTTTCCCATTTTATTCGTGGCATAAACCCTCTTCCCATTAGCATGCAAAGGCTTTGAACTTCGGAGTTTTCCGATACTGCACAGAATATCTTGAGAAGGGGCTGGAAATAATTGGTGCTATCGCTTCCATAGCTCCACCGCGCACACTTGAGCGTGTGGAAATCCAAAGTGGCACCGAACGCTCAGGGGCAGGCAGCGAGCCCCGAGTGCCACAGAGCTGCTGCACAGGGCTTGGCCCCAGCCTCATTCCTTATTCACGGCTCTCCTTCAAGTCTAACCACTCCGAGGTGAGGCTGAGTGCCTGTGAATTCAAGTGGATTTCTCTCCCGGTGTGTGCCTGTACGTTAGGGAGGCGTAGGCATCGCTCTGCCTGGCTCTGAGCAGGAATAGAGACTGCAGGGAGAAAATTATATCTAGATGAGCCTTTATGATGTGTGTTGCTTCAGTATTAAGATCTCTTCAGGCCTTGTGTATCCGGTAATATTGCTCTCATTTTAAATTCTTCTAGTAATAATTTTAAGAGAAAATTCTTTGTGACAACTGCTGTTGATTTAAAACTAATGTTTAGCCAGTAATGGGTAATTGTATTAGACGAAAAAAAAGCTGCTGTAAAGTTGACCCCAGTCTGATTTTTAATTTACTGCATCATCAGCTACTTTTATGATACTATTTAATCTGCTGAAATAAAATTATTGCTCTATGAATATCTCTAACATTCAAGAAAAATTGTTTTTAGCTGTTCTGCTCTTGGGACTGAGGAATTCTTAATTATTATATGAATAATTCCTGTGAATACATTTATTTATATTTGTTTTAATTGTCACAATACTCAGAGAAGTAGCATGTTCTATTTCGCTGTGAGCTCCCTTTTAACCCACAAACAAGGAAAGGGAAAATGCCCATCATGACTTTGCAGACATTTGGAGTTCACAGAATGCATTCTGCATTTCCATGGGGCAGAAAGAGGGTGGGGGGAGAAGCAAAAAAAGCTTCCCTTTATTTTTTTCCCCCCCGTAAGAACCTGCATCTCCCTCAGCCGGGTCAATCGCAGCTGCACTCAGCACAGCAAGAGCAGGCAGGGCTGCTCTCACCACGAGCCTGGTTTGCATTTCCAGGACCCTTTCCCACCCCATGGCAGCCCAGGGGCCTGATCCTGCTCTCTGCTCCCCAGAACTGTGTCCCTGGTGAATGCAGCTGTGGCACAGCCGTAGCTTTGCCTCCTCCAGAGCTAAGAAATCAGCCCCACAGGGCCCGTTCCAAGCCCCCAGCACTGCTAGAAACAGCCCCACCGAATCCAGAGGGCTTTGGATGTGGTCCCCATGGCCTCTGCATGGCTACTAAAGAGGCTTGTGCTCTACCTTTATACAAATCATAAAAAATAACGTTACAAAAAGGCATTTTTATGTTTTTCTCTCTTATTAACGTTGTGCCGAAACAGCGTGCATCAGGGTCATGCAAAACAGCTTTCTGCTTATGCCCAGCATCAGCGACCTTCTCAAAACAATACACCACCAGATTAAAACAGCATCCAAAATACTGTGCAGCTCCTTTTCAGGTGGGAAAGAAATCTTCATTAGAAAAAAAAGTCTATCACAACAATAAACCTGCACTGGTTAAAAACGGATGGGTTTTTTATTTGCTACCCTTTTTAATAAACGGCAGGTTCTCGTAGAGATCACCTAGAAGATAAATTGGTCTGCTGGAAGAAAAAAAGACTCAGGGTGTAACAAAAAAAATGTGTATCTGTGGCACATGAGTTGCTGATTTTTAATGTTACCAGTACATTTATATTGTAGCTTTAGGTTTATTTACCCTGATAAATACTTGATTACCTGGCTGCAACAACTGCGGGAGAAGGCTGCTGTCAAATTTATTATATGATCAAGTAATGGTTACAAGATAAAGTAAGGTAAAACAAATAATTCTTAATGCTGCGCAACCACCTATTATTTTATCCAAACAACTTCTGTTATCTCCTTATGGTCGAACGCCTATTCCCTAGAAAGAGAGTAGAAGTCTCTTTTTACCTCAGTAATTAGCTTGTTTGAAAGCTTCCACAAATTCTTCCTATCATAAATTTTGCATTGCTTCATGCACAATAATGCACATAAAATTAAATAAACAATTTAATTAATTTAATTAAAATTAAATATTAAACATATTGTGTATAAGAAGCCCATGTCTGTGATTTAATTGGGCAGGAGTACCCAAAGCAGTTTGGGTAACAGTGAAAAATAATTAAAAACAACAAGTACGGTAGCCTCTGGGTACGAAGAGTAGTTGGGAGCTTTCTCCTGAGAAAGGTTTATTTAATTAAAACCAAACTAATCTTTGGAAAACACTTGATAAGCATTTCATAATACAAATCATAATCCAAAAATGAGGCTTATACTTCGTCTACATGATACTGGAAAATAATATTAAATAATTCAATTCTGCCATGAGCTACTTCCCCAGCACACACAGAATAATTCAGCAGACAGCATGTTTACCACTTTTAAATTTTCAGTAACATTTAGTTCATCTAGATAAATATTCCTAAATTATATGAAGGCATAATGGATCTGTAAGTGATAAGGCTGAGAATTAATGCTTTATTTAGACTGTTTATTCCTTCCTGTGGATTTTATGCCAGACGAGGAAAGCACAGCTAACTTAGAGGGCAAGCTGTGGCTGTGTTGGCAGGTAAGCCATTTGGCTGTGCTCACGTTTTCTAGCCTATTCTTCGACACCTTTCATTCATAATAGAGAATATTATTTCCAGGATCCCATATAACTGGAGGAGGAATAGATTATTTATAGGATGGTGTCTCTATCTATACTTCATGTTGCCAAATGCTTGTATTTCTATACTGTCCGGTGATAATTTCAGCTCCCTGAAAAACTTGGATCCTGCCCAAGGTCACAAACTATCCGCCTGGACATCAAACAGTCTGCCTTGCACAACCGCTCGCAAGCTGGATTGCAAATGCTGACAGGCTTTATAGGTCATTTCAAAAACAAATGCTTCATTTTAACACCTTAGACTGCAGCAGCTCCTACAACAAGCTGCTGATGCCAACTGGCTTTTTCAAAAGTGAATGTATCCAAAGAGATCCTAATTGACACTTTCAGGCAAGTGCCCAGCATAACTGAATATTACTCAGGTTTCTGGAGAGCAGTTTTAAAGTGACCATATAATTTAAGTGACCTTTGAATATAATTTAAAGTGCTACTGTAAAGCCCAGTTCCTCTCCCACTGAATGGGCTCCATCAATGGGGAAACTCCCATTGATGTTAATGAGGGCAGGAGCGGGTACTTCCCCACTGGCTCCCATTGAATTATCCAGGTTCCTTTTTCTGTGGGAGCTTTTTTTTTATACATTCCTGGGAAGATCCTGTTAACTGACTTGGAGTTACTTTGCTTCATATCATACCCGCAGCTTTTTAGCAGAGAATCCGGTGATTTAACTGAGATTTCTGTGGAGCAGAGGTACAATAGAGCCCTTTACAGGGTGTGGGAATTTCCCGCATGTTGATTAACTTCATACTGTAAAAGACCGTAGGCCAAATCCTTCAGTCCTCACGCAGACAAAAGTCCACATTGACTTACCCGCAATCTGCCTGCAAACGCTCATTAAAGTCAATGGCATTTTGCTTTGCTCAGGGCCAGGGATTTGGCCCTCTGGTTGTCTTTGCAATTGGCATCGCCAGGAGATGGAGATTACCCCAGCACCGAGCCTGCAGCAGGCTCTGCCTTGCCCCACACCTCGGGCACTGCTCTTCCCTTCAGCCCCAAAAGCTCCTGGCAAAACCCCACTTTGGGTGCCAGCGTGGTGAGGGATGCCCAGCATCACCCCTTGGGCCACCACCCTGATGTCTTCATGAAGCCACCCCCAGAGCCTGGCATTTGCCCCACGGGGCAGGCACAGAGCAGGCAGGGCATTAGCCACTGAGCCACAAGGTCCCTGTCCTCCCCACTGCAGCTCCTCTCCAAAAACAGTCTGCCTTGCATCCCTTCCAGGACAAGGTAGCCAGTATTTTAGAACCACCTTAGAGGGGGGTACATCTATCCAGAAAAGAATAGAAATATAGTCCCAAAAAAAGTGGGCTGCTTTCTATTTGTTTGTTTTAGCCGTATCATAGCTCAGACCTTCCTTGCCATTGTGGTTCAATATTTACTGATCGAAAATATAGACTAGCTGCAAGTCACAGCATTTGCCAGAAAGAACGATTATCATCAGAAAGAAATGGGCATTAAAAGAACAGCTCTTCTATTTCCAGAATATAAAACAGACATTCAGAAGAACAAACAGAGCAGAGAAGAAATGATGGTCATTTGCAAGTAAAATATTACTAAACAATATATCATTGGATTAACTGTTTCATGTATTTATTGTGAAAGAATATATAGAACTTTACATGAGAAACTATCAGTACAAGCAAGAAACAATGCAGCCTTTTAAACAGCTTGCTTTTAAGTTTAATGCTTCTGCTCGTAGAGCACACAAGCTTGCTCCCACTGAAGCCCATGCAACAGCTCCTGCTCAGTTCAAAGGGGTCAGGATCAGGCCCTGAGGTTTTCAGCTTTTCTCCTGTAATGTCCCTTTCACCACCATTGCAGCCCCCCTGCTCCTGGTGTGCTTGGGATGTATTTATGGTGGGGAATGTGCAGTACAGCCAAGAGGCACCAAGATGCAATTTGGGAGGGGCTGATCCTGAAAACTGTGGAGGGACTTTTTCTTTCTACGTACATTTAGAAAGAAAAGGAGGGGACAGAGGGGTAGGATAAAGAAAAAAAAAAAAAAAAAGCAGGCACATATTGAGTCCGGTCCTGCATTTGACTGAAGGACTGAAGCAAACCATTGAGCACAGTAGCGAGGGCTGACTGGACCGGACAAAACCTGACTCCATTTATTGTCTTTTGTTGTGGTGTGCCAGGAATGCAGGAGCTGTAGTTATTCTGAATTAGGGCTGGCTCTGGGCATGGCTTTGTACTCTCAGGACCTGTGCACTGCTGAAAATTGGTGCAGCTCTGATCTCTGGCTTTAGAGACTTTTCTTCCTTCCAGGACTATTTAAAATAGTCATGTAACAATTTCAGTAACTCGTTGGCAATTAATTTTGTGAATTTGTAATTAGTTTTCTACTCTTACATAAACTTAAATTGGATTAATTTTATACTCTCTTACCCAAAATACAGTTCAAAAGAAGGATTTCTAATAAATTTGAAAGGCAAGTCTGTTCTAGTACTTGTCTTAGCATACCCAGAAATCATTCTGAATCATTTACCATTCAATGCATGCTTAAGCACCGATAAAAATTAGAACCAAGTTAATTCTATTATTTAACTAAATATTAAAGAGCTACTGGAATTTCTACACCACCATATTATTTTTTTTTAATCTATCTAACCAGAAAATCCATTTAACACACAAACATCTTCCTGTGACTTCTTCTAAATGAAAGAATTTTTGCAGAAACAGAAACATAAAAATAATTGCAGTGGTACAGTTGATGACAGCTTTCCTGGCAAACACAATAACTGCCTATTGAGATAATTAAGGCACCAGTAGAGATGCATAAGATAAAAATGGAGTTAGGGCTGGATTAGTACAACCTTTACTCTGTGTGATGCAAAGGGCTGGGTCTCATGAAGTTGTCTCCAAGTCCATCTTCTTTCATTCAATGCATAGGGAAGAGCCACATTTATTTTTAGTGCTTGAGCTTTCCCTTCAAGTTCACTCCATCCAAATTAAATAAAAACCCTAAGACTATTTTGAATTGCTTGGAAACAGATCTTGAAGCCTTGGTTTACCTTTAGCTTCATGAATACAAAATTCTTGGTGATTTCAAGGATGATTTTACCAGGCATAAAAGAAATGGTAAGTTGAAATCTCAGAGTTGCTACTGCTATAAGTGTGGATTTAGGAGGAATCCAAAATAAAGGAATCCTTAAAAAATAAACAAAACCACAACTGAATTGGGCCCCTGATATGCATTAATTACAATAGTGATGTCACTCATGTTCAATCATTTACATGTTCTCATAAATCATCTTTAATAATTTATTGGATATAAAGAGGAGTTTGAAGTGTGACAAGCTGCTGTAATTTTAAATAAAGCTTACAAGTAACTTTTCAAGCTTTGCAGGCTCAGGGTAGTAAAACCCACTGACTGAGCAATGTGTATCCAAATACAAAACCCCTCAGCAGAGGTATTAGCCTTCCTGAAAGGCAGAGCTGGGTGCTCTTCACTCAGCATCAGCACTGCAGGGACTAATCTGGAGCTGGTGTAAGCCAGCATGCAAGGGAAGGGAACCCATGCTGGCTGCATCCACCTTGTCACACAGCAGTGGAGCCAGCAGGGCTAAAGCACTTTAAACCAGCTCTCCATTCAGGACACCAGCTTCAAAGCAATTCTGTGATGGATTTGGGGAGCAGCAAGGGGAGCGCTCAGGAATTTCAGGGCAGTGGTCAAGAGTTAGTGGATTAAAAAGGATCAGCGGGACCTTGAAGCTTTCTACAGCACCTTGGGTTTCACTCTCTTGGGGAAAAATCCTTCATCTTTGCTACTGAACTCCCTGGGAAGTCAGAGCTTGTTGCTGACTTGTGACTGACCACACTGCACAACCAGTTTACAAGAGCTCAGCTATCCTGCTGGAATCAGCACTCAGGAATGTCCTCAGGTGGGAGGAGTAGGTGCTTGGCTCTGTGAGCAGTAATTGTACCATCTCCTGGATATTCAGAAATCTGCAATATGCAAGGCAAAGAGGAATGCTCTACTTTCTTCTGGCATTGCTAGGTGCCTGTTATTTTTGCCAAGATTATCCCACCTACAGCAATATTCAGGGCACTAGTCTAACGTAGCTCAGGCTGAGCTGATGCTCATTTTTAAATTAAACCTCAGGTGAAAGCTGCAAATCCACACGTGCAGATGGTTTGTCTGTGTTTGCAATCCTGCACGCGTGCAACTTAGCACAGTGCAGCTCCCCTGACCTCTGGCTGCCAGGGTTTTATTCCTGACAGGCTAGATGTGAATAAAATCATATGGAATTGTGTTTTTACAGTTCAGCCTTCTGAGTCCCATCCTGCTGCCATTGAAATCAATGGCAAAACTCCCAACTTCCCTAGTCATATCAGATTAGCTTTGTTCCACGGACTGAAACAATCTAATAGATACCAGGTGTCTTCCACAGAGCTTGTGTGGTCTACAAGTAAGTGGAACATATTTTAAAAAGTCAAATATGAAACAGCTACATCACAGAACCTGTAATAACCTCCAACTGATATTATTATCTATGGAGGACACGATCACTATCTAAAATGTGACTCATTATATATTTATATGATGCATCCTATAACAGACATTCTGGGGTAAATTCAGCTGCATGTTAAACCACTACAGAAATGGATCCATATTTATGTTCATTTCCACAAGTAAGCAAGGATCTCGTGTGTTTTTACTTAAGGGAGGGAGCCTCAAACAACCTTACATTAATCCAGAAATCCACTTTAAATATATGACCCTGCATGTAAAAAGACCTATAGAAGTTAAAGGCAGCAAGTGAAACAAATAGGTTGCTGTTCTAACATCCCTTCTTGCTCATAGCTATGAACCTCCACCATGAAATTCCCAACCTGCTTTTCTAGAGTTATGGACCTTCACCAGCTCCTCCAGTAGCATGGATATCACACAGTGCTATAAATGTCCAGACCTGGGCTGCACCAAGGCATCCATCACTGCACAAAGGGTGTAGCTGGAAAACACACAAGGGATTTCCTCCTGTGATGTCCTGGTGTGTAGGTGGCCCAGGAGCCTTGCCTGGCTCAGGTGGAATTCTCAGTGCCCTGCTCTGTACCAACAAGGACAGAAAGAAATCACTCTGCCCACTCCACCTGCAGAGAGGAGCCCCAGAGCAGCTTCTCCTTGTTTTGCTCAAGGGAGGACCAGCATTTCCAGCCAAGGACTCATCAGTCAGGTACAGCCAGGTCAGTAACTTAGAAACACACAGATGGGATGATCCCAAGATAAAAATCAGACCTTTCTTGGAAACAATGAAAAAAATATATTGGACATTTTTCTAATCCAATTAAAGGTCCTCAGATGTGCCAAGGTCTACCCTGGCTCCTTAGCCAGAAGGATACACCTGGGGACAGCTCTTGGGGCTGTTTGTGTGCAGGTGCTCAACTCTGCTGCTCTGCTCTTGGCTTCCAATTCCATGTCCTAGGGGCAGATTCCATGGATATCCTTGATTACAGTTGGCCTGGGGCTCTTCTGGGCATCTGATGGATGGGGACCAGAGTCAGAAGCCTTCAAAACACTTTCCACTGGCTTTCTGCTGGGGAGGCTGGGGAAGCCTCACATCTTGCAAGCCTCCCTCTTCTATCCAAACCACTGACTGTTGTTTCCTAAGGGCTGAGGGACAGCATGGGCTTGCCCCAGCCTGGCCTAATGGGAAGTTTGGGTCCAGGTACTGCTGCAGCAGCCCTGCAGGAGAAGAGTACTGCAATAACTGAGGTGTGCTACTCCCAGGAAATAATCTAAGCAGCTGAAGCTGCTCATGGAAAGGGCCAAGTTGACAGTGCTCTCCAGCAAAACTGCTGCTGGAATCAGTGCTTGGCTCCTAAAGGAAAAGGGTACACCTTTAATTTTTTATTTTTTTTTAAGCAGTACCAGGAGTACATCAAACCTCGTTAAAAAAGCATGACCCAATCAGTATTTCATTTGTATCCGAATATCTAGTGCTATCTCTAGTCTTATCTTTTACCAGTCACTCTCTTTCATTATGGTCTCCTTAAGAGGCTTACATGCTTGTACTTTTCCAATAAAGATCTTGGACAGTGCGTTCAAGGGTAGCTTATTTTAACATTCATCACATTTAACAAGACTTTTACCAGAGCAGAGAGAACGCGTAACTAATTGTTGGAAGATCTGGTCAAGTTTATTGTGACGGGTAACTGTCGGGCAATTATGATTTATTTATTCAGAGGGAGATAAGGCACGCATTGTTCTCTCTGAGGAAAAAAAATGGGGCTGATCCTAAAGTTAATATTATTTCCCATGTCTTCTTGAATCTTTCCATAACTGAAGGCACCCACCAGAGCACAGTCCTCACTGGATCAATTTGCTCCAAATTTGGGGTTTAAGCTCGACTTCTCCCCCAACCTCTCCTGGGCCCAGCGAGGCCATGCAGGTGCAGCTCCTCCTTCACCTATTTTTTAAAAACTCTGCTGGAGTGAGGGAACTCCTCAGAGAGTCGATGTCCCCACAGGGTCCCCGAGCCCCGCTCCCCGCCGGGGGGAGCCTGTGATGGACGGGGGCAGGGTAACAAGTGGGGTGTCCTTTTCATCTGGCAATCAAAGAAAGGCCGAGGAGCTAAAAGTGCCCCGTTACTGCAGCCAGTCCTCACAAATAGGGGCGTCGGGAATCGGGCGGGGAGCGTCTCCGCCGGCCCTGGGAGTCACGCCAGACCCGGAGCGGCCCCGCTGCCCGCACAGCCCTTCCCCGCACCCCACCCGCGGCGGGCGGAGCGGCGCCCGTGGTACCCGGCAGCGCCCGGCCCCGGGCTGCCTCTACCTCCGGCGTGACCCGGCTGATCCCCGAGCTCGGAGGAGTAGCAAGCCGAGGATGAGGAAAAAAATAAAATTTGAAAAAAAAGGAAAAAAAAAAAAATCACCAAAAAGTGCTCTGTCCGCCTGCATCCCCGCATCTCCCGGGAGCAGCGGCTCCTTCCCATACTTGAAGCGAGCCCGGGGGCAGAGCGGGGCTGCTCCCAGTGTCGGCCCCCACAAGCCACGGAGCCCCCACGTCTGCACCCCGGCACCGGCACCGGCACCGGCACCGGCACCGGCACCGGCACCGGCACCGGCCCGGCCGAGGCCCGCAGCGCCTTGGGTTCACAGCCGCTTTTCTCCTTAACCTCCTTAACCCTCCCGCAGCTACCAAAGTTTTCATTCACGTCTTCGTTATCTCCAAACTGATCAAGTGGCCAAGAACAAACAAGAAAAGTCTTTTTAATGTAAGGGTTGCTCACCTGATGTAGTAAAGATCAGTTCTCAGAGCAAAGGACTTCTACTTCCAGCAAAATCTGGTTCCCCGACTTACTCAGCCGGAAGAGCGAGCACCATTAGCTGCTTTACATAGATTTTTTTTTAAGTCTGTGTCAAAGGCATTTGATGTAGAGCATAAAGATGCACCTTGCATGCTTCTGTCAACAGCCAGCCCGAGGCTGGGGCTCGGGTGCTACGTGTCCAACTCCCCAACAGAAGAAAAGTTAAGATTTTTATTTTTTTTTACTCAAAATTTATTACCTTTTCTCAAAGTTTCAGCCCTTGGCCATTCGACAAAGCTTTTTCAAAACGGTTTTAGATTTAATCGGAAACCGTTTGAGTTGTGTTTTCATCCGACCGCCGCTCTGCGTTTATTTCTTGTAAAACAAAATAAAAGTTACATCGAACTGGTTTGGCCGACATGAAGTCAGAAGGCTGGGGCTGGGAGGTGTTCTGGGCCGTGTTCCCCGCTGCCAAGAACCGCTCCGAGTGCGGAGGGAGCTCCCCGCAGGGAGCGCCCGCCGCCTCCCCCCGGGACTCCGGCGGCTCCGGACGCGGCTGAGCGGCTCAGGGGCGGGAGGGTAACCGGGGGAAGGCCGGTCCCTCTATCCCCCGCAGCCGCCACCGACTCCGGACAAATGATCGATGAGCAGAGCTCCTACCTCTGCTCAGTCACTTGGTAGCGCTGCCTCGGACCTTACCCGACGGGGAGGGACAGGTGAGCGCTTGGCAATATTCACTGTAAACCACTGTTTACACTCGCTCAATTCCGGCGTGGCCTCGAACACCGCAGGGAAGTACGGAGGGAGCCCGGGTTCTCCTGAGGCCCGACCCCCGGCACCGCCCGGCTCCCAGCGCCCTTCGGCGGGATGGACTGGGCGCTCCGTGCCCGGGGGAAGCGCATCCTCCCCCTGCCGGAGCCGAGGGGAGAGCCCCCCGCACCCACGGCCCTCCAAGCACAGGGGAGGGGAGCGAAGCTCTCTTGTAAAGCTCCCAGCCGTCGGAACCCGCAAGATAAACATCATTAGAAATCATTGTAATTGGGATTGTGAAATCTGACCTCTGACCCTCCGGGCTACGTGTCACAACCGTGTCTGCTTTGATTCCTCGAAAGGCGGCACAAAGGAACAAGCTCCGTGACAGGAGGCAGCGGGATCTGCGCCCCGGCCGGAGGGGACCGACGGGGGGGACACGCGTGGCCTCCCCCTCCTCCCCCGTGTTTCATTTGCATATGCAAATCAGCAGCTCGCCGGGCCGCGCCCTCTCGGGTGGTGGTCGTCGGGCCAGGGCCGGGGGCTCGGAATGACTGTGCCCATTCAAGGGGTGCCTTGGAAGGAGAAATAAGCATCGGTGCGTCCTTCCACCAGCGGAGGGAGGACAGGGGTGCTGAGGCTTGTCTGTTGGGTGTTGACGGATACTCACATCCCACAAATGCGCGGCTGCCTCCCAAGAGCCGGGCTGTGGGGGAACAGAACCCCGAGGCACGCAGGAAGGAGGGGGAGGGTAGCGCTTTGCCCCCAGGGCTTTTCCGCCTGGGCTAGCGGGTGCTCCTCCTGGCACTTGGGCTCCCCAAACCCATCCGGCCGGCCGGCCCCCAGCATTCCTCCCCGGCCGGGGGCCCGGTGCGCGTCCCTCGCCTCCCCCCGCCGCCCCCCGCACACCTGGTCCCTCTCCTACGGGGAGCATGTTGCGCCTTCTGCTCTTATTTCTCAGCTCGGGCTGGTGCTGAGCCCCGGGTGAAAGTCTTCCCCCCTCACCCGAGTGCCGGAGAGGATCCCCCGCGGGCCTGTTTGCCCTCGGCACCCACAGGGGACCAAGGACACTCGTGGAGCCAGCGAGGACGGACCTGGACCTCACCGCCCTGCACCGATTTACCAATATGCCCCGCTCAGCTGCTCTCCATGAGAAATCCTAAAAGCATAATTACATTAAAAATCTGTTTAAATAATCCTCTTTAGGCTTCCTTTAATCTGCCCTATATTTCTCTCATCGGCTTTATTCCTGACTTGTCCAACTCAACGGAGTTTGGCTGGACAAGTCGTGGCTGAGGAAACCTTTATTCATCTTCTTCCTCCTCTGGAGCTCCCAAGCCTTCGGGCAACCCCAGCGCCCCGGAACCGGCTCCCGGCTGCAGGTAGGCAGCAGGTCCCGGGGTCTGTCGGCGGGACGGGGGGCGCCGGGAGGGGGCACAGCCCTGCTCGACCCACGCCGAGAGCCAGCCTGAGCATCACCCGTGTCCCGCGGACAGGGGAAGCGAAGCGGGTCGGTGCCCTATACCCTCTGCAGGTCCGGGCCAGACCCGGCCCGGGAATGCTCTTGGGGAGGATCATTACTCGATTTTTAAGGAGAAATGCCATTTTTCGCCTGTACAGCTCCAGGCGCGTGCGAGGCGGCGTGTATGGCAAAGGCAGAGGGTCGAACTGAGACTGGAGCAGGCGGGAGTAGGGGAGCGATCTCTCCGTGTCCCCCCGACAGCGGCAAGCCAAGGGGGGGCTCAGGGGGAAGCTGAATGCAGCCCCCGAACTCTGCAGCTGCCCCCGCCGGTCCGGGCTCTCGCCGACCGCTTTCCCTGCGAGCGGTGGAGCTCGCACTTTGAAGGACGGCTTTATTTTCCTCATTGCGGATTTGAGCTCGTGCACCAATCCCATCGAAAAAAAAAAAAAAAAAAAAAAAAAAAAAAGGGAGAGAAAGAAATGCACAACCTTAGATGGCGCTGTACAACATTTATTTAAGCCCTCCGAGTATTCCCGACTCGTCGGCCTGCAGAGAGAAGAGCCCTCGGCGGGCAGAGGCGGGCTGGACTGGGCGGGGATGGGGTGGGATACGCTGGGGTAGGATGGAGCGGGATGAGGTGTAGGAGGGGTCCTGCCCCAACTGCAGCGGGCACAGAGGGCGGGGGGCTCTCTCCCCAGCCTGCGTCTCCATCCTCGGACGGTGATAGCAAACCGCAGCTCTAAGCAGGAAGAGTTAAAAAGCACGAAAATGGCAGAAGCCATCTCCCGCCTCCCCACTGCTCCCCTTCCCAAATAGACGGAAACCCCCTAATGCCTGTGACGGGACGAGGAGGGGGGAGCTGCAGGCTGCGCCCACCGGGAGTGCTGCTGCTTGCCCCCTTCCGCCCCCCGGTCCCACTGACCTGGGCACGGCCTCGGCATCGCCCCACTCTCCGGGGGGATGCAGGAGAAAGCGTCTCCCGGATCCAGCTCTGCTCGCTTGTCCTCTTTCCCCGCCGGCTGCGGGCCTAGGGCAGGGATAGAGAGGAGCAGAAAGAGGGGAAGGAAAGCCGACAGAGCCTCGCCGAAGGGAACGGGCGGCTCTCCACCCGCCTCGGCGCCCGGTTTCATCACGGGCAGTGAGGAGCGGAATCCGCCGCCTGCCCCCGGCCCGGCGGGGCCCCACGCACGGCCCGCGTGGGCTCGGGCCCGGCGATCCTCGACGGCTCGAGGACAAGGCCACGGGCACGGCCCGCTCCCGGCCCGTCGCTGTCCCCGGGCCGGCGGCGAAGAAAGCCGAGCCGGGACTGGGCACCGGCGGCTTTTAACCGGGGCTGGTGGAAAAGCAGAGCTGGGGCTGCAGCCGGGAGCCCCCCCGTGCCCTCCGCCTCCCCGCGGTCCCAAGCACACGGCAAATGCGAGGCCGAGCCCTGCAGGCGGGAGCGGAGGGCAGGGAGCGGCGCCGGGAGCGCTCCCGGGAGCGGCGGCCGCTCCGGTCCGATCCTCGGGAGAGGATCCTCGCTGGAAACAGCGTGGCAGCAGATCCTCTCGGAGAGAGGCAAGGAGCTGTCACACAAATATCTTTCCAACACGTCCCGGAGCCCTAAACGTCCAGACAGTTTCAGGAAATTTTTCAGCGGGAACCGTGGTATCACCATTATTATGAGGTGTATTTAATTTCTGGTTAAAAGAGGAGGTGCGGGAGGCGAGACACGACCACAATTGCCAAAGATAATTAATTCTTTTAAAAGGGTAGAAAAAATTAATTTTTTTTTTTTTTTTTAAATCGAAAGTCTAAGGGTTTTTAACAAGGGATGGACAGTTTAAAAATTGCTGCATCTATCGAAAGCAAAACCTAAATATGCCACCGAAATGGCACTATGTACACAGCGTATGGTGTATGTATATATACATTTATTTATTGTATTTATATACATATATATATATATGCAAACACCCATACACTAATATAAAGAATTACAGCCAGCCTGGATCCTGAACACAGTCTACACTTTATTTCAGACTACAGATTTCTGAACATAATAAAATCTTTGGCTTGTAGCGGCGGGTTCAGTCTCGCAGTCTGTGGATCAGAATTTTTTTTTTCCTCGGGAAAAAAAAAAAAGAGAGAGAGAGACAGAAATTCACACACACAAAAAAGATAAAATAAGATCAAACGACAGATGAGAAAAAGTCCGACATTTACTGTAAAACAGGAGCAACGGACATCTGAGGGCGGGAGGGAGGGAAAGAAAAAAAGGAAAGCAAACAAAACGAACAAACGAACAAAAGAAAGGAGAAACAAGAGAAAAGGGAAGAGAGAAACTGTCCAGCAAATAGAGATCGCTACACATATTTCTTACCTGAAATTAAATATATACAAGGTCATATGCTGTTTGGCTATATAGAGATAATTTTTTCTTAAGTGTTCATATTTATTTTTATTTTTTTTTCTTAATCGGAGTCCTTATACTATGGATAGACAATAGATCTGCTTTTAAATCGCACCTGTCCGCCTCCCGGCCGGCGGGCCGGCGCCGCGGCGCAGGGCTGGGCTGGGGCCGCCCGCCTCACTCGCTCTCCTCTTTGTCCTGCACCGTGGTGGTGGAGTGGTTGTAGAGTCCCTGGGCCATGAGGTGCAGCGCCAGCCCGTTCTTGATGCCCGTCGCCTTCTTGATTTTGGCCCGTTTGTTCTGGAACCAGATCTTGATCTGGGACTCGTTGAGGCTGAGCTCCTGAGCCAGGCTCTGCCGCCGCTGCTCCGTGATGTACCGGTTCGCCTGGAACTCCGCCTTCAGCCGCTGCAGCTGCTCGGCCGTGAACGCCGTCCGCGGCCGCTTGTCCTCCTTCTCCGTCTTCTTCTTCTTCAGCTTCCTGGTGCGGGGGCCTGCGGGCAGGGCACACACACGCCGCTGGGCAGGGCCGCGCCGCCGACCGACCGACCGACCGACCGACCGACCGACAGACCGACCGCCGCCCCCGCCCCGCCGGCCGAGGAAAAATGGCCGACGGGTGAAATTTGTGCTGGTTCCGTGTGTCCCCCCGGTCCCCCAACCCCGGCACCGCCGCCCCGGCGCGGCGGAGGGAAGGATGGGAAGGAACGGGAAGGCCGGGGCCGAGCTCGCCCGCGCATCACCCGCCCCGCCGGCCCCACCGAGCCGGCCCCGCGGGCGAGGGGAGCGGAGCCCCGCTCGCCCCCCGCCCCGGCACACGTCGGGGCACCGCTCCGCCCGCCCTGCCGAGCCGAGCCGAGCCGAGCCGAGCCGAGCCGAGCCGAGCCGAGCCGAGCCGAGCCGAGCCGAGCCGAGCCGAGCCGCACTCGTCCTGCCTGGCCCGGGACCGGGGCCCGCCGGCCGGACAGCGGCTCCGCCGGACAGCGCGGGGACCAAAGGTCCCCGCTGCCAGGCACCGGGGAGCCGCCGCCGGCAGCAGCCTGGCCGAAGGCTGCCCTGGTCTCCTTTTGGGGGACAACGACCCTCCCAGCAAAGCCAGCCCAGTCCTGGGGGGCCCTTCTCCGCCGCTACCCCGGAGCCCCGCTGCCACCGCTGCCCGGGCTGCCTCTGCTCTCCGGCGGCCGATCCCTGCCGGGGCCCTACGGCCCCTTGCAGCTCCCTCCGCAAAGCCCGGCCAAAATCAGAACCCCTCCGCTCCACATCCAGGCCGCAGAGGGGCCGGCTGAAGTGCCACACAGCTCGCCAGGAAAGCCACCGGGTCCCGGGGCGCATCCTGAGGGCAGCGCTTGGCCGAGGAGAGGGTACCCCCGCTCCTCTGCCCGCCGGCCTGGCCCGGCCATGGGGAAGAGAAGCGGGGAGAGAACCGTGAAGAATGGGATCTACGAAAATTCCCCGACAGCTGCCGGGCTCGGCGGGCGGTCCCAGGCCCGCAGCCCCCCGCCAGCCGGAGCCGAAGCCGGCGAGGCCTCCTTGCCACCGAGCAGGCCGAGAGCTCCTCTCCCGGCGCAGCTTTTCACCGGAACGGGGGGATTCCCCCCGGCTCGGCAGCGGCTGTCGGCAGGGAGAGAGACGAGGCCCGGCGGGGAGAGGGACGGGGCCCAGCGGGGAGAGGGACGGGGCCCGGCGGGGAGAGGGACGGGGCCCAGCGGGGAGAGGGACGGGGCCCGGCGGGGAGAGGGACGGGGCCCGGCGGGGAGAGGGACGGGGCCCAGCGGGATGCTCCCGGGCAGGGGGGTGAAGGGCGCTGAAGGGGACTGAATCGCCGAGTCCCGGCACCTTGCAGCGGGGTGCCGGCGCCTCCGACCGCCGCAGCTCGCTCGTCCCCGGAGCCGAGAGAAGCAGTCGGGGCCGGCGGGCAGCTACGAGCACAACAAAGAGAGCGGCCGAGCCGAGCCAGGCTCCCCTCGCCCTTCTCCCCTCCGGGTTGCAGCGAGCAGGGAGAGTCGGGGAGGAGGACATGCAGAAATGATCCTTTGCCCGAAGAAAGGGGAGGAAAGGAAATTAAGGCGCAAGTGCAGAACGGCGGGCGCTCGTTGGCCCCGGGAACCGGCAGCACAACACCCGCGGCCGGGCCGGCCGGGAGCGAGGCCGTGCCGTCTGACAGCTCTATCACCCCATCAATCACCCCAGTCAATCAAAGAGGCTTTTCTGAGTTTGAAGTCGCTGGACGTGTCAATAACGGGGGATGGAGACGGCTCGGCCGCACTGACGGCCGGAGAGGAGCACCAGGCCGGGCAGTGCGGAGCGGGGCCGGGGCCGGGCAGCGCCGCCTTCCCCGGGCACTGGAGCGGCCCCGGGCAGGCACAGCGGAGCCCACCCCGGCCCCGCTGGCCGATCCCTGGCTGCTGGCTGGAGGTGTCATGGGGAAAACACATCTCCTCGTCCTCTAATTCTTTCCCAAAAAATGGCAATTAAAACCAGAAAGTAACGGTGATAAATGAAGGGGTGCCTGAGGGCACCTGGAGAATGTAAGGACGTAGAAGGGGCGGCAAAACAGGGCCGGGAGGACCGAGGCGGCGGCTCCCATGGGGACGACCTCAGGCAGAGGCTCATCCCCACCCCGGAGCTGGGCCCCAAAAGGCAGCAGGGAGCACCGGCTCCGGCAGCAATGCGCGGCCTAAGGGCCTGCCTGGCTCGCTGCAGAGGCCCCGGTAAACAGTCCCTCCGCCACCTTCTAAAAAGCCCTTTTTCCTTCGCCTCCAAAAAAACACTGCCTCCTCCTTCCCCCCGCACCGCCAGCAGCCGCTCAACATGTGGCTCGGGTGCTTGCCCCCTCGCTCCTCCAGCAGCACCCAGGGGAAAAAAAAACAAAATAAGGGGAGAAAAAGCCTCAGAACAAGGGAGCGGTGGAGCCCGCTGCCTTTTTCTCGCAAGGCTCTCGCCCCGCGCTGCGGAACACCCGGGGCTGCGGCAGGCGGGGCGGGCGGGGGGCGCGGGCAGGGGTCGCTCCCGCCGGCTCTCCGCTTCGAACCGCCGCCGAATCGGGGCCCGGCGTCACATTCAAATTTGGGAGACTCGGAGGAGGAAGGAGGGGTGGTGGCGGTGGAGGGGGGAACGCGTTTCCTCTCGCCCCGGGTGACCCAGGCCGCCCCCTCCCCCCCCACGCGAGGTCCGCAACAAGCCGGGAGCCAAAGCCAAGGGGGGAAAGAGGGAAAGGAGAAGGGGGGGCGACCTTGTCACGATTTAACAGCTCCCAGATGCGCCGCGGTTCCTTACCCGAGGACGGTCTGTCTGAATACCTAGTGCAGTAGACCCAGGCAGGCCACACCAGCGGCTGTTGCGAGTCGGGCTTTATAACAGGTCCTCCATTATTAGAGCCCATGAGGAGGATGGCGGGGCTGCCGTGCTCCCCGTACTTGGCCGGGTGAGTCTCGCCCCCGTCGGCGGGGGGCTTGGCCGCCCCCGCCGCCGCCGCCGCCGCTGCCGCCGCGGCGGGACTGGCTTTGGCGGCGGCGACGGGCGGCGGCGGCGGCGCGGAGCCGTCGGGACGGCAGTTCGAGTCCGGGCAGAGGAGGGCGGGCGGGTTGGGCGGCCGGGCCAGCAGCGGGTTGACGTTTTCTCTACCTGAGCTCTGCCCCCGGTCTCCGTCCCGCTCCCGGCTGCCTCCTCCTCCTCCGCCGCCGGCCGGCGCGGGCGGCTCCTTCTTGCAGCCGAAGTCCGGCCTCAGGATGTTGTCGATGAAAAAGTTGGTGGTGCGGTGGGGCGGCGGCGGCGGGGGCGGCGGCGGGGGCGGCGGGTGGCGGCGGCGGGGCAGGGGCAGGGGGCAGGGCGCGGCGGGGGAGGCGGGCGCGGGGCTGGGGGACACGGGCACGCTCTCGCCATCGCTGCCGCTGCCGCTGCTCGCCGGGCCGGGCGCCGCGTCTCGGTGGCCGTGCCCCTCCGGCGGCTCTTCCATGCTCAGTCCCCGCCACGGAGATCGCTGCCTCTTTTCCCCCCCACCCACCCGCTTAACGCCCACCCCACTTTGACGGTGGGTGGCGGGGTGGAAAAGGGGGAGGAAAAATTAAAAAAAAAAAAAAAAAAAAAAGAAAGAAAGAAAAAAAAAAGAAAAAATATTAAAATCCACTTGTTGGGCTGGAGCTGAGATTTTTTTCTGTCCCTCTCACGGATGGATCCAAAACCTGGGAGATACTCGAGGGCTTCTCTCCCCCTTCTCCCGATCAGCTTATATTTCCACCACCAAAAGAAAAAAAATACCAAAAAAAAAAAAAAAAAAAAAAAAATCAGCACCAAAAAGGTGTGCGGCGGCACCACGGCCCCCCCCAAAAAAACCCGCCCCCCGAAAACCCGTCACGATCTGCCCATCTCCCGGCCGCCGCTGCCGCGGCTCCGCGCTGCCCCGCTGTCACGCTCCGCTCTGCCCACGCCGCGGGCTGCCGGAGCCCGTCCCCGCCAGCCCGGTGCTGCGCCGCCCGCGCCCGCTTAGGGTTCTTTTTTTAATTCTTTTTTTTTTTTTCTTTTTTTTTCCCTCCCTTTTTTTTTTTTTTTTTTTAAAAAAAAAAAAAAAAAAGGGCCAAATCTCTGACAGCGCCGGTCCGTGCACCAAACTCTCCCTAAAAAATCCCTCTGCCACACTTTTTTCACTCGCACCGGAAGCACGTGAGGTGGCCCCGCACGTGGGGGCGGCCAATGGCGCGGCGCCGCCGCCGCTGACACCCCGCGCCGCGCCCAATGGGCGCCCGCCGGGCCGCCGCCATAAATACCGCGGGGGGACCGGACGGGGCGGACGGCACCGGGCGGGACGGGGCGGGCGGCGGCGGCGGCGGCAGCGACGGGGCGGGGGCACCGCGCCGCGCCCACGCGCGTGAACCGGGACCCCCCATCCCCCCCCCCCCCCGACCCTCTTCTAGCCCCGTAAACAACAACTTCCAGCCGCGCCGCGTCCTCCGCGGGTGGCGGGGATTTGGTGATCGGCCGCTTTCCTGTGGCCCCAGCGATAATAAACACCCACTCCTCCAAATCTCTGCGCTTTTCCCCCTCGTTTTCCTTTTTGTTTTCTGTTCTCCCGCGGCGGCGTTGGGCAGCGCGGGGAGATGGCGAGTGGGGTGGAGGCTCACTGGAATCGAACCTTTTTGGTTTTGAGGAATAAAAATTACAGTTAATAATAATAATAATAATAACAATAAATAGCAATAAAGGCAGGAGGCACTGCCGGGACGAGCTGATCTTACGGCCGCAGCCTCTCTTTGGTTTGTTCCTTTACTGGGTTTGGGATTTTTTTCGGAATACGAAGCAGATCAGCTCCAGCTCACAGCTGAACTCGTATCGTGTTTCCTCGTCTGCTTTTTGATGTTTGCTTGTTTGGTTGGTTGGTTTCGGTTTGTTGCTTTTTTTTTCCCTGGTATTCTTGTTTGGTTTTGGTTTGGTTTTTTTCTAGCAGGCAGTGAACGAGCACTTCGGGACGCGTGTTGAGGCAGACGGAAAATTTAAGGATTTTAAGGGATGGGAAGAAAAAGCCACTTTTTTAGGATTGATGCAGCTGTCTAAAAATGAATTTACAGAAAATAAATAAAAATACCCTGGTGCCAGTTCTGGTTTTGCTGGGCTGCTGGGGCCGCAGCCAAGCGCCACGGGGAGGGAGCCGCTGTCTGCTGCCCCGGCCGCAGGCGCTCACGGCCGCGGGAGCCCAGCCGCTGCGGGAAGGGCGGTGTCGCTGCTCCCACACTGGCCATGGGGGTCCCACGACACCCCACATTTCACACAGCGGAGGAGGTCCGGGCGGGCCGGCTGCCCGGAGCAGCGCAGACACCTGCTCCGGCTGGAGCCGCTCTCCGCCCGCGGCCGAGCCCCGGGGCTGCGGGAAGGGCATTTCTGGGACTTTGCTCATTCTGACGTAACCGAAGCCCCCCAGTTTTCCCCCTCCCCAAAACGGCGGCCGGGTGGCGGTGGGTCCGGGGAGGCCGCCGCCTATGTATCCTATATGTGCTCGGCTACGGGCCCAAAATGCAGCCGGAGCTCTGTCTCTGTGTGTCCGTGTCTCGGCGCTTCCTTGCGGGCTGAGCTGCGGTGCCGGCGGCAGCGAGGCTCCCCCGCCTCGCCCCGCCGTGCTGCACCGCCTGGATGCTCTTCCCTCCCCGGGAGCAGCCCCGAGGAAGCGGCCCGGCTCCGCTTCCAGGAGGCGACCGGCACCGGGAATCGGAGGAGACACCTCTGGGTGTCCGTCAGCTGCTGCCCGGGTGCCCGGGTGTGTGTGCCCGCACCTCCGAGGCACGTTCGGTTATTTTCTGTACCGGAGAAACATTACCGAATTGTTACCTCCAGCCACACAATAATCCCCTAAAATAATAGCTGGCAGAACACAATCAGCCCTGAAATCAAGAGCTTCATCCGCAATTAAATGAATGTTAAACCCCCCCTGCATTCACAATATCATATCATTTACTCGCACCGAAATTGGGTTTATTTATATTTAAGTTAGCAAAATTGAAATCTTTATCCCAAAAGCGAGCGTGGGTACTTAATTAAATTCTAATTAGGACACTATCAATATCCCATTTAGCCACGTAGCCTTTGTGAGCCGCGGTCCCTTTCAGAGCTGTAAATGGGGGCTCGCTGCCTTATCTCTCCTGCAAGAGACGCCTTGAGAAGGGCTGCAAAAGATAATTTATAGGTTTTAATTACTCTTCATTCCGCCTGATCAGCTTGGCGTTCATCACAGGACGGCGAATAAAACCTGGTCAAAAGCACTGTCACTATTCCCTGGCAAGACGCTTAATCAAAGTAAGCAGGGCCATATTACACGCTGCGAGCTTCTTCACGTAATTTCCCAGCTGCTGATAAAGCTAGTTGAATAATGCTGCAGTCCTTCGGAGACACCATTTACAGAAATGACTTTATTGACGGCTTAACGTCGGTAATTCATTTTACCTTTCATGTATTGGGAGCTCGGATTTGTTACAGTAATAGGATGATAAATGTCCTGGCGGCCCTATAGCTTTTATTATTGAATACAATACACACACCCATCCTTAAATGTTCCAAAATTGGGTAACAAAAGGGAGAGAGAGAGAAATCGAAGCCTTTAACTATTTAATTTGCCTTCCTGAGCACGCCCGGGGGGGAAGTGTGTCTATGTGCATGTGTGTGTGTGTGTGTGTGTGTGTGTACGTGTGTGTGTAGGGAGGGGGATTATTTCATCTGGAGTCCTCCCTTCTTCTAGAAACTGTTCTGGATAGCAAAGGCTTCTCTATAAATTGAGTAGGTTTGTGTACGGAGGGGGTGGGGGATCGGCTGGATGAATAAGGAGGGGTTAAAGGAAAAGACGATGTATATTTCCAGGCTGGATATTTTTTCCATCGCGACCCTTCCTATCTAAATAGATAAATATTACTCCCCGGCTCTCAGGTAGTTACAGTAATCGGGGTAATATGTCTACACACGGTGGCTTAAGGACGGAAGCTTAAAAAAAAATCCTTCTTAGGAAAAAGTTCCCTCTGTAACTCGTGGCTGCCGCTGGGTTTCGGGGCGCCCGTCGGGGGTCCCGGTCCGCACACGCTGCCGTGGAGGGGGGGGCCCATCCCGCGTAGCCTTCGGCTCGTCCGGAGGGGCACCGAGGGCTCCCCCGAAAGTGCTGCGGGGCCGGGGCCGTGCTGCAGCTCTCCTGCCCCTCGGAAGTGCCGCCGTGCCGTCTGAGTCTCTTGCAGGTTGGTGTCCCCAGCGGCTCTCGGCGCTGGGGCTTGGGTCAGCCATCCCGGCTTGGGGAGGGAGAGCATCCAGCCCGGGGGGCGGAGAGCAGCCCAGGGCTGGCGGAGCCTGCGACACCCGCTGCCCGCCGTCGGTGCCAGCCCGCGGAGCCCGCAGTCTCTTCGGAAACCGAGCGAAATCATTTCTCCGATTTCGTTGTATTTGCTTTTATTTGGCCTTTTTTTTTTTCTTTTTTTTTTTTTTCTTCTTCTCCTTTTCTTCTTTTTGAAGAAGGCCGCCAAAGGAAGGACGTTTCAAAATTAAAAATAAAAATAAAGTTAAAATTAGATCAAAAATCCTTTGCATTTTTGTTTTCTCGAGGCCCTTATAGGAAGGAGGAAGTATAGAAACGTAGTTAATATACGCTGTGGTAATCCTATTTCTACGTCTAGATCAGATCTCATTGGGGCCTTTGCTGAAGGACATAAATGAGTTGTTCTAATACAATAGATTTCATCCTTCCTACAGGGACTGGCTGACCAGAGGTTTTGTTAAAAGTGAATACGAATAGATTTCTGCTACAAGTGCAGCATTATTATTATGAGCTGTAAGGTCAGACTATACATTCCGGGTCCCCAAAGCCTATAGACCCTGGGAAAGGCGCGGGATATACCACGTCATTGTACCTGACAGTCTCTTCAATAGACTAATTCAATTATCGCTTGGGGATTCAGTCTTCATTGAAAGCAATAATAGCGGTGTAATTCGTTGGTAAATAGGTACTGGAGGCAGCTCCGCTCGAAACTTTTTTCGGGGCACAGGTTTATATCTCTGAGAGTCAAAATCTCTCCTGGTAGCAAGGAGGGGAGTGGGAGAGAGAGGAAGGGATGTTTTTTGTGAAGAGAAGGGCCGGGCTGCGGGGAGAGCTCGGCTCGGCCGGCCGGAGCTGCAGCCCCGCACCCCGGCCCGGGCGGGCAGCGCGGCCGCCCCGCTCCCCCGAGATGCTCCCGGGGAGCCGGGGATGCTGTGCCCTGGTGTCCTGGTATAAAGTTATGAATCAATTACCATCCAGGACCACCCCCGCCCCAGCGAGGCAGCCCGGCTCTCAAGTCACGGGGAACTGTAGCAAAGATTTAATTTTATTTACTTATTGTCACTCCTCCCTTCCCAAGTGGAATGGAGACGAAGGCATCCTGCAGAAGTTTCTGAGGGGAGAAAACGGTCTTTCATAATCTTAGCGGTATTATTGGTTTGATTATTTTCCTACAAAAAAAAAAAAAAAGAAAGAAAAAGAACGAATGGATAAGGCAAAAGAGGAAAAAAAAGCAAGGGAAATATAAGTGAAAAGAAAAAGGAAAATAAAGAAGAATTGATCAGGAAAAGGGGAAAAAACAAACAAAAAATACAAAAAAAGACTATTAAAAAAGGAAAGAGAGAAAGAGAGAGAGAGAGAGAGAGAGAGAGAGAGAGAAAGAGAGAAAGAGAGAAAGAGAGAAAGAGAGAAAGAGAGAAAGAAAGAGAGAAAGAGAGAAAGAGAGAAAGAGAGAAAGAGAGAAAGAGAGAAAGAGAGAAAGAGAGAAAGAGAGAAAGAGAGAAAGAGAGAAAGAGAGAAAGAGAGAAAGAGAGAAAGAAGAAAGAAAGAAAGAAAGAAAGAAAGAAAGAAAGAAAGAAAGAAAGAAAGAAAGAAAGAAAGAAAGAAAGAAAGAAAGAAAGAAAGAAAGAAAGAAAGAAAGAAAGAAAAAGAAAGAAAGAAAGAAAGAAAGAAAGAAAGAAAGAAAGAAAGAAAGAAGAAAGAAAAAGAAGAAAAAGAAAAGAAAGAAGAAAGAAAGAAAGAAAAAGATAAAAAAAATAGGAAGTGCATTAAAATGAGAAAAATAGAAGAAATTAAGAAAAGAAAGAGGAAGAAAGAAAAGGAAAAAAGAGAGGAAAGAGAAAAGAGAAGGGAAGAGAAGAGAAGAGAAGAGAAGAGAAGAGAAGAGAAGAGAAGAGAAGAGAAGAGAAGAGAAGAGAAGAGAAGAGAAGAGAAGAGAAGAGAAGAGAAGAGAAGAGAAGAAAAGAAAAGAAAAGAAAAGAAAAGAAAAGAAAAGAAAAGAAAAGAAAAGAAAAGAAAAGAAAAGAAAAGAAAAGAAAAGAAAAGAAAAGAAAAGAAAAGAAAAGAAAAGAAAAGAAAAGAAAAGAAAAGAAAAGAAAAAAGAAAAGAAAAAAAAGAAAAGAGAAAAGCTCGCTGCTTTCCAGTGGCCTGCCTGTAAACCCCTTCCCATTTGTTTCCCAAGCCCCCTCCCGCCCCCCACCCACATCTGCAGCCCACCCTAGCTCGGTGCGAGCAGCACAAGTCACCTGGATGGGCTGTTTTAAAAGGTGCCAGCTCCCGGGGATGTTCCTCCTGGCTGCCCGGGGCACGCTCCGAGCAGCCGCATCCTCCCGCCCGGCCGGCAGCTCCCGAGCAGTCTGCTTTAACTTACAGTGCATGTTTCTGAGCGCTGCTTTGCTCCACTTCGGGACAGATAACCTGTCCCTTCGCTCAAGACGTTAGCAATAGGGGCTGAAAGTTCCGCGGAGGGTTTGGGGTCCGCACCCGCCTCTGCTCTGCCGGTGCCGGTCCCTCCGTGCTCTTCCTCACCGGCACACCCGGACGGGCTGACTCGGACCCGTTTACACTTTAAAATATGTTTTCAATTTCCTCCAGCTCTTCCCACCTATGTCTCGCCCAGCTCCCCTCTCGGCTCCGGGAGCCGTGGAGCCCAGGGAAGAGACGGGGAAACTTTGGCCGCCGGATCCCGTGGGAGGCGGCGGGGCCGGGGCCGGGGCGGCTCCGCCGGGCTCTGGCGGCCGGAGGGGGTGTCCCGGGTAAGGGGGGCTCCCTGCCCGGGGAACGAGACCCCCGAGACTTTTCCCAGCTCTAGCGGGTGCAGGGCTGCCTCTTTGTGGCAGTAAAGCTTTTCCCTCCGTGGAATTCGGGACATTTGGGTGACAAAGGGGCACACGCGGGACCGGCGCCCACGCCGCCCAGCCGCTGCCGTGCCATGGCTGTAGGGGCAGGGGATGTCTGCATGCAGCTCCACGCCGTGTCTCCCAGCCCTTCTGCACTCCCTGCGCTTCTGTTTGCCTCCGAGGGTTTGCGGGTGCGTTTGTGCAGCTGAACGCGGGCGCAGCGGGCGTGCGGGGAAATATCGCCTCGCACACACGCGTGTGCAAATCGCTCTGGCTCTCAGCTCAGAGGCTGCACACGGGCACGACCTCTCCCCAGCACTGCTCCCCGGGCTCCCCTTCTGCCCGAGGCCGCCTCGAGGGGCTCCTCCTGCCAGCCCCGCGCCCGTCCCCTGCCCGGAGCAGAGGGTCCGGAGCCGTGCAAAGTTTGCTCAACTCTTGGCTTGGAGGGGAATGGTCCCTCACGGGATCCTCTCCTCCGCTCTCAGGTGCACACACCTCCCCAAGCGCCTGCCCGCAGCCGTGGCTGGGGTTCTCCTGCAAAGGTCTGCCGTTTCTTAGGTTCTTTTAACCCGAGGTCCAAACGACAGCACTGGTGTCGGGGGACATGAATGTCACCAATTCTCCCCTTCCGGTGGGCTGGCAGCTCAGGGCTCTCTCCCTGTCAGTGCTTTGAGAGGAACCGAGCCCCATGCCCCTCTCTAGAATATTTCGCTCCCCCTTCTGTCACTTCACACCCCCACGGCCGGGCCGGGGCTGCCAGGCGGGCCCCGGAGCCGGGAGGCGACACCGGGAGGGAGGGTCCGGCCTGCCCCGGGCCGGTGTGCGGGCACCGGGGGAGTCGAGAAAGGGAGAAAGGGGAGCTGGGGGGAAAGAGAATCCTTTGTGTTTTTGTCATCCTTTGTTCCGGAACTAACTTGACCAGTGTGGCTGGGAAGCAGCACCATTCCTATTGGAAAAAGCAGGGGAGAGGGGGGTTCTTTTGATCCTCATCGGGGAAATGATGTTCCAGGAGGTGGTTGGAGGCGCTGACACCGGCGCTGGGCTCTCTCTGCGGCGGCTCACAGCAAAATTTCGTTGAAGGCACTATTTCTGCCTTGCCTGGGAACTTTCGGCTTTAATTATCCGTGTGGCTCCTACGAGCTGGGCTTGCTCCTCTCTGCTCATCTGTTCCCAGGGAGGGAAAAACTGCGTGTGTAGTGCTAAAATGCAGCAAGACAAAATAATCAGCTTTAAAAGTACGTGTTGGCTTGGGGGTGGGGGACAGGGACAGGGGCAGAGAGTAAAGCAAAATAAGTCTATTGCCTGGAGAAATGATGCAATGTTACTGCTGCCCAGTGGCAGTAACCGGAATTGGGTCATTTTAGGGACAAACGCCGGCAAAATTCAAGTCACGTCCACTTTTGATATAAGGATGTGTCCTCTTTAAAAATTGTTATGCAAAAGACTCTCGTACGTGATCTTCTTGAGATAAAAAGCAGCAAGCCAAATATTGGAGCCCGAGTCAATAATGTATGAACAGATTAAGCAACCTTTCTCCCAAGCAATTATTTCAGCAATTGAAAACCTCTCTCGTTCCAAATTTCAATAATAATAATAATAACAATAACAGCAAAAGTAAATAAAGCCCAGCGCAAGTGAGATGGTCTCCTGCTCCTTGGCCCTTGCTCAGGAAGAGTGGGTGGAATTTTTTTTTCCCCAGCCGGGAAGAGTAGCCGAGAAGGCATTTAAACCAGCAGCAGTTTGAAAATCACCACAATTCATAATAATCTCCGGATCGCGCGAGTAAACAGGCATATCGCTGGGCCACCGGCCTGCGGGGTTTATTTGTCTTTAAAGCTCGGGGTAAATTAAGTTTCCGGCTGTGTAATTTTAACGAAAGGTGATAGAAAACGCACTGGGGGAGTAATAGATGGTGGCACCGGGGATCAGAGTGGGGAATGGGTTTAATGCTGATTTATGTGCCGCGGGCCGGGGCGCGCCGCCGGAGCAGCACCGAGGGTGCGGGGGCTCGGGGGGTGCGGGGGCTCGGGGGGTGCGGGGCTCGGGGGGTGCGGGGGCACCGAGGGTGCGGGGGCTCGGAGGGTGCGGGGGCACCGAGGGTGCGGGGGCTCGGAGGGTGCGGGGGCACCGAGGGTGCGGGGGATCGGAGGGTGCGGTGGTTCCGCGGGTGCGGGGCTCGGAGGGTGCGGGGGCTCGGAGGGTGCGGGGGCTCGGAGGGTGCGGGGGCTCGGAGGGTGCGGGGGCTCGGAGGGTGCGGGGGCTCGGTGGGTGCGGGGCTCGGAGGGTGCGGGGGCTCGGTGGGTGCGGGGCTCGGAGGGTGCGGGGGCTCGGTGGGTGCGGGGCTCGGAGGGTGCGGGGGCTCGGTGGGTGCGGGGCTCGGAGGGTGCGGGGGCACCGAGGGTGCGGGGCTCGGAGGGTGCGGGGCTCGGAGGGTGCGGGAGCTCGGGGGGTGCGGGGGCTCGGAGGGTGAGGGGGATCGGAGGGTGCGGGGGCTCGGAGGGTGCGGGGGCTCGGAGGGTGCGGGGATCGGAGGGTGCGGGGATCGGAGGGTGCGGGGCTCGGGGGCTGCGGGGATCGGAGGGTGCGGGGGATCGGAGGGTGCGGGGATCGGAGGGTGCAGGGCTCGGAGGGTGCGGAGCTCGGAGGGTGCGGGGCTCGGGGGGTGCGGGGGCTCGGAGGGTGCGGGGCTCGGAGGGTGCGGGGGCACCGAGGGTGCGGGGGATCGGAGGGTGCTGTGGTTCCGCGGGTGCGGTGGTTCCGCGGGTGCGGTGGTTCCGCGGGTGCGGGGGCTCGGAGGGTGCTGTGGTTCCGCGGGTGCGGTGGTTCCGCGGGTGCGGGGCTCGGGGCGCCCGGAGCAGCGGCTGCTGGAGGAGCCGTGCCGGGATGCTGCTCGCCCCGGCACTCCCCGGGAGGGAGGCTGCTGCCCGGCGTGGCCAGGGACACGCGTCCCTCCCGGCAGAGATCACCAGGGCACCACGAGGTGTAACAAATTCAGCTGCAGGAGAAGAGCCGCGGGTGCGGCCAGGAGGGTTTGGCAGCAGGGAGAGGGGGCCGAAAGGCAGAGATCTGGGATGGGTTTCCCCGAGCATCCTTGTCGCTAGAGTCGCCGCAAAACTTCGAGAGAAATTTCCCCACTTTTGCACTTCACTGCGGGCAGATTGCCTCTGAGAACCTCTCTCTGGCTCCGCCACAAAAACCTGCCCCCGTCTTCACCGGCTCTGGTCTTGGGCTTGAATTTGGTCGGTGGTGCAGGGGCAATAACCAGCCATTCGTTTCGGCTGAAAAAGCAGAGAGCAAGACAAAAACAAGGAAATTGAGCTTTCTGGAGACAGCCTGGTGTAGACTGGGGTTTCCACCCTTTAGGAAAAACTGTGACCAGGTTTCAAGTGAGGGATGGGACTTTGGACCCGTTTGGGGGCTGTGTGAGAGGAAGGCAAAATAATTATTTGGGAACGATTCCTCACGGTTCATCTGAGTGAAGAGACCGTGTGGGAGCACGGAGATGTTGGAGCACCCAGCCCCACCGACCTGCTCCAGCTTAGACCCTTTTCCAAGATGTGCCAGAGTACAATAGAAACACTCGCTAGCATGGCACTTCACCTGCACACCCAGCCCTGCAGCCAAATCCCACATCCCTCTCCAGACAGCAGCCTTACATTCCTGAGCTAGACAAATGATGAAAAAGTTCCAGTTACCGTCTAATGAAAGGCCTCCATCTCCCTTCCCCCAGAGGTTTCCGATGCACATATAATTAGCTCTCAATATTTCATGAATATGGGGTTTTACTAATTCCTTTTCACTCAGGAGATTTCGCATTCGCCGTTTTACCCTCTCTGTCATTTTGCACAAAGCCGTGGCTGTGGGAAGGGTGGCTGCGGGTTGGGGTGGGTTCTTTTAGCTGGATACACAACATCCTTCAGTCGCCTGAGGCCTCAGCCCAGACATCATGGGAGACACAGATCTCAAATGAAGGACCACAGCTTTTTTTTTTAATGCAGGAAATTAAATGTGCTGTGGGATTTTGGTCCTCTGGGGCAAGCATTTTTTTGCATGGGTAGCAATTCAGGAGCAGGTCTTCTGCTTCTGAGTTATAGCATGCTTTGGAGGGAAATTGGTACTTTCTGACCAAAAAAAGCAGGCATCTCAGACAAAGCAGGAGGCAGAAGTCAAGCTAAATGCCATCAAGAAATGTCCCATTAAATCTTAGTGACCTTCCACAATAACAGCTTCACATTGTCTAAACACTACACATGTAGTATTTATCAGGACAACTCCAAGCTCCCATTCTGTACAATGAAGGGGAAGACTTGGTGAGCATCATCTTTAATTTTTATTTTTCTTCTTCATCTAATGATGCCAGAGATATTGACTACATCTTTTTTTCTTTTTTTTCTCATTGTGCTCTACCCAAATGTATGTGCCTCGAGTAAAGTGATATAATGATAGTCCTGGGGGAGTTTTTCTAAACACACTGCAAGAACAAAGTTTGGTCCTCTGGTTAAAGCAGACTTAAACTAATGGACTTTTCACCACATCCCTCAATGCTAAATACTGGCATTTGCAGTGCACTGGATGAGTTTCTGTAAAGGCAACCCCCAACCAGAAACAGCTCATTAAAAATCCCATTATCCCCATAACTCGCTTATTATTAGTTTAAATGACTGTCTTATGATTTGTAAGAGGGAAAACAAATCCTAAAATAAATGATACTTATAATCACTGAGCCTGGTGGGCAATGGATTTTATTTGCCACACGTTTTTAGTAGGATGTTAAAGAGGTTTTCCTATTAACAATAATTGCTGTCTCTCTATGTGGTCCATTGAAGGATAGCTTTGTTTTCTCACATTAAACTTTGTGAGTCACCAGTTATTGTGCTTTGCCTATTTCTTAATAACAACTTTACACTTATATGGGCCTTTTCCACCCTGCAATTCTATAGCTGCTTACTCGGAAGCCAAGAGGAGCTGGTGAAAGGGAGAGGAGTTCCCTGAGTGACTGACATGGATGCAGGATCAGAACCTGCAGGCATTCTGCTGAGCTCTGAGTCACGTTCAACAGGACATTTCCCTGTGTCAGAGACAGAGAGTTCATTCCCATCATGTCTGTCTGTGGGTGTGCTGCAGTGGGATTTTTTCTGTGCTCATCAATCCTTGGGGGTGACGGTGCAGGTAGTGAAACCCCACAGGAGTTGGCAAGTTTGGAGGTTATAAACCCAGGCCAATGCTGCCTAGAGGAAACATCTCAGAAGCTGAAAGTATCTCCTTTAGCTCTCTGGGGAGTGACCTGCAGCCGAAGCAGGACCCTGAGGGAGAAAGGGATTATTCATCGCTGCTCTGGGCTGAGAGAGCCAGAGCTGAGGTCCCATCAGCTGCAGGCTCTGCTGCAGGGGATCCAAAGCTGAGCAGACACAGAGCAGCATGAGGTGTGCAAGAAAACACGTGGCAGAAGGGCTCCCAGACAGGACTGCCCCCCATTTTTACTGCTTTCTGCCGCCCTGTGATAATTCTTTAATCTGGTTCCCAATGTGCACTCATTGCTGTTTGTCCCATGGCTTTAGAAGTCAATACAGCTTTCAATCCAACAGTGATTTACAGATCCACAGTTCTCATCCATGCATTAAGGAAGTGCCATGTGTGCAACCTCATGGGGCAAATTCTCACCTGGAGTAAACTGTTGTGGAGAGGGACCTTCGGGGAGCGAGGCTGTCCCTGCTGCTCCCAGTACAGGCTCAGAGCAGCACATATCCCAGAGCTCAGGGCTCACCGCAGATGGAAACAGCCCAGCCCCTTTTCTGGGGTTATTAATGCCTTTTTTTTTGTCCAAATGCTGGTTTCCAGAGACATCTTGTGGCTCTCACCAGCTATCACAGCTGAGTTGCTCCACATCCCAGCACGCTGCTCCTCCTGCAGGGTTGGACAGCTGAAAGACGCTTCCCAGGCTGCTTGCTGTTTGCACCCTCAGTGAGGTTTTGGATTTAGGTTTTTTTATGTGCATTTTCAACATTGTGTGACTGCCTTTCACATAGAGCTCATGTTAGGTTATGGGTGTAAGCACCAGAGTTGCAGGAGAGAAGATCTCTGTGGAGGTGCCATTGGTGTGAGAGCCCTTCCAGACTGGTGCTGTCACAAGACATCAGTGTTTGCTCCCAGGGCAGCACCCAGAACTGGTACCTCAGCAGCTAATGAAGCCCAGGGTGTTTGATTGCCCAGTTTTGGGGTTTCTTTTTTCATTATTTCATTTGATGGCAATGCTACAAAGAGAACTATAAAGCAAAAGCATTTTTGCGAGGAGCAGGGGAAGGACAGTGTTGGCACATGGCAGAAGCTGGGGGATGGTTTGAATCCCTGTGTACTGAAGGCAGAAGGGCCCTCTCCAGCCCTTGCAGCAAAGATTTCCAGGAGCAGTTTCTCAGCTGAAATAGGAGAGATGAACCCTGGGGTGTGAAAGATGATCTTTTTCAGAAAAGGGATGGTAGGAATCAAATAGGAAGATTAAATACCATGACTGTGTAGGTCCCATCCATCCACATTCTGACTGCATAGACAGTGATGTGATAGCACAGTCCTCCCAGACTGCAGGGAACAAGAACTGTTGGGCTTTTAAAATATTTTCAAAAGTAATGAATTAGCAGTAATTATTCAGAGGATAAAGATAAGTCATTTAAACCACTCAGTGTCAGCAGATCCCTTCTTGTAAACCTCTTGTTTAGACAACAAGCCCATCATTTTTTCTACCAGGGTGGCTTGTTCCAGCAAGCATGGGCAGCCCTGCATCCCTGAGCACATGCAGTGCTGCCAGCCAACTCCTCACTCATGGCCACAGAGCACAGGAGGGAGCAGCCAGGTTCAGGCAAGGAGATGAAGGCTGTTCCTCACGCCTCAGGCACACGAGGATTGTTGTGGTGCCATGCCACACAGGATCTGTCTGTCCAACACACAGTTTATCCTCCTCCCTTTCCGTGGGGAGATAGCAGCTACAGCTATGGTGTCTGAGCCAGCAGATTGCTTGTCTCCACCCAGCCAGGGATTCCCTTCCTGCTGCACAAAGAGAGCTTCATAGAAGAGGGTGATTTCAAATGTGTATCCCATAGTCACACTGACTCTTGTTGGGTCCAAGCCATCTATGCAATCTATACTTTCCCACTGGTGTATAATTTTCTTGGCACTTTCCTTGCAACAGGTGGACTGCAAAATAAGGAAACATAATGTGACTGCTTCACTCTTGACTAAGAAGAAAGATTTACTGCAGAAGACACATTGCTTACAGTTTTATGGAGATTTCTTATCTAAAGCCATGTAACACCCTATGGCGGGGGGCCACAGTGTTGAGAAAGTCTCTGAACATCCAAACAAATGTTTTCAAGCAGGAAAGGAGCCAAGTTACCACGTCTGTGCACAACATCAGGACGCTGGGCTGGGAACTGTAGCTGAGATCACATGGTGCTCTAACCCCGCTTCGCCTGTCTGGTGTCCAAGGAACCTTGTGTAATTCATCCAGCCCTGGAGGAGAGAAGACACCACAGATGAAAAATGACTTCCCAAGTGCCCAGGACAATGTGTTGGCTGTGCTGACTCAGACAGCTTGCTGTGCTCTGTCCTTGAGCTAATCATCAGTGTCTCCATCCAAGAGGTGGCCAAGCCCACAGCACAGAGTCTCACACCAGCGAGAGGCCAGGACACAGATCCCTTCACCCACGGCTGTGAGCAGGTCCACACCAGATATGATAATGTCTCCTGGCCTCTTACAGATGTAAGGCATCTGATGAAGAAGACAGAGAGAGAGAGCTGCTGTCCCTGCCTTGCTGCTTGAGGTGGTTTTCCTGCGTGGGTTTGTAGTTTGGTGCAATGTCCACAGCAAGAACCAGCCCCTCTGTCACAGACTCTGCTAAGCACCAAGCATGTCATGAGTTACAACTACTAAACAGCAAGGCAACACTAATAAATCTTAACCTGAAGGCTGATAAACTGTAAAACACAACATAAAATATGATGCATGGGTTGGTGTTGAGAGTCCAAGCCTCTGATCTCTTCCCAGAGGGTGCAAATTCTGGCTGATTTTTACTGATGGAACTCAAAGTGGGCCAGCTGCTGTCACCCAGGCTAAAGCCTGCCTCATGACTCTTATCTATGTAATTCCTGGTTATTAATAACTTTTATGGCTGATACGTGGGACTGAATGGTGTGTGCTTTTTCAGTGAGGATAAACCATTCAATCATGTAAAGCATCGCCTAAGACATGTTGCTAGATGAATCATTTAGGTTGATTGAGGGCTGTGTAAGTGATATATTAAAGATGTGCCAAGCAACATTCCTTGATGGGGAAAATTATGTGTTTTCTGGCAGATTCATAAGCTAAGGAATTCATCTGTGGGTTGTTAAGGAGATTATTGTCTGGTATGTGTGTATATACATGGGAGCGGGAATACCAGTCAGTCCATTTTAGTAGATATCCAAAATAATCTTGGTTTGCTGAAATGAAACCATCAGCCCACTCTGATGCTGGGTAAACTTCTGACTCATCAAATCAAAGCGATTCTTTCTGTAATTCTTATGCCAAGGGAGAATTTGATCCATGGGTTTCAGAGACAGGATCCGTGTGGGACATGACCAGCAGAGTGGACTCAGTGAATGTAGTTCCCTGTTAATGTCAAGAGAATTTCTTTCTAGGACCAGTGAAAGGATGGCTAAATATTTCTGTAACTCTAGCAAAGTTTTGGATAATGTGAAAAGTGCAATAATTATCAAAACCAGTTCAATTCCTCTTCTTTTGATCCATACATTAAAAAAATTCCTAGCAACAATCCTCTTTCATTTAAGGCGGTCCATGCTGTGACTTAAAACTGACTTAACTAGGAGAAAAGATTCATTTTAACCCTGCAAGAAATTTTTGGTGCCTATGATGCCATCCCAGGGCAAATGATAATGCCTCCAGTTCCACAACCACTCTTTTAGGAAGATCTGGGTTGGCAGGGCTGGGCACAAGGTCTGGCTGGGGGCAATGTCCAGCCCTACACTGCCACCAAAACAGCATCTGCTCTGAACAGATGAACTCTTTGCCATCCACCAACACTCACATCAAGGAGAAATGAGAAAAAGCATGATCAGAGAATATATTTTGCAATACCTACATGTTTAAAGCATTTTCTTTCTTTTCATTTTGCTGAAAATCAAGTGTGTGTCCCTGCCCCTTGAGCTCCCACACTCTCTCCTTTCAGCTGGAGCTCAGTATGGTCTTAGTTTGGATTGCCATTCAGTTCTTCAGGCTATCTTATAAAAGTTTGCTTCAGTTTATGTCATTTGTGCCAATCTATGTCTCTGAATCTGAATTTCACGTTAGAAACATGAAGACAGCACTGCAAATGGCAGTGTGCTGTACAATCTGAACTTTGCATCATCACTTTCAAAGCAGGGTTATTTATTGTCTCATGAGCTGTTTTGTAGGATTTCCTAGTTTATAGTTGGTACTTTCCCATGTCTTCATTACATACTGTAACTTTATCATCCTCCAGTGAAGGATTTTAAATCACTGCTTAGTTTCTGTCCTGTATCTTCCATCCAAGGGCATGCAGCCCTTTTCTGTGCCTCCTCCTATCAGTTGAAAAAGTATGGGAAACCCCATTTTTGCATGTTTCTCCCTAATATTTGGCTTCCCTGCTTTACTCTGATTCTGCTCAATGTGCCACCAATGACGGAAGGGGCTCAGAGAACACTGATCTCCACGGAGAGGAGAGAGACAATAATTAATAACATTAACTCTATGTCACGGACAAAACTAGCTTATGAAGAGCCCAGAGAGCTTGCAGACGGGGAGCTTATGGTCACATCAATCAGCTGAACAAGCAAATGAGAGAGGCAGGCCCTTAAGCCCATTTACTCAGCGGCTTGGTGCTCCACAGAACTCAAGTACTTTGGCTGTCTCTCTGTGTGCTTTATAAGGTTATTCTGACCATTATACACCTCACCTTCACATTACCCATGGTGGCTTTGAGAGATGTTTAAAGTGAACTTCAAAGAAAGCTTAGGGTTGCTTAATGCTGTTGAGGGAACTTTAATATGCAGTAGCTTGGGCAAGGTTTAATCCACAGGGAAGCGTGCCAGGGTACAAATCCCAGAGTGGGCTGCAGACCCTTTGCCTTGGCCTGCAAGGATGGGCATGGCTGGATACTGCTCTGATGGGAAAACAAATCCTGCTATGGATGCAGCCTTGGCCACTGAAGGAATATTTTTCTAGGTTATACTATCGAGAGGATGCAAGGTGCAGGTAACATTAGGTCAGTCTAGGCAGAGGCTCTGCCAGATGCAGGTGGACAAGACTTAGGTGGTGGCTATTTCTTTATAGTAGCATAAGTACAAACATACTGATTAAAGGCTACATGTTTGAAAAGCTATGACTACCTGAACAGCTTCCCAAGCAATACTCGGTGCTATGAGGGTGATGATACCGTGATCCTCTCCCCAAACCTCTCTTCTCAGCAGAATAGACCAAAGAACACTCAAGTTCAATTAAACATATCAACTGTCCAGTTAAGAAATTAGTTGTACACTCTCAGCTAGTCTCCAAGGAGCCTGAGCTCCTCAGCTGGCTGAACCAGATAATATCTTTCAGCTACTTGTTGGGAGCGCGCATTCCTTGGGAAAGCTATGATAAACCCGGCACTTAACAAGGCTCACAAACCAACTAAACAGCTGTGGGAGACATTTGGTGCATTCGACAGTAAAGACAGGAATGCTTTGAAGAGCAGGCTTGTAAGGCAGAGCTCTGTCAAGCAGCTCTGGAGCGGCCCGGCGAGCGGCTGGGGCGTATGGAGCGAGCTCAGCCTTTATGACTCCACAGCCCAGCAACTGCCCTCCTGGCCAGCCTGGCCGTGATTTATCCACCCCATCGCGCTCCCTGCATGTTCCAGGGCTCTGTTTCACATTAACTCATCAGCAGGTTGCAAAGTTAGCAAGCCTGGAGAAAAGCTTTTTAAGAGAGACCCTGCGGATCATCATCTCTTTGCGGCAGAAGGGAGCAGGAAGGGAGGAGGTCGCCTCCTGCTCCTTCCAGCCATCAGCTCCTCCGTTCAGCAGATGTGAATAGTCTTCACTCCTTCCAAGGAAGAAGTGCAGGAGCAAAACAGACTTTGAGCTAGTCAAAGTTACTCATGGCTTTATACTTTTATAAATTGTTCCTCCAGCTTGGAGAGTGCTGGAAAGCACTGTAGGAAATGCAGCCCTGGGGACACCAGGCATCTACCTGGATATGTTACAGTCAGAGTGTGCAGAATTTTATTTCTTATTTCAAGATACAATATTGTGCCACCTTTCCTCAAAGAAAAAAGGACTTGAAGTTGCTTCATCATAACACAGGGCAGGAAGGGGCTGCATTCTCACCCATGTTTCCACCTTTCCCAGTTTCCCCTTCTTCAAGGAGGTGCTGAGCATTTTCTGTCCCCTCGATAATAGGGCACGTGCCAGGGAGCTCACAGCATTGGGCCTGGGAATGAAGAGGTCAGGTTCAAGTTATCTTCATACAGATGCTCTCAGAGACTGAAGAATATCCAGATCTTTGACAAAAACATCAAGTTTACTCTGAGTTGTTACCCCTAAAAGGAGATCATAGAATCACAGAACCGGTTGAGCTGGAAAGGCCCTTTTAAAGGTCACATAGTCCAACCTCCCTGCAACGAGCAAGGACATCTTCAACTAGATCAGGTTACTCAGAGCCCAATCCAACTTGGCCTTGAATGTTTCCAGGCACAGGACATACACCACCTCTCTGGGAACACTTCCACCTTTCTCCAGATGATGGATTATTTCACAGAGCCAATTGGTAATCACTGTGATTTAGAAATATCTGGTTTTTGGTTTTTTTCCCTGAAGACCAGTATCTACCCACAGCACCAACTGAGGATTCACAAATAGCTATATTTCTTTTGCTTGCAAAACGTGCTCTCAGTAAAGCCCACATCACCTCTGAGATCCTTCCTTGCATAAGCAGCAAAGGAGAAGGTACTGGCTAACTGTGAAACACCTCTGTGAAACCTATCATGATATTTTGAATTTTCATGGTAGATATTTCGGTAATCTGAACCAAAGTTTACATCTTTCCAGAAGGAAAGATTTAAACATCATCACACACATGCACAAAAAAAAAAATAAAATAAAACTCGAAAAAAACCTTTCCCCATCTATGCAGGACTTTTACCATACCTTTTAGCGCCTGTCTAGAGGAAGAGGCAGAGCACAGGCTTGTGTCTCTTGCAGTGAATGCTCAGCCAGGGCTGCCGGGGAGCTGACACTGCAGCCGGTGGCCGGCTGGCCCCGCAGCCCGGGGAGAGGCTCCGGAGCGCACCACAAGGTGGGGATGCTGCAATGCTGAATGGCAGCGGCTCCGGGCCGGGATAATCACATCCATCTCTGTCTGAGATGACGTTTCTAGCAGCCAAAAGCCAATATTAGGTATGGTAAGGTACACTAAGCGAGGTATACTTAGCCCTGCAGAGCTTGCTTCACGTCCTACCCCACACTGTATCTCCTACATAATCCGGCATTAAATGTTTTAGAGAACATTGGTGCAAGTGTGGCTTGGTCGTGGGGTCCCCAGAGTCTTTTCTATCACCTGGAGAGGCAGCGCTGAGGCTGCTCCCGAGGCTGGGGTGAGCCTGCAACACACAGCCATGCTGTGGAGAGGAGAAATCTGATGTGCCTCTTATTTTTAATGCAAGAGCAAGGTGACACCACCGTCAAAAAACGGTGATGGATTTCAAGTAATTAAGGGAGCCTCCTCCTCTAGAGACTCAGCTGGGCTGGAAAAGTCAGTGCTCTGTGCTCCCACTCAGTATCACTTGTTTTCCACAGGCAGATGCCACAGTGAGAGCAATTCCTGTGCAGAGGAAGTGGATGATGGCTCCTTAAAAACTCCAAAAGACAAGTTTTAGAGCCTGGCCTTGCAGGGCAGTGTGCAGTCAGTGGGCAACACAGAGGCATTTCCCTCCTGCACATTGAGCACCTCTTCCTGCTCTGAAACTCCCTGCTCTGCCAGGGGTGCCAGCAAAGAGTGGCAGGCTCGGGGCTGTGCCTGTGAGTTCTGCTGCCAGCACCTGAGCACCTGCCCTCCTGTTCTGCCTGCACCTCACAGGCTCCTGAGCATCCCAGGCTGGGTGACAGTGATCCTTCCCACCAGCTGGGAATGGGGCATCTAGCATAAAGAATATGGGCAAACAATAGCTGTGATACTTCTTGGAGTTAACAAAGTGACTGACTAGAAAAGAGAACTGGGATGTTGATTAAAGTCTTCAAATATGCAAGAGGTTTTTATGAAGAGGGCAGCAGTCAATTGCTCTCCATAGCTACCAAAGGGAGAACAAAAAGGAATGAGCTGAACATTTAGCAACAGAGCTTCTTAGAAGGCATTTGGGAGAAAAATACATCCTTTCTGGCTGCAAAGGTACACATTAGGACAGGTTATCCATGGAGGGCTGGGAGTCTCTGAGTTTTTAGAGCTCATAGCTTATGTCAGGAATAACCTTAGGACCCTCCCTGACCAATAATTTCTGCCTTTGTGCTTTCAACATTTCCCTCCTGCAGGTCTTGCTTTCATATCCCCAGGGATAAAGCTTGTCAGAGAGATTCTCTGTGTCTGGGGAGAGTTTCCCCTAGTCATCACCCATCTGATGTGGTTCTTGGAGATTTTCTGACACCATTAGAGACGTCTCATCCTCTTCATTCAATTCTATTAGTTCCTACATTGCCCTAACCCTTTCCCATTGTGATTTCCAGGAGCCCTCTCTGCTCTGAACATCCCAGCTCCTTGTCCCTCTGCCTGCAGGAGCAGTCTCAGGTTTTGTCTGAAATGTTTTGTCTCTGTACAGAGCTGCCTCTTGCTGGACTAGGAGTGGGTGGGTAATTGATCACATCCTAGTGAGGCTAACAGGGATTTTGCACGACATGTGGCACAGCCTTTTCTAAAGCCTCAGTTCAGCAGCAACCTTGGACACCTCAGAAAAGATGTGTGGGTAAACATGAACCCACAGCTCTGCTTAACCAACTGATTTAATTTCAGTGTTAAAGCAGGGTCAGGAACAATGGAAACAGCCCCTCAAGTCAGGCTTCATGGAGCAGATGTGCTTAGTGGTTTAGAGGGCACATGGTGTTTTTGCTGAGTTTCCTCCTTGTGTCCAGGCAGCACCAGCAGGTGGGTGAGTGTAAGCACCACCCCTGCAGCAAAAGCACTGCTTAAAACATCATCATTTTCACTAAAATATCCACTATACCCCTATGTCAAAAATGGCCAGATCCACCTTGGCTTTGTGGCTTCAAGCAGGGAAAATCTGAGCCCCTGGATGTCACACATCTTCTGTGTTGAGGTGATTTCCTTCTCTTACCCTGGGCTGGAGGTGCATCAGGAAAAAGCCACACCTTCAAGCCATAAACCCAGAGCAAATTGCAGCATGGCTGAAGCGTGCACACGAGCAGGCTGAGCATTTCATTGAGAAAGAGATAAAGAACCAGTGAAAAACAATGGCAAGTTCAGCTCTCCTTCAGCTCAGGGTGGGACAGAGATAAACCACCCCTAGAAACTGCTCTGGCCAGTCTGCTGGCCAAAAGCTGTCACTGGTGTTTAGAGAGAGTCATTTGTAGGGGAGGAGTTATGCTATGAACTCACCCAGTTTTGGTTTTGGTTTGTGTTTATGAGACAGCTTCAAGAAGACAAAAAATAATTGTGCAATAATCCTACCAGTTTATTTTCACTGCTTATCATCACAGCACTGCAGATTTGTAGTAAGGAGGTCTCCATGTGCCCACAGATTTGGAAACCTGTGTGACTGACTTCCCCAGGCAAACATCTGGAACAAACATCTGGAGCACCATTCCAGAGCAGCTGCTGCTCTGGGAGCCTGGCAGAGGTGTGCTCCCAGCTCAGCCCTCAGATATTCACCAAAACTTCATAAGACTTCTCCAGCTCTGGTGGATGTGAAGGAGCACAGAAGGAATACAGCATTTATTTGCTCCCAGCAGCAAAGTGCTGCCAAGCAGCTCAGAGCCACTTACCCGGAGGTAGCACAGCCAGGTGCCACACCCACCCCACACCTCAAAAAGAGAACTGCCACTGGGAAAAGAAACTGTGCTTTCTGGTTTTTTCTTCTTCTTCTTCTTCTTCTCAGTATTATTTTTCTGATCCCAACACTTTAGAAAAGGCCACACCAATGACCTGTGCTCATCTCAGCTCTTTTTCTTCCTCACATGGAGCTCAGGGGCTCAGGACAGTGATCACAGAGGCTTTTGTCCTCTATCAAAACCTTTAGCAGATAAACAAGGAGAAAACTAGGAATATAAACAAAATGGATTTTTTATTTATTTGTTTTCATCCTAAATCCTTGTCCTTTCTGAAGACCTAGTAGAAATGGTTTTTTTCTCCTATTGCCTTATTGATTATCCACAGAGGACTGAGGGATACCCAAACCTGAGCCCCAGCTCAGCATCTGACACTCATCATCCAGTGATGGACAGAAATTCCCATGAGACACACCTTGGTGGTGGAAATCCAATAGGACTTGCTCTTTCTTTTCAGAAAATTGGATTATAAAATCTGTCCCTCCATAGACAGATTTTTCAAGACGGTCTGTAAAAGTGCATCTTCATCCCTGGACCTCTTTGTGCCCTTTGAACTGAACTAAAATGTATTTCAAGGAGGTTTTCAATTCTCATGTTATTTTGAGGCAAGAAGAGTCTTGGCAGGGCAGGCAGTATAAAAAATAAGTGCATTAATGAAGAGTGGGAGGGGAGGTCATTTGCCTGTTATTTGTAGCACAATACCTGATAAGAGGTCATTAGTCATTCAAAACCACTGAATGACTTTAATTAAAATTTGATCTTTGAGAGCTGGGAACAATCTGCTGAACAGACTTCCAGGGCAAAAAGACAGAGAGAGGGAGGGAAGGGGAGTGGGAGTTGACCAAAATGACAATAAGCTTAATCAAAGCCAGGAGGAACACTGGCAAGCTCTCATTTCTGGGCTCCCCAGATGGGTTTTTATCCAGGTGCTCCAGACCTGCATCTTCCCTGGGTCTGCCTGGCACAACCACGACTGGGTACCACAGCCTTGGGAGGCACATTCCTGGGCTCTTCCCTGCCCCACTTGGTGATTCAGCAGTCTGTACAAGACACCCCCTTTTTCTCCCCCAAATTCTCTGTATTTTATTAAAATAATTGTATTTTTGAATATTATTTTGCATTTTGAGATTTCCTGCTCTGTCCTCAGCCTCAGAGATGGGAGGTATAGTTGAGCCTTTCACTGGGAAAAACAAATGCAGAACAGGATTGTGCGCCTGGGATGCACAAGACCAGATTTCTCAGAGGTGTTGACGTTTCCCAGAATTTTTTCCCTCGCTGTCCACAGAGTCCTGCTGCTGGTAATGCAGCAGCTGGTCCTCCCTGCACTGCTACAGGATGGCTACAGGGAAGAGCTGGAGTGGAGAAAAAAAGAGAAGCTGGTGCTTTTAGGGAAAACACCTTACAAAGAACTATAACCAAACTTACATTTTAAGAGAAGGAAATCAGCCTCTGGAAGGAAGAAGACAATTTTGCACAGTTAGGGGCAAAATTAGCTCTTCCCCATTGCAGCTTCTCTTTCCAGGGTTGCATCTCCAGCACCTCTGCTTGTGCTGGGATGCTGAGACGTGTTGATATACGTGCTCTGAACAGCTGCAAGGCAGACACAGCCATGCCAGACTGTGAGAATAAAGGAGGGGGCTTGTCCCCTGCTATTTGGTATAGGCAACATATCATAATTAAGTAATATGAGCTTGCTGCCAGCCTGGGGTACCACCACAGGACGGGGATGTTTTTATTTCTTAGGTCAGGAGATATCTCTACATGGGCTTTTAAAAATATTTCTCCTTTTTATTTTTTTTTTCCTGTGTGACAAATGAATCTCAAAGGCCCTTATTGGTACATGGAAAACTTGAACTTTGAGTGGAGGCTACACAATACAACACTGACCACGATTGTTGTCCCCTTGCCTTGATGGGTCACTCCTAGAGAGCTTTCCAGGGATATTATCCACATGCCAAAAAGCATTAGGACTTCTCCTTGCTGAGGGCTTTATCTGTGACAAACCAGACAAAAGACCCCATCTCTTGCCCCACTGCCTGTGCTGGTACCAGGGGTCAGAGCTGAGAGACAAGGACAGGGTGGGTTTTCCCTCCTCCTGCCTCCAGCTGCTCAGGCTAAAAACTCCCAGCTTCAGGGTCCCCATGCAGCCCACCAAGGAAGAGTTTGTTGGCATGATAAATCACCTCCTGGTGAGGCCATGCTATGGACACATCACACCAGGCCTTTGCATGTACCAGTTGATGGGTTCCTTGCCAGCAGAGCTATATCATCTCAACCAACGTTGCTAGGCTGACAAAACACTATCTAAAACAAAAGTTCTCTTGGCTCAGCTTTCCGTGAGGGGGTGCAATGATTTTCTCTCCCCAGGCAGTTTGCCTCCTCCAGAAACATGCTGCACTAAGACCAAGCCCTACTGCTATTGCAAGAGGCAGCCAACTTAGACCAGTGCCTAAATTTCCATCTGCTTGTCATTAGTCTGTATCTATTATGTGCTCAAGCTGGAGAATGAAATCTGTGACCTTGATCCACTTTCTTTTCAATTTTCTTTAAGATTTTTCTAGTCTTCTTTTTGGTCTGGGGCAATGTTTTGGGACAAATCCTCAAAGGCCACTTCTGATCCCAAGCTTCAGGTGACCTATGGAGGGAAAGCAGTGGACAGTTAAAGAAAAATGTACACCCCAGCGTCTCTGTAGCTTTGAGATCCCCTCTGGATCTTATTCATCAAATATCCAGCCCTTGACTGCTTGAGGGAATGAACTCTGAAGGTGAGATGACAGTTGGAAATTTGAGCCCATTTTTGCTTTGATCATTTTTTTTCCTTAATGATGTGAGCTACCAGACTGTCTCTCTCCCTAAAATAACACCTTTCTTTAGCTTGCTCTGATGGACTAACATATAATGCATTTATTTCTGGCACACACATTTATTGGCATGTTGACATCTTTTTTAATCTTCCCACCTCAGACCTTTCCATCAATCCACACTCCTTAAGCAGAGACTTTTCAGTGCACCACAGAAGAGAAGTCAGGTTAATTTTTTTTTTCATTACCTAAAGCAGGACCATCTCTCCCAGGTTTCCTTAGCCCTGTACAAAGGCTCATGCCAAGTCAATCTGAATTCCCTTTCAAAGCTCAAACTGCACTTAATGGGAAAGGTATGATTTCATAAGGAGATCTGTGCAAGACTGATGTTGTGCAGACAAAAGCCCATAATGATTAACATGTGGCACCTTGGTCCAATTCACTCAGCTATGCAGGGAAAGCTGCTTACCAGCTTGCTCACTTGGTGCCACTTGATTAAAGAAATTAGGAAAACCAGAAATCCACTGCAATTGTCACTTTATTGACACCCATAGCCCTAATTTTTTACCATGCCTCTCTAATAATTTGGCAAGGAGAGGGTATTGAGGCCTCAGTCACAAGGTCTCTGCAAAAGCCTTTCTGCTGTGGCTGGGAGAGGAGCAGGCCAGGCTGCCTGGCTTAGCATCCCTCTGGTTAGGCTGACCTCCCTTATCCACCTTTGCCCAGTCCAGTGCTGGCAAACACAGCAAGCCCCATGCTCATGAGCCTGGATTTCAGCCCCAGAACGTGGGTGGGGAGTCAGAGCCTCCCTGAAAATGAAAGGGTATCTGAGGTACCAGTCCTGTCCTTCTGTGGCCCCAACATTACTGAGGAGGTGGCTTTGAGGAGGCTCTGGGGACCATCACAGCTCTAGGGCCAGCCGATGTTCTCCATGTCCCCTGCCCCACTGAGCAGCAGCAGACACAGAAATGCTCTTCATCACCATGGCTGAAGGTCCTCTCATGAATTTCCCTGGTCCTGCCTGACCTGAAGCCAGATGACATCCCAAAAGCAGCTGGTTTAAACCAACACCTTCTGAGTGAGGCCCTAAATCAGTGAGGCCTGCACACACCTTGGGAAGGTTAATCAACCTGTAGTGTGGGCATTTTCACCAGCTCAGCTCATTTCACCACAACAGTGAATGTAAATCAGTGGCTTCCACGTAGAATTTTTCACTGCCATCAAGAATGCTGTATTGAACTAAAGATATCCAACTCATTAATAAAGTCAAATAACAGCAAGACAATATTACTATTTTATTGAGCTAGAGTTAAATATTTGACCAATAATGAAAGCCTGTTTCTAACTGATTTCTCCCTTTCCTCCCCTGTTTCTTTTAAAGCACACATACATGTGTGGCTTCAGTGTTTGGTTGAGTTTAAATTCTGCCTTCTGCCAGATTCCCTGGTGGTTAGAACAGAGGGAATTTATTAGGAGCCATGCATTTTTTTTTTTTTTATTTTTTTTTTCCGGTGACTACCATCCCTGTGTTCAACCAGCCTTCAATAGCACTTGGTTTTGCCTTGCTCCAGCCCTGCCACCTCCCACCATTGCCACATGGGCCTATTCTCCCAGGCAGCACATGGGGAAATGCAGGGGCTGTGGCACACAATCCCCTTTTCACAGGATCACAGTATGGGGCAGGTTGGAAGGCACCACAGCAGCACATCTGGTCCAGCCCCCTTGCTCAAGCTGGGTCATTCATTCCAGAGCACATGGCACAGGATTGTATCCAGATGGTTCTGGAATACCTCCAGTGAGGGAGATTCCACACCCCGTCTGAACAACCTGTTCCAGTGCACAGTTAAGTTCTTCTCCATCTTCAGGTGAAACTTCCTGTGCATCAGTTTCTGCCCATTACCTCTTGTCCTCTTGCCTGGTACCACTGGGAAGAGCCTGGTTTCTGTCAGGTTTCTGTCAAAACTCTGCTCAATCACTCATAGACGTGAGAATAGCAGTACTCCTAAATTAATGGTGTTGAAGGCTCCAGCCTTACTCAAATGTGAGAATCCTAGAGGCCCACTGCTTCCAGTTATTTTGGTGAAAAAAAAAAAAAAAGAAAAAAGAAAACCAGTTCAATAGGAAAGGTTGGAATTAGGCAAGAGTCAAGGCCGTGGGGCAAATTTTAGTTTTATTCATCAAAGCGATCAAAGCAATTCAGCTGTGCTTGATCTGTCATTGCCAGTGTAGCAGGAGGAAGGGAATTCCCAGCTAGTTCCCAAAATAAGGTGTGTGTTGATTATGGAAAGATGCAGAGAGCCTGAAGGTCAGTACAAAATTACTTTTTTTCCCTGAAAAAATATGCCCACACCTCAGGCAAGTTAGCCATTGGCAAGATCAGGTAATTCTCCAGACATTTGGACTCTTGCACTCAGTTTCTTAAAAAGAAATAAAACATCTGAAAGCAAGAAAACAAAAAGTAAATTTATTTCTTTTTTTTCCTCTTTTTATACCATCTTAAGTCACTCCTGCTACAGAGGAGAGCACTGAACCAGGGCTTTGCTTTTGTTTCTGCATGGGAAAGAAGCAGCAATGACTCTTGCCTTTCAGGCAAGGTAGGAAACAGGAGCTGTGAGGACCTGCCTGCCACTGGCAGGTGAGAAGGTGAGTCCAAAGGTTTCAAACACACTCCAGTGTTGAGACACAAGGCTGGTGTGTCAGGACTGGACAGGATGGAGCCTTTCACTGACCTGTTCCCAGCTCTGTGGGACTGACACGCCAAGCCAGCAGCATCCACTGCTCAGTCCTCTCCCAGCCCCTCACTGAGAGTCTCTGCTCCACCCTGACGGGTTCTTCAACCATCTTTCACCAGTTTCTTGTTTCCTTTCTCTGAGACACCTCCTGAGACAAACACCTTCAGGCTGAGAAATAGTGAAGAAACAAAATAATTAATTAAGAATTAGTTATCATTGCTAAAAACCCAAACGGAGAAGCAGCAATCCGTTATTTGCTCTAATTAAGGGGAAGCAACCCTCGCTGGTCTGAAGGTGAGATCTGTGGGGAGCAATGCAGCCACTGCAAACTGCCTGTGGCTTCTTGCTCGTGGGTGCTGTGCTCTGGAGGATGGCAATGAGGCTCCCAATAAAGGCACCTTTTCCTTTCCTGTCACTTTCCCCCCCATGTGCTGATGCTGGGAGTTTCACACCCAAGCTTATCATTTCCTAGCAGGAGATTGAGCAAGCTCAGGCACACGTGGCTGTCACAGGCCAGCAGGAGAGTCACCGAAAGGGAATCGAGGATTTTACAGAGCTGTGCCGAGCAGACAGGAGCTACGCTGTCGTGTCAGCACCCAGAGATGTACAAGAGGACAGCAAAGGGACGTCAGAACAGAGGGCAGGAGATGAAGGAAGGAAATTCAAGGGGAAAAGTCATTACTTCGGGTCTCTGAAGCACCCAGTGTCACCACAGCAATTACGGGAGATGATTTGAACAGCAGGGCTGGCTGTTGCTCTCTAGGGACAGCAGAAAACTGAGGCAGGGAAGTCTGGAGCATTTTCAGGGTCTGAACTTTAATGCCTAGCACTGCACACATGTTTTACAGGACAGTTGCTTTGAGTTAATTCTGTATGGACTGCTGTCAGGGATGGCTTCAAGTCTGTGTATAAAGCTGCTCACACACATGTTTGTTCTCCTTATTCATTGAATAAGGGGCAGGGGGTGGTTACAGGTTAATGGATTTTCAAGCTGAAGAGTTTGCCAGTAGCATTCAGGACATGGGAATTTGTGCCAGAAACCTTATCAGAGACAAACCATACTGTGATGTCCTTTAGTGAAAGCCCAAGTATTAGCTCCTTAATGTGTTTACCCTGAGATAAATGCACAGTAACACATTGATGTGCAGGCAATTAATTGGGGATGTGCCCCAGTGCAAGGACAATACTCAATAATAAACCTCTTTAAGAATGTCCTTCTGAACAATGTGCTGACTACCTGACTATTTTGATATCTAAAAATACAATGACCCTGAGCCTCATATAATCCCAGAGACTTTCCTGAAAAAAACATCAGGGCAAGTTAAGGACCTTCTTGTCTGGCTGGGTTGGTTGTGGGCAGAAAGGACCACAACAGCACCTGCAGCATAATTTGATATGGTTAATAGCTGCTTAGAAAATTAAAAATTACCCTGGAATTTTAAAAGCTCAGGAAATGGAGGAAAGTGGGGATGTGGCTACACAGTAAGCAGTGCTTAGAAAAATCCTTTTGGCCTTGTGGAAAGCATGTGATGAACCAAAGCACTCCAGAAAAGAGGAGCCTTAGGGAGCAGCTGATCTCTCCCTGCAGAACTGAACTACTAAATGCAGAGCAAGCCCTGGGAGATGCCTCCCTTTGGCTGAAGTTGTGCTGTTTGTATCAGTCCATTAGCAGATCTAACCCACCTTCCATGAGATTGGTTTTATGGTGTCTCATTATCCCTCCTGTTTCTTAGCCTGTCTCATCCAGTCCTTGGGACCAGCTCTTACCTGAATAAGGGACAGCTGCCTTTGAGGTGAGGAGGAAGATGTTGAAAACAAACTTGCCTGTCAGGCACATTGGGCTTGCAGAACATATTTTTCAGCTTTGAGGGTGGCCTGCTTAGTCAAGCCTGACTATTTCACTGCGCTGCAGAGGCTGCCCTGGTATTAATTCACCTCAAAGAGCAGGTTGAAGTCATTAAAATATTTTGCAGGTGGTTCCTTGAATTCATGGTGCAGCTGGATCCAGCCTAAAGGGGGAAAAAAAAGGAAAGGAGGAGAAGAGGCAAGTTCTGATGAAACACAAATTAACATAACTCATAGAAGGGAAAGAAAATCTGTTTTCAATCTCTACAACAAAGCCAAGCAACACATCAAGCTAGAAAGGAGAAATGTCAGCCAGGCAGTGCTGGGGGTTTTATTGCTTTAGCACAAGTGCTTCTCCAGGGTCCCTGAAGTACCCAGGTGCTACTGCAGCAGCCAGACCCCCCGAGCACAGGTCTGGGTATGCAGGGATGTTGGGGGCTTCACAACAAGGCCTCTGCTTCCATATTGGTCCAGACTCAAGGTTTGTTTTAATGCCCTGGCATTAGAACTTGTGTGTTGGCCTCAGTCTCTCTTCTGCATGGAAAATCTCCATTTAATGCACCATTTCTTGCCCATATAGCTGGATACACTTTTTTTTCAGCAAATGCTGACCAGGGCTGAGCTGGGCAGTCCATGGGACACTCACAAGGCAGATCCCAGATCTGGTAACTCCATGATCTACTGGTGGGCAGATCACCCACAACCTGGCTTGGCATCCCCTGGACTCAGCAGTGCCTCCTGATGTGCATGGGCATCAAAGCCCTTGCTCCTTCCTCGGGGAGAACAAGGCATTTCAGCACAAACACTGTCACACTGGAGAGCTGTATCTGACGGGGATGGAGGTGTCATCCTCCACAGCAACCCAACACAGCACGGTGCTGTGCCTCGCATTTGGGGCTAAGCCGGTGGTGCTAACACGGATGTTTTGGCTATTGGTGAGCAGAGCTTGTACAGCACTGAGCCTGGGAGCAGGCAAGAGACTGGGAAGGGACGCAGACAGGGTTGTGACCCAAATCAACCCCAGGGATGCTCTGCACCATACGACATCAAACTCAGAGATCAGAAGTTCAGGGGAAGAAGGAGGAAGGGGGGATGTTTGTGGTTTGTGTGTTTGTCAGCCCAAAAAGCCATCACGCATGCTGAAGCCCTGATTCCCAGGAAGCAGTTGCCTATCTGCCTGCTGATGGGAAGCAGAGAACAAGTTCCTCTTTCTGCTTTGCTTGCAAGTACAGCTTTTGCTTTCCCTATTAAACCGTCATTATATCAACTCACAAGTCTTCTCATCTTCCATTTTCTCCCCATCTTTTGTAAAAAAGGGCTGACACAACGTTTGGGTGGCTGTTTGGCTGATGGCTGGAGTAAATCCACCACAAGAACTGGTATGTCAAAGTTCACCAAACTTGTTCATTGCAAAAAGACAAAAGACTGAAAAAATCAGGTAATATAGGGAAAAAAAAAAAAAAAAAGAACCAAGCTAGTCTACTACATAGTCTGCCTTGCTATGACAAGGCAATTGTACAGCTCTGGTCATTGCTGGCTTTGTGGTGGACATGTATGGGACATGGGTGAAACCACAGCTACTTGCTTTTTTCTGTGGGAGAGGAATGTGGTCTGTGTCAGGATTACTTCTTGGTGGTCTGAAGCCCACCTGCAGAAACATGGGTGCAGGTATTAGGGTAAGGGGTAGACTGTCACCTTTCCTGGCTGCTGCCCTCACTTCTGTCCAGAGGGTGCAGCAGAAAGAGTGAAGGTTCCTGCACCGACCTGCTCAATATTGGGCCTGTTTGTGCCACACACTTCCCTGGAGAGGAATGACAGACTCCTGAATGTTGCACATTTATGCCTAAGACAGCCTGCAATCAAACAGATAAGTTTGGAAAAATTACCATCTTGTGGATTCACAGAGAAACACCTCTGAGGCAGGATATCTTCTCAGTTGGAAAAAAAGTCTTTAAAGAACTGCAGCTTCAGTTCTTTCAGGATAACTGGTTTTCCTGAGGAGGCTGATGTCTGCCCAAGCTCCCTGTCAGAATCACTGCTGGGAGGCTGTTGATGAGTTTAGCTATTGCCAGGCTGGAGTTTGATGTCCCTTTGCTTTGCCATGAGCTCCTGGTGGTGGCAAATGCCTGCAGAGGACAACAGTGACAGATGGAAGGTGAGAAAGGTAGCGGGTATGGCCAGGGACTTTTTGGCGCACCAGCCACATCCAGGCCACTTCCTTTTCCCTGCACCAGCAGTTCCCCCAGGCCCGTGACTTTGAGGCAGCTGTGGTCAGTTTATAAAACTTGGTTCACATGTTGGTGCACATTTGGAGTGAGAACATGAGGAGCATCTTCTGTATGAATGTAGGAAGGAAAGGGATGAGCTGGAGGACTACAAGCACTTCCTTGAGTGCCAGCAGAACATGTCAGGGGAGGCAGGATGAGCAGCAGGAGGAGAGGGACCAGGGCTTTCTCACAGACAGCCCGAAGGATAAGGCTAATGGCCCAGCAGACGTGTCCCATAATGTGCTGGAATCTTTCTATAAATAACCCCATTGCTTCAGCAAAACATCAACCTAGGGACACTGCACTGAATCAGCAGTTTCTTTTCTTTTTTTCTTTCCTGATTGCAAAATCAGAGTCGACCTATTGCTTCAGTCGGTGATGGTGTAGCGAGAAATGAAAGGCAGCAGAAAGCAGGACGGGAGAGCACGCACAAAGGCTGAGCCAGCATGTTGAGACATGGTCTCTGGCACCAGGGCGTGGCCCAGACCCTCGGCACCACATGCACTGGGAAATCTGCGTGTTTGCAGAGGCTGACATCGAGATAGAAATGCACCATGACCTCCCAGATGCTCACCTGAGCAATGAGAATGTGGCAGCTCACAGAGGGGCTGCATCAAAGAGAAATAAAGGTTTGACCGGCTGGGTAGGCAACTGCAGTCAGAGGAATCATGACTTTCCCCCCAAAAGTGAAGAGTTTGGCTTCAAAACCTGAAGCACTGCAGTTCAGGGCTGTCAAAATCAATGGAGTCTACCCCTGTTTTTACACCCAGGCCAAGTGGGCCACTGAGAGCAGCATGGCCACAGCATGATGATGAATCAAGTGAAAATTTATCCCTCAGCATCTTTCTCAGGGAAGGATGGCACAAAGATCTCATTGCACCTTTTTTCTTTAGGCAGGCTTTTGAGAACTATGTCTGCCAGCTTATTTTTAATACTTTGAAATAAAATGGATTTGACTAGAAGTATTATTAAAAGCATCTCTGCTGTACATCTGCTCGCTGCGTGCACCTGAATCACATCCATCCCTATAAACATCCACTTGGCAGCACAAGCTCAGTCATTCCCAGCTCATCACCCAGCAAGAGTAGGCTGCTCCAGGCTTGTGCAGAGTGGTCAGCTGAACCACCAGAACCTTCAGAAATGGGCTGGATATGAGCCCTTACTCCTGTGAGGAGGTGATCCCATGGTGGAAGAGGATGCACAGGCATTTACTGTGGCTCATCTGATCGGTGGTAACCTCTCGAGCCTCCCCAATTCAAGGGGATATCTGAGACCTTCACAAGGAAGCAAATTATCCCAATTCCTACACAGAGTGTAGCAGAATGTTTAAAAATGGAGGACTCCTCTTCCTCCCTCCTGGGGACAAACCAGGTCACAGCTGCATAAGCACATTTGAAAGGAGAACACAGAAGTGGATTCAAAAATCCCCACATATCTATGGTTTAAGGCTTTCAGAGATTTGTACACCAGGTGCAGAACAGAGGGCTTCACTCTGCACTGTCAGGGTGTGAATCTCTAGCTCACCCCTGTAGGTTTGCCACTCCTCACTCCATGGCTGAGCAAAGCGGTGAGGACCCAGCAGCCCCAGGGATGAACACAGACCTGCAGCCCAGGACCAAACCGTGTGACAGTGACTGCCTTGCACCTCAGAGGGAGCAGGAGGTGGTGGTGGCAGCGTGGATGCAGAGGGCTCTGCCCAGATCCTACCGACGGCTCCTGCCTGCAGGCTTGGGTGAGTCACTTTGCAAAAGCAAAATCAAGCCCAGCGCAAATGGAGATGTCCAAATGTCAAATGCCAGGGAGGAGTTTGGCAGGGTGAGGGCAAAGAAATGGTGAAGAGGTAGGAATCATGTCCATGAGTGTGAAGAACTCATCAGGCAGGAAGCAGGAGCTTGAGAGACCTTGTCAAGGAGGCTGCAAGTGTCTCTTCTTCATATCATCCCAAACCCGTTTGGGACTCAGCATTCCCCATCCCACCATCATTCACTTGTCTTACAACTGCTCCTGATTCTTTGCCTCCTTGCACTTGAGTCACACACAGTGACTGAGGTGTCACCTTGGTGCACATTACTGTGTTTCACTGTGACAGAGTCCTCAGCCTCCCCTCCCAGGAGAGGGATTGCCGAGCTAACATTGAACATGGAATCTTCTTGGCTACCTGAGGAGGTTTACTCGTGTCCATCCTAACTTAGGATGTTGGAGTTTTGGGGTTGCCTACCTCCACCACAGTGCAGAGATGTTGAACAACTCCAGGTTGAAGCTCTTTCAGGATCCTGCCCAAGGTTCCCTGGACTCCAAGTGAGCACACGAGAGCAGCTCAGTATCTTAGCTGCGGGGTTTTTTGAGGAACTGTTCAAATTACCACATCAGACTTCTCAGTAGTCTATAAAAGCTGAGCAGTTAGGAAATGCATATCAGAGAGCATATCAAATCAGGAGCTAGAGAGGAAGTGCCTCCAGTTCTTTATTGTCCACAACCTGACAAGGCTTTAGCTTAACCACAAGAAATTTGTCATGAAATTTAAAGACAAATATGGGGAAGATGGAAATTCAAGTGATATGAACTCTTTAAGTCTTTCAGAAAAGATTGGGTTTGTCTCACCTGCTACTACAACCTTTCAGATAAGTGGTAAGATTTCTTTTTATTCAGTGGAATTATATGGATTTTATCTGGTCTAAAACAACACAGAAAAATGAAATATTGCATATTAAATACTTTTTGCATTGATTTTGTTAGTAAATTAACTGCCATTTAAAAGTAGAATTATGTCAAACAACCCTTTCTAGTCAAAAGTTGATGCTGAGCATCAGAAAAAAATTAGTTATTTTCCTGTCTTAGAAAATGTCCAATTTTCTTGAGTAAGACTTTCATGCATAATAGTTAAGATACTAAAATCACCAGACTCAATAAAAAATGTAAGTTTATGAATTTTTAGCTGAATATAAAAGCTTCATTGCTGACTAAGCCATTCTATTGTAAAACCAATTAAAATACCGTACTCTTCTAAAACTAAGACTTTAAATTCCTGATTACATTACTTTGAGAAAAAAGAAAAGCCTCTATTGAGTGTAACTCACTGAATGTCTGATGTAGTTACCAATGCTTCTGAAATGCTTCTTGGTTTTTTTCCCCCTGAAGGCCAAAATTCAACAAAGCCATTTATTTCTTTTATACTTGCTGGTAATGATTGATTTTACATCTTATGACTTGTTTCAATTTGTTCTGCACTTCAGCTTACTATTGATTTTTCATTTATTTTGATGCATACATGCATCACTGTTGGAATCACACATATGCAGTGCTCTGGGTGGAGAGGGAATTGCTTTGAGCAGCACTCCAAACAGCAGCCTGGGACAGCCAAAAGCACTGGGAACAGGGAGTTTATTGATGCAGAAAGGGGATAATCACCACATTCACACTGTTACAGTCTGGATTAAGTCTTGCAGGAAGTGAGCTGGTTAAATTAGCTGAGGAAAAGATGGCCAAGCAGACTGCAGAGCAAAGCGTGGAGCAGAGGAAGGCATCCTGCCTTGCTGGCAGGATGAGCACTCTCACAGAGGCACCTTGCTGCTCCACACTGCTGGGAAGCACTGTGGCCGGACCTGAAAAGGCTGCAGGCAAGCAGAGCTGTAGGGGAGAAATGTGGCAGAGTGCCCACCCTTCATCTCTTGGTTTTTAGAGCCTCGGAGCCAGAAAAAGGCATCCACATGTTGTGTTCGGACAGCCCTCAGCATCTACCTGCTGCTGCTGACGGCCGGCCAGGGACTGCTGATGTACAAAGGTAACGCTGCAACCTCACCATGGGCTTGGCATCAAAAGAGAGCTTTGCTGGGTGCTCCTGGGGGCACGGGCAAGCAGGAATGAGCACACAGATCTGAGCCCTCTGAGGGGGCACACAGGCTCCTCCGCACACCGCCAGGAAAAGCTGCAGGGAACGATTCGCCCACCCTCTGTGTGTGCTTTGCATTTGCAAAAGCACTCCCAGCTGCACTCCTGGCTGCAGCAAGCACTGGCACATGAAAACCACCTCCCTGGGTCAGACAGAGGTGGTCTTTATTCCCCAGTGTCCCCCCCAGGTGCTGAGGAGCTGCTCTGCCAAACAACCATTTCCTAGCCAGACCAGGCAGTGAACATTCATTCATGGGCTTTTTGTTTCCTCAGTATTTAAGATGCAGGGAGAGATATTGAAACTTCAAGAGCAAAATGCCTCCTATACAGAAGAGATTCAGGAGAGCCTATTTGCCCAAAAACTGGCCTTGTCGAAAAGCTCTGCTGGGAAGGACTTTCTCATGATACACGAAGAAAGCTGGAGGAGAAGCTTAGAAGAGCAAATCACCATCATTAAAAGCAACAATGCAAACCTGATGATGAGGATGAAGAACATCACCGTGATTGCAGGTATGGCTCTCCATGCTGGCTCTGCAGCAGGGACACCTGGCTCCCCTGCATCACCAGCAGTTTAGATGATTCAATAACTTGGGCAAGATTTAATCTTCCTCTCAGTTATTGATGCCCTCGTGCCCAGGATTGGAGTCCAGACCAGGGAGCGCCTATAGGAGCTGGAGCACTGCCCTGTGCAAGCCCCCAGATCCCCTGCAGCTGTACATGTGGCTCTGGGCTCCTCTCCCCTCCTGTGATTTGTAGATTTGGACTCTAGGTGCCCTCCAAAAGGGTGGTGTCTCCAGCCCACACCTCAAGCCTGTCAATCCCATACTGTATGTTCCTCACTGACTGCTGACTACTGAAAAATACCCATTAAATATTTATTTCAGGGCCTCCTGGACGCAAAGGAGATCCTGGTCTACCAGGTATGTTGGTAAATGAGCCACAACTTCTCCTATTTTTCTCTTCCTTATTATTTCATCAAAGAGACCTTAAGTGAGGATTTGGGATTTCAGTCTCCAGACCTTACCCAGTGTGCAGACACCCATGCCCTGGTGATGAGGAGACCTGCTGTACCTTGTCACTGATCCTCCAGGAGCCTTGGCTAGCCCACAGAGTACTCCCACAGAGGACAATGCCCACCCTGTCCCTAGGAAAACATTGCCACAGACTCGGGAATGAGCTGGCTGCAAGTTCTGCCCTTCACCACCAGCTGCTGCCCTGGGTACCTGGGTTTGGGTAGAACCTGCCACAGGAGGTAAACATCTCCAGACTGTGAGGGTGCAGCAAGTCCTGATCTAACACTGGCTCCACTTTGAGCAGAGGTTGGAGCAGGCAACAGTTTCTATAATCCTGCGATGATGATCTAAGATGCAACCCTTGTTAGGTCAGGCCTGTAACTCATCCATCCCTACTTCTTGGCCACAATGATGAGATTTTCTGAAGGAAAAAAAAAAAAAAATTCAAAATTGTGTTTTCATATCTTCCTGGCTTTACTTACGACATTGAAACGGCACCTCCTGCCAAGCAGTGTTATTACACATCAGAGCCCCATCGTTCAGTGCGTTTTCATGAAAGATCTCCCCAATGGCCCCCATGAGCTGGGCTTGGCAGGAAGACAAGCTGGCCCCTGCCCAGCTGAGCACTCAGCTGAACTCCAAGGACTTTGCTCAAATGGTTGTGCTGGTCCCTGCCAGCTGAAGATTGGCCTCACTAGTGACTGAAATTGTGTGAACGAAGGATCATTAAAAAATGTGTCTCTTCTTCTTAGCCATTACTGTGAATAGATGATGTGTGTCAGCTGATGTATGTGTTTTACATCCCAGGGTTACAGGGACCACCAGGGACAAAGGGAGACCAAGGTAAGGCTTTTCTGGCACCTGAATTACTTCTGTGGATGAACATAAAGTGGCTTTATGGATGATTTTATGAGCAATCTTGTCCTCAGCCAAGGTGTAAGTGAGTAAGAATGTCATTGGAGCTGAAGGAAATAGGCCTATGTAAAGATAATGTGAGCAAAAGCAAAACTTAGCTGGAAAAAATCTTATTTTAAAATAAGTCAGTGTACAACAGTCACAGTGGGCCTATTTCCCACCTCAAGTGCCCAGAGAGTGGAGTTTGGCTCATGCTCACAGCTGTAGTGGGTGTCCTGCTGCTGGCATTCACTGGACATGGCACCCCACGAAGCATCAGAAAAATGGTGCTGTCCTTGCAGGTGTACATGGACCCAAGGGTGAGAAGGGGAGCAAAGGAACTCCTGGTCCTTCTGGCCCAAGTGGTAGTCCAGGAGTGAAAGGAGAAAAAGGAGAGCTGGGGCTTACAGGTAAGACTTCTTCACTGTCTCAGCATTTTTAATGTTCTCACACATATTTATTTTTAAACTCAGGAAGTCTTCATAGGTCAGTATTCAGAAAAATCCAAGCAGCCCTGAGTATGGTTTGCCAGTCAGTGAAGGAGCTGGATAAACTGGACATTTGATCTGATCTGAAGGGGTTTAATTGCATGTCATGCTTCAGCAAACCTCCCAAAGGAGGGCTGGGAGAAGGGGCCATGCAAAATGTTGATTCTGCACCACAGAAGTCTCTTTACAGAGTGACCTTTGTCTAATGAAAGCCACAGATACTCAATTATCAGCCTATCCTAGATTAAAGCAGTGATGTTTGCAGTGGGATTTCCATGGTATAAAATAATACAATATAATTTAAATGCACAAGCATGTGGATATTAGTCCTCATTTTAGTGGAACCTCTTTCTGAGAGCTTTATATCTTACATAAGCCTGGCTTTTTACACCTGATGTAGAAGAGTTATGCAAAGTGTTTCTCCCAGGTGACACACATTATGGATAGCTGTTACTCAGTGGTCTCCCAAGGGCTGGAAGCAGGAGAGGAAGACAAAGCAGGCAATGAGTGTGGTGCAGAGCAGTGAGGACAGGCTGATAAGAGCCCCCTCAGATCTTCCATCAGATCCTGAATGCCCCAATGCTCTCATTAGCACAAGATGCTCCAGAAGAGAAGAGTGACTTAGGAGGAATACCAAAAGGCAAGGACTTTGGGATAATTCTGGAGCAGAACAATGAAGGAGATGTAAGTCTTCACATGAGACACCTTCAAGTAATTCTGCTCTTTTGGAGCATGCTTGATCACCTGTTCAGAGAAGAGAAGGTTAAGAGGAGGTGACGGAACTCTCTGGATGTGCAGGAGTAGAATGTGCTGCCCTGTATCTCCACGGCTTCTAGCAGATGGGAAGCGTTCAGACTGCAGTAAGGGATACTTAACTAGAGGAGAAAACATTCCAGCAGCAGGGATAGTTTGGGGAATAGATTGGAGGGATGTCATGGCACCACTAAAAGCCTTTAACCTCAGGCCAGACAAACATCTGGCCAGAGAGGCTGACAGAGCCAGAGGTGGATCAGACAGAGCAGCTCTGTCCTCCTACAGCTTTATGGTGGCAGTGTCACTGAATGGTCAGTGCAGGTGTGAGGCCAGACCGTGCTACTGGTGTGGCCAGGCAGAGGTGCTCCACAGGCTGCAGAGACAACAAATCTGGTTTTTAAAATTTACACATGTGTGCTGTGTTGTTTGATAGGTCCCCAAGGACAGAAAGGGGACGTGGGCATGAAGGGAGACCCCGGGAGCCAGGGACCCGTGGGTCCTAAGGGACAGAATGGACTCCCAGGACTGCCAGGTCTCAATGGTAAGTGCAGAGGACACAGTGTGACAGACAGGGTGCAGGGCCACCCCAGCTGAGGGGCTGGGCTAAGCCTCGTCAGCACTGATGCCAGGATGTCGTTACAGGTAGCCCAGGGAATCCTGGACCTCCTGGGCCAAAAGGAGAGGCAGGTAAGCAGTACAGAAGGTGCAAGTTCTTGTAGAGGCATAACACTGATCTCCTTCATATGGTGTTTCATGACAAGGAAAATTGCAGCTGGTCTAGACCCCAGCATGGGTAAGGGAAGATGATGGTTAGATGAAGAACCCATGCCAACATTTCAGTGTCATCCAATCTCATCCAGCAGCCTTGGCTGTCTCATCTGGGCCCCACTCCCTGTGCAGGAGGCTGAGAGGGAAGGAAATGTGTCCTCCTTCCTGATGTGTGTGCACGCAAGGACAGAAATTGTCTGCTCTGTTAGGGAAGAACTTGTGCATTTCAAGGCTGGCACTCAGCCAGGACCTGGTTCCATGCAGCCTTTCACTCCAGATCATCCCTCACTGCATTGCTAAGATTAGCACTGCCAGGATTACAATTTGGAGACAGCCAGTGCTTGTTTTGCCTTCATAGGCTCAACTCAGTGTGCAAGGGCTGGTGATAGAGCTGTCTGTCTTTCTATCTCCTTCATGTGCTGTGTTGCATTTCATTTGTGCCGCTTTCACTCAACCTCAAGGTGCAACTGGACCACATGGACCTCCTGGAAGCCCTGGCCTTGAAGGCAGACCTGGTCAGAAAGGGGAGAAGGGGGAGCAGGGCCCCAAAGGTAGCCCAGGTACAGCCCTGCTCAAACCTACAACTCACTGGCCTTCTACTCTGGCCTCACTTTGTGTGCTGGGTTCACCCTTACTGATCTCTCTTCGATTTCAGGAGCACAAGGCATTGCTGGACCCAAGGGTGAACAGGGAGGACAAGGAATAGCAGGTAAAGGAGAATAAAATGGGTTTTGGTTCAACAACACACATCATGCAGACACCAGGAAGGGAACTACACCACCAAGAGGAGATCTCTTGAGTCTTCTTGGACCCCCAATGCATGCCAGGATGCCATGGTGGGCTGACTGCTCACCAGAAGGTTGTTTCTGCCATCTGTAATACGCTCGAGAGGGTGATGGTGCCTGGATTTTTGTATAAATTGAAAATGCACAAAAAATAAGTTTAAGATGAAGTTCAGAAGAAGATGTTTTTCCACTGCCTGTGTTTTCTTTTTGGACATGGTCTGCACTGAGTAAGATGTGAAATAAGATACCTGTTTCAAGTAGTGAAATATAAATATTAAATTCAGACCTATAAATACAGTGTAGACACCAAAATTAGATGAGTTGAAATCAATTGCAAATACTAGTTTGCATAAACTCTTATAAATTTATAAACACCAGTCTTATAAATGTTTGTTTGTTTGTTTTGATGATCTCAGGACCTGCAGGGCAAAAGGGAGCAAAGGGAGACATGGGCCTACCAGGTAAACTCTTAGAGCATTATTTATTCTGATGATGCAAAGAACCTTAGGTGCCACATGCCACTGTTCTGCATCAATGTGAAATGTTTGTCATGTCTTTTCCCTGGGAAGGGACAAAGGCAATGGCTTTTTTGCTTTCCACCCAGGTGCCCCAGGCCCAGCTGGTCAAAAAGGAACCAAGGGGGATTATGGCACTCGGGGTCTGAAAGGAGAGCCAGGACTAAAAGGAGCCAAGGGAGACATTGGATTTACTGGTAAGGCTCTTTGCCACAGGGTCTGTGGTGCTGATGGCACATTTGGATTTGGGACTGTAGATCACAGACCACCACAAGCTGCTCTGGGGTGTGTTTTCAGAGGTGATTTGCAGGAACTCAACAGCCAGAGGAATGTGGAGGGTGTCACTGTACACCCTGGGAGGTGTACTAAAAGACATGCAAGTACACAGATGCATTAGATTCTCTCAAATCCCTGATTTCACAGAAAACTGGAACAACCCATGTTCCTCTTTGCTTTGTTCAGAGCCATCAGAAACACTCTATCCCTGGGATAAATCCCACGTAAACACAGCACTCAGGAACATGGAATAGTGAAGCTATTGGAAACATCTAGCAGTGAAGCTATTTAACTACACCTTGCTAACTGTAGGACACAAAAGTTGTTCAAAAAGGCCAACACTGCAGCTACTCTTCATCCTTAATCCCCCTCCCTTCCAATCACAGACTGCTTCAAAAATACATAAGACCTGTAGTACAAAAAAAAACCAACAAACAAACAGTTGTTATAACAGGCTGTGGGAAGCAAACAGTGCTCCAGATGCCTTTGTTCATTTAATTGTTCACACAGAATAGTACGAGAATCCTCAGAAATTAAATAAGATTCTAGATTCTATGATGATCACTAGATTCTATGTGGGGCTTCTCCATGCACTCCTCCTCTGGAGCTTTGCATCTGGAAGATGGAAGAAGTGTAACTGGGCTGGCTCCAGGCCAAACACTGCCCTCTGTGTGCATCTCATCTCCTGGTCCCCAGAAGGAGACAGCAATCAGTGGTTTCTGGAGGTAGCTTTGGAGTAAAGAGCTCATTGGGTTTTTCCAAACACTCCTGCCCTCAAGACCAAGATGCTCCACAGAAATGTGGAGGACTGTTGAGATCACCTTTCTGCTCTCCCTGGAGATCAAATCCCAGGATGTAGGTCTTCCTGACAGTACTTTGGGAGATACCATGCCTGCTTCTGGAGATGCTGAAGTCTACCAGAAATGTCGTCTTACAGGTAACAGTGGGAATGAGACATATTTCCCACAAGTGAATGAATATATGGGATTTTGAAAATGTCTCTTTTCTTGGGTCACACACTGGGAATATTTCCCTTTATGTTATCCTACTTTTCCTGCCATGTTCCTTTTACATACCCTTAGTCACTTCAGGGTGTTCATTTTCTACAAGGTGCTCATTTTCTGCACATCTCTAACTCACACAAGTATTCAGAACTAGATAATAACCAGATTTTTCCACAAGCAACTCTCAAATGTTTGCTTTTCTAATTTGGAACAGGTTCCATGGGAATGAAAGGGAGCAAAGGTGAAAAAGGAGAAGGTACTGGACTTTTACTTTTTCCCTCATTTGCCTCCTGGTATCGGAGCTACCTGAGATCAGGACCAAAATACCCCTCTGCTCACACTGGTTTACCCACAGCACTGCTAACAGAGCCGAGGAGTCTGTGCTCTGAGCTGCAGCCTGGTGTCTCCAAATGCAGGGGGGGCTCTTGAATTGTTTGGATTTGAGCTACCTGTAACCTCTGGTCCCACCCTGGAGAGGGGAACATCCCTCTGGTTTGGGTGGTCACAGCTTCTGTCTGTCAGTGTCTTTTTCCTTACGCCTGCATGATCCATTGAGTTATTTTCTTCTCCTCTGAACTCTCAGTTGGCATGGGTAATTTTGTACGAATCGTGGGAGGAGACAGGAGGGGCCGAGTGGAAATCTTCTACAAGGGGACCTGGGGAACAATATGTGACGATGGCTGGACCACCCGAGAGGCCGGCGTCGTCTGCCGAATGCTGGGATTCAACCGCGCCGTCTCTTCCTTCACAGCACCACCAGGTGAGCCCACAACAGCTTTGCACCTCCCCAGGCCAGCCTCAGTGGTTACACACACCCAGAAAGCACCACAGCAAGGTCACCAACATGAGGTGATCTCCTCAACAGAGCATGTTGGATGTTTGGATCCCAAGCTGCATGTCAAGTGCTGCTTGAGCTTGATTTCCAGCAAGCCAACAAGCCAACCCAACACACACTCACTATCCACTGGGCCCTCTGTAGCAAAAAAAAACCCACAACAAAACATATTCCTCTTTCTCCCATCCAACAGTTTTTTTGTTTGTTTGTTTAATCTTCCAAAGGTACCGGGCAAATTTGGCTTGACGACGTAAGTTGCAAGGGGAGTGAAATTACAATTACGGATTGTAGCAAGCGCGACTGGGGTTCACATAACTGCAACCACAACGAGGATGCTGGGGTGGAGTGTCTTTGATGGGACACCGAGTCTCTGCTGGGAGCTGCTGCTGCCTCTCCTCTCCATGGAGCTTTCCTTCATCACCCACACCCAATTTCATCAAGCTGTACTTTTGTGCCTCTTCAGCAGGTCATAGAAATATTGACAAAAAGAAAGTTGAATTTTTCACAGATCAGTAATAGTTGCAAGACCCACAGGTAACCTGAAACATCCCAGCTGTCACAAAACAATAGGAGCTCAGGCACGTGAGCCAGTTCACAGCTTTTCCAGCTACCTGACATCAGCCCATCTGCAGGAGCTCACACCTGTGTGACCTCCAAGTCCGCAGGGGAGGGGATGGTCCACGTTGGTTTAGTGCAGTAGGAGAATAGGATCAGTGTGCAGAAACCTGCACTGGCTGCAGTAGAGCTGGCTAGTCCATCTTCATCATGGTACAGTTGTGAACCTGAGCTTAAACCCCCCCAGGGAAATGCAATCACCCAAGAGAGCAGATGCTCAGAAATCACTGGGTGATCTCTCTGGCATGCAAATATAAATATTCTTCAGAAACAATGTTGATCACATATTAAAGTGCAAAACCCTGGGATCCAGGTGCTACCTTGGTTTAGCACAGCATTTGTTTTTGACCTTAGCTAAGTCCCTTGCCTTCTCTGTCAGCGTTTCCTAAGCTGTCTCCAGGAGCAGCACCCCTTGCTTATCTGGCGTATAAACCTAAGATTTTCATGCCTTTAGAAATTAGATGCTCCAGTAAAGTGAATTAGTGACAAATAAAGAATATAGCAAAGCATGAATAAGCTATCGATTGGTATTAAATATAAATAAATAAATAGATAAATAAATAAATAAATAAATAAATAAACAAAATAAACTAATACTTGGTCGAATAGATAAAAAAAAAAAAATAAATTATGCACACACACCTGTAGATATTAGGGAGAAAACATTGAACTGGGCTTTCTTGGATCCCATGCGACTGATGCAATTTACGTTCGGTAAATAAAGGTCTCCCTGCAAGGACACACATCCCGACGGGATGCCACGAGTGGGACCGCGGGATGAGCGGCGGGCAGGGCTCCAGGAGCCGTCAGCCGCCTGCGGGCATCCCTCCCCATCCCCGCCGCGGGGATAAGCGCTTATCTCAGTGCCCCTTGCCGGCACTAAGGGGAGCTCAAGGGCCGCCGCCGCTCCGCCAAGCCGCTGCGGGAGAGCCGCGGCACCGGGCCGGCCCGAGGCTGCCCCTGCCCCGCTGCCTTCTCCCACCGAGAGCCGGCATCCTCCTGTGCATCCCTGTCTGCTCCGCTCCCGTCAGAGCCCAGCTCGGGGAGCCCGGCACAGGAGGGACAGCCAGCTGCTGGAGGGGGCTGAGAGGATGCTCCGAGGGATGGAGCGCCTCTCCTAGGCTGAGACAGTCTGGAGGGGAGAAAGAGCTCCTGGAGGACACCTTCCAAACACCTGCAAGAGAACTGAGAGGGATTTTTGTCAAGGGCATGTAGTGATAGGACAAGGAGAAATTCCTTTCTGTGAGGGTAGTGAGGCACTGGCACAGGTTGCCCAGAGCAGCCGTGGATGCCCCATCACTGGAAGTGTTCAAGGCCAGGCTGGACCGGGCTTTGAGCAACCTGGTCTAGTAAAAGATGTCCCTGCCCAGGGATTTGAAACTAGATGACCTTTAAGGTCCTCTCCAACTCAAATCATTCCATGATTCTAGGATCCCAGGAGTGGGAAGGCAGTGGTGGCCACAAAGGCCTGGCAATACATCCAGAGGGTGCCTGTGATGTCCCACCTGTGTCGTGGGAAAGGACTGAAATGTATTTTGTCCTGTTGCACAGCTGACAGCACGCACAGTGAGACCAAAACCCAAGAGTGGGGTGCCTGGTTTGAGGGAATGAGGGAGGCTGTGGTGGTTTCACCCCTTGGTAATTGCAGCAGGGGTCAACCAATCATCCAAGAAAGGGATTCTGCAAAATAAGAGCAGATGGCTTTAGGGTTTTGTGATGCAGCATCTTGTGCCCGATGGTTTGTGAGAGACTGCTGGGCAGCTGTGACACTTGTACAGGTCTTGCTACCCACTCTTTAACAGCTAGAAACACAATTTTTATGGTAAACCCTCAGATTTTGCCAGCATGTCAGAGGTGTCCCCGTGGAGGGACAGAGGAGGGACAGCTGCCCAGCCCATCCCCAGCCTCACCCCTGTGGGGCCAGGACAAAAGTCCCAGCAGTGGCATTTGGAGCCTGAAGCTCAGCACTGGGATCCCTGTGCAGCAGGTTTGGAGGGCACTCATGCCTCACATGTTCACTTCTCCAGTCTGAGAGAGGGCCCACTGGGGCAGGAGGAGTGCCACAAGTCACCGTGGGATGGTTGGTGAGCAACAAAAAACCCTTTTGCATCTACAGAAAGTGGTAGCCCTGAGATTTGTAGGTTGGTTCACAGGACCAACCCCCTTCCTCCCAAATACCCAGCTCCAGCTGTTCCACCCCAGCTTCAAAGTCACCCAGCCATCCTGCACTGCCCTGAAAGAGCTGCCTGTGACAGCCAACAAGGAGTGCCACAGCTCTGCTTATCATTCATGCCCAGCACCAATTAAAAAGACTTGGTTAAGCAAAATGCAATTACACTGTCATGGATAAAAGGAATACAATTAATTAAAATGGAACACTTTCCCTTAGGAATGATGTTATTTCCAGATGCTCTCATCCCCGTTCCTGACCATTCCTCGTGATCTGAAGAGATTTGGGATGAATTGGAGTCTTTTGGGTAGTTTTGTCCCATCTTGCTGGCTCACATGTATTTATGAGGTAGGTTAGCAAAGACCCTTGAGGACACAAACCTTTTCTGGAGCCCTAAAACAGCATTTCCAATGTATCTGACACTACCTTTCCAAGAAGATTAACATTTCATAGAGGCTATCTGGTGCCAAGCTGAGAGTTTTTTCCTTTTGGGGAGAAAACTGAGCCTTCTGTCATCTCTGAAGGAATGAGGACCAGCCACACACTGTGGGATATGTGCGTGGCTGGAAATATTTTCCAAAATTCACAGGGAAGCAACTGAAGTGAAGTTTCCCATCTCAAGCCCCACAGGAAGGGAGAGAAGCTGAAGAGCAAAACGTTTACCAGCTAAAAGTCAGTTCTCCAGGTTTCCAAAGCCTGAAGTTTATGCTGAATGCATCATAACACACCTTCTTAGCAAAATTATTGATGATTCCAGCTGCAAAAGTAAAAAAGGCAATGAATGTGTTTAAGACATCATATTAAAATATGCAATAAATGAATTAGTTTTCTGCATTACATTCATACGACAGGTAACAACTTTAATACACATGCAGGCTACATCTAAAGCTTAAACTCAGCTCATCATATATGGGTCAATGATTGTATTTTCATTCCTCTCTTCTGAAGTCTTCTGATGTTTTAGATCACATCACCACAAATCTGCCAGCACATTTCCTCGTTTTTTCTGTTAAACATCACAGTGGAGGGCAGCATCTGGCCTCAAAACCCTAAGACTTTTTTTCAGTCTCACTTGGTTTCAGAACTGGTCAGGTTTTTCTTGGTTAACTTTTTCCCACCAGCATGGTCCAGCAAAGGTCCAACCAGCCATCCAGGGCAGTACACAAGCCCAAGCTGAAAGTGTTTCTGATCCTGCAGAGGAGCCAGTTTGGCTCTCACAGGCACTGGCAGGATCATGCACTGATGCAGGCAGCTGCTCTGCTGTGACAGGGGCTGATTTTACCCCAAAGTGCTTAAACACACTGTTAATGGTAGCTCCAAGCGATAATCCATTTATTTCAGTATTTGTCTTTTTCAAATGTGACCTAAAATCTATAAGTAATTAGTTATTGTACGGGCTACAGTGTTGCAAAATGCTTCCCTTCATTTTTTATTCTGACTCTGAACTATAACTCCACAATCATTCTAGTCACACCAGCCTTCAAAGGTCTAAATGGGGAGGAAGGGGGGCTAACTCCCTAGTATCTTTGAGATTTACAAGAATATTTGATGATTTTCTGGGGATTCAGTGTGAGACAGGAAAAAAAAAAAAAAAAAGGAGTTTTGCAGGCAGAGAAACTTATGCTTCCAGTTCAAAAGGAAAGACACATCCAAACAGAGAAAGATTTAAATGCTAGAATGCTAAATAAACATTGCCATTCAGCAGCAGTCTTTGTCTTTTGAATCCTAGGTTAAAACTACTTCACAGGGACTATAAACACTCGTTACCCTCCTTTGTTGGAGCTAAATGAATTTTAACCGCAGAAGTTCCAGAGTGAAAAGTTGCCTCCTAAAACTCCTCCCAAGTCACCTCGGTACCCCAGCAGAGGAAGGCAGGAGAGGACTTTGGGAGCGGTTAAATAAGGTGAATAAGAAAATAGTATACAAATTGTACTTATCCTGGGTCTGCTCGTGATGTTTTGTATAAATGCTAACAAATAAGTGACGCTGTGAAGGTGCTGGTTCCACACCATCAGGGTATCAGCAGCAAAAGGAAGCACAATTCTGCAATGACCTTGCCTTAGGAAATCCCAACGGAGTCAAGGGATTCAGAGAGCTTTCAGCTCAGGCCATAAATCACTCAAGATATGAATTACTGCCTTATTAGAGCAGATTCATAACTGTAATTCTAGAGAAATCCACGATTAGTCTGATCTCCTCTGATAACATGCCAACAGGGAAAAAAAAATAAGTCACCTCCTACTAAGCAGAGTAGCTATTCAAAGGAGCTGCAGCAAACTTTCACAGATGTTGAGGCCAGCAGGACCACTGTAATAATCCCATCTGATCTTCTGCATGGTGCAGGGCAGAAACACTCCCCCAGGGATTGCTACATCATTTTGAAACTGTAGCTTGTTTTCTAGGAAGGTGCCTTACCTTGGTTGAAAGTTTTCTGAAAGCAGAGAAAGCATTGTATTCCTTAAAAAACCACCACATTCTTGCCTTATGAATCAATGTGGCAGCTCTCTCCCAGTGACTCCACTCCCAGCCTGTGCTGGAACACCAGGAGCCAGCTGAGGTCCTTGAGCCACCGAGTGCTGCTGCCTGAAGTCTGCTCAGGCAAGGCTTAGGAGATAAAATGAGTTTTCCATAACACAATTAACTTCACCTGGCAGGGACAAGCCCACCACCAGGTTTTGGAAGAGCTACATACTGTTCCAAGCAATAGCACACCTTTAAAGGGATGTTAATGCCCTTGCCAGAGTTTAGAGAAACGAGGGATATGCAGCACTTGCCAAGATCAAACCAGAGGTGACCTTGGTAGTTTTACTTCTGCTCAGCATCTGAAAGGGTATTTCTGGAAGGCTTTTGCCATAATAGCTGTGGCTGACATGAACACTGGGACTCTGCTTTTGCAGTCGTTCTGATTTTAAAGATGTTTGACTTTACAGAGCAGCGATAGAAGGAGCTCTTTGGGAGTAGAAGGCTCTCACCGCACTTCTGAGGCCCTCAGACTCTTTTCTGGGTAGAAATGAGATCAGACTAAACTAAAGTGGCACTGTTTGCATGAGTAACAGCTAATCCAAATTACCCAGGGCTGAGAGATGAGGATCCCAGGGCTAAAAGAACAAGGGTGTTTTTTTCCACACATGGGTAAAGACTGTTGACTCAACTTGCAGGGCTATAAAATTTCTCCAGTAACAAGCAGGGACAGAGTCCTACAGCAATGCTGCAGGGAAGGGAAATACCCAGTCTCTGAAAATCCACTTATTTCAACCAGACTGAAAGAGCTACACAAGAATATAAATGGTTCTGGCTGTGGTTTAGGGGTAGATGAGAGAAGGAAGAACACCGTTTGCTTCTCCTGTGTTTTTACTTTAAAACTGTAAGATTAAGAGTGAGGAAGTCCCCTGCTTCCAGTTTATATGCTTCAGAAGCCTTTTTGAGTCCCCCTGTGCAAGCTGGCATGAAGAGAGCAGAAGAAGCTCTTTTCTGGACACAGTGCTCTGGCACAATCCAACATCACACATCATAGACTGGGAAATGTGGAAAAAAGTCACTTTTTCAACATTTTCCTTTCGTTGCTCCCAGATGCACAGTGCCACTTCCCATTACAGGCCAGCATGTCAGTTGTGACCTGCTCAGGGGAGACGTGCTGTGACCCATGGGACAGGCTCAGCACCCCGAGGATGTGAGGGTAAGATGTACAGTCTCAGTAAACATGTGGGGCCCAGCTCAGTGAGGGGTCCTGAGCAATGAGACTTCAGCAAAAAGCCTCCAAGCATCACCCAGCACGGGAGATGAAGCAGAGAGCTGTGACCTAGGTCACATCTGCAGCTGGTATAAATCAGCATCGCTCTGCTGATAACTGGGGAAATACATGGATTTGTTTCTGCTGATAATTCAGCCCTATTTTGATATGTTTTTTTTTATTTTGCCCAGCTCTCTAAAACACTGCTTAGCTCCTCTTGTGTGTGCTACCCAGCAGCCTGGGAGGAAGGTGAGAGACCCTGCAGGAGCAGTGAGTCCTTCCTCTAATGCCTGGGTGACCAGGAAAAGCATGCCCAAGACTAGAAATCCTGATGTTTTCTAGTGCAGAAAACAGTAGGGACTCTTTCAAGAATAGTTATTTAAACAAGGCATTTTAAATTGAGCTGCACTGATTATTAGAAAGCACAGTAATTTTCAACCACATGCCACAAAGGGATTATAAAACTGCCGACAACAGCATCTCATCTACACCTCTGGTTGCTACTTTCTCCCACCTTGACACTTCTGCAGTTTAACCCTAATTATTGCTGCTTGCTCTATGGTGATGGATGTAGTCCCAAGCCATCCCTCCTCTCTGTGCCATCAAGCTCTCAAGGATCCTGACTCCTTCTCCTAATGTGAAGTGATGAAATGGGTTCTGGCAACAGGAGATGCGAAGTTGGAAAGCTAAAATTTTGTTGAAGCATAGAAGCAAGTTGTGTAGAGCTTTCACCCAAATTACTTTAAAGAGACGTATTTCATAGAATCACAGAGTATCCTGAGTTGGAAGAGACCCACAGGGCTCATTGAAGTCCTGCACAGGACCACCCCAAGGATCATACATGAGCCAGAGAGCATTCTCCAAGTTCTGGAGTTCCGGCAGGATTGGTGCTTCCAGAGCCCAAGCACCCTCTGGGAGAGGAGCCTTTTCCTAATATCCAACCTAAGCCTCTCTGACACAGTTTGATGTCATTCCCTCAGGTCCTGTCCCTGGTCACCACAAAGCAGAGATCAGTGTCTGCCCCTCCTCTTTCCCTCCCAAAGCTCTCTTGTAGACTGCCATGAGATCTCCCCTCAGTCTCCTCCTCTCCAGGCTGAGCAGACCAGGGGACCTCAGCTGCTCCTCAGATGGCTTCCCCTCAAGGCCCTTCACCATCTTTATTACCCTTCTTTGGATATTCATAAACAGTTTAATATCTTTCTTATACTGTGGTGCTCACATTTGGAGAGAAATTCCTTCTCCAGTATAGAAGGGCTTGTTCCCCAGCTAGCATCAAGTACCACAGACTATCTAATGAAGTATTTGTGAGTCCATTCCCTTGTCTTTAGATAGTTTAGTTTTAGTTTTTCCCTTCTATTCAGTTGTACACCTTCTGCTCTTCAGCTCTAACTGTTCCAAGATGTTCATCTGATATGAATTTACAAACCAGATGATAGCCATCATTTTCACATTAAGGAGGAAAACTCATGTACTGTTTCAAAGGCTTTAACTCTTAATCTGTTTTCAGACCTGTATGTACTGCTCTGTTCATATTTCTGCCTTATAGTTTCCAAATACTCCATCTTTTTCAAACAAGATCATGGTAGCTGGCAGTATTTGAAAACACTGATACTGTTGATCAGCAAATCTTGTTGAATTGAAAGAAACCCAAACTCTTCTGTCTTGCATGACAAACAACTGATGCCAAATTAGCCCAGCTGACACATTGAGGTATGGAGCAGAGAGCATGCCTCTAAGGTCTTGAAGGTTGGTTAAGACAGAAAATATTTTAATCACAGCTGAGAAAGGAAGAGATCACTGTCAGATTTGGATAGGCTCAGTCAGGTGCTCAGCTGGTGTAAATAAACTCAACTCTGTTGAGGTCAAATCTGTTTATACCCACAGTTATTTTTCCTGAATGAGATGAACATGTAAAATCCTTTACTGAGTCATTTTCAGCAAGCTTGAGCACTACAATTCTCTCTAAAATCAGGAGGAATGAGCAGTCTGAGAGAGGACCACCCAAGTTATTGTAGGCTATGAGTAGCTGTCAAGGGAAAAATGGCTGCAAATCAAAAAATACAAAGTTCTTCTCCATTAAATGCACAGATCAAATGCATATAGCTGAAAGGAGCTCATTCTTCTTCCTTTGTGTGCTTGATGCAGCGGGAGTGCTTATCCTGGCAGCAGCACTTCAGGTGAACTGGAATAAATCAAATATGTATACACTGGGTCTGAGCCATCCCATCTGCCTTTTGAGGGTTGCTGAGAGGGTTACCTGGCAGGTGATATGATCAGTACCTGGATGGAAAGAAGTTCAAAGATGAGGGGAGCATCCAGCTTTCAAAATGGTCAGAGGAGAAGAGAGACTAAACTGACTCCATAGGAAAGAGCAGAAATGCAGGGAACCTCCAAGGGAACATCAAAATCCCACATTATTATGAAAACAAAGGGATATTTTCAGGAAATTAGGGATTAGAAATTAGAGTCTGTTATTCAGAAGTATTTGTAAACACAATCACATCAAATTTAAGGAAAAAAGAAAGCTCATATTGTCACTGAAACTGCAGGAAAAACAAAAACTCTCCAACATTTTTAGTGCTAGGCAATCAAGGTATTATTTTATTCTGGCCAGGATGTGCAACTTAAATTATTTCACCTACACACAGCCTGGGTTGTGCAGAGAAAATCATTCCATGACACATGAATTTTACCAGATTTTTTCAGACACTTAAAGAGTCAAAACCCACAGAAATTCATTGTTTCAATGTCCATTGGTCCCAAGTTACACAGTTCTTAGTATCTGGTTTCCTACTGGTTACAGATCTCTTGGCTTTCAGTGTTAATTCAGTTCTCACTCTTGGTTCTTTTATCTCTTTTCTCAGACCAGGTGTCTCTGACCATGCCAGGGGTGATGTTTGGAGCTGATGGTCATTGATGGTCATTATCTTTTGTGTATCTTCTGTGTTACCCCCAGTGTGTTGAGATGTTAAGCTCATCATGCCTTGAGGGATGAAACAGCCCTTGAAAAGAAACTTAAAATTCCTTTTACCCCAGGGCAAAGGCAAAAAAAAAAAAAAACCCTGAATAAAGTTATATAAAAAATAATTAAACTTGGTATCTTTTCCAACAATATCAAGTTTAAAAAAATCTTGGCACAGCAGATATGAGAACTGGAGCAGTAAGAGATTGTTTTTGTGAGCTTAAAAAAAAAAAACAACTTGAGATTGAGACAAAATGCATTTTTTTTCTGTTTTCTTGCCAAAATTAAAAGCAAAAATATTACCATTTCTAGGGAAAGTGAGTGTTAAAGATTTCACCAAGTTTGCATCAATTCACAGTAATTTAGGGGTGGTCCCAACAAGTGAGGAAAGCAGATTTATCTATTCCAGGCAGGAGTGGTCAAAAAAATGAGTTCAGCCCATCAACTCTGTGTTTGTGCCACTCAGATTTCATCCTAATGTGCCTTTACCCAACCTGCCAATAAGCACTTCTGAGCATCCCAGCTAATTTCTAGAAACTTTCTCAATGGTGACCATCTGTCATCGGGAAAACACGAAAAGGGGGATTAGTAACAGACTGGCAGGGAATGCTGGAAAACTGACAATATATTTTACTGAGTACAGATGTAAACACAATGAGGATATTGTTTTGAAATTAAAGGAAGAGCAGGAAATTTTTCAGTGTTCTCCTGAGTTTGTTTGTTGGGGATTTTTTTTTTAGCCTCGCCACATCAGTGTGAAATAAAGGCTGGCAAGTGGAAGGACTAATAATAGGGCATAAATGTACTATTTTGGGGAGATTCCCCTGGGGTCTGCTCCCCCTCCCTTACTGCTCAATTGCCACCATTACTGCACGTGAGGTGCATGTTTATGCTGCTGCTGAATGAATGCACAGATGCATCTCTGTTATCCTTAGAAGCACAAACTGCTTTTTCTAACAAATGCATTGCCCAGTGCACAAACGCACCTAACGAGCTCCTTCTGCCTTGTTTGCTGGAATATGGCACCTTCTGCTGAGACTAAGATAAAACAGAAAGAGCACAGAAACCTCCTAGAAAAGCTAAATGGGGGGACTTAATTGCCTCTGCAGTTTTGCTTCCAGAATTAGAGGGGAAAATGTTTTACAGATGAGAAGATTTTAAAGTGCGCCAATCACAATGAGAGGGATTTCTGTTTGAAATGCTGATGGTCGAGACATCTCCAGTGCCATGTTCATCACAGAAGGGGAAAATATTCAGAGAACTGCCAAAAATGTCATCCAGGGAGGGAACCTCTCCCCAGATCTTGTCTGAGCTAATAAGAATTTGCTGGCACATCTGAAGGCATCTTCTGCTGAAAACAGTCCTTCCCATTCCCTCGGTGAAGGGAGACACACTCTTTGGCTGGTGTGAATCCATGTACTGCTGCTCCTGCTAGCATCAACATGTCATTAAAATCACAGCCTGAGAGCCATTAGTGCAGCAGGAGAAGCCTCTGGCAGCCTTTGGCTGGAGGCTGTGGCTTGGGAAGGGGTCTGGAACTGCTGAAACACACACAAGGGACAGTGGTTTTGCCCCAGAGTGAGGCAAAAAGCACGAGGGTAAATCTGCAATTAGAAGGCCAGTGCTGGGCAATGAAGATGATTCACAGGAGTGGAGGCTGGCTGGGATTGCTCCCACATCTCTCCACTCCCCTCCTTCATCAGTACTCTCAGGGATTAGCCTGGAGCTAACCAAAGTGATGGAAATACTTCCCTGACTTTGACAGACTTTGGATCCAGCTTTTCACGACATTTTATCTTCTCCTACTATTCCAAAAGGTCCTACACGACAACCATGAGGCTGAGATTTTCAAGTCTACTCCCATCACTTTCAACAGAGACTTTTCTTCCACCTGCCGAGACAACCCCGAGCCACGCATGTTAATAATTAAATAACAGCTGAGCACCAGGGGAGGGGAAGTGACAAAGCTGCCAAAATCCTTTAGAGATATTTTGACAATCCACAGCCTGGAAAGATTTTAAATGAGGGTCTGGCCCCTTGTTACTCTCCCACTTTCTCCTGCGTATCTTTAAGCATCACACGGATTACGCATCATCCATCCCAGAGATGCGTATTGATGTCATAACAATATTTCCCACGCCGGACTACACAACACCGAGCTGCAGACACAGTGATTAACAACTGCTCTTGCCCCTGTACCTTCTGGACTCCCATCAAAGTAGGATTTGTCCCAATTAATCAAGCCCAAGCGTTCTTTGCCGCCGCGCTTGTCTGCACGGAGAAGATCCCAAACGTTCATCGCGGATGCTGAGCGCGGCTCTAACCTTTCGCTGGAGTCTGCCGGGAGCTGCTGCTCATTTATATACAAAGCACAGCAGGTAAAAGGGCAACTAAACATAATTTACCTGGAAGTGAGGTTAAAAGTGGTTTACCAGCTTGATGGTGTTTGGCTTGAGAAACAAGACATTAATTAACACCTACCCATTGATTAATATTGACCAGGTTTTTTGCCTTGTGCTAGTTTTAATCAGGTGATGTTTAAATTTATTTTTACTTAAGTTTTACCTGTACCAAGAATATTTTGGCTGAACTTTGACCAAACATGAGCTTCCTTCTGGCCTGACATCCTAACACAGAGATTGTACCTCCACTGAGGACTGTAAGCACTGCTGCTCCTGGAGGTATTCCTGCCCGCAGTGGGAGAGTGCCCCAGGACACCCTGATCTAGTACCACTGACATTAATGAGCCTTGGCACTGCTTCCAAATTCTCAGAGCCAAATCCTGCTGCCCACGAGGCTGGGACTTTATGACATGTTCTCCTTGCCTTGGGACCCGTGAACAATTTCACTGCAGGCATGTTAGAAAAACCCAGCATAAAGGCACAAATCCTCTGTTTCTTTGGAAGATGTCGTATTTAGTTAGCAGTGGCATCCTCCCGGTGCCATTGCAGAAATTGCAGTGCATGGGGGGATATTCATGTGATCTCAGCACCCCAAGTGCCCTGATGATCCCACAGACAGAAGCTGGGCTATTTTACCCCAAATAGGAGAGAAGACCTGCCTCATGATTTGTGATTGCCCCTGGATGACTGTGACGTGACTAAAATATCCTTATTGCCAGGGTGGTCCTCTTGGAACAGTAATATGGTCCCGATTCATCCTCTGAAAGTTCTGGGTTTATCACTTCTCACCCATCCATGGCACATTTAATTTGTCAATATGAGATACAAACAAAATTAAAGCCAGTTATTGATCCATCCGAGGCAGGAGGAAGCCTGAATTCCTGCAGTTAACAGATACAGAGAGAGAGGAAACTCTTTCCTGTGAAGCTTTCCCCAAAAAAGGCAAACCTCACCCACAGGTGGGACCTCCCAGGTTCCAGGAGACCCCGTTTAAAGGAGGGAGGTGATTCTGGAGCCATGGTGGGAGTACAAGCACCTAAGCCTGATCTTCCTCCACAAAGTGTCTTTAGGGATGGCCAAAGCCCATTGAAGCGGCTTCTGCAAAAAGCAGAGCAGTGGGAAAAGCCTTCAGGAAGCAAAAACAAAGCCTTGGAGCTGTATATGCCTTGGCAGGCCTTGAAACACAGACCTTGTTTTGTACCTTGTTTTTGTTGTTTGATAGTTTTGTTTTGGTTTTTGGTGTTTGGTTTTTTTTTGTCTTTAACTGTGTTTATTAAAAAAGGACAACTTTTGAAACTTGAAAGATCTTTTTCCAAATTGCCACAGTTTCTCACATCCTCCAAAAATTTGAGTTTTCTCTTGACTTGAGTTTTCCATAAATAAAGACCCTCTGCAACTTTGAAAACTACTTTGATTCAAAGTTTTAAGAAAAACCTTTGAGGCATCTTACTGTCCTCGCCTAGAGGGGAGAATACTCATTTGTTTTTTGGCAGGGTGGAAAATGCTGACAGTAATGGCAGCTCCAGGAAAAATTAATTTTAATTTTTGGGCAATGAGGTGGGCTTTTTTTTTTTTTGTCCTGACAATTCAAAAAAATTTTTACCTAGAGGTTTATACCTTCAACTATAGAAATATTAAAGCAAGCATTTGTTTAAATTTAAGCTATTAAAAGATTTCAATTCACTCAAGAATCAATCTGATTATTTTCTGTTCTCACCTCCCTGTTCAAAATGGGATGACTTTGCCCTCTGGAGTCATGCTGTTCACTTCAAGACTGACCTGTTACAGGACAAGTGAAACAATCCCAACTGCTGCATGATTTTAATCAAACCAAACATTCTGAAAACAGAAAAATATACCAATCACTTTTTTTTAATGCAAAACCAGTACAGCACACCCTGAGCCCACCAGTGAGACTGCTGGTTCAGCCACTGCTGATGGGCACCATTTTGCAAGTTTAGTTTCGTTTGCTTCATTGGATTGTTGGGTAGGTTTTAAGGATAGATCAAAATGACACATCTTGCCCATCACAGATCAATAACCTAACCTGTTCTTGGCCTGAGTTCTGTCCTCCTACCTCCTAACCACTGAACTAGAACAAGTATTAAAGGACTCTGAAATCAGTCCTGGCCCAAGAAATATGCAGTAGACAGAGATCTTGCTCTGGGCCTCTTTGCAGAAGCACATTTTGTTCTCTATGCTCCAGAGCTCCCAAGAAAATATCATGGAAACCATTCTTCAAAATGTTCTGCAGCTTAGCCTTAAGTGTTGAACACAAATGAGGCAACTTCAGCCTGCAGGAGCTGCTTCATGGCTCAGGCTGTTTCAGCACTCCCATTTTCTGCCAAGGGCTTGGGGTTTGCTCACATTTTATAACTGTACAACAGGGACAGCTGATCTAGTGATCAGGTGAGAGATGGAGAGTACTCCTAACATATAAAGGTAAATAGAAGGATGAAGGTTATTTAAATCTGTGGTCTAATGGGAAAAAGTTATTTCCTTGCAATTGAAGCCTTGTCTCTCCAAAACAAAGGGAAGCCTGGATTTGCTCCATCCCTTTACAGGCAGATCAGTGCACCAGGCTGCAGCCACTGCTTGACTGACACAGAGATTTTGGAAGTTCTGGGAGTGATGAGTCATGTCCCTGTAGGAGTCTCCCCCAGCCCCAGTGTGGGCATAGGACAGCCAGCCTCTCCTCTGGGTGGATGGATGTACAGCCATACTCAACACATGAATAAATTGTAGCTCTCCAAGGCTCATAACTCAGCCAAATCAGTCCCAGTTTTCATGGGCTACACTCATCAAGGAGACCCATTCCCCTGCCAGCATTCACTTGCTTGCCCCAAGCTGCTTTGACTGTGCAGATGCTAAAAATAAAGTTGCAATGACTGTTTGCTACAGGAAATTAAGAGTTTTCACTCTCATATTGCAGAGTGAGCAGGCCAGGTCAGCTCACAATCCCCCCCACCCCTACAAAAAGATACATTAAAAGCAGTAGATCTGCTAAGCCTTTTGTCCAGAGAGAGGCCGGGGTTTGGAATCAGTGCTCTGGCAGGGAAATACAGAAATCCTCTTTAGTCACCAAGAGACCTGGACACCTCTTTAATTACCCATGCTGATCGCCCCAGCAGCCTGGCCTTGTCTGGGTGCTCACCCAGGGCTGTGGGGGGCAAACATCCTGCTGAACCCCAGTCCCACATGCCCTTGGAGGTCACCTGCCACGTCTGAGCAGCTGCAGCCACTGCCAAAAAAACTTACTTTTCTGACACTTATTTTTTATAAACTTCTACAAGCTGCCGAGAAAGAGATTTTCTTACAGGGAGAGTTGACTGGAGCAGCAGGAAGACATGAAAAATGCCCTTTCTCCCCCCACTTTCTCATTCATCAGTAAATTAATGAGAAGCATTTGCAAAGGACACAGGCATTGCAGCCCACGCCGCACGCTGAGTCTCCCCCTCCCACGTAACCTCACAGGTAAACAGCATCACCAAGGTCTGGCTCTGTGACAAAAGGTACCCACCATGGCCAGAGCCAAGTCTTCAAGAACCACTCTTCAATTAAATTAAAAACATTTCTTGCAATAGCATAATTCAGAGTATAAGCTTAAGGGAGGATTTTTGAATGCCAGATAATCCATTCATTAAAACGTAGAAAACCCACCCTTGGTTTATTTCCTGCTATTCTGAGGTGAAAAACTTATACCCAACCTCTGCAGAATGCAGCTTTATTGACTACAAACAGGATTACTTGCAGGAGCTTTTCATTTGTAAGTTTTCTGTGGAGCTTGAAGGTCACACATTAAAAAGGGCTACAACCTCCTTCAAAAAACAGCAAGGGAGAATGCATTACCTCTGCTGCTGCTGCTGCTTATGCAAGGAAACAATAAATGCCTTTCTTAAATGGCATAAATTGAGCTGTGCTGAGGTTTCAGAGAGGCTCAAATTGGTTATCTTATTTAAATGTCAGGTTGTTTGCTCCTGGATGAGATCTGAACTGCTCCACCATGACAGACAAGATTAACTCAACATCTCTGAAGCAGGAAGGGCCAGCTCAGAGCCCAGCACAGCTCGCCAGGCTGGTTAAAGCGTGTCTGCAGGGACAGATCCCTCCATCCCACACATGCAGCACTTTGCCACGTATAACCCAATCATTTGAGTCTCCAGAAGTTGAGATTTGACACAACCAAGCCAGAAGGACCTTTGGCCACTTCAGTGATCCTTCTTGAGACACTGGAGTTTGGAGAAGCCACCGTGTGCCTGCTGTGCCCGAACAAAGGCAGGCAAATGTCACAAATTCCTGCCCACACCAGATCCCCCAAGCCCTGCTTGGGGTCAGCAGGCAGCCTCACAGAGGTGACACAGAAGTCACCTGTCTACCTTGTTTCTGCTGGCAACAACTCCAAACCCCTCACAGGTGTGGCACTGCTACAAAGACGAGGTGAGGTTGTTTCCCATCTCCCTTCCCAGCCCTGGGCAGCACCAGTGATGTGCAGCACATGCCTGAGGGCCCCCTGCTCTCATCAGGGACACGGTGGAGCTTGCTGAGGAGCAAAATGAACTCACCTCAGTCTTGCCTCTGGTCTCTGCAGTAATTAGTTGTGCCCCGGAGGACCCCTGGTCCAAAAATCATACATCTGACGATTCCTTTTATTTTGAATTAATTTTCAGATATTTTAATTGTCTCCTTCAACAGACTTCAATGACATCTCTCTTTTTTTAAAGTCTTAATTAAAAGCCAGGCTTTCAAAACTTTGAGAAATAGCAGTGGAAGTGTCACAGGGCTTAACCCACAGACTCTTAACCCACAGACACCAAGGGGGTTGATGATCTTTCTTTTTTAAGAAAATAAGTTAATCTGTCTGGTCCACAAAATGTTTGCTTGGGACCAGAGGAGCCACCTGAGAGCAACTCCAGGAGGTTCATTAATAAACACCAACACACACCAAGTCAGGAGCTTCTTTTCCAAAATAAGCACCCATGACATGTACTGCTCCCTGACCACAAATCCTCTCCTACTAAGCTGAGAGCCACCCTCCACATGGCACCAGCAGGTTTTATAAGCCTGGACTGGTGACTAGGGCCATCTGCAATCCAGTTTTGCCTACCATAATAACCTGCTAGTGTTACAACTCCTGACCCTGTGGTATGTGCAGCAGCCACCCAGCTTGTGTCTCCTGGCTTGCATCAAAAAGGATGCAGAGTAAATTTTTCTTGGGACCAGCTGTAACTTATGCACCTTCTGTGATTCCTTTTTCTCGCTACTTCTGACATTTTGGTGTGTTAGCTTTGTTCTGCACTATTACAACTCCTCCTCTCAACTGTGGGAAAGAAAGGCTGGGTGGGTGGAATGCCTTCCTGAAAGATTACAGATGAAACAGAATGGTAATGGGGGCAGCAGCACAGCCAGCCCCTCTTCTCAGATGTTGGGCTGGACTCTACCAAAGAAAAGTCTAAAACTGGTTTTGGGACAAGGGTGTACAGCCCAAGGTAGTGCCATATGCACATTGAAAATCTCAGATATGTGGTCTGACACAGGCGGGAGCCATCCTCCTGGACTCAGCCTCTAGGAAAACACCTCACATTAGGAGAAAACTTAGTCCCAGTTGTCTGAGCTAAACCTTGTTAGTAATAGGAAGGCTGCTGACTTCCTGGGAGCTCCCCAAACTCGGCATCTGTGTGGTCCCGCAGAGCGGGCTGCGAGGCAAGGGTCAGCTTTGCTTCTTAGCATCTTCATCAGTAGCACATAATGACACAGATTCTGAATACTAAATAAATCATGTCTTTCATAAGCATTTATTGCTCATTAGTTTGGACACCGAGCTAATGAATGACTCATTTGTCTTCTAAATCCCTAATGACCATTAATTAAAGAATTAACCCAGCTTGCTGAGAAATGGAAGAAATCAACCAACGATTATTTACTGATATATATAAAAATTCACAGCTATTTTTAAGATTCTGGGACGCTTTGTCAGGGAATTGCAATCACTCACCAAAGTGCTGTTCTTTAATTTTCAGTTGGAAAGCTTCAGAGCATTTCTCCTGGCAATTGCTAAGTGGCTGAATGATTGCTCCCCATTGACAAACGAGGGGCTGGCAGGTCGCAGGTGGTTATGTGCATTCATATAAAGCAGCACAATGCGAGTCAGTGCTGCTTAGCTGTGTGTGTCACCTTTTCATAACAACAAAGAAAAATACCTCTGAAGGTTTCAAGTGTTTTGCTTATGGAGCTGTTGACTGATTGCTCCAGACTGGCAAGTGACAAGGGGAAAGGTACCAGGTGTTGCTGCTTTCTGCTGTGCTAGAGCTGCCCACCTTCCTTTTGGACTAACAGGTTAGTGAGGGGCACAGTCAGAAGATGAATATTTTGGTGGCTTAAATATTTTTAAGTACCCATTATGCAACGTGTTCTTGTCAACCCAAGACCTCTCCTGCTACAGAGCAGCTCCTTCTATTCACTCTGAGAACAAGAGAAAAAACACTTGACTGACCACCTGAGGCACAAAAGTTTCCATGGAGGCAGACAGGGGGCTCGGTGTAATTGGGAATCAGGTGAGGAAGCATCAGGAAGCATTTTTTTGTGTTTCCTTTGAACCTGCTGCTCACCAGTGAATACTTGTGCTCAACAACACAGTGAATAATCCCCTGGTCACTCCATCCATCACCTTCAAGAGCTTCTAGCTCATCTCCCTCACAGTCATTTATTTCCAGGAGGAAAAGTCCCAGTCTGTTTAGTGTTTGTCATATGGAAACTCTTGCATGCCCTTGGTGATCCCTTCCCCTTCTCTGTATCTCTCCTGATGGATGAATGGCGCTGTTGGCTTCACCAGAATCAGCAGAAGCATGGAGTTGGGATTGCAGTTAAAAGTTTGTTGGTTTCATGTGTGGGTTTTAATTTTTTCAAGCCACACGCACTCTCATAGTTTCAGTGACACTGGGCTGGGTTAGAAAAGTGTTGGTTGGATCACACAGGCTACAAAAACACAGCCTTTTCATGGACTCAGTTATCTGGATCACTTGGTAGCTTGCAAGATCTCGGTATTAGATGATGCAATAGCCAATACATGCCTTTGAACTTCAAAATACCCATTTAATTTATACCCTATAATTTACATATTCAAGTGTTGGCTGCTGATGGGTGGAAATGAGACCTCATATTGCCAAAACAAAGCATTCCAAAATCAGGTTAGATGCCATCCTGCCTCCAGAGAACACATACAGGGGGAATGCTCTTCTGGGAGAGATTTTTAATCTGTGATTTCTGAAGCTGTGTGGTCTGCTGAGCTCACGTTTCCAGGCTTCTTGGATTAGCTGCTCTCTTTGCCAGTTTCTCAGCACCTCATGGTGACTCAACCTGTGATGAGGGTTTTGCTGCAGAATCTTCTCTGCAGCCACTCCCCTAGCATCTGCCTCTGCCTTGCCCATGGTCTCCTTTGGCAGACACAGGCAGACATCACGGCTGTGGGCATTTTGTGGTGTCTTGAGGTGGGACTGCCACCATAAAAATTTTCTTAAGACACCCCAGAAAAACCAAATTCAACTACATTTGTATCCTGCCCTGTTTAAGCCACTGCTGGATGGGGCAATGCTTAAGATCTCAGTATGTTTGATGGACTGGAAAATCCATTTCCAGAAAAACCCTGCCTAATTATAGCCTCGTTAACGGGAGAATCTACTGTACTGAGCCATTGGCAAAACTAGGCTGCCACAAAGGAATACCTGGGAAAGGCTTCAGATTTCATGACCTGTGGCACTTCCAGGCTGGAACACCTATAGTAGGTGTCATGAAGGACCCATCCAGACACCAGGAGTGTGCGTACACAAATATGCCTGAGCGTGTATTTCTGATTTTCCACACGTGACAATTGGCAGCAGTGGTGCCACCCCCAGCTGTCCCCCACCCAGAGCTCACCTGCCCTGTGTGGGCACACCTCTGGTGCTGCAGCAGCTCACCTGGCTGCCAGCTCCAGCAGCTTTCAACTGAAAAGATGGGACAGAAAATCACCGGGAAGCTGGACAAAAAGCCATGGGGTTTGGTGCTTCAGAGTGATGTAAAGGACTAGCAAATGCCTTGGGCTCTGAGCCTGCAGCTCCTGGGTGAGAGGTGAAAAATGAAGGTGGGAATCACCAGCTGGGGTGAATACAACATATATACACGATTAAAAGCAGGCTGGGCTCACTCAGGACTCAAACAGCTCCATGCTTCTGTGGCCACTGCACCTAGAAGCCTGCTCATTTTTATTTTTTATTTTTTTTAAATATACTGGTGTGTAAGCAGATGGAAAGGCCTGGTGCATGGACTAATTTTTAATTGATAAATTGACTTAATTAATTGTCTTTTTTTCTTTTTTCTTTTTTCCCTCCTGGCCATCTCCCATCCTCCCAGGCACACACCAGTGCAACCCAAATTGCTGGCAGGAGCAAGATGAGAGCAAACACAAGCGTTGAAGGTGGGTGTTTGGCAGCAGAGCTGGGCGCCTGCTCCATGCTCATCACTGCTGGGAGGACAGCAAGGAGCCAGAAAGTTTCATCATGTCCGAAAGAAAAGAGCAGAGTGATGAAAGACTGCTCAGATGGTGCTGCGGGGTGCCGAGGGTAATAAATCAGCCAGAAAGAGAGTTAAAACAAACAGGAGCAAAAACCTATTTCTGTGCTGAATTTTCAGCTTGCTTTGTTTAAGTTTGGAAGCATTTGGTGAGGGCAAGTCTTTGCTTTTATATAAAACATTTGCAGTAAAATTCCAGTTTGTCTCCAGGCTCTTTTGTTTAAATCGGAAAGATTTTATTTTTTAAAATCAAGAATGATCCTTCCACAAAGGATTTTGTAAATGGTACATCTACAGAAATAATATTTTAAATAGGATTTAATTATTCCTTTTTTTTGCCCAAACTGCTTTTTAAAATAAAAACTTATGTTTATTTAAATGTGCAATTTGAAGAACATTGACCAAAATCCTCTTAGCAGAAACCTTGGCCGCAGTGTAATGAAGGGGATTTTTGTTCTTGATTACAATGAGGACCAAGATTAATCACAACATGATTTTGAGAAACAGCTGGACTTTTGGCTAGAGGGGAGGGAGTTTAAAAATAAATTTGGCATGAAGATGAAAAAAAGACCTAGACATTATGTTTGGCTAATTAGCTAATTATCCTGTCCTAGCAGTCTGCACAAAATGAAAATACTCTTAAAGGAGCATCAAACTCCTGCAAATTTCCAAAACATGTTTTGGAAACTGTTTTGCCCTCTGATTCTTTCCTTGAATTTCTCTTCTTTCCTCAGCCCAGCCAGTGATGGATTAAATCCCCCCTGTTCACCCCAGAGGGTGAGGTGCAGGTATGGACCTGCCCTGGTGGAGCTTCCCAAGCCTGAGAGCAAACCTGGCAGCTGTCGGGAGGGACATCCTGGTGCTCAGCAGCTCCTCTCCTGCACTCACACACCCCAAATTGCGCAAATAAGGACTGTTCTACCCCCCTCTCACCTGCTGGGAAACATACAGACCAGCCCTTTGCTCTTGGGGCAGAGGAGGGGTATTTTTACATTTGCAATCAAAGCTGGAGTTTGCTGAGTTAGTTTCAGCTCAGAAATGAGCAGGATCCCATGCCAGACTCTTAGCAAGAGCAGATAAAGAGAGATTTCCAGCCCAGGGTCAGGGACAGCTACAGACAAGCAGGGTGAGAGCAAGGGCTGAAGCACCCACCACTCAGTGATGGCAGTGGGAGGTTAATGGTTGGACTTGGTGATTTAGAGGTCTTTTCCAATGTTAATGATCCGATGATTCCATGACCTTGGGTCATCACCAAGTGATTATTTTGGAGTGGCACCATCTGAAGAAGGAGCTACTGAAGGACATGAAGGAACAGGGAGATTTACAGAGGGGAAGAGAAGGCCTCTGACAACTGAAAAAGGAAACTCCATGTGGCTCATCAAGCTGCATCTGTCTGGCGAGGAGGAAGAGTGGGTGCAGGGGAAGGTGGAGTTAAAATGTAACACCAGAGGGTGATGGAGAGGTGGGTGCTTGTAGCTGCTGTACAGAAATAGCATGCAGGGCATAGGCATAGCCTGGATGCAGAGGGCTTGAGCTGGCAACCAGGTATCCACTAGGACATGTCAAAAAGACAGGCTGTGGCTGTGATTTGGGAGAGCAACACCAGACCATGAGCCACCAACATTCTCTGGACTGGGATAAGCAAGCCTGAAGAGAAGTAGAGGGAAAAGAGAAGGGGTACAAGGATAAAGCTATGTGGAGCTCTGACATAAATATGGAATGACAGCAAGGATGGTCCAGAAGGGATGGCATCACCCCTTTACCACTGCTCCTTGGGAGCACTGTCCTTCTCCAGAGAGCTGTGAGGAGCAGGTGGATCTGCCCTGCCAGCATGGCTCGGAGGGAGAGGAGGCAGGGTTTTAGAACACTGGGCACTCATCCCTCGACAAGGCTCAGAAGAGCTCAGCTGAACTGTTTGGACCTTACCTCACCCACTGCAATATTTCAGAGGAAGGGAAAGAATCTCAGGGAAAGTTATAAAAAGATGAAACCTTAGAGTTAGTCCAATAAACTCGGGCACACTATGACAACTGAGGCAATCATGATCCCTTCAAGAGATGTGCTACCACCTCCTGGGATTTTACACATCCAGAGCATCACTTTAAGCCCAGTTGCGTCTTCAACACTGTGGTGCTCAGGGGCTTTGCTCCACTGGGCTCTTTTAGAAAAAGACATCCAGTCCCACATCAGCTTGGACAGGAGTCTGACAAAACCAAACCACTCCCCCTCCAAGGCCCTCTGACCCTCAGCAACCTCCAAGCAAAAGCAAAGAGGCAAAAAACACCCTGAGAGCAGCAACTGAATCTGTTCAATTTGGTTTGTTTGGATCTTGCTGACAGCTGTAACACGGTGGTGCCCCAGCAGCAGGGCACGCTGCTCAGTGGTGGGTGCCAGGACACACACCGAGCTGCCACAGAGACCAGGGGTCCCCTGAGACAGGAGGATCAAGAAGGGATGAGAAGCATGGACCTGCCAGACCAGTCCTTGTCCCAGCCAGGTCCTTGCAGAAGGCACAGTAATACGAGTTTTTCCTGGCATCAGGAAGCATTGGTTGTTCCTAACAGGTGTCTGTCCTCATCCAGCTATAGAAAGAAATGCTGAGACACCCTGTTTCTTCCACCACCAGCATGCAAAGCATTCCAAAGGAGGGTGGAAACTCCATGCTCTGGAGACCTTTTGTTTTATTTCTGCTGCTTTTGCCCTTCAGCTCTAAGTCCTGACCAACTGCCCCGTCCTCCTGTGCCAGGACAGCTTTTTTTGTCTGCAGTTGTATAAAATGTCAGCAGGTATCACCTCATACTTCCTGGGTACAATCTGGGGAATTCAGACCTTGCAAGAACAGCTCCTTGGCAAGAGCTGTGTCATTCTGACAATGCTCTCCCCAAACTCCTGCACTAAGAGTCTCCTGGATTAGTGTGGAGTGTCAAAATGAATATATCAGGCTAACGCCTTCAACCCACGCCTATTAGATCAAGTCTGGCCTGCCTAGTAAAAGTGAGTTTGATGGGCATGATGCCTTAGTTGGCTGTAAAAAAGAGTGGTAAAGTGACCTCACAGAAGTAAAATTAAGAGGGCAGAGCTAACTGCAGGGGAGCAGGATATTATCATCAGCAAACATGTGCCTTTGCCAAAGGTCTGTCTGAAGTGGGCAGCAAAAATCAAGCAGCAGGGCTGGGCTCTTGTGAGCGTGTCAGCCAACATGAAGCTGGTAAGGAAAGGCAACCTGTCACCTGAGCTAGTGGGGATAAAGTGGGACACACCTCTGCCCATTGGCAGAAGGAAGAAGAGTGGCCAGGGACAGTAGTTTCTCCTCCCTGTACAGCTTAAGCCTCTGGTCTGTTCAACCAGCAACCAGCACCCTTCTGGTCAGCCACACCAATAAATCAACACCCACTGATTTTGTGAGGCCAGTTCCTCACATCTAACCCACCACACACCTCAGTGAAGAACTGTAACAATTTCTTTTAAAACTATCATTCATTGGAGTCCAGAACCAAACACCTCTTGTTCAGCACAGAAAGGATGTGGACCTGCTGGAGTGAGTCCAGAGAAGACCCCAAAATGCTCAAAGGGCTGGAGCATCTCTGCTGTGGAGACAGGCTGAGAGAGTTGGGGTTGTTCAGCCTGCAGAAGAGAAGGTTTAAGGGAGCACTTAGCACAATTTTCAGTACCTAAAAAGGCTACAAGAAAACTGGCAAGGAGGCATTTTAAAAGGCCTTGTAGTGATAGGGCCAGGGGGAATGGCTTTAAATTGAAGTGGGGCAGGTTTAGGTTAGATATCAGGGAGAAATTCTTTGCTGTGATAGTAGTGAGGCACTGGATCAGATTGCCCAGAGAAGCTGGGGATGTCCCATCCTTGAAAATGCTCAAGGCAAGGTTAGATGGGGCTTTGAACAACCTGGTCTAGTGGAAAATGTCCCTGCCCAGGGCAGGGGGGTTGGAACTGGATGATCCAAACCAATCTGTGATTCTGTGATTCCCAGTGACATTTCAGTCCTCAATGAAATCTCTTCAAAACTCTGTTTTCCTGTTACAAATCTTAGAAATACTCTCCAGAAAAGTCATTCTTGTCCTGGTTTCTCCTTGGACCTGTGTTTTCAGCATCTGTGTTTAAAATCCTGTCTCAGAGGTCTGACTTGCGTGTGGTGAGCCATGCCCAGGAGCACTTCCCTAATTGCTCTATGACCAATGGTCCTGGTAGTACATCACAGTTTCAACATCCTTGGCTCAGCCACAAACACAATTTCATAAGAGTCTTTTGATTTTAACAGCACACTGCTGAAGTGGGGAGGAGATGGGTAATTCATCAGCTGCAGGATCTCTAAGCTGTAAGACATTGCTCCCTTCATGCTCAGTGTGAAGAACAACACCAGCATTCAAGCCTTGTCTTGAGAGGCTCCTCACCCCAGTTGTCAGTGTGACCCCACCTACTTGTTTTTGACCCATGGAGTCTTTGGGAAAAATTATCCCTGATGGATACCCTAAACTTCCCAAATCTTCACACACTGCTGTCAGATGTAAGCAGATTTGACTGTTATTGCATGAAACAAGAGACTAATAGCTAATAGGCAATTTATTTGGTGCTGTCAGCTTCATGTCAGCCACCTCAGAGACATGGCCTAAGAAAACATGAATTAAATGTACGGGCCAGATCCTCATCTCTGCAAATCTGCCTCATTGTCTCTATTTGTGCATGGGAGATTTTCACAACCTGACACTGAATTCATGTGAAGGACCAATGTCAGCCACTGGAGAGAAGCACTTCATCAAAAACGGGTTTGCCACAAAACACTTGGTGTACAAGGTAGGATTTAAGTGTAGAGGCAAAAAGTTTCAGAAATTATAAACTAAGCTTAATTTCCCATTCATATTGAAGACCAACTCTCCCATGGGTAGAGTGTCAGAGCAAGGCAGTGCTTGAGTGGCTTTTGACATATGTCATGTTGGGGTTTTTAATCAAATTCGGGTGAGGGAAAAGCTGGGCACTCAGACACATGACCCAAGCTCAGGTCTCCCCAAACTGATGCTGGCCCATACAAGGACAGGGTGGGGAGCAATTTTCCATCAAGGACCTCAACATGTTTTGTGTCCCTTGAATACAACATACTTGATGTTCCTCCGAGCTGGAGGTCTGGTGGCCTGTTCTCACACAAAGCCACCCAGTGACAAGAACAGTCAGAACTTAGCAGCCATCCCTCACAATAACAATGTATGTAATGGGTCCAGGAGTCATAAAAGATGTAACACTGCTGAAATCCCGCCCATCTCCTTTCCTTCCACTTTAGACTGGAACATTCTTGCACAGGCAATTATTCTCAAAGCATGCTCCATCTTGCTGGATGCAGGAAGGAGCGTTCTGCTGTGCTCCACTCCAGCCTGGGCGAGGACAAGGGCTGCTTTGTCTCTGTGCACCTACAGCTAGTGTAGAAAGGCAGCCTTGTGGACCAGCAAGGACTTCACCCCATTTTTCTACACCCATCAGCATTAGTTCATTACTTCACGCCCCAAAATTTTCTGCTTGTAAGTCTCTTTGAAGAGGTCTAAGTAACTTTCATGGTGCTCCATCAGAGTACCAGGTTTCTGGGCTATTCTTTTTTCCTAGCTTCCCTCGTTTGCATTCCTGGTGACAAGGGCTGGCGCAGTGCATAAAGACAATTTCATACCTGTTTATTATGGGGAAGGACACATGCATCTAAAACTGATTTGACAGGAGACAGCATGACAGCTGTTTTACAGGATTCTCCATTGAAATAGCAAATGAGAGGCTTGCTGGCATATATGGGACATATTTATATCCTAAACAAAAGGGCAATAACATACATAGTGACAAGCCTTGTTTGTACACAGCTTTCAGCAAGTTTGTGCCAAGCGCTGGCTCCCAGCCAAGCTCACGGCTGGTACAATCTGGCACAGCCCCTCCGACTCCAAGGCAGCTGCATCAATTTACACCAAGGAAGAAATGAGGTATAATTTTCTCAGTTACACACCAGAATTACAAGAGATGGGGGGGATAAAACTGATGATCTGCAGGAAGGCTGGAGGTGAGCAGCATCTCAGCCTGCCACGTGCTGAAGGAGGATAGGTCTGAGCGTGTTTGCAAGGCTGGGCTGTTGGATTTGTGTGGAGGGGGCTGCAATAAAGATAGAAACATTTTAGAAGCCACCCATAGCTGCCTGCATCCAGCGTGGCAAATAGCACTTAGTAGAGCAGCCCGTTGTTTTCAGCCTGTTTAAATGGGAGGGTACAGTGGGGAAAGCTGCACTTCCATCAATGCTTCCACACAGGGAAATGGAGATGGGGCTCTCCTGTACCCCAGGGTCTCTAATCATTCTGCAAACAGCAATTTTCTCACGCAGGGAGAAGAGATATGAAGATCACCTCCAGCCCTCACTTACTCCCTGACCATCTGTGTAATGCCAGAGGATGCTTCAGGGAAGAGGCTGATGGCAGTAGCCTGTGGAGGCTGAAGCAGGACATTAGTGGTCACACCACTGAGCTGAATTTTGGCTGAAACTAGCAAGTGAACAACTTTTGCCACACCATTAGAGGGGTTTTTTTTAACAGCAGCACACTCTCAGGAGCACAGTAAGTATTAATGACATTTCCAGACATAAGTTCAACATGCTTTCTAGAGGTCTCCACCTTAATCTTCTTTTAAATTGATTTTCATAACTCAATGACCAAATTAAAAAATAATGTGGATGCTTAGTCCTGCTCTTTAGGGAAGGCTTTGCTCCTCCATGGGTGACTCCGTAGCTCCTTGATGCTCCAGGCTGCTGTCTTGGCTTAAACACTTCACATTGTTTCAGCAAAATTAGAAAGAAGTATCTGTTATTGTTTGTAGCAATTAATCCCAACCACAATAAATAATGCCATGCCTGTACATTTATTTACAGTATATAACTATACCTCATCACACCCAGCCCTGCCCAGAACTGTTATTGAGTGTAAGGGATTTGCTGTATTTCCAACCCAAAGCCTGGTATCAGATCCTCACATGTAGCCAGAAACCTGCCCAGCAGATGAACACTGTCAGAAGGTTAGAAATTACAGTGGCACAATCATGTAACTTTGTTTTGACTCTGTCAAAAAAAAAAAAAAGCATAACATAGGAAAACACATAGGACGTAAATCTTAGCAAGAAGCTTCCACAGTTCTATGTTCATGTTTATATCACAAGTTTTATGATGATCATCTTGATGTTGGCTTGTTATGTCAAAGACAGGTATGTTAAGAGAAAGGTTTGGAATGGTTTGTTTTCATTTCTGTTAAAGCAGGAACCCATATAAAATTAATTTTAATTTTAGCCTTCTAACACTAAAACCAAATTTCTTTTCAGAAAACTGAGATGGCTCTGCACCCAGCTATTAAAGACAAGAATATGGGTATTGCATGGTAAAAACCCCAGGAACAATGGCAAAACAAGGACCCAGCGTAAACAAATGGATGAGGCAACAAAAACTGAATGAGACATTTTCAAACATTTAATCATTACATGTCAAAGCACAATTTAAATACCACAGCACCTTATGTGTTCATGAAGAGGAAAACAAAATGACTGAGAACTCCTGGCTAAAACAGTCTTGTTCCTGGCACTGATTGATATTCTTGAATGGAAGACTTGATGGATTATGATTTTTGCAAGAGAATCATTACACGCCAAGTGCACAAATAGAGAAGTACAGCTTGTTGACACCTCTGTGCAAAATAAAGCCATTCTAGAAATTTTGATTCATTATATCTCTATTAGGAATCAATCCACCTGACCTAAATTTTGCATCATAAATCAGATTAAGAAACCCATCTGGATCTCAGCAAAGGCTGCACGCCCTTGGTTTAAAATCACTCCACTATATCCAGCACACCATTATTATTCTAAATGCAATAATCTATACTGCATAATTTAGGTCAACTTGATTTCAGACTAGGCAAAAGCATTTCTACCCACTCACCTGCAGAGGAATTTAATCATTTTAGGGACATTATTTGTCTTTTTGTATATGGGCTATTTGTTGGGATTTTTAGTTTCTTATTCACTCACTGCTCAAGGGGAAAAAAATAGCACAACATTGATAAAATACTATAGGAAGATCATAAAGTAACATTGGAGAACCTTAAAGTAGAGCCATATCGTTTTCTTACATGGGTAATTACAGTAAATTGGATTTACACAGCTAAGTAGAGAGTCATTGATTTTTCCTGGCTGGCCACAGTGCTGAAGAGAAGCCAGGTGGGTTTGTGATGCTGCCTAAAAGACTTTGACAGCTGAAAAATCTTCCCCCCTGAAAGTGTGTGAGTGTATAGGTCTGGCTGAAAGTCAAAGGGAGTTGCATCCAAGTCTGAGATGCTTTTTAAGCTATCCCCATTGGTATCAACCTGGAATTTGGAGTGAGTTTTAAAAGAAAAGATGGTAGCATTTTCTGCATAAAATTAGACAAGTTCATTAACTGTGAGGAATTCTTGTTTAACTTTGAGGAGCTGCATTGCTCGCTCCTCTTTGAGCTGCACAAGCAAACCCAGGGGTACAGCACCAGCCTTTGACGATGAAAGGGCTACGAGCAGAAACAAAATGGGCTTTTGAAAGCTTCAAGCCCATGACAGCTGTGAGAGAGCAATAATTCAGGAAATGTCTTGGGTAAAATCAACTCGAATGACTTGATGCTTTGTTTTATCATTACGAACATAAAGGAGTTTCTTTTAGTTATCAACCAAAAATCTCAAGGGGTTCCCCAAAGATTTGCTAATAACATGCCTTGAATAGAAATGACTGCAAGTGACAGTAAAATAGCAATTGAAAAGGGACATTTCGCACACAAGTGTCAGTGCTGTCACTAAAACATGAGACTCCCTAGCTACACCTACACCCTGTTCCCACAGACTGCCTCTAAATCCAACAGGACAAGTCTCTCTCCAGGCTTCAGTCTGCTCCTCCATGAAACAAGGATGTCAATGCTGGCTGTCTACATCCCTAGGGGAAGTTCCTGGGAAACCTTCAGATGAGGCCATTTATTGCTACAGCCCCACGGTTTTTGGTTCTGCTGTCATTTACACCTGTGTGTGGGGGAGGTGGGGAATAAAAGGTGCTGTTAGTGTTGGATGCTTTGCCAAGGGGGAGGCACCAGTGGATGGGAGCTCTGTGGACACCTCCCTGCTGGGGCAGCTGGTCCCCATCCAAACACCGTGCTGCCATCAGGCAGAGTTGAAACGACAAGTGCTTTTCTATAACATCCAATGCTGAGTTTGTATGGACCTGTTTCCTAATGAGATGCCTCTTTTCCTGGTGAAGGAAGTATTTACATGTCATGTGATTATTTTGTTATGACCTGTAGGCTTTTATGTGCCTTTAAAGAGGTTTCCCATCCTGGACATGACTGAGACGGCCCCAGACTCTGATCTCAGGGCAGGACCAATCCCCATCCCTGTGGAAGGATAATACCCTGACCCTACCCTTGCCCCAGCAGAACCCCCTCAGCCTTGAGACAGCTCAACATGAGCCCAGGAGAGCACAATAAAATACTAGGGAAGACGCCAAACAAAGTGATTGTCAGCTGTGCTAGCTGGTTATATTTATACCTGCAGTGGAAATAGACTTTAAAGGGAATAGAAATGTTCTTGGCTCCTTTCTCAACCATTCTTTTACCTGGCACAGTGGTGCAAAGGGACTAAACAAACACTGAAAACCTTACTTAGTCTGTATTCTGCTAAATAAGACCCTACCAACTTCCTTTTTATCTTTGTAACACAAGACAATGAATTCTCTTAAGACTTTTCAGACTTTTTCTAAGTCCTCACACAGACTTTCTTAGCAAAGAACTAAGTTATGCCTTTCTTCCAGAACATTTGGACAAATGACAAGACTAGATAACAGGTCGTCCATATCCCTTAAGTATAAATGTATTCACAGGCTGCCTATGAGGAAGTTGATGAAAGCTTTAAAAATCTATAAACAGTAAGAATAACATCTCTGCCATGGGGAGACCTGTGACAAACAATTACCCCTGCAACTTAGTAGCATTTTTTATCTAAATGGCTAATGCTGGAGAAGAAAAACTTGTCACACTCCTTAGGGCACCTCAAACCACCTTGGTTGAATGGCACCTTCTCTGAACCCAGATGCACTGCTGCTGCCTCCCTGAGCACTGGGTTCAATTTTTTAATCTGCTCCCAAGCTCCCCCAAGTATCCAAGGTTCCATGAGGGGTGGTCTGAGGATGCTCTGGGAGCATCGTGCTGGCATTGCCTAATTCCCCTGTCAAACACTGCAAAGTCCCATTGTGCCATGTCCTCATCACTGGAAACACCAATGTTATTTTCACAGAAAATAAAGACTTCCTGCTAGACACGATTTAAATAATACAGTCTTGGCCTTTTTAAAGGGAAAGAAACAATCCATTCAAATGTAGAATGATTTCTTTCTCAGAATGTTTCAAAGTCATGTCACTCTATCTATTACCCAAGACAAATTACTTTGACAGCACTATCTACTCTTGACATTTGAGTTGTCTCTCTAGCCTATTATATTTTAACACAGGCATAAAATATTGTTCAGACAGTATGGTTAGTCTAAAAGAGTAAATCTAACTGCTTTGAAATGGCCTATTAGGAGATGAACTCTCAGTTTAGCTGCAGGCGGAGAATTAATCCAGCGCTTTTCTTAGTTCTTCAATGGCAATCTTTTCTTCCCCACTAACTAAATGCTCTTTATTTGGAGGGATGTAAAAAGAGAGTGATCTTCTGAAGGAGAGGGGGCAAATTAAACAGAAATCAGAGGGGAAAGTGTCATTAAGAAATTCTGACACATGACATCATTAGAGGACATATCTGGCCTCTCCTGTTGTGGCAGAAATGGAGATGGGTTTTGATTTTTACTTCAGTCTGGAGAACAATTATGTACACAACTTAGCCTCCTGCATGCCTTAAGATACACCACCTGCCTCTGCTGGTTGGGCTGGCATATTGCAAATATGCAGTTCTAAAAAAGAACACCCTGGGGGACGCCTTCCCAGGGCACAGCTGCTCCTGGGTCATGAGGATGGCAGCACTGGGGGGTCCCAGCCCCGCTCACTGGCACAGGCTCCAGCTGTTCATGGGGGGAGAGTGCTCTGCTCTGCTCTGCTCTGCTCTGCTCTGCTCTGCTCTGCTCTGCTCTCAAAGGCCTTCTGCCTGTCTCACGGCTTCACCTTCGGCCATGGCAGTGGTGTGAGCTTCTGCTCGGCCACATCATCCTCTCATGCATGTGGAGATACGTGGTCTGTAATAAACAAATCTTTTTGCAGCTGCTTCAGAGGAATTAATTTCAGTTCTTCCCCCAAGCTTCTCCTCTCCTTAGACCCTGCCTTTCCAGCGCTTGCCTTTACATCACAGTTTTAATGTTTGCCTACTTAATGTCTGCTACTCAGCAGCTCCTTCTCTTGCCACTCGGCAGCTTCTGCGGGAGAGGACCTGGAATTAGAGCCACACACATACTTACAAAGCCCAGTTAAACACCAGCATCGTGCTGCCAGCCAAGTATGTGATGGGGGTTTGACACAGCTCTTGAACCGCCCCAGAGACATCCCCCTATGGACACCTTCCACCCGGGGCGATGGGCACTGAGCGAGGGGAGCATGGCCAGGACGGGACCAAAAGCCACCCCAACGCGCAGACATGGGCAAGGAGCACCCGGTGATGCTGAAAAGGTACCCAGCCGGAGGTGCCAGGTCTGCCAGCAGCCCCGCTGTCCCGTGTCGCTGTCCCGTGTCGCTGTCCCGTGTCGCTGTCCCGTGTCGCTGTCCCCTGGGCTGTCCCGTGTCGCTGTCCCGTGTCGCTGTCCCCAGGGCTGTCCCCGGCGGCCGGGAGCGGCGGCGGCCGGGCTCTGGAGCCCAAGGCAGCATTGCCACCCTGTGGAGAGAGGAGGGGAGCGGACAGCCCGGCTGGGCACTGCTCCCGGCCCTGCCTGGCACCCCCTGCGACAGGGCACAGCTCCGGGATGGTGCGGGCAGCCCGCTCCACCACCCGCTCCAGCAGCCTCTGCCTCCCCTGCTTTGCATTTCCCCGAAGGATCCCAAAGGGATTCCCAGCCAGGTCCCTGAGGTCTCCCCGTGCTCCTGAGGAAGAGCACGGGGTGAAAGCACAGTCCTGACAGCTCCCCGGGAGAGGTGCGAGGCGTCTTTGCCCTCTGCAGCTGTCCCAGCCGGGTCCATCCAACAACTGCAGAGTTTGCCAGGTCCCATGATACATCCATCCGGAGCACTGCATCCAGCTCTGGGCTCCTGGGGCCAGGAAAGAATGGATCTGTTGGACTGAAGCCAGAGGAGACCATGGAGATGCCAAGTGAGCTGGAGCACCTCTGCTGCAGGGACCGGCTGAGAGAGTTGGGGTGTTCAGCCTGGAGAAGAGACAGCTCCAGGGAGACCTTAGAACACCTTCCAGTACCTGAAGGGGGTTTTTAGAAAAAGGGAGAGCAGCTTTTTACATGGCCAGACAGTGTTAGGTCAAGGGGAGAAAGTTTTAGATTCAATTTTCAGTGTGAGGGTGCTGAGGCACACAAACAGGTTGCCCAGAGGAGTTTTGGAGGCCCCAGGACTGGAAATGTTCAAGGCCAAATCGGATGAGGCCCTGAGCTATATGATCTAGCAGGTGGTATCCCTGCCCATGAAAGGGGGACTGGAATGAGATGATCTTCAAGGTCCCTTCCCCCCAAACCAGTGATTCCATGAAAAAGCAAACTGCAGATCAAATGCCTGAGCAACATCCACCTGCACTAGGGCTTGCCGAAGCAGTGTCCAGAGACTCTGCACATCTCCCGTGACAAATGCCAGCACCGTGTGCCATGTGGTAAATCTGCCTTCGTTCCCCTCACTCCTGGATGACGGTGAGGTTTCAACCCTTCTGTGCTCACATCTCGGGATCACTTCTTGCTAAAACACATTTATTGTTGTGACAGCTTTGCTTTGTGTAATTATCTGTTTATCAGCCACCAGCCTTCTCTTACTAAGGAGCTTGACGCCTTCTTTTTTATTCATCGCGCCTGATTGTCTTGAAGATAGATATCAGGTTAAACGAGCTTCCTGGGCCAATCAATCAGCTCCGGAGACTCTTCTTCAATGAAACTCCTCTGCTGCCCTACCTGTGTGGGGTTATTGCCTTTCCCTTCCCCCGGGACTGCAGCAAAAGGATCCAGGAGGTATTCGCCTTGCTTTTGTTAATTGAAAGGTGAAAACTCCTCTAATTAATGATCCAACTACAGGGCCTCATTGTGTCATTATTCCTTATTGATGAAAAAGGAATAACAGCCATCGGATAAATTAGGGCAGGCACATTAGGACCTTCACAGTGAGCCCAAATTGCATGTGTTGGCTGGTGAAGGACTGAGCATAAAGGGGCTCATTAGGAGTGACTTGACGACCAAAGGGATCCCCAGGATTACTGTCCCCTGCTATTAGATGTGTCTGAGTTACACGCCGGGTTGGTAAGCCAGGAGCTCTTTGTGCCCTTCCTCACGTCCTTTCAGGAGCTGACCCAGCTCTTTTGCTGGTAGAAAATCTTGACCCCCCCCTCATCCTTCATGGTTGTAGTTATATGATGCTATATCCCTATTTTTTCTTACCCATTGTCCTCAAACAGTTCCTTCTGCACCCCCATGTCTTTGTCTGAGAGAGCACCCGAAGAGAAGAGCTCCTGTCGCTGCTCACTGAGCACTCCCAGCCTCCTCTGCAGGATAAACTCTCCCCTTTGCTCTCTTTCTATCAGTCTTTCCCTGAATTCCAGGGTAAATTCATCTTTCTTGAGGATGTGTGACCCACATATGAAGTATTTCAGGCAAGGACATGTACAGACCTTGTGTGCTGCTACTGATACCTCATTTTACTCTAGCTGGGGAAAGTCTATGCCATCCTTAGGTTACAGCTGCCTTTTTGATAACTGGACCAAAGGGGGTGGCTGTCCTCACTAGGTCCCAGCCCCTAGTGTGTACCACAAGCTCCTGGCATGGTTTCAAGGTCCAAATGTAGGACTTTGCACTTCTCACAACACTTCATTCCATTTCAGCTGCTTCTTGGGAGGGAAAAAAAAATTAAAAAAACCCTGTGATTCTGCTCTCCACTGCACAGATCTCCTGAGAGTGTCTCAATGGCTAATGAAATAAATAAAATTTTGGCTTTTTGGGCCACTAAAGAAATGTCCTTATATCCTTAAAGAAAATCTTACCCAAGACTTACCTTGGAGAAAAATGTTTATTAAGTTACTTGCTTGCTGCTGTCTGCCTGAAAATGAATTCCCTATCAACCTTATTTGTTCATCTGTTGAGAAGCAACTTTTCTAGTTTCACCAATGACTTCTTGTAAAATACTTTCTCAAGACTACATTTTCAGGGAGGAGATTTACTGCTCTTGTGTTGAGGGTGTTTGCTAGCTTAGCCAAGGAGACACAAATCAGGTTAATCTGGCACGAACTTCCTGGCAACACCTTGCAGTATTTTGCCTTGCCAGCCTTCCTTTTAAACAGTTTAGGACTCTGAACCTTTGTCTACAGAAATCAAAGCTGCCTTTCCTACTGTTTGAATAGTCCATGAATCAAGTCTTCCTTCTGACAGCACCCTCTGAAGTTTCAAACAATTCACTATATTCAAGTCTTTCCCAGATTTCTACTCTGTGTTCCTGCCTCCCATCCCAGCCATTTTTTCCCTCTAAAGATGAGGCAGACACTCCACTTAACCAGTCAGAGATTAAGAAGAGAATGTGAAACAACACTTGAATTTGAAAAAAATTGTATTTGAAGGGAAACTTTCTTCAGTTGCATGAAACCCACCTTTCTGCACAAAACTGAAGAATTTAAAGGAGACATTTCCTCTGAAGCATCAATCCACTTGTCCCTGCTCAGTGCCCAGAATAAACTGGGCAAACACTTCTGCTATGGCTGAGGTGGTACAGCACAGGCTACAGCCAAGTCAGCCCCAAACTTGGATGAGATGAAGATGACATCTACTACTGTCTGCTCCCAGCAGTCTGAGCAGGACAGACAGGAGATATCACTGGAGTACAAACAGTCATCACCAAGGTGTCTTCAGGGCACACGAGCTGTGTACTCACGCACACAGCTGTTTAAGTGCTTTGTAGAATGTCTCACCTTCTGATCCACTCTGAACCAGGCACGGGGATTCTGCAAGCCAAGCAATTGTAGGGGAGGGAGATCCAGGGAAGACTGGCATTTTTATATAGGCAATAAATCCTACTTCATGAAGAAACATGTTGAGGTAAAATTGCCAGTGGCTGTTTTAATAAGTATTTATGATACATAAAGGGATTTGATTCATAAACGCAGTAATTATGTCTTTACTACAAAGCAGTACAAATATAAAGCCTCCTACCTACTACACTGAAACTGTAATTGCATCTCATTAAAGAATATAAGCAAATCAAAATTAAAAACTTGAGCGGGGGGAGAAGCTACCCAAAGTCTTGGCGGTTAGACATTATGGGCTTTGTGTTGTGCCATTCAATCAGCTTAAATACCTCGTAAAATGGGGTGAAGCCCTGAAGAACTGGGTGGTGTTTGGGCAGCCCAGAAGATGGCTTTGCTCACCTAGGCAGCAAGTTTCCAAGGAGACCTGTCCACATTAAAGGCACAACAGAAACTTTGGGTTTAACCTCAGACAAGTGGGAATTCCACCAGAACCTTCCACATGGCCGCAATTGTGCCATGACAGTCACGGCAGAGCCACAGAGGAAGATAAAACCATTCCTAGTTCAAACACGGCTGAGGGATAGGCTGAAATGAGTATTTCAAGTATTATTTAAGTGCACACTTCGGAAGACAGCGTCTCTTGTGCTGTGGCAACAGAGAGGTGTAACATCACAGTACTCCTCTACTGCAGGCACCAAGCGGGTAGAGGGTAAAGTAATGTCACGTGGCAAAATAACAACCCTGAGCTTCAGGCACTGGTCACAGACATGCCAGAGCCTAGTGATGGATTTGTCCTCCAGGCTAACCTCATTACACCTGGCCTTTGCCAGGAATCCTATTGCTCCTTACTGAGTCTTCTCTCAGCATCTCTGGAGTTTCAGCCTTTTACCCTCTGCCCTGTTCATCAGTGTGGTTTTGGGGTGAGGGGTTCTCCCTCTTCGCATCCATGTCTCGTCCCTGGGCAGTTTGGATCCCTGGAAGTCTTCCCCACTGTGTTCAAGATGAATTTCTTGTGGTCCAGTACAGCTTTTATTGTCCCAAGTCCCTTCAGACCCAACACCTGCCCAGCTCAGTGTCCAGCCCTGCTGTGAGAGCAGCTCCACAGCACGGCTGCAGTGGTGTCGCAGTTATCAATGCAACTTTCCTACCAAATGTTCTTTGGTCTAATCGCTTTCTTAAACTACACAAACACAATCTCTGCACCATGATCAATTATTTAACAGAAAATGATGCATTGAGTTAGAAGCTAAATACCATTTAATATGCTTCAGGAATTCTAATTGAGAGATTTCACTGTACTGCTAATGAAAACTTTAACTTTGCGGTGTTTTCAAATCTTCCTTGAATATAGATAAGCCAATATCTATATACATTCTTTTAATGTCAGGAATTATTTTGCCATTTTAATGTAATCAGTCTTTCTATTTTGAAGAGGGTGCCCTTGTAGGTTATTTGTTTTCCTTCTGTTTTGCAAATTGTTCCCTTTTCAGGATTGTTTGTTTAGTGTCAAGAGGTTATTAAACAAACCAAGCACAGTCCTTAAACTAATCAGCTAGAAGTGACAATAGAGATCAGGAATAATTCAATATTAAAGAGGTTACTTTTAAAATTGGTCTGAAAATGTAACGCATTGGGGGGAAGGGGAAGCGCATGCAGATCTCCTATTAAAGCTGGAAAGATGAGCTGGAGGGACCAGATGCCTTAAAAGCATGAGCCAGGAGCCCCCATTGATGGAGAGAGTTGAACTCCAACACACCACAGCCAATCTCCACATTCACACATGTTCTCCCCACTAGAGTGACTCAAGTGAAAACACCACAGGCCTTGCCAGCAGGTGAGGGCTGCCTTTCCACCAGCCTTTGCTATCAGTCTTTTTCAGTCTCTGGGATCCTTCTCTAAATACTTCACATGCTGCCATCACTTAGGGTGGACCCTGACTCTTGACCTCAGCACTGCAAAAGGTCCTTCTACAAGGTAAAGGCTGAGGGGTCTGAAAGTCTGTGTGCCTCTAACGGACTGCTCATTAACTAATTAACACAAATCACTGTGCATATCTGCCCACAAAACTTTAGGCACTTTTCTCAGTGCCTCCTCTGCAGTTTGTTCAGCACGTTGCCTTGGGCACAGTGATGTTCCCCCTGGTTTACACACTTTCTCCTCTCTCCTTCCACTGGCCCATAGCTGGTCAAAACACAGAAAGAGAATGAGAAGAAAACCATCCATTAAGGGACTTTCTGAAGAGGTTTTAGTCTGAGTCATTTTGGCTGGGTGCTAATTCTTATGTAGTAAGGACCATACCTCTGCCAAGGACTCAGCAAACTCCTGGCACTGTAAGTATTTTCCATCCCAAGGGCTTTACATCCTTTCCACAGACTTCTGACTGTGGAAGGCAGTGCAGGAATGAGATCTGTGAGGGCCAAGTGTCCACTTACAAATGCAGTTCCTCTAGGACCAGCAGCAGTCGCTTTGGCTGCCAACCTGCCCTGCAAAGCACCTGGAGATCAAGCTCAGCAAACCACAGGCACTGCTGGGTTTGTCAGCAGTTGCAGCCAGAGCCAGGCTGTTGCTGAGCACTTTCAACCCACCTGGCAGGATCTTTCCTGCTGGGACAGCCCCGTGGTCTCCTTTGGTACCTCATCACAAGGTCACTGCCCTCATGGTTCCAAAGGAGTGCTCCTTATCCCAGCTGTATCCACATATGCAGAGCATGGCCTCTCCTCACACCATGAGGACACAGCAGACAGTTTGTGAAGTTCATAGGAGCTACCTGCCCACCACTGCCCACCCCACGAGCCCTCGTGCCCACCAGCCAGCTATGAACAACCCTCCTGTTGCCCGATGTTTAATCAGTCCAGTGTTCCTGACCGAAGCAGAGCAGAAAGCTCTGGTGTCCCTGCTTTCAAACACAACTGACAGGTTGCATTAACATAAAATCACCCTTTCATCATAATTTTGGGCAAAAGATCCTCCAGCCAGGCTATTTATACCGAAGACATGCAGCACAGAACATGGCGTGAGTCCTCTGGTGCTCCTCGCTCCCGGTGCTAATTGTTCGGGAAGTGTCATCAGGATCATCGCTCTGCTCATGTTGTGACTGACTTTGGGAAAATTAATTTAAAGGGAGCAGCTGGTAACAGTCCTGATCTTTCAGAGGCAGCAGCACCGTGCCTTACAGTGTGTTTCTGTCTTGTGTACGGATGCAACAAGCAGTGGCTGTCCCCATGCACGGGGGCGACTTTCTGCATCTTTAAAAAAGAGTAAATACCTAAATTCTCACCTCTGTAGTGCAGGAGATGTCTAGAAATCCCTCTCTGCACTCTCCATGTGCCCATCAGCAAGGGGCACAGCAAACAGCCTCCAGCAAAGCTGCTGCTGAGGAAACTGCTGGCTGGGCACTTTCACTATGCTCTAAGTGGGCTTTGGGGGTTTTTGAATATTTTTCTTCTTCTTGATGTCACTTGAAATCAGGTTTAAGCTGAAGTAAAAAAAAAATAAGCCATTCATAGGAGCAGATTTTTTAAATTTACTGGTCTCATTGAATTTAAAACTTCCCTGTTTATTTTAAGCAGCTGAAGGGAAGGAAGGAAGAGTGGAAGGGCAAAATCAGACAACAAAGCTTCTGTTGTAAGCCTGGGTAGTGAGAGCCACAGTCTATCACAGACAGGGACTCTTAAAAGCAGAAATGATATAACCACTGAGGCAACCAAAAACCAAGTACCACTTTCCCTTTTTAAGATGTTTGGGATAGAGTTGTCCTCAAAATACAGAAGTAATATATGCATTAAGAAAAACCTGCAAACTCAGGTGAGGAGTAGGACACTGAAAAGAGGACAAACACCACAATCTAAGTCACTTTCTTTGTTACAAACCTGGGATAAACAAAGCTGTTTAATAAATATTGATATTGTTTGTACATCCTGCCTTTGGAAATGAATAGCAAAGTGATGCTCTAGTCCCTTTCCCTCTCTGAAGAGACACCAAGCTCACCACTGTATATCTATATGGACCCCAAACTTGTTTTTAGAGAAAGCTGGAAAACAAGTCCACAGCAACATTAAAATATCCATAACAGCTTTTGGAAGTGTTTAGCTGACACCACCCTTTATTCATCTGTCTGTTTAATGCCTAGGAAAATCAAGCTCTCCCAGCAGAGAATAATCATGACAATGATTATGCTGGGACCAAGTGTTTTGGGACCAAGGAGTTATTGCAGGGTGGCTCTGAGGGTTCCCCTGGATAATCCCCTTGGGCAGGACAGGGCTATTCCCAGTCAGGGTGCGCTGCTGTATCTCTAAAGGCTCCTTGGCAGACCTAAAGCCGGTTCACTTTCTATCCCAAACTGGTCTTTGCTTTCCTTGGGACATCTCTTACAAAGCCCTTCAAGCTGGGTCTTGGCTTCGTGTTTCACTCTAGTACCACAGACTTGAGCATCCCTCCTCTTCCATGTCTCCCACCTCTGTTCTACACTAAAGCTCATCCATTGCTACAGACTCAGCTTTCCCTCTAACCACTGTCATCCCAAAAGAGCTCTGTGCCCCACAGCCAGCTGCCCACAAAGGGACACAGTGACATTCCCACAGCAGTGTTTGGTCTTGCTCATTCCAGCTGAAGCTTTTTAAACATGTGTCAATGTGTTCTGTAAATATTGAAGCAGAGCTCCAGGGAGGGAGACACATCCCCTGCAGTCACAGGGCTGCGATGCAGTGAGCTCAGCAGAACACTCCACCTGGCATCCTAACAGCGTCCCTTAATTCACAGCACCCCCAAGAACACAAAGAAACCACCATGGCGATGGCAAAGGCACAGTTAAACCACCTCCAGGCTCCTGTCCTGCTACCGTCAGGAGCCATCAAGCCAGTCCTAACTCTGGCCGGCATCTCCAGCACTGCCGTTGGGAACAGAGGCTTTTTTCCCTCCTGTCTCCGCAGGCAAGGACGATGCTCCCCCAGCACCAAGGGTACTGCTGCCACATCAGGCAGCTGGCTGCTGGACAGATCCCTCATTTTCCCCATCCCACCTTCTGCAGAGTCCCTGCAGCAGAAACCTGCAGAACAAGAGGCCAGGTGACATCAGGGGGTGCCTCTTGTTCTGCATGTTTCTATTGCAGGGGCTCTGCAGAAGAATGGATGAGGAAAACGCAATGATCCTACAGAGGAATTGCTCATTTCTTCAGGGCTGTAAAAATAATGAGCATAACCCTGCCAAAGCCTATTGTCCCAAACTCTGTGAGGTCCCAGCAGGTCGAACCAAGTGCAGCACCCCAGTAGTGCACAGGGGATGGGCACCATCAGGGCTGGTCTCCTGTTCCTTGCTGGAGCAAAAAAGGCAGGCTTCAATATGTTCTGAGCAGGCTGCCAGCATTTCCACAAGGTGTTTTAGCTATTTTGAGTCTTACCAGGAGCTTACAGTGCTGTAGGTAAACTTTTTTCCTCATTTGTGGCTTGAAATTGAATTCCAGAGCCTTATGCACATTCTCATCAGATACTCTCATTGGGAATGCTCAAGGAGTTCCCTGTGATTAAGCTGGAGCAATTTAACAGCTTTGACAGGCTGGGCAGGAAGGCAGCTGCCCCTTCAGCTGGAAATGTCTTCTTCACACCTGATGGGTGGTAACCATGTGCAAATCCTGTCACTGCTGTAACAATTCAAAGTCTGGCTCCAATGGGCTCCAGTGGTTCAGGCCTTGAGGAAAACACCTTTTCTGGAGGTTCAAGCTAACACATTTCCCTTTTCAATTCAACAGCCCCACCCATGAGGGGTGAACTCCAGCTGATGGGACAGAGGCTTTCTAGAACACCCTGGTTCAGTCACTCACAATCACCAAGCCCTGACCTCCATCAGGCAGTTGCACCTCAACCATCAGCTCCAGCATCCTTTCCACGACAGTGAGAGCAGCTTCGGTTTCAGGTTTTGTCTGGCTGCTCTTTGCCAAGTGCCAACCCCCACCAGGAGAGGAATGTGGCTGGTGAGTGAAGGTGCTCTGGACCACAGCCCCAGCTGCTCTCTGTCACCCTGCCCTGACAGAGGGAGAGCAAGGGGTGAGTTACACCCTCCAGGACAGGGAAGAAGAGAGGAAGGCACCAGCTTGAAAACCTCTGACATCCTTGCACAAGCACAACACACTTCTGGACCCACAGCCAACGCAGCCTCGATGCTCACTGTGCAAACAACAGTGCTGGAAAGTACATGCCACAGCTGTTTGCTTTCTGTGCCAGTCAGATGGTGACGTGATCTGATAAAAACTATCTTCCAAATGTGCACGTCTCATTTAAACTACCTGGGGGTGTTTAATTATGGCTTAGCTCTCTAGCACACACTGCTGCTGCTGAATCTTATTTTATGTAAGTGCCTGACTGAACCCCGAGGCTCTGTACCCTGTCCTGCACTACACCACTGGGATTACACAGGAACGTACATAAAGGATATTTACAGTGCCCTCTGCCTTCCCCTGCTCTCTAGAATAATGCAGCTCTTAGCATCATTTATTCTGTATATTTTTTACCATCACCTTATCATCTTCTCTGGTGGTGGAGAGTTACTTTGCATTTAGTAGCTTCCCTTGAAGAGAAAACAAAAATTAACATTCAGGTGTAGGTAGAACAAGAAGTAGAAGACAATATAACACTCTTTGCTCTCACACTGACCATGCATCGTTCCTCCACAAGTTTTTGTCCACTAAGCTTTGGCAGAGGCAGCATGAAGATTTCCTCCAAGACAGCAGTTGGGGGAAAAACCATTGAGCCCAGTCAGAGTGTGCCACGACAAACCACGACACGAGCAAGCCTGGTGGGTGTCTGCACCAGCAGTTAATCCTTGATGCATTCTTCTTTCCCATCCCCATATATGTTAGTCAGTGTTACTTACACACAGAGCAGTGTTTGCTTTGCACTCTGATTTTTTGCAGGTCACAGACCCTCACAGCTCTAATCTCTCAATATTACACTGGTGTGCCTCAGTTTTGATATATTTTTTTGTCTCTCTAATTTTTGGGTGACATCAAGGATAAAATTACACCTGAGAGATACCCTTCATGAAGTGTAGCTGCTGAATATGAAGGCAGGGTTTTTCTGGTTTAGTTTAGTTGGCTAAAAACCTACCAGGAATATTTTAAAAAGGTTTTACCCTGAGGGTTGCTATTAGCAGACGTTTCCTCACTCTGCACCAAAATTTTAGAATCACAAGGCTGAAAGAACCATGTCACACCATTCTCTTTTTTCTCTCTCCTTGCTCCATGCAATGTGGAACAGGCTAATGCTGATTTGCATTAAAATCATTTTAATCAGGAGACCACACAGACCCCTTTTGAAGAAGGTGGGAGTTTTGCCAATGTTTCACCCTCTCTGAAGCACAGCCTCACTTCCTCACCCTCTGGCTACATGGACTCCCACTGCCTGCACAGGCTAAAAGAAAATTGTCCCATGGAGATCCCAGCCCTGTGGCTGCTCCCAGGTGGCACAGACTGCACCAAAACATGCAAATTTGCAGTGGTGGTTATTTGATGCTGAAGACACTCTCACATCTCTATTCCAGACATGTGCTTTTCAGAGGCACTGTAGTACTTGCAAAGACAGGGCTTGGCCACCTGCACCAAAGCATGGACAGCAGCACAGGGGCCACAAACACAGAGCAAAGGGACCTGTGTTGCTCCCTGGGTCTATGCTTAGAGATTCCCTTTTCTCCAGTGGAGCTGAAAGGGGAGAGCATGAGAAAGGTGGGAAAGGCCAGAGGGAGCAGCCGTGTCCCACTGGACTGAGGAAGGGACGCTGCCAAGGAAGTGATGGGATGGCAGCTCGGACAGAGAGGAAGAGGAGCTGCTGTGCACAGCACAGATCACTCATCACTGCAGGATGGTGGTGTGGACACCAGCCTTGCACGTGGTTTGGGAAGCAGATGAACTCATGGAGGAAACAATACAAAGTCACATCAGGCTCAGCAGGTCTGAGCCAGGTGAGACCCAAGGAGCATTGGAAATATAACATTTAGTTTGTGGTCTGGGGGATGGCAGTGAGCTGGGCACCCCACTTCAGCCACATTTTCACAAACACCAGAGCACAGAGGACAAAGTATGCACTGGAGGAGGTGAGATGAGTAATCCTGACAAAGAAGGATGATTTGTCTTCCTAGAAATGCACATGGGTCATGTTCTATTTCAGTTCTAGAGGTGGAAAGTCACAGAATCTCAGAACAGTTATGGTTATGGAAGGGACCACTGGAGGTTATCCTGTCCAACCTCCCTGCTCAGGCAGGGTCCCCTGAAACATGTTACTGGGGATTGTGTTCCAGCAGCCTTTGAATAAAGTCCAGATAACTCCATGAGTCACAAATAGCTCTGCAGCCCTGCATGCTGCTATCAGCAAAATACATGCAGTCCCTGTGATCCAGGAGCAAGGCAGGACAACACCCCAGAGAGAGGCTGGAGGAGGAACCCTCTGTTGGGCACAAAAGCAGGCATGGCTGGAGACTGCTTTTACACCTGCACTCTGCTGGCATTTTGCAAGCCAATCAGCCTTGAAGCATACTCCAAGCTACACTGCTAATGCCAGATTTCAATCAGTGTTACTCTTGGGCTGCAGAGATGAGCTGCCCATGGGTCAGTCCAGCCTGCTGCTGGTGACTGCAAGCGACACCAGACCTGAGGTGTGCAGGAGCAGGAAAATCTGCCACACTACTTCCCTGTGCCAAGTCTAGCTCCATCTCTCTGTTGATCGTTTTATTGACACAACTGGAAAGTTCACAAATCCAATCAAACAGCGAGGAAGAGCTAAATATTACAAAACTACCAGATGAGTAACAGAGAAGAGGAAAAATAAACTTTTTTTTTTTTTTTTTAAGCTCAGAATCAATCTGGGAGGTATATGTAATAAATATATTAAGCAGATGTATGTATAGTTCTGCAGTACCTCAGCTGGCTTTATCTGACATGAATTTCTAATGCAATTGAATCTGATTTCACCTCCCAACAATCTCATCTCAGTCACTGTCACGTGTGCCATCACTGCCCCACTGTGCAATGCCGGCTCAGCCAAATGCCAGGGCAGCAGCAGCTGATGGCACCACATCCTCCTGCACCTCCTGCATGGCACCACATCCTCCTGCACCTCCTGCATGGCTCCACATCCTCCTGCACCTCCTGCATGGCACCACATCCTCCTGCACCTCCTGCATGGCTCCACATCCTCCTGCACCTCCTGCATGGCTCCACATCCTCCTGCACCTCCTGCATGGCTCCACATCCTCCTGCACCTCCTGCATGGCTCCACATCCTCCTGCACCTCCTGCATGGCTCCACATCCTCCTGCACCTCCTGCACCTCCTGCATGGCTCCACATCCTCCTGCACCTCCTGCATGGCTCCACATCCTCCTGCACCTCCTGCATGGCACCACATCCTCCTGCACCTCCTGCATGGCTCCACATCCTCCTGCACCTCCTGCACCTCCTGCATGGCACCACATCCTCCTGCACCTCCTGCATGGCATCACATCCTCCTGCACCTCCTGGACCTCCTGCACCTCCTGCATGGCACCACATCCTCCTGCACCTCCTGCATGGCACCACATCCTCCTGCACCTCCTGCATGGCACCACATCCTCCTGCACCTCCTGCATGGCACCACATCCTCCTGCACCTCCTGCATGGCTCCACATCCTCCTGCACCTCCTGCATGGTTCCACATCCTCCTGCAGCAGGCTCAGCCCCAGGAGACGCTGGGATCTGCCCTGTGAGGGACACAGGGTCTGGCAGCAGCTGATGCATCTCAGGAGTCACTGCTTGTGACTCTCAATGAAGCGTGAGTCAGCACCGCCACTGTAAACCCCGTCCTGCAGAGACTGAAATACAGCAGCTCTGGCCCAGTGGTCAGATCCTTGTGAATGAAGGCAAAGCAAACTCAAGTTGAGTTTTGAAAAGCGTGAATGTTTTTACAGTGGGGTTTCTTTTTTCTTTTGAAAAAATATAATCATTTTTCCATTTGATAATCTGAGCTGAGAGGAGGGGAAAACAAAAAAATTCACAAGCAGGCTTCCTGGACTATGCCATCCCTTTTTCTTTCATACCTCAAAGTTTTCTTCTGATGAAGACTCTGTTTTCCACATGTAGGATTGACACACCTGGAAGCGCACTAGGACTTGAAGAGGAGACCTCAGAAAGCCCCTACAAAGCCAGAGATGCTGGACAAAGGGGCTACAGGAAAAGGAAAATTAAGTGGCAGGGATACAGCATTTTGAGATAAAGCTCTGCATCACTCACACAGTTACCAGTGGCGAGTTACATAGGAAAACACTTCAGGTTATGCCCGTTGATTTTAAACATATAATCTGTGGATTATACAGATTTAAAAAAAACACCAGTTAAAATATCAGAGGCATTCCCACTTGGTGTAGGACACTATGGTGAAAACACTGAGTGTTCAGCCCTGCTGGGGGTGAATGGAGCTGTGTGCTGGTGCACCAGGTACATACACACAGCACTCCTGGAGCTCAGAGGTATTCAAGTTTCTCTTGTTCATGAACTTCAAAGGCACACGAGTGTTAGATGCCTGCTGATCAGCAAGTCCATATTTCCATCTTCTTGCCACAGATGCAAAAATCACATGCTCAGAGAGATGTAGGAACAATGTGCTCAGATTTGTAGGGGTTATGCCAAAAGAGCACCCAGTGTGTTGAGAACATCTTTGCACGGTTATTCTATAGAACCTGGGGGGATCCTGGCCATCATGAGCTCTGGCAGTCTGGAGCTATGATAACAGAGCTCAGCTCTAGGAGCACACTCCCTGCAACAGTTCTTCCACCAGCATCACCTTGCCCACACACCATCACCCCACGTACCTCCACCTGCCCTTCCAAAATGGACCAGAGATGGAGTCACCCTGGTGTGCAGAGACAGCGTTGCTGGGGGCACAGAAAAACACCAAACCCCATTTTTCTATTACAGGCAGGCAGATGGGTGTATATATCTCTGCAGATCCACGGAGAAAGGAAAGGTGATGGAAAATCAATAGTGCATATGGTCTGGCTCGGCTCCCCAGCCCAACACAGCTATGTTACAGCTAGATCTGATGGATGTCTGGTGCACTCTTTGAGTCCTTTTGTGCCACAGATCTTCCCAGGCAACCTGCTCCCATGCCTCACCAGCCAAAAATTTCCCTTTCTGTTTGACCTTGCTTCTACATCTCAAGGCCCTCACTCTCTCCTAACCAAAATTATCTCAATATCACCTTTCCCTTCCTCTCTTGTCCTTAAGAACCATCCCTTTTGACTTTCCAGCACATGTCCATGCCATGGACTGCCTCCAGGTAGAGGTAACTTGCATCTCTTTAATTCTCTCCTGGTATTTTCACATCTATTCCCTCTGTTTTGTCAAAGTCACTTTGAGGTTAATAATTTTCTCTGCCTTTACGCAATCTGCAAATTTAACAGACAGGTCTTCTACCTAACGAGTCCCAGCGCTAACGATGGCACTGACCAGAGCAGAGCACAGGACACACTTTGGCACTGTCCCACACAACACCACTCCTCCTGGCAATGCACCATCCAGAACTGGTCTCCTGGTACAATTCCCTGCAGGCTTTGAATTTACTATATTCAACCAAATCCTACCATCAATATTTATAATATTTCCATTCAAAACAATGTCATTTGCTACAATTGCAGATAATTTTCCTATTTATGAGGAATAAAAGAGATAGGAAGAAAACAGGTTCACATCTGTTAAATCCACGGTTTTCTCTGCATTACCTGATGCCAACTCTGGTGCCTGCCTAAGGAATTGCCACCCACAGAGAAGCCTACAGGGAAACACATGGGAAATCACCAGGCCATTCTGCCCCTAGAAGACTTGCCCTTGTATTTGTGCCTTTTAGAAAGGTCCGAGGACAGAAATGGACCTCATTTTGCAGACAGAGGCGATTGCTCAATCCTACCCCAAAATCATATTACTCCTCTCACTTCACTCCCTCCCACCACCAGTTTGTAAGAGCTAAGACAAATTTTTAAAAAGCCAGCTCTGCCATTGTCCATACTTCCATTTGACAGCACAATTAATGGATTTTTTTTGGCCAGAGGGGACTGTTATATTCACCTCGTTTGACCTTCTTAAGCAATTCACACTCCCATATTTCACTTGGAGATTTCCAGAAGTGAACCAAGTGATAAACACAGATACCTCAAAAAATCCCTGCCTACCTGACAAGTTTGCTTTTCTATTGCTTGGAGTAAGTAGTTTGAGAAATCCAGTATGAACAGCAAGCTCCATTTTTCAATTTAAAGTCTGCTGAAGTACAGAGACTTTCTGGTGGATACAAGCTGGCATAAATTGATTCCCCAAGCATCTTTCTTCCATGAAACAAACTGCTTCCCATTTAAGACCCATCTAGAAAGTAAAACTTGGCAGTCCTATTAGCCCACTAATAGAAAAGAAAAAGCAAAAGGACAGCTTGTGGTTAGGTAGGTAGTTAGTGCACTAACTCAGAAGAAAATTAGCTTGGACAAGCCATCAAGAATTCTGCTTTATCGTTGTGCCTGAAATCAAACATGCTATCTTTGAAATCAGAGATAGCATCCTGTATATTGTATTTTCCACTCCTAAAGCTGTCATACAGCCTCTGCATACATGGGGATCAAATGCATCTACAATTGCTTCAGTTTTACCCTGATTGCCTCCCTTTTTTTTTTTTTTTGCCTTTGGAAGGATGGCAGTAGAACAGGAAGAGCAATCCAGAAGAGCAGTTATGAGAAAACAGCAACCACAAATTAATTCAACAACTGTGTATTTGATTTGTGCTGTTTTCAAGTAAAAGCACATCCATGCCAGGCTCTGCTCCAGAAGCTGCACACATCAATACAGAGGTTTATTGACTATGCCAAGACCAAATAGAATAATTTCCTGAGAACTGAAAACAGCAACAAAAAAGATCACCACCACAAAACTCTAGCCCAAGATTAAGTTTAACCCAGCTCCTGCTTCACCAAATCCACAGAGCGCCTGCCCACCCACTTGGATGGGGATCAGACCAACCCCATGAAGAGTGTCTACTCTACCAACCACATCCTTTTCTTGAGCCCTTCCACCTTAGAGCAGAGCTGCCACAGACCTGGGGATGCAAAGGAGTCCAAATGTAAGAAAAAACAGCAACAAAGCCTCATGTAAGGAAGCCCTCTCAATTAAATGTTCTGAGACTAAGAACCAATCATTCCTTACAATGTCCTCCTGATTTTGCTGCTTTAGGGAAGGATGCTGAAAAATATTGGGGCAGAACTTATTCTGATACTGCAAAAGGCAGTTCTAGGCAGAGTCACTGCAGGGTTCAGTGGTCAAGGACTCTTTGTTTTGTCCTAGGATGCCAAAACAATGGTCCTCTGGAAGAGAGAAAGGTGTTCCATCTCTCAGAAGCCTTCCTGTCCTGTCTCGCTTCTCGTAGCTTTGAACAAACCTTGAGGAAAGATTATTTAGATTGCCCCATCAGATGCAAATTAAAGCTAAGGCAGCTTTAAAGAACTGCCTTGCTTCGATCCAAACACATATTTCCTTTACGATCTGTTTCTATTTGCATCAGTTTCAGCCTTTTTTTGTTTTTTTGAGGATCAGCTGGAACATCTTCCCTTTTTTTTTCCCACTGTAATTCCAAAAGCAATATAAGGTGCAAATAGCCCTGGAGACACAGCATATGCTCAGCTGAGACACATTTCTGTGTGGTCTTCCTGCCCCCTCCACTGACAGCCAAGCTTTTGGAAGAACCTGGTGGAGCACTGTGACTCACCCAGCCTGTAACAGTTTAACTGGGATCACAGCAGGACTCTTACGATGCACAGCAGTGTCTTTTGGATGTTTCACAGGGTACGCCGTCAATATGTAATAACACTGCATCGTGAATTATGGAGTTGCTGGAATCAATGGGATTTTGCATATTAATTGCAAACACACCCAAAAAGACAAAGGAATTTATTGGCTTAATTAGTGTTTCAGCTCTAATAGTATTCAGGCTTCATTCTCACACAAATTGATAAATAGCAGCAGTGTTACTCCTCAAGGATGCTTTGCCTTTTGAGAGGGGAGGCTGAAGTTTACGATCTGAGCTCTCTCAGTTGCAGCGATGCACTCAGCAGGGGCTTGGAGGAGATGAGCTTCAAAGGTATTTGACACCTCTCTTTCCTCAGCAGGTTGCTACATTTCAGCAAAAGGAGCTGTCCTGCCCTCTCGGGGTGTTTATTCTGAAAAGCATTTACATAAAGACACTTACTGGACAGGACAAAAAAAATGGACCTGAACAGTTTCCACCTCTAGGGTACAAAAACTGAGATTCATCTTACATCCCCAAACACTAATTAACCAGTTGCCACACTGGTAATCTGAGAGAAGATAAGTACATGTAATGTACTTATGGACTGATTTTGACTCCAGTGTGAAAATAAATCCAAGTGTGAAAAGAATCAGGTAAGTGTACCTGGAAGCAAACTTTGACCCTTGGGCTCCCAGCTCCCAAACAGCACAGCGCCATGAAAAATAAGGCGCTAGAAGAACGGGAAGAAAATGTCAAGAATTCAACTGTATACCAAAACAAAGCACAGAGATCCACCTGGATCTGATCTCCATCACCCCCAGCATTCACATGCTGCAGCACGGCATGACTGACACAAAGCTTCAGGAACAGCATTACAACAATGAGGGAAGAGCAAGACACCACCTGAAAAGCAGCTTCCTCCCCAAGGACTTAAAACATTTTCTGCATTATCATACCACCAAAATTGCACCTTAGAGCTGAGATCCAACAAAGAATCATTGCTCATAAAGCCTGTGCTCACATCTCCACACAAGTTATTCTCCAGGGCATTCCTCCCCCCCATTCTCAGCAGCAGATCTCTCCTCTTTGGGATGGGCATCACAACACAACACTCAAGCGATAAGCAATTTGTTGACAAAGAAAAATGTCACCAAGAAAACATTTCAGCTGCATTCAAGACTGGGGCTGGATACTTGTTTTGTTTGCTTTTCTAGACATGATCTGGCAGCTGCAAGCAAAACGAAGAGCCGGGATCATGTGAATGTGCCCTCGCTGGGAGGAGCGCAGTCAAAGGCTGCAGGCAAGCCATGCTCTCTGTGTCACCGTGCTCACAGAGCACAGGAGGAAATAATCCTGCATTAATAGGGCAGCAGATCATAGAGATCAAGCAGGCCTTTTTTTGTTTCTACCCCAGTTTGTGCCAAAAAAACCAAAATGGGAGCAAATGCACAGAGGGATATGCCACCAGTCCCTGTGAAAAAAATCTACTCCATTTATCAGGATATAGAGAGCTGTGCCACACAGCTGAACGGTTAACTCAGGCTATTTTATAATTGGAAGGACCCCATTTGTGGGCATTTGTGGCTTTTTCTGCAAGGAAACAGGATCATCACTCATAGCTCCCTCTCAGTTATGCTCTGCAAAACCTTGAGACACCCTGCTGAGTGCTCTGTGGCAGGAACCAGGACACAAGAGTGGCTTGGCACCCTTCAAATTTTCACCTGAAACCACCAGCTCCCAAGACTTCAGCCTGAAATGCAGGATGAAAGAAGGGGAACTTCAATGTATGTTCAAGCCTAGAACACCAAGTCCTACCCCAGCCTCAGCCTGCCACCTACCCAGGAGGAAATGCTCCTGTTCCCCTGGCTGACCCAGGGAACAAGCCATGCCCTTTACTGGCCCCTTTGTAACTTAACAGTGAGGCAATTAACAAACTGGTCCTAAACAGAGAGGATTCAGGAGCTCAGCCCCTTTAGTCTTTAATGCCCCTGCTGCAAATGCCCCCACAACCTTCAAAAATGAAGCTCATTCAAGAGCAAGTGGGCTCAAGAAATAGTGAAGTATCTCTTCCACTGCTGCTGGGGCACCTGCTCTGTGACCAAGGGATTCACTTCTGAACTGGCATGGGCTTGGTCTAGAGAAATGGGTCCCCATTTGCATGTCACCTGCAGTTTATAAACACGCTGAACTTCTTTCTGCCATTAAATATGAAACCAGCTGAGAGCAGGCTCTCACCCAAAACTGACGAGGTGTGCACACGGTAACAATTTACCTCTCATGTCTGCAATTAATCTTCCAAGTCTCTGCATCATGTAGGCTTTCACAGTAAAAAGGACCAAACTTTTTGCAGTCTGAAAGTCAGTGAAGATTCAGTTAGTCTTTATTTTATTCTGACAGGCTTCTTTATCCCAGAGACAATACTAAGACACATGATTTTACCAGGACTTTTTCCCAGAGTTCAGTCCAATCACAAAAATGAAAAAAAATAGCATGTTACCAAAAAAAAAAAAAAAAAAAAAAAGTATTTAACACAGATTTGAAATAGATATGCCATTTTGTCTCTATTGTCAAAGACCACTTAATATAATTAGTCTGTGGCGTAAACAGAAAATGAACACATGTGCATCCACTAAAACCCATCCTCCATAATTTTTGAGTCCATAGATAAAACCTGTCCAGGCACTGTGAGCCACTGAAGGAGCCAAGCAGAGAGATAAACAAGCATTAAATCACCAAGAAAAATGCCCAGAGTGAGTTTCAAAAGCAGCAAGACAAAGACTAATGCGTGGTTCAGTGCATGTGTGTAAAGACACGAGGCACAAAAAGCAACGCTTTGCTTTCCTTACAGCAAAAGGGAAAGAGGAGAACCCAAGCCCCACTGACCCAGACCCTGCTCCACAAGAAAATGAGCATCAAGGAGGAAATCTGCAAGCTGAGATCCTGGAAAAGAGAGGCACCAGACCTGGCACAGGACACCTGAAACCAGCTGCTGTCACAGTGTGGATTCCTCAACTCTGCACTCTGGCTGGAGAAAACTCAGCACCAGCAGCTCACCCTCTTCACCCTAGACAAAGCAGGATTTCCTCACCCACCTCCCTAGAGACTTGCCAGGACTTTCCCAAACCAGTGAAGGTCAAGACAAAAGAAAACATGTGGCCAGCAACAAATGCACTGGCTTGCAGGAAAGCAGAGTAACCTGAGCACTTTCCTCCACGGAACAACCACAGACCAGGGGGGCTGGAACCCCCCTCGGGGATCTCAGCAGCATCCCCATTTCCCCTTTCATGATGTTTGTGGGCTTCAACACCTCCTCGCTCACCTCTCCTCCAGAAATCCCTTCCACAGCCATCACTGCCCAGGCTGACAGGGTAAGGGTCAAGGTGAACACTGCCAGCTCAAAAATCAGGGATTTGCTGGTGCATACCTAAATTATTTGGACGGCATGAACATCTGTCTTTTTTTTGTTTTAATCTTAAATTCTGTATTATAATTTTAATTTAAGCACATGGCTGGGCTCAGAAACAGAGAGCACCTTTTGTCTAAAACTCCAATCTTCCACTCCTTTCTGGGGGCTTCCCAATTCACGTCACACCTGATCATGTCCCAGTTCTTAAAAGCATTTGCTTACTCTTTGAGTAAATAAGACCTCTGAGGGGTCAGACCTCCAGAGCAGACACTGGCTGATGTCTGAGGTGCAGGATCATTTGGGAAGGCCAGTCCCAGAGAAAGCTGAAGCCAGCCCCTTGAGTACACTTTAATTCTCCTCTTCCCATCCAAACCAGCAGACCAGAGCACCCCCGTTACGAACAACTCCTTCCCTTTGTGACATGAAATGTGCAGAACCCGCAGACCATTCCCAAGGGCAGGAAGGCTCAGTTGAAGCCCAGAGGGTTACGAGGCCACCTCAGGCTGTTTGCTGGACTATGCGTGACCCTGGTCTCACCCACAGCCACTGGCAGCACAGGGACCACCGTCCCCATCCGCTGCCTCTGCTTTTCTGGATAACTGCACCACTGAGCACTGAAGTTTTTCATCTCCCAATTTCTTCTCCCTGTGTTACTTCAGAAAAAACCGCAACCCACACACTGAGCTACCACTGAGATGACTGGGACAGAGGAGCCTGTCCAAGCACCGCTGCCACAGATGCTGGGCGAGAGCCATCAACCCCCCACAGAGGCAATCTCAGAAGACCCTGCAATGAGGAGAGGAAACAAAAAAGCCTGTGAGCAGCTGAGGGAGACATTCATTCTATCGATTGTGTAAACTGTCAGTGAAGTGGCAATGAGCAATTTTTTTTTTTTTTTTTTTTTTTCTTTTTCTATCCTGGGGAATAATCCAGCCTGATAATTAGTACATAAGAGATAAGTGGAAAATGAGACATCTAGCGAGGGTGGTTCAAGCCTCCTCATGACATTGATAATGTGCAGATACATAGATCACTGTCGGGGCAAACTGCCACTGTGAGCCTGTGTCTTCCCATTGCCTCATCAATCCATCATCCGCTTAGCTACTGACACCTTGGCAGGCACACACCACCAGCCCTGCATTTGAATTGAGAGGAGCAGGCTCCACCAGGGAATACAGATTTAAAAATCTAAGATTCAAATTTGTTTAAGTATTGTGAACAGCAATTCCCTTGCAAGGCATCTTCATTGCCCTTTTGCCAAGGGGGAACAGTTGGGTCTTTGTTAGAAGTACAAATTGCTTCTTAATGCAAAGGATAAAGCAGAGCCCAGGCACCTCCTTAGAATTCCTCCTGGCTCCTGCTAATGCTGCTGCATGTCAATTTTAATTTTTTGAAATTTAAACCAAGGGCTTTGTGTCTAAGCTCCATTTCATTGAAGGAGGGGGGAGGAATAGTCAAAAAGGATTACGGATCCGGTGGGAATTGAGGATCCATAGCAATTATACTTCATTTGGATGGTCTCAGACACTGGTTTTAATCATATTCCAAATAGTACAAATCGACAAGACATAAGAGATTGATAAGTGTCTAACACGTGTACCTGGTTATGAACTCTGTGTCCCTAGCAGGGGATGTTGGAGGAGAGGATGGAAAAATTGCTTTCTCCCCTTGACCCTCCTCTTCCAGCCAACGAGAAGACAACACCCACTGAGGATGCAGCAGGAGACAGGAGTGACTGTAAAACCTTGGTCATCATGGGGCTGCCCCAAATGGGGCTGGGACAAGTCCATCTGACTGTGGCTCCCTTTCCTCCTGCAACATCAGGGCAGGGGCAAAGCCCCAGCCCTGGCAGAGCTGTCTCAGACCAGCTCCTGTCTCTCTTAGCTGTGATAAGAGATCTTTGCACTAAGGCTGCGAAGGGCAGAGGGCTGATGGGGAGGTAAGACCTTCAGGAGGAAAAAATGAAATGACAAGACAGTAAAATGAAAGTAAGTGCTTTTGTAAATCAATTTAGCTCTTTTAGCTTTAGCAGAGCAGTCCCAATTTACCCAATCTCAGGAGGTTACCTACGGGGGTGATGATGAAAAATACACCTCCTCCACCAAAGGCTCAGAACCACATGCACTACTGACACACCTGTGCATTTTGAAAAAAGACCAAGTGTGGCTGGGATTTACAGAGGACCATGAGGAGAAAACCCTTCTAAATGGCCTGAATCCATCAGTCTTGAGCAACCTATCTCACCCAGCCCATCTCAGGCACTGTGCAGACCCACCTCCAGTCAGGTGTGGTTTCCAAGCCATACACACACTGCAAGTGCAAGGGTTTAGACAAACTCTCTCCCCTGCTGCCTTCTTAACATCTGTCAAGCATGTTACAGAAACTCGGCTTTCCATAATCACTGATTAAACTGCTTTTCCTGTACTTCACTAACCTCTGGATCAGGTTTTAACCCAGTAAATCTGTTTAGGAGATTCGCTCCACACCCCCATTTTCACCCCTTGGTAACTGTGTGCCTTCTTTTCACAAAACTGCATAAAGGTGAAGCTTTTTCCCTCTCTCTCTCTATTTCTTCCCAGCCCTCTTGAACCATATTCAGGATGTAGGCAAGGAACCCCATCCTATATTTAAATATTACTATAAACCTAATGGACTGAAGTGACCCCCTCCTTTACTGCCCACCCTCCTGCAGCACCACCACAGTGCTCCTTTGTAGCACTGGAAGAGACAGAAAGCAAGAAGGCATTGTCTAAAAACATAATTTAATGTGGTATTTGGGTGACTGTGGTCAATGACCAAATTCTTTTGCAGACAGAAACATGTTTGACGTTAATGACACCATCATTCACACGAGCATTGCATTGCACAGAAAGAAAAGTTTACACTTGACCCCATACAAAGCAGCAGAGGAAGAAACAGTTATGATCCAGTCCCACTTTGTGAATAGTCCATCTGAAAATTCATCATCCTCATTAATACTTATTGATGAAAAAATGTGACCTGTTCAAATTCCGTGTGTGACACAGTCCAAACTCTGGGCTCTTTTAAACCCTCCTGGAACCACTCGAGAGTTTCAAGCTGCCAAGTTCCTCATGTGGCACACGAAACACTCAGGCAGACGAAGGGAGAGCGGGGGTCGGAAGAAATGGGAGAGTAAGGAAGGGGTTCACTTTGTTTCATTTCTATTTCGTTTCCACAAGGGTGAAAATAAAAACATATAAACTGATAATGAAGCTAAAGTGACCTGCGGAGAGAGCGGACACCAGCAGGAACAGCAGCACGATGGGGTATGGAATTGCCAAACAGCCCCATGTGCATCAGTGGCAGGGCCAGTTGTGTCGTGTCACTTGTGTGTTAATCAGGGTATAAAAGAAAGCCAGAGAAAGTGCTGTACTTATTGTTGTTGCCTCCGTGTGCTTTGCCTCCATCCAGCTTGACGTACACTTCGTCGCCGGAGTCCAGGTGCAGCACCACGCTGTTGCTGGCATAGTCGTAGTTCTGGTCTGCGTCTTGGGCGATGGCACTGGCCCGCACCTGCCAACACAGCCGCTGGGCACATCAGCCCCCCCTGCCCTTCTTGCCCAGCATCTCTATTAGCCCCTCAAGTCACTCTTCCGCAGCCCCCCTCATCAGTCCTTCACGCACCCTTTTTCTGGCCCCTCCATCAGTCCCCCAGCCCCTCTTTCTCAGCTCCTCCATCAATGCCCCGAGTCCCTCCTTCCCAACCCTTCCCAACTACCCCCTGTCCTCCCTCCCGCCCCTTTCCCCGCTTCTCCTTCTCCCCAGCCCGGCAGAAAAGTTTGCGAGCCGGGAGTTGGGAATTTGTCGCGGCTCTGGAGGCGCAGCCCCGCCCCGACGGCGCGCAGGATGCTCCCGCCGGCTCTCTCCCCGGGAGCGCCCGCGGGACGGGGAGCGACCGGGACAGCCCGGGCGGGGAGGACGCGCGGGGGAGCGGCGGAACCCACCTGGCCGTTCTTGCAGAGGTCGGCCCACATGCTGGTGCCGTCGCCGCCGCGCATGAGGATGTGGTAGGTGAAGAAGTAGATGCCGCGCACCTGGCAGGTGAACTTGCCGCTGGCCGGGTCGTAGTGGTTTCCCAGGTTGGTCACCACGTCGTCGAACTTGAGGACCTCGTAGCCCTCGTGGGGGCTCTTGAGCCCCACGTAGAAGGCGATGCGCGGCCCGCTGAAGGCGGCGCTCAGCCCGCCCGCCGCCTCGCCGCCCGCCGCCGCCCCGCCGCCGCTCCCGCCGCCGCCCGCGCCCGCCAGCGCCAGCCCGGGCAGCCCCGGCTTCCCCGCGTCCCCCCGCTCCCCCGGCGGGCCCCGCGGACCCGGCGGCCCCGGCTCCCCGGGCGGCCCGCGGGGGCCCGGCTTGCCCGGGCGGCCCGGCTCCCCCTTGGGTCCCTGGACGAAGGGCGGCGGGGGGTTGGCGCCCAGGTCCTGCAGGGCCTCCACGGCGGCGGTGCTGCCGGGGCCGGGCGGCCGCCCGCCGCTGTACGGGTCGCAGATCATGCGGCAGGTGCCCATCATCTCGTAGTGGGCGCCGGTGTCGGCGGGCGCTTGCAGCAGCAGCAGGGGCACGGCGACCAGCAGCGCGACGGCCATGGCCAGGGCGAGCCCGGCGGCGGCCAGCAGCCGCCTCCTCCGCTGCCAGAGCCGGGCGGCGGCGGCGAGCAGGTCCTCCTTGCCGTGCGAGGCAATGGTGGCGCGGGGGGCCGGCCGCTCCCTGCGGGGGACGGCAAGAAGAGGCGGTGAGACCCCGCCGCCGGCGCCTCCCCGCCCGGCCCCCGCCTCAGCCCGCCCGCCGGCCGGCCGGGAGCCCCGCCATGGCGAGAGCCGCCCCGCTCCGCTCCGCTCCGCTCCGCTCCGGGGGGACGCGGCGCCCCGAACGCCCGGCGGGGCTGGGCGGGCGCGGGGGGCGTCGCCTCGGCGAGAGAGCGGGCGCCCGGCTCTACCCCTCGGCCCCTCGTGGGGGGACGGGCTCGCCCGCCCCCGTCGCCGCCCCGACGTGGGGGGCGCGGGCAGGGCGGACCCACCTGCGGGGGGCCGGGGCGGAGCCGCCTGGGGGGCTCCGGGGCGCCGCCGTCGTTGCGGTCCGTGGGGCGCCCGTCTGCCACCGCCCGCCCGCTCGCCGCGCCGAGCGCCGGTGGCGGCGCGGCCCCCCGGGCGGGGCGGGCGGAGGGGAGGGGAGAGGCGGCGGGGGCGTCCCGCACGTCCCCGGGCACTCCGGCTGCGGGGGGGCACCGCGCCCGCCCCGCCGTCACCGGCGGAGCCGCTGCGGGTGCCGCCCAAACTGCGCCCCGCTGAAACCGGGACGGCATCGCGTTGTCCCGTTCACCTGCCTCCTGAACTGCTCCCTCCTTGCATCTCTCCATCCCTTCTTCCCTCCATCCCTCTGCCCGCATCGGCCCCTGCGCGACGCCCGCAGAGCTGTGTGCGGGAGGGGCCCGGGGAAAGCCCCGGGCAGGCAGCAGGTCACCTCAGAGCGGTCCCCGTGGCTTCCTCGGGCTCCCCGCCTCCTGCCTCGGCGGCCCAAAGACGAGCGGGACAGCATCGCGGGTGCATCTTGCTCCTCGGCACATCCGAGTGTGACCACAGCCCGCTGCACCCGTCCCGGCTTTCCAAAGACAGGCAGGGCTCGCCAAGAGTAAGGGCAGCCCTAGGAAGAGATTCCTTTAGCGGAGTTCAGCTTAGGTTACGAGCACGGTGTTTCTGTAGCTTCCCTGCGTAATGACGGGTCCAAATCAAGTGGCTTTTCCCCCGAGAAAACTGTGATTAATTGCCTGTGATTTTCCGAGTGAACGGCGGTAGCACTGCCTGCGGAGATGTTCCCTGGAGAGAACAGTGGGGATGGCACCCACGGGCGGGGGAAACACCCGTCCGGCAAGGCAGGAAAGGAACGAGGGATACAGGGATTACACCGATTGCCTCAGGGCGACATTCCGGTGTCCCCTGCTCCCTCGGTGCGTAAGAAAGGTGAGTTCCCGGCGGGCTCGCCGGAGCTGAAGGCGCTCTGTTGGCTCTTGAAGCAGGCAGAGCTGCAGGTGGAAGGAGCGAGCCGCCCAGTCTGATCCAACGCCCGCTGAAGATGATGGCCTGGAGGCATCGTGTGCAAATAGGGACATACAGCCTTCTTCCAACAACTGTGGAAATGCCCTAAAAGGACTCGGGACTCTTTTGATAGTTTTTCTTGACATTTAAGGAGGGGACATCAAGGTTTTTCTGTCTGGAGTGCAGCACTTCAGGACCAGATCTCATCTCAGTTACATCCCTGCGTGCATCCAGAATTTTTTCTTGGGCGTTGCTCTGCTGTTGCTGAGATCAGGGTCCAGCCCTGTCCTTTCGAGTGTCTCTGATTATTTTCAGCCACATCTGTGTACTTGAAGCTGGAAGGGAAATTAATTTTGTAAATGAAAACCTTTCCCTGAGAATAGTCACATTAAAGTAACTATGTCTGTTTCTTAGCACAATGGAAATAAATGTTTTAAAAGACGAGATTGTGAGGAAGATGAAAGTCCTTTTCCTCTCCTCCGAATGATGAGTTGCATCCCACAGAGTTATTTTAAGCCCCCCACACGTGTCTAAAGCCTTGTAAAATGATTTCTAATAGTTGTTTCTGTTCCAGCTTTAGTATAATTTTCCATATATTAACTGTGCTAAATACAAATAAATTCACAAATAAATTACAGTGCTTTGCTGCTCATCCCTACTTAAGCTTCTGTTAATTTCCCTTTTGTTCTGGTATTTGTCACTCGCTCTGTTCTTCTGTATGTGAATCCTTGCTATTACTCCAGAGTTCTGCAAACCCCCCCTTAAGTGGCTTTCTAATCTCCTGTTTTCTAAAGGCAGCAGCCACACCGTAGCTTTTCTAAACCTTTTCTGAATAATTAAGTTCCAGCATCATTTGGACTCTGTTGCAACGTCCCAATTTGTAGCAGCTCACTTTCCTAATGAGGTGATCGGTGCTGGGAACTATATTCCAAACAGAGGCTCACCAGCCCCTTCTGCAAAGCCAGAATAATTTTATGTGGTGGGGTCTGGTTTTCCCGTAGATCAACAAGGACAGATGAAGAAGAAGAAGAAGAAGTAATATATTCTAACTTTCTGCAGGACAAAATCGGCACTGTTCTTAATAAGGAGGGTTGAGCATTTGAAGAAGCAGGAAGAAAAGATTACAGAGATATCAGCAATTAGATTAGGTGTCAAATTCTAGCAATTATTTGTTTGGGAATAATTTAATTACTCCTCTGTGATGTGGTGAGATGGACTGATCATCTAGTTAATCCCTCATCAGATTGCTTTAAGGTAAACACAATGTGACTTTAATGTATAATTCCAGTAGGATCTATATTTCTGGAGACCTGGGGTTATTGCCTGACTAATGCAATGCACCTTGTGCCCCAAGACGTAGCACTTGTGATCCTTGAGGCAGCTGGTCCCATTCACCGAACCCACACTAGTAATTTGGAATATAGTCACAAAAAGGTACATGGCAACACTTAGGTTACAGTTTTGGTACAGGCTGTTACTGCACTGTGCTGTTTTCCACACGCAATGGGATGCACTACAGCAGAACAAGGAGCAGGGAATTACCGAATCAGCTAATGAGGCAGTGTCTGAGGTACTGCCAGCCTGCAGGGAGGAACCTTTCTTCAGAAGAGGTGAAAGTACCAAAGCCCCTCTCAGAGTCAGGCATTTTTCAAAAAGCGAGAGGCTGGTGTTCTGTTGCTAGCTGCTGAGGGATGGCAAGACTCAGGTGCCTCTGGGTGTGCTAAAGAGGGATAAGGCACCCACAGGGCATCCCTGGTGAAACACAAAGGATGTCTGGACCTCGGCATCAGACGTTGTCTGAGCAGGAGCTTGTATGTATCTAACGAAACTTCTCTTTCAGATGTGGTGTAAGGACACAGGAACCTGACTGATCAGAGAAGCACTTGACAGTTCAGACAGTTCCCAAATTTGGACAGGCAAAGAGCCCAGACACTTTGCATTGAAGCTCCAAATTTCCAGGAGCATGGGAATTTCCATTCCTTAATTTCTGTTTCAAGGGACAGTCACCCACCTCAGGTTGCTAGTAACCTTCAAGAGACATTGTGCTCCATCAGATCCACTTCCCACAGTCATTCCAGAATGTCTGCTGGATTTGGCCTCTCACAGCTGCTTCATGCACTTCCATACATCCAAGGCAGTGGTAAGGACACCAGCCTGGGAGGTTGGATGTTTCTTCCAGTGTTTCACCATTTGCCACATTTGGAACATATTTTTAAAACCCTTTCCAGTCTTCCAGGAGAGTAGTCTCAGACTTCCAGATGTTGGGTGTTGTGAGTTGGATTTTCTTCAGCTTGTTCTCTGGGATCTATTCTGCTGTAAAATGCCCTCTCCCAAGAGACAGAAAGAAAACAACCTGATGACTGAAGGAGCTCAGGGATGAGCTTTCAAACCATGCCTGTCACTGGGGCTGAGCCACCTTTCAGGACATGGGCAGTCTGTCCACCCAGAGGCAAACACAGGACACTCCTGCAGGCTGCAGCTGGCTATCTGTATTTCTCAGGGAGGTTCTCAGCAGGGTGACAAGGAGGAAATCCAGGTTCAGCTTGATTTGCCCTCAGAAATATCAACCTGTGTTCCCTGGGGAGCTACAAAAATCTTCCAGGGCGCAAGATACCCAGGGAAGATGAGGAGAGTAGAGGAGAGCACTTTATGCCCTTCTGCTGAACCTGTCCTTCTTTGCATAAAAAGAATTAAAGATTCATTGAGCTATAAGAGGAAGATCAAAGGTGAGTATAATTTTTAGTTTAGTGGTGAAAGCACCGACCTGATCTGGAGTTTCAGTCTTCCTGCAGAAGCTGTTTGTGAATTCCAGCCAGGAGGACACAATTCCTGTTCCTGAAAGACCAATCCCAACTGCTGAACTAAAGACTGTATGTGCTTTCTTTTCTCTCAGAGGGTTTACTCTTTTTTTTTTCACCTTCTCAGCTGCATGAACTCAAGCATGTGGCTTGTTCCAAGTCCAACAAGAGCTGAACCATCTGTAATCCTGGCAGGATACAGCAGGATTCAGACCCACTGAGGAGGTGGAGGCTCCAGGCACAGGTGCAAGGTGACTGTTGTACATTTGCAGCTCTTGGAGACTGAAGGTGTAGGTACCTCCTGAGTTAGGTGCTTCTAGGATTGGACTGGAGCTGAGGGAGCCTTTTTATTTCAGTGCTGGATTTAGATGTTTATATTCTGCTTTAATTCCTTCTTTTAGCAACGTTTTGGATTTGGCCATTAACTTGAAATGAAAATATAAGAGTCATACCAGCTCAGATACCCTATTTAGCAAAAATGTCAAGATCAAAGTAAGTCTATGCTCACAGTTCCCTGTTATTTTCTCTTAATCTCCATCAATCCATGGCTTAAGGACTTCCTGAACCATGGTAAAATACTTTTAAGAAGCTGAAATCAAGATTACTTTGAGTAAAGGCACAGTACCCTTAGATCAGGACCCTTATCCGTCCCAGTATGTCGCTTTGTTTTGCTGTCTGTTGTCATAATTGATGGAAGTTATGGATAATATTACACTCTGATCCTCTGAAGTGCTTCATTCATTGTCTTTATCACATCACAAGAAATTTCTCATTGCCAAAATTAACTATCTGGAACCTGGTGTATTCAACAGCTAGTAAAACATAATACATATAGTCCTCACATTAAAATGTTCACATTTCTTGCTAAAAGCAAATTCAAATCTGTTAATGTTCAGAATGCATATAATATTATTTTCATTCACAAAATATAAAATGTAATGACACTGATTATTTTTGCTTAATGGAGGGGAAAGTTTCGAAATGGCTAGGTTTATTGTATTAGCAGCCATCATTCCCCACAAATATTGTGCACTTCTTTATGATCTATGCCAGGGTTTCCAACAGGACTTTTCTTAAGAGCACAAAGCTCAATTTACTCCCATTTGATGTACCCTGTGGGTACACAAGGTCCTGCACAGCAGCAAAAGCATTTTATTACATAGATCAAGGAGGGGAGCTGGCTCTTATCTGACTGCCTGTGAGGCAGAGTTGCAATAGCCCACAGGCACTTGAGCTGCTGTAGCAACGCATAAATTTCTGTCCATACAGCCAGAATCATCCTCCTGCACCAGCACAGTGTCCATGAGAGATCCTGCACCAGGAGAAGCTTGCACACCCTCCAGACAGACATTGCAGCTGCATGAGCTTTGTTGGATGTATCGATCCCTGTGAACTGCTGCTATTTGCATTTTGCCACATCCACTTGCTGTACGGGGAAGCTGGCTCTCCCTCTGTTGGACAAATACCTTTGAGTGTTTACAAGAGAGCAGCTTACAAACCCCAGAGCTGCCTTCAGGGCACTGCTTGGAGAAATACCAAAAGGTGCAGAGAGGATCAGTGAAAGCCAAATGCCTTTATATTCCCAAAATAGGTACTGTTCACCAAACTCAGAAGAAATCAGCCTTTATTTTCTGGAAAAAATCAATCAGAGCAACTGAACCTTGCTTCCCATTTTTGCCCCACTGGGACTTTTGCCCTTGCCCTCTCTCACAGCAGGGTCACACACTGAAGTTAATGCATCAAAGATTAAATAAATTCTGTGAGAACAGAGCAGCCTCAGACTAAAGCTGGTGCTGAAGATGGATGGTCCAAGAATATGTGGCCTCTCCTGTGCCCAGGAAATCATTCAGAACTCTGTTGGGAGCAGCTGCTGATACCTGGCCAGGGCAGCTGAGGTGGTGGAGGAAACATCAAAGGATCTCCAAGCTGTTTGGGAGCTCCCTGCTCTCAGAGCAGGTCTTCAGTCGGATGTAAAGTAGGTTTAGAGAGAAACTAAACTGTCCTGAAGAAAAGGCACAATATGAGCATCACCACCTGTCAAACATCAGCTTTGGATGATGTCTTGCTCAGAAATAGTAAATTAAAATGAAGCTTGCCTTTAACCAGCTGAATTTGTGTCACAGCAAGAGCAAGTTCAACTCTTTCCTAATTCTCTGCTTCTCAGTATGTGTTTACAAACTGCTTGAGGAGAAACAGGTTGGCCCTAGATTTGTCTTGTTCAATTTGTCTCCTTAGATAACTAATGCTTTTCCAGTGTGACTGCTACAAAAACTCTGCACTAGCTATACAAATAATCATCTGCTTTTTTAATTGAGCTAGGGCCTTCCACACAAAATACAAATAAATAATAGTTAAGCATATTTTTTAAACATGAATTGGGAGGTCTGGTAGAAGAAAGAGGTTCTCCCTTTGCCTTCTGAGTACAAGGTGTGCACTTGGCCAAGCTGCTCGGAAAAGTGTGTGTGCATAAAACCAAACCCCTGGCAGGTTCTCCAGCTGAAAATCACCCATCTCTGTTCCAAGCCTTCTGAGATTCCCAGCAGGACTCAGCTCTCAAGCCTTCATGAATTCTTCCAGAAGAGTTAAGAGGGAGGCTGGAAAGCCAGGGTACTGAATTTAGTCCGTTTATGCAGACCCCTTGTCTCAATTCAGCAAAATTTCCATACCCAACCACGAGGCTGAATATTTCTATTCCATGAAAGGAAAAATTGCTGCAGGGGATTGATGTGCATGGACAGCTGGTTTCACCAGGATGAAAGACACACATTAAAAATGCTTTTGAAATGCATTTGGGCTTCCCTCAGGGAGTTTGCTAAACCTGCAGTCAGGTACCAGAAAGAATTTGTCCCCTTAAGGCAAAGACAAGATTAAAATTAGTAAGAAATAATAGCCAAAGCCACAGGTGGGACAGATGGCATTGAATGGACATCTGTTGGAATAACAGTGAGTTACCATGATAGACTTTTACCCTGTATCCCCCAAAATTAAATGTGATCCTCTGCTAATCAAGTAGCATGGAGAGGAAGATGTGTGGCTTGGAAACCCAAAGCTAAGGATGTCAGGAATTGGCTTTTCACCTCCATCAGCTGCAGGAAGCACACAGTGAGTGGGGTGTAAAAGCTGGAGAGGGCATATGGAGGAGGTGGGGCGGATGGATGATGCTCTGCTCTGGTTTATTGGCACCCAGGAGAGGAGTCACTGCTGCTCTGAGGCAGCTGTAAGGTCTGAGCAGAGAGAAGGTGCTGTTACACTCAGGCAAACATGATGAAGAGGTTTGACTGTCACCTCTGGAGTAAGGGCAGTTTGGGGTGTTGCAGAGAGCAGACAGAGAGCTGGAGACAAAGGTCAAGGAGAAGCAGTCCAGTGGCATGGATCAGGCAGAAAACCTCCTGCACCCTGAGACACTCAGAGAATTAATAACCAGACTAACTGTGACAACTGTTTTGGCAAAAGCCCCTCCAAGCTGAAAGAGTAACTGTGAGAGAAAAACATAAATTTCTATAAAAATGAAGCTTTAAATAAGCACCAAAGCGAAGTAGGCAAGATGACTTTGTGAGATTAAAAACGTTTGATTAAAAAGCAGTGAAATTGTCTCAAAAATATGTAGCCATGTTTGATGTCTTCAATATAAACCCAAATTAAAAGCATGACAATAGGTTTTATTTAGAAACATCCTGACCTTTCTCGTATGACTCCTGTCCTGCCTTCTCGTTACTTGTCATTCTCAGTCACTGTATCTTGCTTAAATGAAAAGTGTAAGCTCTTCAGGGCATAGGGCTGCATCTCTGGGTTTTCTCATCTGCTGTGTACAACAATGCATGCAGCAGGGATGGTCTTAAAACTGTTAAACAGAACACAAAAAAAACATTTCGTCCCCGATTTTGCAGCTTTACTGAATTTCTTCACAAAAAAACAAAAAACCCTCTAGTGTGGATAGCAGTAAGAAGCTATTTGCTCTCATTAGGAATACTTAGGGTAAATAATAATCACGGAAAAGCAGCGCTCTCCCTGGTAATGATGTTTATTGAATTGCAGAGCAGCTCCTGGGGAAGGGCAGTGGAATCCCATTGCCTGGGATTTTGAGAGCAAGTTGGGCAAAGCCAGAGCCTGCACTGCAGGGCTCGGTGCCCTGCTGGCAGGAAGACGAATGAGAAGCCCTAAGAGTCTTCTCTATTTGTTCTTCTATGATCCTTATAAGAGAGATTGATGCTGACAGCATCCAGGTGGTGTGTCCGTGACTCAGCTGTCACGTCACTGCTTACAGCTTAAAGCCAGTGAGTCAAGGAATGAAAAACAGGTGGAAGGAGGAGGAGAGCCCTCCTGAAGTGCACACCTCCAGCCATCTCTTCCTGAGCAAGCAGGGCCAATTGCAGACCACAGGGACACAGGAGAAGGAGAGGCAATGACAGAAGGAATGGTTGGTCACCTTCCTCCAAGGGCAGCAAGGTTGCAAGGCCTTCTCCACGCCTCATGTGGTGTGGAATAAAAGCCTGGTGTGAGTTAATGGACTTCTGCAAGCCAGAAGTGTCCACCCTGTGCAGTAGGTCTGAGGCCCACTGATTATTGTAACTGCTCTGTAGACAAAGCTGTAGATGGAGAAAATATTAAATCCGTTTAGTTCCTGCTAGACAGAAAAGGTAACATCACAGATGTGTAGCCACAGATTGTCATCAAAACAAAGTTTGCTATTATTGATCTGATTCCACATGACACCCAAAATTCTGTTCTGAGAATGGGTTCTCAATGTGACCTCAAACAGTGACAACAGACACTAATTTCTCTGAAAATCCAAGAATTCCTAGAATACAGAATCAAGCCAGCTTGAAAGCAGACTCCTAGGTTCAGGAGGGTTCTGGGACACTACTATCTCTCTGGGTAGGTTCACAAAAGAAATCCGCCACACCTGAGATCTAAATCTGGATATTTATTTATTTTTTTGTTTTGCACTGCCTTGATTGCAAGGTCGGCTTCTTGTAATTCCCAGTAGCAGAAGATCGATGGCATGTCCAGAAGGTGAATATTCCACCACTTTCTCTGCCTTTGGGTATGATCATCAGTGTTTAACTCTCCAGGGATAGAAACATCTTAACCTCTTCAAGCAATCTGTTGAAATGCTTCATAATCTCTACCATACACAAAAAAAAATTTCATAAGGATTTGACCTTAATTTCTCTGCTGCAATTTAAACCTCCAATTCCTTGTCTTATCCACCATGGACAGAGAAAGCAGGTGATTCCCTCCCTTTCTGTGACAGCCTTTCACACACTTGACACAGGTACCACCTTGCTTCCCCAGTCAGTCCACACTCCAGATGCTCAGTCTGTTCCACATTTCTTCACCCCTTTTTTTTTTCCTGGAGTTCTGTTCTTTCTGGATTTTCTCTGATGGTTCGCATCTTTTCTGTTCTGAATGACATTCAGGTCTACTCATGCAATTCATGATTTGCTGCTATTATTTGGGCTTCTCAGCCTCTCCTTTAGCCTGCCAGCTCTCACCATGTGCTTGTAAGTTTAATAAGTGTTCCCTATCTTATCATCAGTGCCTTTACTAGTGATCTAAGTGGTAGCAGACCCAGATGCATGTGCTGGCTGTCACTTATCCCTATATCACATGAGTATTGCAAGGTTTGGTAGCTGCCAGGAAGCTTGTTATGCATTGACATCCTTTTGTGCAGAGTGCTAGGCAAAATCAGAAATGAAAGATGGATCCTGTCCCAGGAAATTAACAGTCTAATTAATTTTTTTTTTTTACCCCAAAAGGATATGCCAGTTCCTTCCTTATCACACTTAGCATTTGGGAAAATGAGACCATTCACTCTGCACACCTGTTTTATCAAAATGAGATGACCACTTCTTTCTAGAAGTCCCAAGAAAGGTATTTATTACCAGCATTATTGAGAGCCACATCTAAGGGCTGGTTTTAACTGTACTAAGCCTTGCTTAAGTCTAACAGACTCAGTCTGTCTGCATCCCTCTTGCTGTCTGCTCACTCACTGCCTGCTCCACCTCGCACGCGAGTCAGGCAGCTCCTCGGTTTTCAAACCTGACTGCTCCCAGTCTGAGTGACACATCTTATGGTGACACAACTGCTGCAGGGTCTGCAGGAATTGTCTGAAAGCCAAGAGCTCTGTCCAAAGGAAGGAAAAATGGCAAGGATATAGCTAGGTGAAATGAATGAGTAAAATGCATCAACTCCAACGCTGCAAGGCAAAGTAACTGAGAACGTGGCATTTTGCACCCCTCCTGTTGTGCAGAGTAAAACAGTTTTTAGAAGTGCTAAATCATGGCACTGGTTGTGGCAAGCAATGAAATTTCATCTTATTTTATGGAGTTTTGATCTGCACAAGCCGTTTCCAAGGTAAAGTGTTCCAGCTAGAAAGTCTGTGACTGTGTGTTTGCAAAGCACCCGTGACAGCAAAACATGTTGCTTCTGGAGCTGAAGAGTTGGTAACAACTCCTACTGTTTGTACGTGCAAAACATTTGGAATTAAGCACAGATCTTTGCTCTATTTAAGTGTACTTTTAATTACTTTTGATTAGGATAAAGAGGATAATTTTCTTTTACGAATTCTCAGGAAATTCAGAACATCTGGAAATTAAAGTAATTCTTTGCATGCCAGGTTATTAGTGTCAATGAGAAGAGAAGGGAAGAGAAGAGAAGAGAAGAGAAGAGAAGAGAAGAGAAGAGAAGAGAAGAGAAGAGAAGAGAAGAGAAGAGAAGAGAAGAGAAGAGAAGAGAAGAGAAGAGAAGAGAAGAGAAGAGAAGAGAAGAGAAGAGAAGAGAAGAGAAGAGAAGAGAAGAGAAGAGAAGAGAAGAGAAGAGAAGAGAAGAGAAGAGAAGAGAAGAGAAGAGGAAGAGAACAGGCTTATCCACTTTATCATGGGATCACAGTAAGGATCTTTATCATAGAAGAGCCTCACTACAGCCCAGACAGGCTGGTTTTGCAGCCCTGAGGCTCCATGCAGGATCTCTCACCCCCACACTTCCCAAGCAGATCCATGCTGATGGAATTGGGAAGCAGGCATGGATGCTAGTGATTTACTGGGAGTGCAGGAGGCTGCTTGTTTTAATATATGGCACATATGGCATGAATGTGTTAATGGAATTTATACTGTAAAAAAATTATGTCCACACAAAGTATGGAATTACTTGGATAGGATTTATGCAACGGGCATAAAATCCAGTGAAAACAGTCTAACCTTTCTGAGGCTTATTAAGTTTTCTTTTTATTTATGAAAATGTCTTAATATATGCAAGGTGAATGCCAGAAAAAAATATACTATAGATTTAGTCAAAACCCAGCTCTTGTTATTTATTAACTTTCACAGCTCTATTCTGCTCTTGTTTACATCAGGAGTAAAATTATTTTAAGTCACTGGGCCCAATCCCAAATCATCTGCATGACTGTTGAATGGGCACCAGCACTGTGGTGGTATCAGATAACCCCAAAGTGATGCTAAGAATGAGCAAGAAAATGTGAAGCTAAAAATGTAATTAAGGACATTAAAAAATTTGCAATTTTCCTGCTTCTCTTGTATATGTTACATTAAATATACATCAAAGTAACACTCTTCCATCCTTGCCTACCTGCAAGAAGGAAGATGCAGGGCTCCCTGAGGCCTCCCTGAGCCCCCCAGGACAAGGATGGTTTTTATTCCTTGGTGGTGAGGAGGATATTTAACCAGGTTACTAAAAAAGAGATGAGCAACCACACTGTCTGTCCATCACTGGGTAAGGTCCCTAGCACAGATTTAACCAAACTGTGACAATGCCTTTCAAAAAATTATGTTCCTGCAAGTGTCAGGAAAATCAGAGAGGCACAAATCAGTGCTCTGGTGACAGGAGACAGTGTCCCCAAGGGTTACACCACCTCTGCCAGGACAGGCCTGCCAAGGAGGCCACTTTCAGCCTCCAGGAGTGTCACACTCACAGGGTGGTGTTTGCAGTGCAGAGGGAGGAGGTGGATGGAGGGAGGGAGAAAAATGCACAAATCCATTGGAAAACAGGCTTCTGTTCATTAGTCTACACATCTTACTTTACATCTAAATCCCGCACAAATTTCATCCTGTTCTTTTCCACAGCTGTAGCACTGAAGCATCTTAATTTCTTACAGACACTAATGAATGCAACCTCAAAACACGCCCTGAGGTCAGCTGGGGTTACTAACTGGAGGTGACAATAAATGAGCTCCAGCAAACCTTGCTCTGGTGGTTTCCAACACCACCTCAATCTGCTTCAACTTCTCCCCAAAGTCACTGCTGCATGGCTGGCATGCTGGGGCTGGCTCCCCACCGCCCCTGGCTTCCCAGCCTGCATCCCAAAACCAGCCAAAACAGCAGCAACCAAGGCTGGCATCTTGGAAAAGAAACTTGCACATCAGCCCAAATCCCAGCATGTAATGCTAATGCAGGAAGAAATCAAATGGCACCGGGCAGAGAGTCTCTGGCCTTTGGAGACCTTGCCCCTGGAAATGAGTTTGAAGTGAAGCACTGTGTCTTTTCCTCTGATTTTTAAAAGCAAAGGATTTTTAAATCTTCCTGATGAGGAACTGTCCTAGTTCCATGGGTCAGGGAAAGTTCAGGATGGGAGCAGATTGCAGCTGGGGGAATTGGAGTTCTAGAGCCCAGATTCTGCCACTCTGGATGATGATGAGCTAAATGCAGTGTATCCTGCTGGAGAACCAGCCCTGGACCCAGGCTTTGAGAGTGGTTCTGCCTCACTGGTGAGGTCTGTCACCTACACCAAGTCCAGCCCCCATCTCTCATGAACACTTTAAACACTGCACTCCACACAGCTCCCTACAACAGCAACCCAGCAAGGTCCATCCCTCACCCTGGGGACATGAAGGGCCCCAGGAGACACTCCCCAGGCTGTGCCCAGCATCCCAGTGGGATGGGCAGGAACAGGGAAAGCCTGGTCAGTAAAGGTGTCTCCCATCACCCTCCAGAGCAGAGCACGCAGCACTCAGAGGCTGTGCTCTGAGAAGCCCTCAGGAAGGGAGCCACAGGGACCCCTGTCTCTCTGTGATGTCCATGTAACTGAGATTTTTTTCAGGCTTTTCACTTCACCCAGTCTGGGGTTGTAATTAGGGGTGATACCACCTGTAGAGCATCCCAGCTGTCTAACTTGGAGTTTCCACTCCAAAGCATGGAGTTTCTTCTAGGCAAAACTTCCATAGCAACTTCTGTAATGTGGATTAATTACCTGCATTTCTCTAAATTTATTCCCAAGAATAACTATATTCTCTGAGCTGAAATTTTGCACTGATACATATAAGCAAATATAAAATTACCATGTTTATACCAGCTAGAGACTGAAAAACTTCCACTGAAAGAGCTAATGTTTAGGAGAGTTATAATCCAGTGAAAAGCTTAATCTTATTACGTTTAGACATCTTAACTAGACATCATAGTCTGCATTACTTAGAACAGGGTATGGTTAATTTCTACATCACTCTGTATCACAGAGAAATCTGAAAACAGTGTTCATATTTCATTTATTCTTCACTCCACTGAAACTCCCTTTCAAATCAAATCAATGTTAGCTGAAAATACTGCTTTGCCACAAAAAAAACAGCACATTCAGATTTGTTCTGCTTCCACCATTTCAGTTATACTTTTCACAATTATTTTGAATGATGCCCTGCAAATCCTACCTTGTCCTACAAAACTGCATCAGCATCTCCCATCTCTGTGAATTCATCTGTTCTCCCTTTGCCATTATCCCATCAAACTCTGCAACGTGGTCATCTCTGCCTCTTCTATAATGCACACTGACCCAGAATAAACAGAGGGAAAGTATTAACAAATGTGATTCTTTTAACCAGGATCTTCCATATACTCTATAAATGGTGTCTGATGCAGTGCATATGCAGATCTGACTTTGAAAGTGTCATTTAGGGGAAATCCCTGGAGGATTCTCATCCTCTGAGTCTGCCAACACTGACAGAATCTCACCACAAACACATTTAAACAAATAGGAGGGTAGGATGGCTTTTTTAATTCCCTTTCAGAACTTTTGCAAAAACGGTGTTTGCCTGTTCAACAGATACAAAAATGGAAAAGGAGAGGATGGAAAATGTAATGAGTGATTTTTCTGCCTTAGTAAGCATTTTTAATTGCTTGTGGATTGCAGCTGGCATGGTGGTACAGCCCCACATGGGAATGGAAGGGGCTTTTTGCTGCAGATGCAGCATTGCTGAGCCTGCAGAGCCACCATGAAATCCCTCCTCAATTCCTCTCCCCATTAACAGCAAAATATGTAGAACAAAAGTGCTGAAAGGATATAGTGGGCTTTTCTTGTTGATCTGACAGGGAGTTGTGTACAACACGGTGTAAAACTGAAGCTCAGCTGTTACAAGGATGCGAGATCAGGCCCTCACACCAAGTCCATCTTGTCCCCACTGCTCTGCTCCCAGTCCCATTTGAGGTCTTGCTCGCTTGCTGACACCCTGGTAGAGGATGGAGACCTCTTGGCTGTGTTCAAAACCATCCTTGTTATTTATCACACAGTGTTTGAGACATAGGCAGTGCTTGACAGGACACAAAGCCAAGGCAGGGAGCTGCCTCAGTTAAGGCAGGGACCGTGACACTTCACTGGCCACTGTAGTTCCATGAGGTCATGCTCATCCCCACAGCCAGGCAGACACAAGACAGAGCTGGGACAAAACTGACAGGAGGAGCCTCAGGAGGAAAGGTCCAAAAGTTTTATGGTCCAAATGCCCCTGTATTTCTGCCTCCTGGCACCCTGGCTGTCAGTGAGGGGAGTTGGGCACAGGTAAACACAATCCACCAGCAGTGGTTGCAAGATGCCACAGAAAGACAGAATCCTGCTGTGGAGCCAGCACTGGAGAACCTCTCCTGGACTCAAACACTGTTTTAAGCAAGCAAAACCCCAGTATGGGTGCTCAGGAGAGCGTGACGTGTCTGCAGGCTGGCAGCAGCACCGGGCACACGTCACAGCCCGTACACAGAGCCGCTCCAGGCTCCCTCTGAGCGACAGCTCTGCAGCGAGAGCTGCGCTGCACAACCCGCCCTCAACACAGATGTAAAAACAGAAACAAAGCACTTCAAATTTGTCATTGCCTTTCCTTCATCTCTGCCTTGCACTTTGTTTTAGCAATATCCTCCAGGGTCTCCTGATAAACCTCCCTGGGAAGCTGTGCCTCCTGCACCACGGCCATTCCCACCCCTTGTGTCCCCACCGCAGGGATCCTGGCCCCAAACCCTCCTCTCCTTCCTAGTGCCTGTAAGAGTTATCAGCCTTAAATCAATGCTGACTTAAATGTTTTAATCACCCTCAGGGAGTTCCTGCTCTCGATTTTATTAATTCATTGACAATTTGGGATGCTTTGCATATCGGCATCAGCACTGCCTTACGCAGTGGCCATCGGAGGTTGAACTTGTCCCAGATGCATCCCAGTGGCACACCAGTAATCCTTTTCCAAGTTAATTGGCCCAGGCATGCTGCACACACCAGTGGATAAAGCTCTGGTTTCACCTCTGTGGCAGTGTCAGCCAGGAGCTGGCTTTGCTCCTGGGCTGATGTCCCCACAGCACAGCGTGGAGCCCCCCTGAGCCCATGTCAGACACCCCATCACCCTCCCACCGAGCCAGCCAGCACAGCAGGAGCCTGCAGGGCTGGGCTTCGGCACGAGTGCACACAACTAAAAATAGTTCAGAAACTGTGAAACCAGGACATCACCTGGACACTAAGGAAGAGACCTTCTTCCTGCCAGGGATCACAAGCAACCAGTGTCTCTGCAGAGTGAGAGGGCAAAGAAGGATAATTCAGAGCACCCACAACAACTGCTGTGCTCTGGGGGAATATCTCTCAGTCACTTGTAGAGAGACTCAGACACCAAGCCTTTAAATCAGGTGCTTAGCATCACACAGCATGGATATTCTGTATGTTTTTATTTCCTGTGTCCACTGCTTTGCTATCCAGTGAATAATTTTACTATGTATCTCATGTTAAAAATAAAAAATGTTTTATATAAAAATAGAGCCAGAACACATCTTTACACATCTCAGGCTATACTGCATGATAAATTTTGCTGGCTGAGCCTTCACCTCCAGCTACAGAGACCCAAGCTTGCTGCTGGGATTCCAGGGGTTTGACCAGAGGAACTGCATCCCAGCTGGGGTGTGCTGACAGGGTTGTCACTCCCCAGTGAGACTCCCCTGGTATTACACCTGCTGAATAGTGTACCTTGACATCACACCTCTACTTCCTCAGCATCCTCATACAGTGCCAGGCAAGCTGATTTAAGTTTTTAAGTGTCTGACAGAAATGGTTTCCTCCTCCCTCCCTGCAGCTTTGCTCCCCATATAAAGGCACAAAGTGGTATATTTGAAACACACTAATGTACATCTATAGGTGAACTGCATATTGTCCTATAAATTGGGAATTAAAGATTCTTAAATTGTAACCCAATAGCAAAAAGACAGCAAATCCATGAAGAGATGCATCCTCTTTTCTGTTTCTGAATACATTATGCTTGCTTTATTCCCAGGCAGTGGCTGGTAATCACCCCAGCTGTGTTTCCAGTGATATCAGCACGTACAGTGCTCATTCAAACACAGAGCTGGGCTTCCCAAACCTCCAAGTGCCTGCAGAAGGACTGACTGACTCCCCTGCCACTTGGCCAAGAAGCAACATAGCCTGATGAGTTTGTCACAGCCATGAAGGGAAAGAAAGAGCTGCACTGCAGTCCTGGATAGGGCAGCATTGCATCCCTTCCATTCCAAACCCACGAGACCCCGAGTGAATTCCCTGGTCCCCATCAGCGCTGCTCCCAGCACAGGGAGCCGAGAGCCGTAAGTGTTCCAGTCACTCCGTGCTCGTGATGCTCAGCCATGGGGATCCTGAGTGGCACAGGTTAATGGGCTGCCCACATTTCCTAATCCTCATGAGCAAACACTGCCAGGAATGATTACTAGCCCCTGACAAGGGTCATGCTCTATCGGGGCTCTACGCTCACGGCATCGGGATGTGTTTTCTTTACACTTGCATGTAGCTGCTGAAGCTCCATTATTTTCACCCATTTTATTTCTGACACAGCTTTTTTTGTTGGTAATACCCAGTGCTTGGTGCTGAGTACAGCTTTCAGACACCTCTCTGCAGCTGGGAGAGGAGAGGAGAGGAGAGGAGAGGAGAGGAGAGGAGAGGAGAGGAGAGGAGAGGAGAGGAGAGGAGAGGAGAGGAGAGGAGAGGAGAGGAGAGGAGAGGAGAGGAGAGGAGAGGAGAGGAGAGGAGAGGAGAGGAGAGGAGAGGAGAGGAGAGGAGAGGAGAGGAGAGGAGAGGAGAGGAGAGGAGAGGAGAGGAGAGGAGAGGAGAGGAGAGGAGAGGAGAGGAGAGGAGAGGAGAGGAGAGGAGAGGAGAGGAGAGGAGAGGAGAGGAGAGGAGAGGAGAGGAGAGGAGAGGAGAGGAGAGGAGAGGAGAGGAGAGGAGAGGAGAGGAGAGGAGAGGAGAGGAGAGGAGAGGACTGGGAATGGGAATTAATCAGTGTACTGAGTGGTTTCAGTTCACAACAGGCAAGGATTAATGCAGCCTATAAAGCCCAGTGCTGGGGTGCTAGCATATCCCAGGGACCAGGACAGCTCCTGTCATACCCATGAAGCTTCACCTAACTTGCTGCTGACCTCACCTTCCCTATGATCATTTTTCCAGGAAACTCCATTTTGTCCCTTTATCACCTTCTATTCAAGTTTCTTCCCTGCCCTTTCATGCTACTTTTCCCTCCCCTGGCTGCAGGATGTGATGTTTTCCCTCTCTGCCTGCTCTCCAGCAGTAGCAGAGCTGTTTGTGTGGAGTGCTGGTGACATATTGTGGCTGGGCTGGTTAATCACACATATTCCCAAGAGCTATCAAAGCTGGTTGGATCCGAGCTCTGAGCTAATACAAAATACTCACACTGCCCCCCAAAATCTACCCAAGCCAGGGGGATTGTGGTTATCCACGTGCTCTGGGCTCAGCCCTTCTGCCTGCTGTGGCTTAGGGTTGAAGTCTGAAGGGTTTTACACCTCTGATATATAATTACATACATGCATGGAGTATTATTAAACACACGATCTTGACTTCAAAAACACTGTTATTTAAGCTTGAACTTGATTACATTTGCATATAAATACAGAACCTGGCTTTGTGTTTAAACTGTGTATCATTGAACGGTGTGGTGGGGCCAGGCTCTTAGGCACTACAAGTAAGATAATTGTTTAACTGACAGCATTACACAGATTTAAGGCAAGAGGAATTCCTGCATGCTAAAGCATATGCAAAAAATGCTAGCTATTTATTTATTAATTGTTATAAATTGTTCAAGCATGTATTTATAGATTTTACAAACCCAGAGCCTAAATATACCTCATGTCAGCAGAGGGAGGGCAGTGGCAGCACCTGCAAGTGCTTCCAGCAGATCATATCCAGGCTACAGAAAAGCTGCACAGTGGTAGCCAGAAAATATTCAAGTCCTTCCTTGTGCCCTCATGCCAAATGACGTTTCAGAACTGCGACACTGAGTAATTTATGTACTGTCAGTTTATGCAGCATCTCAGTTATCCTTTAATAGTATAGTTACTCTTTTCTCAGAAGAGAGTGATGTCTAATCACGTCAGGATTTTCTTAAGTAATTCTGCCTCAGGGTAAAGAATATTTTTTTATACAGCAGCAGTGGATCTATATGGCTTTAAGAGGCAGATTCTTCTAACACTCAGGGCCTGGCTTAGAGGAGGCTCCTGAACTGATTCTGTCAAAAAGTGTTTGCATTTTCTTCAGGGCAAGTTAGAAAAGGGAAAAAATCTAAATGTGTTTTGACATTTGTATTTGGAGTGTTATCTGTCAAATATGCCGGGACCAGATCACAAATTTCCTCAAGATTGTCGTGGCTCTCCTGCCTATCAATAGCAATCTGGAGCTCACACAGGATGCAGGCAGAAAGGCACCCTGATAGAGTGCAAGGACAGATTTCACATTAGGATGGAGGAAGAACAGGGAGCATCTTAAAAACTGCACAAGGCTCTTGTCAGTAAGTGAGGTCTGACAGGACAGTTTGCAAAAACCAGAGAGGAAACAGAAACCAGAAGGCTGCCCAGGGCCAGGGCTGTGCTACCTGGAGCTGATCAGTGGCTGATCACCACATGAGTCTTCATCTCTTTTCATCCCTTATGTTTTCTAGTGCTCTGGGCAAAATTACTCTGTAGGAAGTCTTGACTTTTCACTTCCTATTTATATGTTATTTTGGAGCAACTCTTCCACTCCCCTCTACTCTGAAAGCAGTTAAGGGGAATAGGGACTAGGCAGGGAAAATCAAGCTGAGGAGCAGAGAGACCCCAGGATGGGCATCCCCACCTCCTTCAGAGTCCTGGGAAGGGCTGCAGCATTGGCCTGGGTACCTGCTCCAGCAGGACAAACAGCACTTAGGCAGGACATCCAAGAGCAGCCTTGCACGCGCTAGTTCAAAACCAGTGGCAGCAGAGGACAGAGGCTGCTTAGATTTTACATTGTTTCACCTGTTCAGTCCCACAGGTTGGTTACTGATTCTACAGGTAACGTTACACAAAAGCCCCATGGACTACATGACCATTTATGACAATTTCTGGTACTCCAGCACATCAAGTTAGACCTTTTCAAGGTGATCTGCCAGCTCTGTCCCTCCATCACACAACACATGGCTGTTTCCAAAGCACCCTATTCCAATATTCCAGTTTAATACCATATGGACAAGGTGCAGGTCCCATTATCATATGAAATTAAAACTCACTCTGTGCTGGTTGCATTCCTAGGTTTAATGTATTGGCACTGCTAGCAAAACTCAGGTACCACGTGTTTTATTTGCTGCACTGATTCGTGGATGAGGAATGCACAAGCTGCTGGCATATCATACCCCAACATTAGAGTGCAAATGCCAGTGAAATGCACAGTACTGCTGTGCAGAGAGATGTGAGCTGTTCCCAGATGCATTAAGAGCCAGGTTGACCAGGAGGGAAAAGGTGTTGGTCTGTTTGTTGCTGAATATTCTTGAAATCCCGTGTGGTAAAGTGGTGCTGGTCTGTTTGAGCACAGGTGACATTACTCTTAGCAAGGACATGCTTGTCCCACGGCTTTTCAAGGATCATCAATACCCTGAATCCTGATACAGTTGCTGTCAACTATTTAATTATGGATGTTTAATCACTGGTGGTGAATTAGCCCCTGGTCTTCTCCAAACACCAGCAGGTACCTGTAGCAGAATCTGATTTTCATGCCAGACAGTGAGCTCCCAAATAGCTTTGATTTCCCTGCACCAAGAATACCTTTCAGTCACATTCAGGCAGACAAGCATAGGCTTCAGCAGGTGTTTGCTTCTCACACAGTGAATATTTCTTCAGAGCCAGGGCAAAGCCCACAGGATATATTTGGCAGTGAACTGCATTTTTCCAGAGTTTGAGATGTTGCTTGCAATGCAACATCGCAGGAGGCACCACAACCCCCTGTGCCATGTGACATGGAGCCTTTTGCCTTCCCTCACTCAAAGTTTCTGGAAGATGCTCTAAAAAGCACCAGTTCTTAAAAGTAGTTGATGCTGAGCACCAGCCTTCCCTTTCCTCCCACTTTCATTCCAGCCTGGTCCCGTTTGCTCCTGTCCCCACAGCTTCTAACTGCACACAAACACTGTGTTTTTGTAATTCCTCCTCTCCAGTGGGCCAATATATTAATCACTGACACTGTGAACAGGAATCATTTGCCATCACAAGATTGATGGAGTCCCCAGAGGCCAGGTGGGGCAGCGAGGTGACAGGCAGAATGACTCTTAGAATAGCTGCCATCTATTTCACAGCATTTGTAGATTTGAATATGCTACATACCTGAATAATTTACTAAATTTAAGGGAGTCTTAATTCTCATGTTTCAGCTGTAATTCCACTTTCCTATCAAAAACTACTGTCTTCTGAATCCTACATCACTGCTGACATAAACAGCTTATGTTTCTCCATTCAAGAGAGGGAAAAATAACCATTCAATAATAGGGAATATAAAAGGGGTCAGTTTATTTTTTAGCATGATCAGAATTTCAGAGACAAGATATAGAAATGATGCAAGTGCTCTGGCATGGCCCCTTCACCTGTGCTCCTGAGGAAGCATCATTGCAGAGCAGAACAGAAACACTCTCTTATTTTATTTATTTTGGAATAAGAGGGGTTTACAGGCATCATAACCCCCGTGAATAAAATGTACATGGGCAGTAAGGGTTTGGAGCTTAGCAGGAGCAGCTCTGGAGGGGAGCAGGGACACCCACTGGAGCAGTAAGCCAGCCTGCCCAAAGGCAGGGGCAGCCTAAGCTCTGGAACTCAGCTCTGGAACAAAACTCAGCGCTCCTGCTCCACAAAGGCTCTCAGCTCACAGTCAGAAGCCCCCAGCCAGCCCTGCATCTCCCAGGACTGTCCCAGCATGGGCCTCCCAGCTCACCCAAACAGACCTGTCAGATGTGTGCTGGCCTGCAGAGAGATGGTGGAGAGTGCACAACAGCCTAAAAGAAAAATCAGGGCCAGAGCTGCACATTTTAATACTCCTCACTGCCACTGAACCCAAACACCATCTCCCAGCTGCAGCAATGGCTCCATGCCCAGATCCCAGGATGCAAACCCCAAGGAGCACAACTGATCCTATAATTTCAGGAACTCCTTTCCACCGAGCATCAACCAGGCTGAAAACGATGCTGAACACCATGAATGCTCCACGTGTCCTTCTGTCCATCTGCAACAAAAAACAATGCAAGTTCCCTTTAAACATGAAATAATGCTAATAAGACAACTCCAGAAAACCTCAGCAAGACCATCCCAGGACATGCCATAACTGCCTCTAGTGCCTTACTAATGGGTCAGAAAAAATATTTAAATCATGTATTAGATTTCTCACTAGCTATTTGCAAAGCACCCAGATCAGTGGGAAACCTGGGAGACACTAAAAAGCACATCAGGGAGACACTAAAAAGCACAGAGCTTTTTCCTGATGGTGAAGAGGAGGAAGGGACACCATAGGGGATGTCACCACCGAGCTGAGCTGGGGACTCACAGAGGTACTTCAGCATCTGCTTGAAAATAGATTAAAGTCCTTCCTCTTGACGGACACATTTGCAGTATAAATAGTTGTGTCCTCTTTATTTCACTCTGAGGTTTAATTAATATATAAATCAAACGCTTATAAAACTCACAAATGCTTGGGAAGATGTAAAATTTAATTAGTTTGCCCACACAACTCCATATGTCAACTGTTAGCTCAATTACTCTTTGCCATGAAATACTGACTGCACTTTCCCATATTACTAATTTCCCTCTATCTCAAGTCATGCTTAATCAACACCCTGAACTCAACACACACACACACTTGTGCTAAATTAAATATTGAGCACAAGGAGCAAGAGCCTCTTTAATGAAACCACATCTGGATTTTGCTGAGAAATGAGCTCCTCACGCAATATTGGGGCAGAGAATATCTGGGGTAATCCCTGGGGTGTGGGGAGGTTATCACCTGCTCTGGGACGTGCTACCAGCCCAGCTTGCAGGACGTGCACTACCCTGCTCATGTTCTTCCATGGAGCACTAGAGGAAATACATCTCTGTCTGTGTTTTCCTGGGATGGAGCAGATGCTGGTGGGGCAGGGACGGGAGGAGGTGAGGGGAGGCTGGGAATGAAGCACACGGCAGGGATGAGCGAGGAGGGGCAGGCAGTGGATGCACTGTGATCAGCTCAGGGGTGTGGGGTCAAAGTGCAGGTGTCCAGCAGCTAAGGATGGGGACAAAAGACCACTGTACCCATTAAATATGCATCAAAAGCACGCTCGGGTCAGCCCCCAGTCTGGCAGTGACAGTCAGTACAAATGAGCACTGACGCTGCATTTATTCCTATTTCAAAGTCCTCAAGAGACAACAAAATGTCAAAATTACCATCTGGAAAGAGTCCAACAAATTCTCCATCCTCTTGAAGCCCCTCACTTTCCCCCACCCCCAGCATGAGGGCTCTGATAGCCCCTTGGCCGGGCTCTGTGCCTCGCAGTGCCAGCCGGCGTGCCCGCAGCTTTCTCCTGGCCAGCCATGCCACAGGGTGACGTGGAAGTGACATTTGCTGGCTCATCCACTGTGCCCAGCACGCCCAGCTGCTCCCAGCACAGAGCCAGGCAGAGCCCTCCCATGGGCTCCCAGATGACCCATGCTACAGAGGATGGATCCTGCTGGCCTGAGGAGAGCAGGGGGACCTGGCCATAACGGTGTCACCACGGCCCATGGGACTGTCCAGGGAAGAGGAGGATGCTGGTGGCTGGAAATGCTGTGGCAGAGGGTGCAACAGCCAAGTGGAAATTAAAAAATCTGCAGGGGGATGCACTAAACCATTTTGCTGCTTTGAGGAGAACTCCCTTGGAATAAAAATGCTTATAACTCTACAAAAATACTGTAAATTAAGCTCTTATTTTTTCTCATTTGTGCTACTTGCTGGTATATAATTTTCCTGTTTGTGCTGTGAATACAGACTATTCATTTTCCCTAAAACTATTTTCTTGCCGATTTTGCTTTCAGGAGTTGGTGGGGGAGCAGAGCTGGACATGACCACTGCACATGAGCTGCCAGCTCCTGGGACTTCTGCTCAGAGCCACCTGCACCAGGCTTTGACAACCCTGGAAATGTTCCTTCCACTGTTCCTTGCCATCACTGGCCCCTGGTTTGCGCCCAGGGTTTGTGTCTTGTTCCCCTCCCTGTAAGGCAGGAGCTGTAAGCCTTGCTACCAGAGCTGAGATGATGCTGGGAAGCTCAAAGTCTTGGACCAAGCTCTCCCATTTACCATCCATAGCTCAAATCTCCCCTAAGCCCACACGATCAAGTAAGAGATCACATTTTCCTGTGACCATCTCAAAAAAAAATTGTAACTTCAATGGTAAAACCACTTTGAGGACGGAGTTGGGGATTTTTTATGAGCTATCCTATATAAGCAGAACTGGAACCCATTATACTGGAACCTATATTATACAAAATAATTTTAATCCTCTAACTTCTTTCTTCAGGCAATCAGCTTGTTTCTTTAATTCAAATTGGATCTTCATATTCAAGTCTCATTCTAGTTAATCATATTTTTCAATTAAATTCAATTGTCTGTGATCTCCCTAACTTCCAGTGCTTCCCTGCATCTCTAATACAGGCAAATTTTGCATTTGTTCCTTTCACTTTCCTTTTTTTTTTTTTTTTTTCTTTTTTTTTCCAAGCTGGTAACATTTTGCTTGACAACACCAATTTCCAGCAATGGGATCACAGCAGAGCCATGGTTTGGTCTGATCGTGTTTGCGTTGCCCATACACTAGTGATGGCTCCCAAAACAACACTGCTGGGAGGTAAAGCATGTTTTTTACAGGCCACCTGCCTCTGCTTGATGTCAGGATGCTTGTGCTCCCCATGGTCAGGAATGAAACTCAGAGTCACAGGGCAACAAGCCTGGGACAGGCTCCTGCATTGGCAGGTGGAGGTGGAAAACCTTGTGGTTAGAGGTCAAGGAATGTCCCTCTGCTTTTTTAAGTATCCCTTCAAAACACAGCCTTTATGCATTTACCCCTTCCAAAGGGAGAAAAGGAAGTGTTCCATGGAAAGCATGGTGTTAAACATGGGTTACCAGTACCTGGAAGAGCTCAGAGCAAGTCAGACTGTTGATTTCACATCTGATATTCAGTGCACTGCAGCTCAGCACTCCAGACACACTGCACAGCTCACTGCCCAATATTTGACCCAAACCCATCCCTCCTGCAAGCCTTGCACCAACTCTGAAGTCCCATGAAGCCTCTGCAGTCAGACAGTACCTCCTGGTCAGGACAGGGAGACCTGGGCAAAACCAGGGCCATTCAACAGACAGGAGAAAAAAAGGAAGTGAAAAAAAAGAACTGACAAAAGGAAGGAGAAATTTTAGGACAGTTTTGTGCACAACTGTGAAGCACCCAGGGAGAAGAACCACCTTGGTGGTGAAGCTGAGAGTCATCAAGAAAACTGTTGGCTGTGAGCAGACTTCAGACAACACTTGGTAAAGAGGTCATAGTGGAGAAAATCACAGAATGGTTTGGGTTGGATGGGACTTTAAAAGACCATCTTTTTCCAACCCCCCTGCCACGGGCAGGGACACCTTCCACCAGACCAGTTGGCTCAGAGCCCCATCCATCCTGGCCTTGAACACTTCCAGTGATGGAGCATCTACAGCTTCCCCAGGCAATCTGTTCCAGTGCCTCAACACTCTCACAGTAAAGAATTTTTTCCTAATATCTAATCTACCCCTAAACCTACCTTTATCCTGAAACTTTTCAGGATAAAGGCAGGAAAGCCACAGCAGCCCAAGGATAAACCTCTGCACACAGAGGTGTATTATCAGCTGCATTTTTACCTGGCCAGTTCTCTGACACAAGGGTGCAAAACACAGCTGGCAGCACCCTGTCCTGCCCAGTAACACAAGACCTGGCATTTGCAGGGAAAAGGCTCCTGTGGGGTTTACTCAGTTATTGCATTAGGGGGTGTTTTGCTGCTTTCATGCTATAGCAATGTCTGGCTGTTTCATCATCAGTGTCATCATGATGCTTTCAGTGCTTCTGGAAAGGTTACAGGAACCAGAGGACCAGAGATCAGGTGAAAAATTCAGTTTCCACCGCCTTTTTTAAATACTAATCAAATACTAATAAGTGCTGGTTATGGTAAAAAAGCCAGAAACAGCCCCCAAGTGTATTTTGAAGACAGAAAGACCAGCAGGCAAAGAAAAAAGGCTCCCAGTTTTATTATTTTGTATAATCAGACTATAATTGGAGAGCAGACGCTGTCTGTAGCACACTGCCATTGGGGACTCTGATTTTCTAATAAGAAATCCATGAGGGAATTAGACACTGTTTCAGTGGTGTTCTGGCTGATTTAAGGGATGCACCTGGAGCCAGAATTAATGCCTTCAGTTGCTGTACTTCACCAAAAACAAAAAATGTAGGTGCCACTTGTAAATCCCTGCAAAAAATGGGTCTGCAGTGGCAAGAGTGAGAGCCCCTTAATTATAGCAGTGCTTTTGGGAGCTGTGATAATTAGGAGTTTCCGGTGTTCTGGAAATCAAAGCGGTTTCTATTCTCTTATTTAATTAATCCAGGCTTTTATCTGTGAAAGTGGAGATGAATTAAGGTTCTGCTCTAGGCAAAGGGCAATGATGCTTGTGCAGTCCCTGGCAGGGTGAAGCCACTGGACCGTCAGGACCTGGGTGACATCCCTCACATTGCAGCATCCCTGGCCTCCAGGTCTTGATATTTTGGGGGATGAAGGGGAAAGACCAGAGGACATGCCTCAAGCAGGACTCACCACAGCATGCACATATCACAGAGCCCTGCTGCACAGGGGTGTGCAGCCGTGTATCCATGGCAGGGGACACACTGCCTGCCTGCAGGAATTCAGCAGATAACAGACACCCAGCATTTATCACCTCCCCACATGGGAAAGGGTGAGTCAAGCTGCACAAAAATCGCAGGATTGGTAAAAAAATCATGATTTTTTTATTATTATTTATTTATTATTTGGGGGATTTTTTTTCTGTTCAAAGGAAATTATTGTTATAGGCCCCTTTTATTCCCCTTCCTGGGAAGGATTGATTGTGGGAGGCTTTCTAAGGGCTGGGAAATCACACTGAAAATCCATGTGACTCTTAGAAGATGACAACAGCAGTATGGGATTTGTGGTAAAACCATTCAATATGCCTCCATGATGTGAACTGTACATGCACGGATGGCAGAGAGAGGTTTCCAGCTGTAAGTAAAGCCTCCAGCTGATGGGATGACCTCAGTGCTCAAAGCAGGAGCATCTGTCACCCACCAGAGCAGAAGGCAGCATAATGCAATTAACCCATACAGCTAATTAATCAAATCCAGCCCCGACAATGTTATCAAGGAGCTGCCTGGAAATGATTCTTTATGTCAAAGTCTATTTTTAGATCAAATAAATCCAGACCCATCCTGGGCAAGATCTGCTCCAGTTTGAGGCATCTCCACAGTTCATCATTTCCTGGCAGTGAATTCTGCTGCAAGTACCCAAACCACGGGCTCAGCCCTAGAGCTGTGCCCCAGAGCAGCTTTGTGTTCGATTAAACAGTTTTCCCAGAGAGAAACTGAATTTCTACATCCACCTTCCTTAACTTTCGGTCTGTTTTCTCCTTCTCCTACTAGATGGCGCCTGCACGACAGGCGGAGACGAGCCCCGGCGGGGAGCATCTCTACCAGGTCTCCTCCGTGAAGGGCCGATAAATGACACTTTTCCCCGAAAAGCCAGGCAGTTGAGAAGGCGATAACCTGCCGGGAGCTGATAAGAAGCAGGAGGCTGTTTTCTGGTCGGGCCACGTTAACTGCGCTTCTCCAGGGGATGCTGCCAGAGCCCCGGGAGGGAGGGGGATGATGGGGACCCATCCAGAAGCTGTATCCAGCCTAGCCCAGGTGTGCACAAACCCTGTATGGACACTTGCAGCCCAGACATCCTGCTGAGCACCCTGGTGAGCACGGCTGTGGCAAGGCAGTGGCAAGGAGGATGCTGGGGCTGGCAGGGATGTGCAGTCACCCACACTCGGCCACAGCTCACCTCCAAAGCCTGGTCAGAAAACCCGGCATTTCATTGGCATTTCTGGGTCACCAGGAGGAGACACGCAACTGATGGGTGATTGGGGTGGCTACAGACAGCCACCATTGCCCCCACACAGCTCTCAGGTGGGAGAAGGGCTTTGGGGGTACAGCCCATCCCTCCCCACCTGGCATACCCTGGGAGGGACACAGCAGTGCTTTGCCATGCCAGAAAACTGTCCCCAGGCTGCTTCCCTCTGCCTGCTCCCTCCTGGCAGTTCCATGAGGATTCAGCCAGAGCTGCAGGTATCAGCATCACTCCCAGTCCTTCTGGGTAACCCCTGCAAGGTGGAGTGACAGCATGAGCTACCACTTCTTCACCCAACAAAAGCACTGTGTGCCCAGCTCTGACTCCACAGAGCCATCACAGCTCCCCACATCCCACTTTTGCAGTCCCCAGCTCATTCCCCAACACGAGCTCTGTGTTTCACAACCGTGCCAAAGTAACTCCTGGCCTCTGCTCGCTGGCAATAATTAACCACATGTTATCTCCACACTCCACCTCTGTTGTACATGTGTATTGTACATGATCCAGCCTCTCAGCTCCTTTCTGAGCTTGGCATTTTCAGCAGTCTCGGGCCATGTGCCAGTCCAGAGCAGACAGAACCCCGTTGTGCTGATAACCCAATTTCTCAACCCAAACGGTACCACCGAGCCCCAAGAAAGCAGATTCCAGCCCGAAACACAGCTCGGGACAGCCAGAGGAGGAGCTACATTTACTGACTGCCCCACCAAATAGGTTTGGTTTTCCAGTGGTAAGTTTGCATTTACTCCCCCTGGATTCCAGGGGGAAGCTGAGCCATTCCCTTGCTGTGACATTGCAAGTGGCAGGGTGAGGTGGTGTCCCAAACTCTGCTTTTGTCACGGCATCTGCTCAGGTGCAGCCACTGCTGCCCAGCACTTCTGCATCCCCAGTGTCCTCTGGGTGCCCAGCAGCCCTTGGGTTGGCACATGAGGAACCCGAGGGAGCTGGCAAGGGAGAAGGGGCACAGGGAGGCTCAGGGACCACTGCTTTTGTGTCTTGTACAGTAAAGCCTGAGCATGCCCTGGGTCACCCCCCTTCTTGACTGGGTGTGGGGCAGGAGCTGAGCTGGCCTGCTGCACCCCTCCACACTGTCACTGTGGATAGCTCCAGCCCCCCCAAATCAGTGTGGGAGCTGGGGACTCCCCGTGGCCCCCTGGACGGGCAGCCAGGAGCTGTCGAGGTTCATCTGCTCACCCGTGCCACGCTGTGCCAGCACACGGACACTGGAGGAGCCTGGCAGCCCCAGCCCTGAGCAGATCCAAGGCAACTCCCTGTCCCCATGGAGGGGAAGGACAGGGAGGAGGGGGTGCAGGTGGCATCACGGCTGAGGGGACAGCAGGACACAGCCAGCTGGCACAGGGACACAGATGGCGCTGCCAGAGAGTTGCAGCTCTGACCAGTGAGTGATGGGCCAGGAAAGAGGATTGCCAGGAGAAGAACACTCTAGATGACACAGGGAAAAGCCCTTGCTCAGGACCAGCAAGAAAAAAGGGGGAAAAAAACCCAGAAATACACCCAGAAACACTGGCCAAGTTCTGCATAATCTTGGCACATTGGGTAGAAGAGAAATTAAGCTAACTTGCAAGCCCACATCGAATCTCTCATCAGAAACATGATTCCCAAAGGAGTATTTTGAGCAACCAATAAAGCCAGTCAAGGTCTGGGAGCTGGGGAGGCCTTAGCTGAGATGGCTGCAGAAAAAATGGAGCTGCAGGACTCAAACTGTCCAGCAAACAGGTGACCTGCACAGGGCTAGCCACAGGTTTGAGAAGAGAAGAACAGGTATAAAATAAGTGTTCATTCCAAGACACTTCTCTGTGACATAAAGATGAAAAGCAGAGGGTGTTTCAGTGAAAAGTTTGTTAATTTACAAAAAAAGGAAGTGCAATCTAAAAAAGGAGAAGTAGATTCCAGTGCTTCCCAAGGGCTGATCATTACTCACAGAAGTGATCATACTGCCATGGCAGCAGCCTTGCCCCATGCAGGGAAACAGGTACAGGGAGAAACCCTGAGCAGAGACCTGAGAGAGCAAAGAGGAATCTGTAAGATGAATTGAAAAGACCAAGGCAAACAAGGCAATGACTATGGATTCTGTAAACAAATTTAAAAGCAAATTTTGTCCTTTACACAATGTGGGAGAGCAGGTAACAAGATACAGCAGGTGCAGGAGAGTTCAGTGATTTCTGTCCTTCAGTCACCACAAAGAGCTGATCATGGCACATAAATTATCACCACGATAGGCATGAGGAGGCAGGGGCCACTACAGGCAAGAAGGGGCTAAGGAGTAATCTCATTCTTCCATAGGCATTTAGTCACAGATGGCCTGTGCAGAGGTGTGATGAAGTACAGCTATCCCAATGATCCTCCTTCTCCTAACCATGCCAATAGGCTTTCACACCTCTCCAGTATTTTCTGCTACCCTGGGAACTCACAGCATCTCAAAGTTTGCAGCTTGAATACCCCAAGCCTCTGGAGCTCTCTCTTATCCAGCATCCAGCCACTGGGAGTCACCAGCGGGAACTTTCCCCAGCAATCCCACATCTTTGCTGAAGCCTCCCCATTTCTGCAGGTGTCTGTATCTCCCACCCCACGGATGTGAGAGGTGGCGAGTACTCTTGCAAGCTGGGACAGTCCTGGCTGGCATCTGGGCCTGTTTGCAGGCAGCACAGGCTGGAGAGCGGGGACATCTGCATAGGGCAGCAGTGAGAATGGGCTGAGATAGTTAAAATCACAGCCTGCCCGGGAGAGAGGAAAAAAGTGGGGCTTGTTTCATCCCAGGAAGACACGTCCCATGCGCAAGGAGGACAGAGGGTTGGCAGTTGGCAAAGTTTAGGAAAACCCTCCTGACGGCAGAGAGACTTAAGGCTGGGTTCAGAGGGGCTTCAAACACACACTGCAACCCCCTCCCCACGGTTCGGGAGCAGATGAGACGATCCCTCCAGGTGCCTTCCCTCCGTGCTCCTCTACTGAGTGAGCAAAGCAAAGCTCCGGAGGGATTTGTTTTCAAGTTCCAGTGTGTTTGCCCCAGTGCTTTTGCCTGGAGGCTGCCTTGGGTGCCAGCTCCCGGCTGCCCGCGGTCCATGGCTGCGGGGCCGTGCGGCAGTGCCGGGGTGTTTGCAGCAGGACAGCTCCTTCCCAGCCTGGGGGGAAGAAGAACCATTATCTGCGGGGTGCCTCGCGACGCCGCTTTCCAGAACAAGTGCACGGCCCCTGATAGCAGGGGCAGAGGCGCAACAAGCCGCACACGCCCATTAAAATGAGACACCGGCTGGCTCTGAGATGCGTTTATAAATAGAGAATTAAGGTCTGCCTTCGGCTCCCGTCTGTAATGGACACCGCGGGCCGGCTGCCCCGGCAGCGATGCCCTCCTGCCCGCGTGTGTTTAACCTGGGCACGGCAGTGACGCCCGGGCAGCACCGCGGGGACGGGGCTGGGGGTCCCATGGCCCCCTCACCCTGAGCCGGGCCGGGCCGAGCCGAGCCGAGCCGAGCCGAGCAGAGCCGAGCCGAGCCGAGCCGGGCCGGGCCGAGCCGAGCCGGGCCGAGCCGAGCCGAGCCGAGCCGAGCCGAGCCGAGCGGTGCCCGCGGCCCCCGCGGGCACCTGGGCAGGAGGGCGGAGCCCGCGGCCTGACATCACGGCTCCGCTCCCGCTCCCGGACGGCGCCGCTCGCCCTCCCGCCGCCGCGCAGAGGTGAGGAGCGCGGGGGGACGGGCGCGGCGGGGCACGGGCACCGCCAGCAGCGGCGAGGAGCCGCGAGCGGGGCTCGAACCGCCCGCGCCGGGCGTGCAGTGCGGGGCAGGGCGGGGGAGGCTCGGCTCGGCGCCGCCGGGGCTGCCCTGCCTGAGGGGAACGTCCCGGGTCAGCGGGGGCTCCGTTCCGCCCCCGTTCCGCCGCACCCCCGCGGGATCCCCGCGGCCGGGCTGGGGAGCGGGGCTGCTCCTGCCCGCGGCCCGCTCCGCCCCTGGGCTCGGGCAGGGGGTCCGAGCCCTCAGGGCGCTTTCGGATGCAGCCGCCTCGGTGCGAGGGTCGGTGTTGGGGCTGGGGCCGGGGCCCGGGCGGAGATTCCTGCGGGGGCCGGTGTGTCTCGGTCCGGGCGGTCAGTGGGGAGAGGTCGGTGGGATGCTCGCCCCGGCAGCTGCTCCGGGCTGCGGTGCGGGGTGCCCGCGGGAAGCGCTTTCCTTCCCGTGGCTGCTGGACGCATCCGTGCGGATGCGGGAAACTGTCTGGCACCGGGCACAAACCCCCCCGAACGGATCGGGTTCGCTGTTCCGAGCGATGCGGGATGGATGGATGGATGGATGGATGGATGGATGGATGGATGGACGGACAGACGGACAGATGGATGGATGGACATTCAGCCTGTGCTCCTCAGGCACTTGGCGCTCAGGTTTCACTTTTTATTCTCAGCTTGCTAAATGCTTTGAGGAGATGAGTGGCTTCTTCCAGCCAGGGAGAAATCAGCACCAAGATATTAAAAAAAAATACTTGGGGAAAATCTTGGCCAGGGCCCAGGATCCCTCGGAGGCAAGCAGGGAGCGGCTGTGGGGTTTCTGAGCCAATACAGGGACTTGTAAAAGCTACAAAGGTTGGCTGCTTTTAGGGGGGCACTTCATCATTTGATCCATGTAAGAGTAACAAGGGATGAAAGCTGTGAAGGAATTTTGTAGAGTGACTTTGTAGAAACATCCCACAGGTGATGGAAGCTGGGGTGGGACTGTTCCGGTCCTGTAGCCCTGACCAGGGTGTGACATCTGCCCATGACAGATGGACACCAGGGAGCTTGGGGGAGCGTTTGTGTTTGTAATGCCTGAGCTGGGCAGAGGGGTATAGAGGACCGCAGATCATTTCTACCAGAATAGCCTAAATAAAACTAACACATAGAGAATTGCCTCCTGTGACAAGAACCCAAAACTGAGAGACAGCAGGAGAAGAAGGCTGTCGCCTACAGCATTAATACTTCTGTGGGCTGAGGAGATGCAGGACTAATAAGATTTAAATACTGCATCAAGCTTTCATTTTCTTCTAAAATCACATTTGCTGTGAAACAAATGTACAGTAATATAAGATGCCACAGTCACTGCACATATTTGATTTCCTCTATGATTGTAAAGGAGAAAATGTTGATGACTCAACAAGTCTGTGTTTAATAAAACCACATAAAACCCCAGGAAAACATGCTCTTTGACAGCATAATAATTTTTTGGTTGTTTATTTTTGCTCTTTTTTTTTTGTTTTGAGGTTGTTTGGCTTTTTATTGTTAAGAACTATGCTTTGATTATGACCTTGTAACATCACACCCATAAATAGAAGCAGGTTTAGATTCAGGGGAAACACATTTTTTCCGATGATGGAAGAAGTAGGCCAGCCATGCCAGCTCTCTTGAGAGGTGGGAAAGGCAGTGGCAGTTGTGATAATGTCACACGGCAGGAATTAAAACATACCATTTTATTTTATCTATAAGTTTACCATCACTGATTAGAGTTAGCTTTTTGTCAACATTATAATGGAAGAAAATGCTATTTTCAGATTTGAATTTACTGCTTCTTCATAGGATTTCCTATGCAGACCTACAGTGAACTAAGCAGCTTCCCATCTTCATCTAAGTTTAAGTGAACTGTCACTTAACTGAAAGTAAAAAGCTTCTGAAAGTATGTCAGTGATGTGGGAGCGTCCAACACATTTCCAAAAGCCTTTACATACTCTGGGGCCTAAACATTTTAAAAATTTTCCTGGGGTTTAAGCCACTGAGACAAATTCCTCCCATCCTTTTTCCAGGTTCTCAGATTTTCAGTGAGTCTCTCTAAAGCCTTGGTTGTGGCAACACGTGCATTTCCATTTAGTATAAATACACCATTGTAGTCTTTGGAGAAGATGTCCTAAAAGCTCCCCACGGGATGTAAGCTTCAAGAATCAGGGTCTATAGGTAACATGTCCACCTCTGAAGGAGGCTGATACCAACTGCTGATCATGTACAAGCACTAATAGGTCACAGAGCTACAGAGTGGTTTGGTTTGGAAGGGACCTTAAAAATCATCTCATTCCAACTCCCACCATGGGCATCTTCCATAATCAGGGGCACCTTCCACCAGACCATGTTGCTCTAAACCCAGTCCAACCTGATCCTGAGCACTTCAGGGATGGGTCATCCACAGCTTCTCTGGGCAATCTGTGCCAGTGCCTCACCACCCTCATAGTGAAGCATTTCTTCCTTATATCTAATATAAATCTGCTCTCCTTCACCATAAAGACATTCCCCATTGTCCTACCACTACAGCCCTTGTAAAAAGTCCCTCTCCAGCTCTCTTCAGGTACTGGAAGTTGATCTAAGGTCTTCGCAGTGCCTTCTCTTCTCCAGGCTGAACAACCCCAACTCTCTCAGCCTGTCTTAATAGGAGAGGGGCCTCAGCCTTCTGAGCATCTCTGTGACCCTTCTTTGGACTCACTCCAGCAGGTGCACATCCTTCTTATGCTGGGGTTAGATACAGGACAGGGCCTGTGCCAATGCAGCTTGGCACAGTGGTGAAATACACGGTGTTTGTACTTGTCCAGCACACATGAGTCTCGCTAAGTCATTGGAGGAGGCATGTTGTTCACACTGCACATATTTGGCACTCCGGGCTGACCTGCAAGACCCCTGCCAGTACAAGGGAAAAGGTGAAGCAAACTGCATCTGCTGTGCAGGATGCTGGACTGAAGGCAAACGGTGTGAGAGGAAAGGGAAGGCAGAATGCTGTGTGGTCCTGGCACCTCAGGGCAGTGAGTTAATTTCCAGCAAAGAGCATCTCTCTCCCACCCATCTGGATCCCCAAAGATACTACCTGGTCAGCCAGCTGTGTTTGCCTCTCCCAGGAGCTTCCCAAGAGCTGCTGGGAAAATCTGCAGAGGCAGAACATGGCCCTACATTCCTTGCCTTTCCTGTTTTCACTACTCAGGGCTGGCTCAGAGCTACCTCCGTACTGTGTGTCCTGCCTGTGCTCTGTGGAGGGGGAAAAACAGATCAGCAGGAGGCGGGCTGGCCCTCTGCCATAGGCTGTGTCTTCCTTCCACCCCACACTGCCTCCAGGCCATCTCCCCGTGTGGTCCTGTGCATCTTCTGAGCGACTGGGTGAAGCAAAATCAGAAAGGCAAGAGAGTGCTGATCTTGGAGACCCTTCTAACAGGCACTGCGGCACGGAAATAGCCAATACAAATATTTCCATGTGCCTGCAGTGCAATTCCTCCATGTCTTTCCTGGAAAGAAACAAAGAGGTTTTAAAGAGCTGGAGCCTGCCAGCTCCCTGTGGTGACTGTTGAAGTCAGGTGCTGCCATCTCTGTAGGCCCAGAGAAGGGTGTAAGCCCGAGCTCATTTTAGGCAGGAACACCTCCACCCATCATGTCTGGCTGCAGGGAATTACTAGATCTACCTAAGAAGCTTCCACTATCCAGGCCTTGGATTGCTTTCCTGCTTCTTCTTGTACCTGGGGAGGGGAAGGCTCAGAAACGGGTGAGTCACTGAGTTGTTAACTTGGTAGAAGCAGCAAGAGAATGAAGACCCCAAAAGAAAGCAAGAGAAGGCACAGAAGACTTAAGTACAGCGGCTGAAGTTGTTGTAAACCGGCCTTTTATGTCACCAAAGAGCTGTGAGATGCTAAGCTGAGAAAGTAACCTCATTCAGAGTCACATCAGCCAGATAAGCTCCTGTGTGCTGTGTCAGCATCAGCACTGTTCTAGCAAACTCTGTCTTGCTTCAGGTCTGTGCCTTCCACGGTCTTACAGTGAAACCTCAAGATTTCCCACGCTTTCAAATTCCCATTTCAGGATGTTTTATTACAGGGTAGGTCTTCTCAGGCTTCTCATTACTGTATCAACACAGTGGGCACAGGCAGCAAGATGTTTTTGCAAATGAGCAGAGGAATTTCTTCAGACAAGGACTTTGCTGCAGAGAAGGGGTACTGCAAATGGAGGCAAATTTGAGGGAGAAAAGTTTGAGGGCATCTGTGGCAGAAAATGTTGGTAACTGCTTTAAAGTACATAGTTTTGATGAAAACAGGCCAAAGGTTTGTTTTCCAGTTGTTTATCATGGATAGGTAATTTTTCTGCTCAGCATTAAAATGCAGGGTTTGTCCTTGGGGAGGGAAACTGTCCCTGTAAAGTGATCACAGGTGTAGTTCTATGGAGAATTGTAGCCAAAATGTCTGAGCTTGTGTGGAAAAAAACAGGTTATTTTGTCCCTGTAGGAAATTCTGGTAGCCCTTTCTCCTCTACTTTCCCCTGTTCTGAAAGATATTTTTGAATTTTGGTCCTGGTGAAGAACATCTTGTGGTCAGGGACATGGACATGCCTTAGGCTTCACTGCTGGCTTCCAGAAACAACATTCTCAGTATTTTTCAGCGTATAAACCAGAGGGTGTATGGAGTTGGAAGGGTCAGTCAGTCATGAATGCCTGTCAGTCCATGTTTTCATTAGTGTGTGATGGAGTAGGGAGGCACATACTGGATTTGTAGGTGACACTGAGCTAGGAGAGACTGTAAACATTTTAGATAAGAGACTAAAAATTGAAGATTGTGACAAGCTGGAGAGCTGATTTAAAAAAACAGGGCACATGTTCTGTGTGTCAGGACTGACTGACCGCTTGGACACCAGGTGAGCGACCAGCCAGGCAGTGGTCACAGGGAGCCAGAGGACAGGGACACTGTGCCCCACAACTTAACAGGAGCACACAGTTGGGCAAAAGCAAACAGTCTTCTTGGGATGAAGTGGCGCATTGGGGAAGCAGTGTCTCTGCTCCAGGTGGTGCTTTTTAGGGGCTCAGTTGGAAAATGCATTTCTGGGCATCCTCCAGGAAAAATGAGAGCAAGGAACAGAGGCTGAGTTGTTGGATATTCGGTAAATAACAGCTCTGATGAAAGAGTTGGGTTTCACTTGTGCAGGAAAAACCGAAGGGAGATGTGAAACCTGTTCGCCAGATACAGAATGTGTCTGTCTACAGAGGAGAAGGCAAATCATTTGCTATGTCCTTTGGGGTAAAAGAGCAAGGGATAAGGTTAACTGGATTGAGAGATAAAGAGCAGAGAAAGTAGGGCTCTGCAGGAGCTTATGGAATTGGTTTTAGCAGATAAATACCTGATAAATTATATAATCAGATAAAGACTTGCCCTGGGGCAGGAGGAGGGATGAGGACTTGTGAATGCAAAGTGCATCAGGGTGGAGAGCAGTTGCAGGGGGAAATGTGGCAGCTCCTGGAGCCCCACAGCAGGTCTGGGGTCACAGCAACCCCACAGGTCCCGTGGCAGGTGTGGGATCACAGCACTCCCTGGAGCCCACAGCAGGTGTGTCCCCTCTGCATCGCAGTGGACATAGCCAGCACACAGTGATGCCAGCTCGGGGCAGGACCAGCTCCCCTGCCATGGGTCCCTGTCCCACCTCCCCACCCCAGCAGCAGGGGCATGGGGCACACAGCCCCTGATCCCTGTCCTGTGTGCCTGTGGGCTGAAGGACAACAGCAGGGACAGCCCAGCTCCCAGCATTTCCTCGTTCTTGTATCCTGGCTGGCAGCCCAGGTGGGTTTGCAACATGGCTTTTCTGGAAGGGTGATTTACGTCCTTTGCCAGTTCCTGGTTTGCGCCATTCGGGAAGTAACTCTGCTTTGGAAGGAGAAAGAAGAAAAGGGGCAAGCAAAAGGGCAGCAAACTCGGTTTCCCTGAGTCTTTCTCTTGCAGGCAGAGCTGGGGAAGTCATTTCCAGTCAGCCTGAGCAGGACTGAAAGGTCTCCAGAAATGTGCACCAGAGCTGATATTAAAGCAGCTTTGAATAAGCTCTTTTATTACTTAAATCTGTTCCAGTTCCAACAAGTTCAGGTTCATGGCACTTGCTGTGCTCCTGGGAGGGATGCTCTGTGTGTAGGAAAGAGACTAAAACATTTGATTTTCCCTGGAAATAAAATGGTGATAGAAAAAAAAAAAAAAAAGAGTATTTCTGCTTACAGCAAGACCTGAGTGGAACACTTCAGATGCTGAATGCTTCTCTTCAGCTGGGGCTTTTGGAGGGTTAACACAACAAGAGATGCTCTGCAAACAGAGGCTGGAGGGCTTTGGCTTCATGGTTCAAAGTTCTCTCCATGCAGACTGGAAGTCCCCTGGGGGCAGAGATCACCCCTGTCCCGGGAGTGTGTGTGTTTGTGGGACTGTGCTCATGCCACCCATGGCTGGCAGGGCCCAAAGACACCTTTCCAGTGCAGAAATCACAATGTTCCTCTGCAGTGACTTGACCAAGGGCTCTGCTGCATCATCTGATTCCTCATGTGCCATGCTGGTCTGTCAACCCATGTGCTTGTTAAGGAATGTGTATAATAATCATGTGCTTTATCTCGAGTAACATCCAAGCAGAAGCTGAAGCACAGAGCAGGTTCTTTGATGACTTGCATGTGTTGAATCCACAGCTTATGGAGACTCAGTTGTGGTCAGTCTAAACAAACACTGACTTTGGGGGAAGACACAAAAGCAGTTGTTTTAGCCAAGGTGGTGCAGACTGAGTATGTGAGGCTGAGCCCAAAGATGAGTTTCTGTGCAAACAGGAACCAGTTTGGTTTCACTGGACAGGACATTCATTGGAGCTCTGTATGAGATTACTGCCATATTCTTCATCACAGTTTGATATGTTTAAAACACTGCCTTTTTATTAGAGTTAGAGTAAAACCAACTTGTCTTTTATCTGATAAATCTGAATACTAGGGCACTGAAATGAATTTTGATTTTTTTTTGTCCAGAATTGAAGCAAAGCTCCTGCCTTGCCACCACAGGTTCATCCTTCTTCAGACTGTGCAACTCGAACACCTCTGGACTGCAAATTACAGGAACCAGCTAGGCTATCCTCCTGCACCAGAGGATGTGAAAGGGGCCCCAAAAGATGGTCTCATTGTTAAAGACATGGTCAAAGATATCTGGGTCATCCCAGACAAACTTGCTGCAGTCCCATCATTGTTATTATCTCCTTCCCCCACATCTGTTGAAAGAGGATAACAAATGTGCCTGTTCCCCAGTAGCTGCAGGGCATGATCTGCTCAGCAGATTGACTCTGCTATGAGCCCAGGGACACCTGAGTGGGCTCCTGCAGCCCAGCTCTGTCCAGAATGGCTGTCCTACTGCAAAACCTGAGTGAGGCCTCTCAGTGTGGGCAGAGAGGCAGAAAAACCTTGCTTGCCTGGCACCGAGCCTAAGCTAACAGCCTCTGCCAAACCTCAGGTGCAAAATATGTAGAATTATCCCTGGTTTTCTTCTGTGAGAAACCCTCCCTCCCTCTGCCTGTACAACAGAGATTTGAGTGCTTCGTTTCATGCAGCTGCTGTCTGTCTGATCTCACTCAGTGGGGCAGAAGTTGCCTTCTGGACAGTTTTTGTAGAGTGCCCAGCAGAGGGGAGCTCCCCATCTTGCCCACTGCCCATCTCAGCTAATGCCCTGCAATTAATAGCAATAATGGGAGTGCAGTGTCTGAGCTGCACACGGGAATGAGTGTGCTGCAGCTGGACACAGCAATGATGTGAGGGTGTCATTGGCAGCCAAGCTGAAGGGCAGCTGTACATTGCATTCAGTATTTTAGTGAGGGAACTGCTGCCCAGTTAGAGTTGGAGCGTGTTTATTCCCACTGGGCTGTGCTTTAAATCATCTTGTAGCTTCCTTGGTAAGAAACTGACCTCCTTGAATTGCACGTGCTATAACTCAGCAAGGATGCAGTTTGCTTGATGAGGAAGATCAATAAATAGTGTTTATCTAAGTCTGGAGATGCTAAAGATGTGTCTAAGCACCATGATATTCACTCATGACCTCCTCTGCCTCTGACTCTGCAGCATCCTGGCCATGGTGCTTTGGATGGGTTGACCTTGCTGTGGTGAATTAGTTTTAGAAGGAGAGTTTCAAGCAGGTGACATGTTGTCCACAGGTGCAGAAAAAGCAGCGTGGGCACAGTAAGTCAGGGGTGGTGGCAGGAGGCAGGGGGTCTGCGTGCTCCCCAGAGATACAGAAGTGAAAAAAAGCTGTTGCCTAATCAGACAGTCCATTGCCAGGCATCTGTTAGGCAGAGACCACAGTGTCTCAGTGAAATGTGTCTATGGTGAAAGAGAGATGTTCCCCTCCTTTCTCAGGAGGATTTCAGTGTGTGGCAATGACAGCAATGCAACCCACAGGCAGCAGCCAGTGCCAGGGACCATTCCACCAAGGGCTTGCAGCAGGGATGAGCTGTCCTCCAAAACCCCACCAGTCAGAGCATGACTGAAATTATCACACCAAAATTCACAGAAAATGTTTTGAGTCTTGCTATGCAACTATCCTGCTGACTTCAAAGGCTGTTTAATTCTGTCATCCCTTTTAATCAAAATAACTGGAGGTGTTTATCTCCAAACAGTGCCAACATCTCTCTACATGTTCAGTGGCAGCTGCAGGACAGAGGAAACACACTGTAAGAAAAATTGCTTGCAGCAACATTTACATCCCAGTGGGACCACGGACAGAACTTTTGAGGTGGCTTAAATAGATTATGAAATTAGTCTGTGGGTAACAATCACTTTGTCACCCTGAATGCTGGTTTCTCCTCCCGTGGCTGAAGGCCAGAAATGTGTTTCTTCATTTTGGGGTAATATTTTGTGTGCACAGGTGGTGGAAAAGGGGTGGGGAGGGTATGGGAGAGCAAGCTAATTATTCTGAGCAATAGTGCTGGCCCTAGAACAAATAGTTCTGGACATGAATAAATTTAGGTGGAGCAAGAAGGTTTCTAAGAAGTAAAGCAGTGAGTGTGTGATAAAGCTTCTGATAAGAAGGGACCAGGAGAAAACCCAGAAGCACAGAGCAGGCTGTGCTTGCAGACAGATCTGAAAGTCATGCCTCACACTTTTTCCCTGTGGCCCTTTTCTATGTTTATTCCCCCAGGTTTTTTGCAGTGGAATAAGCAGAACTGCAGTATGCTGTTTGATCTCTGTATTTATCCAGTGGACATGTCTTTTTAAGGGGAAGAAGTCACCATGCACTTCTTTGGCACTTGTTTTCCCTGGATAGCACTTCTTCTGCGAACATACATTTTGGTCTCTGGGACAAGGTGGTGCTTGGTGAGAGGCAAGGAGAGCAGACAGACCTCTGCCATGGAAACAGTATTGTCACTGAAACCATCATGGGTTTGTATCCAGGACAGTGAACTATAGTTTCAAAGTCCATCTGCTAAAGGTGTTTTGCACGCTTTCAATGAGGAGCAGGATTGAGATCATGGTTACTGTGTGAGAGATCTCCTCCAGTAACTTGGCTGTGCTTGATGTTTGTCTGCCTGGGACCAGCATGTTGGTGTTTTCATAGTAATGTGACCCTTTGAACATTTTTCTGAGTGATTTTAACAAATTTACAGCTCATTAAAGTGTATATATGGTTAGAGGAGTTTATTATGCCCACAGGCAACTCTTGTCATGTCTCTCTAGCATCGGTAGTGATTTTTGGTGGCCAGGCACTTTGAATGAGGAGATCCTTTTGCAGCTTCTTCACAAGAAAGATTGACTGTCCTAAATGATTTTGAGTAGATATTAGGAAGAAATTCTTTAGTATAAGGGTGGTGAGGCATGGGATCAGGTTGCCCTGAGATCCTGTGGATACCCCATGCCTGGAGGTGTTCAGGACCAGGTTGGTTGGGGCTTTGACCAGCCTGGTCTAGCAGAAGGTGTCCCTGCCCATGGCAAGGGGTTGGGAGTAGATGATCTCTAAGTCACTTCCAACCTGAACCATTCTGTGATTCTGTGATCACTACCCACAAGTTCCATCTTCTCAATATTCACTCCCTTTCCCAGATCACTTATGAGCATGTTGGATGGCATAAATCCTCAGGGAAATCTCTTGGCAACCTATTCCCATTATAAAAATCATTTATTTCTTCTCACCCTTTGTTTCCCATTGGTGACTATTCATGCAGAAGTGCCCTTCCCCTTTGCACCACTGCTGTGCCAATCCCAGAAGAGCCGTGGGTGAAGGACATTTACAAAAGCCTATGAAAAACACACCTGCACCAGCGACCAGGTCACCCCATCCAAGTGGTCACCTTCACTTTGAAAGAACTTAGCCACTTTGAACCAGGTACAAGGCAAGACTGCACTCTGCCAAAGCAAATTTGTCTGCATCCCCAGTATATCACAAGTCTGTTAATTACAGTCTTTATAATAATCTCTAGCGTTGTGCCAATACAAAAGCCAGATATCCTGGTGTGTAAGTTGCATGGGCTGCCTTCTGAGCCCTTTTAAAATCTCACCCTCAGGAATTTGCCATTCCTTTAAGGTAAATTTGCTGTTCCTTAAGTTGGGAGGCAGATTTGAACCACTGACATAGCCCATGAGCAGTCGGCAGTTCCCTGACCGAGTTTCTTCTGACCTCCAGGTTCAGCTGCTGTGCTGCCTTTGAATTTATTGATCTGCTTAAAACCTCTCCATGCCCTCAATATCTAATCTGTTACAAGGCAAAATTCATTAACGTTTGTAAAGCTCATCAAGATCTTTCATGAGCAAATCCCATCATGTTTTAATATATTTTTTAAATGTCACGAGTGAGTTCTCATTACTCATTAAAGAGCTGAAGCAAACAGCGCTTGCCAGACCCAAATATTGGAACAAGAAAGGGCTGCAACTCTCTTCGTTTACCACTTTTAGGACACTTTCATTTCAGTTTGACTTTCTGCCTTGATTCTACCCTGGCAAGTCAGAACCACCCCTCCAGCTTTTCCAAATGTAGCCTCAGGGATCTTCACGGACTCCTTCTTTAGGAGATCTGGTAGCTCCATGGGAATCTCAGAGTTTCTGGTCCCGATTGCTCTTAGTGTTGGCTGGCTTTGCAGTGTGAGATGCCAGCATGAAGGACAGCAGAGGATGGATGAGTGCATCCAGCAGATGTTGGATCCCACAACCCTGGGAAACCTCTGTAAAAGCCTTCACCTTCCAACCCAGCATGGTGTTTTGTGCCCCTCCAGTGGTGCCTGTACATTACTGCACATTTCCTGGTGGGTTTGGCAAACAGGTCCTGGGCTATTGGGACCAAAACCATGTGTTCAAGTGGCCTAAGTGGCATTTTGTCCCGTGACCTCAGATGTGGCCCGGGTCTCTGTGAGAGCCCCACAATGAATTTGCATTTCTCCTTGTTTTTCCTGCCAGGATGTCCAGAGGAGACATGGCCAAACCTCTGCTGGGCCATCGGAGCACGGAGGGTGACTCCAGCCCCACGCCGCCGGCCGGCCGCACCGTGGGGGTGCTGGGCAGCGGGGACTTTGCGCGGTCCTTGGCCGTGCGCCTGGTGTGCTCCGGGTTCAAGGTGGTGGTCGGCAGCCGCAACCCGAAGCGGAAAGCCAGCCTCTTCCCTGCTGCAGCAGAGGTCACCTTCCAGGCCGAGGCGGTGAAGAAGGCGGATGTCATTTTTGTGGCGATTTTCAGGGAACATTACTCCACCCTCTGTGACCTGGCTGATGTGCTGGTGGGCAAGATCCTGGTGGATGTTAGTAACAACACCGAGATCAACCATCACAAGGAATCCAACGCGGAGTACTTGGCCTCCCTGTTCCCAGCCTGCACCGTGGTAAAGGGGTTTAATGTGGTTTCTGCGTGGACGCTGCAGTCGGGTGCCAGGGATGGAAATAAGCAGGTATTGTTTTATTCCAGCAAGGGCTAAATCCCAACAGTTTCAGCAGCTGAGATCTGGCAGCATCAGCAAATGGCCTTAGGCTCCAAGAGAAGGAGTCTTGAGTGCTGGCTGTGGCATTCAGAGATCACCCCTTAGCTCCTGCATTTCTTTGTCCAGAAATGAAGTACCTTCACTCAGTTCACACTTTGTAGTCTTTGAACTATCTGCCTAAGTGAAAAGTATTATTCAGTTGTCTGTTTATCCAAACAGAGCCAGTAAAACAAACTAGTGGTTCATGCATGAAAGGAAATCTGTCCAGGAGAGAGGTCTTTGGCAGCCGTGGTAAATCCCTGTCAAAAAGCCTGCCAGGAATCATGATGCTCAGTGGAATAACATAGGCTCTCTGTGACACAGAATCCCTCCCGATGCACTTGATCCCAGCAGCCTGATTTCTTTGCCCTATGTGTGTATTTCTATTTGTTGCAGGTTCTGATCTGCTCAAATAACCAAGAAGCCAAGCGCACAGTAGCAGAAATTGCTCAGGTCATGGGATTCACCCCTGTGGACATGGGCTGCATGTCATCAGCCTGCGAGATCGAGAACATTCCCCTGCGCCTCTTGCCAGCCTGGAAAATCCCCATCTTTTTGGCTCTGGGGCTCTTTCTTTGCTTCTTCACCTACAACCTGATCCGGCAGGTCATCCACCCTTACATCAGGGAGCAGAAGAACAAGCTGTACAAGATCCCCATCGAGGTGGTCAACACCACGCTGCCGTGCGTGTCCTATGTCATGCTGTCTCTCGTCTACCTGCCCGGGGTGCTGGCAGCCTGCTCCCAGCTCTACTACGGCACCAAGTACAGGCGCTTCCCAGACTGGCTGGACCAGTGGCTCCAGCACCGAAAGCAGATTGGTCTCCTCAGCTTCTTCTGTGCAGCCCTGCACGCCGTCTACAGCCTCTGCCTGCCCATGCGCCGCTCCCACCGGTACCTGCTAATCGAGACCGCCGTCAAGCAGGTAACGGGGGTGCTCCTCACACCAGCACCTGCAGCAATCTTCTAAACTCCTGCAGATGTTGGGTGGTGGGCTTAATAGCTTAGCTTTTTCATTTGTTTTCCAGAGCAGGTGTGGGACAGTGGGAAAAAGCTGTTACCTCTAGGAGCACTTCCCCCACAGGTCAGCCGCATGGCACAGACAGAGCACTCACCTATCTGTGCTGCGGACCAGCCATCTCCCTGGATACACAGCTCCTTCTGCATTTACAGGGCTAGGATCAGCCCCCCTATGCCACTGCTCCCCTGAAACACTGACAAGCCTTGGAAACCAGCCTTGCCTGGCACTTCTGTGTCTGAGACTAGGTCAGAGGCAGGAGAAATGCTAGGTGAGGGGAAATCCAGTGGTAGGAGGAGCAGAGTTCCCTTCAGCTCCCAAAATCTTGGGAGATCCCTGTTTATTCACAGTGATGTTCATAATTGTGCCTGCTGGAGTAACCAAGTCATAACCCAGGGAGGGCTGTGTGTCCTCATCACCATGTGCCTGCAGGAGTTTAACAAAATGGTAATGAAGAACCGGTTATATAAGAACAAGGAAATGGAAAAGGACTTTATTGCTTTATGGACACTCTCAGCAGTGTTTATCCAGTGTGAGATTGCTGCCTTCAGGCAGTTCAGTCAGCTCTGTAACTTGGCAGTACCATGGGAGAATGGGATTTGATCCTTCCTGCCCCTGATTTCTCACTGCTCCACGCTGCTCCCTCCTGGGATGGCACAGGCTTCATGCAGCTGAGGGTGAATGTTATCAAGGAGTTACTCACAACCACTCTGCTTTCTGTGCTGGGGTATTTGTCCAAATATTTGTCCCAAAAAGGAGGGAAAGGACAGATCCCTTCTGTCCCTCTGTGGGGATGGCTGGTTTTGGCAGCAGTGCCTGTTCAGAGCATACATCAAATGCCATTCCCAGCCTCTCAGCTCCAGCCTTGAGCAGGTTCTTCTCAATTGCCACAGTTGCACATTAATCTCAGGCAAGCATCCTGTGTTCATTTCCCCTCTACCTCCTGTTTTCTAGCAACATCTTTGTTTAGTAAATTAAACCTATTTAATGGGCTAAAGAGGACAGTTCTAAATGTTCCTCTTTGCCATGCAGTATAAAACCCATCTTCCCTTCCATTAGCATGAACAATTTCCCCCCCTAAATGCACTTAAAACAAAGGTTATTAGGAGACTACTGCATATTCAAGCATCTGTATTTGTTTTCATGGCTTTAAACTGAGTTCTCATTGTAATTATCTTTCCAAATGTGACTTTGGGGCTTGCTGCTGTGATTACAGGCATGGGAGCTGAGAGCATTCAGCAGTTCTTCCCAGCAGGCTTCAAATCAGGTCTAGCTTTGGCCAAATGGCTTTGGGATAAGAGAGCATTTCCACATCTCCTAAACAGGCAAATAGTGCTGGAGATGTGAATAGGACCCAGTGCTCTTCCAGGAAACCTGCTTCCAAAACCAAAATAGATAAAATTCAGTTCCTCTGTCCCTAAGCACCCCGTTTTAACAAACCTTCATTGTCATGCCAGGCTGTGGAGAAGAAGATGACAATCTGGGTAGAGGAGGAAGTCTGGAGGATGGAGATTTATATTTCTGTTGGAATAATTGCCCTGGGCTTGCTGTCGTTACTTGCCATCACTTCACTTCCATCCATCGCAAACTCTCTCAACTGGAGGGAATTCAGTTTCATTCAGGTAAAGTTGACATTTGCTGATGCTAGAGAGTGATTCTGCAGAGTCAGGCCCTCACACAGACAGGGCAGGGGTTGACCTGCTTTCCCAGCACAGCCTGCTCTGGCAGGGCAGCTGCAAGCTGTGCACTGGTGTCAGCAACAAAACCTCCCCATGCACCCCAGAGCCACAGACCACTCGTTCAGGAGGTGAGACCAGAGGCAGAGAGGGGCAGAGAGCTGTGGTGTGTCCTGGGGCTGTGCTACTCTCACACAGGACTTGTCCTATCCAAGGAAGGTGCTTGTCTCAGGAGAAGGGAAAATGCAAGGTGTCATGGGCATCCCAGCAGAGCTGCTGCTGGGAACACCAGGCTGTGGAAGGCAGGCAGGGAACTCGCTGTGGACACAGCTGGCTACAGGATACAGATCTGCCCTTGCTGTTTAGAGAGAGTGAGCTGCTGAGGAGAGCACCTGGGGGCACAGTGCAGGGGAAAGACAGGTTTGGCAAAGCTTGCATGCACCCACGTGTTCAATAGACAAGTTCAAAAAGGCTTAGAGCAGTCTGTAAACTGCCAGAGCCCATACAGAACAGAGAACTGGGTATGATTTCAATGAAAAGGCCATGTCTGATTCTAAAAGCTGAATTAGTAATGTAGTTTTTCCCCAGTGGTTTGGGAGCCTTCCTCCAACTTGCAGTGATGGCCAAACTCCCAAAGGCCAAATTCCCTTGGTAATCTGAGTCTACCCCATGGGATGTTCACAGGCACCATATTCAGTGGCTGCAGCTTTTTCAGGGATGCATTTGGAGCCAGGCTTAGGGCTAATTAATGGAGATAGCAGAGAATTAACCTTTCCAGTATCCCCTGCACATTAGAGCTGATTTTGAGGCCAGATGCTATTCACTGTGTCACAGTCATATCCCACAGCCCTAAAAACACCTTGTTACTTGTGTTTCCTACACCAGGGCTGCTTAGCATGCACCAGGCTTTGTGTCCCACTGCAGTAACCCCTGTGGCACCCAACATGCGTGAGCCCCCCCAGGACCCCGTTCTCTGCAGCTCCCCTGTGGAGCCTCCCTTTGCACCACTCTGGCACACACCTAACCCTTCCAAAGGGGAGGGCAGGGTTCAGAGATGCAGAGGTGAATATCTATCATCCAGCCTCTCTCTTAGCCTCTGCTGAAGCTCTTCAGTATGTATAAATAATTCAATATTCATTAGAGCAGGAGTTTGAAGTCTGCTCCCCTGCTTCTCCCACGAGTGCCCCGATCACCAAATGAGCAATCCAGTTTGTCTTCTTTTCCCTCTTGCTGTGGGCTAGCCAGTAATTGTTTACACTGAGTAGAAGAGCTGCACCAGGAGAGTTTGACCCCAAGAGATCATCCCTCAAGGAGAAGGGAGAGCTGTCTTTAAACCTCTCTTTCAGACTGGACAATGGGAGCATATTAATTCTCACCACCATGTCTCAGGGGAGGGCTGCAGCTGCTGGGACACTGGATACATCAGTCCTTACGCATCTCATACCAGAAATTCCAAACGAAGGGAAATATCTCCTTGCAGTGTGGAAGGAGGCTTTGAAACCCCCTGCATTTCCCTTTGGCACTCCCCAGGCAGCCTGGCAGCTGTCCTGGAGGGCGTTGTGTCATGTAACACATACATTGCCGTGGCAGGTAGTGCATATAACACGACTGTCCCATCTGCCCTTTGGGACCCCTTCCCGAGCCTTTCTAAGGCTATGTCAGCACTGGGACCAGATAAATTCATGATGGTTGGTTCCAAAATAGCTCTTGGCTGCCCCACATGGGAGCTGGCTGGCTTAGTTCATGGAAAGATACTCACACCTATTTCTGTCTGCATGGAATAAAGCGTGACAGTGTGACACGAGCTCCCAGCTGATCACATGCAGGAGAGGCACGGCTGATATTGTGCCTTACTGTGGAAATACCATGTCAAAAGAGCAGGTTACAGATCTGGCATGTTAGCTTCCATATTTTTTTTTTTAAATGAGGGATCTTTTCAATTATTTATTCCTCAATAAGTCAGTGGTGCCTTTTTTGAGGAAATTAAAAGAACAGCTACAGCTACTGCTTGCAGGCTCCAGAGGTTACATTCACATAGCTCAGTGTGAGCCTCCCTGAATTAATGCACAGTGACACAGTGTAAATACAAGGGGTGAAGCATGAGGCTGCTTTCTCAAATATTTGGGATTTCTAGCATTTCTGCAGCATCAAAGAAGTGAAATGCAGAGTGCACACACCCCAGCCAGATGCCTACCAAAAAACGCAGCAATTTGTTTCCATCTCAGTTGAACTAGATGATGTTTGAGAGATGCTGTACCACAAGCCACATGTGAAGCAAATTCAGGAGTCATTTTAGTCCCTCCCTTGCCCAGAGCTTCCAAGTCTGACATTTTCCAGCAGCCAGTGTGTATACCTGTATTAATGCCATATACTGCCACAGTATTAAAATACACATCTGTTGCCTGACAGGTCAAAAATCCCATTTGTATTGTTGCCAGAGTTACAGGAAAAAAGGTTAATTTTCACAGTAGCTCCTGCACATACACAAATTTCAATTAAATATAGTTAAATTGGATACACAGTTCCCCTGTGTGTCCAGTTTTAACAGAAAATGTACAGAATCGAGACATTGGCTAACAGGAATGATTTGTATGTAATTCAACTTATAGGAGACATTTTTAATGTTCCCCAGTGATTTACAAATCAGCTCTAATTGCCTGAGAAGTAAAAATGTGTATGATTGCCTTTACCTTCCTATCCTGAGAAGCCCTCCTGGAATTTGAAGGTTGAATTGACCTGGTTTCTTTCATGGTTCATGCAGCCTAAGATGTAAAGAATCTGTAATCAGACCTTTTCTAACCCTCCTGTTGAGGCAGTGCAAGGGGCCAGAGCTGCTTCAATTGAGCTAATAATTTCATAGTACTGATGGCTGCACAAGTCAGAAACATATCTGGGTCAAGAAGGGGCCCTCTGCCTTCAGTGCTGCCCGAGCATTTCTAAATGAGCCACATGTGACTGGATCACCTTTGCTGATGCATTACAGGGAGCCTGCAGGCACCAAGAAGATGGGGGAGGTAGAAGAGTTAATGCAGAATAGAAAATGCTCACAAAGCCTGCATCAGGAAGATACCATCTTCATACAGCATCTTTCAGGGAACTTTAACACCCTACATGGCTGCTGGCCCCACACTCCCCGTGTTGTGACAGTACAAAAAAAAAACTCTGCTGCTGTTTAAAACAAAACCCAGGAAGATTTCATAGCCAGAAACTGCATAGAGAGGATCAATGAGAGCAAAAGAGTGGTATCAGGGCTAAGCACATTGGCAAATCGGCTCCCTGGGGTGCTCAGCAGGCTCTGCATTGTACTACACTGAGTGTATATGCTGAGCTGTAAATACTGAGCCAAGCTGCAATCTGCAAAACTTTTGGGTTTTGTGCACTTACAGACCTGCCTGTATCCTGCTGTCTGGTGGATGCAGCCATGACTCCTTCAGCCAGCATCAGCACTGGGACCCTCCTCTGCTTGCCTCAGTCAGCTCCTCCTTTGTGTTAAAAAGGGATCAGCCTATTGCTGCTGTCAGAGGAGCTGCCAGCCCTCTCTCCAGCCACCAGTAGCTTTGCCATGTGTTTGTTGCCATGTATTTGTTGCCAATTAGCCTTTTTGTTTCATGCCCACCATCCACACACAAAGGTGGGTCAGTCAGTGATTGTTTGTCACCTTTTGTCCTATTAATTTTCTCTCCTGCTATCCCCCAGTACCAGCAGCTGTTTAAAGAGAAACTGTAGAGGAACAAGGTAATTATCTCCAGCTCTGACATCTCTGCCAAGCACAGGGCCCTGCTCAGGCTGATTGTGAATGCACTCCCTGCCCAGGACAGAAAACATCTGCTCTTGGATTCACTTTGTCCCCTTTTCCTTCCCTGCTTTGCCAGATGAGTCCTAATCTGGTACTTCAAACTTTTTGCCACGTTTTCCCTGGCTATTTTTTGCCTGTTGCAGAGAATCTTAACCTGTAAATGATGGATGATCTGCAGGTCAGGTCCTGTTGTTAGGTTCAACTGTGACCACAGCATATTTCAGCAAACTCCTCCTTAATTTTTCAAATGCAGCTGTTCTTGATGTTGTTGCATTTGCTGCTTGTTACCACTTTGGTTTAGGACATGGACACAGCTTCTGGTAAGGACATCTGTGCCTGAAAGAAAGGATAAGTGTGGGGTTGCACACAAGACTGAGGTTCAGTTCCCAGCTCTGTTCCCAACTCCTGGCATGACCTTGAGTAATGCTCAGCTGTAACACAAAGAGTTCTTCCCTGCCTTGGCAGGACTCTGTGACACCCACATGCCTAATAGATACTGTAAAAGTGAAGTACAAGATCTGGCAGCACACTTCAGAGCTCTCCTTCCCTCCCTTGCCCAGTCCCCTCAGCAGCTTAAAAGATTAGCTCTGAAGTTTAGAGGAGTCTTGGTCTGTTTCTTTCATAACAACATAGTACATTTTTAAAAGTTGTCTCGGTTTTTTCATTGTTTCTCAGCAATCAAAAATAGCAGAGGGAGCTATGAATTGAGCTGAAACTGTTTCTTCAAAAGATTATGAGTCCTACCTCCCATCTTACCCTGGATCCTTATTTTCCTGCCACATCCTTTTTCCTTGGCATATTCAGGAAGACCATGTTTCTTGCTGATCTCTGCACCAAAACAGATATTTTGGCTTTTAAAGGCTTTCCTCCTTAAGTTAGGGTCATAAGCAGCAAAATTTTCCCTGTCTAAGCATCTTGAAATTTGGTTGTTATTTCAGGCTTAGACCAAGCATTCAAAGTAGGGCAGCAGAGCAAGGTGCGCTTTTCTCTGAAATCTGCACTTTTCTCTGAAAACACAGCCTGTGCAAAGGCAAACACAGAGTGCCCAGGGCTGCTGAGTGCCAGCAGGCAGTAGGAGCTGGCAAGCTCAGGAGCCTCCACTTCTGATGCTGGCAGAAAGCCATCAGTGAGGGAAACAGTTTAAAACCTACCTTTGAGAGCAACCGTCAGAGGGAGCTGGCAATAGTCAGGAGGAGATGTCTCTGTGGGTCCTTGGGAGCATGATCTCAGCTGAAAATGGGGAAAGTTCTTGCCTGTAGAACAGGGGCTGCATTCTTGCTGCCTCCCTGAGTGGATAAAGAGTTCTTGACTCCCTGTTCCAAGGGCTTAATCTATCACACAGCCTTTAAACCTAACACAGATCTCTAAGACAGAGGAGGAAACCCTTGAGGGCTGTTGCTCACCTCAAGAACAGAGCACTTCTGCCTGCACAATCTTGTTTTCCTGTAGATGACACCAGTCACCTGAAGATGTCTTTGAGAGTGTGGAGCTGTGGCTTTACCCACTTCCAGCAGTGCCAGCTGTAGTCCAGAGCCACATCACTGCTCTTCATCCTGCTGGTCAGAAGCCTCAGCGAGACAGGGACTGGCAGGAGCAGAGCTGGCAGCTCGGGAGGAGCCCGTGGGAGCTGCCTGTTCCCACCTGCTCAGCAGGGGCAGAAGCCCCCCTCTCTGCTGAGTTGGCATCACCTTCTGGGAAATTCCTGCTGAGCTTCTAATGTCCTACTTAACCTCTGATTAGACAAAGAAAGATGCAGCCTGGCACAGGACCCAGGAAAGATTTCCAGCCATGTTTTATTCTGTCCAGGAAAGGCAGGAATATCCATTGCTTTCTCTGTGTCGTGTACACTTAGAAAATAATGTCAAAAATACAGGAAGACAGCCAGGCACAAGGTACTCTGCTAACTGGTGTGTGTTTCTTTTCTTTTTAGTCCTCCCTTGGATTTATTGCCTTGGTGATCAGCACTCTGCACACACTCACCTACGGCTGGTCGAGGGCCTTCGATGAGAATCAGTACAAATTCTACCTGCCCCCAACCTACACCCTCACACTGCTCGTCCCATGCACTGTGATCATAGCTAAAATCATCTTCAGTTTGCCCTGCATCCACCACAGACTTCTGCGAATCAGGAGGGGCTGGGAGAAGGGCAGATACGTCAAATTTGTTCTGCCCAGCGCAACGGGGGAATTTTCAAGCGGGGAGACCTCCAGTAATGTTTAACAGCCCCAGCTTTGAGGATTTTGGAGCACTATCACCATTTCTATAAAGGTGTTTCTCTTTCTTAAATATGTGTATGTTTTGGTATAATGGTATTGTGGATAAAATAATAAAACTTGGTGACTTTAGAAAATGGACAACCACCAAACTAGGTTAGACAGTAGTAGTTAAATTATATTGCTGATTTGCTAGGACAATTATTGCCTTAAAAATGATTGAGAGCCAAGATAGCAGCACTAATATACATGGGAAACTGATGGACTCTGTTGGTCAGATCAGTCACTTGAGGTGCTGGCTGGCAGCTCCCCAAAACAGTACTTCTCAGTTGCTTTCCTAGCTGCTCTCATAAATTTCAATGCCTTTTTTTTTTTAATATGAGGTTGCACAGATTTTTTTGGACTTTATGACAGCAAAGATAGGTATCTTTGCCTCTTAAGTGTATGGATCAGTCAAGGCAGTGAGGTTTAGAAAGATCTATTGCCTCTGGTTTTGTTCTCCTCAATGAACTCTGTGGAGTCAGAACAGCTATATTTAAGTTATTGTGACAGCAGATTTTACTAAAATCATCAAATCTGACAGCAAGCCCAGTATCCCTGTTCTCTCAAATACAGACAGCACTTCTGGTCCTGAAAGCAGTGTCTGATGCATGTTTATAAGCTGAGGAAATAAAGCACCTTTTCCAGCAGTATAAAAGCATTTGAGAGACATCCCCAATACCAGACGTCTGGTCTGCACTGCTGGCTCTGAGATGATAGTTACTGCTGCATGCTCTCTGTTATACTGAGCCAAAGTTTCAAGCAGTGTTTGATTGAAATAGAGCGAGGATAATTATTGGAAAGGCCTGCTGCTTCACAAAATTACATGGAGAAAACCAAGGCCTTCCGGCTGGCCTTACACCAAATAATAGGGTGAAGCTTTTAGAAATTGCTGTCACCTGAACATTCCCATTTAAGCAAACAAAACAGCAGCTCTAAACCCACTGGTTTCACTAGCAGTAATAAGATCTTTGAACAGTCCTGCAAAGTCCTTTTCCTAACATGAAAACATGGCAGTTGTACATTTTGGGTACAGTGCTTCATTGCCTTACACGTTGAAAAGTCACTTGCTAGATCACAGAGCAGGTATGAAATGCTCTTCTGGCTTCACACCCACTGTGGACAAGGCACAGGGCAAAGAAGATTTCTATCCTAATTTCATGTTTCACCTGTCACTTTCTGTGAGGTTCTTACTCTTTGTCAGAACAATTCTTTATGTTTTGGACATCCAAATCACCAAACAGTGAATGGACAGCCATTCACTAAAGCTCATTGAAAAGCAAGCGATAGGGATGACACAAGAAGACTACCTCAGTAAGGTCAAGTACAAGGACATGCTTGGAATAGCCTCATTTTCCTACAGTTAAGGAAAAGACACTCAGTGTTCAGTATTGCTTTGAGAAACAAGAGCTGTCAGCACCAAAGGAGGTACATGTTACTGGATGTTATACTTTTAATATAAAGGGCAGGGGGAATTATTAGCTTTGGGGCACATAAGCCCTTCTACAAGCCAATGCTTCCATAACCTGGAAGAGTTCTATACAGACAGAGACTCACAAGAATTCCCTGTTTAGCCTCGAGTAACTACGGTGAGTAATGCTCTCCAAATATTGCTCATGTGGCCAGTGACGATATTGAGTGTTAGTTCTTGCCTAACACTTACAGTAAAGTCTCTAAATGCTGCTTCTTTTTACTGAATAAACTGGCTTGAGGGGAAAGCTTAGATTTCATAATCAGGTGATTTTTTTCTTGTTGTTTTGATGGGGTTTGGACAACATGATGAAGGTACCATTCTTTACCACTGTCCCCCTCAGCAAGCTGAGTTTATTAGGTTTCCCCATCCACCTCCAGAACTTAGCCCACATTGGTACCTGACCAAATCACTCTCCAAGCAGACTGATGACCCAACCCTATTTATTTCTGGTTAGGTGACAGGTTAAGTTTCCATATGGATTTGAGACAGTTTCACCTGAATATAATTTCACCCACTCCAGTTTAACTCATTCTTGAGGGAAGACTGGATTCAGCAAGCCTGGTTTTTTAGTCATCTTTTCCATTTCATCATCAGGCAAAGACAACATAAAAGCACCAGTTTACACACTGTATGGTGTATTTCAGTGCCTTTTTTTTGCCATCTAGGTTTCTTTCCACATCTTTAGGTCAGGCAAGACTGCTGTCTGCCGGCCAAAAAAGATTAGGAGGCAGGGAAAGAGCATTTCACAGGCTGGCAGAATTTGTCTTCAAGGGAGAAAGAATGGTTTCTTTTGAGTCGCTGCAAGGTTAAAGACTCAGCTTTCTGCCCAGCAGAAGGTTTGCACCCTCGCTTTGTTTACATGGCTTCCATGCCTGCAAGCCCTTTCCCATGGCAAAGGGACAGTTTCCATGAGCAGAAGGGGAGTCAGTGAGTCAGCATGGTGCTTTTCAGATGGACACAAGCCCTAAGGGACAGACAAGCCAGCTCAAAATCCCCACAGTTACTGCAGCTCTCCAGCATCTAAAAAAACAGCTTGTCAAGTGTCTCCAGGTAATGCCTGTGCCAGCAGACTGGCCAGCCAGCCACCATCCCTTTTGAAAACCAAAACCAATTCTTATAAATGCAGAGCAGCATTTCACATGATGCCCTCTGTATGCATCTAGTCCTTAAGACATGTGACACAAAAGTTTGAGTCATTTCTTCTGATTCTGAAATGCTGAAAATGAAACTAAGGAATTTTTCAATTATCTTTTCCCTAAGCGTTTTTGATATGCATGGGACATCCAGTGAGACTGGCTAAAATTTACCATTTAATTGGTTTTGTACTTGAAGCTTTTCTCTCTGTATATATGTACACACACACACACAAATATATGTATCTTATTGCAGAATATATAGCTTGAATGTAAAAATCTTTGTATTTTTATTTTCTGTACTGCCTACTATGTGCCTCTGGGATATGTAAGAACCAAATGAGAAGCTGTAAGACTAAGGCCAGTTTTAATCACTGGCCTATGTAATTATATAAAAATATTCTGAATAAGTCTACACAATTATATCAGAACTCGTGTGAGTCCTTTCTCCTGCCTCCCCCCAAACAAAACCATTACTTTAATGGCAGTAGTAGAGGAGTGTGATTATGTAGAATTTAACCAATAAGAAATAAAACCCACTACAGCCAGCAGCGTGTAGAATCTCATTATCAAGGTAATAAAATGATCATTGCTGTGACCCATGGTGCCAGGGCTCAATTACAGAGTTCCTGTGTGTGTGAGAGGGCACAAGTGTGTACAGGCATATATTTCATTAGAGGGGGCTACTGATACTACACAGCACTTGTAGCACAGGATCAAACAAGATTAATTCATTAAACAGAAAGTGCTGTTGATACAGAGTTCAAGGAAGAAGAAGTTCCAGATGGGGGACCGCAAAGAAAGATGGAGTTTTAATACTATAAATTTGTTCTCTGCTTCTTAAGTCACTTTTTTGTAGAAGTGGCATGCCAGATCAACCAACTTCTGGATCCACAGCATTGCATTTTAATGAGCTAATTTGTGAGTTGATTTTAATGAGTTCATTTAAATTCCTGAGCTGAAGATTAACCTCTGCAGGTACAGTTCTCTCCTCTTTCAGTTTTATAATACAAGGCTTTAAATGGTGCAATTGGTTTCTTGCTCTTAAGGGATTTACTCACAAAGTGATATATCAAACTATAGTTAAATCTTTAGGGGGATGCATTTGCTTCAGCACTCTGTGCTGTGTAGTTCCCCCAGTCTCTCCAATAAGGCCAGCACAGCTACAATCAGCAACAAAACTGGTGTTACTCTTCAGGTCTAAATTTCACACACTGAGCTAGTAGGATTTTCAGACTGTGCCTTGGGTTTGAGGAACAAGATTTGTTACACTAGGACAGTTTTCTTTTATCTATTTGTTGTGCCTTAATAAGCAGCATCAGTTTTGCAGAATTTCTGCACAAGGGTTTTTTTTGTGTATGTGAGAACCACGCACATTTTAAAGCTGAGCACAGAATACACAGATACCATCTATGATTAGGGACAGTTCTTGTTAGCAGAGCATGTACAGGACATTCATAATCAAAGACTAAAAATAAGCATTGTCTGGGGCCAGTCAGGAGGATCACGTATCAGAAGCCGCAGTATTACTGAAACCTTTCAAAGACTTAGTGGCACGAGTGCATTCTCCTAGAAAGATAATCTGCTTTAGATTTAAAAATCTCAACACTGGAGGATGCACTACAGCTGCTGTTGAGCTGGTTAGTTACTCTTGTTACCTGTTTCCCATATCTGATCTGCAATTAGCTACCTTCAGCTGCTGCCTTAAAGAGCTGTCTGCAGTCAGATGTCTGCTTTCAAGTAGCTGTCTCATTCAGCACTTTAGAAAACAAAGTTGCTGTGCAAGATTCAAGACTGTGTTCTACAAAATCTGTTGTGTTTGATTTGGGAGGGATAGGGCAGGGGGATAGTTGTGAAGAGGTGGACATTATGGTAACTGCTGAGATATAAAGGTATCATGGCTAGACTGCTCTTTGACTCTAAAGCCAGCTGATGTCCTCCAATTGGATGGACATAATCACAGAAGCACAGAAAAATACCTTTAAGATCATTGAGTCCAACTCTCAATGCACTGCCAAGCCCATCATCACTCAACCATGTCCCCAAGTGCCACATCTGCAAGTCTTGTAAATCCCGCCAGGGCTGGTGACTCCATTTCCCAAGGCAGCCTGTTCCAATGCTTCACGGCCCTTTTGGTGAATAAATCTTTCCAAATATCCAATCTAAATCTCCTCTGGCACAACTTGAGGACATTTCCTCTTGTCCTGTCACTGGTAACTTGAAGGGAGTGACCAACACCCAAATACAAGCAGAGAGGCAAAGATGTGACTTCAAAGTACTGTTGAAATCAGACCAACACCATGCCTTCCATTTTAAAAATCCCGGTTCACTGAAGAAAAAGGGCTTCCCAGACTGTTCTTAAAGAATATGTTCCATGGGTTTTAGGTTAGAAAGTAGAATTAAACCTTCTCAGGTGTGGAATGAGAGCAGACAGCAGCAGTTCTTACAGTACTCACTGACATTTCTGGTACACAACACTGTAAGTCACCTGCCAGACAGCAGGAATGGACAGACAAAGGTAAATTCTTATGTTAATCTGTCACACTGAGCCCTTTAATGTAATCACTACCAACAGAAACTCCCTCTCCTCTGGCTAGCTGCTTCTGTCCCACTAGAAAGGAATGAATCTATTGCTATCAGAGGGAGAGGATGATAACAAACTGAAGTTACAATGCATATCTGATCAAAAATAGCTCATCTACAGGGACATAAAACCCCCATCCTCTCCCCCACTGCATCACCACCCTAAACACCCACCTCTCCTCTCATCTACCTGCCATGCATGCCCAAGTTTACAGACAAGGTTCTGGTCCTCAGCAAAGCAGAATTGGTGCTGTGCAGAAGGGACAGAAGCAAGAACACTTCCCAACCAACCTGCACACCACACTGGCTGCACCCCTGCACACCACAGTCTTCCCCTGCCCAGGACTGCACAGCTGCAATTTCTCTTGTATCACCTCCAGAGTGTGAACAGTGTTTGAGGGTTCTAGAGAGAGTTTGGCATTGAGAAGCAGTTCCTATACACAGCAAGCTGTGGCAATCCCCTTACACTACACCAGTGTGATGAGGCTAAAAGAAAGGAACTAAACAAGCAGCCCAAAACAGGAGGAAGGAATATTTACATCACCCAGGCTCTACCTGCCACTTTAACTTCCCTCTCTTCGACACCTCCCTGGCACCTGCAAGCTGCTGCAAGAAAAGTGATGGGAATCTGAGCAGAAAGCTGTCACACCTTGTCCCTGTGCAAAAATTCAAATTTAGCCTTTTAACTAGGCAGCATCTATGCATGCTCTAATCACTGACAGCATAAAGCTGTGCACAGTGCTTGGATTTGGGCTCTGAAACTCATATCCCACCTCAGCTCATCCCAGCTCAGAAAGCACAGCCCAGAGAATGTAGCACCAGGTCCTCCTTAGCCCTTGCACTACAAGGAGGAAATAGTGGGAGCTTGGGGTCAGAAGCATGGAGGATACATTTGTTGTGTGTTTAAGCTGTGTTACTGAAGATGTTTTGCTCTGCTTTGCATGTGCATCTGTTCCAGATGGTTTTCTTTGTGTTTAAAAGAAATAGGCATACTTAAAATCTACTTTACAAAACCTCAGCAAATTAAAACTGATCTTTTCCAGACAGTTCTTCAAATGAATGTTCTGCAAATGCCTCCTCCCAGCATGCAAAGATTTAGATACGCTGGGAACTGGCTCCACAAAGGATGCTTTCTAACAAGAGGAATTTAGGCACTGAAACCAGTTCGACTTGCCGCTTTTTGATTTTAATATAAAAAGAAATACTTTCTGCAAGGAAAGGCTCAGCTTTCATCACCAGAACCCTAGCACGGATTTCACAGGCTAAACCAGTTCACAGCTAAGCACTTTTCATAAATATGACACATCTCTTGGCTTACAGAGGTTCTGGAGAAGCAAAGAACAGGCTGTGCTGACATCTGGTGGCTTTCTCTGCAGGAAACGAGTTCATGGCAATAGGTCTTGGCTTTTCACTGCCTTTTTTTTTTATTATTATTTTATTTTTTTATTCCTGATGTAACTCCTTCATTTCCTTACAAGATACAAAGCATTATGCTAAAAACATTTTTGTTTCCACTGACCAGTGGACAGTGCTGTCCTGTGCAAGTCTTCCTGCAAAGCAAGGAAAGAGCTTTTGTTGTACACTATCAGTTACAGTGTAGAAAGAGTCTCCATTTCAAAGCATATTTTTTCATGCACAAATTTTAAAAGGTGTACATTCACAGGATGTAATGTCACAGGAAATGCTACTATTGCATATCAGATGAGGTGCAAACCTCACCATTAAAGCATTGCAAATCAGCAGAAGTGGCAACAAGCAAAGGGAAGTGGTTGGAGAAACATTTGAAGCTGTGTCTGTTTCTCTGACTCAATAGGAGATGGAGAGTAGAGAAAACTCAATATCCTGATAAAATGAAAAGCAACAAAAGTTGTATACTGGGTGTTTCTTGACTCATTAATCACTTGCAAATTTGTGCCAAGTAGTCCTATGGCAAGGAAACGATGGAAAGGGGAGCAGGTGTGTAGTGGTTTTAAACCCAACCGGGAAGCCTGAGCTCAGTCCAAGCTGTTCAATAAACAAAAGTGTGCATTTGCCTTCAGCATTTGTAAGGCCTCCAGTCATCTGCCCTGCTCTGTATCTGGGATCCTGTCAGTCACAGGAGACCACGAATGAGTATCCTGTGCTCTGGTTTTAGCTTCCTGATCTTTGGACACTCAGGATTTCTGTGGCTATGAGCTTCCAAGGACAGGGCCCATGAATGTCCTGTCATGGCTTTGGGAACTCTTGGACTGCTACTTGCAGGCTCATTTTTAAATAAGTGATCTATTAGGGGATGTTAAATACTGACAGGGAGTGAAAGAGAAACACCACAACTTACAATATATTTCTGGATCACCTTTAGGTCACAATGTTTATATCAGATAAAGCAGTTAACTGTAGAAGTGGTGATTAACAGATTTTGAGTTCTCCTTTATGCCACTGGTCAACTCAGCTGTCCATGTCAGCAGATTGAAATTTTCTTAACTCTTCCTTCTTCAAAAGGCAACAACCTCTGGGCAGAAAAATAACTAAAACTGTTGGATGCAGAAAATATAATGAGACAAAGCCAGAAAAAACAAGATGCCTATTGAAGCAGATCATTAATTCAATTCCAAAATTATGATAAAGCACCATTTGTATACCTTTAGTTCTATAGAAAGCAGCACTGCTCTGGTATCTCTGCACCAGGAGTGTTGCACATGCAGATTTTGCTGTTTATTCAATTACACTGTTACCTCTTCCTCCTATTTATGATAATTCCTTTCCAAATTTCCTCTATTCTTCAGTAGCAATGCTTTCACACCTCCCAGTCAAAACTCCAGTCTCTCTGAAGGGATTTTTTTTCTCCAAGAGACAGCCAAGCCTGACACACCACCCCAGGGTTCCAGTTTGAATGTCTTTTCCTGCTACAGTGTTATAACACAGGATAAATTTTATTTTATTTCAGAGTTCTTTTGTTTAACAAAAACATGGTGAATGGTTCCAAGAACATCCCACTGTAACACAAATCCTTATTTATCCCACAATGCCTAAGACCACTGGCAAAGCTGTATGAGTCTCCCCACTACACCTTTGATTAAAAGCAGCTGTAAACCAATGCAGTTCATGATTTCTGCCAGGATAACAAACCACAGTACCAGCTTTGTGATTTCCTTCAACAGAAAGAGGATTTCAAAACACCATCTCAGACAGACATCTCAGTCTTTACTAATTTCTTAGCCACTATTCAGAGATTTCGTTCAGTACTCAACAATTCTGGAATCAAACCTACTTTGATACAAGACTGTACCATATCCCACCAAAGAAATGTTGGAACAGCATCTTTCCTAGCAAGTTTTCAGTTATTATCTGTAGTTTTGTGAGGTTTACTTGAAAGAAGCATTACTGTAAGTTCCATTAAAAAAAAAAAACAACACAAAAACAAACCAAAAACAATCCAGAAAAAGCAACAACCACAGTAGAAAAACACTTCAGGAAGAAACCAGTTTACAAGTATGGCCATTGAGGGCATTACAAAAGGCTCCACTGTGCTGCTGGAGAAAGAAGCCAATGAAGTGCCATTGCCAGAGTGAACAGAGCTCACAAAGCAGTTTAACTCTTCCCTTGGAAAGAGAAGTTAATCTGGAGTGCCAATCACATCATTCTTGAATATCTGCAGTAGAACATTTACCATTTTTCTCAAGGATGCTGTAGAATTGCTCTTCCATTGTACCACACTTCATGTGACACTGCAAGTTTGGAACTTCACAAGCCCAGAAAAGTCAATTGTTAAAATGTGGTGAATCTTTCAAACACAAATGCTTTAGAGAAAAGGGGTCACAAAATCTGTCTGAAAGGGCTGGAAACCAAATTCAAATCCCTAGAACAGGAGGAAAAGAATGGAAGTGCTTGCTCAGTCTGAGAGCCTGCATGTGGTGACAGACACCATTTAGATGCCCTGGCAGGCCAGTCTGACACTGATGTCTCTGGCACACTGTCTGTTCTTACAAAGTTACCTCCATTATTATAAATGTGGCTGAACAAAGATGAGATAGTCTGGAGTGCAATGCATCAGCTCAAACTGTCTGAGAAGATGAGCACAAACTTGTACTAACCACATAAATCTGCAAACATGACAGACTCTCTAAGAAGGCAGCTGAACATGGGGCCATGTTTGGGGAGCAGGTAGCATCAACAGAGAGGCTGCCTGGACAGAAGGAGAAGCAAGAGGTAAATTCTCTTCATAAATTCATCAGGGCATGCATAATGGCACCTGCATCCTGGGAGAACACAGGTGACTTCAGTGACTTCCTCCTTACAAGACAAAGATACAATATTTTAATCACAGTTGAGAAAGTGGTAGAGTTCTTTCACTAGAGAATAAAACTCTGAAGCAAAGCTGTTGGTGAGTAAAACAGCCTAAACCAGAGAGTTCTCAGGAAAGATGAGGAAAATTAGGTGGGATGAATACACAGACGGTTCTTTGGCCCTACATCTAAAATAAAGGGAAATTTTACTTGGGGACTTTGGAAACCACACATGACAGTAAAAACAATAATCAAAGCTCTAGGAAATGGTAGGGTTACTCCTCCATAAAGTGTCATGGATATAGCATTGTCAGCTCTCACCCAGAGCTCAGTGTAGATGTGTAGGTCTAAAGCAATTGCACATAAGCTCTCATTCAATTTAGCAGAGCCCATGCCCAAAAAGCCTGCTAAGGCAGAGAGCCAGCATCATTCCTATTTGAGTGAAGGGAGGCTTAAAGGCACAGTTTCCCATGTTGGTACCCCCTAAAGAGCACTTCATAAGTAATCTCTACCTAAAGGTACTTTATTGGATACATGATTATTTTCTATTATTCTTAATTTGGTTCATGTAGTAGGAAAGCCCAGCATTACCAAGAACAAACACATAGCAACAGAGTATTTGACTCATGGAAAGCATAAAGGAATCAATTCCAGTCTTGAAGGCATGTGGCTCACAGACTGGGCCTCTCCTCGCAAAAAATGCAGTCATTCAGGTTTTATTCTTAAAACTGAAACCATGAGCTTTCACTCCACTTGGAAAAATGCCCAATTCCTACTTAGGCACACTGACATCCTGGCAGAACTCGAGCTGCTACCCCTGTGTGAAGGTGTCTCCATGAAGTAAAGCTACAAACAGGCGAGCTGGTCCTTGGACACAAAAGCCTCCCAACAGACATTTGTCCCTTTCAGCATGCTAAAGAGGGCTGGAAGAGAGGATAATGGAAAGCATTCACCACTGAAAAGCATGAAACACTGGCCAGTCTGCACTATTTAAACAAAAGAGACCAAACATAAAATGAGAGAAGTAAAGCTGTGACTTGAAACAGAGAGATTCTCTTCTCAAGTTCTTTAAAATACCCAGTGATTTGGTCATAAAACATTTCATTTCATTTGAAGGAGGTTTCACTTCATTTTCATTAGAAGTTAGTACTGTGATGGGATCATCCTGTGCATTCTATAATTTCCATATGCAGTTACTGTCTGCTGTGGGATCACACCAAGAACGTGTCACGGGTCAGGGATGGCACTGCCTGAGGCTCAAGAGCCAAGCACAGCAAAAAGAAAAGGGAGGAAGAAAAAAGTCATTTATGTCCCCCAGTTTTTCTTCTCTCAGCCTCAGCATATTGACAGAAATTAATTTCTATAGGAAGGGAATTGCACTGTTTGCAAAGAAATCCTCTAGGATTTATTGATCTTTAAGAAAAATCTCATTAAGCAGAATAAGGAAAATTTACAACAGGTATGGGAAAACAAAACAATCTCTTGGGATCTTCACCAGGCCGAAACAGGATTAGCTCTGTAGTTTCTGTAATCTTCCTCACAGAAGAATGCTAATTCCGTCTCATTTGCTAGAATGAATAAAAAATTAAATATTTAGCACACCAGTAAATGAACCACCAACAGCCAGCTATTTAGAATCTTAGAAGACAATTAGCAGCTTTGTGGTCAAAGACAATTTTAGAAAATCACCACATGTTTGTTTTTTTCCTTGTCATATTTTTGAAAAAGGTTGCCAGTATTAAAGATGTCATTTAACCTCATTAAAAAATGCCCCAAACACACAAAACTGCCAAGAACATGAATGTATAGAATTAAATATGTACACAAGACCCCTCAAGATTTGTTTAACATAGTCTTCAGAATTGTTTGTATAAGCATTCAGCAAATTAAGTGATTGCATTTCTAACACCTTCAAATGCTAGTTAAGTAATGAAGCATGATACAGTCCTTTTTTTGTGCATTTTTCTGTTAGGAAAGGGAGAAAGAAACTTCTTTTTTCCATTAAATTAGCCTGTAGGTATAATAATTTAATACTTAGAGGATCAGTAGAATATTTTACAGATCACTTTACATTCTCCCTCATGACCCATCAAAATATGTGTCTGAAGAAGTTAATTTTTTGCCCTGCTGATGATTAATTCATGAGGCTTCGACAATATGCAAAGTGAAAGACACAAATTGGCTTCTCCAGCAATACCTTCAAATACCTCTAATTATTCACAGGGGATATGGCAGAGCTAAAGGACCCACAAAGGTTCAGAACAGTCACAATTCTTTCAACCCAGTAGGCCAAGGACTTCCTCTTCTAAAACAATAAGTCAGCAACATTACTAATTCAGAACAGAGACAAATCTGATGGAATGCCTTCACAATTATTAAACATGGAATTCTTTAAGGTGCTGAGCCAATAAATTCCACATTCGTTTTTTAAATTAAACCTCAAGTTAATGAAGTCTGCCTGTCTTGTAAAAAAAAAAGAAAAAAAAAGGGTAGAAGGGATTTTAGAATCTCAGCTAGAAAACAGACAAGACTATTTGTAATGAATACTGAACACTTTATTAACATACACCCTGCTTTAAAAAAAAACTAATGCAAGCATTAACTTTGCTGACTGGATAATAACTGTAATAATAATCACTACTACAGAGGCTTTCCTGAGGATACTTATCTAATGTCCTCATAATTTATAACTCTCTAGCCCAACCCTGTATAGTGCCAAGGGCAATCAACTGCAGCTTAGGAAAAATGTTCTGCATGTATCAGAATTTCCCAGATTTTCGAGCAGTGATTCTGATTGTTTTATTCTAGTAAGTCTTGTCCAGACTAAATGTTGGGAAAATTTCATATCTCAGTAGGAGATTTCAAATTTTCTTACTGATTTAAAGAAAATGTACAAAATTATAAATCTTGTACAAAATGAGGACCAATGGTACATGATACATTATATCACTTCCTTGGCTTACTCTTTTCTACTTCTTGTTGAAGGAGAAAAGTAAAATCTTCAAGATTTAACTACCAAGACCCCACTCCTAACTTAGCTAATTTTCACATCAACACACTGGAACATTACCAAATTAAAAATGAGATAATGGCATATCACATTTTCCAAAGAATGGGCTTTCCTCTTCTATCACAAATATGCTCTATATACTAATGACTAGTAATTGCTGTTATTCAGAAAAAATAAGAAAAAAAAAGGAACTTTAAATAATTTTCTGCCCTAAATGAGTCACCCCTCCCTTTGTACAGAAACACAGAACAGGCTTCTGCATTCCCATTTCCTTTCACTGTAACATTTAGTCTGATGTTTTGACACCTTTTTTGAGATCACATCCAACTGCTTCACTGCTACAAACCCGGTTTCAAAGATGGATAAAATATACAAATACTTATCCATAACTGTTTGAAAGAAGACAGCTTTGTTATTTCTAATTCAACATTTGGCACTATCATAAGCCTCTCTCCTGAACTGCACTGCCTCTTATGCTTTACACAGATAAACATCATAGTTAAACTAATCTTCTGCTAGCTAAATTACAAATCTGTAAGGCTTGGATGCCAGTAATCCTCACTTTTGTTTCCCCCCCCCTCCACAGACAAAAAGACTTGGTGTAGTAAAAACTCTGATTCATATTACAGGAACACTCAAAGACCTTTAAGAAAGGTATATTGGGACCAGTTGTAGTTCACACCAGAGGAAAACACTGAAGTGACATCCCAAGTCACTTAAAACCAGAAAATAAATCGCAGGAATCAGGAGAGCCAAGTAACCTACGAGAAAGAAATCCCATTCAGTAGCTGGGGAGCAATCAGTGAGCACCAGGAGCAGGAGGGAGCCTCCTCTGTGAAGCCCCTGCACTTAGAGCAGAGGCAGTTAAAGCTTTCCAGCCAGGCAAATCAGATTCAAATGAGCAAACTGTCCATATCAAGGTGGAATGCAACCACATCCCTTAAGTACCCTGCTGCCACAAAGTCATTCAGCCACATTTATGAGGAGCCCAAAGGACATCCAGGGACCATCAATTTTATCATGACAGACATTTCTTTACATTATTACCAAAAGACATGCCCTATATGTAGTCTCCTGTCAAAATGTGAGAAATCAGGTCAAGTTTCAACTCTTTGCTATGTTCAGCACATTCTCTAAATGATACTGCTCGAGCTTTCCTGAGCAATCTGGCTATCAGGCAGCACTGTATGCTGCACATTAAACAAATCTAATCTTATTTCATTATTCCATGCTGGTTCCACTACTTACATTTCTAACCAAAACATCAGTTTAAATGTTACTGATAAGACTAAGCAGACACGGTACTAATAACCTATCTGTCAATCATTTAAAATTACTCTCAGCAGAATTATAAGCATACCCTCTAAAAATCACAATTTGCATTCTGAACATTTGGAGTGCAGATACCTGCTGCCCTCAGACCAATGATTTGAATAATGCTTCCCTGAATAATTATCAAGTCGTGTAAAGAGCATCAGAAATAGCATTTACTTTTCAGCAGCCTGTCCAAACATAATCAGCCAGTTATCAGTTTAATGCTACCACCACAAGGAACAGCATCTTCAGTCAATACAAATGTACTCCTACCTACTCCAGCTGCTTTCAGCGTGCTGTCTTCCTTCAAAATCAGTTTGTCATCATCTTCCAAACTCACTACAAGTTCACCGGTCTACAAATCAGAGAACCAGAGTACAAAGATAAGAGGAATTTACTGATTTCCTCTTCTCCAGTCTTGTTTGACAGTGCAGAGATCTGCCTGCATCAAAGCATGCAAAAGGGGAAGAACACAGTTAATAATCTTACCTTAGATTTGTGTGCTTGGTGAATAATCTTCATTGTATCTGAAAGAAAAAACAGTGTTTTCCTAAAATAAGGCTTAAAAAGCAGACAACATTGAAAGTTGTACTTGGGGAAAGACAAACAAACAAAGAGGGAAGCTTCAAAATCTTTTGTTATTAACAATTTTGTGTATTCAACCAGAAAGAGGAGAAAACATCTTAATCTCACAGTCCTGCGGCCACAGTCTTAAAGCAGTCAATGCAACATTAAGGCACCACATCCTATTGGGCTCCGGTCTGCTGGCTGAATTACAATAACCAACTAATGACCATCTCAATTGCCAGTCAAAACACATCAATTTAAATGCCACTTAGGGTGTTTTAACTTAATAGGTTTTAGACATGCAATTGGGGCAGGACCAACAGCATTTATGCACTGTCAACAGCTACAGCTAAGTTGATAGGCAGCAAGTGATTAAGACACAGTAACCTGATCACTTCAGATCATCCCTTGAAATTTCCCTTCTCATAAATACAGCACCCACCATCCACAGCAGAAATGTCATTAAGCAAGTTCCTTTTACATGAACATCTACAGCCTCTTCTCTTCAATGCTATACCCTCTTCAATATTTTTTATCTTACATTTGTGCAGTGTAGTGCTTTTCGAATTTTTTTTTTAAAAAGTACCACTTTCTTCTAGCAACATGGGCAGGACTTTTCCTGGGAAAAACGGGGAAAATAACAGTCACTGAAGCAACTGGATAAGTGCAAAGATCCAGAGGGAATGACTTAAAGCCATGCAACAGGAAAAAAAAATAGACTGAACTCTGAAGACTCTGTCTTTGAACAAATTTGGAGTAACACATCAATCCCTTCCCAGCAAAGAAGAAAAACCAGTTCTGCTTGTCAGCTCATTTTCTGTTCTAGTTTAGTTTTGTGCATTGAGTGAACATTACACATCGAAATAGTCTGGTAAGAGAAGGATGTAGCAAAGTTAACTATTGGCTAAACCAACTTTCAAATTACCAGGAGCAAGTATTCAGATGCTCAGAATAACAGAGATCACATTCCCACTCAGAAGTTTGCTTCCATAGCATTCTGGCCCATTTTCAACACTATTTAAAACATTACATAAGGTTAGAAGTACTCTGTATTCTCATTGCAGAGCTCACTGAGAAAGCAGCCTTGGCATGTTGTAATAACTGTGGTATTAGAAGCAAGACAGACATTAAATTGCAATTACCAGGCTCTATCTTGCATAGAAACATTACAAAAAGACCAAACAATCACAGAAAAAATATATTGCAATCATGAAACCTTTCTACTACAGCAAATAAACCCCGTGCCTGTTAGCTTTAAGCTCCTCTGCCTACTTTGATACGTTCCCTTTTCTCTAGTCTTTGTACAGTCATGTCCTGAAGTATTGTCTCAGTTTCACTTGCTCAGAACTCCACCACTGGCACCCAGCAGTTTATCATGGGTTCATATGAGCTATTAAATGCCTTCTTTAACTCTGTTATAGAAATGAAACTATAGTCTCTTCTCATAAGCTAAATCCTCTGACTAGCCTTTGCTATTTCATCCCCATTTGGTCCCACTCAATCATACTGCCAATTTTTTTCTTGCCTTTTCTGATAATAGGGTTATCATGGCAACTGATAAGATACCACTTTCTAAGTGGTTTTATGAACTACCTGCCATACTGCTCCACAGTCATGGATGAAAGAAATAAAACTGAAAAGCAGCTTGTGGAACAAGTTGCTACCCAGACTGCCAACATCAGTGAAAACATAGCAATGACAAGGTACTAAGATAAAACTGACTCAGAAGAGTTCTAGACCAAGAACAAGAAAAATCCATACAAAGAAATGAAGAGAAAATGGAAGTCAGAAGCTTTGAGATGTGAATTGGAGCACTAATCCAAGAGAAAAAATGTGATGCCACTGTACATGATGTTAAAATAAAGTGGTGCTGAATTCTGCAGGGAAGGAAGCTGAAACAGGCAAGCTGAGAGACAACCAGATCCAACCGAGATTTCTGGCACTGCCAAACAAAACAGGAGAAAAAGTCTGGCTCTTACTGGTACTATTCATGCAGAAGTCTCACTGCCCTTTCCTCACAAAAACACGAGAAAGACAGCAGAGTACTGTAGAGACAGCAGAGATGTCAAAAACATGAACCTGGATGATTCACAGCCTGAGGGGAAGGTGAGGAACCTGGCTCTGATTTTCCTGTGTGAAAATTTTCCTGCAGTTAGCACCATCACAGTAAGAGTAGGCCCCCAGTAACTGGTGCAACAGGTTCTAAAGTTATGCTGGGTACAATCAGGCCCTCAGTCACCAGGTATGTCTTGGGAAAAGCTAAAGTGATCTCCAAGTGATGAAAGAGCTAGCAGCTGGGACAGGCAGCACCAGGGATACAACTGAGAGCAGCAGTTCTGGACAGGAATCCCCCAAACAGCCAAAGCCACAGACAGGGTGAAGGGCACCTCCAAATTCAAACTTACACTTATAAATGTTAAGATCTTAAGTAACATATTAAAAATAATAAGAAACATTCAAATCCTTGCCACTGATGTATCATCAATCTTTAACTCTTTTTCTAAGTTCAATATGCACTCTGTTTCACCATCAGCAAGAGCATAAAATTAAATCCTTTGTTTGTTTTTTTTTTAAATGGACAAATAGATTTCATTACCCTTCACATGTATTAAGTAGATTTCTCACTCAGTTCTTTGAATCACCATAGAGGACAGAGTTTGTCAACTCCAAGAACATGGGAGACAGAGGATCACTTGCAGGAAAACCACAAAGGAGCTTTGAGAATTGCCAAGTTTAGGAAAAGATGTGACTGATAGCTGAGTTTACAAACTCCAAGAAAGAAAGCAATTTAGTCTATTTAAAAAGTTTTCTCTGTCCCAAACAGATTAATTGGACATGTTCATGCCAATTGCACAAAAAGGAAATATACATATAGCTGTATATTAGAGGATAAAGTCAGCTTAAATTTCAACACATGCTATTTCATACCACCAGCTTGTATTTAAAAGCTTTCATATCTACTTGGAGCAAAGTTCCCCTGTTTTTCTTCTATTGTGTAAGCTATTTAAGTATATAAGTCTTAAGCATTTTCTACTTCTTGCCTTCAGCTTCTGCTTCACCATCAGTAAATAGATACTGAAGTACATAAGCACACAGAAAACTACAATTTCAAAGTGTTTCAAGATCACACGGTGCTCATTAGGGTAAAGACAGAGTTAAAAGGCACTTATAAAAGTAATAAAAAATTAATATCAAAACCCATCACTTCCCAGTAGCAAATAACATAAACCATGTAGCCTAATTCAAAGATTAAAACAGATCTTCAAAATAATGGTCAAGTTCTGCAGACAAGATCCCAGTGGCATAACTCCATCTACAGCAGCTGGAATAGAGTTGCAAATGTAGGCAGGCACTGGTGCCAACATTAGTATTGTACAGCAGTTATCTTTAAAGTTGTATAAATGCTAGTGTAAAATATTATGTGGTCATTAGCACATAATTACATCAAGAAGAATAAAAAATACCTACCATACTTGTAATTTTTAAAAGGAGGAGGAAGTCCTGTTCTTGAAGACACATCTATTAAAATAAAAGCACAAAGCTAAAACAAAGTTATCTTTTTTTAATTATTTCCAATACTTCATTTTCCATTATTGTGCAAGGTATGCATCCCCTGGGTAGCCTTTACATCAAAATAAATCTGCAACATAGGAGACTTGTTTGAGCATCAAATGTTCAAATACAGCCTTTAGCTCAGATTCTATAGTGACTCCATATGTGAATAATTTCATCTGAGCGTGAACAAAACACCCCACTAGAACAGTGCAATTATGAACAGAGAGTCTGAGCCTCCATAAACCTGCCAGGAACATCCTGTTAATGGCTTGCCCAGCATTTCTCTTTACCTTGTACAAGCAGCTGACAACTGTCATTCAGAGCTGAATGAACCGGTAGCCATGAGAACAAGCCACAGGCCACGAAAAGGAAGCCAAACTGTAGAGAATTAACTCTTTAGCTTCTTGCAGGACACAGCCCATATGTAACTGCAGGAACACTGACACCTTCCCAGTGCCAGTGCTCCCTGTGACTTAACCAGGCCCTCAGAAAGCCCAGCCACCTGTGGGGTGCCCAACAGCAAGTTGGCTGAAGCCATGATTTCTTCAATAGTTTAACAATTTATCTCAAACTGCCTCTTCAAAACAGATTACAGTAAAGGAAGGAACAGGACTTTTGGGTCCCTGTGGAACAAGGTTCTAAAAAGTCTCATTCAAGACACTGGCTTTGTCTCAAATAACAATGAGTAGCAATATTGCACACATCAAAAGCAAGTTTTGTAGCATTATTTTCTATTTTCTTGTTCATAAGAGCAGCTGTGCCATATGTTCTGAAAGTGCTTGCAGTTTTCCAAAAGCATCCAAAGATCTTGCCATGTCTATCACTGTCTAGAACTATGGAAATTGCCAATCACAAGGCACCCATGAGTCCCAGGGCAATGTCCTAGGAGTTGCTCAAATGTTATAATCTATAACAGCTCAAGACTTGTTTAAGCTGACTTCATGCAAAAAAAAAAAAAACAAACAAATTATGTTATTTTGTACCCTATGAATGTCTCCATTGAGGTGTGTGGAAATACACCTGCAGGATTAAGGGTAACACCCTAATTACCAAGTCACTGTGTGGGCTGGTCTGCAGTACTTAACTTTTAGATTCACTGTCACTTTCAACAGGCTTCTAAAAGAGAAAGTCCACAGATGAGTAAATCTGCACCACAAAGCTCAAGATGGAGACAGAAACTCAAAAGCAAACATTCTCAGTGAGCCCACACAGCATCAAAAACAAATTTTCAACATTCTCTTTTCTCACAAATAGCAAACAGACTTGTGTGCCCACATTCCACATATTTGTGTAGTTAGGATCAAAGACTTTCTATTAATTTATTCCTATTAATTTACGAATATTTGCCTGACAGCACCACTCAAGGAGCCTGAGGCACTGAGCCAAATGCAGCAATGCCCTTGTTTCCTTTAGGCTAAACACGAGGATTTGGGCAGGAGGAGCAGTGCATCCAAATTCAAGCATGGCACACCGACCGTGGAAGTTCTTATTAACTCCAGACCTTTCATCTAAGGAAGGAAAGCACACAGGGGATGCAGACACAAATTTGGCATCTCCACCAAAGCCACAGAATTCCCATTCATTTGCTCCCCTCCACTTTGTTGTGCAGGGACAGCAACACTCGGGACTGAAGTGAACAAATGAGAGAAGCACAGGTTACCCTTGCGCACAAAAGCGATGAACTCCTTCACTGTCTGATCCAAGGGGACGCCATGGTACACCACAGGTCTGAAATTACGGTGCTCAAAAGAGCGCACAAGACGAACTGTGACGGTCGAGCTTTCTGCTGACATGAGAACTAATTCTGAATAACCTGGGAGACATTAAAGAGAGGGATTGTTGCCTTTCCTCTGTGCATGAGCACAGCTGGAGAACAAGGTGCAGGTGAGCCTCATGCAAAGAATAAAAGATGGTGAGAAATCCGACAGCATTCTGCCTTTCAGGATTTCACTTCTGTGATTCTTACTGGAGCAGTAACAGGGTCTCAAAACAAACAGGGCATTACTGATACTGCACACCACATACTCCAGGATCTGTGCTGAGTAATGCCACACCAGACTCCCTGCTAAACATGCAGAAGTGCTATGGATAAATTCAAGTGTATTGTGTGGTTTTTACGTGACTGAACACTTTACCTACTGGGCTAACTCTGTGCTCTACAACAATGTCCTAATACAAACAAACTCAAAGACTTTTTTAACACACTTATGTTGTAGAGAGTGTAATACTCTGAAAAATGCCTAAGCTGTTACACAATGCTCATTTCTACCTCCCCAGGGGAAGTGAAAAACCACCACCACATACACAGGCAAATAATTTTCCTGGTACACTACTGCACAGTTAAGGGGTTTAATTTATAATAGTTGGTTTCTAGAATGGCTCTGTGGGCTTATACTAGAGAGCAGAGCCTAAAACAGAGTGGCCTTGTCAACCCAAAACCCTCTTCAAACAAGCCCATGTATTGTTCCATTGGGTTTTTCCTCCCCACAGGAAAATAAGCTCTTTTCTGCTTTGACAAACTTCTCTTATTTTTGGCGCTGGGCATCCCTCAGCTTCCTGGCCACATACTACAGTGCCATTGCTGCTGCAGCAGCCAGCAAGGACTGCAGCCCACGTGCTCCAACATCAGAACAACCTTTGCACCTCCCATCCCTGAGCAAGCACCTCAGTCACCACCTCCAGGCTTGAGAGGGAACCTTTTACCTATTCATCCCCTTATGTTCTTTCTTATGCTTTTTTCTATGTGTCTTTTTTTTTTTTCTCGGTTTTTTTTTTTTTGTTTTTTTTTTTTTGTTTTTTTTTTTTTTGCTGTGGGGTTATTTAAATGCCTCCCAACCCTGGCTGTATTTGTCCCAGCACTTGTTTTGCCTGGCAAAGCAAACTACCAATATTTTCATCAAGTACTATCTGCAGAAATGGGACAAAGACCTTCCACCACACAAAGCAACTTAACTTGCTTTTACACTGCTTTGGTTAATAACCCACCGAGTTCCAATTCCATTTTAAATGAGCTGTATGTATCACACAGCACACAAATAAAACATGCCAATCAAAAAAAAAAAAAAAAGCCAAAACATACTTCGCACCTGAAAATAACTGGATTTATACTAAACAGCAAAGACGGATGTTTTCTTGGTGCTATTCCACATGGGCTGGTGACTCGGGGAGTGCAGCAAAGGGCACAGCATTCAACTCACTTGCTCCAAAGCAACATGGAAAAACACTGTGGGAACACAGAATCGGGAGCTCAATCAGAAATTCGCCAATTTTCATGTTTACTACTCAAACCGATCCCACGTAGGTCTAGGACCACGTACTACCCCTCGCCTCCACGGGGACAAGAAGGCAGGTGAGAGGCGCTGATGGCCCATTCCTCTGGGAGAGAGGAACCTGCCGGGACCCACAACAACCTCAGAACCACAGCCTCAGAACCACAACCCCAGAAGCGCAACCCCCGCTTCTCCCCGCCGCCCGCCCAACCGGGCCCATTACCACTCTCCACAGACACTTCCGGGTCCCGACCCGCCCGCCGGCTCCGCCAATCGCGTCCTTTCGCTGGCACCCTCTGAGACTCGGGATTGGCTGCGAGGGCTCTACCCCGCCCCCCCCGCACCGCGCCCCTCGCGCCGCCGTTGTGTCCTCACTCCCTGATGAATGGGGGGGGGCACCCGCGCCGCCTCCGCATTGGCTCCTTGCCCGCCCTGCGCCCGCCCCCGGCCCGCGCTGATTGGTGGCCGCGGGGCCCGCGGCGCTGCGATTGGCCGGCGGCCGGTCTGGCGAGGGGTGAGGCGGGCGCGCGGCGGGGGTGGCGAGGCAGAAGCGGCGGGGCCCGGAACCGCGCTGTGTTCGCTGCAATGACCGAGGTGCGGGGGGCGCCGGGGCTGCGGGGAGCCGGGGGGACCTGGGGGGCTCCGGGTACCTTCCCCTCACTCACCCGCTGCCGCCTTCCCCCCAGGCCGCGTTCCAGAAAGCTGCCGAGGAGGTGAAGCAGCTGAAATCGCAGCCCACGGACCAGGAGATGCTGGACATCTACAGCCACTACAAACAGGCCACGGTGGGCGACGTGAACACGGGTAGGTGCCGCCGGAGACGCTTCGGGAGGCAAAGCCTGTCCCCGTAGCGCTTCCCTCAATCCCGCGGCTGAGCACAAGTGACTCGGTGCCGACTTGGCACGGATTTGTGTGCGGGAGGGCACAGGCGGACCCGATAAGGCCTTGTGCAATTCGGGCTTTTTACATAAACCCGGCTGCCGCCATCTGTACCGCGCACTGAGGGCCTGAGGGTGCTCTGTGCAAATATTGGCATTGGGATTTCTGGAGACCTCTGGCAGCTGCTCAGGCCGAAGGGTGCTGCTTTCATGCAAACACTTCTCGGTTATACAGACTTAAACAGCGAGGCAAACGATACAAGGGTGGAATTGCCACACTAGAGGGGATGACACATACAGTTTATTTAGACTGGATTGGCTGCTTAAAATAGTCCTGGAGAGCAAAACCAGTAGAGGAGAAAACTTTTATAGGAGCTGCAATTAAATATATTTCAGAAAGTCTGTACCAAAAATACGTCTGCAGGTACACAGTGCAAAATGTTTGTGGCTACTGCTCTCGCTACAGTGCTGTCCATGGCTGCTCAGCCTTTAGAATAACGTTTTAAGTGTAGCGTGTCTCTATCGACCTTGTGTAATGCTGTAGTAGCTAGAATTAGAAAGGGAAAAGGTCATTTCTTTGGAGTGCTGGCCTCCTAACCCAGTAGCTGGCAAAATTTATTGAGTGTTCTTTGATTTAAAAGCTGGCAGTGAAGCGTGCAGGAAATGGTAAGTAATTTAATCTCCTTTTTCCAAAGTTGGCAACGTGAGGGAGTAAAGAAATGACTTTGGGGTTAAGATGCGATCCTTTTGCTGTGGCTGGACCCCTCAGCATTATTAGTGCTTGACAGGCTGAAAGGGTGCTCCAGAGCTGTGACTATGCCACCATTCCTGCAAGTGCCTGCACTCCTGTGAGGCAGCAGCCAACGTGAGTTGGCTGGAGAAGCAGCCTGTGGGAGGGTGACTGGTGAGGTTTGTGCTGCAGAGAAGTGGAGCTGCCAACTGGAGCTACAGGTCACTGTGCCATGGGAGCTGCCCAGAGCCATTTGTGAGTTCTAAGAATTGTCTTTAAGGAGAGAAAGAGAGAGGAAGTAAAACCACAAAGAGGACTTTACACAAAGATTAACCGTATACATGTCATTCAGTTTCTACTTGGCCACATCACAGCCTGCAGTGAAGTGAGTCAGATTTTCAACATTTCCAAAAGCAGATGCAGAACTATAGGTTAGAAACACATGATGATAATGAGTTCTAAGCTGTATGTTACTACAAACAGCTGTCTCTTTTCGTGTCTCTGCCTGTAATGGACCTCAGGGTATTTCAGCTTTACGTTAGAGCTCTAGTGTTCTTTAATTGGATAACTTTTGTGTGACGGCAGGCTCTTCAGAAAGTACAACAAAACCAAATCACAATGGTTGGTGCTCTTCTGCTCAAATGCTGCTGTATCAAGGGAATTTGAAAGAGTCTATTTCTGTTGTCACCAACCATGTTATAACATATTCCCCTCAGGTGATCTGCTGGCTACAGGTTAGCAAACAACAAATTCCCCTGAGGTGATCTGCTGGCTACAGGTTAGCAAATAACAGCTGCAGGGATGAGCCCTTGTATTTACTCACGGTTAAGAGCTTACTAAGCCTTCAAGTGGGTATTACTACAGCCAGATCACACAAACTAATCCTGCTGCTTATCCTGTCTCTCTCAGAGCGCCCTGGCATGCTGGACTTCAAAGGTAAAGCAAAGTGGGATGCCTGGAGTGCATTGAAAGGTATGTGTCTGATTAAATAAATGAATAAAATTACCACTGGCAAGCTAATCAGAAAGATGCATGTAGTTCAGCAAGAAACAGAACGGTGTTGCATTTTGATACAAGAGTTCTAGAAGTTCAGAATGCCATGATAATAAACTTGAATTACCTCTCCAAGACAAAAATAATCCTGAAAAATATGGCCTGTGTGAAAGGGAAGTAGGGTGCAAAATACCCAGCTGGCCTAAGATGTTAAATAAACAGGAGGAACAGCAGCAGAAATCTCAGTTTGCTTTCTTGGTCCCAGCCTAGTACCCCAAAAACTGAGCTCTCCCTCCAGCTGTTGAGCATCTTCCAGCTAGGAAAGCTTTGGAAGAAACAACTGAGCTCCCAGCTCTAAATGAAGAGCCAAACAAGTGGTCTAATCTATGTCAATAGGTCTTTTTGTCTCTTGTTTTAAAGAATAGCTTTCCTGTAATAATTGTCAGTGACACTAACAGAACTAATACACTGCTCGGTTGCTGTCTGTGCAAAAACAACTTTGCTTGGAAACATTTTTTTTTCGTGACTATTGGAATACATTTGTTTAAAACTTTAGCAGTGGATTCACAGCCAAGTGACCTTCTTGGCTCTTTTGCTCTGGTGGCATGGCTATAGCGAGCAGTTGTGACTTGTAAAAGGCAGCTTAATCTTTGAAAGGTATCTGACTGCTTCCTGTGTTCTGTCCCTCAGGAATGTCCAAAGAAGATGCAATGAAAGCTTACATAGCAAAAGTGGAAGAACTAAAGGGCAAATATGGCATCTGAGGACTGGATAAATCAACTACATGCACGCCTGAAACCTGCCTTATTTCTAATAATGTAGAAAACTGGTTTCTAAGAGTAACTTTAGATACCTAATGTGTCATAGTCAGTTCTCCTCACGCCTGTAGTTGAGGAGAAGTTATGTACCTGCCTAATGTACTGACACGGTATAAATTCCTTCTGGGAACAAAAATGTGGAACTCATTAAAGTGCATTTGGTACTTTAGCTGTTGTGCTGGTCATCCCTTAGCAGTCACTGTGAGCTCATCCCTGCCGCCGCTGCCGAGCAGAGCTGCCTCCCCCGTCCTTGTGCCACTAGAGGGGGTCGGTCACCTGTGTTCGGGCACTGCCGGCTCCTGTCCAAAGCACTCCTTTCCAGAGAGGTGAGTGGCAACCCACAGAAGCTGGAGCACCACAGAACCTATCTGGAAAAGATTATCTCTAATGCTCTGCGTGCTAAGAACAAGGTGCTTGATACTTGTTGCCCAGAGCTTTCAACAGCTTTTTAGTCAACAACTGCCAAATCATCTTTCATGAAACACATCTGGGGCATGTTATTTCCCAACAACAATGTTTGGCTTCTAGAGAAAAAGCAAATACTGAACACAAAGCCTTCCCTGGGAAAGGAAAGGTTCCACAGGCAGTGGAGTTGATTCTCTTGGTGCTGTGAAAGCAAGAGAATCGACCTGATGTTGCCATGCAGTTGGCTGCAGTGAGGGGTGAGTCACTTACAGACTGGCTGAGCACTGGCAAGACTGCTCAAAGAGAAAGACTTAGTGATCATCAGCAGAAGTTCAGTTACAAAACACACAGTTGTGACTGTCTGTAGTAAGCTAATTGTTTTGGTCTGCCTAGTGTAGTCTCTTGGAGCTGCTGATGATGGAAAGGGAAGATTTTGCTTCTAAAATGTGACAGCGAACTATTCCAGTAGAGAGCATTTGAGGATGAAATCACAACCTTATACAGGAATAAGGCATTATAATTCCTGCTGTACTGGTTGGCATCTGAATAGGTAAGGGCTTCAAGCACTCTTCAGAGAAGCAGTTGATTTATAGAACTACACAGAAGAAGAAAACTATCATTATGTATCTGTCTAGGTAAATACAGTTTTGTAGCTAGTTATACATAGTGAGTAATAGATTTGGAGATTACTTCACATGCTTTCAAAAACTGTAACTTCCCCCTCTATTACTTTTAATGGGAAATGCTCTTAGTGCTTTTTGTCCTTCAAAATGTGTTAGGATACAGAGCAAAACAAAAATGGCAATTCTTGTTCCTCCTTGTTCTTCTGGGTAAGTAAAATAAGCATTTGGGGTTTTTTACCTGCTCTTATATCCTCCGTTACCTGAGATTGTCTTAATTAAATTTACTTTGCAAGAGAGAGGTAAGAGCAGATGTTCACCATAAGAAATGCTTTTACCTCTTCTCTAGCCCTAAATTCTACATATTCTACAGCTCCAGCCTGGCAACTGTGTTTGGTGAAGCTGGTTATCCTTAAAGGATTCTGCCAACCTTTACAAGAGCAGAGCTCACACCAGCAAATGCTCCCACATTGCTCTCGTTTGCTGGAAGCTGATGCACTGTGAGCACACATTTTTTGCCAGCACATTTTCTGTCAAAACAGGTATAGTCAGAATTTTTGACTGCTAACTGGTGGAGTTGGGTCTAAAGGATAAGCTGGGAGTAGCAAGTTCTATATCTCATTCCTCTTTTGGATTAGTTTTCCCTGTGAACAATTAATTGTTACAGTGCTGCTCTCCTTTCTCATACCTCTAGCATTAGGAAAACATCACTTTGTACACAGTGCTTATCCCAGAGAGGGTTTGCTCTTAGCCAGGCTGAGAAATAATGCTATTTGCCAAGTAATACAAGTGACTGAGAACTCTACCTTGTATGTCTTTATTTGGATACTTATTTTTTTACTGTAATAACACCTTTCTGCTTGCAGCTTCACCATCCTTGAGAAAATAACATCAGTAGTCTTACTATTTAGCTTGCCTTTGGCAATCAACTGTGTCTTTCAGGAGCAAGCTGAAAAATTGAAGATGTGGAAATAGCTCAGCAGTAAGTGGCTACAAAAGGCACAGAGGTGGAAGCAAAGGTACTGGTGGTGACTGTGCACAGTGTTTGTGACAAAAAGCAGCAACACAAAATTTGGCTGGATGGGTAGTAATTGTTGAGTTGAAGTAGACTGAGCTGAGCTAAGGGGCTCATTGTGGTTGTCTAGCAGCAGGATGAATGTCTGTAAATGTGTAAGGATGCTGGGCTGCCTGAAAATGTTGTTGACCTAGTGACTGCCTACTGCTCACAGGTAAGGTGTGTGAGGCACCTGGGCTGCATAAATAACAGCTGGGCAGCAGTGACACTAGGGCAGTGGTAATTTGAGGGATCTACAAACAGATTTGTAGGTAGAGGTAATTGCTTTTATTATGCAAATAAGGTGGTAAAAATAGACAACCATATAATAGACAATTATCGTACGCAGCCTTGAGATCAGAAAGAGAAGCAACAAGCCTCAAACCAAAATATAATCCAGAGCCATTGCTCTGCATGCAGTAAGGTACTTTTGATGGCTGGGCAGTGCTGCAAAACAGGGGATTGTTCTGACACCCACTCAGGGAGTTGCTGTTATTTCCTCTTTGTTAGATCAAAGACAGGCCAGCAACATCCTGATCCTCGCAGTGCTGGGGAAGGAGGGACGTGCGCCGAAGGCAACCCAACACGCAGGAGGTCAGAGGCCAGCTGGCACACACACACTCAGCTCTGCTCTGCTGAGTTTGCAGTGTGCAGGACGGAACCTGGACTTTGGATATGGCAATAATAAATGTTAACTCCTGTGTGTGATAAGACAGCGATCCTTCTATCGTGCTTATATGGTTAGCTCTTGCGCAGAGCAACACGGAGCTAACTGGCACCCACTGCGGGTAGAGATAAGAAAGGGATGATGTTCTCCTTGGAAATCTCTTTCTGATGGGTTTTGCTTGCTGTTAACAAACATGTGAAGGTACAACACTCCTAGCACAGATTTAACAAATCAGTATTGGTGTGTTACTTAAGGCCTGTAACAGATTTTTCAACCCCGTGAAGTAAATTTTTCAGTTTGGTTAAAAGGCCCTCCAAAGCTGACTGCAGTGTGCAACTGGCTCAAAATTCTTCAGTACTCATCTGGAGTGATCCTGTTTCACGATGGAAGCATTTTAACCTTTGAACTTATTTGACCCTGATGATACTGCTAAAAATAAATGACAATTGCATTTGCTGCTGTTCAAAATATTTGCTCTTCCCCCTGAGTGTTCAGAGCAAACAGAAGTGGGCAATACTACTTTGGGCTGACTAGCCATCTAAGCCATCTTGTAAAATTGATTATAAATTGGGGAGACACAAAAAAAAGTGTATTTTGGTTGGGACAGTTTTCTAAATACCACAGCTGTCACCCCAGAAATAGGTTACACAGTCTTCAAAGTTGTCAAAGCTGGGTAGAAGTAAGACAAGTTGATATCACATTGATATAAGACATTTGAGTGCATTCACAGCAATAAACTCAGAATGCTAAAAGTTATGAATAGAACAAAAATATAATTTAATTTTCTTCTCACAAGTCTGTGAAGTACCTTACAATCTATTTTAGATGGTTCCTTATCATTTATAGAACAAGCTTGTATTTCTTCTAGAATCAGGGTATCTGTGAAGGTTACAACTTTCTGAAAGTAAACACAGCTCAGTTGTGTTATCTTTAGAATACTGAATTCACATGGAGCTTGTCTGCAGTGATTTTTTAACTTTCATTCCCAGTTACTCCCAGTACACATGTATTTATGAGCTGCATCAAAAGAGGCATCACCACACGCTTTCTTTCTACACCCTGGAAAGAAAAACAATTACATTACTTGGCCAACACAGCCAGGCAGACACCTTGTTTGTCCCCACCAAAACATGCAAGGCATCAGTTTGTGTTTCCCAAAAGCCTGAGGTAATGGTATTTCATCTCCTAATAAACACTGCTCCTTTGAGTAAGTTCTGAACCTGAGAGAGGCACTAACCAGTTCAATGTACTTCATACTTTTAATTCTCTTGATTTGACTTTTTACTGATAGAAGTGTGTGACAGCTGAGAAACTGAATTATTTCCCATAACTTATGTAGTATTGAAATACAAATCCAGAATTTTCTAGTACTGCAAAAAGATTTAAAGTTGTGGTGTTTTTTGTTGGGTTTTTGTTGTTTTTTTTGTTGTTTTTTTTTTATAGAATGTATATTTCAAAGCAAATTTTTCAGAAAGGTCAGATGCAAACATTTTGAGGTATTCCCTGAGCCAGTGTAACTATTGCCAGAAGTCCCTAAAAAAGGCTGAATCTGAAGCAGAATGAGTGAGCACCCAGTGATGAATCTCTGCAATGTGGTGCTGAGGTAGGTCCAAAAACTGATCAGTGGTGAAAAAACAATTCTTGCTGGGATACAATATCTATTCCTTTAAGCCTGTCCTGTTTGAAGTCTCTCTTTTTTTCAGACTTAACTGAGGTGGGGGATAAAATCTCTGTAATGGACTCCCACGTTATCAGCACGTTTCTAACGCAGCCGAGTCCCTCAGCAAGTTCTGTTTGACGTGGGTGAGCAATAGGACCCAGAGCTGAGTGGAGTATTCCTGGGTGTTATTGCCATGTGCAGCAGCCCAGGCCTCTCATGCACAGCCAGCAGTGAGTGGGACACGTGGTAGCCCCTGTCTGGTGGCCAGTCTGCCTTTCTGTGGCACAGCAGAGGTGTCCAGGCAGGAGGCAAAGTGAAACCATCTGGCCCAGGAGCTTTCTCCTCTTTACATGTTTTTACATGCCAGGAGGAGTTTGTCTGCTTGGCTGCAATAACTTGCAGCAATGGGAGGAAAATCCTGAGGTAAAGTAGTTGTGATAAGGGGCTGGTCTGAGCTGTGTGGGCCTTGGCACACCCCAAACCCCCTTTTGTTATATATGCTGCTGCCTGGGGCACGATTCACCTAGGATGACTGCCTGTGTTCCCAGAAGCTGCTGGGTTTGAGCAGCTTGCCAGCAACTTGCTGACTTTTTGCCCCATTCCAGAAGCTCTGTTTAGGCCCAGCTAGCCTGAACCCAGCCTGAGCTGAATGCACCTTTTTTAACCTGGATTTTTAGTCTGCTACCAGGAAAAGGAGAAGGCAATAGAACAGTGACAGGAGACACCCTCTTCCTTCTTTCTCCCAACACTTTCTACACGCTCACCCCTTTGGGAAGATACAAAAAAAAGACAGTAACATTCCCCCCTCCCCCCCAAACAGACCTTGTACACCTCCCAAAGTCTCAGTCTGCAAGATACTCAAGATGTATTTGTCTCAAAGATCAGTTCCACTTCTCTCTGCAGAGATACATTGAACTAGGGATCTGACAAAAATGAGGGTTTAAATGCCTCATCGGGTGAGTTGCTATGCCAAGAATTACAGATGTGATCAGAAAGAATTTTGTTGAACAGAAAAATGCATTTGCGGAGGTAACCAGCTTCAAGATCAGATGAAGCTGGACTGGTGGTGCCTCAGTCACTTGTGTTCTGCTTCACCTCTGAGTGATTTCACTTCACTGGGCAGCTGTTCCCTAAGCCCCTGGTGACACTCAGATTTCGGTCCTGAACCTTCTCCAAGCTTCTGCAGGAGAAAACCTGGAACAGATTCTTCAGTGTTAAACTTCTCATGGTTTTAAATGAACCAGATGAACCTATTTCTGTGTTGTACAACAGTCTCTGGTAATTTCCATTATTTATGAACACATTTCCCCGAAAACTTTATCTCCAGGGATAGGATGTGAAATGCCTACTTAAACAATAGAGAAAAGGGACTTTCTAAACAAAATAATGAAACTGGCAATATACCAAGAACTCTACATTAACACAACCAAAAATACTTCTAAAGTGCTTTAAAGGTTATTTACTCTGTTGTAATTACATAGGTGATGTATTTTTCAAACAAAAATTGGATTTTTTTCGTTTACAGCACTGATCTCTTTTTATTGTAAAATACTATTTTCACATATGATTTTTAAAAATAGTATAGAGGCATTTTCCCACTTTTTTTTTCTTTCTTTCTTTCTTTTAAAGTCAGATAATATGTTTGGCTTGTTTTGTAATGAGGCAATGAAGATAAACTCATTACATTTAGAAAAGGTGCAGAGTTCTCACAGGCTTTCTAAACCCAGACAGCTTTACCAGAAGGTATCTCCAGCCAGGCAAGTGCAGAAATTAAGCACTCACTGTTTATAACTAGTCTCTCTGGGATGACTTCAGGAAAGTGACTCTGAAAGTGCCTATTCAATGCTGATTATAATTCCAGGTCCAGTTTCATTCTCATTTATATTTGGGGAGACTAAACTAAATACAAAACATTGAAGCAATTTCTCGTTTGCAGAAAAAGTGTACCATCCCCTACCACCCTTTTTCCTCAAAGAACAGGCTTGGCACATAACTATATATTTACTAAAGAATCTAAGTATGACAGGGGAACAGTTTTGGTTTCAAGAGTAGCCACTTTAATTTCCTCATTCATCAAGGCTTTTTATGAATGTTTTTACTCATGTGAACCTTACCATGGGCTTTTACAGAAAAAAATAAAACAATTATCTTGCTCATCAGAACCCTCACCGTTAAAAGTTAAGATTTTTAACTGCTAAAGTCGTTAGGATGACTCAGATGTTTTAAATGCAGATCTGTGCTTAATGATTTGCTAATCGTGGGCCAAACTGCCTAATGCTTTGCAGGATCGAGCCAATGTTACAGAAAACATAAGTTACATCAAGATTTTTGTCAGATAAGAGTTGGTATATTTTGTCTGTATTTGTTCAGTATGCAAGCCGCCTTTATTCAGTTCATGCAACAAATCAGACAAAAAGACCTGTTTGTGCTTTTTGAGCCAAAAGTACATATATATTGTTGAATTTGGAACTTTGACATGGAAGGGTACAACATCAAATGCATGTAATCAGTCTGCACAATACAATGCAGAAATGCTGTTTAACCTGTAGAATAAAGACCCCAGGATCCTCATAAACATCTTCTATCAACTGGTGAACCTAAGGTGAAAGGGATATGAAAGCATCAAGTTTTCAAGCTTGGATAGCACATTCAGAAAACAAAATATGTTGCTGACCACAAACCCACAAAATAAGTTTCAACAACAGACCTTGCAAAGATTTGCCATGGGTTGCAAAAGGAGAAAATCTCAATTCTGTGTCTGATAGAAATATAATCTAACATTGTATACAACTTTATAGAGAAACATTTAAACAAAAGATTGTGCAGGAGGAGAGAAATGAAAAGGTCATCATTTATCATTAATATTAGAAGTATGAAAACTAAAGTAAATGTTGTTCAGAACACCCACTCTTGCTGGAAAGTGTTACAGAAAACACCCCCAGACTGATCACAGCAGACATAAATGGTGTTTTAAAGTAAGCACAGTAAACCTTTATGGAATTGCATAGAGATTAAAATAACGAGACAATCTGTATAGACAGATGATTAGTTCAGAAATGGAAGCTGCAAGAAGGGTAAAGTTACAATAACTTCTACCAGCCCATATTGGAGAAGGAGAGCCTTCCAACTCCTTTTGGCTAGAAAGGGAATGGCCAAATTCTGACCCCTATGAATATGAGAGAGACCCAGAACAACGACCCTTGGGGCTGTCCACTGGACCTCAGACTCTCTGCTGGAGTCAAAATCAGAATTTGGCAGTAAAACAAGAGTTTCTGATGACACAGCAACAGCCAGCTTTCTTAGGCTTTTAAAAAGTTGTTTCAGAAAAAAAAAAAAGAAAAAAAAGAAAAAAAAGAAAAAGTAGAGCAGTCAGTAATTCATTAGAGGACGGCAAAACATGAGTGAGAAAAAGAGCTAAGGCGTAAAACTTTATGAGCAGAGAGGTTTTTGCTGACAGTACAGGTAGAAATAGGTAAGGTGGAGCAGGCTGGTAGAAGATAAGAGCGCTCACACAGCCCAAGGTGCGAGGCCATCGCTGCCCCGGAGCCGGTGCCGAACGGCTTCGGGAGCACAAACACCGGCCCAGACACGGCGGGGACCGGGCGGCGAGGGCAGGGCGGGGTGTTCCTGTAGCCACAGGGGTCTCCGGGGCCGGGTGTCACCGCAGCCCATCCCTCCAGCCCCAGACACGCTCCCGGGGCTCCTGCGGTATCCCGGGCGGGCGGGCAGGGCTGGGGCAGCCTCCCCGTCCACCAACGCTCGGCGCTACAACACAAACTGTTCCTGGCGGCAGGAGCACACCTCGAGCCCCCGGCAGCCGGGGACAGGGGACGGGTGAAGCTCCAGCGCGGCATCGCCACCATCCAGGACACCTCCTGCCCGGCAGCCGTGCACTGCAGCGGGCTTGGGCGAGTCCGTGCCCCGGGCCAGAGCAGCGCTGCCCCCCGGGCGGTGCCGGCAGTGGGGGAAGCGGCTTCGCTTCGCTTGGCTCGGCTCGGCTCTGCTCGGTTCGGCACGACCTGGCCCAGCCCGGCTCCGCCCGTCGGGGCCGCACTGCTGACTCAGCCGCGGGGGGGCCCGGAGGGCGCCCCGGCCCCGCGGGCGTGGCGGCCGGGGGGGCTGCCCTCCGCCCTCCGGGGAGATAAAGAGCGGCGGCCGCAGCGCGCCCGCGTCTCTCGGCGCCGCCGGCAGCATGACGGCCATCGGGGCGCAGGTACGTCCGCAGCTCCCTCCCGCCGCGGGGCTGCTGCCTCAGCCCGGCCCTGCGCCCCGGGGCGGCTCCCACCTTCCCGGAGCAGCTCCGAGCCCTCCCGGAGCAGCTCCGAGCCCTCCCGGAGCAGCTCCGAGCCCTCCCGGAGCAGCGGGGCGCAGCCGGCCGGGTTCCCTTTCCCGCCTTCTCCGGCCGGCGGCAGCTCCCCGGGGCCGCGGCTCCCCCCTCCCCGCCGCACGTGGCTCCGAGGGGCCGGGGGCTCTTGGCTCGACCTTCCATTGCATCTCGTCACTTGGAGGGTTTCGGTGAGGAGGGGAGGTGCGGGTCCGCGGGGGCTGCAGCCGAGAATTCCCCCAAGCCCCGGGGTAGCTGAGCCGTGCGACCCCGGGGTGAGGACCGAGGTCTGGGCCGCTGCCGCTGCCGGCCGGAGGAGGAGAGACCGGCTGGAGGCAGCTCGGGAGGGCAGTGCTGGGACGTAGGAGCCCCCCCAGTCCGCCTCCTCCGTGCCAGCCACCGGCCTCCATCCTCCCAGGGGCCGGTGGCTTCCTCCAGCCCTGCCCCAGCAGGAGGTTGTGCTGCAAGACCGTGGGGCAGGGACCTGGTTCAGCCGAGAGCTTTTCTGATCCTGGTCCCAGGCCTTGACGTGGGAGCATTGTTTGTGCAGCCAGGGAGCCGGGAGAGCTTCACCCACCCTTCCTTTCTCCTGTGTACAGCCTTCCCTAGCGAGAAGAGGTTTGATGTGCACAAGTAAATATTTTCAAATACTGAATCCCACAGCTTTGTCCCTCTGGCTTTTTTTCACCCTGAAGCACCGCTGTTAGCTCTGTTTTTTCCTCACGTTCCCTTTCAGGCACAGCAGCTGCTGGCACACCGGAGACCACAGAAATCCTTCTTTGAGACACTCATCAGGAGCCTGATCATCCTGTGCGTGGCGATAGCCGTGGTCTTGTCGTCCATCTCCATCTGCGATGGCCGCTGGCTCTTTGCGAGGGGACAGCTCTTTGGACTGTGGCACTTCTGCACCGTTAGCAATGACAGCGTCCTGAAGTGTGTCACAGACCTCAGCCTGGCCCAGGTGGAGGGGCTGAGCGTGGGGGTGATTCCCATCAGGAGCATGGTGTCCTTTGCTGTTGTGGTTGCCATTTTTGGGCTGGAGCTGCTGATGGTGTCCCAAGTCTGCGATGATGCCAATGCCAGGCGGAAATGGGCAATGGGTTCCGTTCTCATCCTCATCTCTTTTTTGCTGTCAGCCACTGGTGTTCTGAGCTTCTCCATCCTGGTGAAGGATCACCTCACCTTCACAGGCTTCACGCTGACATACTGGTGTGAGTTCATTGCTGCCTTTCTCTTCTTCCTTAATGGAATCAGTGGACTTCACATCAACAGCCTCACACACCTCAGGAAAGGGGTAGGCAAAATCTAGGCACAAAAGATGTACCTCTGCCTTTGTGTAATCAGCTTTGCCAATTAGACTGGAAAAAAGAGAGTCTAATGAAGTTTGAAAAGGATGCCCTGTCTTAATTTGCGTGCAAGGAGGGGAAGCATGAGTCAGTCTTGATGCCTGTAGAAGACAGAACCACCCACTGGTCAGCATGGAGGGCTGTGCAACACCAGCCAAGCAGAGACTGGACTGACTGCAGCTGCAGTATGGTTTTCTGGATGAGTGGATTAAAGTAGAAGGTGTCCTGTTAAACATGCAGAGATTTGGAAGACTTCAATCTATCCCACATGTTGACCTGAGGCTTGCACAACACCTGTACTGCTGTGGGTTTGGTGTTGCTGTGCTTTTCCCCATATTCACATACCTATGAAGAGTGTGATACAACTTTGGTGTGTCTCATGGTTTTGTTCTGGCTCAGGGACAGATGATTTCTGCCTGGCCATACTCACTGGTGTGCAGTATGGAAAATCTTCACTGGATCTTACTCCTTCATTTTTCTTTCAAAAGAGAAGGCACACAGAACTTGATCTGGTCACAGGTTTTGTTTACTTCTAGCATGTTCCCTTTATCTGTTCTTTTCTTGGTCAGTTTTTTGGTGATACTTCAGACAGGTGCAGACCTGGGGCCAGGAGTAGATGTTGGGTGATGGAGGTGCACAGGGAAGGGATGTGATGCTTTCCTCAGGCATCCATGTGTTTGTGGCCTCTCCCCAGTGTCACCACTCTCCTGCCACCCCTGAAGGACATGTGCCAACAGGTCAGCCAAACTGGCTCTCACATTCCTTGCAAAGTTGACGGTAACAGGGCATTTCTCTTGTTTTCCTTTGTTCTTTGGGGCAAGAGGGACAAGCTCTGCAGAGGCTTCATGGGGTGTTGTGGCTGGGCAGACCATGCAGAGGCCACCATAGCTTCTGGGATGTTTTGATTATCACGGTTTCCTCTGGGGCAGTGGGAAATCTGCTTCCTGTAGCATTTCTTATGGGAGGAGAAAGCCCTGGATCCTCCTGACCAGATCAGGTCCTTTTCTTCCTCTAACAGTGAGCCTGGGAGGAGAAGCAGCCCATGATTGCCTAAGGAGGGGCTGATGGGTGCAGCTCTAATCTGTCACCACTGGTAGAAATGTTGAGAGACCTGGCCAAAACTATTATACAAAGGCTGGTCTTCCTTCTGCCAATGTCTGAGTCAAGATCTCTAAAATTGCTACAGCTTTGAAGTTCTCCGTGGTGTCTTACGTAAAAGGAGAGAAGACCTCACTTGTAGAGTAGATTGCCCTACATGTGTTCTCCCTGTCCAGCACAAAGCATTTGGTTGCTCACAGGTAAAACTGTCTTCAGACTATTTCAGGGTTTCTGGTTTACTGTTTGCTTTGTATCCACTAGTAAAGCTGCTTATATCCTTGTTTTAGAACAAATGTTTCTACATGCTTCATCCATATACCTTGTCTGTTGAGCAAGGTTTTAGCTTCCTGTGCAGCAAGTTTGACACGGTTTTTCACCTGAAACAAATGCATCTTAGCACAGAAGCAAAAAAAGCCTGTGTAGGTGAGCCATGAGTAAACAGCTTTGTCTTTGAAAGCTAAGAATCTTAAGCTGTGACTGAGCTGAATGTACCACACTTGGATGAATGTGCTCCTGTGGACTCGCTTGCTTTCAAGAGGACAGTCTCCGTTCCTTCTTGGACTTCTGTAACTTCTTAAAACAACACTCCCAAGCCTGTTTTGCAATGCAGGTTCAGACTTGGCTTGCTCTGGACAGTGCCAGTTGTACTTTTGTACATGAATCTGCTCATCTTTCTGTCAAGATGATGCAGAGCTGTGCTGCCAGACAGCTCTAGAAGCTCTTGTAATGTTTGGGGCTTTGTTGAGGTTTCTTGGCCATTCTCAATGACAAGGACTTGTGCCCTTGTCTCTGGAAAACTGCACTGTGACTGTGTCTGTTTGTGAGGGTGCTTTTGATTTGCTGAATGGCAGTGTTGAAGATGTGCTGCTGGGCTGAACTTGCAGATGCTTGTGTGAGATGGTGCTGTTTGCTTTAGCAGAGACATTTAGGCCAAAGAGACCCTGCCAAGTCTGGTCTCAGACTGTTGCACCTTGTTGTTACCAGGTGTACCAGCAGTATCTTAACTAACCAATCATAAAGTTGTGGAGCCCACAGGTTCCCGTGCCAGACAGGACAGCTCCCCTACGTGAAAGGGTGTCTATGGATTGTCTAGAAACACAGATGTAACTTCAGAGTGACACTTTGGTGACATCCAGACTTGGAAATCTCTTCTGTGTATATACTCCCTCGTGCTAGAGTCAGGCTGTGCCTCCATCCCTTTCCTTGGAAGGCAGCCATGGCCAGAACGGGTTCCAGGCTGGTGCCTCCTGTTTGGGTTAGAGGGAGACTGGACAATTGGCCATTGAGTTCACCCTAGACATGGTGCAATTGTGAATGATTTTAGGATGCCCTCTGCTAGCTGAAGAAGAGGCCTTTTGTTGGGGGTAGGGAATTCTCTGGGGAAAAGAGTATTTTTTCCAAATGGTTTTGTATAGTACTGCTCAACTTAATTACACAGGGAAAAGATGCATTTTGACAGCTAAATATTACAAAACAGAGTTGATTGTCTTGGAGACATCCTTATGTAGAGCAACCTGTGCAACAGTGGGTCACTGTTCATTTTCTGAAATGTGTGGCAGTGTCAAGCAGTATTCCTGAAGTTTGTTAAATAAATTGATTTGAAATAAGAATTGTAATATTCACTCTTTTTACCTTTAGATTTAAGGGGATGAGTGGGGTTTTACATAATCTCCCAGGCACCATTCTGTGTGTTTACCCAGCTAAACTGATGATTAAATGACTGCTTGGTGCTCTGCCAAGCTCTGACCAAGGGAACTGAGGCCACTACATGCTCCCCTCTCCCTTTCCCTCCAGTGTGTCTGCACCAGCCCAAGAAGCCAGCACTGCTTTCTTGTCTTGCAAAACAAGAAGGGCAGTCAGCTGTGTTGCTTCGTGGGAATTTGAGATAACCTCGTAGGCGCTTTAATGATTTCCTGCTGTTGCATGTGCTCTGTTTACCAGCTAAAGAGCTCTTTCCTGTGTCCTTCACCTTCCTGTTCCCACACTGCACCCCGTGTCTGAAGCATCCTTGCTCTTTTCCTCAGCTCTGATTGTCTGGTCTGCAAGAAGTGCTATCTGAGTACAAATGTGTTTAAGTCTTTCTCTCAGAGCTCACTGAATTAGCAGGTTTAGTTAAATGTCAGGAAAATAGCTTCCCAGCTACACCACTGAATTAGTTTATGTAATCTCAAGTTAATTAGCACCTGGTGCTCTCCTTCCAACAGGAGAGGTCATTGGCCTGTCTCAGTTTAACATCTCTTAAAAGCAGGGTAATGAACATCACTTCTTGCTAATGAGCCGTTTAGACTTAGTTACTAACTTTAATTGGACACTTGTACACAAGCCATTGCCTGTGGGTAAGAATAAGGAAATGTTGATACAGGGATATTGATGTTATAAATGTTGATACTAGCTGAGGAAGTATCCTGCCTGGACTGTATTTTTCCAGAGTCACAGAATGGTTATGGTTGGAAGGGTGCACTGGAGGACATCTAGTCCAGCCTCCCTGCTTCAGTAGGGTCCCCTAGAGCAAGTTATTTTAAGTCTCCAATACATTCATCAGCTGTGCTTGTAGGGACACCAGGAATGGGGTTAAGCCTTGCTTGTTTTTTGCAAGCCACAGGAAGGTGATTACAAAGATGCATTATATGACTGTCCTCACCTGCCTTCTCTTTCCCTCTCCTGGGACATATGGTAAGCTGATAATGGCCCTTCTTCTCAACCTTCTAAGTCAGCTAGCACATGCAAGAAGGGCCTTATTTCTGCATGAAAACAAGGTCTGCCCCAGGCAGTGTCCTGGAAAGGGGTGTTGCCTGAATTCCTGGGGCCTCTCATCTTCACTGGACCCAACCCCGCCGAATCAGTACCAGCCCTTCTGAAGCAGCCCATTTCAGCTCTCCTGCACTCAGGCGTTGCACAATGTAATTATTCACGGCACCGCTATTGGCTTTTTCTCTTGACAGTTTTGCTAGGAACTTCCTTGTTGCCGTGTTGGAGAGAAAAATCCATTCACGACTTCCTCTTCAATTCATTATCTCTTAGGCTGCTGATGCTCAGGCTGGAGGTGCTGCCTGCTATGCTGGCTCTTCAGGGCACCTGGAGTGAATAGCCAGAGGCTGTCACCAGTGTCCCTGAACAATGATAAGTATTTGGGTGGAAGGTGGTACTCTGGTCCTATTTACTGGTAAAGCCACCTGCTTTACATTGAATACCCAGGACTTTACATTGAATACCCAGGAGCAAGTGCAGTGAAAGGGAAGTGGGTGGGCTCTATGAATATGGAGTTTGTGTTCATTCTCTGTGCATTCATCTCTTGTTTTTCCATTGCTTGCTGAGATCTGCTTTCCTGTTCCTCCTCATCTGCCTATAAACATGTCAATGTCCCCAGAGCTAAGGAGCTCTTTTCTCTAGTATCCTTCAGCACAGCTAAACAAACAAGATTCCCCAGCAGTGCTGGGAGCCTTTGCAGGGCCTGCCCAGGGGATGGGGGAGGTAAGAACCCGTCCCCCTGGGGTGGTATTTGGCAGCAGCTTCCAGTGCCCAGCAGAAACCAGGATAAGGTCACAGCATCACAACTCCAGGGGCTGCCTGCTTCTGGTATCTTCCCGAGTGGACGTGCTCTTCGCCAAGAGCTGAGGACTCCAAATTCCAGCTGACATCCAGGAGTTTTTATGGAGCCTCAGCTCTTCAATCAAACAAGGCTTGTGCTTGCTGCCTGAAGCAAACATGTTATAGAGAATCTGAGAATAATTCCTTTTCTTGGTAATTTTGGGCAAGACAAATAAAACCAAAATGGCCATGTAACACAATAATTTATGCTAGAACTGGTGGTTTTAAATATAAAAACCAGCAACTTTTTTTTTTTTTCTGGGGCATGTGGCATGTACAGATAGGTATTATGCTCAGCCTGGACTCCTCCCAATGTTGTGCTGGTCCTAACTATGCACTGCAGGACTGTGCTATTACACTGGCTTGTGTGAGAGCCAATAATTGCATCAGATCTAATTAATTACATGTTATTGTGTCTCTGAATCTGTATTTCTTCATTTATGCTGGAAGGAGGCACTTGCATTTAAAACAAACAGCTGCTTTGGCTTGAAGGATGAATGTTTAATTTTCAGAGAGGGAACATACAAGTTGTTTCAGCCTTCCTGGTCTCATAGGCCAGAGAGAAAATTGGGGTTACATTTTTTCAGAAGTTATCTGACTTGCTAAATGCGCTGGGACAGAGTGACTCCCCCTAGAAGTTCAGAGGCTCTGCTTGGGTGAGTCAGCAAAAAGTGAGATCTTTCATTCCAGCCTTCACAGAGGGACTTTCACTTCTCCTTTGGTCACGGGACTGATCCTGCTTCTGTTCTTCCTTCAGCTTGTTTGGGCTGATTTTTAAAGGTCAAAACCATCTTGAAACCTTGCTATTTCCAAAAGTATAAATTTAAAGTAATTCCTTGACACACGTGCCAGTTTACATCATCTCATTATTTTTTTCCTGGTCATAAAGAGGTTCAGCTCTCCTCCTGCTGGGTGACCTTCATGAGCCAAGAAAGCTGGAGCAACCACGAAATTTTCCCTGCTGCTGAGTGCCCTTCCTCTCCTGGCTGCCCTCTGTGTGCTGCTGCCTGCAGCACCTGCTGCACCAGGGAGGGTGTGGGATAACTGTCAGCATTGCCAGTGAAAAAAAATATTATTTTCCTTAATCTCAGAGTTTCAAACAGAGCTAACAGCACTCAAAAACCTGCTTTGGTACAGGTAAATTAAGCTTGAATATATCCTTTGAACTCTGCATGTGTCTCCTGATAAAATGGTAGAAGCCTACCATTTAGGCATTTGGTGTGATTAAAAGCTCGTTGGAGCAGTTTTGGCAGAGGGGGTTGGGGAATGCTGCTCAAGCAGCATTTGACATGCCATGCATGTTTTGCCCAATGTCTTGTAGGTGATCCTGGAGGAGGGAGAACTGATAAACACCATTTGCTTTTGGTTCAATCATCTTTGCCCTTGAAGAAACCCAGCCAAAGATCACCCCGATTAGGGAAATGTGGATACAAAATCAAGTAGGAAATTTGATTTCCTTTATCAGGTAAATTGTTTTATCCCTTTTCTGTTCAAAACAGGGAAATTTACTTAATAATGTCCTGAAGAGCATAAAGCTGTGACACTTTTTGACAGCATATTACAGTGCACAGCCTTGCAGATTTCAGTACACTGAGGGACTGTAGACTCTAAAGAGACTTTTGGTAGCCACTATGATATTGTTTTTCACTAGATAGCTTCTACTGTTCAGTTCAATTGAGCTTTTGATGTCTCAAGAGCTTTCATTTCTTCACGTCAAATACAATATGGTCAAGTCTCAGAGGTACAGATACAATAGGGATGAGCTATCTTGTTGAAGATTTTTTGGTCACTGTTGGAATATATTGTAATAGCTTTTTTACCATTTAAAAATGACACAAATATCCAAATTGGACCACTCTTGTTTCCAAGGTCTCCACTGTTAAAAGAGGCAAAGGCAAAAACCTGTCTGAACCTGCCACTGTCACTGGAGCAATGGATATGCAGTCAGAGAGGAAATTGGAGCTCAGCTGTGCCTTATGTTCTCAGTGTCCAGCATCCATCACCACAACAGAAAGGCTTTGAACTTAGAGAAATGCTAGGCATTAATTTATTTTGCATTTCAAACCCATGGAGGATTGCACATAACCTTCATCATATAAAATTCAATATCCTCCCAGCTTCTGCAGCAGAAGAAAGGGTGAACATCAAAAAATCACCAGCCTGACTTAGCCTGGAACATGTTGGAGAGCCACATGGAAAATGGAAGGTCACGTTTAAGGTAGAACTAACAGCAGGTGTGGAAAGAAACACAAATTACTGTGGCCAGAAACTCAAGGAAGAGCATAATTTTTTTGGCCCATTTTGCTTTGCAGAATAACCACGGTGCTGCACAGGATATACACAGATGTGCTCCAAGAAATGCTGATCTACAGCCAAGTCCCACTCTGGATATGGACACAAGACTCCCAGCTCAGTCCATGTGTATCTGAGCATGGAGGTACCTTCAGGTGCACAGGGTTAAAGCACACTTGACCTTTGGAGGGTTCCTCTCCTGTGCTCTGCTGGGCTGGACCTCACCATGTGCATCTCTTGAGTGAAGCCACTTCCTCCGTTACTCGCTGAGGTGCTGAGCTGCTGACGCCAGTGTTTGCTTAAATGCCACTGCCTCCATTTTCTCTGAACTTCCAGCTGAACCTAGGTAGAAATACTTAGTTCAGCTAGTTTATGTTGGTCACAAAATACTCAGTTCAGCTAGTTTATCTTGGAACCCTGCACTGCAGAGAGCAGTATAACAGGAAAATGAGGGCGGGAAATCTTTGCCAAGGTTTGGGCTTAGTTATTTAAATCCCAGTTGAAAGGGTTAAGGCAGGGCCTGTTTCTTGACACTTCCAGTGATACTGCTGCTGCAGCCACACAACTTTCTATTTAATTGCAGGTGAAACTGTTCACAGAATCTAGCTGGCCTTAGGAAGTGTTTGGGTTAGATTTTTCCAGAATTTTAATTTTAGATCTAAAACCAGAACATTTTGTCACTCCAAGGTACAAAAAAAAAAAAAAAGGCAGATTTTCTTTTCAAAACCATTTTTCTGAACCCTGTTGAAAGATCAGTCAGAGCATTTCAAAACCCTCCTTCATCTCAAAGTGACTTTTTCTTAGGCACTGGTTTTGCTCTTTTTTTCCCTTCCAATTAGCTCTAGATTTTCCAGGTTTTTATGTTTCCCCCCAACATCTACCAGCAGCAGCATTTCAGAGTGGAAGTTCTGTCCCAGAAGCCTGGGAGTTGTCATGCAACTACAAAGGTAACAGTCCCTCTACCAAAAGCTTTACCTTATAAGAATCCTAATAAACTTGGTCTGGGTATAGCTTTTGATAGATTCCGTCCTAAGGATTGAGTAAATAAAACAGCCATGGATGGGATGGCAGATAATGGTACCAAACATCAGAACAAAGTGTCTGTCAGTGTGACTGTGTGAGGGATGGTGGCCCACCCTCAGTTCCCAGACAGTAATAATGTTATCTGATTTATGAAAGGGTTGCAGTAGTTGAGAGGTGAAGTTTGCATCTTGAAGTTGGCATACAATTAGCTAGGCTTGCCAGGTCTAGGAGGAATTTCACGAGTGATGTTAGGTAGCTGGGAAGAAAACCCGCAGACAAAACTTGTAGTTTATTGGGGGATGTATCCCACTGATTAATGAGGCATGCTTCAGCAATAAAAAAGTGTTATACACACAAAACTCACCTCACCATTAAGAAAACAATAAAGTACAGCCACAACAAAGCCCTAAAAGATAAAAGAATTGTGGTCACAGGACTGCAGTGAATGAGGATGAGGCATCTCAAGGGAAATCAGACAGCTTGGATTGCCATTGGAAATTCAAATCTGTTGCAGTTATATGTTCTAACTCTTTTTCTTATTTTAAAGAAAAAATAGCTTGTCAAATATTACCTGGAATGATCCAAGAGCCAATTCAAAAAACAGCTGAATTTCCATCGTGCCACTGCTGGCATCCTCAGGGAAAAAAGCAAAGATGATATAGTGGACCCCAAAGAGAGGGATGAGGAGGAGTGTTGACTTTGCAAGTCTCCTGAGAATGAAAACAGAAGGAGAAGCTGGTGTAGAAGGAACAAGAAATGCTCGTGTGGCCTTGAATGTCTCATAAAGGATGTAAAGAACATACTTGTATTGGTTGAAATCACTGCTCCTTTTTTGGGGGGAGCTGAGCTTCCTCATCAGGATTCTTAAAATGTTGACAAACAGAATGAAATTAATCTGAAAAAACAAACAAACAAAGTAGGAATGCAAAAGCAACCCACCAAGCAAGAAATGTAGTATCCACTTATGTAAATGGCAAGTATCAGCAGAGCCACTTTGGAGGGTTTGGACCAGGAAGAAAGAGTAGAGGGTTTGAGGCTGGCCTGCCCGTGTTCATGTTGCCATCCCAGTTTCTGTTCCTGCTTCTCCAGCCTACTTGGCCACCCTGGGCTTGGATGCTGGCTGTCTTCCCTGCTGGTTTGCTACAGCTTTAGTTATGGAGATGGTCTGGGCTTGTTACCCAGGCAAATCACCAAAGGGCAGGAAAGCAGGAGCATCGGTTTTGTCCCGTCTGGCTGCGGGACTCTGACAGCCTCTGCAGTCTGGCCTCACTTTGGATGCCAGCAAAGGGGCAGCACTGGAGCTATCACTTGCTAACTGGGACTACAAGTGCTCTTTGTTCCCTGCCAAAAGCACTGCGTGTGGTTTGGGATCACGAGGCAATGCAGTTAAAAGCTGGGAGAGAAGACAGTCGACACTGGAGTTCTTCTTTTTGCATTTTCCCCCTCTCGAAGGGTGGATATCAGATAAAAATGCTGATCTGCTCAGTTTGGGTGCAGATGAGGCAATAGCAGTTTCTGCTCGTTTGACCCTCAGGCAAAGAGTGGGAGTAGCAGGGGAGGTAGAGCCGCCTGAGCGTGTCTGTCTGTCTGTCTGTCTGTCTGTCTGTCCCTCAGCCAGCGCCTCGCACCCCATGGGGAGCCACTCGGGCTGATTTGCCCTTGGCTTGCACAGCCTGCAGAGCTGCAGCCCCTGTGCAAGACCCTGCACCGAGGCAGGTCCTTAACCCTTCCCTGAGCCGGGAAACACCGCGGCAGAGGCGCATCCTCCTCGTGGTGGGCTGTGCGTGCCTGGGGGAATCCGAGCAGGGCTCTGGGGTGGTGGGTCTGGGTTCTTTAAAGTTACTGAATGGAAAGGGAGCAGCTGTGGCTCCTGAGGGAGTCTGGAAAGGGCTGGAAGTTTGGGGAAGCCAGGGAGGGAGAAGGAAGAGTAGAGCTGGGAGGAACTAAAGGTGGAGAGCATGAAGGAAAGAAATACTTCAGGGGTGGTAGGGAGCAAAGGAGGTTCCAGTCTGGGTATTCTGAGATTTTTAACCCATTAGGTCAGGGAAGAGCCGTGTAGGCTGAGCAGGGTTGATAAAAGCCCCAGGAGAAGGGGGAGCGGCGGGATTCCTGAGGAATTCCCGCGGGCAGCGCAGGAATGAGCGAGAGCCTGGGAGCACAAAGGTGTTTATCGGTGCTGATTTTCTGCCCTTTGAACTGCTGAAGGCTGTGAGAATACAGAGATAAAACCTGAATTCTTAAGATCTGGCTGTTTGTTTGGTTATGGGCTTGAGTAAAGCCTCTTTTGGGGGAAACCTGCGGTCATGCAGGCGGCTTCTGCCTTCAGTAGCTAAACAAGGCAGGATCAGCATTCTGAGGACACTTGGAAGGCGATAGCGGGTGGGGGCAGCCAAAAGATAAACTAAGATTGTGCTTTTCGTCTTGCAGAATGCCTGGTTCTTGTTGGCTTTTATATATTGCTGAGTGGCTCTTGGCATGAGGGTTGTTTCACTAATCAAAATAAATGCCATGGCCTCGTTAAGTTGATCCCAAATCACTTGTGCGGTCTGCTGCTTGTCTTGTGGGCATGCAGGATTGCTCACTGGTCAACAGGAGTAGAACTTTAACCCACCATCTCTGCTGCCTGGCTTTCCGAGAAGTGTGCAAGTGTTGCAGTTTGTGTTTTGCAAGTAAAATGTTTCTTACTGGAAGCCTGAAAACCTCAACCAGCCCTTGGGGGTCTCACTAGGAATGTCAGCAGGTTACTTGAGAGTAACCAGCAGTTCACATTTCTGGTCTAGGGTTTCAGACAGGTCATTGCAGCATGGTCTGACCCAGAGCATCTTCACCGGGCAGAGCAACAATCCTGAACAGCAGCTCCAGCCCCCTGGTACCTAAGGCTCTGAAGGCATCAGCTTAAGCATCAGCAAATGCTCAAAACACAGGTGTTGAGTATTATACACACCAAACTGTTCTTGTCATCATTACTGCCTTGCACTGGGCAAGCTTACACTGAGTTTCAACGCCTGTGCCTTAATTCACTGGGCAGTGCCTCAGTGCTGTCCACTAATATGTGGTGCATGCAGCCTGTGAGATGTTTTCATTCCTGAAAACAAAAGCCAGTGGTCATGTAAGGCAAGTTGGTTTTGGCTTTGCTGAGAGAAGCATTGACCAGCAGACACAAAAGTAATTGTACTGAAATGTACAGCCACTCGTTTCTCCTCTGGAGCTTTCCTTGAAACAGTCCAAAACAAGCTTCCACAAAACAGCCAAGATCATGTGAAATCAACAGGATGTGGAAACCTGATCATCTTCAGGCTCTTGCTTCTTGGGAGGACACTCTAGCTTTCCCTGTGAACTTAGCTTTGGGGCATTAGTTACTGTCTAAGTCCTGCTAAGCAGAAGTTGCTTAAGCAATAATTCATGGGTCACACCAGTTCAGACACATGCCTAAGATCAGTTCATTAACACACTTCTAAAGCATGTTGAGTAGATGAGCTCTGACTTCACAGTATTTAAAAATACAGTTTGAATCTGCTTGTCCCAGAAAAGACTTACAAAAATAGACAAAACTATGGGGCCTCTAATGATCCACCAGGTATTGGCATCAGTGTTAATGTCCCAACACCTATAAAAATAGAAGAGAAGGTGCAGTCAGTTATCAAAACATTGGTATCTTTTCAAGCAGGTTTAGTCTGTTTTGCACCTTATTCTCTCATTCTCTTCTCTACAAAACTAATTTCCTGTTCTCACTGAGTGGTACGTGTCTGGCAGAAAACTGCCCAGCTGCCCTGGACAGAAATAGGTCCTTCCCTTAAAGTAGGGGAACACTGTTCAAAATTTTGAAAAGATGAAGAGAAAGAAACAAAATTTCACCATTCAGAAAATTAAATACTGATGCTGAAAACATTGTGGTCTGAATTCATACCTGAAGGCTACTTCCTACCCTTGAAAATGTTCAAATGGAATTGGAAGCTTTTACTTGTATTGCTCAGCTGTACCTCTACTCTACCCACGCTAGGATTCAGGCTCCCACCACAGCAGGATGTTGATTGATTTACTTCCAGCAATTAGAAATAAGCAGGACCCCATGGAACAGCCTGCACAGGGGCTGCATGCTCCCCCTGGCATGCCAGCTTCCTCCACTCCATACCACTTACCCAATATTTTCATGGAGTTGCCTAGCAGTCGCCCATGCAGCCACAAACACTGTTGGGGCACCTGCAATTGGAATAACCAGTTACTGCTTCACAAGTCCATCCCAAAGGCAGACAAAACCCAGTTATTCTCACTGAAAGGAGAACCAGTACCCCATCCCAGGGCGATGAACCACCAGAGGAACTTCCTTTCCGAGAAGAAAGAAATCACCAGGAGAGTGTGGAGGTACAGCCCTTCCACCAGGAGCCAGCTGTAGTTAGACATGATGCAATACTGAAAGAAGACCATGGTGAGCTTACAGCCAGCCTGAGGAAAGAGAGGATAATTAGCTCCTGCCTGGGTTTGTGCCTACCTTCTAACAGAGAGAGCAAGCTGTAAATTAATCTTGGCAAATAGAGATTTTTTAGCAATTAGGGGACTAAATGGGTGTCCTCGAGACAGGGGTTCACATGACAAGAAAGCAGAGCTGGCACTCCTAAATGCATTAATCAACTGCCTCACTAGAAGAGCTGAATGTGTCATGGACACTTGGATTCAGGTTACTGTCTCAGGGGAATTTCACTGTTATTACCTTCTTAGTACCAGTAACACTAATATCACCTCAGAGAAGCACGTGAATATATTGTCAATACTTTTTTTCCCAAGAAAAGCAGTTGATAAAGACAAACTAAAATGTTCTCAAAATGTTAGTTTTTGCCACAAAAATCCAGCAAATCCAGTAGGTTAAAACAACACAAAACAAGCCTATTTTTGTTCCTCTCCCTAATTCTTATCTTTTAGTTTATAGCATTGACCATCATCTCCAGTGTTGCTCAGCCCTCCTCACACCCAAATTTTCAAAATAGTTTGCTGCCAATAAAAAGAAAAAGCCAAAAACATTTAAAAATTTGGGAGGTCCCAGACTCTCTGAGTGCAAGCCCTTATCTTACTATCAGGTCCCACACTGCAGTGTAAGTCAGCAATATTTAATGTGTTCTCAGAGAAGGGGCAGAGCATACCTCTCTTCTCCCATAACCCCTCATGATGAATATAAAGCTGGGATGGGGATTTCCTTCCCTATACACTAAATCCTGCTAGGAAATTGAGGGGTGGAGCAAGCTGGTGAGCCGAGGGTTACCGTGTATGCCCCACAGTAATTTGTGTCTTCAGAGGAAAACAAGACAGCATCCTTGATGAAGTTGGATGAGGCACGCAAAATGAATGATGTGAAGAGATGCATGTGGATGTAGTTCCTTGTGCAGCGAAGTCTTCTGCCAAAAAAAGAGAGAGATATCCAGTGAAGTGACATTCCTCACCAATGTAAGGAGCCTGTGGCTGTAAACAGCAGGTTTCAATCCTTAGTAGTGATAAACTGACAAATGAAGAAAAGTGTTTTTCTGTCTATGAAAGGAAGAGTAATACATCTCCCAAGAGGGACATCCTAGAGAAAACCTTAAAAAGCTACAGTCATATCTATTCCACTCAGGTACTAAAACAAGCTGAACATTGCCAAGAAAATTCTGATTTCATGCCAATATGCTTGTTCTAGCATCCCTCCCTCTTTTCTGGAGTAACATGAACCCAAGGTGTTTATTCACACCTGGATGAATCTGTTTATTCTGCCAGCACAGTGCACTTGTGCCTGCAGTGTTTTCTGTATTAAATCTCCACATAGTCTGTGTCCAGAGGCTGTGCAGCCTGAATATAAATTTGCAAAGTAGTTTGGTTTCCTTTTGCCCAGAGGTGCCGCCCTGACATTTACTGTAAGGGAAATTAATTTCACTGAATAAGCAGCCCAGTACAAATTCCAGGTTACAGGCATGAGTGAAGATAAGCTGAATGTCAGATTGCTAATAGAAATCTGGAACACCTTGCCAGAAGTCAGTGCAGTGGCACTTAGAGCAAAGTTTTAGCCACGGTCCCAAGTGGGGAAAAGAGCAGCAGGGGGAAAGACACTCTGCCCAAGGGACACTGAAATAATGGGAAGATCTCAGCAGGGAGTTGGTGCAAATGCCATTTGCAACATTCATCCAGCTGTGATTTGGAAAGAAAAGGAGAACACAATATATTGAGCAGCCCTGAAATTTTGTCATGATTTCTGTGAAGGTTTTCAGATATACTTCAATTTTAAGTTTGCCCATAAAGTCAGTAGAAGGATTTTTGCCAGCTGAGATGACCAGAAGTCCTGGCCAAAGACAAATCAGAGATGCTTCTCCTCACCTGAAGGAGGCCAGGACCACTAAGGCTATCATCAGTGTCACAAGGGAGGTGCAGTAGCCGATGGTGTACATGATCTTCAGGGTCATGAAATAGGAACGCTGCAGGGGAACATATAATCACATCTTTACCTTGCCCTGCCTGGTAGAGATCAGTCCACACAAAAAGAAGGATTCCCTCCTCCTATTTAATGAATAAATTTTCTTGTAAAATCAGCTACTGAAATTTCACCCTGAGCAACAATTTCCAATCACTTGCAGGAAGTATTCATGCTGAAAACCGCCAGTAGCAATAGCCCCACCTGGGTTAAATCACAACATCAATCAGTCTCTCCTAAAAGTCTTTCTCCCCTGGGCCCCAGAGCAGCAGATTTGTGGCCATGGGCACTCAGACTCACTCTGGCCTCGTTGGTTGTGTCGTTGACATTGTAGCCACAAGCAATATCAGGTCTTGGGTACGGGTCTGACCAGCCCTCGCTTGTGCAGTTTCGGTACACAAAACCTGTGCAGTAACAATAAAAAAAGACAGAATGGGTATGACCATTTCCAGTTGTATCTTTGTCCTCGTGGTTCAGTCACTAGGATTGCTCCAGAAGCCAGGAGATTATGTTGCTCCAGGCAGTGCACTCTGCATAGCTGGAGGTGAAATGCAGCTGAGCTGATTCTGTTGATACTTGCCCAGTGTACTTGTGTGGGTCATAATATTATTTACCCTCTCAGGGATGACTGTGATGGATGTGTTTTTATTAATTGCAACATAAATAATACTGCTCAGTACATCTGGTGTTTCTTGGCCACTATTCCAAGATCAGCAAACACATGACTTGTTCAATCACAGATTCAATCTCCATGCAAACCTGACACTCTACTGAATGCTTCCACCTTCTTACTGTGGTTTGTCATGCTCCAAATAGAACACAAAACTGTAGATGGTCACAGATTTTCAGTAAGATTTAAATGAATACTGAAAGTCTTTTTCCCACACTGGGCATTATTTTACCCTGTTGATTTCCTTGCTTGCTTGCAAATTAAAGGTTAGGAAGAAATTCCCCTCACTTAAGCTCAACTTCTGGAAAGCTGAGTACTTGAGTCCAATTGTGTCCCTTGTGGCTGTCTTCGGAGAAAAATAGGCATTTGCAGAATTCAACTCATTTTTCGGATTGGTTTCCGCAGAGGGCAGTTTGTCTGACCCTCTTCTGCTGGGATGTCTGACTTTTAGACTCCTAATGCTGAGTGAGATGAATGCCCAGCAAGTTGCATATGGCGGAGTGGGATAGTTTTGAACTTGTCCATATTAATGTTTGGTCCCAAAGTGGAAGTGGGAGATCCTGCCCAACACCACTTAAAATGTCACTGGAAGAAAGTGGCCCTAGCAGGTGTGTATATTAAATGCTGAAGAGAAACTTTTACAAAGAAGTAAAACCACTGTCCACTGTCCTAGTCACATTGATCTGTATGGTAATAATCATACTTTACAAACATGGGGTGAAATCCTGTCTTTGGTCCAGTGATGGCAATGCTAGCAGGTATTTAAAGGGGACATGAAACCAGCAGTCCTTCTTTGTACAAGCCTTGCCAGAGGGCACCAAAAAAGTCTATTTTTTCCCCACACATTTAGCCATTAGGACTTTAAGGTGTCTGGCTCTTGCAAAACATCCCTGCAGTGCAGAGGGAACTGCTGGAGATGCATATGCAGCAGTGTTTGGCAATGGTTTATCCTCTTTGGAGCCCTGCTTGAATTGTCAGGACAGAGTCAGGCTTCTGCTACCTCTGGGCTAATGCTGGTGACCTGACAGCATGCCTGCACTTGATTTGAACTCACCTCTGTAAACCTGCAAGGCACAGCAAACATGCTTAGAACCCTGAGTGGGAAGAGCTCTGGGTGTGTCATTATCAGACTATTATTCTGATGCTTTTTTGAACATCTTGTTCCAGCTTAGCATCTTTGAAAGGGCCAGGCTTTCTTTATAAGCCAGGTTTTCTATGTTTGAAAAGAAACATAAGTTTTCTATGCAGGCAAGCTCTCCCAAAAGGTTCTCCCCAACTTGTCTTGGCACCCGGCAAGGGGGTGGTGTGGTGGCAGATTCTCTACTTCAGTGTCAACTATTAAGACACACTTACTTAACTCAGAGCAAACCACTGTGCTTGTAAACATGCCTGTGACTGTTTTGTGCTCAGGCTGTCAAAGCACATCAGACAAAAAGAGGTGGAGCTCTGTGTTGGTGTTGCTATATGCAAAGCACAGGAGATTATGCCAGGAACATCACGTGGATGGACACCAGGAAAATTTTAACAGGGCTCCTTGGTTATGGGTGACACACACACACTGGGGAAACTGCAGCATGCTCCACTCAAAGCAGACTGGGGATCTGCAGTCTGACTAAGGATTTGGCTTAGTGTTGTTTACTGGTACTTTGGAATTGCCTAGGCAAGAAGGAACTCTGGCTAAAGGAATTCTGGTTGTGGAACTGGGGCCATCTGATGTGGCCTTTGCCTCTGAATCCTCAAGACTGTCACACCTTCCTTGACTCCATGCCTGAGACACCATGGTCAGTTCTGTTACTTGGTTCCAGTTAATTTTGTTTCTTTGGTCTGCTATGTAGAAAGGGACCAGACAGGCTGGGCTGCAAATGCAAGTCTAGATGTGAGCACAGAGACCAAGGTTTGGGCAGAGCCCAGAGCCATCCACATGGTTTAAAATATGGACCTTTGTGGCTGCCCATCTGCTTTGTAAGTGGTGAGGAGAGAACCTTTGCTTTTCCTTTGAAGCAAGCAGATCTTTGTTTTTCTTTTTCAAAATTGTTTCAAACAGGGCAATGACTGTAGCAATAAATAAACTGAGAAGTCACAAGCCAACCACAGTATAAAATCAAAGAAGGTGGCCATGTGAATGAGGTTAAACTATTGCTGACTTTGACCCAAAATGCCAGATGCAGAGACTGAAATAATATGCTGGTGACGATGGACCAGGTCTTGGGGATCTGTTTTGAACACTGATTATTGTTTATCAGTTTCTTGATAAGGAGGGCAACTAAAGTTTAAGCTGACTACCTCCAAGATAAGGCAGTAAACATCTGAGATGTAATTATGACCTTTGGATGTACAAATTCCTGTTTTCTTCCCCGGTGAGAAGACCAGAGGCAGGGAGCAGTTCCCTCTAGTGGCTGTACCGGCAGGGATTTCAGTTACTGCATTTAAGGGCCGGGATCACTCTGCTGAAGATGTAGATGCCAGACGGATGGTTTCTCCAGCGATCTATGCCTTTGTGTAGTTTATCCTTTGGCTTTAAATCAGATTAAAGGGCTCAAAGGGCAGATAATGTTCGTGTGTACAGAAAGTAGCAAGGTTTCTATTTTAATCTGAGTGGCTCGTGTCTGATTTCATTTAAAGAGCACTAAGTGCTTCTCCTCTGAGTTATGTAATCTTTATTAGACAATCTAATACTTTGTCTCCTGTTCCTCCCTTCATAAAATGAATCTGTCTGCTTTTCTGTAAGTACTGGACCTCATTAATCTGTGCCCTATAACTGAAGAATGCGAAACCCTCTTCTCATTTGAATCATTAACTCCCTAAAGAGAAATGTAAACACATTTCTTGGGCATTACTGAAAAGCAGAAATGAACAGGAAGCAGGCTTACTTAATAGCTCATGATTACTGTAGCCTTCTGGGAGTAAATTTCACTTCATTTCTAGCTTAGATATCCCAGAAAAAGGACAATAAGGATTGCTTGAGCTCACCTCTGTTTGAGTGAATTGTTTGGTGAGCCATGAAACCTGAATTTCCATGAGGTTGTGCCACTTGTATGGATCCTTTTACAGAAAAGAGAGAAATCCCCATTGCAGATAATCTCTTGATGAAGGCAAAAAAGGGGATCTTTTCTGCCTGCCTAGCTGGATGTTTTGCCAAAATTCATGTGAACCTAATGCTGTGTGTTTTGTCCCCATCAAGCTCCTCTGGGACCAGCCACTATCTCTAGGAGTTATTAAAAGGGAAAGACAGAAGTAAACACAGCACCTGAGTGGAAAGAACCCTTTCCTTTAAGAAACCATGCTAAAAACATATTTTTCAGGACAACATTTAATTCATGCACTTTTATATGTCTGGCTAGAAAAAACAAACACTTAAAAGATCTTGCTACTTTAATTCCAGGCTTTTTCATGTTCAGCTTAGTGTTGGAAACAGAGCTGCTAAGTAACTATTGTTCTTTAAAAGAAGGAGAGAAAAAAAATCAAGTTCAGACCTGAGCATGGTATCTTTGTAACTAAATAAAAAATAAAGTGTTTAATAAATAAGTGTTTAATAAAAAACACCTGGGCAAGAAAATCATCATTTTAGCATTACCTTTTTTCCCAGTCAGCATCTGGAAGAATTCAGGGCAGTGAGCATTGACAGTCTGTCCCACAGTGGATGAAGGCCAGCAGCTCATGTTATCCCACATTCCAGCACATCTGCCTGGGGGTGGGCAATAAGGAAATACCATACAGTGACATAACACCATGAAACTTCTTCCAACAATGAAACACTTGGATGTCTCCAAGCAGCACAAGACCATGCAATATATGTCCCACGGACCAAGGCAGCTCCAGGAACAAAGATTCTCAGTGCTCTGAAAAGCAAGCTGGATGAGACAGAGAAACTGCTGAGACCTGGATAGGACAGAGCAGGTCCTGATTGCTTCAAACCAGCCCCAGCAAGCTCCCAGACCTGTCCCATTCTTGTCATTGTTCCCACTGGTCTCTGCTAGACACACAAATAGCAATTAGAGTAGTTCTGAACTTCACATCAGGCCTTTTACTACCTAACTGTTTGCTGGTAACTACTGAATGGCCCTGGAAAGATGAAGGAAATCACATGGAAATTTTTAAACTTATTTTCAGTCTTTCTAAAGCTTTCACTTTCAGTCATCCTAATGCTTTCCTTACACAGCATTTTTGTAAATAGGAAAACATGCAACTATATGACCCTGCTTGAGCAGGGAGGTTGGACCAGATGATCCATTGGTCCCTTCCAGCCTCACCCGTTCTGTGATTCTGTGACTAGGAGCTTAAACAGCTTCAGGATGATACTTAAACCACAGATCACTTAAATCACAGACTGTTCTGAGTTGCAAGGGACACACAAAAAGAGTACAACTGTAAAGTGAATGGCCCATTTGGGGATCACACCCACAACCTAGACATCATTAGCACTGTGCTCTAACCAGTTGAGCTAATCTCATCATACTGGAGAAAGGATAGAGAGGAACAGCATCAATGTCTTCCTTTTATCACCATAAATACTCTTTCACTGTGCTCAGGCTGTGGTGAAGTGAACAATGCCAACAAACTACTCACTGAGCTTGACTGCCCAGACTTACCCATCTCCCTCAGTTAGGTGCAAGGGCTGCTTATTTTATGGATGGGCTTTGTCACGGTCCCCTCTCGAAGTCAGGGAGTCAAGTCACCCTCAACTCGACTGTATTGCCTTCTGGCAGGGCTGGTAGAGATGCATCAGGGAGCTCATCTGGTGGCCACTGGAGCAGAATATGATGGTGATCTGTACTTAAACATCTTGTTTAGGTGCTGCATGTTGCTATGGATTAATTTTGGCCTGAGGTTCAGAGTGTTAGTGGAGAAGACCTACATTTGATGTTCTTTGTACCAAAGAGAAACTGCAATCTTACCATTTCTTATATTGCTCTTCTCCAGATACAGGTTGAAATCATTCAAACTCATTCCCTTTTGCCTCCACTCCCTGTCAATGGTTTTAGCACAGCCCTCTGAGGTTTCTGCAACATAACAGGGGAAAGAAAGGCCACTGGGGCATGTCAGGACTACCCTGTTCCTGCTGTATTCCAACGTGTGCCGTCTGCCCTGCATGCTCCCTGAAGGATGAGGGGAGGAAGTGCTGACCAAACACTCTCCTCAAACACTTCATGTTTTATAAGGCCAACCTCCATTAGCCTGACAAAAATATTTACATTTCTAGAAATGTATTGATTTCCTCCTGTGCAAGAGTCCTAGTGCCTGAAAGTACAGAGATGTTCACAGCCAGGGCAGCACCTCAGCCCTGATGTCCTCCCTGTGCCAAAGTTTATAAGTCTTGGAAAGGATTTACTTCAAAGCAAAAGTTTAAAGGCAAGCAAAACTTCACCTTGGGTGATATTTATGACTTAACTTCCCACATTGTTTGGTTTATCAAACCTTCATGCCAATACCACAGGCATAAAACCTCCAAATCAGACCCAATGCACAGAAAAACCTGGCAAAATTATGATGTTGGGTGGTTTCCATCCAGGAAGAGAAAACAAAAATTAGCTGAGCTATTCCTCTTGTAGGTGGGCTTCTTGCCACTCGTCATGGATGAAAGCTGGTATCTCCCATCCCCAGCTAGATAAAGAGCCTCGGGGTGGAGACAAAGTACAGCAACACCTCCCTCACATGGCCCTGTGCCCTTTGGGATCTCCCTCAAGCAGCACTCAGAGCATTCTCCCAGCAGCAATACACAGTGTCACTATGATCAGGGGTTCTAGGTCTCCAGTAGCTTCTCCACCCTGCTCCTCGCTCCCAAGAGAATTTTTTTGTCTTCACTCATGCACAAAAAAGAGTGTAAATGTGTCTTGGGTTATGTTAATATTACACTGCTCCCTTTCCCAAGCTAATGTTATCATAAGGGCAGAGTCCCTCTTCCCTTTTACTGCAGGAGGATTAGAAACACTCACTGCTCAGGTACCTGATTGCCCAGTAATGAACTTCTGTGTTTGTGCCATCTTCAGAGGAATGTGAGCACTGCAACAGGGATGTCATGGTGGAAGTTTTTCCCCTGCTTTGTCCTTTCTCCTGCCTGTGCCAGTCAAAGCTTCTGGGGCAGGTGCAGGAAGGATGAGGTGTGGAAGCCACACCTTGTGAAGCCACCTTTATTCCTCCCTGCATGACCCACCAAGGGTATGCACTGAATTCCTCAGCTTTGTTTCTTTCTTCCTCAAACTGAAAGCCTTGTATGGGATTTTCTCCACATGGACTTAGGGCATGCAGATACTTTAAAGGCTGGAGGTATTTTCAGATGTTCTATTTCCCAGAATAGAAGCATTACCCCCTAATTTACCAAGGTAACAAATCCGTCTTAGAGTTTGGTAGAATTTTAGGTAGAATTACCCCATTAAAAAATTCCAATAACAAAAGGCCTTGAGTGGATTTTAAGATGTGGATCCAGTTTAAAATTGGATTAAGTCTCTGCTGAGAAGCTACTATTTGACTGAGATAGAACAAGACGGTCTGTAAAATGGTATTGCCTGCTAATGCTAGTACGGGTCCACACCTGCACGGTCCTGTGGAGTTTTGCTTGTCTGCATCTGTGGAGCTCTGGTGCCAAGGCAACACAGAGCTGAACATTAGAGCCATCTCACAGGATTAAAACAGAGAAAGAAATAAGCTGACAAACCACCCTTCACTGAAGGAAACAAACAATACTGATTTATTAATATCATCAAACTTCTTCATGCAATGAAATAGATCTGCCTTGTGGAGTACCTGGAAGCTTGCCATAAGGTATTTTGTCACTGCTACATGGCTGCAATGCCCTAAAGCTGTGCTCACACCCATCAGTCTGCAAGGGACAGGGATAAAAGAGTGACAGAGAAAAATGCAAGGCATCCTAAGAAACCAGGCAATAGATCTTCCCTCTGCGTTCTGCCCTTTGGCCGGGACATAGTGGACTGTTCTGTGTTTCCAACACTCTGTTAGAGGGGAAATTTTTGAAACCAAGAACACACTTTAGCTTCACAGGGTTTCCTGTCTGTGGCCAGGAGAGCCTGCACACAGCACATCTCATGGGAGCTCCTTCTCATGCTGGTGAGAACCTTGCCCATGTTATGGCCCACAGAAATGATGCAGAATCAGCTCAGTCTGTGAGATGCTGTGAGTGACACGACCCCATCCTTAGCGGTGATGGCTGGTGACACACAAAAAAATAGTCACATTGCTGCCTACTCCCAATGTTCTGAGATGCTGACCCAGCAGCTGCCCAGGGGAACTAACACACAGTTCAGACAAGGTTTAATAATCTCTTGCACATGACCCCAGTTGCTCAGCTGTGAAAGCAAAACTGTCTACATGATGAGGACACAGTACCACAACTTTCCCAGGCCAAAAAACTCTTCTATATGATGATAAATGCTCACTGAAATTCAAGAACTCTGTTAGGTGACTGTAACTTGGAACAAGGAGGAAACAATGAGAACCTTCAAGCCGTGGGATTTAAATGTTGGCTGCTGGTCTTCATTGATTTTTAAGGTAAATATTTAAGTAAATTTACACTTGCTGGGGTGACTTTTTAAATTATCCTTGTCCAAGAAGGGTTGCAATTTGCAAGATTTTGTTGCTGGTGTGTTCTCCAGTTATGAGAATAACAGTCAAGCAGCTATTCCCACAACTCTTCCTGTCACAGTAAGGTCAAAATTCCACTCTCAAAGCCTTGTAACAGATCTTACCCGTTTTTTTGCTCCTAAAGGAGAGATGTATACTAAGTGCATACCTCCTATGGGAACAGATACTGGGGTATCTGAGTTTGAGGAACCCAGTCCATGTGAGAGCAGCTTTTATCATGTGCATTTGTTCAGTCTTTTTACCTGAGCTCAGAAGCAGATCATTTTCAGTTGTTCTGTTCCTTGCCTCCAGGGAAAGAGTCTCCACACACTTTTCCTCCTCCCTTTTCAGGACGCCCAGAAGGTCACAGACAGGTGGAATAGCTTCGATCTACAAATTTTAAAAGCAGTGGAATCACTTTTCATCTTAAAACATATAAAATCTCAACAGAATCTACCCTTTTTATGCTCATATTACCCATGGAGGTCTATCACTTGATTGTGGGCAATATTTCCTTGAAATACAGACAGTTTTCCCAGTTAAGTCTGCATATTTGTAGTAGCAGCTGGCAAGCACAGACTGAGTTTATGTCTTCTCTCTTTTGCTGACATTACTGACATTGAGAAAAATGTGTTATTCCGCTAAATTAAGTACATGAACAGGATGCTCTTCCAAAAGACTGCAGAAACATCCAGAACACTGCTGGAGTCTCCTAGAGTAACAGAGAATTAATCACTCACCCATGGCAGTGTTAAACCATACACCTGGCAGGTCATTTTCCTGGGCACAAGTGGTCCAAATACGCCCACTGGTTGCAGACCACCTAAGCCTGTTTCACTGCTACCATCTGGTAACTGCAGGAGCCCACCTGAATGCAGAATCTCACCCAAATTTTTGTGAGAAGCTAGATGGTAATTTGCCCTGAGGTCATTTTCTCATCTTCCCAGCCTCCTTTCTCATAAAACCATTTAGAAATGTTAGTGTTCACTCAATCCTGACATAGCAATTGAATGTGTGTTTATGTTTTATGCAGCTGGACCAAAATGAGTGAAAAAATCAAATAGCTACAGACCATTAAAATGACAAGTATTGAAAATCATTGCACAGTTATTTGCAGGACAAGGTCTTAACAGATACATCATTCAGGAAAAAAGTACTTTTTCCCTTTCTGTTATTTTACCAGTGTCTATTCCTTTTGACACAAGAGACCTGAATATAAGTGGATGCCCACTGTAATGTATTAGAAAATTTCTCTCTAATGGATAAACCCAAAATCTCTATAAATTCTCACAATGGAAATTTTATGTATATATATATATAAATGCATATGTATCTATATACATAATGAAGAGATTAAAAGTCAGTCACCAGGCTCTATTAGTTGAAAAGTATCAGACAGAATTTGTTTACGTTCTTTGTTCAAGAAAGTTAACCCATCACATTATTGCTCAACCTAATAAATCTTGTAGCATTGCTGATCACTTTCAGATTAGATTTGGGAAAAAGAACAATCCCTGAAAACCTTGTAATGAGAACTATTAGTTTTCTACAATTAAATTTTAGCATATCAGACATTAGAGACCATATTCCCACTGTTTTGGCTGGAAATTTTTTGAGTATTCATCTAATTGGTCTGGTGTGTTCAGTATCTTTCTCCCTTGTCTTTTGTGTGTCATGAAATAAATTAACTAGAAATAACCTATTTTTTCACAATGTAATGAATTTTCTGGAATCACACATGCAAAGACTTTATATGAAAGAAACTCTCTTCTGATGCCAGGATTTGAATGCTGAGCATTTGAAATGGCCAACGTAACCAACCTGGTTTGCGTGAGGGTTTTTAAGATGATACTGAACATATGTAAAAATAAATGCTAGGAATCATGTCAACAATGATCTCAGGAACAGGGGAATACTCCATCTTAAAAAAGCCTTTACATTGTGTGGGCTCTCTTTTCCTTTCAGAAATGTGGATCCTAAGAAAATTTTAGTTTTAGAAAGATTTAAATTGTCTTATTTCATTATGGCTAGAGTGAGGCCACACACTTTTAGCACACCCAGTTGTGAAGATCACCCTGATGATCCGATACAGCATTGCTTTCTTATACTAAATGTGTTGTTCAAGCACGAATACAGCATAGGTAGTGCCTTACAGTTACTGTTTTACCCCACAAAGTGATGTCCACCTTATTCTTATTCAGCTGGATACCACTTCCTGGTAATAGATATGCAACTAACAGGATTTTAAGCCCAGGGAAAGCAGAGAGCTTCCAGGTGCAGGTTTAAAGACCTTGTTTTCCTCCATCATTGTCCCTGAGCCAATCTTTGCCAACACTGGCATCCGAGGGGGCAGGCTGGGTGTGAGCGCTAGGATGTTTGCGGAGTGATGTGAAATCCGTTTTCCCTGCCATGGCCGGATAACCCCACTCTGCTACCAGCTGTGCTCCATCTCACTCGTGTTTACCATCCACAAGTGGGAGCAAACAGCCTGCCCCTGCTGCTTGAGAACGAGCAGGAAAAGGGGCTCCTCTACGTGCGGTTTCTATGTCTCTTCCTAAACAGTTCCCTGAAACAGTTTTGATCTCCTTGACACTTCACCAGCTACTAAAAGGAAAATTAACTCTATCCCAGCTGAAACCAGGACAGAGAGAAAGACATCCTCATATTTTGTTTCAAGACAAGATACCAAATCCATTCTAAACAGAGATGACTGTGATAAATAGATCTCCAGAATAGGCAAAAAGCTGTAATATTAATATCGACAGCCAAGACAGCTTTTAAAGTGTGAAGTGAAAGGATATTAACATTATTCATAATTCACAGCCATTTCATTTTAAAATAAGTGGATTTAGTGTAATGAGAGGATTTAAGGAGCAAAAGATGCCTGGCAACATGAAAATAGGTATTTTGAAAGATTAGAGGAACCAATAGAAGGAGTGCTCTTGGAGACATCCTGAGCAGTGACATCTATTTTCAGAGATCTTTAGGTAGTACTAAGAATAAGAAATCAAAATTACAAGAAACCTATCACAGTCACTGTTTTTACTGCAGAAGATGATCAAAAGGCAAAATATTTGAAGACTGCATTCACTCTTTTATTAAAATGTCTAGGCAGAGCTCAGGTTTTCTCACAGTTGGAGCCAAATCCCCTGCTGGGACAAATAAATTGATTTTTCCATTTGTTGTAATGAAACAGTGATTTGATCCATTCCTAACTACTCACACCCAAGCTGGACACATTTCACCCCTTGTTTTATATGCATTCAAAATCTGAATAACCTGAGCAGCACCTGGAGATCACAGTCCAGGTTCCACTCTTCTTTCTGACTGATCCAAGCACCTGGAGCTCAGCAGTGACAATCTGCATCATAAATCTCAGTAAAGTGATAAAACTTTAAAAAAACAACTAATTCAAACTTTGTGGTGTTAATATCACTTCACGTTCCTTTAATCTGAGTCCAGGAAGGCACTGCTAGACATGGGCATTGCCCCTTATGGGATTGATTGCTGGTGTAAATCAGTAAAGCTTCTCTGAATGGGGTCAAACCTTTCCTCGTTCATCACAGCACCTGCTGTGTTTGTCAAAGTGGGTTAGTAACACTGCTGTCTTTATAAAGGTGGGGAAACTGAGGCATCCAGCATCTAGTCATATGGCCACTGTCAATTAGTGCAGGAAACAGCAGAAGCAAGAATAAAATTTTAAAATCCCAGGTTCTACGCAGATCTTTCTAAACAGAGACACCACCACTTCATGGAATAGAGGTGCTCAGAATTTCTCAGATAACGTGTGATTCCATGCAAACAGGAATAAATAGATCTGAGCACCTACCGGGACAGCTGAAATCCAGAAGAAGATCACCCACATGGTCCACATAGTCAAACACTGTCTGTTTTCTTCATCTCTCATGCATCAGAGGTCAGCAAGCTGTTTGTATGCTCTCCAGCGTAGCTCCTAGCTCTTTTCACTTCATCATTTTCCCTCCTTGCGTTTTTCCCTTCCCAGCTTTGACCATCCTTAGCCAATGTTTCTCTCCAGCTGCTGAGCTCTAGAGAGCCTCAACAGCGACAGGACCCCCTCCTCCCATCCACCCTGCAAACTCTCCTCCTCCTTTGCAGAGGCGCCCTGTCCCAAGAATTACAGCACCTCTCGAGCATGTTCTTACTGTTGTCTGCCTTCCTTCCTGGCTATTATTCACTGTTATCAACGGGTGTCGCTGGGTAATGATCATTCCTCATGCTCCCACGATAAAGGACCAAGCATGACTCCCCTGTAAGATGTCAGCCCCACAGTGGCAAGGACAATCAATCAAGGGGAAGTACTGCCCTGGAATAATTGCTCTGCTGAGAAGCCTGAGTTGGAGGAATGTAATTCAGGCTGTCTGCACTGCTTCTGCTCTCGACAGCTCTGCACATGTTTCCCACAGGGAACACACATCCCTGAGAGCCAGAAATCAGGACGCTGGCAGATCTTGCTGCAGGTGATCCAGCTGCCTGCATGTCCCACCAAGCCCAGCTGAGCACAGCTGCCAGAGCCGAAGACAACTTCTAGTCTGGGATAAACAGGGAATCTGCTCTTCCCTTCAAAAGAGGACTTCAAATACTCCCTAGACTTCATCATCTTATTCAGCATCTGAAGAAACAGCCAGTCTGCATTTCATCCCAATGCTATAGGCTGCAACGCATCATTGTATTTGGATCCCACTGGTACCTCATTTTTGGGATGCAGATTCCAGACATCCTGGGTTTCCCAAAGACCGTTCCTTGGCAGTCCCCTCACCTGTCACCAGAGCACTCTCTGTTGTTCTGGTTTTGTTTCTGTAGCAAAACTATTGTAAAGGGGCTGTGTGCTTAGCTGGGTGTGAGCTCCCAGCTGCCGAGGCAGGCACTCCAGACCCTTGCTTTCACATTCACTTCTAGGACAATACTGAATATGGCTTAAAAAAAGAGCCAAAGTTTGCACAGTGTACCAGTGCTCTTTCTCAAAGCATGACAGTCTTCAGCTTGTCTCAAAACATCTTTTACCACCTATTCCAATTTACCACCAGACAGGTCAAATTTAATGAAGGGCTGCCCAGAACACATATGTGCTCCAGGTTCACCAGTAAAGTCAGTGACTAGGAAAAATACATGGTTAATTGCCTGTGTGCAGAAAACCCTACCATTGGATTAAACAAGTCATCTGCTGAGCAGCACAATGAAGGAATTTGAGTTTCCTAGCAAGTGCTGCCCTTTCCATGCCCATCTTGACTCCAATTCCTCTCTGTTTGTGCTCGTGAAGATCGTTGAGTTGCAGTACTCCCTCTTTCCCTACACACCATCCTCCTCTCTCCTCACAGTCCCAGAGCAGCAGCCAGGCAAGCAGCAGCATTTGCTTAACTCCACACTAGCTCTGTCCTGTTCATCCACCACACTCACACAGCATCCTTCCCCCCACAATGGCAAATGCTTCGATCTTCCTTGCCCCAGTCCACTAACCTTGTAGTGATTTTCATTTCTTGAAGACATTTGCTTCCCCACAGAGCTTGGTTGAAAATATCAAAGAGTTAAATAAACTGTTGAAAGGGGGTCTGAGATGCAGCCAGACAATGTCACTGTAGTAGTCAGAAGGAACCACACTGAAAATGCTGCATCATCTCGGTGGGGTGCCAAATCTTTCGCTCTCTTCCTTTGGCTTAAGGAATATTTTATTATTCCATTCATTTTGCAGCATCTTCCCCTGAAAGCCAGCACTCTTTCTTGCATTTATGTAATTGAGAAAGCTTTGCTTCTGAATATACTTTGGAATATGGGTTTTTTTCCAAAATAGGCTCAGGAGCTGGAGAGTCAATGTTGCATTTAAACACCAGTGGTGTGAATTAATATTTTGTGATCCTCCCATTTTATTCACATGCAGAATGAGTGTTTGAAAGAAGATGGATGCAAAATAAAACCTGGGAAATTCTCACCTGTACAAACCATTGCTTGACTCACAGCAGATGTCAGCCCAGTGGGACAAACAGAGAGAGCTGGGAAACCTAACAGCAGCTGCAGACTACAAAGGATTATTACCAAGAATTCACCAAGCCCCAAATGGGACATTTGTTTAATTAAACAATAGCTGTGTGTATTTGCTTTTATACCTACTCAGTATACCCCTTGTAAATTTGTCACAGCTAGAATTGCTTTCAAGTCTAATATCTAAACTGGGACAGAAACACCTGAATTTGTTCACACAATTTCAAAAAGCTTTTTACTTTAACTTCAGGAGTAAATAAAAGAAATTACTTTGCTTTGTACTTCTCTGATTGTAGGATTGTTTACTTATCAAATACTAACCAACTTTGATTGTAAATATTTATTTATTAATACTTAAAAATTCCATTAGTGCTTGAAGCAACTAAACTTTCTCCTCCCTTTGCTAAATAATTAAATTGTTTGCAATGCCTTTACTACAGCTTGACAGTCAGGCCACACATTTTTCATCTGACATTTGGAATACAGAGATGAAATTGAGTCAAGAATCACCTATTTAAACCCTGGTTAACATCCTTTATTTATATCAGCCTTCCCAAAGAAATCTGAAGTTTTGTAGGCTGATAAATCGCTCTTTTCACTTGCCTTTTACACTGATTTGGTGATTCCCAGGAAATTTACAGAGTGCTTCTCCAGAGCTGCATCATGTTTAGACCCTCTGATACAGAAGCAGATATGGTTTTTGGTTTACACTCAGCTATCACTGTCCAAACAGTCTGATGTACATGTGAATTGTGAGGAGGAATTACCTCTATGTTAGAAAAACTGAAAGTGAACAATTGTATTCTTAGAATATGTAAGAAAAAAACTCATTATGGAAATAATTCTGGCTTTCTATATTATGCCTATATTTAAGACATCATGTCAAGGATATAGGAATAGTTTAATAATAACCGTAAGCAATTGCATCATACTAAGTATGGGTACTGTGTTCTGGGATCTGAATTTATGATCTGAAGGTTGCTTGCTTACTTTTTGTCCAAAATGAATGTTGCACTACTTTTGAACACATTTTACCCCTGTGTTAGAAAAACTAGAAGTGATTTATTTTATTCCTAGTGCAGATCAGCTGTCTGAAAAACAAAAAAGAAGGGAAGAAAACTTTGCTTTCTTTGCTTTCCCTCCTCCCCTGTACCCATTTAGGCAAAACCCCTCATAATTTATGGGTGGTATGAAAAATACACTGAAGAATGGTTTCCAGGATTAATTTCCAAGGGGTGTTTCCTTAATGCTGAAAGCGAGAACACACGAGTGGGGAGAGGTGAGGGGGGAAAGAGAAAAAGGGATGGTTTCGTTTTGTTTTGTTTTAATAATATTGTAATAAACCTTTCAAAATGTGTTTTAAACAAAGTAAGAAAAATTTAGGTGTACATACATGAGAGCACTTAAAGGGAAAGAAGTGTCTCTGCTTTGTCTGTGGCCACACCGGGAATCCTGAAAACGATGCTTACGGGGGACGGGGAGAAAAAATAATTGTTTCTTTCTCTTTTTTTTGTACTTTTGCTATCAGAGGAGCTGGAGTGCCGTTGTGAGGATCCCGCTCTGCCCAGCCCAGAGTGGCGCGGCCCAGCCCGGCCGCCCCGTTGCCGAGCGACCGCCGCGGGGCCGCCGTGAGGGCCGGGCCGGGCCGGGCCGCGGGGCTCCGGGAGGGCTAACGCCGGAACCGGGCTGTGCCAGGGCTCTGGGAGAGCTGACAGGGGGAACCGGGCTGTGCCGGGGCTCTGGGAGAGCTGACAGGGGAACCGGGCTGTGCCGGGGCTCCGGGAGGGCTAACGCCGGAACCGGGCTGTGCCGGGGCTCTGGGAGGGCTCACAGGGGGAACCGGGCTGTGCCGGGGCTCTGGGAGGGCTGCTAGAGGAACCGGGCTGTGCCGGGGCTCTGGGAGAGCTGACAGGGGAACCGGGCTGTGCCGGGGCTCCGGGAGGGCTAACGCCGGAACCGGGCTGTGCCGGGGCTCTGGGAGGGCTGACAGGGGAACCGGGCTGTGCCGGGGCTCTGTGAGGGCTCACAGGGGGAACCGGGCTGTGCCGCGGCTCCGGGAGGGCTGACAGGGGGAACCGGGCTGTGCCGCGGCTCTGGGAGGGCTGCTAGAGGAACCGGGCTGTGCCGGGGCTCCGGGAGGGCTAACACCAGAACCGGGCCGTGCCGGGGCTCCGGGAGAGCTGCCAGGGGAAGCGGGCCGTGCCGGGGCTCTGGGAGAGCTGCCAGGGGAAGCGGGCCGTGCCGGGGCTCCCTCAGGCTGGGGGCCGTGGCAGCGGCAGGTACGGGCTGTGTGTACAGCGATCCCTCTCCCAGCCTCGCGCAGCTGTAGTGGCTTTGCTCCGCATCCTTCGGTGTGGTGAGGGGTGCGAGGAGCTCCGAGACACGAGAAGGGATTAGAAAGCCCGAGCGCTGACAAGGGCATTAACCTGGTCTGAGGGCGTTCGGGGTGAGTTTTGCCATTGGCTCCCACGGTTTCATAGCTCTCTCGGTGGCTTCACACGCACAAAAAACAATCGATAGACACAGCTGTCTTGGAAAATTTAAGAACGTCAGGTTCTTAAGAACCTTCTCAGACATTCCCAGACCTTAAGGATTTGTCCTGTGTTAGCCCTTTGTGCAGCACGCAGTGTGTTACTGAAGTTGGTGAGCTATGATGGCATCAATACTGTAAATTATCGAAAAGGTTACACCGGGAATCCTTTGAGGAGGCTTATGTCTGCCTATACCTTTTCCAATCTTGCATTCCAACTGTGGAATGCTGACTGGGAGAAGGAGGGTGGCAGTGGTATAAATTAAAACCTGAAGAACACAAGTGGAAAAAATGTAAGCCTTATTCTTATGTTTAGAAATCTTTTGCAGGGTTTTTTTCTGAGTTTGTTTGGTCTCTCTACCTCAGAAGAAATTTATTGTTGTGCACAATAATGCAGCTTCTATTACAGGTTTTCCATTGTGAGTGGAAAATTTCTGCTTGGAGTTATTGAGTGGAAAATATTATGAAGGCCAGGGTCCTGCTAGCACATTATTTTAAGCTTCTTGCTTATTTATTATTTAATACTGCACAAAGCCATAAATCAAAACAGCACTTTATGAGCTTGAAGCACCTCTCAAGTTGTGCCTGAAAGATCTAAAGCAGACTGGAAAATCAGACAAATACCAGAGATGAGACCATAAAACGTAATGGGGGATGTAGAGTAATGATTCAGCTTTGAAACTGTTGAGTGCTGAAAATCCGAGCATCGCTTTTGAATTCAGTACTTGTTCTAAAAGTATCATGTCTTTTTCTCCATGTGGTTTTCCAGTTCATGCAAAGCCAAGGGGTCTGCATGCTGTATTTACGAAGATAACTTCTGCTGGATGAATCATGTCTGGTGTCTTTATTATGTAAAATTTGCACTTGTCATTAGAGAAGTTTATGTTCTGATAAGTCTGCATACTTAGCACAGGATCTGTAATGCCTGTGGGTTTCTGCATTTACAGTTATCTTCACTGAACAAATAACCCAGATGATGCTATCCAAACAGAAGATTCAAATGCCAGTTTTCTTATCCCTCATATTAATACTTAAAAATTAAAAATTAATCTGCAAGTTAGCAATTTGAGAGATTGAAGGAAAATCTCTGCAGAAATGAGTTCAATTAATGAGTGGAATTAACAGAACCTGCTCTCTCCTCTCTGCTGGGGGACATAAAGGAAGAGAGAAATGTTTTACACAGACCTGAAGGAAAATGTCCTCAGCGAGCCTTAGAACAGATGCCCTAAGTGCTAGGCCTTGCAGTGGGAGCAAGGTTTCCATGAAATGGAATCATTCTCTCCTTGTACTTAGCACACACAGAGTAATCTACTTCAGTAGGGGAAAAAAAAGTAGCTCCCTCTCCTAAATGTTTTTAGGCAGTTTTAGGCAACAGATATTATCAGTGTGAAAGAAGACACTTTGATCATTATGTTGTTTTCATTTGACCCCAGACACTGAGGAATTTTAGTGCCATTGAGAGCCTGTTTCTGTCCTAACATGGACCTGGTTCAGTCAGGCTCCCCAGACATCACAGTCGCTCAGGGGTCCTTCAAGAAAGTACCCAGTGTCCTGAGCAGCCTCGTGGAGGAACCAAAAAAAAGACATGCTGTCCCCAATCACCTGCTGGAATCAAGTAAGTTCCTGCTCTCTGTCTGTTCCAAACCTTGTGGTAATTCTAGGACACATTTGGCTGTTGTTTTTCTTGTAACTCCCATCCTGTTGCTTAAATTGCAGCTTCCTGAGAGCCCAAATCGTGGGAGGGGTAGTCAGAAAAGAAATAGTAGCTGTGCTGATCCTGGCTGACCCTAAAGTTTTGGGGTGGCTTGTTGAAGCCATGATGCCAAGAAATGAACTGGTGGCAGGATCATGGGCTGCTATAACTTTCCATTTATAAATTCATGCCTACTTAAAAGGAGAAATAATCTCTTTTTTCTTTTCTTTTTTTCCTTGATAATAAATCAGTATAGCATAACTAGACTGCATCACTGAAAGTACCACTCATCATGTGTGTTTCTGGTCTCTTTTTCTCCTTGTTTTGTGGTCTATAGAGATTTATTTAGAAAGTCAGAGGAGCAGGGTTGTACAGGCTGAGCCTGCTGTGTTACACTATGGAGGGTATGAAGTTGGAAAACATCACCAACAGATGCTGGTAAGTTTTGGAACAGGGATCCCCTTGAGGGTCATAAAAGGACAGCAGAATCTGAGTTGATTTCTTGTGGTCATGAGGCCTTTGGCCTGTGGAGTGCTCTAAAAAGCAGCACTTAAATTCGGTGGAGATGCGTGCCAGGCTGTGAGCATCACCCTGCTTTATACTCCCTGATTCCCATGTCTGCATCAGTGCTTGTGATATGTGACTTGCACATCATGAATGAAGGATTTGGACTTTAACTGCACAAGAGACTTGTTTTCAAAATGTCCTTGGACTGTCACTGTGTCTGCAAACACGTTCACTGGTGGGAAAATTTTGAAAGCATCTTTGGTCTTTTGCCAAGAACAATTTATTCTGAGAAAGGAAATTCTATGCATAGGTTTGATTGCCTTTCCTTGTGAATGGTTTGGGTATTTCCTTTTCTACTCTCTGCTTTCCCTATGTCTCCCTTTGTTATTCATGTTTTAAATGTTTTGAGACAGAGGTCGGTAGTTACGTTGGACTAGGTTCTTTTAATATAATGAAGGTAAACAAATGCAGGAGGATTTACAGGCTGAACTGTCGCTATCCAAAAGTTTGTTGGTTGTACACCAAAACACAACCATGAAGTATTATGTAATTACTGTTATTTGAGATGTCCCTAAAAGTGATCAATAAATTGTTCCAAATAAAATATTTGTTCCTTTTGCACAAAAGCAAAACAGCATCAGAATTTGGTTCAATAGTAGCATCTTTCTAGCAAGACTAACTGTTATTCCTTGATTAAAAATTGTAACTTGTTTCCAAAGAATAAAAATGCAGGATGTAAGTTTTGCATAGCTTTCTTTTAAATTCAGGGCATATTTAGAATTATTTCTGCTAAAGTAGAAATTATTACTTCTCTGCAATGGAAGGTTTTACAAAAAGTACAGTTGGCATTCTTAACTGACCTCTTATATTGTAAAGTGTTTCATGGTTTGTGTGTTCTTTTGTTCTACAGAAGCTGATAAATATTTCTACCAATGCAGTAAACCTTCACATAATACCACCCCAGACTACATATTTTCAGATCAAATACAACAAAACAGTAAGTGCCAGAAAGTCTTCACACTGCTCTTTGCATGCAGCACAGGTTTTGTGTCATATAAGCAGCTTTTACATGGCTTCTAATTGTTTTGTGTCATTTTCTAGCACCGGCTTGTCCCTGGTTTGTCCCTTGTGGTTACTGTTGATTTTTGCCCTGATGAATGGAGGTATTACTATGACTGCATCCGACTTCACTGTGAGGTGAGGATTCATTGCAAAACACAGAGTTGTAATAGAATGAAACAAGTATTGGAGCATGATGATAATGATAAAGATACAGTTAATCTGCAAGAGACACATAGATTTATTCCCAGCGAGTCTTGATTGGAGTATTTAATTTAAAGAATTAAAATTTTTTCTCTGTAAGCATCCCAGAGCAGTAGGCAAGATTATATAACTTATTTTGCTATTCTTTGCCAGTAGATCAGTCTTTGTGCCACATTGATGTAATGTCTTAGCTGAGCAGCTTTGAGGAGCTCTAGAGAGTTGCATAAAGTATGGAAAGACAGAAGGATACTGAAAGCAGGTAGAATACTAATATTCTGAGGTACAAAACAGTGAAATCTTGAAGATGTTTTATGCCCACTTATTGGCCAACTACTAGAGAAACATTTACTTCTGTAACAGGCTGAGAGAGTTGGGGCTGTTTCAGCCTGGGGAAGAGGAGGTTGCATGGAGGCCTCAGAGCAGCCTTCCAGTATCTGAGAGGGACTACAAGGAAACTGGAGGGGGACTCAGGAACTATAGTGATAAAACAAGGAGTAATGGGTACAAACTGAAAGACAGGCAGTTTAGGTTAGCTATTAGGAAGAAATGCTTTACTGTGAGGGTGGTGAGACACAGGAACACAGGGGAGGGAGTTGAGGATGTCCCAACCCTGGCAGTGTTCAAGGCCAGGTTGGATAAGGCCTTGGTCAGCCCAGTCTAGTGGGAGGTGTCCCTGCCAATGGCAGGGGCTGTTGGGACTGGATGATCTTTAAGGTTCCTCCCAACCCTTAACATTATATGATTCTATGATTTACTAATTGTAAGATATAAATATTTGCACTTGTTTGTTTGTTTGTTTGCAGGGAGAGGAAACCTTTGCTGTTCCTATGCATGCTTACCCTGCTATGAATGTTGTAGAATTTCCATCATTTATTAATCTGTCTGATGTATCAATTGGTCAGAGGTGAGTTAAAGGACAGACATTTGTCCACATTTTGCAAGACATGCCCAAGCCCTGAAAAATCCCATTTTCCTCTATTCATACAACATAATGTCTTGAAAGCCTTAAGAAAAACCTCAGCTATCATCTGGACTGCAAAATAATTCAGTATATGAGCTGTTTCAGGTGCATGTTCACCATAAGGTAAATGCTGTGCAAGCTAAACATATGAAGATAGGCCTGGGGTTTTTTTTTGATTCTTGTATTTAAAACTATTTAATGAGCTGGACTTCATCTTACTTTGTCTTTTGCATGGATAGCACTGACTGTTCTCATGAAGTAATCAGTAATATTTGTTAATAGGAACTGGGAAGGGGAAACTGAGAAGGCAGATTCTGTATATTAGGGCCTAGTTGTGCAGTATATATACAACTAATATATTTGCTATATTAGTTGTAATTATGATGATTTGTGTTAGTGTAAAGATCTGAGTGAATTATAGGAAGTAAAAGTCTTAGCAGGTGGTTTTTGTCTTAGCCTATGAGTTGAAAGTAACTAATGAATTTTACTGAAGCACAGAAATATGAATAGGGAAGGCACATAAAAGAAACATGCAAAATTCTGCAGTAAAAATGAGCCCAGCATTGCAGAATAACACTTGTGTCTTTTTGTTTGTTTGTTTTTCTAATCTCCTTTAGTCTGTTAAAACTTCAGTGAATCATAACATTGTGAGTTTTTCACAGGACTGAACATAACTCCTGATATTCTGGGGCCTCTAGGCATGATGTGATTCTGTTATTTGCTCTGTTTTAGTGCCTGAGTATACAGAATTTTCATATTCTCAGGATAAAGAGAAGATACTAGAAAGAGAACAAAATGTAATTTTAAATAATGGGATTTTTTTTTTCAACACAGCAGGGATACTCAAAGATACTCCTGAGGAAATTTGGAAGAATTTCTGAAGACAAAACTTGTGGTTTCAAACTGTAATTTTTACCAGTATTTTTCAGCATTAAACTATTAAAAAATTTCTAAAAATGAAAGTTTTCTGAGATAGCTGGTACTTCACAGAACCTGAGATAATTTGGGCTCAATCCATAGCCCATTAAGTCAATGGAAAAAACTGCCTTTAACTTCCATAAATGTAGTATAAAATCTATATTCTACCACCCACCATTCTCCCTAGGTACAGAAGGTTCATCAGGCAACAGGTGACATATTTGGCTTGTTTTTAAGGCACTTTGCTGTTCAAGCTGCTCTATACCCTAAAACCAATGGCCTGCCCATTCTGCCATTGCATCTTCTTTGTGAACAGGCCATAATATGGCAGAGAAAAAAAGAACTTGGCTATTATTGCTTATTTCTTTAGGCGTTTTAAAATGTGCTTTCCAGAGGAGCAGTGTGTGTAACATGCATTCTTTGCTAATCAGCAGGGTAGGATTTCAGTCAGACAGCTGATAAAAAACAGAAATAAGACTGCATAAATGGATCTTGATTTGCAGGGTGATGAAATGGTGGTGCACCAAAGCTTTTGTGTTTCAGTTTGGTCTATGAAAACACTTGCATGCAAAGGCAAGCCAGGTTGAAAAAATGTGTGCTAATACTCCTTATACAACCTGCATGAGACTTAAAGGGCTATTTTGAAAATCAGGCCCCAGCATTATTATTTCTACAGTGGTTAAAGTTCCATAATTCTGATGTGTTGGAGTTTTCAACGCTTTCTTTCCTCATCATCTTTCACAAGGAAGGCCATGGGAAAAGGCTGATTTCTGATTTTGTACTCATTGTTGCTCCAGTTTGCATTGTTTGTACTTGCTAGATACTACAATCTAAGAATTTGAAGATAGGCATAAATAACTTACAGAAAGTAATTTTTAAATTTTTTTCCATAATCAAATTCTGTATGGGTAGGACAAAGTAATGTCCAGCGTTAAAATCAAGATTTATCTCTTATTTCCTGGGGGGATGAAAGATCTGAAGTATTTTGCTATTTTGGGACAGTGAGAAATTATGATTTTCACAGTAATAAATAACCCACCCCTCTGAATGCAGGTGATTTAGTGCATGGTGTGTATAATACAATTTCCCAGCTTGTAATTGATGAACAATTGTACTTTGATGAATTTAATTTTTCCTTTATCTCTTTTCAGTAAGGAGTATGTTATCCCATTGCAGTGCAGCTGTCCCATAGATTTTGAATTCCACATTGATATTATTCAGCCTCACAGAGCCTTCACTGTCCAGCCAACATTTGGTAGGCTGACTTCTTTAACATTCTATTTGTTAAATCTGTGTTTATTAAGTGTAGTTACTTGTGACAGTGTATTTGTACAGAAAAATCCTTCACCTCAGGCAAAGCTTTTGCAGGTAAATGCTGCCAGTCATTTGTAGCCTCATGGCAAATATCAATCTTGGCTGTAAGTTTCTTTGGGCAATGCCCAGCTATGAAAAAATGCCAGCTCTGACAAAATATGGGATGTTCCAAACACTCCATGCGGCCTTTATCTTCCCAGAAGAATATCCCTGAGAAAAGGGTCATCCCAGTAAAACTTAAGTCAGAATTTTTGGTAGACTGAAACTATGGCTGAAGGCCATCTGAAAAGCACTAAAAAGTTTCAGCTCCTACTCAAAGCCATTGTGCTCAGAGTAATCACAGTGTCATAGAACCACTTAGGTTGGGAAAGGCCTGAATGTTTAGGAATATGAATGGTGGTTAAAGTGGTGGAGAAAATAATGGAATAGATAGTTAGGAAATAAGGTCAAGCAGAGACAGGTAATGCATCAAATCCAGATGAGTCCCCTAGCTTGGAAAAGCACAGAGGAATATGTTTATAAATGCTTTGCCCATGAAAGCAGAAAGTGCCAAAGACTTAAAACTAGCAGATACAAGTGCAAAATTTCTCCGTATAAACAGGCAGTCATTTTCACAGCAGTATGAAATATTATAGCCCTACTGTCAAATCTCTCTGCTATTGCAAAATATCTTCTATTATCTGGCAGCAGACAGTTTTTGAAAGATGTTTTGAGACCTGAAAGATTTTCCATGCCTACTGCCATCCACTTAAACAATTAAGTTGTTTTAAAAAAAGTAGGCCAGAATCAATTCCAGCACACTAAAGTGGGCTCATGTTATATGGACTCTTACTGTTTTTCTTCTCTAATCACAGGAATCATTCCAGGCAATGGAAAAGTCAAAGTAACTGTGAAGTATTCCCCTCTTGAGTATGGAACAGCACAAATGACAATGCAGTTACGGGTTTCAGAGTTTCACTCAAAACCCTATGTGTGTGTATTCACAGGAACGTCAATACCACATCTGGCTCTGAGGTATGTGTGGCCGACAGGTCTTTGGGTGGTTTATGCCCAGCTCTAAAAGCTATTCATGTAATAGGATTTCCTACCCTTTTGCTATGATCATTTTAAGCATTGGTTTCTTCAGAGACTTACAATGCACTGATGCAATTCTATTGTTGATACATGTACCTGGTTTTTTTATACTGTTTGTTTAGACCATCCTTTATATGAAATGAAACAAGCAATATAAATATAATGAGGAGTTACATATCCTTAAAGAAATGTTGAGCATCCTCAGCTCTATCATTCCCTCTCTTTATTCTTATTTATTTGAGGCCTTGCAAGATGCAGGGGGTTTTGAGCCTTTTGGGCTGTACTTATTTTTTTGTGAAAAAAATTGACTTATATGCCACATTAGAGAGTACTTATGAAAGGAATATGTGTCCTTCTGTCATCTAGAAAAGAATATTTTGATGAAAAACAAAGTCATCCAGAGAAAAAAGCTGTGTCTGGAAAACCTGTGTTGTGGAGAAGAGACCGGTTCAGCCAACTCCAGTCGAAGCCTATTCAAAAACTAAAGGTGTGAAGAGATAATAATTACAAGCACTTTCCTGGGCTGGAAATCTTCTATGTTTCTGTTTCTTCCTATTAATTTATATCTCATAGGAAATTGAATACCAGAACCTCAGATTCCCCACAGACTTGTCAAATCCGCATGCTGTAGCTACTGTTTTGATTCAGGAACCAGGCAAATTGAAGTTAAAGGACATAAAAGAAGGTAAAGTAATTAAGCAGCATAAACTTGGTCTTAACATTGTTTGTAGCTCTGATGAGGAGCTTGGCTTCAGAATTGCTGAGAGATTATTTCTATGAGAACTCTCACCTTAGCTTTATGTATTAATGGGTATAGTTATCTTAATGAATCTTAATTTTCACAATTAAAACTCAAATCTAGATTGAGGTGTGATATGGCTTTCTGATGTTCCTGCAGCCATGTCCCAAGGCAAAGAAGGGAAAAAAACCAGACAGATGCAGGAAGCTATGTTTCAACTAAAAGTCAAACAAAATATTCAAGAAGAAGCAGAAAATCGTCTTAAGTGGTAAGTGTTAGTTAACCATGTTAGTTAAGCATGTTAGCAAGGCTGGGATTTGTTTAACCAAGGCCTCTATGAATGATATCTGCAATATCCACCAGTGCAGAATGCTGCCATTTTGTGTCCCAATACATTTGGTTTAAACCTAAATTACTGTTGTTTTATTTATTTTTTTTCCTCTCCTGCTAAGAGCAGACTCAGTTGTAATCCACAGTAGTACCCAATGAGGATTTTGATTGCCTTATTGTTCCATTCAAAAAGAAACCTGCTGAAAACCTGGTTCAGCTAACCTTGTAATCAGGCATTTCATCTTGTGCCCTTTAAGGGCAAAGGAAGAATTTGTCATGGTTGTCAATAAATCAAGGCTAAATGAATAAAAGAATAAGAGCAGAATTACACTTGGAAGTGTTCAGAAAACATGTAGATGTAGTGCTGATAGATGTGGACATAGTTTAGTGGAGTGTTGGGCAGTGTTATGTCTGGACTCAATGATTTTAGAAGATTTTTCCAACCTTAATAATTTCATTATTCTACTGTACATCAAATGGTGCAAAGCAGAACACAGTTGGATCTGTAAGCACATCATGGTTTCATTTGAAATCCACAGATCAGCTCTACACTGAATGTCATGGACACCTAGGCACCCTAGGATGAGAGTAAGTCTGTTAGCCTTTGAATAAAACAAGCTGTGCATTAAGTAAAACATTTGTCTTGTCTTCACTGTAAATGCAGGCAAGTTCATAAGGGAAGCGATCCAATCTCTGTGGAGTTTAAAAAAAAGATTCTTGAAAGCCGAAAAAGGGAAGAAGAGGAATACAAGGTTAGTCTTTGATGTTTTTTCTTTAAATTTAAAATCAAACTTATACTTTCAGGTTGTGCAGTGCACTAGTGAATTGTATAAAGCTCTCTACATGTTCAATTTTTCTTCATTAATCAGTGCAAACCTGTGCTAGTTGTGCTTGTTACTGCAGTCATATCTTGATTGTGCCTGTGCATCACTGTTTCAGGGGTTTTATCTTGGAGGTAGACAGAGAGAAGGGTAAGGTATTATCAGAAATGTAACAGTATTTGTCCAAGTGAGCAGATTTGCACCCAGCCATGCAATCTCATCAGAGTGCCACATTCCTACATAATCCTGTCAGCACAAAGGCCACATCCAACATTCTGTTTGTATCGTACCTCTGAGGAGCTGCTGTCCTGAATGGCTCACATTCAAAGAGCTAGCTCTGGTCAGTACTCCCACACAGAGCCATGGGGAGATAATTCATCAGGTTGCACTTCGGCATCTTCATACCCTCTGTCTTTGTCTTCTTCCAGTCACTGCAGACTGCTGGTCCTCTTCCACAGAGGTGACAACAGCAATAAGCAGTACTTGGTGGTAGGAAATCCTTGTCCCAGTGTGCCTCCTGGGTATTCAAGTAGCTTCCTGGCATCCCACTGACTTCCAACTGTTTGTGGGAGTGAAATTATTTATACATTGGGTAAAGGCCACTGGAATTAGGCGATATAAATCATTATATTTAATACTAAAAAGAAGGAAATTGAGTGAAAAAAAGGATCTAAATTGTGTGATTGATGTATCACTGAATTAGATGTATGTTAACTTTGTTTAGAAGCACGTATTTTCTAAACTGCTGATTTGGCTATGCAGAGCAAACCATGTGTCATTAGGACAGAGATGTGATTGAAAGAGACCTGAAAAGACATTTTTTGCTTTGTTTTACTTGCTTAAGGGTTGCAATAATCACACCTTAAAAGGGAATGAAGTCTGTGTTTTATTAGACACCTCCACAATGTTGCATTGTGAGTTTCCCTAATTGTAATGGAGGAAAAAATTCACTGGATGCTTTGTGCTAATGTGATTTTTCTTTAAATTAGCTCCAAAGAGGAGATCCTATCATAGAAGAGGAGTTTCAGAGGGATGAAGTAAAAGTTTCCTTCAGACGTGTTACCCGGCATGTTGACCAGGTTTGCTCATATGTTTTTATAGCCTTCTATATACATACAAGATTATCACCTCCCAAGCTAACAAGCAGCCATAGATTTTTGACACTGAATAATTTTCCTCCTGATATTCCTATTTCTATGTCAGTGCCTTATTTCCCATTTTACTTTTAGGTAGGGCAAGCACCATGCTACATGCACAGCTCATCCTCTAAATGTTCTGATCTACTATGAGGGTCAAGTGGAAATCTGCAGACCTAACTTGAGATATACATTACTTGTTTCTGAAAGATCTCTCTGGAGAAGCTTTCTCATGCCTTATTGTAAGATTAAACATCTCACAAGATTTCCAACCTTTACCTGCAGGTCAGATTGATAGGAACCTTTCTGGTACTTAGATTTTTTTACCCTTCTCTTTGGTGTCTTTCACTCTTCTTTGGGTATGTGCCATTATTTGAGAAAGGATACTGGTTTTGCTGGGTGCCTGCTTTGAATCCTTACATGTATTTCAGCTTCATGTCTGTGCAAGATAAAGTGTGTATTTGGTAGAGCTGTCCTCTCTGCTGTCCAACTGTCAATGGAGTGCACTGAAGTCAGTCTATGTTGGTCATTCCTGTGGATGCCACGTTATCTCTGCATTCCCTGTGCTACATCTGCAAATACTTGGTGATTACCTCCCATTAAGCCTTGCAGTGAGAGCTTCTGGTTAAATGCCAATGCTGCAAATATTTTCACTGGACCTAATTTCAGTATTTAGAAATAACATATGGATTCAGGCCAAATAATGGCTTGGGATGGAGAAAATTTCTCCCTTATCTAGTTGTATAAAGGGTTGTCCTTTTTCTTTTCTGTTTCTATTTTTTAAAATACACTTTGCAGCAACCAAGTGTCCATCCCACATTCAACTTACTCCGTAATGACCCTTGGGGCAGCAGAAAGAGGATGCTCAGGAAATTCCAACAAGCAGCATACAAGGTAAAGTGAACATCAACAAGAATGCAGTGTGAGGGCATGACACCTGGGAAACAGCACAAAAGAACATGCAACAAGCACGTCAGGAGTGTTCACAGCTAGCTAAGGATTTGGTACTTTTATAAATATGCCCCTACCTCACCAGGAAATAAGGATCTGGAGTAAGCTTGTATTCAACTCATCTTTCATATTGCAATTGATACTAAACAAATGCAGATAAATTCAAGATTTTTTAAAAACTAAAAAATATTTCTGTACAAAATAGAAGGCTTGAAAATGCATATAGAATACTGTACCCAGCTTTGGGCCCCTAGTAGAAAAAAGATTTTAATAAGCTGGAGTGAGTTCAGTGTAGAGCCACCAAGATGTTCAGGGCTTAGAGCACTTACTCTGTAAGGAGACACTTAATCTGGAAAGTAGAGGGAGAGAGCAGCACCTTCCAGCTCCTCTGAGATTACTGATGATGGAGGATCTTTGCAATTCTGCATGATGGGAACATGGGAAACAACAGGTAGAAATTCAAATAAGGGAGGTATACACCTTGAAACTGAGGACCAATCAGTAAAATCACTTATTTCCTTTGGTGGTTATTATTATCTTGCATCTCCACTGCTCTTTCCCCAGTAAATCTTAATGAAGCAAGCAAATGGAAATGTCCTGGTCTTCCAATGTCCAGTTTGGATAGTCTTCGATCTATTCATAATATCGAGGTCTTGAAATTAAATGCTCTTTTCTGTATTGCACAAATAAAGAGAGGACCAAATGGCCCCATCTGGTATTAAAAGCTAGGATTCTTCATTTTTACCCTGTAGGGTATGGGCAAAAACACGGTGCAGTTGCTGTTTACTCTCATTCTCAGAGCCAAAAATATTCATATGGCTCTGGTTAACTGACCACCCTCTGTTTAATCTGTATATGCCAGTAAACACAGCTGAAGGATTAGAACCTAGCCAAAAAAAAGTCTGATTAACCTATAAGTCTAAATTAAAATTTTTAACTGTACTTATTATGTCATGTCATTATAGAGTTGAGATCCATTCTACATCTTTCCTTCCCATTTTCTCCTAAACAGAAAAATATCTTAAAAATTCTCAAATAGAGATGTTTGAGTGAGCTCTGGAGAATAAATACAGGTGTAACATATACAATATTTCTATGGCTGTAAATCTTAGGATGTTTGACTTAAATTTAAAAATTGTTCTCTCAGATTTTGGTTCAGAATCGTCTAAATCGTTTATTGCTTCTGTTCCGTGGACTGACCAGGGAGGCCAGAGGTCTGGAGAAAGGGTCTGTGTCTGGTAAGGATTAGAAGAACAAGTTGATATTTTGGCCGTGGGCTATGATAATTCAGGTTGTGCTGCAGTGTGTCAGGTGCATTACATATAAACATAAAGACAGAGTCCTTAAAAAGGAGTCTTCCAGAAAAATATAGAAGTTAGAAGTATGACAAGGTAGAGGGATAGAGTGATTTAGATTGGATGACCTTAAAGGCCATCCAGTCCAACTTTCCTGTAGTGAGCAGGGACATCTTCAACAAGATTAGGTTTCTCAGAGCCCTGTCGAGCAGGACCTTAAATGTTTTCAGGGATGGGACATCCACCACCTCTTTGGAACTTGTTCCAGTGTTTTACCATCCTTGTTGCAAAGAAAGTTCTTCCTTACATTTAGTCTGAAACAACCTTCTTTTAGTTCAAAACCATTACCATTTGTCCTATGGCAACAGGTCCTGCTAAAAGGTGGAAATGGCTGTAGTCAAGATACATCTATTTTTCATACACATTATTTACCATGTTTAAGAATTTTATTACCTCTTCTTAGGAATGTTAGTTACCCCTGCAGTTTATCTGCTTAATAACAGGGCAGAAGCTGTGGTTATTCCATCACTGGAATTGTTCAAGGCCTGGTTGGGTGGGGCTTTGGGCAACCTCATGTAGAGGTAGATGTCCCTGCTCCTGGCAGAAGGGTTGGAGTAGGTGATCTTTAAAGGTCCCTTCTAACCCAAAGCATTCTCTGGTTCTACCTGAGGAACAATGAAAGGGCAGACAGGACTGTGTGAGAGACAGGGAAATGAACAGATCAGGTGGAGTCAAAGAGGTGAGAGTCACAGCATGTGAGAGCTTACTGCAGGGGGGATGGAAGGGGGAGAGACACCTGAATGTGATGAAGGCAAGATGTCTGAACTCAGTGAAATGAGACAGTAGGAACCATGAGACACATTGCCAGGTGGCCAGAACTGGATTGAGTTTTTGTCCTCTTTGTTTTCTCACAGAAGTGTTTTTAATTTTTTATACTGAAATGAAAGTGCTGGTCTGGAAAGGTGACTTGTTATTTAACATCATAGAAGAAAACTGGCTTTGGATGGGAGTCACAGTTGGGTAAATGGGAGACAGAGAAGAATTTGAGTCTCTCATTTCCCATTTCCTTGTAGACACACACAATTTGACAGCTCCTGAGACACACGGTTCCATATTGGGCCTTTTCCTGCTTCTGCAGATAGGGACTTTTAATTCCCACGATGCAGGAGATGCAGGAATGCTGCATATAGAAGGTTTAATGATATTAAGTGTAAGACAGGCCTCTGACTTGTTTCAGCCTTGTTGAGAACCATGCTGGAAGGAGTGGGCTGTAATGTCTTTTTAGGAAAGGGGAAATTAGATCTGTCTGCTATTCAAGGTATTGTGCTCATATCTTGTAGATGTGACATTTAAAGTCTTTAGGAAGTATTAACTTTTTATATTAAAATTACTAGACATCCTGGTTTAGGAAAATGTGAAATACATTTTATGGTTTGATTCTATTTCTGAAACAGTGCATTAAGATATATTACAAAATCTTAATATTTGGTTTCCACTCATGGCAGAAAGCAGGAGTTTCAGCAAAGCAGAGAAGAGTGAAGAACATAAGGCCTTTTCTTCCAGCATATCTGAAGATCGTATATTGCCTTTTGAATTCCCCTTTTTCAGTTCTCGTGAACTAGACAGTTATTTGGTAGGTACAATAACTCAAATGTTAGAATGTTAGTCAGCACTCCAGATAGAATTTTGTTGGAGACAAAGGGCTGGTTGTCTTTTTATTAAAATTTCACAATGTGACTGGTGTTCTGGGGTTCTGACAAATTAATTCAGGACTTCAGATTTTCTATGGATTTGGCTGAAAAGAGTAAAAAAAATCTTTTCATTCTCTTAATTGTATCCTAAAATTGTGAGCAGTACATTAATGTTCAGAGTTAGTTAACATCCGTTTTTCAGAAGAAATAAAAAACAAAACTGAAATGCTGGAGTCCAAGAAAGAACAATAGAAATATCAAAATATATAAATCAAATATTTGCATAATTATTTCTATATGTTTTCAATTAGCTGTACTCATGGATTGCTGCCAATACAAAACAAAATGCCCACAGTGTTACTGATTTTAAATCCTGTTCTCTTTCAGGCACCTGATGCTCTTGGCCTAGTTCCTATTGAATCTGTAGATGTGAAAGTCGAACACATTCTTCCTTTTTATGACTTGAAGGTGAGTCAGTACAGCCCCCTCATGTTTCTCTTACCTGCCCAGTTAAATGTTTCCAGCCTGATTCAGTGCCTTCTGTGCAGCCCAGTAAAAATGTTGCCTTAATAAGGCTGTATGATTAGCATGCTTTTATTAAAACCAAATCTCACCAGTTTCCATAAGTAACCATCTTGCAGCCAGCAATAGTCCCCTCTTTCCAGACAGAGATGAATCACCTGAGCCGAAATTATTGTATCACAAATATCAAAGTCCTGGTGAAGTATGGCTTTTCAAAGTTTTGGTTACATACCATGTTCTGGGAGAGTATTCCAAGTGTCTTTTACCATGGAGATGTGATGTGTCCATAATAAAGTCAAATGTTCCATACCATTTATGAATTAACTGAAAAGTGATTATTGTCATTTTCTACAGCACATCTTTTTTCTTTGCATATAGGTTCCTCAGCATTGCAACATCATGAAGTATCAGCCATTTTGCACACACTATGCAGCTACAAGTTACAAGCCTGTAAAACTTTCTCGACCACTGAGGCAGGGAGCCCAGGTAACAAAGTCACTCCCAACCCTACATTTCCACAATTATTTGATTAATTTTGCCTCAACATTTTTTACCAAAAGATTTACCACACCCTGAAAGTCTTTGATGTCTGTGTTTTTCAAGGATGAATTGGTTCAAGTAGTTCCTTCTTCTGAGGGGCAACTGTCTCAGATGACAGATTTTGACAAAGCAGCAGCAGAAGGAGATACCAGCCTGTTAAACCTGGTTGCTCCCCAAGCTTTAGTCCATCCAACAGAAAGCAACCCACTTCGCATTTTTGTAAGTATGAGTTGACTTCCATAAAGAACCTAAGAAGGGAGCAGAAGTGTCTTGTTTCATCAGAAACCTGATGTGGAATTTGTGGGACATTTTCTTACTCAGATTGGTTCTAAAACTATCCAGAGTGAGAGTAATTCTTCGTAGTGCAAGCCCTGATAGATAGGAGTCACAGAGTTCATCCCACTGAGAGGGGCACCATTTCAGTTTAGGGTGGGTTTTGATCAGTTTAGGGAAGGGATGATAAGACAAAATTGCAGTGAAAGCAGAGAAGTGGTGACTCCTCCAGTCTGACACTCTACAAATGATCAATGATCACGGGATTTCTGGGAACACCATGGAACCCCTCCCTTCTTCTCCATTTATTTCACCATTTGAATGTTAGAGGAAAAGCCATGATCTTGGCATCTCAGTCCATCTGTAAGTTCACCTTCCTGCCCAGGTAGGTAGGACAGGTGAAGTCTTTTCCTGCTGTTCAGCTGGGTGATTACAGATCTGCCTAATCCTTGGGTAAACTGAGAAAAGTGAAGTCAAACTCTGTTCACATTGCATCCTGTTGCCTTTACAGTTTCTAAGAGTTCTCACAGCATCCCAAACCACATTTCCAAGTGCACAGAGATTCAAAAAAATCACTGCAACTTGTATGGGAGGCTTTTCTGTTACTGTTGTCATGTAGATTGTGCTACTTGGCACCAGCTGCCTGAGGTATTTCCCACAGTGCAGCACAGCCTGGAGGTTCCTAAGGTGCCTCTGAGCAGGCAGAGACAGCTGTAGGGCTCATTGCAGGGCTGTGCATGGGCACAGGCAGATCTCCCAGCCAGCATGGCACTTTGTCTTGGGTGGCTCTGGCTCCCAGCCCTCCCTCGCTGCAAGGGGCCAGAGCCCACTGTGCTAGTCTGGTGATCTTGGCATAACATCCATGATGTAGACTTGTCCTCCCTGCATGCAGCCAGGACTCCAGTGGATGTGCTGATGAGATCCTCTGTGCATCTCTTTCATCCCTCTGTCATATCAGTGTAAGAGCCAGGCACAGCTTGATCCCACACTACCCAGCACTGGGCTTTATCCAGAAACAGATGCTAGTGCAGAAAAATGGATGGCAAAATGGTCACTGGCTTCCACCATAGAAAGTCCATTTTCCCTTCTTGGATTCTGAACTATTCAGAGAATCAACAATGTATTTCAGAGTAATTAAGAAATATTTTTTTCTTCCAGACTTGGAGACAACAACTAAATTGCTGTATTTTAGAGAGCAGGGATCATGAATAAATCAGACAAGACTGTAGAATGAGGGGAAGAGAGAGAAAATGAAGGATCATACCAAACAGAACAGTCACAGCAAGACAAAGCTGAGAATCTGGGGACACTACAATAGTTCTAAGAACTGGATTTTCATTAATTTGATTTGTTATGGTACTCAAAACAATTTATTAAAACAATCTCTTCATTGTTTTTAGAACCCCAGTCCAGGATTAGTTCCACTTTTACTTCCTTTGGCCTATTGTGAATCAAATATTGAATATCATCTTTGTCCTCATCCAAAATATACCTTTACCAAGGAATGTCCCAAAGGATCCAGTATTCCAGTCACACAAAAGAAATTTCTGGATCATAAGGTATGGCCTTTTGGGTTTCTTGTATGAGTACCTGTCTTGGGTATGTTCTTCCTGAGAACTTGCTCTAAGGAATCAAAATGGAAGGTGGAATCATTCTAGATAGAAGATATTTTCGAATACAAGTTATACATGCACGTAAATAGTCAGTACATGGGTCAGAATAACTAGTTCTAGTTAGGCTTAATCCACGTCACTTATTTATACCTAACTGTTTCTTTGCTCTTTCCATGTGTTCACTGTTGTATTTTCACATCCTTACAGTGATGGAAAGATCTTTGAAATTTTCAGCTCCCCAAATTCAATTCTTAGCCAAGATGCTAAGAATTCTCTCCCCACAGCATTATGTATTAGAGGTCTGATTGTTGTATCACTTGTCATTTCAGGAAGTGATTTGTGGAGTAATGGAATGGAGACAATTCTTACCACTGGAGTATTCCACTTTTTCTAACATTCCCACATTGACAAATACAGTACCTAGGTAAGAAAAAATTTGAACATACAATGCCTCTATCCTGCACTAGTTTCTGCTACTTGTAACTACATTGATCAGTCACTAGTCCCACAGATGAAAGTGGGCCTACAGGTGGAATTAATTGCTGATCAGAAATCCAAAACCAACATTAAAAACTCCTACTGAACTTCTAGAAGTGTGGGTTAAGAGCAACATCATTAGAAGAAATGCCTAGCCCAGGAAGGAGAATTCCAGTCTGGGCTTTCAATAACATCTCTCCTGAAAGCTTGTTGACTTACTGACGCTTGCACCCAGTGGTAGCCAACATCTCTCAGGCTCACATTCCCTCATATCACAGCAGTTTCTGGTGCAGCCAGATTTTCCACAAATATTTAAAAGTATGTCATCTTCATTGTAACTGCAACTTCTGTGAAGCTTCAAAATATGAAAATACTATTAGTATTAATACACTGAACTAATACCATTTCCATCACAGGGATCCTTACAGTTTAGATATGCTTCCAAGAGATGTACCACCAGTGCTATGTGACTTACCTGAGAGAGACAAAGAGAACATACTTGACCAGTAAGCTTCTCCTCTATTCTGTATATGATTTTATTGACTATGTCTAAACCACCTATATGGATGTGTCAAAACCTGTCCCAAGAGATCCTCAAAGGCAAAAGCGCAGTTTCTTTTGCATAAAACATACTTATGTTCTTGTTGGCTATAACAATACTTTCAAAAGAACAAAGGCAAATTGTTCATCATCTTACTAATTTTTAGTGAGACAGATGAAGCTGAGTTCAACATGATTCTTACCCCAGAGATGGTGAAAGCTGAATTTCCACAGGCTGGGGGGGCACTCTCAGAAGAAGATGAAAATGAATCAGCAAAAAAAGCAAGGTAGGTATATTTTGAAATTAGGAGAGAAGAATAGAATCTGAAGTCAAGCATCCCTTTCAGAATTGCATAGAAAGTCATACTGAGATGCTCTAGGGGCTCCATCACAAGTGGGGTGCAGATTTAGTACTTTGAGCAAATTTGCACTACAAATTCAGTCTCTGGATTTTACTTTAGAAAGCAGCTGTGAACATGATGCATTGGCCTGGATCTCTCTGACTATGGTTATACCAGTAGGATCTAACACTTGAGGCAGTTTGCTTGCTTTCTCAGAGATGTTCAACACTCTTGGACCAGTGACTTTTGCTTTTCATTGACCCTTTTGGTTAGATATTTATTAATGCTGACAGAGAAAAGGACCCTTAGAATTTCCTCCTGGCATGGTGCTTTTTTCTCTGGCTTTTCTTACGCGTGTTTCATGTTTGCTCTGCCTGAGCTTCACACTCCCCCAACACACATCACAGCAGACACTGTGGGTGACAAGTGACTGCAGAGCAACACAGGTGAAAGTGCTGAATTCTAGCCTTGGAGCAAGCAAATTCATTTCTGTTAAACAGCTGTCGCCTCTTCAAAGTGGTCATGATGTGGCTTAGATACCAGGATGTGCAAGATAACCTGAAACTTTCAGAGGTATCAAGAGATTTGAATGTCTGCTTTACTTTTAGAGGGGAATAATTTGATTTGCCTTGAAATCCCATTCAGCTGTCAGCCATTAAACTTTTAAACAGTGCTGCATATTGTGAGGTCTCTAACCAAACACTGATTGCTGTCTAGTGATTACTACAGCATTGATTGAAAAGAATTTGATTTGCTCTAAAAATGTAGATGTGTTGCACTCAGTGCTGGTTTTCACATTTTATGACACTGGTTGTCAGAACATGGGGATTTGGGACAGCTTGTGTAACTAAAGAGTGACCTTTTTCCTCCACAGTGATAGAGTGCTGGATGATGCTTTTCCTGGGTGATAACCTTAAGTCTCTTTCTTTTGTAAATCTTAGATATTTTCAGAAAAAAAAAAAAATAATTTTCAATATTAGACAATTCTGGGTATTGATATTTACTTGTTGAAATTTTCCCTAATATTTTGGGTTTTTAAAGAGGGAAGCAAAAATTTGTTAGAAAACAATGAAGTTCCAATCCTTTATGTTGTCACTGAAAGGTACTTTGTTGTTGTTGAGGGGGTGTTGTTTCACTACATGACAGAGAACATATTGCTCCTCTACATCAGTTTCAGCATCTTTATCCTTAAGGCAAATCAGGTTTTCAATGTGGCTGCTCTTGTTCTGGCAGTCACAGCATATATTCCTACATGGATAAAATGTAATAGTCAGTTTGTGTTTGCCTGTCAGATGGTTAATTTTCCTAAATGGCCAAGCCAAGAGTTAAATGTTCTTTCCACAGTTTCACTATTTGTCCAGTTCTGCATAGGTGATGGAATAGCCTCCGTATTCATTATGAAAAAAGAAATTGCAAGTGCCTCTTTCTTTGGATTTTGAAGACATTCCTAAGTAGTTTCCCTGATTATTATAAATACAAATGATGCTTTAAATTTCTTGCAGAAACTCATACAGTGGTTCAGATGGACATTTTCAACTCCAGAAGAATGAGATTGGAGAGAAAGTTCAAAGACATCTGGCGACATTGAAGCTGAAAGCACTCAATAAAGCCCTTATTCTGGGATAAGAGTAATTTTACAAAGTTTGTGGCCTAGCCCTGCTTATTCTGTTAATGTATGAGGCCTTTCCTGTCCCAGCTACATTTACTTTTGTTCAGTGAGGTCAGCAACTTCATATGCAAAGAGAATCACCAGTAACACCACCTCTGTCGAGGACTAGGACTCACTGTGCCCACTACCCACTACTGTTGTGGTGTGAAGGACCAGAAAACCTCAGTACTACCATGTAAATAGTTTGGTAATTAATTTACAGCCCACGGTTTTCAAATAAAATGTGAAAGAACCTCATGACCAAAATCTTCTGATTTTGTTTTTCTTTTTAGTTATGACCTGTCCTTGAATTTTTGCAGGTAAGTTGCTAAATCTCAAACTTGACAGTAAACCATACATTTGATATTTTTAAGGAAAAGGAAGCCTTGAACACCATTACTGTTTGCAAAGACAATGTCCAAACAAGTTTCATTATCTGTTCAGTGATTTAATTCAGTGCACAGGTCTTGGCAAAAGCGTGCCTGGGTTGAGTGAATGAACTGCAGAGCTTCATGAGAAACCTGTAATGCTCTGTATTTCCTAGGAAAGAAGATTTCTCAGTATATCATCTTGCAGCTGTCTTCTATTTTCAGCAAGCTGGACTTTAGACAAAATTATTTCTATCCATATGAATTGATTGCTCATTTTACAGTGGTCCAGGTTGTTTGGTCTGAAAAGCACAAATCTTCTGTACTAAAAGGCATGGAAATTGCAGCAATACACACTACATTCCTAGGAGCCAAACTTCTTTCCAGGCATACTTAAAGCCCCTAAGAGAAGTTTATTTCGGAGAGTGATCAGTGTAGACAAGATGTAAAAAGCCTAGGGAGATAGAAAATGGGAAAGCAGGGTGAAAAAGCTGCAGAATAGACTGTATTATACTAGCTACAAACTATCTCTGCTCACTTCAAAGACATAAAAAGCGGTTAAGTTTCTGCTAACTGTCTAATTGACAAAGGATTGTTCAGAATGCAGGTCTGGATATCTGCAGATTTCTTTGACTACAAACAACTGCTTGAACTTGTACACACTGCTTTTTTTTCTTCTTCAAGTCCTGAGGGAAAAAGTTGATCTTTTAAGAGATGAGCTAAGAGTTGAGTATGTTTCTTAACATGACCATGACAAAAACATTATCACAGTTTACAGTGAAAGCATTCACAGTTCATAATTCACTTTTTAGGTAAATCAAGCATAGATAATTCTTTGGAACTGTTATCCATCAGATAAATATCTAGTCTAGTAAAGATTGAATGAGTGTCCAGAAACAATAGTGATTAAACAAAGTTAATCTCTTTTTCTTACAGCAATATCACGCTGCCTCCTTTCTCCAGAAGTTTCCTGGTCATCCCGATGGAAATTTATCATGCATCTCCATGCTCCAGTGGTGGACACCAGCCTCCAAAGAAATAAACCCATGATGTAGAAGTCATCCTCCTTTCTGTGTTTTAAGGTTTCTAGGGGCCAGGTTTCAGTGTACAGAGAAGGTAAGAAAATACTATTACCTTGCACTAAAATCTTCCTAAAATTCAAAGGGACTGATGGTAGTGTGCAGATGTCTGTGCTTTATATCCTTCCAGCATACGGAGATAAGCCATAAGAGCCAGTCCAGCTGTGTCTAAGAACAGGAAATTTGGCTAAATAATCTTAAGTCTTAGGTTTTCATAAGACCATTTAAGTAAACCCCTGTCTGACTACTGAACACTTTCAGAAATAGGTCATACAGCTTAAGAATTATAACCTGCAGTTGGTGACTTTTTACAGTTCTGTATTCAGTGTTTGACGAAATGGACAGAGATGTTACAGAAAATTAATTGGAAGAAAAAGGAGTGATATAATGGAAAATTTGCCTTATTTGGAGAATCTAAGGGCTGCATTTTTACTGATGCAAGTGGGAAAGTCAGAATGTGTAAATTGATGTACAGAATGTGCAGACAAGTTTATTTCCATTCACTGCAAGTAAAATTGCTACTGCTTCCCTTGTTTGGAAAGGATTAATTGACTAAATGAGAGTGCAACCGTTTTACTAATTAAGATATATCCATTTTGCCTGAAAAAGCCTCTCCTATTAGCAAGGTTAATAAACACTGACTCTCTCTTCAGCTTTTCTCCCTCTTATTACATAAATTAGCACTAGCCTCTAAATCAAATAAAAGGTGCATTTTAAAAATTAAGAAAATGTTACTGTGGAAATGATCCATGATCTTAAGTGCTCAGTAACAGGATTATTAATCTCACTTACTGTTCCACGATGGGAAAACCCATCAAGGTCTTTAAAATGTAAATTAATTATATTTTATAAGAAAGCTGGGAGAAAAACAGCAGTGTGTCTGATGCAAAGAAATGAGTGAAATTATATTCTCAGCTCATAAGAATATTTCATAGACTAAAGAAACCTTGTTACCTTTGAATTTGTAATGAAAGGTTCAGTTATTCCAAGGTCCAGCTGAAGGTTTTTTTGTCATCTGGTCTTTTTTCTGAACAGTTTTTTCTTCTGTCTGTGCTCACACTGTATCCTTTGCTTTATGAAAACACTTCAAATGCTTCTCTCCAGCTGTTTAACCATGGAGAATTTTAGCTGTTGCTGAGCCCTCTCCTGCTCTTTCTGTTTAGTTGAAAACAGCAGGCAGGTTTATAATTTATTGGGTGATACACAAATTATGTCATTTCCTTAGGAGGCTGGATAAAGAATAAGGACTTCTCTGTGTACAAGTGTAGGTAAATTTCTTTGCAAATGTAATTGTAAAGTGCTTCTTTGCAATCTGTGTGTGCATGATTCTTATGGCTCCTTTAGAGACACCAAACAGCCCATATGAGGGCTTCTATGATCTTTGAAAATCACAGCTGTCACTGATGTACCGAGGTTTTGTATAGAAGTTATTTTAAGGCAGAATTGGTTTAAAAATTGGTTTTAAAATTGTTTTTTTCTCATGTTTTCTGCTTCTCCTGCTGTCAGTCTGGGTGTGCGCTAGGTACCAGCACTGGTTGCTTGGAATAAGTCCTTTTCTTCAAGCAAATGCAGCTTAATAAGACAACCTTCTCAAAATATTTTTGTTGTTTTGGGATTTTTTTCCTGAAGTATGAAAAGCCTTCAGAGAGGAATTCTAAGCAGTGACCAGTGTCTGCAACTGTTTGGTCTGATATGGAATCAGCTCTTCCAGCCTGAGCAACCTCCTTGATATCCTTCAGCTCTGCCTGCTGCCAAAGTATGCTCAGTGGTAGCTGCCTTGGTGTAGGGCCTGGAGAACCTTCAGGAGCACAGTGCTACAGCTACTCAATCCTTCTCTTGGCCTTGTGGTTTGGGATATTGTCAAGCAAGGTCTCTTGAGTTGCTCAGAAGGATCTCCTGTCATTCCCAGGAATGCAGTTCCATTCACACCTCTCCCACAGACTGAAGGATTTGGTCAAAATTGTCTTCTGAGTCTTCATTTTTATGGACCTCTCAAATAACGTGTCATTTCTCCAAAGCTGGAACTGGTTGGAAGTCTCCCATAAATATTGCTGTACTGATCCATCCTTTCATTGGCTGAGTTCCTCTGTGTCCTCTAAGAAAGCTGAATTTGGCCAAAAAAAAAAGAAGCCAGGAACATCTGACAGAGCTATCTTTACCACTTAACACCTGCAGAAGGTAATTGGTTGTGAGGGGCCTACCAGATTATGTCTGTATGGCCACAGCAGGGACTTGAAAATTAAATCAAGCAGCTCCTGAAAAGCTCCAGGTGATTTCCGAACACATGCAGGAAGTATTTTTCCAAAGCACTGGTACATCAGAAAACATCTTCTGATGAGCTTCTCACTTGTGCCAGGCGCTGTTTAGTTCCAGCACATTCATGTTTTACCATCCAAAGCTTAAACTGTGTTTAACCACTTGGAGAACTCTCAAAGGTGAGGAGAAATAACGTGTCCTTTTGCCTTTAAAGAAGGCAAGTTCGGGATCCAAACCTATTGTTAGCTGAGTACATTTTTAAATGGTTACAGTTTTTCCTTATGTTTCTAAATACTTCAGTCAGTTTCTCTGAGTTTTTAATTGCACAAGAGACCGAGTTAACAGTGCATTATTTTTAATCAGTTCATTTTATCTAGCTTCAGAATTCTGAACCAAATTATCACCATCACCAACTAATTACTGGTTTATAATAATTTCACAGTGTGGAGTCTCCAGTAATCCAATATGCATTGCCTACAAAACAACAATGCACTGTGTCACCTCAGGGATTTTGGCTGTTTGTGTTACTGGCTGAATTTCAGAGCACCAGATGAAGAAACCAAGGCTTATTTCCCTTGAGTTTGGATTTGCATGATTAGTTCTCTGTATGTTATCCTGAAAATGGACATCAAGTATCAAGAGAGAATTGCTTTCAAACAATTCTCTTTTTGCTTCCCTGCCTCTGAAGTACATTTCCCTGCAGGCAGCATCACGTTTCAACCTTCTTCCTACTTCTGGTGACACAGCAGGAACAGATGTCCCTGTGCAGGTACTGTCAGCAATCATGGATAGTTGTTTTTCACATTGTTGCAGGAATGCTCAGGATGCTGCAAAGTGTTGACAAAGTATGTTCACCACCAGAGCTAGTGACTGAAAAGCTTCTGATTCCTTGTGTAGGGTACAGACCTGAGAATCTCAGATTTCTGAAGTTTGGTTCTTCCTGCAAATAACCCCTCTGTGTCCATGTGAGGAGTATTCTCATCCCCTGCTGGAACACAACATAATTTGCTGTAGCTGTTTAGTAACACTGTAGAACAGCAAAAAGAGAGCAAAACAGCTGTGTCTGCTAAGACAGCAAAATCCACCTTGGTCAGTCATTTATCCCTTCTGCAAGCACTTGTCTGGCTGCTTGGAGGAACCCTTCCTCTGTGGATCCTTCCTCCTGGAAAATGCTGAAGATCTTACCGATGAGTTGTCTTTGAAACCTGCCTCATAGTTTTGAGGTCCTAATCCAGCAAGGTTTTCCTGTCTGCAGCCTTCCCTTTCAATCTGTGCCACTGGAAACAGTGGTTTATGGAACCAGGGTAATTTCAGTGCTGTTCCCAGTGCATCATCCATCATTTTGTTATCACTCAGTATAGTCACATTCTTGTCTTGCTAAAAACAGATTATATAGAGGCTGTGAGCTTCTATTCATGATATTCACACACTTGCTGATCCAAGCTGACTGATCAGTTCCAATCCTGGTAGTAACAAAGACAGGCTTCAGTGCGGACTGGTCCAGCATCCAAGAAGGCTCATGGTACTCACATTTAAATTAACCTTGGTTGAAACTAGCATGGACAGCTTTTTTGTGCTGCAGTCAGACCTCCCACCTTAGAAGAGACATGCTTGAAGACTCCTGCATTTTGGAGTGTAACCCTGCTTCTTCAGTGTTAACAGTGACTAATTACATACATAATGAGTGATCCTGATTGCTTGATTAACCAGCAGGAAAAAAGAGAGATCTGAAAGAGCACCCCTGGGTATCACCATGAAGATTCAGCTGATGCAAGCTGATCCAGCCCTCTGGAGAACACACAGATTTTCAGTGTGTTGGTGTAGTTCACACTTAGAAAGTGAGGCAAGAAGAGGTTCACATGGTTTCAGTGCTAGGAATGAGTGTCAAAAGGCAAGACTGCTGTCCAGGTCTTAGCCAATGTGCTTAGTAATGCCAAACACAGACATTTAAAGCTCAAGACAGATATCCAGAATGTTGGAATTATATTTAACCAATCTGTACTTCTTTCACTTTTACTTCTGGTTTCTGAGCTGCAGGCTCTGGTCCAAATATGTTTTAAACCCTTTTCTGAAACTGTGAAAGCTAGAACCTTGATTTAATTTATATTAAAAGATGTATTGCTTAGTCATCTTCAAAACAGTTCTTTATAACACCAGACACTGTTACTGTTACTGCTGATGTCCTAAAACTGGTATTTCTCCTCTAGAATCAATAAAGATGAAGCTTCAGCCAAGGACTGGTTTAGAATCAGATCCCATTTTTATGGGAATAAATGAGCCTCTGAAGAGTGGACCATGTTTACATAGTAGATTCTTTCTGTCTGCCAGTGTTGTGTGCTTTCTGGTCCAAAGAAGGTGCAGGAAGGGAGTAGCAGCCCTCAAGGAAACTTCATCAGAACACCTCCATATGAAATAAACTGTAAACAGCAGGAGGTCTATTAACATTAAAACTGCTTTTCTGCCATTTCCTGTGGAGACTCCAACACTGTGTTGGTCACAAGCTCCTGGTCACATCTTGATAATTGTGGCTATTTCTTGTCATTATTGGATACATTATCCTGATATATTATTTAGAAGACTGTTTATACCAACAGACACATAAAAGGAAAGTTAGCTTTGCAAAAGCCACATATTGAAGTGTCTTCAGAAGTTCTCAGTTTCCGTTCTGATGGGCCTTGGCTGAAAACAAAAGGCATTGTGTTACTGGCATCAGTGCCATTAGCATCAGCCCTTTCAGATCTGGGTGTTTCTCACTGCATTAAACATTTGCCATGGACACGGTACTATATTTAAGGTGATAGATTGGAACTTGGTTCCTGAGAGACCCCTTCATCCTGCTAGGCTGGAATTACACAGAAGGGCCTTGACAATAGCCTGCTTCCCTTGGAAAGCTTTTACTTTGTTCCTCTGTTAAATGCTGCTAAATGTTCTCTGTTAAATCTTGTGTGTTTATGATGGCATCATATGCTGCTTCAAATCACTGAGGGAGCAGATGGCAAAGAATTCAAGTCCTATCTGCCTCTGATGCCCCTGGTATTGAAGGATCCAAATATCTTCATAGATCTGAGTGTAAGAGCTGTGCCAGAATGCAAACAAAGGAATCTTTGATCTCAGGCATTACAGCAGCTTGCTGATTGTGGACAGTCCTCCTTTCAGTCTTTCTAACCCCACAGGTTGTTTTCACTTATTGCTCTGGAGTGTTCTAGAGTCCCAAAGGGACTGATTCTAAACCAGCACAACATTACTAATTTATTCTAATCACTCTAAAAGGAACCAAAAAGCTGTGGAAAAATATCAGGAGGAGACAGTGGAAAAGCACAACATCCTATCTGCTTCCCTTTAAATATAGCACATCACAGTGAAAATCTTCTTTTTAGCAAAACATGGTTCCAGAATTTTGTAAGTGCCCTGAAAGATATCAGAATTCCCCACTCCGTGTACTGCTGACAATTCACATGGGAGAAGTAAAACTATTCTTGTACTCTAAGGAAAAAAGTAATAAATTACTGCTGTGCTTATGATTATTATTTAAGTGAATATCTGTTGCAGGAGTTGGAGATTGATGTACAATTGAATGTCACTGGTGAGGTGGAGTTTATGTATTAGATTGAAACAAATATTTAAGGTAAGGAGTATAGATAGTGAAATAAAGTGCTTCCCAAAAAGATGAAGTGAAAATAAAGACCACAAGGGTGGCCCATATGAAAAACATTTTCCCAAGGGGTCCCTTGATCAAATCAGAACAATCCAAGTCTGATAAAATGTTCATAAAGAAAACCAAAAGGGACCATCTGTGATGGAAAAATGTGCCTGTGTTTGATCATTGTATTTTTTGGCTTAATGCAGTGGTTACTGGATGAGTACACATTGATGATACAGGAGATTGTGACAGTCTCTTGTCATTAAAACAAGGGAATGTATATGTCTGTCTCTGTTAAAATATGCAAATGTGAGGAGGTGATGTTTGCAATCTGATTTCAGGCCTCTGAAAATAAAGAAATTCAGACACAATGACACAGAGACAAAAATGGCTATTTACATGAGCTGTTATTTGTTTAACCTGAACTCAGATCAGACTAAAGTCATTTATACATAGCTTAGCACTGGAAAGTCTTGCATATGTCCAGACTCTTGTTTGGTTTTGTAATTTCAACATTTGCCTAACTCTTATCTTGTTCCCTTTCAGTATTTGTTACACGTGCAATGTCTCGTAAATACAAATGTTCCTTGGCATGGAACACTCTTGGAAGGCCTATTTACAGATAATATACCTGAGGTAAATTCTTACACTACCAACAGTAGGACAATCTTGGAGTTTCATAGAGAAGACCCTAATAATGTTTTATTTTTTATCACTCAATGTAATATTGGAATTACTGATCCTTTGATTTCACCTATGGTAGTCAGATCTCAGAGAGCTTCTCAGACTATCCTTCAGCTAGAAATATTCCTGGTCACTCGTAACACTTGCACCTCTGAATGCTTTAAGGAGTGTTGCATTTTACAAATATTCCCCAGAAGAGTCTTATTCAAGTACATTCTTCCTGTGACTGACATGTAACATGCTGGTTTTGTGTTATACTACACACTGCCAGGAAGATATTTTATATTTTTATAAAATTTATCTCTATTATCTTTGTTTAAAAATATGATTATACTTCTGGTTTTCTTCTGTGTGGAAAGCCTGTTTCTCAGACCATGCCTTCCCCAATCCTTGGGGATTTAACTGTTTGTTTGAGGAATTCTTTAGTGTGTTTAATATTTTTAGTGTGTTTTCTTTGATAAAATTAGCAGCAGCAGCTCAACTCTAAACACATCCATAGTTATTACTAATGAAGGCAACGATATCATCACCTTATTCACATCTCCAGGTAAGACTTTAATTCACATTACAAGAAATGGATTCTAATATATGTAAAAACTGCAGCTGTTGACTTAAACAAATGCCTCACTGGCTTTTAGCAATCTCAAATTGGAGTTGTTCTGATTTATATCCTGATTCTGATTAAAATTGACTCTAAATATTTTGTGTGACCACTATGAAATACTATGAGACGTCTATGAACTTACAGACTCCATGGGTTGTAAAGTGTCTCCAGCCAGCCCCTGAGAATTTCGAGTTGATTTTAATATTTGGCTTGATTGATTTCATTAAAGGGCAGCAATTACATCAGAAAACTACTTGAAATAAAGCTGACTGTCTCTGAGCTATGTTTCTAATGCATTTTGAAATCTTTTAACTTAATGTATTTTAGTTTGTCTGCAGCTACTTGAGTAATGTAAGTGGGAATAGCCTGTTTCCTCCAGAATGGAGATACTGTTTGTGAAATAGCCTTTCCAGGAATGAGTCACTGATGAAAGGAGGAAGATCATTTAATGTGCACCCATGAAAACTGCAAAAAGAAAACTGAGTTTTCAGTTTGTCAGAAATAAAACTGAGGGTTGATATAGTCAGCCAGCATTAAATATGGGATCTTCAGCTGCCACATGAAATAAACTCTTTCCTTTTGTTATGATTTTGATAGCACTCAAAGTCAAAAATTCTGTCTGGAGTGTCAAAGGTTTAACATCTCAAACTGCTGAGCAAAACTGAGTTCTTGCTAGAAACAAGTACGGCATGAAGTTCTGGGTCCAGTCACATGTAATTAACTCTGAGGCAGGGCCACCTCCATGGAAGTAGGGGACCTGGCAGTAAAGAGTGCACAGATTGCAAATCCAGAGTGTGGCCATCAGGTGCCCACCCAGAGCAGTTCCTCCCTGAGCATGCCCAGGGGCTGGTCTGGCTGTGAGCATGAGATGGAGCCAGACACTGCTTCTGCCTGTGCACATCCCATGTGCCTCTGGATTGCCTGCACAGCCTGGAAAGGACCTCCCAGGAGGCACCTTTCACCCCAGAGGGCTCAGATCACAAGTTCTGCTGGAGGGTAGAGCTGCTGTGGGAACACGGGGAGCCTATGTGTTAAGTCCAATCTTAAGGCAGGAATCAGACAGCACACCAATGTGATGTGGAACTGAGACCTTTATTTTTTGCTCTTGCATTACTTATATAGTTTTTGCCAAGCATCTAAAAATAGAATACAAACTTATAGCTCTAGTTTATAACACTGTTTTCGTTCTTCTCTAAACACACTGTTTTCGTTCTTCTCTAAACACGTTACTATCCTTATCTTAAAGCAAATTACTAGATGCTTGCAGACCTTTGTGTGATCCTTCTTCTTGCTCAACGAGCAGAAATACTTATCACCTTGTTTTCTTTGGCAGTCTACTGTTAGGGTCAGCTCTGTAAAGAGGCTGTAAGCTAAGCACACCAGCAAAAGCCTCAACACCTATGGACCAAGTTCAGGCCTGGAATTCAGCCCCAGTGATTGGTGCTGCCTGATCAGCGCCACATGGATAGATCCTCTTGGGATTTGCTGACTTCAGCTAATAATTGTCATTTGAGGTTTATTTTCATTTTAATCAATGTCCTAAGCTTCATCTAGGGCCCTTCTTATTAGATTTGAACTCTTACTGGAGTCTGTTTAAATGATATAAATTTGTAGTCATGAATCCATTCAGAAAAAAGACCATCTCTTTGTTTTTCACTGTCCAGTCCTGATTGATTCATGACAGCTTTCATTCAGAAAAATGTAACTTTGGTATCTTTCCTTCTAGGCCTTTGCAGCACATTTTGCCAGATTCAGGCCTGCCCTCCAGTGGATGTATCTTATGCACTTTGGTCTGACTTTAATTCCCAGTAGGAAAAAACTGTATTGAAAAAAGCCAACCAAAATCACACAGTACTGCTGAAAAAGCTGAACAGTTTTGAAGGAGAGAATTAAGTCCAGTGCTCCTCTGAACAAAAGATTTTGTTGTAACAAATTAGAAACAAATGCAGGAACTGGAAAAAAAAAAAAAAAAAGGTTTTTCTAAGCTAATTTCCAGGAAGAAAAGATGCAGAAAAAAGGATTAGTGCTACTGTTGTGTTTCCAGTTTGAAATCAATCATGACTTTATGGGGTTTTATTTATAGTACATGAAACCCAAATTTTGTAGGAATGCTCTTGAACAAAAGAGGAGGGGCTTTTATTATAATTATTTTTTAACAAAATAATTAACCTTTTCTGTATCAACAGCCTTTTCCAACTGGTGGAGTCAAGCCTGTAAGAGAATGGAAACTGGTTGGAAGGTAAGTGAAAGAACCTGGAGCTATGATACCTCAAAGATAAATCCTTCAGTGAAAGACCACCAAACTCCCACAGAGAAACAAAGAGGAAAATGCCTGTTTATAATGATAGCTTTATATTCTTCTAGCTGCAGTGAGTTTATACTCTCTAGAAAAGTAAAACAGAGGCTGGAAAACTGAGTTTTCACTAAGGGAGAACATCAGGAAAGCAGCTCTATTTTTTCTGATATTCAGAAAACAGCAGATATGCTGTTTGTTTATTTGTTCGTTTGTTTTGCAAGATCTCTCAGCTGAAGTGCTGAGTAAGCAGAATTACATTTTCCATATCTTTGAGGGCACTTCTGTCCACACCTTTACCATAAATATGATGTTCTTGGAAAAGTAGATCACTCCCAGCCATGCACACTCCCAGTCTGCCTTCTTTTGGGCTATTCCTTCAACACCACATAAAGCTGAAAGTTTAATAGGTGACTCAGTTTCAAATCCAAAGGCAGCAGTAATATCCAGAGTTTGTCTTCACTGATTTTCATTTGTGCCCATCAAGATTTTTTTTTCCCATAAATATTTCAAGTCTAAAACAAGCAGCTATAGTGGAACAGTGGTCTCCAGTGAGAACTTGCTGCTGTATGATTAATACAATCCTGGTGATGTTGGCTCTGCTGCTGTCACCAATAAAATATCTATGTAAATCTTAGCTGGATTCGGGACTGACACTTAAACAGATGCCGGGGATCTCAGTCCTGGCCAGCAGAGGCCACTAAAAGATCATAGGAAGAGCTAGCTGTACAAGACCCTGGAGGCCTTGTAGTTCAGCATGCTCACTGCTGAAGAGATAGTGTCTGGGATGTGGATCAGGACTTTCCCAAAAAGAAGGAATTTTTGGGAGGTTTTTGAAACTTTGCAAAATTTTAAAAATAACCTCTGGATGAATATTGCCTTTGCTGCTGGTCTGCTCTCTATGTGGGCTGGTACTTGCCAGCAATGAGCTGGAGCTGGTGCAGAGGGAAAAGGTCTTTATAAAAAGAGGTCCAAGATACTCTTTTACTTGTGTCCAGTGCTGTGGAGGAGTTTGTAACTACACCATGCAGTTCGGCATAGTCAGCTGAAAAGGCTAAACTCACTGAGCAGGAACTCAGCAGGAGCTGGGAGGTACAGCCTCACAGAGCAGCAAGATGCTGTCATTGCTCCTCTGCAATAAGTTGGCTCAAGGTAAGAGGCTTTTGAGTGGATTCCCAGCCCTGTGCCAGCCTGGTGTGCCATTGCAAACCATACCTGTGCTGTCCTTGGTAGCCCACACTCCAAGTGGGAGATGGTAGCCAGGATGTTCCTGTGTCAGGATTCAATACAATGAAGGGATGTTGAGCAGGCAAAACTGGGAACAGCACTCCTCACAGTTTCACATGCACTGCTCCTGTTGTTACTCTGAATGCGATCTGTGTCCCTTGCTGAGTCAAGCACAGACCACAGACATGGAGACTCTGGCAAATCTGAACTTTCAATGCACTTTAAAGGTGCTGTTATGTCTGAATCCTGCAGAAGACAGAGAGGAGCAGAAGGTGTTAGCTTTTACCTCTCTCCTTTCAGTCTGGAGAGAGAAATTAGCAGATAATGTATCCATTACTTCTTCAAAGCCTTACTGTAAAAAACACCAGTGGAAGAGGGATGGTGTTATCAGGTAAAGCATAGAATCATAAAATCATTTTGATTGGAAAAGACCTCTAGGATCATCAAGTCAAATCAGTAACCCAGTGTTGCTGAGCCCACCACTAAGCATGTCCCAAAGTGCCAAGTGTACACATCTTTTAAACCCTCCAGGGATGGTGACTCAGCCACTTTCCTGGGCAGATTGTTCCAGTGCTTGAGAACCCTTTCAGTGAAGAAAATTTTCCTAAAATACAGTTTAAAGTTCCCCTAACACAAACTGTCCTTTCATCTTGTCACTTACTATAAGAGACAAAGACCCAGCTTGCTACAACTTCTTTTCTTCTCTTGCTTGTGAAGAGCCATAAGGTCCAGTTTATTGAGAAACACCTTTGTTTTGTTGCACTTCAAGTGAAAAGTGCCAGCTAAACAAGATACACTTTCAATGTGTTTTATGAAGGCTGAGCACTCAAATTCTTCTAAGATATTTATGTGAGCTCAGTCAAATCCTTTAAACACTTGAAACATAGCAAGATCTAAATTGTACAGGTTAGGGACTAAGCTGTAGATTATTATTAAGATTGTTCTGGTAATTCATCATGCACTTGAAAGGCAAATTTTATAGCCTAATATCTGTCAGTAGCCTATACCAGTAAGCTCTTTCACTCAGCTGAATCAAGGATTTAAAAGGATGGGAAGACAATTTTTTTCCTAGGGTTTTCTTGCTTGTCTTTTGCTAACTGACAGCAAATCTATAAAATATTTTATCCACCAAGAAATGTGTTGCATTTACTTTAGATCAAAGATATTGTATATTGTGCTCACAAATCCTATTGCAGAAACAATTGTTCAAACAGAAAAATTGAATCAATTTATGTTATAACAATAACAAAATTTTAAACCAAACAGATGTAACAGGCTTTGTTTCTGAGATTGAAATACATAGTACAATAATAGAAGTTGTACTTGGCAAAGATTTTACAAAGTAAACTGAATTGTCTCGGGCTCATTGCAGCTCTCTGCTGATTCTTCTGTGTGTAAGATATAGTCTAATTTCAGCACAATTTGACTTTTCTGGTGGGGATTTATTTTCCCTCAATCCAGATTATAAATGTTGTAATGTTCAGCAGGTGGCACCAGCTGTCTGTGGCCAGTGCTGGCTCCAGGATGACACCAAGGTGTGCTCATGTGCCTTGTGTGAAAATGTGAGTGGTACCCAGAGTCAGGGAAGTGACATCTCCAACTTGCAGGCCACCTCCAGCAGCACTGGATAATGCCCTCCTTACTCTAAGGGAAGTTTATTTTTTTTCTCTCTCTGATGCCATCATATCTTGTGCTTGTATTCTTTCACATTCTTACGCCTCACCTCTGCAATTACATAATTTGTGTGTATACAAACCACAGCTTTCCTAAGTGTTTGCTAACCCTGCTGTCCAGTGCCAGGGCAGTGTGGGATTTGCTGGCAGGAGGGGCAAGGCTGAGCAAGGCCATGGGCCACACCACACTCTTACCTCCTGTGGTGGACACTCTGCATCCTCCTGTACAACCCTTTCATTAATGACTCTGCTGTAAAAGGACAAGTGGATATGTGAAATAAATTGCTGTTACTGGCTTTGTTATCTTAGCAAAAGTCCCATCTCTTCAGTGCCTCTCTACTGCCCGCTGTACAAAAGCAGTGAGGAGCCATCAGCCAGGCAGACACCAGGCACAGCATGGGGGGTGAGCACAGTGGAGCAGAGCCCTTAAAGCAAGGGTCATGTACTCCCAGACTGGCTTTGCACATATTCCCAATGAAAGCCCAGGGCTTGCAGTCTTCTGCTTATGATTATTTTTCACAGAAGAGATCCATTAACTTTACTAGTCCAGACTATATTTATAGATAATATCAGTTAGTCCTAGATTTGTATTTTTTTATGGCAATGCCATGATTCCCAAAAAAGGACATATATGCATCATTATTTTCATGACCAAATTACAAATGTCCAGCCAGAATAATACCCCTGTCTGAGCAATGTAATCCAGACTATTTTGAGTTGCCCAGCTCATATTTAATTTCTGGACAGAACCAGCAGGTTTCCCTGGAGAAATGCACTCCAGATTTGCCTAAACACAGACAGCAGGAGTAAATTCAAGGCTTTTGCCCTGTGATAGGCAGGTTCTGGATTCAGCTCTGCTTATGGGGGTGAACAGTGTATGGATGGCGAGTATGAAACTGGAGGAAGCTAAACAAAAATGCTTTGTCAAGTGACTGGGAGTGCCAAAAGGGGCAATAGCTTTAATCAGGTCTCGATACAGAAGTAATTCTGTTTACACAGGGAGTAAGGTTTTAGCCTTACGTAAGTGTTTTATATTTTGCTGTGGAGGCACAGAAAAAAGATATACTGCACCTCTAACATTTGCTAACATGAAGGGGGAATTTCACAGTGGTCACAAACCCTGAAGCCACAAGATTGTTAAATTAGAAAGTCATCTTCAGTAAACCCTTTGATAGCTTGTTGGTATGCACTTCAGTTGATTCTTCAGGTTAATTCCTTTGCATGTTCCCTGTAGATAAAAAGCGTCGGCAGTTTTTCATATCTCCCCACCTTTAAAATGGGTTGCCTTAGTTACCGTGGCCAGCTTGAGAGACAGCAAATTTAGTACTAATACATTTTCAAATCTCTGCAGTTTCTGTAAAATCTCTGTGTCATGATCAGCTACAAGACACACTTTTATCATCATGTTAATAGGCATAGTGGTGATGCTTAATCAAGTTAAATAAGGAGAGAAGTCTGTCACAGGCCAGAACAATAGCCTTGGATCATTACCTTAGTGACTGTCCTGTGAATATTAGGTGAAACAGCTTGTGAAGTTCCCCTGTAACTGGAAATAAGGTTGGCTTCCAGTGGCTCAGATATCTGGTGCTTGGAAGCAACCTGGTCATACTTTCCCCAGGAGGAAATTGATAAGTCTTAAGTTGTCGTCTTGATTGGTGATTCAGTATTTCCTTTGGCACTTCAGAAAATCAGAGAAACCAATTAGTATTTTAAAGGTTATTTTTTAAAGGGTAACGACTATCCATGATAAACAGAGTTAACAGTTATCTCAAAGGCTATTGATTTATCTTGGTCTCATTCTTTTGTTCATCTTTTAAAATTTTAAGTAGGGTGAGCTAAAGTTTAGTGACATTTTATATTACTTGTGTAATTGTTTAAAGTTCCTAAATCCCCTTTAATTACAGAAAGATACTTTCTCTTCTCAAGGTAAGGAGCTGGTAGTAAAGGAACAAGCAGTGCCACAGAAAGTGTGGCTGTTTCTGAGCTTAGGGTCTTAGGGCACAGTGGAGGAAGGAACTTGGAGTTCTGCTATTATGGAAGCATCCCCTCTAAAGAGCAGCTCTGTTGCAGGACTGGAAGTGCTCTGGTCATTTGTACAGAGGGAGTGCTTTTATTGTCCTTAAAACTCAGCCTAGATTGTTGTGATCAGCTGAGTGAAGAATAAGAAACCAAAAACTGTGGTTTTATTTATTTATGAAATTTGATTTATTAAATTAGTCAGTATTTATTTCACTGCAGCCCCACTGTTTTTCCTGCTCAATAACTGACACTTGCTGGTGCTTCTAAACTGCATGGCTCTCTGAGTTTGAGATAAATATTTCAAACTCAGTGAGAGTAATAATGTGAAGGAGGAAAATGCTGACTCTACCTTTTATAGCTTCTCCTAGTAGCAAAAGCAACCTTCCAAGTTTTCAAATCAGTAAAACAGCCCACTTCTTTTAGAAGCTTCTGTTTTTCTGAAAGGTGGGGCTAAGTGTGAAACTTCTCATGTCTGAAATGACTTAATGAATATGTTTTACAAAGCTTTAAATGACAGTGGGGAAAAATAAGCAACAAGTGAGCCTCAGTCTTTGGTCACAGGACAAAACCAGGTAGTTTTGTGCATGTAGATTTATCTCCTGATACATGTAATTTTGCACACTAATCACTGTCTGTTTTTTATACATGGTATCAAGACAGCAGGTACTACTTTAGTTTCTGTCAGCTTCTGGACTTTCCTTCACAGCTTTACAAGCAGAAATGCTCTCTGGGATCAGCCCACTGGTCCACTTGCTCCCAGTGTTGCTGTTTAGTGGGAGGGAGGGAGGGCATGAGCCCAGGCATTTCCTGCAGTCCTTTCCCCCCAGCCTCCACAGCTGATGTGTCTGTGATGTTAGGGCTCTTTCCTTGAGAATGTACCTAATTCATTTTTGAACCTGTTGATACCATCTGCCTTGCAGTCTATTGCAAGTTCTAGAGATTTACTGTCCACTGTGTACTGAAGAACTTCCTTAAGGACTTGTTGTCCTTAAGTCTGTTTTATAATGATTTATCTTTGTAACATCCCTGGGAAGAACAGCATAGTCATCCTCATTTGACAGTAGGGAAAGATTAGGAGGGTTGTTTCTAAAAGCACCTGTTAATAGATGTCTCATGCATGAGTTTCTCTAATGTGAGGCATTTGGGTTTTCAGATGCCTGAACTGATTTCTAGCCCAGAGCAGTCATGCACAATGATTAACAAACAAATGAGGATCACTTGTGATGTTGTTTGATTTATTGACTGACCTATAATTAAATACTAATTTCATAGCAAAGCAGAGACCAAACTTAATTATCCCAGTCATGGTCAGCTTCTTTTTCTTGGAGGTTTTTATCTTGGAGGTTTATCATTTGTTATCTTGTGCAGCCAATATCAAAAAGGGGCCACAATAAAATCTGGCATTATTCACTGATGTTCCAGACTTATCCATTGAACAAAGAGTGGAATTTGCCTGATCCAGGGAAAGCTGAAATGGAAAACACAGTGTAGAACTGTACAATTACAGCCTGTCTATTGTAATAGACATGTATATAAAGATACAGAATTAATATTGCTAATGGGAAAGCATCTCAAAACATGTCTTACAAGGAATGGCTAAGGGAGCTAGGTTTACTGAGTCTAGAGAAGATTTAGGGGGGACCTAATCGCTCTCTACAATAACCTGACAGGAGGTCATAGTGAGGTGGGGATCTGTCTTTTCTACTGTGCCTGCAGTGAGAAGCCTAGAGGACAAAGGCCTCAAGCTGAGGCAGGTGAGATTCAGATTACGTGACAGAAAAAAATTTTCCCTGTGGTCTAGGGGTGAGAGTGCTGGATTGATGGTTGGACTTATTGATCTTAAAGGTCTCTTCCAACCTTGATGGTTCTATGATTCAGTGATTCCATGATTATCTGTATTTCAGAATCTAAACTCCCACGGCATCCCCATCAAAATCAAAAGAGGACGAGAAGAAAGTGCCAAAGAAGAAGGAAAGCAGCAAGCGTCCAGAACCAACAGGTGTTGTGTGCCCCACGTCGCCCCACATGCAGCCGTGACGATGGGTCACAGTGCGGCCGTCTCGCCGCCGGAGAGCGGAGCGGAGCGCCCCGGGGTACCGGGCTGGCCGGGAGGGCGGCGCGGCGGGGCGGGGCGGGGCGGGGCCGGGCCGGGCGGGCGGAGGAGCCGCGGCGGCGGCGCGGGGAGAGAGCACTCGGCAGGGGCGAGCCCGGCTCGGGCTGTGGCGAGCTTGGCTCGGGCTGTGGCGAGCCTGGCTCGGGCTGTGGCCATGCACCGCGCGGCCGCCCCGCGCCCCTCCGCGCTGCCGCGCCTGCTGCTCTCGTCCGCGGCGCGGGCGCTGCTCTGGCTCGGCCCCGTGTACCTGGCGGGGTACCTGGGGCTGAGCGGCAGCTGGGTGCTGCTGGCGCTGGCGCTGTGGCTCTGCTGGGGACTCAACCGGCGGGGGAAGCGCGACCGCCTGGCCGCCGCCTTCGCGCTGCTGGAGAACGAGCGGGAGGCGGTGTGCCGGGGCCTGGCCGCCCGGCACCTGCCGGCCTGGGTGAGTGAGTGAGGAGCGCGGCTTCTGCCCCGCGTCCCGCGGCGCCGGGGATGCTGCCGGTCCCCGCGGTTCCGGGCGGCGGGAGCGGGACAGAGAACGGCGTGTCCCGGAGCGAGCGGCCGAAGGGCTGGCAGTGATGCCTTGGGCCGAGCGGTAACGGCCTTGATTTTGAAGTCTTGCTGAGGAAAAGCGAGGATTAAACTAGAAGTTGTTCTAGCCCAGGAGATGTGCTGTAAGTGGGTGTGTAAAATAGACTGATGTATCGCCAGAGACACCTCCCTTCTAATATATGTTGTTGCATTGCAGGTATTTTGCTGTTGAGGATACTTATTTTAGACTTTCTCATCCAGAAAGCAGATTTTCTCCCCTTTTGTGTCATTTGAAAACAAACAAAGAATTCATAAATAGAATCTATTCCTACTAAAAACCCAAATATTTACTTTTAAGGAGTCATCTCTGGATGGTACGGAAAGCCAACCCCTATTTGTTGATCACATTTGTTTCTAGTCGCTCTACGTTTTCAAGAAACGAAAATTTCTGCCTGCACATTTTATTCTGTGTCTTGTGTTATCTATTGGGCAGCTGTGGTTTGGCTAATGGAAAGGATGATGAGGGGCTCGGGTCCTTTTTCTCTTATCATCATTTACTTAGCATTTAAAAATCTGTCAGGAACTCGTAGGGAAATACTTTCATTGTAAAGAGTGTTGCATAGAAGCATTTACAATAGGTAAACTTTTATATAGCCTACAGCACTTGGCTCTCCTTAATTCTGTGGGAAATGAAGGCAGCTGGCAGTTCTGAGGAGTGAGGCCAGGGTCTCCTGCCAGGGCTGATGCAGCTCCCTGCATATGTTCCCTCCCTCCAGGCACAGAAGTCTGTCTGTGAATGAGGTTTCTGCTTGTTTGTATTGACAGAGCGTAAAAAAAACCAATTCAGGGCATTAATGAATGTGGTGGTGTCAGCTCTTGCCCTGATGCTGTGAGAGCAGTGTTGTGTTTTATCCTCAAGTGCCCTGAACCATTGTAACCAGAAATCGAGCCTCTTAGTCACTGTTGAAAAATCAGGCTTGCTCCCACAGAGCACACAAATTCAAAAAGTTCCATTAGGTTTTGTGGTTGAAAGTTTTAGGCTTCATTAGTGTGGGAGCAGGTGGTCCATTATTGACTGCTCTGTACTTGGCCTTCACAGGGCTGCAGGGAGAGCACTCTGTGCCCCAGCCTTGGAGAGGTTTGGGCAAATGGGGAGACCACTGAGATGATCAGGGGCCAGAGCACCTGGTGTCTGACACTGCTGGGGCTTTTCAGCCTCCTTCCGGAGAAGGGAAGGTGTAAGGGGTATCTCATTTCTGTCTCCCACTGCCCAGCATGTGCTCATAGAGATGGTGGAGTCAGACCCTTGCCAGAGGTCTGATTTGTGACTTGTGATTTCTGGGACCTTACTCCTGGAAGGCAGGATGTAGGACCTAATGATAAAGGGGCTGCATGGCGTGCTTTTAGTTTTATAGTTGTAGTTAGCTTTTTAGTAATTTAGTTTTATCTATATCTATCACTTCCTTTCCTTTCGTGTGTTGGTAACTTTTGCTCATCAGCTGGGTGTTTGCTTCCACACTACACTCATCCTTGAGGCTTTTTAACTCCTCTGCTTTAATTTTCCTTCCATCCCCATCCTCTATTTGATCTAATTCTTCCATGTGCCCATCTTGGAGGCTGATTCTCACCTGATGTCTATTCAGTTTATTCTCTGTGGAGTTGTCTTATCTTTTGTTTTTGCCTTTCAGTGTTCATAGGCCTTCAGTTGGGAACTCTAAAACTGTCTGCTGAGTTCTTCTCTCATACAGAGGTGGCAGTAGGAATACAGTTCAAGGGGAACATGGCTTGGATTTACAGTGTTGTAATCTTAGGAAAGGTTCTGAAAGTGTAGAATGATGGCAGTGTCTTGGGATTCATAAATCTCTGTTTCTTCATGTGGTTTGTAATAAAATGAAGGGGATCCATCCAATGAAGAGTTAAGAGCATAATTGATTGTGCTGTTGGCTAAAAATTGTTGTCCCTAGAAAGTGACTTCTTTAAATTGGCTCAGGTTCTGCTCAGTGCTGGTATCAGTTGTTAGGAGATACACAGAGTGCAGCCTTTCCTTTAGGAGGGATGCTGGGAGGGTTTCCCTGATCTACTCAACCATCTGTTTTGGGGAATTTGCAGGATTGCTTTGCAGCACCAGTTTCTTGGCTGAAACCAGCCAGTGAGTTTGGAATAGACACATTCCTGTGCTAGACAGTGTACGTGGGTAGGCTGTGCTTCCTCAGGAAACCAGGCTGGAAATCTGCTCGTGACAGGCACAGTCAGATCCATGTCTTGGAGAGCTGAGACCTTCTGACTTCAGTACAAGCAGGCATTGCTCAGAGCACAGGTAGCCAGGCTTCCGCCTTCATTCCAGCCCCTGGGGCTCTGGTGACTGCTCTATGTTGCTTTTGCCATTGGTTATCAGGCTGCACATGGCAGAATCCAAGTATGCTGCATTTCTTCCTGATGTTAAACTCCTTTTACCGGGCACAATACTGTTGAGTACAGCACTTTTTAAAAGTTGCCTTTTAAGTCCTTGTTCATGCAAAAGCCTTGTTTACACTTCTGTTTTTCCTCCTGTATCAATAGCTAAAAAATCCTGTTTTTTAAAAAGAAACAAACAAAACGCCCAAATCCCCAACAAAACCCAAAACAACCAAACAAACAAGCAAAAAACCAAACTAAACCCTGATAGATAGATTGCTGTGTTGTATTTGAACAGAATGGTGCTGTTGTGTCAGACATGGGTTTTGTTGATGTTGTGATCCTTCCTGTGGTTTGCTCCAGGGCAGGGTGGAGTCATGTGGAATTTACAGATTTTCTTTACTTGCTAGTAATTGCTCCTTACCTAGCGTTTTTGATCTTCAAAGCTCTTTTCAAATGCTAAGTAATTTTTGCTGCGTTCTTTAAACTTTGGCAACAAGTATGCCTGCTTTTGTAGATGGGTAAAACTGATTCTGATAGTGGGACTTGCCCAAGGCTAAAGGATTTAATCTTACTCTGTTTTAGTATTAACTTTGGCACCTCTTGGTGTCTGGTTCTGGGCTTAATAGGAAGTGTTTTGGGCTCCTCCTGCCTGTGCTGTACAGATGAAAAACTCGGGGCAAGATCTTGCTGGTGGGGCTCTCACCAGTAACAAGGATCAGAATTGAGTCTGAAATCCAGAACACATGGTTCAGAAGCATGGAACTGCAGATGGTTTTATTTTCAAAACATATTAGGATATGTTAAATTCTTGGAATAAATGGTTGGGTTAAGAGGAGAGCTTGGTGTCTCTGGGCTGAACTAGCCATGTGACATGCTAGCTAATATGCATGTTATGGGGATATTCTGTGGGTAGGAAAGGATTTGCTCAGAGCTTATGTTTTACTACACAGTGGATAATGCAGTTGCAACACCTGGATACCAGGCTCTGCTTCTTCACAGAACTGCTCATTTAGTTCATACCATTGAGTGGAGCTGAACTTTGGTATTGAGAACCCACTGAAGTTTGGTGGCCTGTCATAAAGGGCAGAAAGCTAGTTTTCACCAGAGTAGTGTAATCAGCCAGTTTCTGTGGTGTTTTCTGCAAGCCCCGTTGTGTCAGCCCAGGAGCCCCTGGTGGTCTTTGGTTCCAGCCTTTGAGCTCCAGCAGTGCCTTTCCTTCCATCTGTCGGAGGAAACGGAGGCACCAAGTGCCTGGGTAGGAAATGGGTTGCAGACACCTGAATGAGGAGGTGTCAGGGGGGGTGGAAATATACCTCAAATGTCTGCTATCACAGCATCTGGGGTGTGACACAGCGCAGTGTGATTCATTGCAGTTGCTTTGGGGGTTTGCTGTGAGCCGTCCATGGTTCAGGTGTCTGTGACACAAATAATAAATTCAATTTTACTTTTTCTTAAGGTGGGTCTACCTATGGCCTCATTCTCATGGCTTTTGCCTTTTTCCTGATGCTCCTTTATGCTGTTTAAAGTCTCTAGGAGCCTTTCCTCTAGTAAATAATCCCAAAAAATTTTAATGATTTATAATGGTCCACATTTTTCCCCTACACCTATGAGCTGTCTTTCTCACTGGGAAGGGGTAGCCTAACTGTTGTCCCATCCTTTCTTTTGGGTCACATCCCTTTCCTGTCTGTAAAGTGTTTTGAAGAACAAGCTCAGCATTCTGCTTCCATCCCTGCTCTATCCTTCCTACATCTGATCCCAAGCTGTGGAGCAAGTGCTGCAGGATGTTGGGGCTTGGCAATTACACTGGAGCTGAGAACTCAGGATTTATGTGCCTTGGAAAAGGCACATAAGGAAAAACCTTTAGATGGAAGATGGAAGGCTGGCAGGTAAAGTGGAGGTCCCCTGATTCACATAATCTGCCTCACTGTAAAATGTCAGCAGCAGTTTGTCTGTTGCAGTTGATTGTCCCTTCTGGTGCTGAGATCTTGCTTCATTGCACAAATAGACCTGTGCAGGCTGACATTTCAGTGGGCTTCTATTGTCTTATTTAATGGAAAAGTTGCTATTTAGAGCATCAAAAGAAATTTCTTATAAAGAATATGGTAATATTACTTTGAGGTTTTTTAATGGGATCATTTGAAGCATTATTTTAGCAAGGAAAATGGGCTCTTCAGCCATATACGAAGCTGTACTAAAAAACAGGCTACTGTCCATTCCATCCAAACATCTCTGAGCACCTCTGAAAGCTGTAAGGAACAGTAAGCCTCTGCCTGAAAAGTGTAATTCACAGCTCTTGTAAGAGGAGGTATTGTCCTACCCAATTACTATTATCAGACTAGATGATAGTCAGATTCCCTTTGTATTCAGGTGCTCTAATGTCTATTCTGAGAAGTAGCTGCAGTGTCCTTCCCTTCTGCAGTAACCTGCTACCAGCTTGTAACACCAGCTGCAAATACCACATCCATAAGGCTTTAATGTGTGATTGTAGTATGGTGATTGTAACTCTTCACTCAACGGCTTCTTGCTGGGGTCTGAGAGATCACTTACTTGAGAGTGGTCTCATACCCAGTTGTCCTGATGGTGATTAAGCAAGTCATCACTTCAGGGACCTGGTGGGATTTTGTAATGGACATATACACTTGTTGGCATTTGGTGTGTCTAACATGAAAACATGATGTATAATTGACTCTTTCATTTTAATTACTAACCCAACCATCTTTAAAAGGTCTGAGAGGTGAAAACACAGGATTGTTACACATGATAGGGTATGCTAATAGGCTTGAACTCTTAGAGGGCTTCTTTTTCCTGAAGCCATTGGCACCATGTTAATATTAGTGGAGAAATGCTGCCACGACCAATAAGCTGAGTTTCCCAAGCAGGTTCTTGTATTCTAGTGTGGTGTCCTGGTTAGGGCGAGCGAGTACAGGAAACAGGTCCTGCACAGCTCATGATCTTATAGGGAAGTAGGTTCTCGTGGCTTCCCAAGGTATGACAAAGGGAAGGATGAGAAATCTAATGCTGCTTTACATCATGAACAGGATGTGACACTTGCTTTAATCATGTAAATGTGCCTAGAGGCATGCTGATACATCAGTGCACGTGGGTTCTTTTGCCTTTAACTATTCTTCACTGGCTTATTTGCATTTTACAATTTTTCAAGGAGGTAATAAATTATAAAGGATGTATGTATGAAGGCAGAGGGATCTCAGCTTACTCTTAACACTTGTTCCACACTCCATGCTATCTTTTGCATGTGTTGCAGTGTGCTCAAATAGATGGCATGTGACACTCACTTTATTTTTCTTTGCATCCAGGTTCACTTCCCTGATGTTGAACGAGTGGAGTGGCTGAACAAGGTGAGGAGCTCTGAACTCCAGCTGGGGAGATCACCTGCTCTGAGCTGCATCCCTCCCATCCAAACTCTGTGGGACAAATCTGAGAAAGTTATCAAATTACTACAGTGTAGCTCAGTTGTATCAGTGTCTGTACTGAAGTATGGAGTCACTAAAGTGTGGGGTTGCCACAGTGGTTGAGAGCCAATGTGAGCCTGGTTTATACAAGTTTGATAAATTCAACAACACTTCATTCTGAGAATAAAAAGAAAAAGCAGGTGTTTGTCTATATATGGACATATACATATGTATGTTATTATTATTTTAATAAACCTAGTGGTATCTCCTCTTAGCAGGAAAGTTCCCAGAAAGCACTGAGGCAAATGCTCCCATCAGCAGGTGTGGTCAACCTCTCAAAGCAAAACAGCTGAACTTGCAAATTAACATCCAATGACTATCCTCTTTTTTTGGGTTTTTTGTTTTGTTTTTTTTTTAGCAAATTTCCTTTTTTAATATAAAAGCTCATTGTAATCCTTTCTAAATAAACCTAACTCCAGGGAACATTGTTACACTGGAATAATTAGGTACTATTGTACTTTAGAAATTTAACCCTGGGCTTTGTTGGCTTCTGTGGTTAGGAGCATTCTCTATGGTGCTGAAAACTCACCCTTCAGTTACCAAAACAAATTCCAGTTCTGAGGAACAGAAATGGATCCTTCCATAAGGATGACTTAAGTGCACAAAGTTGACTTGGTATTTTAAAACTACAGATATTAATAGCCAGGGTTCTGTAATGGGTGTGTCTGTTTCACAGCAAAAGGTGTCTTACTCAAAGAATCTTCAGTGTGTACCTGCTTTTGCCGTTCTTTAGGTCCTTGTACAGGCTTGGCCATACTTTGGAACAATCATGGAAAAATCATTTAAAGAAGTTCTTGAACCAAAAATCAGAGCAAAGAGTGTACATCTGAAAACATGCACCTTTACCAAGATTCACTTTGGCGAGAAGGTAGTGGGAATCTTTTGTAACACTTGTGGTTCACTCTTTTCTGAAAAGTTTAGATGCAAGGGGAGTGAGATGTTCAGCCCTGTAATAGCTTTGCTCCCTCCTCATGTTGACTTGAGCATCTTCACCATGAAGGAAGGATCATATAGGAAAGACACACATCTCTTCCCTCTTGCTGTCAGTATCCTGGGACTGGAGACAGAAAAAAAAGGCCGTATATATGCTTATTTCTGTTGTACCCTTGCAACAGGAGTTTTCATTACTCTCTAAGGCTTGCAGAATGGCCTAGGACTACTTGCAACCAGCCCTGTGTTTGAGGACTGCCAAGGCTGTTCTGTCTTTAAAGAAAAAAAAAAACTACTGGTGTACTGGTATACTCATGCAGTTTTGCAAAGTATTTAATTGATGCTTCTGTGCTCAAATTCATCAAAGTGAGTAGGACTTCTCACTTGCACTTAGCTTGACAGATGTTGACTATATTGTATCTTGTTTGTCTCTATTTCAGTGCCCTAGAATTAATGGAATAAAAGCCTACACCAAAGAAATTGATAGGAGACAAGTTACCCTGGACCTGCAGATCTGGTAAGGTTGCATCATTGATATGTTGATGGTTCTTAACTTACTGCCTATGTATGAGTCATGCTGGACTGGGCATGGTGCACTAAGATGAGCCTAGAATGATATGAGATAATCTGACTTCCAGCTGGATGTCCTCATTTGTTACAGAAGTGAAATGTGCATCAGTCTCTAGAGCAGAAATAACCTTCACAGCTCCAAGTGTTACCTACTCTGGCCCATCACGGATGCCATGGATATAAGAATGTGTCCTTTGGCTTTGCCGTTTTTGGCAGTGAGAACCGAAGTATTCAAACTGTGTTTCCTGTTCTTAGGAAAGCTCTGAGGTCTGGAGGTGCTTGGTCTGTCTTGCCCACTATGGTTTCTCATTAGTCCAACTTCTCCAGTTTTTCCAGAACTACTTGCACTACTTATTTTTTAATTCCCTCCTCTAGATTAATCCTCTCTTTTAGTCATCATTTTTTCTATGTGCCATCCAACACATTTGCTTTTTTGATTACAGCTGTTCTCTGAGCAGAATACTGCCTCTAGCTCTATTAACAACAACAAAATTAGATAAAATATTTAATACCTCCAAGGCTATTTTGCATGAGTTTTTATGCTTTGTTAACATCAGAACTATTGCAGAAGTAAACTCTCTCTTAGTTTAGCCCTGGAGAATGGTATTGCTGGGGGATTACCACTTGCATGCTGCTCTGTAAGTTTTAGTGGGTGACTGAGCTGCCTAATATAAATGGTTTTTCATGGTAGTGCCAGGAAAAAGCTGTGAAATTACGGACTGTCTTGGCAACAGCACAGAGCTCCTCAGAACTGTGCCTGCTGCTTAATGTGGTAATGGCATGGCAGCATCCTCAGCCCTGGCAGAGCATCATCACTCCCTGTAAATTCACATGCTTGATTTTCAGTCAGGTGTTTCAGTGCTGTTGGCAAACTGCTCTTTGTAATACCCAGGTCAGTGTTAGGGCCTTTGGCAAATCATCTCTGCTTTCCATGTTGAGATTGAGAAATCTGATGCCTTTTAAGCCTTGCAGAAGGTTGCTGCTGATCTCTGCTAAACTGCTTCTCCCACATGTTCATTTGCACTGTCTTTTGACAATCCTCTGCAGAGGCATTCCGTCACCTCTGCATTCCTGTCCTTCTGGAAGACCCTTCAATATCTCCAAACTGGCTAAGCACTTCTGTTCCTCATGCTGGTGCTGATAATCTAACCTGAGCTGATGGCATCTGATAGCCCCAGTATTTTCTGCATTTACACAGGAGTGTGTAGTTTGCCTTGCTACTCTGGTGGGGGTCTCTTCTCTAGGGCTGCATTAAGGCCTCAGCTTCACTTGTGTTCATATGTCAACAGCAGTGTCTGCAGCTAAGCTGTGTTGTGGATCCTGCAGTGTCTGCAGGAGATTGTTTGTTGTTTTCAGGAACAGGGAGAGGCAAATGTATGGTCAGTGCTATTATTTACCTGCCTTTTTCTGGATTACTGATAGAACAGGGTTTTTTGCTACTTTAGAGGAGATGGAGCTGAGTTGCCCCAGTGTGAGGCTGCCCTTCACTCTACCTCTTAGTCACTGTACTGGTGAGGTTTAAATGACTGATCTGTTTACAGGGCTGTGTGCCGGCATCACAGCACTGGAGAAGAGAGTAATGTGCTGTGGGTGCCTGTGGGGTGCACTGTGCAGTGCTGCCACCACAATGACTCTTGGGTTAGGTTTCACTGCTCTGTAAATGTTTTTTGCTTTCAGTCTCACAATAGTACAGGAGGACAGATTTTTTTTCCCTCCAGTTTTATCAAGAAGCCAACTAGTTGCTGAAGCCCAGAGACTTTAATTTGACATGGAGAAAATGCAGGAAGAGGGTAAGAGTAGAAAAATCCTTTTATTCTTACCCTTACTTTGTAGTATGGAAGCATTCGTGTAGTTTATTAGCCACTCATAGACATGTGATCCATGAAGACCTTTGTTTCACCTGTGCTCCTGATCTCACCAACATGATGCAGCACTGAATGCCATGGTTCATCAGTTCTGTGCCATGAGAAGAGGAGCTTCTCTTCCTCTGTGTTAAGTTTGTGGTATCACAAATTACATCCTTTGCTTTGAGAAGTGTGAAAAATAGCACTTAGAGGTCCCTTATTTGTATGGGCTGTAGCTGGCAACAGAGTCAGGGATGCAGATCTGGCACTGCATGAAGTTACCAAAATAACTTGAGAAGCTGCTTTACTTAAATCTTGGCTGTAGCATCAGAGCATTGGGAATGGTTATGTAGAGCACTGTCCTATTATAGTCTTGGCTGTCCCATGCAACAGGACTGTATGCTCCATTTTTCAAAATGGGAATTGTCCAAGTGCATCTGCTTGACTTCCTACAGCTGCTTTCCTTTCCAATAATTTTTCAGCTGCCTAAGCTGCTGCATAGTCATATAATCATAGGCTGTAATCATCAGAATTTCCAAGTACTTGAAGGCACTATTACCTCCCTAAAAAACACCTTGCAATCCAGTTTCTTCCCATTTTATTAATATGATTTAGTTTTCATTAACATTTTTCATTGGAAATGTTCTGAATTTTCTTTTGCATGATCTTCTGTGGCATTTACAGTACATAAGATGTCATAGGAGAATAGGTTAATAATTGGCATGTGTAAAAATTCATTGATTGCAATTTACTTTTAGAAGAGAATCTCTGACTTCCTGTCAAGTTTTGAGAGCTGGAAGAACAGTCTCTCTCTCAGATGAAAGAAGTCAAAAGAAATGTGCAACAATACTTTGAGCTTTAGTGGAGTTTGGGATAGCTAAGTTTGTAGGCTCTTAGAAGAAACTGAAAGCATTTTGGAAACTGGTCAGTCTGGAGCAAAAATGGATACCTGCCCCCAGAAGCCTGACTGGATAGGGAGAGGGGAAAGACAGAGGTGATCTGGCTTTTCTCATACTCTGTGTTGCCTGGTTACATTTTCTACATCTCTCTACTTTGTGTAATTCTGTGTGTTTGTCTCCCAAGTCCAAAGGCAGACTAAGCATAGTCTGTGTTACAAAGCACTTGAGAAGGTTTGGCCAAAGGAGGGTTTCAGTATGGGGGGGCATGAGAAGATGGGGCCCCTGGGCAGTTACTTTACAGGGGGGGGAATTGCCCAGGCTTTTTCTAAAGGGACATGCAGACATCCAGGTTAGTTAAACTTGCCAGCTCTGGTGACACCCCTGCCTTCAGCCACTGAATTGCCTTTGTATCATAAACACTGGGCCCAGATTTTCCAACCAAGTACAGAGGAGGCACAGATACATGCACTTGAACAAGGTTCTCATCCACAGCACAGGCACATCTGTATCACCTTGTGCTACAGGTGATGTAGGAGAGAAACAGGTGATTCTTCCATCCTCCACAGCTGGGTAAAGCACAGCCCTGTGTAGGCTGGAGGGGCTCAGCCCTCAGCTTTTAAGTGTCAAGTCTTGAGTTTGGCTCAGGTGTGCTCTGGGGCAGGACAGCAGAGAGCACAGCAAGGTTATGCTGCACAGAGGAACAGATGGAAGCACAAGCAGCTGGGACTGGAAATGAGGAATAAACTAAAGAACAAAGAGTTCATCCTTCCTACCAAGCACCCTGGCAGGGGGGTGATACCTATATGAGGCAGACATAGGGTAATTTAAGGCTCAGGCTCTGATAAGACTTCTCTGACATCTTTACTGGAGAAAAGAGACATCTAGAACTGAGTGGGAAGAGTTTTTGACTGTGTGGAAAGGTAGAAACACCACAGCTCTTACTTGTTATGTTAGACACTTGCAAAAGCTGACTTAAATCCTCTTGGACTAATTACTGCAAATTAAGGAACTAATTTTGGCTTCTCATTTAGAATTTTATTGTAACAATGCTCTATTAGCACCCAGTGTAATTACCTGTAAGATAATGTCAAAACTGTAGAAGTTAACAAACATAAATAAGTTTAATAATGTCACTAGCTTTTAAGAAAGATTGTCTTAATTTTGGCATGGTTTATGAGGTTGGAAATAAGAAATGAAAATGATGCAACATTAAAGGCTTTATTCTGTGTGTTATGAGCTCCTAAAATTCTGTTAGGTGACTATCTGTAGACAAATACACAAAGAACTTTGCTTGCAAAAGTGGAGGCAAATTCACATTGTTGCACAGTCCTGGCACATTTTTTGGGGGTGGGAGGGAATCTGTCTATGTGCAAATTTGAATTTGTGGCAACTGCAGCACTATTTGCCCATATACATGTGGTCAGAGCAGAACTCCTACCCTTTCCCTTTGATTATGGAGTGAAGTTATGCAGGCAGCAAACACAGCACATTCACTGCTGCAGTACCTTTACACCCTGTTTTACCTGCAGGGTGTTGGTGTGTCTGCAGCTAGAGCTATTTCTCAGAGGGCTGAAAGGGAACTTGGTAGCTCCCTTCAGTTGTTTTCTGCCAGAGGCATCAACAGATCTGTGAGGTTCTGCTCCCTGGGGAGTGGCTACTGGTTTCTGCATAAGGTGATGTTTGTACTTTTATAAAAGTCTAAGGAGCTTTCCAAATTGCCAAAGTACTGCATTCAGCTTTTGCTTTATTTAAAGCCTGATGTTCTCCATGGCAACTGACCAAAATCTGATCTAAGTTGTTGTCTTTGAATTCAGCCTCAAGGAAACCAGGTTATTTTTAGTGATAAATTTGTCCTTCAAGTGAGTTTTGGGTTGTGGGCAAGAGCTGATCTATGGGCTTTTTGGGTGTGGGCAAGGTGGGAACCCCGTAAGTAATAGCAGAATGGCTCTGCACCACCTTGGGAACTGGGTCGCCAGGGTGTGTGCTGGGATAAGGCTTTTGGCAGAGAAGGGAGCAACTGGGCAATTGCTCTGACCTTGGATTTTGAATAAGCATCTTGGTCCCCTTCTTGGAGCAAGCTTGCTTCAGCCAACCACTAGTGTTAAGAATGGAAAAGTAACCTGGAAATACAGACATTGCTTCAGTGTTTTACAGGTATATCAATATCCCTGCAGGGTTTCTCTGGTGAAAGATCTAACCTTTGTTCAACTTCCCTTTTTCAGTCGCTTGGAAATCCATCTCTGCCTGTGGGATCATGTTGTCAATCCTTAAACTGATTTCATTTATACTTTGTACTACCCCAAATTTCTCATGGAACTATTGCAAACTGTGGAATAATGTGTGAATTTTCTTTCAGTTACATAGGGGACTGTGAGATTCACATGGACATATCGAAATTTAATCTTGGCGTGAAAGGTGTACAGGTGCGTGCAGTGCTAACATTGTCTGTTCAAGGCTATGTGGGGCAGGAGGTAGCAGCTCCCAGTGGGGAGGTCATGACACTTAACTGGGAAACCAGCAGCTATCAGGCTTGGAATGATTGGCTTTTTCTCCTTGTTCTTGGCTGGGGAAATCATGATTTCCATGGAAAGAACTTAAATACAACTTCTAAGTTTTGTAGCGTGACTTTTAAACAAGGTCAGTGCTGGAGCATTGAGTATGTGTGGGCCAGCAGCTGCCTACCAGAGTTCAGAGGAGCTCAGAGTGTTGGTAGAGAACTTCAGAAGAACCATGATGTTCACAAGCTGATGTAAATTAAACCAAGAACCTGTTCTTGGAATGCTCCATTGTATGACAGGATTGCAGAGAGACTCTACAAACACAGAAAGCATTATCTGATATCAATAGCAATGGTCTGGGGGGAAAAGATTTTGTTATTAAATTCTAAATAAAATTACTTCAAGAAGAATTTCTAAGATTATCTCCATCACTGAAAAGCACAGTTTTGAAGCTGCATCTTGAGAGCACCTTAGCCCTGAGCTTTCCTGTTCTGTTTGCAGTTGTATGGGACGTTGCGGGTGATCCTGGAACCGCTCCTAACAGATGCACCTTTTGTTGGAGCAGTGACCTTGTTTTTTATGCAGAAACCGGTGAGTCAGGAGTGAGCTGCTCTCTGCAGGCTTCTTGCTCTTTAGTGCTTGGTCTTTGGTGAGTGACACAAGCTGTCCATAACTGTGAATGCCTCACAGTTCAGGTGCTTAAATGACAAATTGTTCAGTGTCCCTCTTGAACTCCGGGAGGATATGAATTAATTTGCTCTATACTTTTGTAGTAGTGCCTAAACAGTTACTTGCTTCCCTCTAAGAATGGGAGGACTGTCTTATGGTGGCAACACAGGAGCTGTTTCTTCAAGGTTTCTGGCTGGTGGATCTTCCCATTCACAGATTTTAAATACAGTCATTTTGGAGACCATTCAAGTCATGGTTGCCTTTTGAAAGCTTGCCTGTTTAAGGTCATGTACCTTGTACTCAGTTGTGGTTTAATAAAATATGAGAAACCTTCTAGTCTTGTAAGAACCAGTTATCTTACAGCACACAGCTTTGCTTGTGGTTTATGCTCTGCTTGAGTTCATGAAAGTCATGCATTTTTTATCTCAAATGAGGTGTTTTTGTGTTCAGATGTAGCAGTATTCTAGCACGTGAAAGAACCTCTTCTAGTTTATCGTAGGAATCAGAACACAGGCTCCTGAAACTGGTGGTATTTGTAAATCCCCCCTGCCTCAGGACATAGGCCAACCTCTAAGTGAAAGGATGGGAAAACAACTTCAAAGTCTTACTAGAATTGCTGAATTTCCTTCATGACCCCAGGGCATCTGCCAGTGACCATTGCTAAGGGCTGAATGCTGACTTTCCTTCTGCTTGCAGGTTAAGTTCCAGTGATAGCCTCAGTTCAGGATGGCAGATGAAATAGATAAGGGAATTGATACCAGCTGTTGATTCTAAAGTACAGATGCAATTGGTGGTACAGGTTTTCCTTTTTTTAGACATCTGGCTTTGTTCTAGCAGCATTTCCCTTTTAAATTCTACATTTATTTTGAAATAAATTTTAATAGACCTGTATAATATTTTCTTCCTGATCTTGTTGTAGCATTTGGAAATCAACTGGGCAGGCATGAGCAACCTTCTGGATATCCCAGGGATTAAGTGAGTGTCTCCTTTGCTTTATTCTTCAAAAAACCGCTGGAAGTTGGGATGTAGTTCTTGAATATCCATCAAAGCTGTTGTTGAGAGCATGGTGTGTGAGGTGTTGTGCTGATGTTCATCCCATCGTATCTGGCTGTGGCAAAACCTTCTTTTTATGTTTTTTCAAAATTGTTTCAATCATGTCATTGCATTTAGGATGGAAATTGTAAATTCCCCAAACAACGACTTAAAAACCAAAAAATAATTCCTTCTGTTTCCCATGTGCCAGTTATATGCAAAGGTAGATGAAGTAGGTTTAGACTGGCAGTCTGCTTATTTTTATTTACAGTAAAGTGTAAAAAGGCAAGGTATCACAGAGTTGCAGTCCCTCTGATAAACTCAAGTGCAATCCATGATAAAGAGAACTGCAACAGATTAATAAGGAGAAAAGTTTCTTTCTATGTAATCTGCTCACCTTTTAGATGTAGCTGTTCTCCAGTGCCTCTTGGGTTAGGATTACATACATAAAATTTGCAAAGCAAGAATGAAAATCTTAGCGGGTTTCAGTACTGTTTCAAACTGTTTTACCAGACTGGGGATTCAGTTTGTCCTTGTTCTTTAGTGTAAGGAGAAAATTCTGTTGCACAAGAGGAAAATACATGGGGTTACACAGCCATTGCCTTTCCCCCTTTCACTGCAAATGCAGACACTTCTGTTCCTCTCTGCTCCCATGCAGCTCATGGTTTGCACAGTCTTAGGAAGTGTCTGGCCACTTTAGGTGCCAGCTTATGTATTAAAGATCCTCTGAAGGCTTTTGATGTTATATGAGAGGAAGCTTCCTTTTTCTCTTAATTTGAGGCCTGAGTAGCCTTTTGCCCTGAAGTTTAGCCTGAGAGCTCCAGTTTTATCAGGGGAATTAATCTGTTCATTTCTAACTAACAATTTTCTTTGGTTTCCCTAATCCTTGCTGGGAGAAGTCATGTAGGTGTTCCAGCCTACAGCCTCTCATATAATTAAGTGCAAATTTGGTGTCCTAAATTTTTACTGCTTGGTTCTCTCAGATGGATTTGCACACAGAAACCTTTGCTTGTTCCTCAGCAGTGCAATGAAAGCTGGGAGTAAAACATGCCTGACCATGAATGGGCTGAAGTACAGGTTGAACAAGAGCCCTCCCTGTCAAATTAATTTGGCTCACTTAAGATAGCAAAGAAACTGGATGCAGTCATCTGTCCTCACATACAAGCTGTGTTTAGTTGGGTGTACCCTGAGACTTGAGAGAGGGGACAATTCTGTGACATTCCTGTGGGGTTTATTTTACAGGGAAGCCAAGAGCCTGACCAAGGTTCCTAGTTTACCATTTAGAGTAGAAGACTTTTTTTATGTTCTTTATGTGTGAATCCAGCTTCCTCTGTGGATTGGGACAATTTTGTTACACAGTCTTACACTTATAAGCACTGGATCTATCAAGAGGATGAGTCTTTCAGATACTTGGTGCTCTTGAGTTTTCCTCTTAATATTGTTTTTTGCTCACACCAGTTTGTATTGATGTGTTGAAATTCTCTCATTAATCACCTGGAGAATACTTGGACATCTGTGACAGCTGTATACTTCTTGCTCCTGCCATACAAAAAGAGCAGTTGTAAAGAAAATATTTGAACTAGAAAGCTAAAAATGTGTAAGCTGTAATTAGGCTGGAAAATTCCTTGTACTCCAAGATAGTGCCCTCAGTTTGGCCAGTGCAATCTCCAGTTACTTCAAATGAAGTTTTCCTTCTTAGTGTAAAATCTGTCAAGATCCAAAACCTCATCTGAGGAATTATCTTGGCTTTTTTTTAAATGTATCTGGCTTCTTCAATTTTGTGAAAAGGTCTCAGCAGGTAGCCAAGAGTAGGCAGCAGTGTGTGCTGTGGCCATTCCTTAAGTCTATAAACAAACTACCTGAAGGCCTTGAGCCCCCTGTGAAATGCTGAAACCTCCTGATTCCCTTCTCCCCTTGTCCATCTCTGGTGTCATTCCTAAGGAAACGTTTGGGTGTGTGCTTGAAGATTTCACACAGCCTATGCTCCCACACATCGATGATGAGCCAAATTCACACCCTGCAACAGGGATGCTCCATATTGCAAACCTGCACCACTAAATTGAAGTTGAATGGCCACTCTGCAGCTCTTTCATAGAATCATAAACTTTGGAAAAGATCTTTATAGATCACCAAGTCCAACCATTAACCTAACACTGCCAAGCCCATCACTAAACTGTGATGTGCCTAAGCACTTTTAAAGATCTCTTAAATGCTTCTGGGGATGGTGACTCAACCATTTCCCTGGACCTGTTCCAATGTTTGACAATACTTTGTAGGGAGCTAGACCACACCACTCACCCTGCAATGCCCATTTTTTCCCTGTCCCTCATTTTTCCCTTCTGAGTTGTGACTGGTTATGGAGATTGAGGTTGCCTTTTTCCCCCACCTGCAGCGTAATGTCAGACTCACTAATTCAAGACTTCATTGCTGCACGGCTGGTTCTACCAAACAGGATCACAGTGCCTCTGAAAAAGAACATGAACATTGCCCACTTGAGGTTCCCTGTCCCCCAGGTGAGTTGTTTATTCAGTGACATTGTGTTTATCTACCTGAGTGTGCAGCTGCCACCATGTGGATGCATCCAAGGTTAGTGTCTTTGGACGCTGCATCAGCTCTTTCAACCTGAATTGTGGGCTTTCAGTAGGTAGTATCTCAGAAATATAAAAGCAGTTTTGGATAGTTCATCATTTGGGAGGGGGAAACATGGGCGCTGGGAGTTCCTTCCCTCTCCACATGTCATAAGGAATCTGTTTGAGCTCATTTACCAATTAAACCTTTCTGCAGTCTGTAACTGCAGATCTGCAGTACATGCAAATGAGAGGATAAATACATAAGCAATGAGTGTCAGGCTATTTAATATTTTTACTAATGCTGTGAAGAGGTGTAAATAGGGAACATGGAGGATGACATCTCTTTGTTACAGAAAAAAAAAATCCTAAATACTCAACATATCCAGGTCTTCAATCTCTTTCATCCATCAAATACCTAATACACTTACTAACGAGGATAAATAAAAATGAGTGGCAAAGGCATGCTCCCTATTGCAAACTTACATCACTAAATTTAAGTGGAATGGCTCCTGTGCAATAAAATAAGAACCTGCCAATGAGTGCTTAGTTTCTCCTTCTGTCAGTGGGAGTTGATCTTTCTACTTGATTTGACCGTGGCTGTAATGCTGTGTGCATATGTATATTTCTGATTTTAAAATATATTGAATAATATTTTCTACACAGTTATCTAGATTAAACTGTGCATCTGGTTAAGGGAGCTATTTTTCCCCTCTAGGTAAATGGTGGAAAAAGCATTTTATTACAGCTGTCATTGGAAATGTACTGCATCAAACTATGTGTCTTTGCAGAACTGTCATGGTGACTACCCTTGCTGCCTGAAATAAACAGTTTTAGGAGGCAGCATGTTATAATTATCCAAAAATTGCATTTTCATGACCAATTCTGTATCTTATTTTATCCAGGGAGTAATAAGGGTTCATCTGTTAGAAGCTGAAAACCTTGTCCAGAAAGACACTTTCCTTGGTGCCATCAGGGGGAAGTCTGATCCATACGCTCTCGTCCGTGTTGGCACCGTGCAGTATCGAAGCAAGACAGTCTCCCGAGATCTTAATCCCATTTGGAATGAGACATTTGAGGTACTGAACCTTTTGATCTTTCCATCTGTAGGATACACAGCCATTTACATCCCTGTGCTTGCAGGACCTTCTCTTAGCTGACTGCACTGGGGCAGGTGGAATTCCTTGTTTCTTGGTTGAGGCATTTGTGTCCCTTAACCAAACTCAAATTTACATTGTAAACTTGAAATGTCATTCAGGTTGATCTGATTTACATGTGTGGGGTTTTGGAGGAGGTGCAAAGCATTGCTTTAAATATCAATTAATGCATCAGTCAGTGCAGCTGCGGGCTGCTCTAGTAGCATTGGCTCCTCTCTACTTATTAGGGATACTAGTTTGAGGGGTTTAACTTGTAGCTCAAAAACAAACAATGTGAAATATTTTCACCTATAATCAATTATATTTGTTATGCATTTAACCATAAGAAAGAACAGAGAATGTCCTTACTGTGTTAAATAGCTGTCAAGTGTTTAAGTGTCGTGTTCTTGTCCACAGCCTGAGCCTGAATATGTATATGTGAATGCTTTTTATTTTTAATCAATACCTCTTTCTCCTCCAGTTTGTTATTCATGAAGTGCCTGGTCAGGACTTAGAAGTGGATTTGTATGATGAAGATCCAGATAAAGATGACTTTATGGGCAGGTAAAATATCAAGACCTTTGATCAGGGTCCAGTAGCCTCTGCTGTGGGACACCTGAATTATTCATACTGGAAATTTAATACTGTTGAAATTATTCTCTTTGGTCAGATATTGATACACGTAATTAGTTCCTAGTACAACTAATGTTGAACAAAGTTACACTCCTGCAGGGAATCCTGGGAAGCCATTAGAAGTGATAGTTACTTGAGATTTACTTCAGTTTTATTTTAGTTTTCAAAATATTTCAAGGGGGAGACTTCAGGAGTATAAGTGTGTTCCTGCACACACATACGCAGGTAATGTGGAGAAGTTGTTACATGGAACAGACTTGAGAGTGGGCTCTTTTGATGATTTATGCTGTATGCCTCAATATACATTGAAATGTTTGCTTTTTGCCTTTCAGCTTGCTGATAGGCCTGGTGGATGTAATGAATGACAGAACTGTTGATGAGGTAATGATTACAGCTTATTTCTATATGTGGCTGGTGATGTGTGCCTACATGCACTCATTTGTGCTGTTCCTCTGCTACTGTGGTGTTTTTTGGTACTTAAAGCTTCCTTGCACAGTTGCACTGCGGTATTTTCTCAAAAAGATAATACCAAAGTAGCCATTACAATAATTTTTATGACCAGGCTGGTAACCCCAGAGAGCCTTGAGGCTATGCTGAGCCAGCAGTGGGATATCTTCTTGATACCTTCTGTCTTTTGTACAAATGTTTTGTACAAAGCTGCAGACAGCTTGGTGAAGCAGCCTGTTTGCTGAGGGAAGAAATGATCTGATCGTACTGTCAGATTCAGTGGTTCATCCTGCAACCCAGCACTCTACAAACAATGCCAGGGTGCCTGTCTTGTGCTGCTGCTGGTCAGAAATAGCCATGTGCTTTGCCTGTTTATGGGCATCTTATTTTAATTTTCTTCTGCCTTGTACCTAATGGTATGTGCTACAAACTAAGTGTCAAAAATGCAAGCTTAGGTGCTTGGAGTAAAATTCATGTTGTCTATTGTGTGTAAATCTCAGAGTCTGCAACACATATATAAAAGCTACTCTGCCTCTCAGTTCTCAAGTAACTCTTTATTATCTCCATGTAGTGGTTTCCCTTAAGTAAGACGACAAGTGGACACTTGCATTTAAAACTAGAGTGGCTTTCACTAGTAAACGACCAAGAAAAACTACATGAGGTGAGTGTATTTACTTAAAGGATTCAGGTACTCTGATCCCTGTCCAGTCATCAACGAAGGAGTGTGTAAAATTAGAAACCCCAGGCAAGCTCACAGGAGTTTATTTTTGTCTGGCAAAGTTTTGATGTGATTCTCTGCCTGTTGCTCCTGCAGAGGAAGGGCATTTGCTCGCCCCAGGTCTCTTGGTAATTCAGGAGTAACCCAAATCTGGCAACTCTTTTTGCCTGAATCAGCAAAACTTTGTTTGACTCACTGCAGAGTGGTTTCTCAGGGGCTCTTTTCTCTCACAATTTTTCTCCTCCCTCTTCATCTAGGATTTGTGTAAGACCCTGGACTCCTGAAATAATCTGTACTAGTCATAGGCAAACACCCAGCATAGGTGATTGGTATTGGTACTTGCCCTTTCCAAATGGTTGTTTGTCCAGCTTGGATAAAGCCCATCTCCCAAAGAGGCTGTTTCTTCATAACCAAGCAGCACCATTTGAGTTCTGCTGAAGTGAATAAAATTGTTCCCAGGCTTTGTTCTGCTGACACTGGATTCATGTTGATGTATGTGGTTGAACGTGTTTTTAGGTGTCTTGCTGCACTGGGGAACCCAACCAGTTCTGCACGGAGAGGTTGACAAACATTAAAGGCAATGAATTGAAGAGTTACACATCTTCTTACTGGTCTGCTTAGAACTCTCGTGCTGTGTTGACTTGGGCTCCTCTGGATTGCAAGTTTTAGGAGAAAGGCAGAGAGCTGCTTAGCCTTCAGAAGCTGCTCTAAGAATTTTGCTATGTTTTGCATTGTCCTTGGCGGGTGATCATGACTACTTTGTGTTTTGGTTTGGTTTATCTTTCCCTGCCTTTACAGGATAAGAAGGGTCTGTCTACAGCAATTCTGATTGTCTACTTGGACAGTGCCTTCAACCTTCCTGTAAGTACAAACCCCATGCAGCAGCCTTCACTCCTAACCTCCTTTTTTTTAAAGACAACAAATTAATTGTTTTAAATACTCTTTCACTAATTCAGAAAAACCACTTTGAGTATTCAAATGGTGAATGTGGAGCAAAGAAGATCAAAAATAACAAGTACATCAAGGTAAAATTTATATTCTTCTCCCTGCCTGCAAAACAATGTTCTGGATTATGTGGTATCATAGGAGCGGGAGCTGGCAGTGGTTAAAAAGAAGTAATCTCTCCACTGTCAGAATCTAAGTGAGTGGGTGCTCAAAATAACAGTGACTGAAAGCCCACCCCAGTGAAAGTCTAGGAGGTCAAAGTGGGAATCCAGCACAGAAATGTTTATGTGTGTTGTTGTCCTTTTTTCTTATGCAAAAGAGCCTCCAGACATCAGACTAAGTCATAATATCCTTGTTGCTGCTCTTTCTTTCCTGGCTGAACTGTTTGAGCTTGACATCGAGCTGGGAGGAATATGCTCATTTGTGGTAACTTTCCCGTCCACTGGAATCCTGACCAGCAGATTCCTCCCATCTTGGCTTTAGAGGGATTCAGAGGCCTCTCTGTCATTCACACCTCTCTCATAGCTTCTGTTTACTTTTTCCCCCAATTACTGCATTTTGCTACTGTGATGTAAATGGCAGGTATAGGGAAGAATGTCTTTCTTCCTTCTTTTTTGAACAGGCTACTCACAAGTACAGCTCTGAGCTATGGAGAACACATCCCATTCTCTCCAAGTAGCTCCTCTCCTAAATACCATCTTTACAATTTAGATGAGTTACCAGCATTGTGATACACATCACATTCAATAATCCTTAATTCTGGACCTCACTGTGTGCACTTTGTATGTGGTGTTGTGCCAAGACCAGATCCTCAGCCTTAACCTTCTACAGCATTAGTGCAAAGAGGTGCAAGAGGTTCAGTATTGTTGCTGCCAGACAGAAATTGTCATTTGATGCCAAAGACTCACTTCCAGCTGCTTTGGAGCAAGTCCCGAGCCTTGGAAACCAATTCTGAGAATCCTGGTTCAGTGAGGAAAAATCAAGATTTCCCACTGAGCCTTCAGCTCTCCCCTCTGTTTCCTCCCAGCTTCTGACAAATTTTTAACTGCTCACCTGTTGAAACCTAAATACATAAAACTTGGCTTAAATATGTACTCTTGATGGTGGAGGGTAAGACTGCTGTCCTATGGCTGGAGGGTTTCCTGTGTGCTACACTCCTCAGGTGTCCCACATCCAGAAAATACTGACAGTTTTCCAGCAATTTACTTCAAGTAAGAGTAGTAATTTGAAATTGCTTCCTGCAAACTATAAATTTCTTAATGTTTTTTTTTGCCTTCTTCTTTCTTCCTTGTATTAAATGACAGAAGACAGAACGAGAACCTTCCTCCTTTGTCCTGCTCACAGTTGGGAACAAGACTCATAAGAGTAAGGTGAGGCTGTTTAACTCTTCTGCTTTCATTAGATACTTTCCATCTTATGGGTGACTGTGTCCAAGTATCTCCTAGGAAGGGAAGAACTTCTTGTGAAGCTGATGTGAAGAGCTGTAGCTGTAGTGACAGCTGCAAAGCCTGGCAGTGGAACCACTGTGTCACTGAGTTGTGGTGGTGGACGGTGTCTGATCAGCTGCTGTACACATGTGTAGTTCCATGTCTGTATCCAAGAGCTCTTGTTGGCCCAGACACTCTAGTTCTATAAATCTCCAATCTAGCTCATGGTTTCTCAGAGCAGGGTGTCATTTGCATCAAGCTGGCCTTTATTCCTTCCTCAGAGTATTTCCTGGCTCCTGCTTTACAGTTTCACAGTTTTACTGTTTTGTTTTGTATTTAAATGCAGACAAGATGGATCTGTGTCTCCTCCACTTCACTTTCAGTTTATTTTTCATTATTTAATAATTACTTTTGCCTCATGAGTAAGAGCAACAGCTGAGCTCTGCCCTCTCAGTAGCTGCCACGTTCACTGTCCTGCATCAGGATGTGGATGATCCCTTTGTTCTTTTGGATTCCCAGCAAGCAGGAATGAATCCTGTTGACTACACATGAGCATACAGGACTGGCACCTATTTTCCTCTGTTCCTTCCACCTGCTCCACCTAGGAATTGGGTTCTGTTTGTATTTTTACCTTTTGTGGCTTTCTCTTTCCCTACCACATCACCTGCCTCTCCTAAGCTAGGTCAGGCTTCCAGGCTTTGCCTGCTCCTTTCCACTTGCTGCCAGCACTCATGGCCTGGCAGGGACAGCTGGTTTACAGAGCAGCTACAGTCCCTGTGGGTGCTTTCTGTGCTCTTTCATCTTTGAAGTGGATGGTGCTGAAGCTGTGCCCTCCTACTCTTCCCACGAGTTCAACACTCCTGAAACTGCCCCTCCAGCTTTCCTGCCCTTCCCTGTCAGCTCACTGCAGCTTTGGGAGCTGGCTCAGAGTGCTGCAGGCTGGAAGCAGCACTCTGGCTCTCCCTGGGTGGGAAGGTGGGAGGGAGGGAGCAGTGCCTTGCTGCAGGTGAGGCAGGCTGCTGGTCCAGGCAGAGCTGGTGGGGCCAACTGCAGCTCACCAGACTTGTTCTTTGGCATTTCCACACCCCAAAGAAAAACATTCTGGTTTTGCCAGAGACTTTGCTTCCATATGCTTCTGACCTGGAATTTCCACTCTCCCTATAGAGCTGGGGTGTAGCACCACTGAGGGTCACCATGGCCCTTTCTGGTGATCATTGTCATGGATTCTTTGCTTCTCAGACACTAAGCTAATGTATGTTCTTGTTGCAGACCTGCAATTTCAGCAAAGATCCCACGTGGGGCCAGGCTTTCACCTTCTTTGTCCACAGTGCTCATTCCCAGTCACTCCACATTGAGGTGAGAGAAAAGCCTTTCCTTTGAAGACCAACTGCACATCTGTAGGAAGAAACCTCTTCTACGGAGCTCAGTGCTGGTTGTTTCTGTGTGGGAGTGTCACACTAGGGTTCCTCCTACTAAAGGTGGAAGAAGCACCTGTTGCACAGACAATTCTCTATTGGTGGTGGTATTTTACATTTTTGGTATCTACCTTTGTTCTAGCATCATGTAATGTGCAGTATCTTAGTTCAAAATGTGGGATGTTTCTGGCTGCAAAGAGCAAAGGACGTTTCATACAGGTCTGTGTGTAGTAAAGGCATCGATATTTTGCTGTCAGAAATTGCAGCCATCATGATTCTCAACCAGAGCCCTACCTCTTCACCTCTGTGTTATGGCTCATTAAGCAGCCCTGTCCCTCATTAGTAGCATTTTAGCCACAGCCAGTTCTGTGGCTGGTCATTTGGATACAGAAAGGAATTGAACTTGGAAGGTGTATTGAGGTTAAATACTAAACAAACTATTACCTAAAACATGTAAAGATTTACACCAGTTGCCAACTCAGCTACTCAGGACATTGTCCCCAGAGCAAGCAAGGAAAAACAAATAAATCTCAGGGCATGTTTTTTCTGCTAAAGCAGTTCTTTCTCTGCATAGTTAGAGATGGTATTTTTACTCCAAATGTACTAGCTTGTTAAACTCCTGAAATAATGGCATCACCCATTTGGATGTAACCATACTGAAGCAAATAAGCTTATTTTGGTTTCTGTCTGAAATACCTTCTTGCTTTGCTTTTGCATTCCCAGTGGTATGCTTTCCAGTTTGCCAGCTAATAAAAACTTTTGTTTTCTTCCATCCCCCCAGATAAAAGACAAGGAGCGGGATAGTGCCCTGGGAACTTCAGTGATATGTCTTTCCCACTTACTTAAGGACCCAAACATGACTCTGGATCAGAGATTCCAGCTGGACCATTCCAGTTCAGATAGCTTCATTAAGATGAAACTTGTATTGAGGGTAAGTTGTTCTTTCCCATATTCACTCTGCTTCCCCTGCAGAAGCATCCAGTTGTAACCAGGCAAAAGAGATGAAAGGTGGGCATGGAGAAAGGCAGCTTAGCTTTACAGTTGAGGAAAGTAGAAGTGTGACAAGGCATTTAAGTGAAATTAGGAGTGTATGGTGGAGTTGAGAGGTATCCTTGAGGCTTCCTAAAACTTAGTGCAGTGCCATGACTGAAAATTTTCTCACGACAATAAAAAGTTGGCCTGAGAAAATGTGAACTGGGGAAATCAGCACTGACGCTTAGGATTTGTTTCTTCACCGTGTTCTGGATCAGTGCTTAGACACTGCTGAGTACAAACACAGTAGGATGGGAGGAGAGAACACTGCAGTGAATCCCAGGGGCCCCTTTCATCTCTAATGGGAGTCCTGCTGTTACAGTTTTGTGGTCAAATTTCCTCCTGGGTGGTAATGCTGGCATTCACCCCAGTGCTATGAGAGCAGCACTCACTGTCTTCCTTTGTGATTTTTAGGCACTGAATGTTGAAGAAACTGATCCACAAAGAGTCAAGGCTGGTGTCAATGCCTCGAAGCCAGGTCCCGTGCATGTCATGGAAAAGGCTGGAAATCAGCAAAAGTTTTCCTCTCCACAAGTCTCAAAAGTACCTCCCATGAGCAAAGACTCTGCAGCACTTGAGTCTCTGCCAAAAAAGGACAGTGGAGAAAACCTGGACACTAAAGACAGTTCAGCAGCTGCTGTACCAAGTGAAACTGTGTCTGGCCTTGATGAAGCAGAGGGCAAGCAAAACCCAGAGCATGGCCCACCATCAGCATTGCCCAGTGGAGCAGTGGCTGTGCCCACACTGCCTGTCCTGCAGGAAATGAGGGTGGCACCCAGTGTCACTTCACTGGGGTCCCTGCCTTCTTCCTGCTTTGAATTAAGTAGCAGCAACCTGGACATTCATAAGTAGGTGTTCTTCCAGCTGAATTGCTCTTCTCTTGGGAAAGTTTAGGTGTTACTGTTGCATAGAGTTGAATTCAAGGCCGCTGAGGTGTTGGGTCTCAAGTCACCTTATAAAGAATTGACCTAAGTATTCCAGTCAACAGCAAAGTATCTCCTTTAGTATCTCCTAAATTACAGGGCACTGTCAGAACAGGTGTAAAAGGAAAGCATTCACTCTATGGCTCTCCTAAGTGCTGCATGTGTTTGCTTTATATTGTTGAAGAGCTTCTCAACACTCATTTAGCAACACAATATTGGAAGTCTGAACATCCCACTTCTGTAATAACTTAAACACTTGATAGGCACCTCTGGCTGCTTAAAGCTCTGAATGTGTTTATCCAACACATTTTAAGACTGATAATTCTGTGAACAAAGATTTTGTGGATAGATGTGCTTGTGTATGTGTCCTTCCCACAGTGCTCACTGTGTGGCTGCTCTGTCAGGCAGGATGGAGAGAAGGATTTTTCCCTCCTGGGGCACAGAATGGAGTTTGTGGAATCTTAATGCATCAGAGTACTTACAAACCAGAACATCAAACTCAGTTCCAGCTGCAGTTTGGTGAATTGGTGACTGGTGAATTCTCTAGCTCTGAGCAGGGTTTAATTTATAATCTATTTTTAGGCAATGTTTTGGATTTTAAGCCACTTTAATAACATGCAGAATGAAATATGAAAAAGGTCCCATTTTGCATCTACAGACATTCCTGAGGGAATGTGTAACACACTTACTCGTACTTTGCTGCCCCATCTACTGTGGGCCACGTAGGAGCTTTTTTGGCTGTTTATGTTGTGGGACTGAAATCAGGTACCTGTAGAGAAGGCAGGGACGGGGCTTCTGTGGAACCTCTGTGGTCCAGCTGCTTCCTAGACAGCAAACCTTAGGATGCCAGGAAGAAGGATGGTGCCCTGAAAGCTGTTTTTAGTCTGCTTGTGGGCTGTTCAATGGCTGTATGAAAAGCCCTGACTGTGCAATGTCTTGCAGCGGGACTGAGGTGCCTCTGGGGGAGATCCAGCTGACGGTGCGTTACGCTTCCATTCGGCAGAGCCTCGTCGTGCTGGTCAACGGCTGCAGGTACTGCTTGGGATGGCTCACAGAGGGAGGAGCTCTCTCAGCTGTGTCAGTCATCCAGCAAAGCTGGAGCAGAGCCATGTGCAGCAGGAGATGCCTTAGCACTGGATGACTTCCAGCTGTGCAGCATCTGTGCCCAGCTCTGGTCAGTGCCAGCAGCAAGTCGGGGAGAGAGCCCAGCGAATTGTGCTCACTGCAGTAGAGATACTTCAACTGTCATCCACCCAAAATTTCCTCTGCACAGCACTGACAACTGGTGTTTGTCTTGGGGTGTTGGGTTAGATCGTAATAAGGATTGATACCTATGACTGCATATGTAATTGTTAATTTAGGAACCCCAGTAAGTGGCCACACCCTTAGGAATAAAAATTTAAACAACTTTAAAGTTTATTTGCTTATATTCCAGCTCCTGAGATAAATGTTTTTGGCTTGTGAAGGGTTGGTCTGATTCCAAGAGAGCCAAGGTATTAAAATACACAATATGCTTGTCTGTGTTTCTTTTAACAGGAACTTGGTACCCTCTTCCAACCGTGGAGTCGATCCATATGTTCGTATATACCTGCTCCCAGACAGAAGATGGACAAGTAGGAAGAAGACTTCTGTTAAGAAAAAGACTCTGAACCCCCAATATGATGAGAAGTAAGAAAATGTAAATTATTATTATAGTTGGAATAGTTATGATCTCTGTGTAATGGCAAGGCTTCTTAAGGTGTGCTGCTGTAGGTCCTAAGGACTCTCTTGTGAATGTTCTCAGGTTTTCTGAAACAAATGGTGCTTGGACTGTGATTTATAAGTACTTGGAGCTGGCCTTGCTCTGCCTGTGGTGTTGCAAGTGCCCCTTCCCTGCCCCCAGGCTGCATTTCCCTCTTTGCAAACTGGCATTCTCCTACTGTGTTTAGCTCCTGGTCACAGCAGAGGCAGTCTGCCCCTTCAGATACCTCCTAGAGCATACAGCAGTATGCTGTGACTGCCCTGCCTGATGCTTATTCTGACATCTTTCCAAAGGTCCAAGGTAGAAATACAGAGCCTTTTGAGACTGGACCGCCTCTTTGGGCCCACAGGTGGATGTTATCATCAAGGCCTGGTGGGAGCAGGGTAAAATGCTCCCACCTCTTTACAGACAGTGTCACAGCTCTGCCACTGAAATGGAATCTGTTTTGCGTAAACCCAAACACAGTAACACTTAGAAGCAGAGCTCTTTTGAGAGGTGGTTTTAGTCCCATAATTAGAGGAAGGTACATATGAAAATATGTGAATATTGGGTCATCCTAGGTGGCTTATATTTTTCCTGTGTTGTGCCCTTTCTGTGTAAATCAGAAATGGAGAAAAGATTAAAAATCATTCATCCTTAACACTCAAAACACCAAAGCTGAGGATTCTGCTTATGTCTATTCTTAAGTAACTCCACTGATTTAGTGCCATCACAGCTGCTGGGAACAGTATGTCCTTTTCCTCATCCTCAGTACTGATGTATCATGTACATCCTTAATTCAGGATAATGCTTAGCTCCAAAGCACCTGTTTCACAGCTCTGACTTGAGGAAAAGCTATTCAGGGGGGAAGAACTGGAGTGATTTGGCATGGACAAAACTCACTTGACATTAGCCATGTGTGCCAGAGGCTTGAGTCAGAGCCATTAAGAATTTAATTGCCACGGGTTTCAGCCTTTGTCCGTTCTTGGTGTGGTGCAAGGCTGCTCTGTGAACTTGGGGGGTTGGCTCATGACTATTTCCTCTTGAGTAATGACTATTGCATGGAAAACACGCTGATCTTCCATGGAGGGGAGAAAATGATGTTAAATGGCATTTCATCATGGATGCATGTTTTCCTCCTTCCCCCTGGCACAGTGGACAGTCTGAACACAGTGTTGTCATCTTTCATGAGGCCTGGAAGAGGTTTTCTGCAATGTGAATAAAACCTCACCCTAGTATTGCTTTTTCTTTGTGTTCCTCCCTGTTAATGTCCTGGCCATTTGATGCTGTACTCTGTCACTGTGTTCTGCCCACTGCTGCTCACAGGATTTTAGATTTTGCCTTAAGCTTCTTCTTTTTAAACTTTATTTCAAGGTTTGAATTTTTTGAATCTTTGGAAAATATCAAGAAAAGGACACTGGACATTGCAGTGAAAAACAGCAGGCCATTCATTTCACAGGAGAGGAAGGAGCTGGGGAAAGTAAGTTTAAACAATCTCCACTACAGGTATAACAGAGCTGAACACTTTGGGCTATCCTGATTCTCAGTAATAGGACTAGCAATCTGGAAACAACTTTTTTCTGCTAGATTTTCATCTGAAGTGAGGCTGTATCCATGTGGGAGCTATGTGATCTCATTTCAGAAGGGTGCTCCTGAAGTAAGCCCTGGTTCCTGGGCCCTGGTACTGCCTGTGTGGAGAATGGCTTCAAAAGCACAAACATGGAGCTGAGAAAGGCGTGGGACTAAAGCCCACAATTTGCCAACAGAGCTTTGAGCGTTCTGTGAACAACTTTGATTCTGTGAAAAGTAAATTCTGTGCAATTGCTTCTTTGGTGACAGATAAATTTCCAAGTAGTGCTATAGGAAACTGAGCTGGTTGATGCCTGCTCCATCCTGGGAATGTGGGAAGCTCCATTTTTCCTCAAGCCTCAGCTGCAGCCCCACAGCTAGAAAGTGGGTCTGACTTGGGAGGAGTGGTAGGTTAGCTAATCAATTTATATGCTGAATAACCTACAAACAAATCAAATTTGCTTTTTAAGGTGCGCATTGACTTGTCCCAGGAGGATTTAATAAAAGGTTTTGCACAATGGTAAGTACTCATCTCCATACTTCCAACCTACCCACTGCTTTGCTGAGAGCTTGCATGACTGCTGTGGGAGTGAGTGATGGTAACTGGGCTGTGTTTGGGTGAGCAAGAAGAATATTTGACCTGCAAAGGCAGGACTAACTTGAGCTAATCTGGTAGTTCTATCTAAATTGTGTGTTAATCCACTGGCTGTGCAATGCCTGCCCTGTGAGACAGCTTTAATGAGATGCCTGTGTCAATTATAGTCTTCAGCATATTTTAAGTTGCCATAAAAGCCAGAGGGGCACATAAGAATTTTGTTTATTAAAGTAACCTTGCAACAGATTTTAACTTGAATAAAGATCTTAACTAAATACTCTGATCAGCAATATATATGTATGATAAAACTTTAATTACAAAGCATTTATAGAAACTATTATAATAAGCCACTTACAGTTTTGCCTGTACGGTCATTGTGGTTCTGAGGTTTGTATGTTTTCCTGGTCTGAGGTAGAACAGAGAACCAGGCTTGGGTGTTTTTTTCACTTCTGTGTCTTTAGTTAATGGCAGGAGTTCTTCCTTCTTTCTCCTTCAGTGGAGCCCAAGGAATGTAGTGTGGGTAGTCCAGGAGATTGCCATCTGCACAGGCAGTGAGCCAATATTCCAATAGGAAAACCACATTTCCCTGGCCAGCTTGTGTGTGTGTGTCTCAGGGCAATTATGGGAAGAGGAAAAAAGGATGCACCCAAAGTTCCTGGTGAAGAGCTGAAGTTTGAGGCAATCTCTGGAGCTCCTTTGCTGTGCTGCTTGTGAAGCACAAGCAATAAAGCACCCCAAATTCTCTCTAGTGTGCCAGTTAACACTTTCAAGAAAGTTTTCAACTACTGTAATTACTTATTGTGTCTGTCTTGCAGGTATGAGCTGACAAGGAGCAGACGCAAGAAATTCTGATTTCTTCTTGTGTACATAAGTTACTAATTTTTCAACTTTATACAAATGTACATATCTCTTGTAATTAACATGTTTTGCAGTCACTGCGAATTTGAAGCAGGCTCCAGCTCAGGACATGCAAATTTAATGATCCTATTTGGGGATTAGTTCTCACTGAAGTTAAACATATTTTCCCCCACACAGGGAATAATTTGTCCTTAAAGAATAAATCCTTTACTTTTGCTATTTCTGCAAATCCCCCCTCAAAGGGCATCTAAGTGTGAAACCTCTCTTAAAGAAGGGTTGTACCTGGGGAGATTTTAGACTGTCAGCCAAGTGTCATTACTTTGCCCAGCAGTCTGATGGCCCTAGGAGCTCGTTCATGTTGTTTTAACATGGAAGTGGTGTACTTTTAAAAGAATACATTTTGAAACAGTATTCTCAGCTGTAGGGCTACAGAACCAGTTAAAAGAGAAACTCTTTAATAGCTATTTTGTTGGGTTTTTTTTGAGAAACTAAGAAGTTGGTAGTCCACTGTTCAGAATTACCTTAGCAGACTGTGGCTGCAGGTATGTAAATAATGAGCTTTTAAAAGCAGGGAGAAGAATTTACCAAGATGTCATTATGGTTTTAGTTTGTGACGCCTTAACTGGTTTTGTCCTTTGTTACAGTACATTTCAAAGTCTTGTAAACCCAGATTCTGGCTGAGGAACAGCAAAGTTTTGTAAACTAAGCTTAATAATATTGAGGCAAAATATTTTTGGAAGCTTGGTGTACTTGTTTCTGTACAATAAACTTCTAATTGTCTTGGATAAGAGACTTGATCTATTCCTTTCTAAAACTGACTTTTGAAATAGAACAATGCTAACTTCAAACCATCACCTGAAGCAAATTTCAAGTATTTTTAGCCTAGATTACATTAATCCAGTTTGCCTCAGTCCATAATCAGAGAGAATACTCACTGAATAACAATGCGTTCCCATCCCAAACTGATCTGGAAATGTGAACAACATCTTAAAAGAGGCTCTCCAGAAAACCAAGATTGAGCATTTGTGTAAGAGCATCTTTACCTCATACTTACTGTGTCAACAACATTAAAAATGGTTAGTGGTTAGAGTTTGCCTGGTGTTGTGCTGGGTTCAGTTTCCTGCACAGATACAGAGTGTATTGGTACTCTCTCCGGGATTGAGTAGACTAGTTGATAGCAGTTAAAGTTTTTCTTAAATTGACCAAGAATAAAAAAAAAAATTAAAAAATGCAGTAACTTTTATTTATGTTAAAAAATCTGGAATTGTTGCTTAGGATAACAGTGCTTGGAGGTAGCTGCAGCGTCATGTGCACCAACAGGTACATTCACAGGTAAGAGAAGTCTTGGTCAGGAAGAGCAGTCACCCATAACCAGCTCCCCATTTCAGGTTTTGCACTGCAGGTAAAATATCATCCACGTTACTGATCTCTGCAACAGAATGGAAAGCAAAAGGGTAAGGCTTATGAAACCAAAATACCTTTGAGTTCAACCAAAATTCTAACTTAAACAGCTGGGGAATTAAATAAACTCCTCAGACCTTTTAATGCTTTTGGAAAAAGATCAATTTGGCGTATAAGTAATATGCTTAAGTAAATGCAACCCCACATTCAATGAAAATAAAGTGTTTTGGTCCCTTCCTGAGGAAAGATGGAGAGTGAGGCAAAAGGCAGCACCTTCCCTCGCATCCTCCTCCTGTTTTAGCACAGCAGGAGTAAACAAAACACTTGTTAACTGTTTAGAGTTCTATGAGGAAGCGTTGGCATGAAGATAATTACTGTTGCAAATATTACTCACCTAGAAGACACAGCAAATCTTGAATGAGAGCTTGAAAGGGCGGAAAGAAGCACTCGTGTTCTTCAAGCTTATTGATAATACTGGAATGGAAGGTAAGACTGTTAGGTAAGAGGTGCAAGGACATGGCAAGTTCATCCCCTTGGCCATTTTGTTGTTCTGTGCCATAACTTTGTGAAAATACTGCTACTGCTTAGGAAAGAAAACCAAGGACCCCAATGTTCTGTTCTCCAGCTTTGAACCCTGCAGCCAATGATGGAGCTGTTCACGACTAATGCTGTCTACACATCCTTCCTTTCCTCCTCACATGGCACCAGGTAGTCGGGGACCTGGAACATTTGTCTGTGTACTAAATATACCACCTGGGGGTGGCTGGTATAACTGCCTTGGAGGTGGAGCAAGAAATGCTTTAAAAGCAGCTGTTCTCCAGTTAAAACTGAGAAATGAGTGCAGAAAGGCTGAGGGAGTGAGTATTGTTAACTCAACATGTGTTAGACGTGCTGCCTGCTCCCTTTTTAGTCTGTCTGTAAAGCACATGCCAAATGCAAGCCCTTGGGTCTGCTACCACCTTGATGTGGCTGTCATCTGTTGAATGTAGAACTGGATTTGTCCAGTTTCCAAAGCATTTGTAGACAGCTTAAGGTAAACCCTGCCTTAGCAACTGGAACACTTCAACATTACATGTGAGACTTGCATCACTTTCTCCTCCCCACCCAGGTGCAGGATTTGTCTCCTGATGAAACACGTGTACCATTAAAGCGTGTTTGATCACATTATCCATGCAAACCAGAGGGTGTTTTGGAACCTTTTCCCTCTGTCAGTTTTATTCTTTTGACAAAATTCAAGATTTGTTTCAAGCAGGACAGCAGTACCTAATACCCGTGCTGTCACAGCTCACTGACTTCGTAACAAATGATGAAACTTTCTTTCAGCATCAGCTTTTGGCAGTTCTCAATTACTACATTCCATGTTTGAAGAATGGTCAGCAGTGGAACAGCCCCACATACCTGTGGATGTCTTGGGTGCCCAGAAGCTGCTGTACCTGCTCAGTCACGTTCTTATTAATGATGTCACACAGTTTCCCAACAGTATTCACTACCACAGTGGGTGGAGCTGAACTGTCTGTGGAAAAACACACACCTCATGATTCTTGTAACTGTAATAACAGGGAACTATTTTAGACACAGTTGAATTCTTGCAGGTGCACAGATTTTATTTGGTTTTCATAGATCTGGGCCTACACATTCCATCATTCAGAGAAAACAGAATGCCTGTGGTCAGCTAGGAATGGGGATTCTCTCACTTGTCCTTTAGTGGCTAAAAAATTTTTGGCAGAGCTGTGTGTTCACAGCAGACAGGGTACTGAAGTGCATCATTGCAATGTCAGTGGAAATCAGCCAACTGAAATTATATATAGAGAGGAGTTATTTAGTTTCTTGTGACACAGCAGACACACTACAGGGGCTAGGCCAATAAGAAACCTGCTTAACAAACATTTTGTTAACACCCAGAACTTGTTTTGGTATTGAATTTTAACCAGTCTGTAGTGCTGTGACTGAAAGTGGCAGCCTCCTTGTCCTTTTCTCCCTCAGTTTCAGAACTAGGCTTGGACAAGGCATCCTCTGAGCTGCAATTATTAGAGGGAGTCCAGGTTTCCTCATCTCCCATGCTGGCTGCATGGAACACTGCTTCCCTCCTTGAAGGAGGCTCAGCAGCCCAGGAGCCTTGCTCTGGGGCTGGACAACCTACAGCCCAGCCCAAGCTTTTAACCCAGAAGTAGCAGCAGCTGCTGCTCTACAGAAGTTCCCACCAGAAGGGAAATAACCAACTACACCTCTGAGTACTGACAGTTTTGACATTGAAAATTTGAAAAACTTTTGGTTTTTAAGTTTAGCAGCGTAATATGGAACTTACTGAGGATTACACTTGAATAAATTACTGAATAGAAATCTGTATCCAAGGCTGAGTTATTTTCTTGCTTAAACTTGCTGTCTTTCAAGTGAAGAATGAACAATTATGAAGTCACCTCACTGAAAAAAAAGCTTTGTGGAAAAAAATAAAAATTCTATTTCCCCTGTTACTCCCTTCTTCTGCTATTCCTCAGCAACTGCTAAAGGATTAAAAATAATGGAGATTTTTCTATTTCAACAGTTAACTCACAGGAACATATTTTTATTTTCCCAGTGAAGGAAACACCTGGTTAATTCATTTCTCAACATTTTTTTTCTATGAAGGTCAGCTTTTCACCTATCTTCTTTCTTTGGAATGGTGTGAACAAGCAGCAGTCTTTACCTAGTTCCAGGAGCTCATGGAGATTCCTCATGGCATTGGTCATTTCCTCCAGCTTTATGTAAACCTCATTCATCCGTGGATAAACACCATTCAGAGAATTCACATCAAACAACTTCTGGAAGTGAGAGACTATGGCAGATAGAGCCTGCACAGACTGTGTCTGGCTGTTCTGGAGCAAGCAGGAAGAACTCATCAGTGGTACTGCTTAACAAGGCAAGGGTGCTTTTAGCTGTGAAACATTCTTAAAACCAGTCTGAAGAACAGGTATAACTTCCCTTATGAAATCTCAGCGTTTTAAATATTTTTAAATCTTTAGACATAGTTTCAATAGCTTTCAGGCACAAAACTACACCAAACTCAAAATATTCATTTGAAAGCTTTCTTCTCTGTTGCTGAGAGAAGCATTTTTGTATTCTCAGCCCTGAGAGACAGAACAGGATAACTCCTGAGGCTACAGGGCAATGCAAATTCACTGCTGGTCAAGTGCCTTTGATTAAAGCAGCCTTCCCCAAGGTGAATTTATCCATTATGCTAAAACAATCTTTGACTATTGAATGTCTTGAAATAGGTATTTCTTAAATGCTGCAAGCCTTTCAAATGCAGCAATCTAATCACTGTGAAAAATGCATTTAAGAATTCCACAGTAACTTGTGATTATAAACCTCTGGTAAAAAAATACCTTTTCCTTATGTTCTAATTCTTCCAAAATTGCATCTACTATCAACTGAAGGTCTTCAACTCGTATGGATTCTCTATTATCCTGTGGATCTTTAGTGTTCCAAGGCAGCAATTCCAGAGACAGTTTTCTCAAGGACCTATGCAAATCCTTTTAAAAGAAGGGAGAGGAGCCAACTTATTTTAGAAACTGCTTAAAGCTGTCTTTATTATAGAAACAGGCATTTTTTGGTTTCTCATATGCAGTAACATTCCAGCACTGAAGAGGTTAAGGTTTTAATTTTCATGAATTTAAGGACAGTGTCTTGCTGACATTCTTTGACTTGAAAAGAACAGAGTAAAAAATATTATATTTGCTATGTATTACAGTTTCAGTGAAATAGGAAGTATTGGTCACAAAGAGTTTGGCTTTAAACAAAACTATTTCACTTAAACTTTGGATCAAAAAGTCACTGTTCTGTTCTGGTCAGACAAAAGGAAGGAAGAGAATGCACCATCATTAATGTATGAAGTCCAGACTCTAGAACTTAAGGTTCTTCACAGGGACTTGGTTAATAAAATGAAATAAAAGATTTACACAGAGAAGTATCTCTGGTACATATTTCACATGGACAGCAGATTATTTGTAAAATGTAACAGCAATCCAGGCAATAACAAAAGCTACACACAAAAGCCTTCACAACTACACATAGGGAGGGATGGAGGAGTGCAGAGCAGATGAAAGAAAGACCAAGAAACAGAGTACAACAACGTGCTGTTACCTTTAGGGCTATGAGCTGATCTGCCCACATTTCTATGGTGAGTGGAAGGTGCTCAAATCCACATCCCTGTCCATTCTCTTTAATGGAATTTTGCACTGGCCCTTTGCTGGGCCGGAATATTAATGGAGGAGCTCTTGAGCTTCGCAAAATAGAATCAATACGGGACAAAACCTTCAACAACAAATAAAAAATGTTATTGCTCAAATAGGTTTGATGGTTTGTAATAAAATCCCTCTCTATCACAGTCATGATTGCCTAAAATGAAGTCATAAATAGGTTCAACATTACTATTGATGAATTTTACACATGCAATCAACATGCAATAAACTCAAAGATTTCAACATACACTAGCTAGAAGATAGGTAAAAAAAATGCAAGTATATACTTCCCTTTGAGGAATAGTTAACATTTATCCACCTGAGGCATTGTAATGCCCACAGTTTACAGTTTGCTAAGTTTTATCATATTTAGGCTTTTTAATTAAAAAGAAAATAAAGGCCACTATCATAGAAGATCTTGAACAAATCCCCTGTCCTGAACAGACTTCAGCTAAATCATATTTACCAGCCTAGTGTCTGCTTCCTTGCTGTGTTTTCAGGTAGTTTACACTCAGACAGAACAAGAACCAGCCTACACTGACTGCCAAATCCAGAACATGACTCATCTTGCACAGAGGATTTAACAGGCATTCTTAGCCTCAGTCCAGCACGCTCCAGTTGACACAGCTAAACAGAACATGTGTAATGTTTCATTATGACAGTGCTAGAAACATGCAGAACAGATATAATTTGAGTACCTGCAAGTATTGCTGGCAAGCTACCTGCAGCTGATCCACTCCTGCAACTCTCCCAGAGTCTTCCTTTTCTTCTCTTTTTTCTTCAGTCCTGCTTCCTGAAGATCTGCACAAAAATACACACAGTGGGTCACACAAGCAGCCCTAGCAGGAGGTACCACCTTTTCACTTGATGGAAGAACCAGGTGTGTAGCACTTATATTCGCACCTACAAAGTAAAATCCATGTTATGATGCTGGCCAATAGAATTCGCTCAGACCCAAGCAGCACAGACTGACAACACAATACCTAATGCAAATATCATTAATTTAACAAGTCTCCAGGCTGAGGCTATGCCAGACTGCTTGCTGATTTAGAAGGAACACCACCAGTTTTTCTATTGCTAGAGTTCTACTATGGCTGAAGACTTAAAATCCAGAATTTTACTCTAAAGGTTCAAATTCCAAGCTCAGTTATTATCTGCTTCTGCTGGAACATCTTTCCTGGCTAATTATACAAAGCTCACTACTACTCTTCATTTAAATGATACCTACTGCACTAGAATAGACCATTTAAATATACACAACATGTACATTTATTTTAAAGTTTAAGTGATGTCTTTTCAGGCTATAAAATATTTAGCATTCAGTATACACATGGAAAATGTCTAGGTAAAATTACAGATAAAAACACTTCGTTAGTACTAGATCTTTTATATCTTCCATGTATTTTCTTAGCAATATTTAAAAAAAACCCAGTCAATTTCTAAGAACAAGGTGGACATAACGTCAGTAGCTGCAGCATCTTTCCAACTCACACATTCATAATCCATAATGAAACCAGTAGCTTCCTTTACAGCTAATGGAAGCAGCAAGCACCACAGATGGCCCTGTAAATATTGCCAGCAAAAGAACTTAAATCAAATCCAGAAAGACAAAATGAAATAAAAAACCCCACACTGCTGTGCCCCCATTTGGAGACCCTGCCATCATTTCAGAATTACAGAGGGCTTTAGAGGTCCAGCAGCACTTGCTGCCCATAGCCAGGCTCCAAAGAATGCTGATAAGGCACATGTTCTATAAGCTACTCTCTACATTATGGGTTTCAGAGTAACTTTGCCTTCAGAAGTCCAGAGGATTCATGAAAGTCTCTGAAAGAATATACTTACTGGGGAGTTTTCTTCAAAGTTTTTTGTAGTTTCTTCACTTGGTGCTTGTAAAATTTTAACTCCTGTGCAGATGGCCTGCTAGAAAGAAAAAGTACGATGTTATATGTCTTGCATTGGAAAGTATCTATAAAATTCATCCAAGAAAAAAAGGAAGAAAGCTTTGCCAGTGCCAAAACATCATTCTGGAAATGAATTTCTGCTACATCTCTGCATGCCAACAGCAATAAAGAGCAAACTAATCATTAGCAGCTAAGGCTATTAACAGTGTAGGGAGAAGAGTGTGGCTGTTGCTGACATTTCTCATTTCTTTGATCACAGATTCCACACCTCATTTTTACAGTTGCTGGTGCTTTGTAAAGCAAAGTCCACTAAAATGGCCTTACAAAGGATGATACTTATCCCTTCTCACCTTATTTCCAAATCTTTCTTGAGATTTATATTTTCAAGCAAAAGCTGTTCCTTCTTGGCTTTTGTTTCAGTGAGTTGCTTCTGGAAAGACTGCAACACAGACTGAGTTATTTCTTTTATTGCACTCATTTCATAATGAACAAGCTTCAACACTTTAAAGATGTACATGTTATGAAGGGCTCCCAATTATTTGGACAGCAAAACAGCATGGATGAGGAATCAGATGATTGAGACCAAGAGCCTGCTGCATTAGACCCCAGATGGAGCACTGTGACTAAGGAGGTTGATGCAATCCTCAGCAGACCCACATTTTGTTGAATCTTTGCACAGGGACAAGGAATTCTGCCCACAGAGGTTACAAGTTCAGAAGACATGACAAGAACAAGGGAGATCAAACATTTATGTTTCTAGGTGGCTCTTGAAGGGTTACCACTGAGAGGTCTGCACTGGCTTATTCTTGGCAGTTCCATACCATGAGCAGTGCTTTGTAATTAGGAGTAGCATCTAGATTTAAGAACTCTTCCTTGTTTTCTACTTCTCTCTGCACTTCGTCTTCATCTTTTTTACATTGCCTATTGGGAAAAATAAATTGGTTCAGCTTACTGCAGTTCCATTAGTTCAAAAATGTAAGTTGGTTTAGTTAGCAGTTATGTATGATAACAATGTTTCCATAAACTACAAAGTAAATAGAATAGAAATTCTGCTCTAAGATCCATGCTTTAATTTCTGGGAAAGCTGTTTCATATGCTAATGAAGTGCACTTATCCACAAGAGAAACTCCAGTACAAGGAAATCCCTTTTCAGTTTTCTCAATGCTAATCTCAAGTTATAGGAATGTCTCAGGTATCTCTCTGTTAGCACTGGGATAGAGCTGAAAACCTTTTGTTTTGGGAGATCAATCAACTGAGCACAGTTAATGCAGTAATTCTGCCTGTGAACCATGGCAAAAGAGAAAGGGAAAGAAAAAAAGAAAGACAGACTTATTGTTCAAGTATCTGACTACCCCAAACCTCCTAACTGTCCTGGCCTCCTGACTGAGAAGCTGCTTAGCCTGATGAACAGTTATCCTCTGGAAAAATCCAAATTTCCATGACCATCACAACCCTTTGCTATTTCTTACATGCTAGTGATACCTGGAGCACAGAATATTTACCACTATAAAATTTAAAAACAGAAAGGGCTAAGAAAACTTTGAAGAGTAGAACCACAAGATATTCAGTGAGACCTACCTCAGCTTCTTTTTAATCTGACTAATTTGAGATTCATAATAATCAATTAGACAAAGGTACCTGAAGAAAGGAAAAATGTTCATTTTGAATTTCAGATATTCTCACAAAACTCATACTGTGACCAACCCAGAGGAACAGGTCAACTTACACTGCTGCACTGTACTTTGGAAGTAGCTACTCCAAACAGTGGAGTTCCTCTCATACCAGACAAACATAGCCACTCTTTGCCAAAATGGAAAAGTAGACACATTGAATCTGTACTAGTTTAGAAGTAGCAAAATATTCAAGGGGAGAAAAAAGTTAAATCTGCCCACCAGCCTCACCTCATCTTCTGCCTGTGGTTACCCAGCAAAATAACAGAGAGGCACAGACAAAATAAAGTGTCTTGAGCACTCTGAGATTGTTTGATTTGGAGAGATAGATGAGACAGGACAGGGAACCCATTTCGGTGATCCTTCCTCTCATTCAGTGAGGGCTCAAGGGAGCAAACACAATTCCTCTTAAACATTCCCAGGTAGACATTGCTGGCCAGGCCTAGAAAGGCAGGTGATACCAGCACAATAAAGCAATGGCTACCTGAGGCCTAGGAACTGGCAAACGTCTGATTGTAGAAGAGCTATGGAAATCCTACTAACAAGAGAAACAGCCTTGTGATACTTTGGAAACTTACCCAAAAGTACTTGGAAGCTCACAGCAAGCCTGCAGTCAGCAGTTACAAACATCACTTCCTAAAACTGGAAAGGCTCTTTTTTGGGAGCTAAGGATGGTGTTTGTTGGGGGGTTTGTTAATTTTTAATTTACATTTTAAAATGTTAGAATCCCAGGATGAGATCATCCTAGCTGACACTGCAGCTACAGAGCAGAGTGAATCATTCCCTTCCCTTTGCTGACATCTAGTGTGGGCAGTGGGTGGCAATTTTTAAATTTCTGACATGGATTTTTCTGCATTACAATTTCACAAAAGAAAAATATCACTGCACTGAGGTACCTTCCCGAGAATTCATATTTCATCTTGTACTCCTAAAGTCTCCAGATTACTTTTTTTTCACATATAAATATCAAGAAGCATTACTTTAAAATCTGTTTCTTCATTTAATGTTACAGTTGGTTTGGCAGTAAAAGAGAATCACTTACTGCTGATCCAGGAGAGACTTGGGAGCTCTTTTGCAAAACTGACAAAACCTTTTGTTTTGAGTGGCAACTCGCTGCTGCTCCTGCCTCCCAATTCTGCTCAACTCCTTTTGCAAGTGGGCAATAGTCTCTTCTTGCTCTTGCAGCTTTTCCTGCTGCTGTTGGTATTTTACCTGTAAACAGGCAACGAGAGTGTTATTGTTCTGACCCACAAGCTGATGGTACTGTACAAGCCCAGGTATGCACTTGGTCCCAAGGAAGATGAACACTTGGGTTTTAGCCGTGTTGAAGAGACAGTGGAAGAAGGATACAGACATTTTTCTAAATTATTTCTAGAAAATGCTGCATAGTTTGAAAAAAATTAGCTATAAACAGTGTACTAACCCTGTGACCAAAACTCATGTTTATTTATATCAATGTAAATATTCTGAGACCTTTCATAAGCCAAAAGTTTGAATCCTCAGACAGCACTATCTGAATTACCCATGAAGCCTGTTGCTCTTTTTGAAGTTCCTTGACTTGGTTCTGTTGCTGGCATGCTTTAGCTATTGTTTCATCTTCCAGCTGACAAATTTTGGCCTTAATGTTTTTCACTACATTTTCCAAATCATTAGCCCGTTGCTCTTGCCGAGATGCCCGACCTTGTTCCAGTCGTACCACGTTTCTGGAAAAAGAAATAAATCCTTTATTTTAAATTAAACCCATTTCACTATAGCCAGTGCAGGAAGCACACGCCTGACCCTTTGATAACATCCAGTGGCAGCAGGCATGGGAAATACACTGATATGAGAATAAGCAGCACATGAAATAATGGAGGAGCCAGGAAGGAATTGGGACAACATTGCTGCATATTGAACAATAACCTCAGGAAAAAGGTCTTAGGCCTCTGGTGAGATTAGATCTCCACCAGGCTGGAAATGCATGCTAATAATATTTTTACTCCACAGGTAAATTCCTTCCCCTGTGTCTTACCTAAGACATCGATTTGCCTCCATAAGTCCCTGCATCACCTTCTGCTGTCGCTCAGTGTCTTCCACCAGCGTTTTTAATGCATGCCTTATTCCTTGAGAAGACTGATGGTCTAGGACAATCATATCTGGAGATACAAAACATAAGCAAAGTCTCAATGAAAGGGTTTTAACAGCCAAAGAAGATTGCCTGTTTGCTGCCATTCCGAGGTGACAGCTTTGGAGATGCCTTATGAACTCAGAGTTACTATTTCCAAATACAAAAATTACATTTCCTTACTTGATGTATCTCTGCAGCTTTGGGGGGCAGCAAGACTCACAGGTTTCAACCCATGACGCAGTAATACCTTGTTTAGGTTTTCCCACTCTGTCTTCTCCTGCTGCATTGGGAGAAAGGGAAAAAGAGGCAGAAACCTGAGTTCTTCACATCAGCTGTGCAACAGAAAGTACCAAATTCCCACAAATTAAAGCAAACCCACCCCAAACCCCCAAGAGGCCACAACAGGAGGGCTTGTGAGAAGCTCCAATAGGATCTGCAAAGCACATTGAGGAAAAGCGTACTTAACACACATCACGATCAGTTTTCCTGATCCCTATTTGAAAGCAAAATCCGCGCAATGAGTTAAATTCGCCTCTTCAGGAAACCCGAACCACCGGCCCTCGGGTCCCTCAACGCACACGGGGCGCAGCGGCCCCGCCGCGAGCGGAGCCCTCAGGGAGGCGGCGGCGGCTCTGGGGCTTCACGGACTGTTCCATCGCGGTTTTGTCCCGCTCCAACCACCCAGCAGCGACACCCGGGGCCAGCAGAGTACCTCAGCCATAGCGAGAGCCGCAGGGCAGGAGAAGGGCCGCTCCTCAGGCCGCGGAGCCGCTCGGGCGGGAGCGGAGCGGGCGGGCCGGGGAGCGCGGGGCGGCGCTGCGCGGGCGCCGCCATTTTGCGGCGCGGGAGCCGAGGGGAGGAGACCGGGCGGAGGTAGGCGCGGAGGCACGGCGGGAGCTGCGGCGGGGCTGATAGCAACAAAAAATAAAGACGGGAAAAAATGGAAAAAGCTCGTTGTTGGCGGTAACGGTGGGGGCAGGTCTGCCGTTTTCGGAGCTCATCGGTACGCCGCCCCGCGATGGGAGCTGCCGGGATTAGATGGATGGTCTGGGAGCCGTAATCCCAGCCTAGTTTTCAGAACGAGTCGTTCCGTGAAAAGGAGTAAATATCGCCTCGGGCTGCTGAGCTGGTCAGTGAATAGAGGCGGTGGGTGCAGCACTGATGTGTGCCCCATCCGGAGCAGCGGGGGCCGGGGGCGCCGCGGCCGCTCCCCGCTGGAGCAGCGCACGGCTTTCCCTTGGGACGCGGTGGGATCCGCTGGCCTTCAGCTGACACCCCTGGCCTAGAGTCTGCGTTCGGCTTTGGTGTAAAATAAATGGGTGTTGCTTCATTACCATGATTTGAGGGGAAAAAAAAAAAAAAAGAAAAAAAAAAAAAAAGAAGAATTTGCGTGTTCTGGGGTTGCTTCCTAACCATTTCAGCATTGATCCTAAATGATGCTTAAGATCCACGCCGCTGGATTGCGGCCTGCCCGGGGTGATGAAGGCTCTGGGCTGCCTGGGACACCTCTTCTGGCATCTCCTGCGTGCCCGAGGCCGCTCCTTGTGCTGATCCCTGCCGGGGACACGCGGGTGACTGTGCCGAGCCTGCTCCTTGGAGCAGAGCAGGGAAACATTCCCTGCCTGACTCCCACCCTGTGCCCCCTTGGCAGGAACCAGAAACTTCAGGAACGGCCAAAACAATCTCCTCGGCATTTATTAGCACGTGTTATTATCTGTTGGTTTATTGATAGGCACAGACAAGGCAGATGATGATGAAATTAATGAGTGAAAATGATACATTAAAAAACAGTGGTTGTAAAGCACTGTCGTGGTCTAAAATCCTCTTAAGAAATTAGTTTCTTGTGGTTCACACAGATTTTGTGATTGAATTGCCAGATCAAATTTACTAATGTGTTTGTTGAAAGCTGCTGCAGTGGTCTAAAAAAGGGGGTAGGTGAAATAACCTCCTGTGCTATTTCCCAGTCCCAAATTCATTACAGTCTGGGACTGAGATGGGCAGCTCTGCACTGGCTTCCTGCTTTGGTCAAGTTAATTTCTAAGCTTTGTTTCACAAATCAGGCAGCCCATTTTTCCATCTGGTAACTGACAGTTATGAGGAGCTAGTAAAGTTAGGACAAACTGCACTTACTCGTTTTTGTAAAATATAATATTTTTAAAAATACGCTTGCTTTTCTGTCTTAGAGAAAGATGGTTGTGCTTTAAGTGTTTTTATTTCATCATATATATGACAGCACTGTATGTTAATAAAGATGCTTTTAAAAATGTCCTTTATCTTAGCTGGAGAAAAGGATGAAACTTTAGACTTCGGTGCTTCTCTGCTACTATTCTGCTTTTCTATTTTTTCTTGCTGCTAATTGGATTAAAAGCTCTTTTGGCTTCTATGGCATCCGGTGAGGAGATTACTGTCTGTGACGATGAAGTAAGGTAAAAAATCAGAACTGTGATATGAGCAGATTTGGAAAGATATCCGCAGTTCCAGTGGTCACTTATGACTGTATCTAAACCATAAAAATTACTTAAATAAAAGGATATCTTGCCAGATCCCTACCCGTGTCTGTGTGTGCAGAGTTGCATATCCAAATGATATAGGTAGTGTTTATGAGATTACAGACAAATCTGTTAACACAGGAAATAGCTAAACTGGTCACACTATTTTTTCAAGTCTAAAAAGCTGAAACACTTAATTTGAGACCAGTCAAATAACATATTTTAATGCTTACCAAAAAATAGCAGAACTGTCCAGGAGTATCTTAAAACTAAATATAATTTTGTTACCTATTGTCAGCTGAAATGGGAGTTTTAAAGGTTAGATAGGTAGTTGTGTCTTTGTACTGTTTGTCAAAGTGAGTCTGTTTAACTGTTTATATTTTGTGATGTTTTGTCATATTTGAATGTCTGAAAAACATTCATTAAAATATAAGCAGTTCTGCAAGCTTATTATTTCAAGTCTCATTTTTTATTTACCAAAAGTGGCTTGCCCAGAAGCAGTAAAGCCTTGAACTGCAGACATCAGGACTTGACCTTTCAATGACAATTAATTTATTTTGTTGGTTTCTCCTTAGGTCTCGGTACAGCCACTTAGAGAAGATGACAGATTTGGTGGCTGTTTGGGAAGTAGCTTTAAGTGATGGTGTTCATAAGATTGAATTTGAACATGGGACCACTTCAGGAAAGCGTGTTGTCTATGTTGATGGAAAGGTGAAATTGTTATATGCTCAAATGCAGTGATACAGATTATATAAGTGCACTTCCATGCAACACACACCACCACAAACAAAAGACTAATAAATGCAAGTGAGGTACATTCAGTTAATTACATAGTTTAATAAAATGCATCATTCTTTTTTTCAGTTCCAGTTAAGGTGTGAGTTATTCATGAAATGCTTTGCTGTCCTTGGGCAGAGGCACTCTGCATACAATGAATGCACCGTGTATGCATTCATTCCCAAATAATGATTCAGTACTGAGCTGTCTCCTGAGTTCCAGATAAATTTTTTAGTATTAAAACATGCACCCAGGTTTTTTAATTAATACCCACTGTCTTTGTTTTCTTCTACAGGAAGAAATAAGAAGAGAATGGATGTTTAAATTAGTGGGTAAAGAAACATTCACCGTTGGAGCTACTAAAACTAAAGCTGCTATTAACATTGATGCAGTCAGCGGCTTTGCCTATGAATATACTTTGGAGATCAATGGAAAGAGTCTCAAGCAGTATATAGAGAACAGGTTAAAAACAACCAATACTTGGATATTGAACTTGGGAGGTACAGACTATAGAATTGTTCTAGGTAAGTAAACACTGAGTGACTACATATTGCTACCTCTGAATAAACTTGTCTGCAAAAACGGGTTATTAAGAGAAAGCACAGTTCAGTGGTAGCTCTGTTACAGTATAAAATCCTGGGGGATCTGGAAGTTTGGAATGAGATGCCAAAGACAGTCTGAGAAATAACGCTCTTGTTATACATGTGTGAGCCTGCAGCAGCATGGTCTAGATTTGGAGGGGGAAAAAAAAATTGGGAGGCATTACTGCTGCTGCATCCATAGAGCTGTGCCCTAGCAAAGCAGTTCTCCAGGTAAAGCCTATTACAGAAGTTTCACCTGCATTGTAATCAAACCTCATGTGTGTCTTAAGTTTGTTCAGCAGATAGCCAGGCTTTCCTTCCAAAAATCATCAGCCATGATCAAGAAGTATTTATCTGAAGTGAAACAGTGTTATTCCACATTTTTGATAGATTGATGAGCATCCTATTTTCAGCATTGCTTCTTATCTACACACTTAAACTAAAACCTTCCAATGATGTTCTTTCACTTTCTTAATAGCAAAGCAATACATTGCTTCTCTTCTGCCCCACCTTTCCCAGTTACATTACAAGCAGGTGGGAGGAAGGGATCCCATGAGGAATTTGTCCATGGCATCTAGTGGGAAAACTTCCACTGGGACATTGCTGTATGGTTAGAGCTGGAGACAAGAGATCTCAGGCTATGATTTCTTCTTAAACCTCAGGACAGAATGAACAGTCCTAAGATGAAGGGAAGCAATGAAGAAAGACAGTTTTAGTGCCAGAAACAGATAAGTCTCTTCACAGAATTTTAATCTCCCTGTGCTTACTGGAAAGGCAAGCAGGATTCAGCTCTCTGCTAATGTTGTGTGAATGACAGTGTCAGTAAAGGGAGTTACAGAGCAAAGTAATTTAAGTAAAAGAATATTCTGTTTCAAATGCAAAAAAAAATAAATCTAAGATTGATATTTAAAGTGGTACTTGGTGCTTTCAAAATCTTAAGAATACAAACAGTCTGATAGATGTTAAATAATACTGCTTTTAAATTGAATTGACCTGAAAAAAGAGCTTTATTGAATAAACAGCAATCAAATAATTAGCAGAAATTACTTCACTTTTCTGTCTTTTAATCTTTTCAGTTTAAGGCTGTCAGAGTATCTCTGGCACTATTCAGAACAACACAGTATTAATAGCTAGGGCTACGGAGGGTTAAAAATGTATATTCAAAGCAAAACAGAGCCTCCTCTCTCTCCAATGTGAGAGCAAACCCTGTAGCTCAGGCACTACAGCTACTTGGGAACTTCTTTTGGGAATTGAAAGTAAAATTCAACAATAGATTTTTTAAAATCCCTAGATCCTTGTTTGTAGCGAGAAAAAAATACCTTGTTCTTTCTACTTTGTTTTCCTTTTCCTTCACAGAAAAAGACACGATGGATGTGTGGTGCAACGGTCAAAAAATGGAAACAGCGGTATGTGATCCTTTCCAAAGGCTCTTCCCAGGCTATGGATCTGTAACCAAAGCTTGACAGAATAAGCCCCAGAGGGGCACATTATCTCCCTTTACCAAAGAGGCCAAGGCAGCCAGGACACTCCTGGTCTGTTCAAAATGGCCTTCACTGAATTTTATAATGGGCAGTATTTCAGTTCAGATACCAAACCATCTGCTTGTTTAAGGATAAATTATACTTTTCTTTCCCCTTTTTAGACAAACAAAGAAATTAGAGTCAGTTGTGCAGGGTTTTTAGGGAGAAAAACTTCTGGGGATTGGGAAGGATTTGAGTTTGATGCAGAGTGTAGAGCCACTGCATCCAAACCTGCTTGTAACAGTTGTCACTGAAAGTTGAACACATATAGTCTAGTATGACTCATGCTTTTTTCCATCTAGAGATGTTCCTAATACTTAGGGCTTAAGAGCCTCATTGGAACAAGTCAAATCCTTTATCTTGATCACATCTGCATTGATTTTTTGAGCAGGCTGACATCTAGGGGGCTTAATCGGTTTGGTGTATTTCTGCTTATGATGGCTTTCAATATGCACACCAGGTAGGGTGTCAAAGTTTTTACTGCTGCTAAAAGGAAGCCCCTGGATGAGTACAAATTGTAAAATCAACAGTTCTGCTATACCTGAGAGTAGGATGAAAAGATTCACCAAATGTTTGCTTAGTAATCAGTGAAAGAAACCTCCTTTCTGTAAATCAGGACTTCTGCTCCTGATGGCTCAGCCTTTTCTGTAATATACTGAGAGCACTCAGAGGTGCCCTTGCAAGCTGTGAGTGCAGGTTTAGTACCAAACTGTGCTTCCATTAGAGCAGCACGTGAACTGTTCTACTGTCACAAACATGACAAAAACACAGCCATGTCTGGCAAAATCTATAACAGGAAATTACAGAACTGCAGCAGGAGATCTATCCAAGATATACAGCTGTTGTATCGATTCAGGGATCTGCTGTGGAAGGCATCCTAAATACTTCACCTTTCACTGCTGCTTGAGCAAAGGTTTGTGTGACACCTACTGGCTGTGCAGCACAACTCGGCAGGATGCTGCCTCTTCATGTTTACTGACATGAATCAGTAACAAGGATTCACAAACTCCAACTTTACCATTTCTGATTGTGTGAAATTTTCATCATGGTCTGATATGCACAAATCTTTAACTGGGCACCTTGACAGAGCCCTGCCTGAGATTCAGCAGCCTTGTTCAGCTTTTGGGCAGTATTTGTCACAGGTACCTAAAGCTGCTGTGAGAACAGCAAGTTATCTTGACATTGATGCACTCGAGCTTTTCGTTTATTGAAATATCACCTGTTTTTATTCTTGTCTCCTTTCTCTCAGGGTGAATTTGTGGAAGATGGGACTGAAACTCATTTTACTGTTGCTGACCACAGCTGTTGCATTAAGGCTGTCAGTAGTGGGAAACGAAAGGAAGGAATTATTCATACCCTTATTGTGGACAACAGAGAAATCCCAGAGGCTGTGGAATAGCCTCTGGTTAACTGATTATAGTAGGACTAAGATCAGGAATTTTCAATTACTGTGGTAATTATTTTAATATGTACTACTTGGTACATCTAGTTTGTGCTGGGTTTATTTTCTAGTTTCTGTACATGGAATTATTCTTGTTGAGGACCAGATGAAAATAATTATGTACAATCTCTTACATTACCAGTTTTTAAAGAAGCTATATATATCTAGATATATAGCATATTAAAATGTGTGGAGAACACTGGTGAAATAGAAATTATACATCAGGAAAAAATCATGCTATAATAAAACTAAAGATAAATATTCAGTAACACTGAATCCTTAACTACAGGTGTATGTGGAGGGAAGAGAAAGCCTATACTGGGCACAGGATTAAGATGTTAAAAGCTTTCTCTATAATTATTTTTCTATTAACCTGACTACAGACTTTTTCACATGCAGTTAAGGGTAGTAACATAGTTAATAAAGAGGTTAATAATGAAATACATAGTTACCAAAACTTGTGTTACAGTATTAAATTAATACTGAGTTGTGAAAACTGTTCTCTATTCCCACTAGGAGCAAGATGTTACATTGTGCCAAAAAAACACATTCCTTTAGGCGTTCTGAAAACTGATGCTGTAGTTAATAAACTACAGAAGATAGTAGAAGAAAAAAAAAAAAAATTCCTGCTATGAAACCTCTTTAAAAATGGTCTCTTGAAGCATGCTGACATAAGAACTTACCTCTGTTCACTGCTAACAAATCTTAAATCTACAAATATGTGTTTTCATGGCAGTAATGTGTGAATCAAAAATATAAGGAAGAAGGGAACAGAAATGGAAAATAATTAGTTACTTTAATGGAATAGTTAAAATAGGAATAGACTAATTCTGTTTTCAGAATTGCAGCATAATTTCCAATGTCAACCTTTGGATTTCTTGAGAACAAAACTCATGTGTTAGACTTACACTACAAAACTACCCTTCGCAACTGCAAGCACAGCTAATCTTAAAAATAATTATTAAAAACCCTAAAATATTAATATATTAATCTAAAAGTTTATTTTGTAATTGTTAAAAAAAATCCACTTGTAACCTCAAAATTCAGAATTAAACTTTTATAACTTAATTTCTTTTGGACTTGTGAGTGGTTCCTAGCACTACAACTACTAGCTCAAGAGTTGCAGGTGCAGTACAAGCATCCTGGGAATCCGTTAACAAATTTTTTGGAAAAGTTTTATTGAATGCTAATTTCATCTGTGTTTTTGAGATCAGGCTGCTCCCCATCAGCGGGCTTTACTGGAGGAAGTTTCCATGTACCCAAGTGCTAGACTGAATCCCCTTTCACACTGGAATTACTGCAACAGCCCTTGGGCTTTTCCGTGTATTTGCTTCACGTCACTGCAGAAGTAATGGGGGGGATACCTGGCTACAAGGCTGACAATTTAATCTTTAAAAGATGTTGGTAAAGGTAGATTAATTGAAAAATAATTTCAAGCTGTAGCTTGAACCAGTTCTCTACTATTTTGTAGCCTTTCAAAGAGATTTAATGTTGCTGAGAAGTCTGAAGCTCATGTACAGTACAAATCACATTCTTAAGACTATAGAAAAATACAAGTTAACAGATACTGACATTCGTACTTTTTATTTTGAATATGTGTATCTACAATGCTTGAAGTAAGTAATAAAACCAGTATAGCAACCACTGTAAGAAATCATGAAGTATTGCCTCATGTTTGTCATAACTGTATGTAATAGCATGTCCCTAAGAAGCAAACAGCTCTAATCTTCTACATTCTCCCATCTTAAGTCAAAGAAAATTTAAGAATCAAAAGGCACAACCAAGATTTCTTGTGTTTCCCTGGCACATGCAATATCTCAGATTAAGAAAATGCAGTGGAAGAATGACAGCCTTCACAACCATGAAGTGTAGAGTCACAAACTGAGATCACTTTAAGAAATAAAGTAAATGACCACGTCTGTTAATTGTTAATGCTAAATGTTACACTGTATTTTGGGATGCTTTCCATTCTGCTTCCATTCACTGATTCATTGATATGCATCAATTCATAATTTTATCCTAATATCCTTAAAGTATTAACTAACTCTTTTGTTCATGAATATTTCAGAATACTTTTCAGGAAGCACTCTGACCATAGCACACTACTAAGCAGAGCATCCTCTTTAAATCTAAGCACTACATTTTGTTCTCAGAGGGTCTTCACCATAGCTACAATTCTGCTTTATTCCCACTGAGGATCCTGCTTGCTTCCTCCAGGAGCTAAATACCTCTTGGTCAGTGGGGAACAAGTCAGCAAATACTGTGGAAGGGCTGCAAAACCGTTGAAAATGACAAAGATCTCGGGACGGTGTAGACTATCTACTAAACTGTCATATAATGTAAAGCCATTCCTCTCCACTGCTGGTGGCATAATACAAGATGGCTGGCCTGTAGTGCATGAGCCAGTTACTACATCAGCCTCAAACACGTATATTTTAGAATCTGTTTCCCATGTAGCTTTATCCTTGCTCAGGTACCTTGGGTTCGTTGTAAAGTAGATGCCAGCTCCGTATTTTTGTTCTGGAAAGAGAAAGAGAAGTTTTCAGAAGACAAAGCATTTAGCAGATGGTTCTTTCAGGGTGATAGTTCCAAGAGACTGCTGCTTGATTCAGGGTTACAAGTGATGTGACTGCCTGCCATCCTTTCGGAAGGTAATTTGCATGGAGTGGCTCTGATGCTTGCACTGACCTCCCACTGAGACCAGAGCAATGACAGCTGATGGCCATTCCAATTAACTGCTACTCCAGTGGTAACTGTTCAGATTTACCTGCTAATCCAGTGATTGAATCATCTGGATTAGCAAATAATCAAGGTCTAAAGGATTTATATAAAATAAATATATGACTCACACTTCAGCCATCATGTATGAGGGACTCTGATAAACAACAAAGGCAGCAAGATCTTAATAACGCAAACTGCAAAAAAAAGCTTTGAGATTTATATGAAAAATGTCACATGAAGTGCTGTTACAGTATCAAATGTAAAAGTGCAAAGAAATTAGACCATCTTACTGCTTTTAAAGTGTGTAAATGTGCCATGCAGATTGCATAGACAAAGAAAGGCAAATCTGCACTTTTTGAACAGTTTATTGCTTGAAATCCCATTCTGAAATTGACATGCAAAATATCACACACTTCAGGATGAAGCACTAAATGCTTATTCTTTCCCTTTCTGAAAGCGTATGTCCACTACATTGTCTGCTACAATATTTCATGGAGTCACAACTTTCTCCAAGTGTACCTTACTCCAAATGGCAGCCCAAGCAATAAGATTACCTGCTGTCTCTGACTACACCTGATCTGAACAGGGGCCTCAGGTGAATGATCCTCAGAAGCCTCTTCCATCCTCAGTGTTCTGTGATGCCCTTCCACATGCTTTATAGCACCAAGCTGCTGAATGACATGTTTGCAGCAGCTACACAAGGACACTGACTTTCTTTACAGTGATGCAACAAAATAAAACTTTGACATGAAATTATGTGTATACTAATAATTCAGTGTTTGGGCTAGGCTTGAATTCAGGCTTATCTTCCTAGAACCTTCCTGGCTCTAAAGTATCAGGAAGGGAAACCTTACTGTATATAATAAAGTAAGCTCATACAAATCTAAATACAAGAAACAGTTCTTATTTAGGAATGCCATTTTTTCTAATTTTAACCTGAGTTTAGTAGTCAGTCACTGTTCGTTTCGATTAAAGATGCCAAAGCAAGTCATTACCTTTTGGTGGAGAATACATCCTATGAAATCCAGTTTGGCAAACTGAGCAACAGAACTCAGCAGGAACATCCTGGTACAACTTGTGAGTTTTTTTGGAGCTACCATCTACCTTTGTTTTCATTCGTTGGAATGCAGCAGATAGAAGTGGATTATGTAACTTTTCAATCTGTAACATAACAGACAAGCATAAGCAGATGGAGACAGTTGCAAAATCCGTAAATTCTTTTATTCAGGCTATGTTCTTCAGCGTAAGAACCTTTGCTTTAGCCTGTATGCATTGACCACTTAGTGGACAAAGTATCTGAAGTGTGCAACTGATCCAAAGAAAAGAACCATACCACTATCCCATGCCTCCCATTGAAACCACTGGGAATATTTCCTGGTGTACTGACTTCCAGTACTGTTGCAGAGTTGTGCTGAAGAGATTGAGTCCACCGCCTGTTTGGTAAAGCAGTGATACCCAAGTATGATTCCAGCTTTAACACATAATCAGGCAAATTCAGGTGGTAATTTTTGGTATCAAGCTCACAAAAAGAAAACAGACACTGACTTAGTGTCCTGGAATGCTGTCCTTAATTTACCATACCAATCTCATATTTCTCAAGAGTCCTATAAAGGGGCATTTGAAGCATGAAGTACAAGGGAGAACATACAGTATAATTAAAAACACTTCTCAAAATTTAATCACTTTTTTAGTGATTATTTGCATTATGTTTAAAATACTTTTCATTAGGATTAAAGACAATCTGTTTTAAGGATGAGGTTGATTTGATCTTAATTTTTAAAGACAATGCATTGAAATAGTTCATCTGAATTTTTTAAGCTTAGGTGAAATATGTTAGTTCAAATATGTGAGCTGAGATTCAGTTTTTCCACTAATATCCTCTTTACCCTGAGAATACGAAGTCCAGCTTTTTCAAACTCTTTCTGTCTGTCTTTAAACTCCTGGAGGTGACATTCTACTGGTGAAATCTGGATGTAGTCAGTGGTACTTGTCTTGTGAAAGTCTTCTTCTGAAAGCTGGTCTGCTTCTGGTTGGCCTGGATATGAATAAGGGAGTAAAATTTTCATCTATTGTAATGTCTGAAGCAAAGGCAAAGGAGGCAGATCCACTACTTTGGTTGATGGTTTAGTTAAGAACAAAGAATTTTAAGTGTTCTCTGAAGTAATGTCAGAGGCTAAAATTGAGAGGGACTAATATACATATATAAATGTATATAAATATATTCTATTTTTCTGCATTTATTATAATGAAACCAGGGAGAGGAGAAACCAAAGGAAAGCAATTTATATTCTCCATTACACCTCTCCACATTTGAGCTTTCACATAAAGGTATATATATTGAATGATTATCCAAACATGAATTAAAACTGATCATTCAGTAGCTTTCTGTAATGCTACTAGTTGTATCAGTTGTTCATGACAGCCAAGTACTCCACAGTGGTCCAGATGTAGCCAGCAAAAGCTCAGCAAAGGTGTGTGTTAATTAAGTGCAAATTTTGTAAATCTCCAGTGGCCAGACTTTAAAGTGAAGGTATCCTGGAGAGGACTCCACTACAGCTGCATATACATCATGGCCAGCTCTTGTATAAATTGTGCCCAACTGGGAAAACTGCCAACTGAGTGACTACAGCTAACAAATAGCATTCCAGGGGCTCACATGATAAAAGTACAGGGATATCAGTAATTAAAGCAATACTCAGTATGTGTGTGTGAACTGAATGCATATCTGTCCACCCTCAGCAATACAGAGATATATGTTGCTTCATACTTGACTTTGTTTAGGCACTTATTTACTTAATTAGTGTTTAGGCACCATTTACTTTACATACACATTAAGTTGAGCAGTTTCTCTTGTTCAGCTATAGTCTTCTCTTGCACACGAAGCAGTAATTCTTCAGTTGCAAGCACTGTATCAATCAAAACATCAGGAGGGCCCTGAAATTTCAGTCTTGCTTGTCCATCTCTCACTTCTTCTGATACACATACACTAGAAGGCTGCACTCGAGAGAGTTCTGCAAATTCCTCTTTACCAAGGCAAAAAATGAAGTTGTTTTCAATAACAGCAGAGCGACTTTCCTGAATTTGCATTACATTTTGGAGCCATGATTCTGCTGCTTCCAGTGCTGTGGGTGTGCTCCCTCTAAGTTCAATCACGGGTTCACTGCTTGCAGTCTGACTGCCTGGCTCTGTACCTGGAAGATATACTTTCTTTAATACAAGTGCATTGGAAGAGTGAAGAGCTTTCAAGGGCTGACAAACTCCTACTTGTAATCCCAGCTGTACAGTGCAAGAAACACACCACTCTTCTGGTATGCTCAAAAAAGAGATTATCTACAAGGAGGTAAGGTTTCCAGGACACACACACACACATGGAGAATTTATCTGCCTTTCACTAAATTACTTCCAAAAAGTTGGGCAATGACAATGTGTTTTAAGTCTTAACAGGGACAGTGCAGTTCCATCCCTATAAATGTAAAAATACGAAGTGCTCACAAGTTTTTGCTTCCTCCTCTTCCCAAGACACATACGTAAATACTAAGTTCCCAGTTTTAAAAGAATGTGATTACAGATTCTCAAATTGGGACTATTCATTTACTGGAAACACCCCTTCTGTTCATTACTTACTCAAAGGATCACTTCTGTTTTCCAGTTTGCATTTTGCTGAATAAAATTTTCTCAGGACAACCTTGAAAGATAAAAGTTTAGGAGCAGTTTGCAATTGCTTATCAAATAAGCAAATAATTTCTTCAAAACTCTGATAGACAAACAGTTTACACCCCCACCTGATTGTGAAATTGTTGGCATTTGTCAGCTTTTCCCAAAATGTTATTCCTTACAGTATCAAATGCATTCCTGTTCTTCTGCATCTCCTAAGGAAACACACCTTACACACTGAATGGCACCTTTACCAGCTCCTTGTGGTTGTGGCATATCTCATGCAATTACATAAGATAAAGGTGTTCATTACTTGCAGTTTAATGATGATGCATCCTTACTCAGTTTTAAAATCCAGGTTATTCTCCTTCCTGTCTGCTTGAAATCCTTCTGTTAGCTCATATAATCTGTTGATAGTGTTTTGCCTTAGGAGCTCCATACAAGAAACCAAAACTGACTGAAAATATTTCCTGAGGAAGATTATTTGTTCCTTTATAAGTTAAGAGTAGACTCTTTCTTATACATTCACTGACAGACATGAGAATTTTAAAGTTCTCTCCCTTTTTTATTAGACTACAGGCTGAAGACTTCTAGTTTAGTGAAGAGAAAATAAGTATTTGAAAAGATTGAGTATCTATTAATGTGAGTATTAAGTCTCATAAAGGGATCTGCTGCTCACAATTGCTATTAGCACAGAACAGACTATCTTCATTTTTAGTCATCTATGGAAATATTTTTCCAGTTTAGTGTTTTCCTTATGGGTAGTTAACAACAAATTTTGTACCTCATAGGCATCAGGGTCATCTGGGCAAACGACAATCTGCACTTCTTTCTTCTTCATAGGATATGCTCTGGAAAAATTTAAAACTGCTTCAATCATGGTTTCTGCCACTATGTCAACAGGCAGCTCTGGTGACCAATTTACTGGAAAAGAAACTGAGGGAGATGAGATGTCCTGAAAGTGATCCAGGCATCTTTTCACTGCATCCTTCACTTCCTGCAGGAAAAACAAAATCTTTCAGTCCTCACATTACCCAACATGAATATCCATTAAAATCCAAAGTAAGCAATCGTTACCTCACACTGCAACACCGGATGCTGGCATTGCAATGCCACGTGCAGTACAAATGTAGAGGTCAGCTCATGCCTTCTGGATACTATGGGCTCCTTAGAACGTGTTGGATGTCTCAAATGACACTGAAGTTCCTTCCGAAAAGCTGGACTCTCTTTTTCCAGCAGTTGTCTTGAAGATTGAGAGGAAGGCTCACCCCTTGCATCCAGGGGATTAACAATGGCTGTATTCTGCAAGGAAAGAGTGCAAATTTCAATGTACTTCAAACTAATTATGTGCAAGATTTGCTACTAGAGAGAACATTTTTTCTAACTACAATTCCTGTACAAAGGCCTGACTTCCACAGATCAGCTGCTTGAATTTTCCTACTACTTACTACTACAGCACTAGAATACATCAAATTACACACCTTGCAGTGGCAGTTCAGAAACCACGAGCATGCACAAAGCTGTTCCAGTCATCAAGAGTGTATTGAATAGAATTATTACTCTCACTGTCTAAGTGACTCACGTGCCAATTATCAACAGGAGAGAACAATGGATATGGCTGTCATCCCAGCCTTAGGGGTAGCAAGACACATCACCAAACTAGTGGTGCCAGTACACATAAGGGAACTGCAAAGTTATGATTGTTTCCAATACCCAGTGGAAAAAGCAGATTCCCATATTAGGTGCCCTGTATTTCAAATATGGAAAACACAAAAAACTTGTTTACACAATGCTGATAACAGCAGAAATTGTTCTAACCTTAATTGTTGAATATTATCTAAAGACACAAGAACATGCTTTCCTCATGGCCTTGAGAGCATGTGCATCTTGCAGTGCTGTAGACTTGGTTAATAAAATTCCCTGCAAGGTCAACTTCGTGATCCTTTGTTCTTACACCAAAAAAAAACCAAACTTCCTTTTCAATTATGATACCTCTTTAAAATAAAAACACATTTCTTTTTTTAGGATATAGTATTTGCTAAAAATAAATGTCATTCCTGTGATGTATTTGCAGTCTAAGAGCTCTGTGACTGAGGTCATATATTTTGCATCAGATTTTCTAGCTAAAAAGTTAATCAATTTAAGTAATGCCCTATGTAAAGGTAAGGTGCATATCACCTGTGTAAGTTATTTTCTGCTGTTTCAGTGTTTGCTGAATAATTCCAGTAATGGAGTTATGAGAACATAAATTACAGGAAGAAAAAAGAAAGGCAGAAAATAAGAGAACACTTCATGGAGCACATGATAAAATGTGAATTCTTAAGATAAGAAGATAAGAATAAGAAGAATAAAATAAGAATAAGAAGATAAACCTTCACATGGAGATGTATTATTAAATCATTCAATCTTTAGCTTCTTCCTATTATAACAGCATGTACACAAAAATGAAATAAAACATTCTGAAGTTCAATACCCATTTGGACAAAAAACAACTCCTTGCTACTATGATTTAATCACCACGTGTAAATTCTCATCAAACTGAGATGAAAATCATTTAGTGGACTGACACAAAATGTGTTCTGAAATCTTGGGCTCCAAATCCCACAAGGACTTGAAGGCAACACCATGTTCCACAAACTACAGGACAGACTTACCTTCAGATTTTTAGGGTATTGTTTTATGATGCGCATGCGAATGTTTCCATGTTTGAGGTGAGTCGGAAACTGGCTTGGTGAAGCTGACACAGTGTCTTCAAGTGAATTGGTATCACCCAGAAACTTTTCACAGGCCTTCTTTATTTCTGCAACTGTGGACTCATCAATGTTCACCAGGCGGATCTCCCTGAGACAGCTTGGTGAACTTGCCTCAACAAATTCCTTTACAGCCATTGCTATCACTTGAGAACACAAATCAACTGGGAAGGCATAGATACCTGAACTCACTGCTGGGATAGCCACAGACTTTAAAGCTTTTCCTGGAGCACTAACATAATGCAGAACATTCAAAATAGCTATCTGAAGCAGGTAACAACATCTTTCTTTTTCACGAGAATTCCACCTTGGACCAACTGCATGAATAACTTCCTTACAAGGAAGCATCCCTGCACCTGTCACTGCTATGTTGCCAACTTGGACTCTTCCATACCTTTGAATATAAAGATCGCTTTGCTCTTGTATTTCTGGTCCTCCAGTTTTTACAAGGGCAAGAGCAAGACCTGCTCCATGTTCAAGATACTCATTGGCTGCATTCACCACAGCATCAACCTTGTGTCTTGTGAGATCATCCTTATAAACACAAATGTCAATGCCTGACTTTACTTTTTTCCTGTATACTTCAACAGTGCATTCCGTTCCTTTTCTGAAGGCCAACGTACAAGCAAACTTTTTGGAAATGAGAATATTTAGACAGTTCTCTCTTCTCTTAAGAGCTTCATAGGCATCTTTACTGATGGGGATCCTCAAACTGAACTCATCCATTACCATGCTTGACCCTAGAATACAGAATATAAAGTGAAATAGAAGGAATTACTATCAAAACATTTATTTTTATCTAGAAGTGTGGTTTCTAGGTCTCAATTTTATCCTACTGTCATTGCTAAACAATATTTTTTCCACACTCTAATCTTTTCTCTCCCCTTTTCAGAGGTTCAAAACTCAGGATAATTTAACTGTGCCACAGAGATCTTATACTGAGTTTTAATTCTGTGACTCTCATTTGGTCTGTACTTAAAAGACCACAAGCAAGTTCTTTCTTTTATGGAACTTTGTATGAACTCGAAAAGTCTTTTTAAACCACTTCTTTTAAGGAACAGATTTTACATTATTACTATGGCTATACAGCCCTCTCCTGGCAGATGTCAGCAGTACTACAATGCAGCAGTTATGTTAATTAGTTTGAATCAATTTAAATGTACGAGTTTTATGAATTTTCCTCCAGGGTATGCTTCCAGCTTGCAAAAAGTCTGACGTTTTGCACTTATAAAGTATCTATGCTGACTCATTAAAACACTTCTGAGATCTTTCAAAAGAGAAACGCAAGCAAGTCCTGTTGAACTAATTAATAATAATGTTGATTCATAACCATGTCTATTTCATATTAATTATAAATTTCAGGTTGCTTTTGGCTTTTGTTTTCCAGTTTGCTGGCTGTAGTTGGCAGTTTTCAGCTTACATACAACTACACATTTAGCAGACGGCTAAATGAGGGGCTTACCTAAAGCGGGCTTCCATCTGAAGAAATCTGAAACGTAACTCTATTGTAATAAAAAAAAAGGAAAAGAGAAAGTAAATGCTAGCAACAAACGTGGGCTGCCTTTCTACAGGAGAGATTCTGTAGCAAAGCAAACCGGCAATACCAGCTTTTCAAATATCTGTATAAAGTTTTCTCGTTTTTAAAATGTTGCTCGGAGCTGCGGGAGCTCTGAGGGTGAAGTTAGCCACAGATTCCTCTGGCTCCGGCGAAGTTGCAGGAGCGAGAGGCCGGAAAGAGTCATTCCCGAGCGCCGAGCCAGACGATGGGACTGTTGTGCTCCCCTCAGCCCCGCAGGGAGTTCCCGCCGCACCCCGAGCCCCTGAGGCAGCCGCCGCCCCGGACCCCCTGCGCCCCCTGCCCCGCTCCGCTACCTGAACGACCCCCATGAGCCGGGCGGGGCGGATCCTCAGCGCTCGGAGCTGAAGCGGGAACCGCGGGCGGAGCGGGGAACGAAAACGAAAGCGGGTGGCGGAGCGGGAAGCGAAAGCGAAAGCGGGCGGTGGAGCGCGATCATGGCGCCGCCGCCACTGCTGGTGGGGCTCAAGCCTGCGCCCGCCGCCGGCGAGAAAGCGAACCTCAAGCTTCAGGCATACTTCCAGTCGAGAAAGCGGTCGGGGGGTGGCGAGTGCAACGTGCACCCGGGCCCCAAGCCCAACACCTACTGGGTGCACTTCTTGAACGAGCAAGGTATGGGACGGGAGTGGGGACGGCTGTGAGGGGACTGGAAATGGCCGCAGAGGCACCATTTAGAGTCCCGGGGCAGGGCGGCTCCGGGGCCCCTGGTAACTATCACGTTTTCGGGTAACTTTATCAGCCTTATCTGCCTTTGTCCAAATTCATTCGGGATCTCATTGATGCATATAAATATCTCAAAGGCGTGCCAGTGGTAGCCAGTGACAAGAAGGAGCAGGGGGCATAGAATAAAACACAAGACATTTCACGTTAACATGAGGAAGAAGGGTGGCAGAGCAGTGGAACAGGCCACTCAGGAAGGCCGTGGAGTCTCCGTCTCTGGAGACATTCCAGGTGACCCTGCCTTGGAACTGGGATTGGGCGGGATGATGGCCAGATATTCCTTCCAGCCATAACAGTTCTGTGATTCTGTCATTTTAAAATTACCACAGATAGGAAGAGTGTGAAATCCCGCACAAAACACACCTTGGATTTGGGTGCAGAACGCCTGGAGATAGTCATCCTGTCTGGAGAAGGGGACTCGGGCAAGAACCAGCTTACAGCGCAGGCCTCTGTCAACTACAGCGTCGCTGCCAGCCCTTCCCTGCCCCAGCGGGCACAGCGGGACAATGGTGGCTTTGGGGCTACAATAAAGGAAGACCTTACCAAAAAGGTACATCAGGAAGAGCTTGTCACAACTGCCCTGCTTGTAGTTCCATGAGTCCTCTATGTTGCACTTTAATATTTTGTGCCAAAAAAAATGTCAGTTATGTGATCTTAATAAAATGGGGTCCAGGAGTGACATTTGAGAGCAGACCAGAAGTCAATCTACACGTCTCTACAGGCAGCATTTTTCCAGCCTGACTCTGCCAGATGCTGACCACTATTCCCCAAAGCAGCACTCTGGCAGGTTTCAGGGGGTAGTATGCATCAAGTATGCATCCCAAAGTGCAGAAGAATTGTATGAGATTTGATCTTTCCACCTACACAGACCTCGAACACTCCTCCATCGTTTGCACCTTGAGGCAACCCTAATTATCTCCCTCCCTTACTTCAGCATTAAAAAAGTCTGCTGTGATGTGATGTAGCACTACAGGTATGATTTTAGACACTTTGAACTAAAAATTACACAGAAAAGATCAGCTGTGTTTAGGGACAAGGGGTAGGGCTACATAGTGTGGATACGGCTCTACCAAGATGCTGGTATCTGGCTCAGAGGGTTTTATATCCTGTTTTGCATGGTAACATAGATGTAGCTTTTGAGGTATAGCATGTGCTAACATAGCAATTACCTGGCATCTATACTGCAAATTTCCCTATCCTCCTGTCTGTATAAAATAGAGAAGTGAACATGTATGTTGCTATTTTTCAGAATCTTGCTTTCTGCCCTAACCCTTGGAGTTACTAAAGCATGACTTCTGGGAAAGTTTTAAAGAAAGATAATAAGTGAAGATTATATAGTCTAATATTAATAAGATCAATGAAATATAACTTATAGGTCATGTTAAAACATGTTGTGTCTGTGTAACCTGGCTCTAAGAGGACAAATAGATTCTTTTGGGGATCCTTGGCAAAATAATAGTGGCACTAAGATGTCATTACAAGTAAAGCTTTTTGCTTTTTAAAAAGAGTTTTATCATTAGCGTAGCATAGAGTTAATGATCAGAATACCACAGGATTTCTACAAACAGAATCAGTGTAGGACAGTTTTATAAGTAGTGTAGCACTATGTTTGATATTTGATAGCACAGCTTAGCGTATGGTTTCTAGTCACATGGACCCTCTGCAAATCATGTCAAATCTTAATACTTGGGTTGCTGTATTGATAGAACAATCACAATCTAGACTTGAAAACACATAAAAGCATATGGGTCATCCAGTCAGTCCTCAAAGGAAGCAGAGAGCAGTGGAAGTCTCCCTGGACACCAAGGGGTCCCATGGGTTTCACTGACCAGCCACAGCTTTGGTGTGAATTCCCAGTTAGGACTTGTAACTGGTTGATCTTGTAGGCAGTGCCATCAAACCTGCCTGCTCTGTGATAGGGTCAACAGCAGCTGGTTGGCAGGGTAGCTGGGACCTTCAAGGCCAGTAAGGAGGGCACCGGTCAGCCTGGTGCCCAGAAACCTTGAAGATGATAGGGAGGGAAAGAAAAAATCTGTTTGCTTTGTCTACTTGGTACGCAGGACTTTTAGGGCCTGGTAATGATGGGAAAAGGGCCTAACACACAGTGAGCTCAGCTGCAGAGGTTGCCTGCCTTTAGTTACGCTAATCCTGCTGTCAGAGGTTGGGAGCAGAGAGTGCTGGTCACAGTCTCAGCCTAAGTAGCAGAGTTATTGTCTTTCCTCCTGCAATGCTGGTGACATTAAGACATTTCATTTTTGCTGCTGACTTAGAAGCAGTTTGTGTTACTCACCTGCTTGTATTGTTAGTGTACACGACATAAAGAAATACCGTGTGCAAACTTGTTTGTAGTGGTCTGTCACTACTGGGATGGACAGAGCTTCTCCTTGCTGAAAATACAGAAGTAGCAGGCAGAGAACCTTAGAGAAAACTAATGTTGATGTATTCTTGTCTTTTCTTTAGATATTTCTTACAGTATCTGCTACTTTGAATACCAATATGTTCACTGAAGACCAAAGGGAGAAAATTGCCATTATATGTCCAAACTTAAAGAGAGAAGGAAACCCTGCCATGGATGGCTCTGAGAAATTGACAGGAGATTTTACAGATATTGAAAAAGCTTATCACTACTTTGAGGATATCCTTGCAGGCAAAGACCCAAACCATGATTTTTCACATTCTGAATGTAGGAGTGGTTTGAAAGATGAGATTGGCCTGAATACTGAAGAAGGCAAGAACGTTGAGGATATCCTTGCAGGCAAAGACTCAAACCATGATTTTTCACATTCTAAATGTAAGAATGGTTTGGAAGATAAGATTGGCCTGGATACTGAAGAAATGGATGGGTTGATCGTTGGGACAGCTCTCTATGAGTATTTTAGTCATACCTGCAAAGAAGAAATCAAAGAGCTACACAAAAGGTTTGGAGTGTGTATAACAACCAAAGATCATGATGAGAATAACACATTAATACACATATCTTCTGGTAAAAGTCCTGCATTATTACAAGCAGCTAGAGATTTTTTTATCAACATTTTTCAGGGAGCTACAAAAGATCTGACAGAGGAAAAAGTTCCCATAACAAACAGTTACACATTAAAAGAGACAATAATGAAATTAAATAAAATGTTTAGAAATCTTCTTGCTAAAGAGGAAGGGAATCATTTGCTACTCCGTGGTCCAGGGAGTGAGATTTTAGCTGCCAAAAAATTTCTAGCAGAGGAAGATGAGAACTGCCAAGCTGATATGAAAATATCATCCGAATGCTACAAATACAGGAATGGAATTGAAGTTGATGCTTCTATGTTTAAATTGTTAGAAACCATATTAACCAAAGAAATTGAAAACATAAATGACAAATTTGATACACTGGTAGAAATAAAAGAGAATTCATATGGCCAGAAGGTCATAATATTTAGGCCTAAACACAAAACTTCTGATATGTCGTCACATGCTACTGAAAGTTTCATCAGTGCATTTCAGAGTGCCTCTGCAATGTTAAGAGAAAAAAGCATGAAGCTTTCAGAAGATCAGAAGAAAACTTTAAATAAACTACTTAATGCTAAGAAATTTGAAGATTTTAATGTACAACTTAAGAAGAATGAAGATAAGTTAATCATAAGAGGCTTACCAGACAGTCTTTATGCTGCTGAAAAGTACATGAAGGGTTTTAACATTGAAGACTCAACACAAACTAAAAACAGGGCATCACTGTCCTCTGACCTCAGCTATCAAGAAGCTACAGGAGCATCTGAGAAGTCCATTGTTAGGCAAAAGAACAGTCTTTCTACTGGAGGACAGACTCAGGCAAAGACAGAAGAAAAGGAAGAAGATGAATGTCCTATTTGCAGGGACAGAATTGAAAATAAACAAATACTAGAAAAGTGCAAACATGCATTTTGCAAAATTTGCATTGACAAAGCCATGACTTACAAACAAGTTTGTCCTGTTTGTAATACCGTCTGTGGAGTCCTGATAGGAAACCAACCAGAGGGAACAATGTCAACTAAAACAATCAGTTTCTCTCTTCCTGGTTATCCCAATTGTGACACTATTCAAATTGACTATGCTATGAAGGGTGGTATTCAAATGGTAAGTATACTTAAATATTTCTTAAAGATATTTTTCCCACAAGAAAACCAATATTGAATATAAAATTAATTATTTTCCCATTATTTTAATGCATGTTCAGACAAAACTCTTTTGTTTTGTACAAATCTGCAAGTATTTAATTCAATATTTTTGGCTGCAATTAAGTAAATACAGTAGGAATGAAATGATAAGATGGTCAGCCTCTATTTTATATGCACCAGGACAGAGATACCTGTCTTTAATTTGTACATTGGGAATAACTGAACTGAAATCTATGTAGTGATATCATATAAACAAAGTTTTGGGAGTATAATGAGTATTTCTGGAGCATTCTCTTTGCTGTGGATGCCAATGGACAAAAATAAATAGTGGGCTGGCTTGGTGAGAGCTTTCCAGGTGACAAATCTCCTTATGTTATGTACTTGGGTTGGTGTCCAGGACTGAGAATGGAGTAAACTAAAAAGTCATGGGTGTAGCACCATGCATTTACAAGAGAAAAGTTGGAAAAACAAATTTAAAAATAACAATGGATGCATGAATGATGGCAAAAAAGTGCAAATGAAATTTGCATGAAAGAAAGTATCTAAAGAGAAAAAAACTCAGAATCAAATATCAGTCATGCTACATTTTTCTGTATGATTTAGGATGTACACTGTGTTTTTGTTTTGTTTTTCTACAAAACAGAGCAGCCATCCAAACCCAGGGCAGCATTATGGGCCAGTTCACCGAACAGCGTATCTACCTAACAATGAGGAGGGGCGAGAAATTCTACAGCTCCTCAGAAGGGCCTTTAACCAAAAATTGATTTTCACAGTGGGGCAGTCACATACTACTGGTGAACAAAGTGTTATCATATGGAATGATATTCACCACAAAACTGCCATGAAGGGAGGACCTACCCAGTAAGTACTCTTCTCTTTATGCAATATTGTTGTTACTCAGATGTGTCAGGAAGGCTGCCTTGAATATTTTCCACATTTAGAGCTTTGAGATTTTGTCACTAACAGAGTGATTGTGGAATGCCCTATGGATCCAGATGTTAATCACCTATTTGGACAGTTGGAACAAGGATGAGCTTAATGTTCTACTGCCTCTCAGGCTACTCATTCACCAATGAGTCTGTAAGTTAGTTAATAACTGCTTTGATTAGAATATACAGGACAACAAGCTCTTGATGATACCTAAGGCTGGACTCCTGATCTATGCCTCTGCTGTTACCTGCTGCTCTGCACCAGGAGGTGCTGGTCCATTATGATCCTGGTAAAGATGTCACTCAGACTCTGTAAAACATGATTTGAAATGCTGCTTAACAGAGCTAACAGCAGGAAGTGAGATTGTAGTACAGATATGGTCATGCCCTTCTAGATGCTTGGAACCATGAGTTGTGCAGCACCTAGTGGGTCAGGGCACAGGACACAGTGCCAACCCTGTCCATAAAAAAGGTTACCCCATTTTGGCCATTGAAGCTGTCAGAGGATTTTCTGAGTAGATGACAGCTCTATCCAGCATTTCTTGAAGACTTGCTGCACTTAAATGAAAGGAGCAACCACCAGTACTTAGTGTGAGCCACCTGCAGCAGAGACAACAGGGAGTCTTGGACCAGTCCTTCCAAGCTTGTTGCAGCTTCTAAGGGGCAGGTGATGGTCCTGCAAGCTCTAAAGACTTGTGTCTAGATCCTCCTGACTGTGTTAGGGTCAAAAAGAGCAAAAAGTATCAGTTTTACTTTATCCTCCACTCTGTGCAAATTCTCTCTCTTGTTTATCACTTGCTTTGTATGCAGTTCTGGTGCTGCACTACTTCAAGTCCGGAGGTGCCGGTGCTTATGTTTCTGATTTGAATGCTGACTTGAATATGCTTCAGGTCTGATTTTCTTTTTTAAAAAGATGTATACCCAAACACCCTGTCATTTTGAAGTGAGACTCCAGGCAGCTTTCAAGTTCATAGTGTCAATTTGAGCAACAGAATGTAGCAGCTCCTTAAGTTTGTAGCTTTATGCTGTCTGTATTACTTCTGTGACTGGCAGTATGGGTCTGTTTTCTCTCTAGGGCAAGAATGCATAAAATTTGTAAAGAGATTTCTAAAAATATTTTGATGAGATGGTTCTGTAGAAATTGTCAAGTGCTTCATTGCAGAAATAGCCCAAACAATTCTCTTCTTCTCCTAGGTTTGGTTACCCGGATTCTACTTATCTGCAGCGTGTTCGATCAGAATTGAAAGCAAAAGGAATTGAATAAGGAAATATATCAATTCTTAACTCTTAAGTCTAATAACTGAACATAAAGCAGTTAATGTACTATTCAAGCTCTGAGGGAAGTTAATTTAACTGCCAGACTTAAATCACTTATACTTCTACAGCTAAGAAAAGTAATCTTTTCTCATCAAAGAATGTATGTTCTTTTCACAAGTCATTTACTTCCCTATATATGTAGCCTTTACAGAATTTGGTTCTTGTGAGTGTAGTATCAGTGCTGTTTGCACTTTGTATATCTTGCTTTACCAGCAAACCTGATCTACACTTTTCCCCGCACCTCTTCAGTTTGATTTCCAAAACCCTTAGATCTACTACTGGCTTTTATTAGATGAAACACTTCTCTTAGCTTTGCATTATGATGTCTGTCAGCATGGCTAGCATCATGTAACCCATCTAACCAAAAAATTGTATGCAGCTATGAGAGTGTTAGCTGTGATAAGGCTATAGACTTTTGCTTCTTTTCATGGTAGAAATGGCCTTAGTGATTTGAGTTTTGCACATGAAATTAGCCATGGATCATGTACAAGAGAGTGCATGGATACTACTGTATTTTCAGCTCAGCAGAAGTGCTGAGTACTGAGAGCTGCATTGGAGCAAACAGGAAGTAACAGTGTCTGTGGCCATATCTGATAGTGGGTTCCTGGTTCTGTGCCTGCAATTGTGCTTAAACTCAAATACAACTTTTAAATCGGTTCTTCAACTGTAAAACTGTATTCTTTCAATTGCATCCAATATAGGTTTAAATAGTATCATTAAGATACTCTGCAGTGCCTAAATAACCTGCTAATTGCCTATGGTGGTGGTGTGTCACATGCACAGACATAATTTTTAGTGAGTTGAACCATTTCTCTAAGGCTATTGAACACTAATAGAGAAAATACAAAAATACTATGTGTGTTTCTGCATTCTTCTGTACAGATTTTTCCTCCTTTTTGCAATACATATAGCTGTATATATTTTTTTAATTTAGGAACTTCCCTGCAATACCATGTTTTGGGGCAGTTTGGACTCTGATAATTGTAATGAGAAAGAGGGAGGTGGGAGAATAAAACCCAGGAGAAACAAGTGATGCACAGTACATTTGTTCACCAGCTGCTGACCGATGCCCAGCCTGTCACTGAGAAGCAATCGTCCCCCTCAGCTGCCTGCCCCCCATTTCTATTTCTGAGTGTGATGCTCTATGGGATGGAATATCCCTTTGGACACTTTGGGTCACTTTGGGACACTAGCCATGCTCCTCTGCATCTGCTTGCTCACAGAGCATGGGAGAGCATGTACCTGGGCTAGCTGTGGGGAGGACAGTGCATTAGGAAGTAACAGATAAATCAGTCACCCACCAAGAAACAAAGGCGGCCCCATCGGTCACTTGACAGTGTCTGATGATACCTAGGCTTAGCTGACTGCTGAAAATCTTTAATGACATTTGGTTATTTATCCATTTCTTCAGTGAACATTCAGTGAAGTTAGGGGGGAAAACTTCATTTACCTGCTATTTTAGTATCCCATATTTGGCCAGAAGGGTAAAATACACAACACGAAATAGCTGAAAACTAACCTTTGCAAGGGAAAGTCCTGAGCACTCAGCTGAAAACTTCTCAGCTAGCTGACAAGTTGGTCTGAAGTAAACACTCATTGCAACCTTCCACGGTTGTGGAAGCATGTTTGGCAAAGAATGATGAAAATGGTAATTTTACTTTGCATCATGACTTCATTTGAAAGGGTAAGGCAGGGAGAGCGAGTGTTAGCCAATGGCTAGCCATTATAAGTTCAGGGGCTGAAAACACTGTGACGCTTGGTTCTTGTTCGGCTCTGTGGAGGCACAAGGGACAGAGCAGCCCGGGCGCGCTCCGAGGGCTCCGAGGGCGCTCCCCGTGAGGAGGAGCGGCGGGGCCCGGGGCTCCCGGCCGTCCCGATGGCCCTGGAGGAGGGAGGCCTATTCCTAGCACAGGGCGGAGCCCCGGGCACCTCGGGAAAGCCGCCGGGAAGTGAAACTGAAAGCGGCGGGGAGAGGAGCCGTCGGACAGCCATGGAGGGGCAGCGGCCGTGCGCCTTCCCGCTGCTGGTGCGAGGGGACTGGGGCCCCGCCGAGCCGCCGCCCGCGCTCAGGAAGAAGCTGCTCTGCTACTTCCAGAGCCAGAAGCGTTCGGGCGGCGGCGAGTGCGAGCTGCGGGTCGGGACCGACACCGGGACCGGACACATCCTCGTCTGCTTCGCCTGCCCCGAGGGTGAGCGGCCGGGCCGGATGCTGATAGCGATGCCCGCGGCTCAGACGGGCGGGGGGCGGCCGCGTCCCCTGACCGGTGCCTGTTCTGTTGGCAGTGAGGGAGCGAGTGCTACGCCGGCCGCTCCACGAGCTCGTGTTGGGGTCCGGAGAGCGGCTGTCGCTGCAGGTCACCGCGCTGGCCGCGGGCGGTGACCCCGCGCAGGTGAGGCGGGCGCGGGTGAGGTGGGCGCGGGTCCGGCCGGGCGGGGGAGGGACCGCGGGTGACCGCGCTCCTCTCGTTCCCTTGCAGGAGACGGGACCGGCCGGCGGGACCGAGGCGCCAGGTAGCAGCTGCGGCAGGAGCCGCGGGGTCTCCGGGGCTGGCGAGGCACCGGCCTGCGGAGGAGCGGGGATGGGGGATGCCCGGGCCGGCTGAACGGCGCTGCAGGGCTTTGATTCTCCTCCCAGCTCTCCCCTTAACTTCCCGAATCCCAAACATGATGTAATTCCTAAGGTACAGCCCCCGAACCACATCCCAGGCACCGGACAGACCGACCACGCTATCACGGCTAATACACACACACACACATGCGCACACACATACATACACACACAACTAATCAATACACACACATAGGGCTAATCAATACATACACATACACAGCTAATCAATATGTAGCTATCAGTACATATACAGTATCATATATTGATACCAATAGTACATATCAGCAACCATATATACATGGCTAATACACATGCAGCTCACTGAGCTCTGCTTCAAAGTACCTGCTTGTGCATAGTGGGGTGATTGTGCAGGTGAGGGCTGAGGGCACAGGCTGGAAAAGCAGTTTGTTCAATCTGACCAAGTCTTTTGTTTTCTAATGTAGCTGCATTTCCTCTTGTTCTAAACTAGGAAGTTGAGCAGTCATGCTGAGTCAAACACATCCTGACAGAGGCTCTTCCAGAGGTCCCAGTTTACAAAGGTGCTTTCCTCCTAAACACAGATGTCCTCATCACTATTTATGTTTAGTGCAGCTTTTGTGTGAGGAAAGTGCTGTAGTGCCTGGCAGGACCAGGTAGGACCATGGTAGGACCATGGCAGGACTGCTCATGCTGGTTTATGCAGCATGACTGTGTTCTGACATTATGCCCAAGGCTTCTTGAGCTCAGAGTGTTTCTGTAATCAATTCAACATATAGTTTAAAAAGAGGAATCGATGGAAAGCTATGATTCTGACAGTGTTAAATGAAACTTAATTCAAGTACCCAGCAACTGAGAAACCATTGTCATTTATCTCTAATTAATGAATCCCAGGTGTCTCTTTCCTATCCTTCAGAATAAGAAAACTCCTGTGTTTACTCAGCGGGAGAAGACAGGTGTGTAACTTACCCAGTGGTGACCATTGTATTGCTTCTTTGGTTTTTTGGATTTTTCTCCTGCAGCAGTGCCCTGGTCACACTCGTGGCTTGTGTTGTTTGTCTAACGTAGTGTAGGAATTGTGATCCCGGACTAAAAGAAATAAATGTACTTTTTTCCTTTCTGTGAGTCCCTTTAGAGCCCCCACTTCACTGGCTGCCTCAGACAGGTGAGTGAGTTCCTTAGGGGACAGCAGTGGATGCTGGTCTTTGTCCTGGCTAAGGCTGCCCCTACCCAGACCCTCCCAGCTGCTGCCAGCCTTGATGGGGCAATCCTGTGCCAGAGCATCAGGAGCTGTGTACCCCAGGTACACCTGATTAGCCATGGGAGCCAGCAGATACATACCCCAGATGACCCACAGCAATGTCTGGAACTGTGAATGGGCAGTACTAGTTCCCCTCATTGTGTGTTTGTGAAGAAGCTTTTGTATCTTTTATTTCTGCTGTCCTTGCCTGGTGATGAACTGAAGCATTTCCTCCCTATGTATTGATATGGCAACTCCCACTAGTGATATGCTTAACTTGTTTCAGATTCTTACCCTGTTTTTTTCCCTGACCTTAAGTACGATCTGAACAAAAAGTGTTGTGAAAGCTTGGAAGATAGGAAGCTTGGTTTTTTCTTAACTTTTGCCTAAGGCATTAGGATGTGATTTTTTATTTCAGAATCATGTGAGAAACTGGACACAGAGAAGGCAACCTCTAGGAATTCTCCTATAGTAGTAACTACTGCCTTTGGGGAGGAAATAGAAGATGAGATTTTGGAAATGTACTTTGAAAATAAAAAGAAGTCTGGTGGGGGGGTCATCAAGTCCTTTGTCAAAAAAGATCAGCAAGTGATCATCACCTTTCAGGATGAGCAAGGTAGGTTATGGGTGTTATACTGCTTAAGCTCCCTTTTAAAAATAGGCCTTTGCTGGTGCAGGATCTCTTTGTGGGCATTGCTTCAAGCAGAAATGGTGTATTATTGCTATTGTTTAACACACTACTCTGCTGTGACATCTCTGTTTTTCTGTGGGACTAGATGCCCAAGAAGTTCTGCAAAGAAAGCATCTCTTGGGTAAAATTGATCTGGTTGTGAAGCCGTGGCAAATGGAGACTTCCCAGGAGTCATGCCAAGTGGAGAACTCTGAAGGCTCCCTGCTTCCCACCGCAGTTGTGCTGGAAAATGTGAAGGAGACAACAACAGATTGCATGTTAATTTTGCTGGTAGAGAATGTGAGCGGATTATCAGAGGATGACGGTGACTTCAGTGTGGAAATGATACCTGAGTTATGTGCTGCTGTAGTTACTTTTACTAGAAATATTGGTAAGAAGGAGTCAAGAGTTGAAGCTCTTTCTCATTAGCTACATGTTTTTGTGCATGCATGTGAGTGAGATTAAGCTGGAAGTATTTTCTTTCATATTCTTAAGGTTTGATGATATTGTGTCCTTTTAAAGGAGGATTTACTCTCCTAAAGTTAATGCCATAACATTTATCTGTGAGGTATATAGGCCAGTGCAAGTTAGAGCTAGCTCTGGCTTGGATAGTAAACATAGCAGATAGGACTAAAACCAAACTGTAACTTAAAACAAGCAATGAAGGATGTACTTGGTCTGAGAGCAGATCAATGGTAAAAGCTGTCATTGCAAAAAGCTGCCTTTCAGAGAAGGTGTAGGTTTTTCTGCCTTAGAAATTATTTTTCTCTCAAGTCATGCTCCAGTCCTAAATTTTTGGTGTAGCCTTTAGGAAATATGTAGATCTTTAAGAAATTTAATTATTTTTGCTTGACAGATGGAAAAGTGACTGTCTTTTACTGTGAGGATAACAGGAGGGAAATAGCCAAAATGACAATGTATTTATCATAAAATGGAGAGAATTTGAACCGTTAACTTGTGTCTTATTAGTTGTGTACAAAGCCATAACCCAAAAATGAACCTGATCTTGTTTTCTGCTGGAGTTAAAGAAACCCAGTGACAGTCAGTAGCAAAACTAGTTGCAAATTCTGGCTGCGGTCATTGTAGTCAACAGTTGTGATCAGCCATGAGGGGAATATTAAGTGACAGATACTGAATATGGGGAAAGAAGTAGCTTTGTGGGCAGCTCTGAGCTGATTTTGCAATTCATTGCTTTGATAGTGCACACAGTGATAGTCTGCTAACATCATGGTAGAAAAACAAGCTCTGAGTTTGATCTTTTTTCTTCTCCTTTATCTTTCTAGATGCAGAGGAATTTGCTGAAAAGATTAATCAAAACCACAGAGCAAGGAAACAAAACATCACTGCACGGTGCCTTGAGCAAACAAAATGTGTTCGGGCTGAAAATATACCATCCAACACCCCCAGTGACTATATAACCGTCTACTTTGAAAATGAGAAATACGGAGGTGCACAAAGGGTGGATGTTCAACAGCTGCCTGATGAAGAAGCAGCTATCATTACATTTGGTAACCAAAAAGGTAATGCAGAAATGCAGAGCCCTTATTTCTTTGAGAACCTATCACTTAAAGACCAAAACATGGATTTTCTAGAGAAATGCGTCCTTTGCCCTTGTAAAACGGCAGGTCTGGTGCTTTGCCCACAGGTCTCGTGCTAACTGGAGTGCAGGCTTCAGTTTTGGACCAGCTGGGCATAAGGCATAATTTTTTTTTCATTTTCTAGACAGTTTATTTCATCCAGGCCTTGATCCTTACAGAGTTCAGGTTGCAGTTTGAGTTCTGTGGAGAGTGCACAGCTCTGCAGGCACAGGGGACTTCCTCCATCTACCATGCTGACCACCAGCTGCCCATGGCAACATGTCCCATCTGGCACATCTCAGGACAATTTCTTGGGCAGCTTTTTGGCCCAGAGCAGGTGCTATGGGTTGTCCACTCAGTGGCAGAAAGATGAGTGACTGTGAGAAGTGTAGGGCAAGGGAGAAGTGAAGGAGAGAAATGAAGGGGGGTTGAAGGAAAGAGATGGTCTTTTGGGGGAAAACAGAGGAGCTGTGGTTTGAACTGCTGAGTAATAGCCCAAACAACTGTGGAGCTGGGCACTTCAAATATAGCATATAAGAGGAGTAGAGGCCGAGATTATGCACACCTCCTCCCAGAGGTGGATGCTGTTGTGCTTGACCGTCTCTCTTCAGCTTAGCTTCTGGGATTTAAAATAAGTCTTCAAAAATCTGGAATTATTTCTGTCTGGGAAGGGGAGGAAAGTAATCTAAAAATGTTCTTAAAAATAACTAACATTATTATATAGAAAATACAGTTTTAAAACCCCCAAACAATGAAAAAAATCAAAACAAAAGAGATCTTAAGTGCTGACATTAATAACTTCAGGGACTGTTTGTTTCTTTTAGATGTAGCAAATATCCTGGCAAAGAAGCACTCACTCAACAAAACACCAATCTTTGTCTATCCTTACTACACCTCACTGGAAACGGCTCTATATGGAAAGGAAGGGCCACAGATAAAGAAGCCAGATCCAATTACCTTGCCTCTGGATCCCTATATCTGGAATTATTTGCAAGGAAATAGTAGCTTAATTGAGGCAATAGATCATGAAATGGCGAAGTGTAATTGTGTGCCAATGTGGCCTGATGCTCTCTGTGCAGATCCAAAAATTACTTTGCATCCTTCAGCTATTTTTTCAGAGCGAAAGAGATCAGTATCTCAATTGGCCAAGGCATGGAAAGAAAAAGTTTCCACAGCATTTTCACACAGCATATCAAAATACAAAGCACTTCCTTGTCAAGTAAGCACAGAGGTGTGGGAAACCATTAGTAACAACTTTCCCCATGATGAAGTTCTGATGATTCCACATATTTCCAAGGATTTACATGTTCTAGTAGGGGAAAAAGAAGTTGTGAAGGAGCTTGAACAGGAGCTGAAGCTTCTGATTGAAAAGGCCACCAGAGAAATTGAAAGAAAAAAACAAAGAACTGAACTGAAAGTCGAGACAGTGAGTCCAGGGGAATATGGAATTTTACAGGTAACTGGTCTTGAAGAAAAATTTCGTACAGAGTTCCCAGACTTGAAAATAACGTATGATTATTTTCAGAAGAGCATTAACCTATCTGGACTGCCTGAGGAAGTTTATAAAGTAAAAGGAGAAATTCTTGATTATGTACACAAAATGGTAAAGAAAACAGTTAATATCCACCCTTACATTTTTCAGTTTTTAGAGCATATTGATAATGAAACTCTGTCACAGAGCCTGTTTATATCAAAACAAATTTGTGCCTTTTATGAGCTTGGTGTAGGAGAGATCATCCTGAAAGGGAGTGCTCCTGAAGATCTTCTAAAAGCAGAGGAAGAAATAAAGAAAGAACTGGACCACAAAAGTATTACTTTGGAGGATGAGTCAGTCCTCCTGAAGGAGGAATGGCAGATGCTAGCCAAGGAAAACTGCTGTAATGTAGCAATCACTCAGGCAGAGACTCAGATCATGATTACTGGTTTTTCTGAAGCAGTAGCAAAAGCCTTTGAGGAACTTTCCAACTTTATAGATGAAAACACGCAGGTGCAAAGGGTCATTGAAGGAAAACCGATGGCAGTCATGAAGTTTTTTGAGAAAGAGAAGGTCGATGACTGGGCTGCCTTAGAAAAAAAATGCGTGAAAGTTGACTTTAGCACGCAGAAAAACTGTGGAGTTATATCCTTGAGTGGGCCGAAGACAAAAGTGTTGGAGGGAGTCAGCTTAGTTGAGGGAATTCTGTCTGGCCTGCATTTTAAGCGTATGGTAATTGACTTGCCAGGAGCTAAGGCATATATAAAAGAGCAAGCACACCTTTTGGCCCCCCATGTAAAACATGTGTTCAAGTGTTTAGTCCTACTGGAAGAGCAGCCAGAAGAGCAGCTGGAAGGACAGAAAGAACGTAGTAGCAGAGGCAAGCTCTATATGCAGGTGACCATGGGTGAAACTGTAATAGCACTTTATAAAGGTGACTTGTGCACTCACCCTGTTGATGTTGTGGTGAACGCATCTAATGAAGACCTAAAACACATTGGTGGCCTTGCTGACGCCCTGTCAAGAGCAGCTGGCCCAGCACTGCAAGAGGAATGCGATGAGCTGGTGAGGAAGCTCGGGAATTTGCACCCTGGTGACGCAGTGATCACACGTGCCGGGAAACTGCCCTGCAAGAACGTCATTCACGCTGTTGGGCCCAGGTGGAGCAAGGAGAAATCAGAAATGTGCATGAACTTGTTGAGGAAGACAGTGAAAAATTGTTTAAAAGTAGCTGAAACACACAAGCATCGTTCCATTGCTCTGCCTGCTATAAGTGGAGGGATTTTTGGCTTCCCACTGAAACTGTGTACTTATTTGATTGTATCCTCCATCAAGGAGACCTTGGAACAATCCAAGGGGAACAGCAGCTTGAAGGAGGTTCATCTTGTGGGTTTTGCACAGGATAACATTGAGGCTTTCAGCAAGGCATTTAGACAAGTGTTTTCAGATTCTTCACCTTTCTACAAGTCACTGCATCATATCAGTACAGTTCCTCAACCTAGGCAGAGGAAAGCTTTTCAGCATATTAAGAACTTCCCTTTCATAACAACTCAGGAAGGCCTTAACATCATGCTGCAAACAGGAAGCATTGAAGATGCTACAGTAAGTGTTCTAAATTATCTCATATTGAAATATCAAATGGGTTCTTCTGTGTCTGTTTTAAAAACTAACCAACACGATACCAATATCATGGGTGAGCACCAGCATGAAACATACCAGTGCAGCTGGTATTGCACTTCCTGTGGAGAACCAGTGACATTAATTGATTCCCAGTTGTCTCCTGCACTGAATTTCTGTTAGCTGGGATTCTGTTACTGGGATCACCAATACTGGAAGCAGCTGCATCCAGGACCCTTCCTGTAATGGTCTGCAGAACCTCTGAGGAGTGGATGCTTCCCACATCTTGTGCATGCAGCTCCTCCAGTTGGCCAGGGCAGAATATATGTTAAAATGTATATAGGGGCTCTTCCTGAGGAGCTAAATACAGGGTTTTACACAATCTTCAGTGCCCTTTGTATTTCTCTCATTCAAAAGTTACTGCTTTTCTCACTTCTTTCTCCTTAGATTATCCCCAGTCCTGTTGTCTTCAGCATCTGCTTGTCCCCCTAAACCAGCCATGGGAGGCCCTGCCTACCTCAGTGAACTCAGATTTTGGTCTGCAAGTCTCTCTCATTTGAGAACAAACTTGCACAAATGTTTTTCAAATGGAGGTAGAACGAATAAATGAGGAATGCGGAATTGTTATATTTCTCCCTTTAGGCTGAAATTAATGTCATTGTTAACTCAGTTTTGTGTTTCTTTGGGCAGGCTCATGATATTAGAATTGAGCATAATTGCTGGTTAATTCCAAAACGTTGCTTGCTCTGGTTGCTGTCTGAAAAGTTTACCTTGTAAACTATCAGGCAGACTGTATTTGATTATCCAATGCAAAATTTAAATTTGATACTTACAAGCTAGAGTTTTTGCTTGTGTGTTTTTCAGACATCCATTGTTGTTGTCAGTGTTGGCAAAGATCTCCAGCTTGACAAAGGGCCTCTTGGTAAAGCTTTGCTAAGCAAGGCAGGGCCAATGCTTCAGACAGAATTAAAAAAAGAAGGTGGAGGAAGAACACCTGAGGAAGGATCTGTGTTGAAAACTAAAGGTTACAATCTGGCTTGCAGTGTTGTGCTTCATGCTGTGGTACCTATGTGGTCCCAGAAAAACAGTCCTTCAAAGGTAAAAGGATTTTTATTTGCCTAAATTTTTGTGGGATTTATAGTGTGTTTAATGCCATTTTCCTTTGAAATGGGGGACAGTGTCAGAGAAGATGAGAGAGTTTGACTCATCCTTTTTTAACTGTGGGCCAATCCCTTGTTGACTTATAAATTCCATGTGAATTCCTTGTGTATGGAATTAATTATATTTTAATACCAAGATAGCTGAAAGGGAAAATGTTTTATTACACATACTGTAAAAACCTCCAGTAACTGAAAAAATAATTGTGCTTTACAGGTCTTGGGTGACATAATCACAAAATGCCTGGAGATTGCTGAAGAACTGTCTTTGAAATCAATCACTTTCCCAGCAATTGGTACAGGGAATTTAGAATTTCCAAGATCTGTTGTTGCTAAATTGTTGTTTGACAAAGTGTTTGAATTCAGTGGTAAAAACAGAGTCAATTCTCTTGAAGAAGTTTACTTTCTGTTGCACACAAAAGACACAGCTAATATTCAGGTGAGTTACTGTGGTTTCCTGTATTACAGTATGGTGTATCTGAGTCTGTCTCATGATACTTGGCTATCTGATGATCTTCAAAGACTCTGCAAGGTGCTTGTTCTTAAACTAAAGAAAAGGTTTGCTGACTTTCATCTATACTGAATGTTCTCTTTTTCATTCTACCTCCCTTGGTCACCCACATACCAAGTACAGTCCTGCTCCCTTCCTGTCCTTTTCTGTTTCCTGGGAATAATGCATACAAAAGTGTAATTACTCTTTATCTCATGAACTCACCTAATTCTTCAGTCTGTAGGTCAGACAAGTTTGCTGTAACTCCCGCTTCAGTGCCTGCAACCTTGGAAAAAAGCTGTGCTTTTAAATGGAGTGCTGGTGTCCTTTTAGGAGGAATCATTGTGCTAGGATTGTTGTGCTGGTAAACTTCTTCAGTAGAAACACACAAGTATTCTCCATCTCCCTCTCTTCAGTGTCCCATTAGCATAAATTTTCTATATCCACACTCAGGTTACTCATTTCACTCCAAAGGAGAGCCATCACACTGTGAATTCATGTCCAGATAAGTGTTTCTACATCTGTTGCCTTCTGTACTTTGTGCAAGAGCTAATACATTTTGAAAGGCTAAACTTGAAGGCTGCTGCATCAAAGCCTGAACCGTTGTGCATAGAGAAGGGTGGCATTACCTGTAAGAGCTGAGCTAGTGTGAAGTACTCACTCACTGTAAGGATGCCTTCTGCTGCTGTATCCCTGTGGAATGGTAACTGGGGCTTTAACTCAGGCATTTTTGATTCTGTGTGTTGCTCACACTGAACAGCCTTGCTCTCTGAGAACAACATCTGTCAGGACTTGCCATCAGCATTGTGGCAGATGACGTTAAGTAGTTTGCATTTAGCTCTTTCTAAATGTTTTTAGCTTTGCTTTCAAACCTTTATTTTGACTGTGTAAAGACTTCTACAGGGGTTGATCGTGATTTCATTCTCTAGGAATTTTCAGATGAATTTGAAAACAGGTCTGTAGCTGTTAAAGTGCAGAAGCCTTCTCCAAATGACGCTAGCCAAAGCACAGGTAAGGTTTATTCACAGAAGCTTTGTGCCTACTGCTTTTTTTTTTATTTTTTTCAAGTATTCTAGGGAATGCATTCATTATGGATATTTAGGTACTTGCTTGGTGAGCATGTCATTCCCAAAGTCTGAGTGGCTGCTGTAAAGACAATATTTTCAGGCAGAGTGTCTGTTATGTCTGAAATAGTGATAGAGATGCTAAGAAAACAAGTGTTCCTGTGATTCCTTATCTGGGTAGTGCCCCTGCAAACTGGAACAGCAGAAGCTATAAGGTCTCAAGGGCATAAGCAATGCTTTTACTTTTATTGCTGCAGCAGTAGATTAAGCTGTGAACAAGTCTTTCTCTATCCTGGGAAGGCAGGTGAGATAGTGGTTATGTGTGTTAAAGTGCTCTCTTTGAAATACTCTTAAATTTTTTTATGTATTCAGATGAATAGAAAAACCAAACTGAAAAGTCTTGGGTATTATCCATCTTAATGGAACTGCAGCCTGTAGAAAAATGAGTTGCGTGTTGAAAACTTAATTATGATTTTACAAATAACATATGGATAAAAAGTTCCACCTTTTCAAGAAATAGAGAGCCTGCCTGGAAACTCTGTGAGACACAGGAGCAAAAGAGTGAAACTTAGAGTTTGTTTCTCTCTCACATTTGAGTTTTGCAATAATAAAATGTCACTAAGTAGTGTCTGCATACCAGATGTGCAGCAAAATACATTTTCCCTGCCATCCTGCCATGACAGAAATGATGGAAATGAGTGCAGGTTGAGTACAGACTCCTGTGAGAAGGAATGATTTTCAGTTTGTATGGCAGGCAGTCCTTTTCACAGGCTGAGTCTGTACCCAGACTGTGATCTCTGTAGGTGTTGTAACCAAGAAAAAGTCCCTTATCTTTTACATCATCACTTCCTTCTGCTCAGGGTCTGTATTTCTTTCCCTGCAGCTTTTTCTGCTATTTCTTCAGCCTCAGCACACAATGAGCCTGAAATGACAATTGGCTCCATTGTGTTCCGGGTGGCAGAAGGTGATATTACCAAGGAGGAGGGAGATGCCATTGTAAACATAACAAACCAAACCTTCAACCTTAAAACAGGTATTTTAATTGATACTATGTGGGAAGGAAGTATGTGTGCTTGGAAGGGCTGGGAAAGAAGAGGAGCAAGTATTTTTCTTCAATGCTTTAAAGCCTTTTATTTGTTTCACAATTTAGTTTCTGTTTTGCTTCTTAGGGTACAAAATTTCAATGAGAAAGTGTCTGAAACTATTCACTTGTTAATCTATGTTATAGGACAGCATGTTTAAGACTCCCTTGCAGAGAGGAAAACCAATATTTTTTTTATATATATATAATCTTTTTATAGAACACCTCTCAGACTAAAGGAGAAGACAAACCTCAGTGAGGTTTTGACCTTAGTGAAACTTGTCAGGTACTCAAAACATCAATTTGAATTGAAAAGCACATAAGGCTAAAATTTTGGTTGCAGTGTTTTTCATTTATAATCTGTAATGTTATCAGAATCGAGATATTTTAGATGTGATAAGGCATACAGTTCTGCCTCAGATGTGACTTTAAGAACAGTAACAGTGGATTCATGTTGGTCTTTTCTTTTAAGGTGTCTCCAGAGCAATCCTGAGTGGTGCTGGAAAAGCAGTTGAAAATGAATGTGGTATACTAGGTATAGTACAACATTTCTGACCTTTCCAAAGGTGTTAATCCATAGCAGGGAATCTCTTGGAATACTTACTCAGTACTGACTACTGTAGTTCCATCTGTATTATGCACTGTTTTCATCAGTTAAATGTGGTATTTGTAAAACATCTAATGAGGGAAGGGGAGGAAAAATCTTCAAAAAGGAGACAGCTTCTAAGCATAAAGATCCAAATCTATTAGTTATTCCAGTAAAGATTTCTATGATATAAAACAAATCAACATCAAACAGAGCCGTGAGCAAGGGGTGACGCTGGCAAAAATGTTAATAGAGAAACCACCTCTCACTGGAAACAAATGTGTAGCTGCAGCTCCCTTTGTTATTTCTCAGTGAGATGTTTCCTGTTGGCCTAACCAGTAACTCACTACCACATCCTCTAGGTGACTGCCTTTCAGTTGTGTTCCTGTGTTCAGCTGGGTTCCTGCTTCAGAAGGGGCATTTATTTGTAGGCCAAATCCAGCTGTTGGACAGCAGCTATAATGAAAGAGGAGTAAAGATGGATGAGTACGTGATTTAAAATGCCAGAAAATAAGGCAAGTGGGAAATATGCAGTTTGGAGGTCAGCTTGGAAGACCAGTCAAAGGGAAAGAATTATGTGGAAGAGATCCAAGGTGAACAAGCTTCTCTTGAACAGGCCAAGAGAGTAATTTGGGCTAGGTGGCCTGCAGGTAGATGGCATACTTATTTGTGTGTGTGTGAAGACAGAGTGCCAGTCTGCATGAAATTCTACGAGTTTACTGAGCAAACCTGACAAATAAAGGCACACACTAAATTTATTTGCCAAAGGAGGCAAATATTTTACAAAACTAAAATGAGTTCTTGTGCCTTGGAAGTGAAAATTGAGCGATGGGGTTGCTTGCTTTATGGAAGGAGACACAAAGCTTATCCTGGGGCGTGTTTGTCACCATTTCTTGTTTCCTAATGAGGACTAGTACACATCTATATTGGGGATAATTGTTGATTATTTTCTCCTACTTACATTTCAGCCCAGCAAACTGGCAACAACTATATCATCACCCATTCAGGAAATCTGCCATGCAAAAAAATAATTCATTTTGTTTACCGAGATGATATCAGGTCCCTGGTTTCCCAGGTGCTCCAGGAGTGTGAACTGCGGCAGTATACCTCTGTCACCTTCCCAGCAATTGGAACAGGTCTGTGCCTCCCTTTTCTGAAAAGGGTTTAGTGCATGTGATTCAGCTGATCTCAGGGCTCAAGTGATGAGTTTGATTTATCTGGAGAGGTTATTATTTGGTGAAAATATATTTGGAAATATGCAGTCTTTAAAAATGTTATTAGAGGCTTATGAAAGCTAGAAAGCTTCTCTGCATCTAAAGAGCATGAGTTTTCTAAAGCCAGCACTTCCTTGCTAACAGGGATTGAAAGGTAAGTGCTTGCTGAAGAATGTGCAGCCTGGTATGTGTGGGCAGCTCATCAGAGAATAGCCAGCGATCTACTTCTCCATTGCTGAGATCAGTAGATGATGGAGCTCTGGCCAGCAGCTGCACAAGTAGTGTTGATACAGATGGAACATGAACCTGTCAAAAAGCCCAGATTGTCCCTTTTTCTTCTCTTGTTATTTTCAGTTAGTTTGATAGAAATCCCTGGAATTGGAGAATCCAGAACTGTACCACATGCATGTGGAAATCTCTTGTATGAATAAAACTAGGCTCATATTTTGTGCAAGGAATGGACTAGTGGGCCACTGAGCAGCAGGCCTGTGGCCTATTAGTTACCCAAGCTGTCTCATCTACATCATAACCTGACTGGTTGCCAAGCCAACAATAGGAAACTTCCATTTTTCCCTTGCTGGAAAGGTGGTCCCCAACTTTCTTTTCCTGATAAATAGAAACCTTTCTTAATTGCCAGCCTGACGTTGTTCTCAACCTGTTCGTAATCCAGGTGATTGTGGGTATGTTCATAGCTGTTCTTTTAAAGATGTTTTAATCATCTGTAACAGTTACTGACACTTTCTAGAGCAAAATATCTGCAACTTTTTTTCAGGAGAGGCACGCCGCAATCCAGCTGAGGCAGCTGACAACATGATAGATGCAGTAATTGACTTTGCAAAAAGGAATACGGCTACATCTGTGAAAATGATTAAAGTTGTCATCTTTCAGCCACATCTGATGAGTGTGTTCCAAGCAAGCATGCAGAAAAGAGAAAAGTCTACTGCAACACGAATCAAATCGTTGGTTTCCAAGGCATATCACATGGGTAGATGTAAGTAGACATCACTTAAGTACAGATTATAGATCAATCTGTTTAGCACCAGCTAATAAAGAATAATATTAATGACAATATTTATGTGTTTCAATGTAGCACTCTGGAGCTCTGAGAAACATTCCCCAAAGGCAAAAACCAAAGTGGTTTTGGAAAAGAAAATTGATCTGGCTGTTGTGCAGATTTGTGGTGAAAATGAAAAAGAAGTGGAAGAAGCTGAAAAGTGGCTGAGAAGTGCAATTTCAAGAGAACAATCTCAAACAGAAATTGTAGATGAATCTATCTCTCATTTTGGTGAAGAAGAGAGTGAAGAACTAGATGACCTACAAAAGAAATTAAAAATTGTTCTTGACTTGAAGAGTACCTCTATTGAAATTTCAGGGGTTACAAAAGATGTCTGCCTGGCTTCTTTAGCTGTTCAAAAAATGATCCTCAGGGTAAAAGCTGCTAAAGAGGTCCAGGCAAAACTTTTACAAGATTCAGTTGAATGGAAATATTTTGAAAAAGATTCTTATGTGCCCTTCAACAGTCTCACAAATGCAGAGTTGGAAAATGCTTACAAGGGAAAGCGGAAAACTACTGAAGTCACCATTGGTGAGCAAATATACGCAGTGGATATGGAACGTAAGACTGCTGTGGATACCCAAGGAAGACAGATATCCATTATACGGATTGACAAATCTGAAGGTGAGTAAAAGCATCTTGACAGACTGATCTTCTATGTGAAAACCTGGTTGCATCCAGTAAGAGAAAGGAGAAGGGAATGATGAGAATATTTAAATTATATGTTAGGAGCTTTGTGCAGATACTTTTCTGGAGAATGTAGAAAGGAATCAAATTGGGAAATAAAAGAACTTAGCAGCTATTTAAAATACTTTGAGAAGAGAGTAATGCATTCTGATGTTCTTAACAGGCTTACTAGCAATAATTTTCTTGTAGCAATTGTCATTCTAGATCTCAGCTCACTTCTCTTTTTGAGCTGTGCCCTCTTCTATTTACTACTGGTCCTTTACAATACAAGGAGATACCTCTTTCTGAGTCATCCATAAGCAAGATGTATGGATTTCTAGAAGCATTTGTAGCAGGCCATGTTTCATTTTAAGCAGGGGATTTGGCTGAGTATGATTGATTGTATTCTTCTGCAGATCAAAAGTCAACAGTGCTCCCTCAGATGTGGGACCATATGGAAAATGAGCGACTCAAAATAGTGGAACTAAAACCAGACTCAACAGAGTATAAAGATGTGCAAGAAAGATTTCTGCAGACCTGTCAGTTATTCAAAATTGAAAAGGTAAAAGCAGGTAATCTTTTCTGAGCATAAATAACTTGATGGCAAGTGATGAAGGATACTGATAGCAACAGAAAAAGAAATTCCCCTGGGATTTCTCAAGTTGGACAAGTCTTTCTGGCTGTCACTAACTTTATTCAGCTTTAATCAGTTTAATGTTGCAGTTGCAGTATTGCAGCTCTTAAGCAGTCACTTCTTCAACTCCAGGGGAGAGTGCTCTTCCTTGGAATGTTTTTTTGCTGTAGCAGAGCACATCTTTTGCCCACATAACCCATGTGTACTGTGCAGGCTCAGCAGGCATCTATGGCCTGGAAACCTGTGAAAAGCTCCTGTATTGTTTCCCAGGAAGTGTTTGTCTCGTGTTTTGGGCCAGGTTCTGCTATCTGCCATGCCAAAGTGTGGAAGGATCTGACTAACTTATTTATTTAATCATCTGGTATATGTGCATTGAAGCTAGATGGTAATCTTGGAAGAAGATTGAATGATTGATATGCTAATTTTTTGTGACATAAACCTACCCACTTGATTTCTTTCTGTCTTACTTTCAAACCTCACAGATTGAGAGGGTACAGAACCTATATCTCTGGAAAAACTACCAAATAAAAAAGTGTGAAATGGATAAAAAAAACGGTGGCAGAAATAATGAGAGGCTTCTGTTTCATGGGACGAGTCAGGAGTCATTAATCTTTATTAACAACCATGGATTTAACCGGAGCTTTGCTGGAATGCATGGTAATGTAACTTTCAAAACAACTTCCATTTTCCTGTATAGGGCTAGGACTGATTTGCCATGCCATGTATAGCCCTACCTTGTATGCAGAATTATTTATTTTGTTTTGTCTCCCTATTGCAAATAAAAAGCAGAGTTGTCCAGAGATTCACAGGCTCTGAAGGTGGCAGATAAGGAATTGCTGCTATTGAAACACTCACAAACCTTTGCTTTTCTGACTACAGCTGCAAACTTCGGAAACGGAACATACTTTGCTGTTAACGCCAGCTATTCTGCCAACGACCTTTACTCCAGACCAGATGTGAATGGGAGGAAGTACATGTACTTGGCCCGAGTCCTTGTCGGAGAATATTCTCTGGGGAAAAAAGGATCAATTACTCCAGCACAAAAAAATATGAGCAACTCTGTAGATCTGTTTGATAGTTCAACAGATAACATGCGCCAGCCATCCATGTTCATTATTTTTAATGATATTCAAGCTTACCCAGAATACCTTATCACTTTCACTAAGTAAGTGTTTCGATTGCAGCCACAACTGCATGTCTTTCAGCCTTTATGGAGTTTTAGGATGGAAACACCTGTAACAAAACACACAACAAAAATAATAAGGAATTGTGTCAAATTAAATAGTCTTGATTTAAACAATCTCTGGCAATTTCTGATCCCCCTGAAGCTTGTTTACACTTGGAGCAGCTGAACGTATTAACACTCAAGCACAATATTGTACTGCAATCCTCTTTCAGATTCTATAGAGAGCCTTTGTACTGTATCAGCCTTTCCACACAGCCTTAGGGCCTTCCTAATTGCTGGTGGGGAATTGGAAGGGATAATGCAGCCATGGACTGTTCAGTGTGGCATTTCTGATGCCTTCTTACACTCTGTGACAATCTCATAACGAATTATGTTAGAGCAGTTTTCAATAAATCAAACAGTTGTACTTAATGCCTTGTGTTTGTCTAAACCTGTTTGAACATTTAACATTGTTTTTTAACCAATGAACTTCAATGAACTTGACATTACAGGTAGGGATTGACTTGTTTTTAATACAGCACCCCTAACTTTGAAAAGCCCTTGTCTCCTCTCAATGTATTGGGTTTGAATTACTTGGTTGTATGATTAAGAAAAAAATTCTTCCAATGACTTCTTTGCATAGTTAGTTAGTTTACTGTTAAGTTAAAGTTTTACCATAGGTTGGTGTGTCTGTATGAGCACTGTAGGTTAACTGTGGCCAAAGGACACCTTTTCTAGGGAAGGTGGTGTGAAATAATATGAATCTGCAAGTATCTCAGCAGAGCCATAAACCTCAGGCAGTGCATTTGCACCCATCCCATCATTCCTTCTGTGACAGCGCTAGAACCGCTCCCTTTGGATTATTTTGCTTTTTACTGTGTCAGTTTTCTAGCCACTGAAAATTGCTGACTGTTGAAATCAAGTGTGTTGAAATTAATTTAACCTTGAGCTGGAAGTCAAGGTTCTGGAATGGGGCCAAAAATAAGTTTTGGTTGTACAGTGAATAATGCCCGTAACAAATACTGTGGCCAGTGGTTCATCAGCATGCCAGGAGCCAGAGGAGATGGCTCCAGGTGCTTCATTGCTGCTGATGGGTCACTGGTACCAGTGTGACCATTCTCTCCAGGAGCCAGTACTGCATCAGGTCTCAGTTTCCCCGGCACCAAGGGAAGACACCAAGGTGTTTTTTCATCAGTGCTTGCATTACAGGTGCCTAGGGCATCAAGCCTGGAGCAGAATTCTGTCACCCTGGGCTTTGTGCAGGTCCTGAGTGACAGAAGCTGCATTTCCAAATGGGTTTATTCTAACAGGCAAAGGCCAGAGGCAGGAGCATACAAAGGGACCAAGAATTATTGAACAGCCTGAATTGGAAGGGATCCACAAGGATCATCAAGTCCAGCTTCTGGCCCTGCATAGCACATCCCCACGAGTCACACCAGGTGCCTGAGAGCATTGTCCAAATACTTTTTGAATGGTGTCAGGCTTGGTGCTAAGACCACTTTATTAGGAAGCCAGTGCACAACCACTCGCTGAGTGAAGAACTTTTTCCTGATAGCCAACCTAAATCTCCCCTGACACAACTTATTCCACTCTGATCTTGTTCCTGGCAGCAATGATGCAAAACATGGAATATGTAAAAATTTCTATAAGGAACCATGTTCTTTGGTGAATAAATCTTTTTTATTGTACAAAGATCTTTTTGATCTTTGTACACTTTCAAGTTTAATAAACAAGAAAGGAGATTTCATCCAATAAATGGGTAGCTAGCAAGTAAGCTCTAACTGATGTCCAGGTGTCAGGAGAACATATTGCTTGTTAGTAGAAATGCCTTGCTAAGGTTTAGGGCTCAACATGTTTCAGTGATTTGAGACTTAGGAGGAAGTTAACAAATCTTGCGAAGAATGATTTACCACTGATAGCGGGGACAAAGAATGCAGAATTTACAGGCCACAAGGACATTGGTAGAAGCCCCAAGATGAGAAAGAAACTAATAAAGATAACTCGGGAAGCATGCTGAGTCAGCTCTTACTGGGTTAAGGTAGTTCCAGCAAGGGGAGATTGTGATCACCAACTCATGGTCCACTGAGTCAAGAAACCCACTGACCCAAAAGAAGAGAAACACTGAGCCTGTGATCTAATTGTCTTGAGAAGCCAAGACAATCATTACCCAACAGAATATAGAATACTAATTAATAAGAGAACTCAGTAACTTGTAGCTAATGAACACTAATGCCATTTTTTGCTAAAATCTACAAAGAGAGAAAAGTTTTGGTAGTTGCCATGCTGGCTTTGTGGATTTGCCACCCAACCCCCCCTCTCAACAGAATTGTAGATGGATCAAACGCCTCGACTCTGTGTGTGGATTGGCTCCTTGCGGGTGGCAGAACTGCTCTTGGGACAACAGCAAGAAGGGCTGCCAGCCCCTGGCAGAGAGGCAAGCAGGGCATTTGATAAGGCGAGGGAGTGCTTCGGGCGCTCCAGGGGAGAGAGGAGCGCAAGGGCGCAAGTGTGAAGCAGTGCCTGGGGCGGCGGGGCTATCGCGAGAGGCGGCAGCCGAGCCACAGCCGGCACACGCCGCCGGGAAAAGCCGCGCCCTGCCGGGAATCGAAAGCGATAGCGGCGGGGAGAGGAGCCGTCGGACAGCCATGGAGGGGCAGCGGCCGTGCGCCTTCCCGCTGCTGGTGCGAGGGGACTGGGGCCCCGCCGAGCCGCCGCCCGCGCTCAGGAAGAAGCTGCTCTGCTACTTCCAGAGCCAGAAGCGCTCGGGCGGCGGCGAGTGCGAGCTGCGGGTCGGGACCGACACCGGGACCGGACACATCCTCGTCTGCTTCGCCTGCCCCGAGGGTGAGCGGCCGGGCCGGGCCGGGCCGGGCCGAGGGGACCCGGGACATGGATTGGTGTGTGGGCTCCCTGCGGAGGTGTTGGGGTTGCAACTTACAAGTCTAAACTTTCTGCAAGTTAAAAGAAACGTGCTTAGTTGTTGCAGTATAGAATAGACAGTATGTAAACGTGGTGTGATTCTTGCAGGTGTCCTGTGCAGGTCCAAAAGTTGGACTCGATGATATTTGTGGGTCCCTTCTAACTCAGAATATGACATTTACTTATATATATGCTTAGATTTGGTGCTTACTACTAGTTTCTGGATTGTGTTTGGCATAAAGGCTGTAAGCGAATAAATATATCCTAGGAGGAATGTATACATACATACTCATTTTGATGCACAGTAGTTTTCTCTAAACTGCACTCGGAATAATAAATCTTATGTTAATCTAACAATTAGATTAGTTACAGATATATATAAAAATATATATCTGCAACATGCACATATTTTTATAAATTTGCAGCAAGCTGGAAAGGATTTAGCTGCAGTTGAGTTTAATGTATACGTGCCCATGCACGTATGTGCAGAAGCGCACAGATACCGCTACCCATACCTATATACAATTTTTCCTTTTCTTGCCTTAACATGCTTCCCAGGTGCTGGCTCTCCCTTCCGGTAAGTTCAGGACATACAGCCCCAAGCCATTTCGGCGCTTTGTGGAAGAGGATGTTCAAGGCGTGGGGTGCCGGTACCGGGACTCTCTGGGTACCACCATGAAACCCATGATAGAGCCAAGTTTTGCATCTCTGGCTGTTCTCTGCTGCTCTTCCTGTTTGTTTTTTAAGAAAGAAAGCCTTGCACATACTGCGTCGGTGTTAGGAGTTTAAAGCTCTCATTTTGCGGGACAGTGTATCTGTACATCGTTGTTCCGGCCAAGGCGAGGTTAACTTTTCCAGGAGCCGGGAGGGACCCAGGCAGCTCCCTGGGCTGTTCCATCCCACTGTAGCCACAGGCTGCGGGCTCGGAAAGGGCCGGAGTTTCTCAGCGGGCTCGGCTGAGCGGCGGCGCCTTCACCTGTCTTGTACACTCTGTTATCGGTATCGGTGTTGTTCCCTCCCGTTTTTCTTATTTCATTGCTGTTTGTAGTCTATTGTTCTCATCTCGTCCTGTGATCCTTAATTTTGTGCCTTCAGTTCTCTTCTCCATCCTGCCGCGGAGGGAGGAGGGGGATGGAGGGGGAAGGGAAGCGAGCGGCGAGCTCTGGCGTGTTTGGGTGGGAAACAAATTGCAGAACACCGTTCCTAAACCGCGACAGTGCCATGTGCCATGTAATGTAAAGCTGTGTTTCCGTTCAGATTTTCACAGGGCTTTTTTATGGTTTTATTTAGTCAAGCAACGAGTTCTTGAGAAACAGTCTCATCAGTTGCATTTGGGAGGAGAAGAAAAATTGAGGTTGATTGTCACAGAGCCTGAAGCGGCACTAGCTACTAAAGAGGAGACATGTGAAGAAAAATCAGGTCTCACAAAGGTGAATAAAAATTGTAATCCTAATCAGAGTTTTGAAATAGTGGCTAAGAGTGTCTAATCTGTCACTGACATTTGGCTTTCGTTTTATTTTAGGCTTTGGATGCCATGAGTAGCCTTCAAATAAAAGGTAAAATGTTATCCAACACTGTGTGCTGATTCTTCATAAAACAAAAATGTTGGGGCTTTTCTCCACACAGGGGTTCATGTTGTCCAAGTTGTCATCTGTTTTTTGGTTATGCTAGAGAGGAACTTGAAAATCTTCAGATCCTACTCTCAATTGCTTAATTGGGTCAGCCTGGCTTTCGGTTTTGGCTTTTTGGTATTTTCTTCATTGTTCAGAGTGGAGGAGATGACTCCTCCAGTAGTTTAGAAATTAGTAACTAGCATCTGAAGAACTATTGCTTCTTGTTTCTTTAGTTTTCTTCTTGTTTATGGTGGTAGGCCTTCAAAGGTAGCTGTCTTCTGGAAATGTTATGGGTTTGGTATCAGTAGTTTTTGTACCTCGGTGAGCAGGCAGAGCCAGCCTGTTGCTCATTCCAGTCTGGAGATTCTCTTGCACCTCTGCCCTCATCTGTCTGCAAAGCTGGAGATGTGCGTGCCTCTGGCAGCCACTGGACTTCTGGGATACTCAGTGGGCACCTCTGTTATATTTTCTGTTTGCAAAATGTTGTTGCATCCCTGTGAGCCCTTTGTGTGCATGGGCCCTCCAGCACTGTCATGCTGCACTGATGGCAGGGCACAGGGGTCATCAGGAGGCTTTACATCAAATCACACAAAACTACTGTCACCTATGGTGCCTGTGGATGTCCTGAGCTATGTTCAGGCTTGTTTTGCCTGCATGTGGGCTAAGAAACAGATGCAGAGGCTGCAAGGTCTCTCCCAACCCTTACCAACATCTGAACAGTTGTGGCCTGTTATCTCAATGGATTTTAGTTCAGTTTAGCTTCTGACTCAGAGACATACCAGTGACCTTGGACATGTTTACTCCGGTCTGGTTTTGTGCCACCAAAGAAGCTGCCTGCAGCCCTGCAGAATATTGCACCTGGGCTGTTTTAGTTCTCAAAAAGTTCAGTGGTACCCTGCAGTATTTGTTTGGTATTTATCTCTTGGGAAGGAAAAGGAGAGAAAGGGTAAAAAGAATCTGTTTATTCCAGGAAATGTGGACCAGCATTTTATGTGGTTTATCTTTCTGCTGCAGATGATACACAAGGCTTGAAGAAAGCAGTGAGTGTTGCTTCAAACAGTGAACTCCAGGAGGAGATTGGCTCTGGAGAAGACTCACCTTTGGTGGTATTTGAGAACATAGAGAAATGCAGTCCAAACTGCTTACAGATGCTGTTGGAGAACATCAGTGGCCTGACTGTAGATGCTGACTTTACTGTTGAACTGATACCTGAAATAAATGCTGCTGTTGCTACCTTTATAAAAAGCATTGGTAAGACAAGATGACACCATTATTAATTTCCATGTATAAGCATTAGTAATAGCTTTCAGATCTTGACTCCTCTCCCACTGCAGATCCAGACTGTTCTTAAAAAGTACCTGGATTGCAGTCTCTCAAGAAAAATGTCTTATATACAGCCCCACAAAAGTGCCTGTGATCCAAATGTTACACTGAAAAAAGAAAATTGTGGCATCTTAATTGAAATTGGATAATAATGTTTTGCTCTTTCTGTCTTATTGTGGATTAGATGAAGAAGAATTAAAAGTGTACTGAGTGTGGCGATTATGTAAAATCTCCTTTAGAGAAGACAGTGTACTTATGAGATGGGAACAGAGACATAGTGGGGGTGAATAGCAGAGAGTAGCATTCTTGTGCACTCTTCCCCTTTTTTATTACAGTGCAGAGTTATTTGGCACCAGAGACAGTTTTGTTCCAAATACAGGGAGTAACTCTGCTCATTTCTCTGCCTGAAGCAATAACCAAGCTGATAATGACACAGGAAAACAGGCATTTCATACTGCTCTTCCGTTTACAGATACTAAGGAATTTATCGAAAAATGTTCACAACACAAAAGAGTCAGAGAATTCCAAATCACTGCCAGGCTCCTTGAGCCAACACAGACCATCAAGGTTGAAAACCTACCAGACAACATTTCCATAGATTACCTCACGGTGTACTTTGAGAGCTCACGGAATGGAGGGGCACCCGTGTCAGATGTCCGGCTCTTCCCCGAGGAGAACTCGGCCATCATTACTTTCTGTGACCACAAAGGTAACACTGTCCTTTGCCTGACCAAGGTACTCACAGGCAGATGGCCTGCAAGAAAATTACTGCAAATATGGGCATTAGGAGAAGCCTGGCTTTCTGTTGCTGAAGTCAGTGTATGGTGTTCTGTTCCTAAGAAGTGCTCTAAATGGAGAAATACTGCTGCATGTCTAGGGCTTCAGTATCTGTTGGGTTTTTTTGTTTGTTTGCTTTGTTTTTTGTTACTAGAGATGTATTTTGTTACTGAGATGTATTAACCTGCCTTGTGCATGGATTTTTCTCACTGGTGTTTTTTCTCCATTTGCAGAGGTTTTTATATGGAATAGGAAATTAACTGTATTTACAGGTAGAGGGACAGAGGAGAATCTGTCAATGACTTCAGATTGCACAGTTAACTTTCAGAAACTAAATAAGGTCAAATATCCTCATTTCAATATCTTCATTATCAGGGAAGAACAAACTTGTTACTATTTCTTGCATTCCTCGAATCACTGTCCAGTTTTTGTGCCAGTGCAACTTCTGGTAAATACTTGTTAGGAGACTCCTGGCTTAGTAAATTTAGAGAAAAAGGCTTATCTGCCAGGTGGTTTTCTTATGACTCTCAGGATTTTCTGAAGAATATTTTGTACTTTAAGTTAAAATGGAATTTGGATCATTGTAATGGAGTTTTAAGTTCCTGCAAACATTAGCCTTTCTTTGATTAGTCCACTCCAACAAAAATGGCAAGAAAAAAAGTAAAACTGCACTGACATTAAGAGTTTTTTGAGGATTATATTTGAGGGTAAGGCCCTGCTCTGTGGAGGAGTTTCCTTGGGAAACAAGCAGGGTGTAGCTCTGCATGGGAATGCAGACATGAGCATATTTACCAAACAAGTTGGAACCAAGCCTTTTATCTTGTCCCCTACAGAGTAGTTTGGAAATCAGAAAGACATAAAAACAGCTTTTTGAAAGGAAAGAAAAAGAAAAGGAAAATCAGTGTAATCTCTAAGAATAGAGACATTTGCCTGATTTGAAGTTAATGATAAATGCTTGTTTGTATGTATGTGCACTAACTTTTAGATCTCACCACGGTCTTGGAAAAGCGACATTTACTGGAACAGACGCGGATTTCTGTGCATCCATATTACCACTCCCTGGGAACAGCCCTCTATGGAGAAGAAAGACCAGCTGTCAAGATGCCAGACCCCATTGAGGTGCCACTAGACCCATATGTATGGCAGTTTTTACAAAAGCATGCCGATCTGACCCAAAACATAAACCAGGAAATGGCAGTTTGCCATTCTGAGCTCATATGGCCCCAAGCAGACTGTGCAAACCCAGAAGTTATGTTGTGCCCATCCCCATCTCTCTGCACGCAGAAAAAGCCAATGATTAAGTTGCTCAAGACATGGCAGCAAGATGCTTCCACTGAGTTCTCACGTATCATGTCACGTTACATATCTATAAAATGTGAAGTCAATTCATCAGGTTGGGAAGATGTGAAAAAAAGACTGTCAGAAGATGGTGGTCTGATCATAACTGATATTTCTGAGGAGATGGTGGTGATTGCAGGCAGCAGAGCAGCAGTGGACAGTGCAGAGAAAGAAGTGAGGGAATGCATGAAGCAAAGTGAAAGGGAAAAACAGAGCATAGAAATTTCTGTGTCAGTGATCCCAGGGAAGTATGCTGTGCTGCACAATGCTGGGTTAGAAGAGAATATACAGAAGGAATATCCATGCCTGAAGGTCTTTTACGATGACAAAAAAAAGACTGTTCAGTTGTGTGGATTACCTGCAGAAGTGTATAAAATCAAAGCTGACTTATTGGAAAAGGTATTGAGTATGCCATGTACATCAGTTACCATTGACCCCCATGTTTTCCACTATCTCCGGTCTGTAGATAATAAACATACGTCAGATGTGTTGTTCATTAAGGAAAATATTAATACTTTTTATGAACTTCAGGATGATACTGTGTTGCTGTATGGAGATGCTCCCAAAGATCTTCTAGAAGCGGAAAAGCAAATAAAAACAGGTTTAGAATACAAGTACATCAGTGTGGGGGATGGTGAAGTCTTTAAAAAGGATGAGTGGAAGAGTCTTCTTTTCTCCTCTCTGAACACATATAGTTCTTCCCAGGAAGTTGTCATCTCTTGGCAGTCTGTTGGAAAAGAAAATAAAATGATTATTGCTGGCTTTTCTAAGGCTGTAACAGAGGTCTATCAGAGACTTAATGATTTTATAGATAGAAACACACCCATTGAAAAAGTAATCCCAGTTAATTCAGTGGTGATAGTGCAGTTTGTAGAGAATGTGAAGTCTGGTGTTTGTGGAGAATTGAAGAAGAAAGGTGTGACAGTACGTTTTGACACCAAGACACCATGTATTTCCCTGAGGGGACCAAGAGAAGAAGTGCCAGAAGCATTCATCATGTTGGAAAAAATGGTCTCCTCCCTATACTCAAAAAATGTGCTAATTGATAAACCAGGCGCAAAGGAGGTCTTCACTGAGAGGAAAGATTTTTGTACTTCAGAAGCAAAGCAGAAATTCAGCTGTTTCATTAGGATGAAGGAAGAAGAAGAAGAAGAACAGAAGGGCAGAAAAACTGGTGATAAAGTGGAAAGAAAGGTCTACTATGAAAAAAAGCTGCCAGGAGGAATTGTGGTAGGAGTGTATAAAGGTGACTTGTGTGACTACCCTGTTGATGTTGTAGTGAATGCATCTAATGAAAAACTAAAACACATTGGTGGCCTTGCTGAAGCCCTGTCAAGAGCAGCTGGCCCAGCACTGCAGCAGGAGTGTGATGAGCTGATGAGGAAGCTCAAGAATTTGCATCCCGGCTGCGCAGTGATCACACGTGCCGGGAAACTGCCCTGCAAGAACGTCATTCACGCTGTTGGGCCCAGGTGGGATGTGAAGGAATCACAAAGGTGCATGTTGTTGTTAAAAAAGACAGTGAAAAAATGCCTACAACTAGCTGAAATATACAATCATTGTTCCATTGCTCTGCCTGTTATAAGTGGAGGGATTTATGGCTTTCCACCACAGATGTATGCAATTTTTATTGTGTCCTCCATCAAGGAGACCTTGGAAGAATTCATGGAGGACAGCAACTTGAAGGAGATCCATCTTGTTTGTAATTCAGAAGAAACAGTTCACACTCTGAGTGAGACAGTAAAAAAAGTATTTTCAGCTAATACATTCTCCACAAAACAGCCGATGCTAAAAAAAAGCCAGAAGGAGAATAGAAAAGGGGATCTGAAGATGGTTACAACAAATGAAGGGCTTTGCATCCGAGTGGAGAAGAAAAATATTCAGGAAGCCATGGTAAGTCTTTACTTTTCTGACTCCTTTCGAACTTGATGGTAAGTTTGAATGAAAAAGGAAGGACAGTAGGTTTCACAAGCACTTGCTACATAAGGAAAGAACAACTGTGTGCTAGCTAAACAAGGATGCAAGCTTGCAAAACTTGAGTGTAGGTTGAGATCTGTCATGGCAGCCATTTCTAGAGGGCAGCTGTGAATTTCTGGATGTTTTAATTCCCAGCTAGATCTTGTTAGCTTTCCAGATCTGAGAGCAACTTGTAAAAGAGTTTGAATTTTTTTTCCTAAAGTGGAAATACTAAAGTATTTTGCAAAAGTAGCTATCTTGGTTGGATATTAGGGGAAATAGGTACCTGTTTGTGCTGCTGGTTTGGGTATCCACTGGCATCTTGGAGTTTTTGCGGTGTGTTTTAATCTCAGTGCATATTTTTGCTTGAATTCTGGTTGTAGCTATTTTCATTGCAATCTTATTGCAGACGGATGTTCTGGTCAACAGTGTTGGCACAGATCTGCAGTTTGGTGTGGGGCCTCTTTGCAAAGCCCTGCTGGAAAAGGCTGGACCAGCTCTTCAAGATGAGTTTGACACGGAAAAACAAAATCAGGTTGCTGGTGCTGGGAGTGTGCTCTGCACCAGTGGATGTGCTATGGCCTGCAAGTCCATCTTTCATGTCATACTACCCAAGTGGAATGGAGGACAGACAGAGAAGGTATATTTTAATTATTAACCACCCAGCTACATATTTATTTGGGATCTGTCCTGAAATTTCAGGTTTAAACATAGTTAATTTAGATTACTTGACTCCATTTTCTTCTGTTGGAGTGACCTTAAGGATGTCTTGATGTACTCGGAGCTGCTTGTCATACCATTTTCTTTGGAACTAATAAAAAACGATGTCTTCAGGAAAAAAAAAGTACCTTTGCTGTGTTTTACAGGTTCTAGAAGATGTAATTGATTTGTGCTTGAAGAAAACTGAAGAACTTGGACTGAAATCGATCGCTTTCCCAGCTATTGGGACTGGAGGATTTGGATTTCCTAAAATCATTGTTTCTAAGTTAATGTTTGATGTGGTATTCAGGTTCAGTAGTAGTCACACTCGGAAGAATCTCCAGGAAGTTCATTTTTTCTTGAATCCACAAGATACTGATAACATTCAGGTAATTCTTATCAGGACAAAGCTGTATTTGTAACATACTGCTCTAGTTACACATTAATAATCTGTTTTACTTATACTGCTTTCTAAGGGGTGATAATTTAGCACTTCCTTACTGCTGTCGACCAGTGACATTGGGATGTCTTTCCAGTGTCTCTGAAATACAAACTCTCAACAAGCAGAAGCTGCAGACAAAATATGCCTTGCTGTTGGCTCTGTAAATGCCTGTAGATGCTCCCTCATTTTCTGACAGAGGAGTTCTAGCAATCCTGAGCTATCTCTCGTCACACTGTCCACACTGGGTCTTCTGCTGTTAATAACACTTAAATAAGACTATAAAATGTGTGAGGTGCCTCAGTGAGAGCTTGATTGTTAATGTTGTTTACAAAAACATTCAGTGTATATACTGTGAAATACTATCTTGCCTACTTTTTTTCTCTTCTTAGGCTTTTACCACTGAGCTAGAACTTAGGGCAGGTGGAAGTTGCAGTGCTGCAGCAGCACAGCCAAGTAAGTTGTGTAGGGGTGGGACAGAATGTAAATACTCTTAAGTGGTTTTATGTGTATCAGGAAACAGAAGAAATATCATCAGGGCATGGGGCATTTTTTTTCCTCCTAATGGACTTGCATTCGTAAATGTCATTGTAAAATTCTTAGGGAAGAATTTATTTTGTTGAGGCCATGCTGAACTTTCAGTGTGTCCAGTCTTACCAAAACAAAGAGGGTGTTCTGTCAGGAGACATAGTAGTTTGTCCTGCTCAAAGGATATAAGAATTTCCAATCACTTGGCCAAACGAGCCATAAATAAATAACATGTATTTCTTGTAGCTTTAATCTCATATATATATATATATATATATATATATATATATATATATATATAGGAATAATTTCCTTTCCATTTATTATTTGACAACAGTGGGACACAATAGCCAAAACATGAGTGTACTGCATCAAGGGCAGAGGCTTATTCATAAGGATATAAAGCTCTTCCTCCTCAGTTGCTGAGTATCAGAGAGATGAAGTTAAGAGTGGGCAGATAAAATATGAGTTAGATAAGTTTAGACTAGAAGAAAGGAACAGTTTTTTATCCATTAAGGTAAATATGAAATAACTTACAAAAGGGATGTGATATGATCTCCATTACTGGCAGCTCTTAAGCTGGATGCTTCGTTTCTTGTAAGAATTAATTCAGGAAACTGTTACAGAGCTGGTCATATCAGATTAACCCTGAAGCCATTTTCTGAATTCATATTGCGTAAATTTACAGGAATAGAAATGGTTTCACTTTCACAGTGTTTAAACAGAAAGAATAGTGTGCCTCCCAGCTTTCAGAGATGGAATAAACATCAAACTGATCTAGAGCATAGTCCTTAAAAGGATAAGTGGAAGTTTCAATCAGTGGAAGAGAATAATACTCCAAACTAAAGGAGAAGTGAGTTAATATATTTTTCTTTCCCTTGCAGGTTTCATGAGGCCTGTTTCTGATGAACTGTTGAGAGTTCATGAAATGAAGATTGGTTCCATCACACTCCAAGTAATTAGTGGAGATATTACTAAGGAAGACACAGAGGTTATTGTAAACATATCAAATTCATCATTTGATGCCAAAACAGGTATTATATTGAATATGTGGTTCTTTAGTAATAAATCTAGTCTAGGGAGTACAGGAAAGAATTGTCCACAAGGGAAACTTTTATGAAGCATTTTTCAGATGAGAGATACAGAGTTGTGATTAGTCAGGAAATTGATCTTAAACATTTTTCTTACACATCCTGAATATTTCATTTACTTTCCAAACAAAAGGCCATTTTTTTCTTGCTTAAAACTAAAATGTTTAAATGGAATTTTTAGATAAAGTATAATTCTGAAAAAATGCTCTTATCCTAAAATGTTTCACTGCAAGACAAAGCCCTGTAAGAAGCAGAGGATTTTAACATAGTGAATTCTAAGCATGAAAGATACCAAATGTTGTAGTTCAAAGCCATTGGAGAGTTTGGTGAGGGACATATGGGTTTGTCGAGTGAAACAATGAAATAGGAGTTGTTCTTAATGACTTGTAATCAGCAGTGAAGGAAATGTTCTCTCTGCAGCCGGCGCAGTGTGTCATGGACAGTATGTAGGGAAACTGGCAAGGTTTTGAACTTTGTGCTATCTTGCCATACAGCAATTGAGGTCATGTGTAGAGTACAGATGTTGGGTAGAGGTTTGAGTAGAGATAGTTAAGGAGGCTTAATGACTGTGTGCGCTTTTTTCCTGTGATTTAAGGAGTCTGCAAAGCAATTATGGATGCTGCTGGTTCCCAGGTAGCAAACGAATGTGCTCAATATGGTATGTTAGAGCATACTGGTTTTTTGATAATTCTTTTTCTGTTGTTATCATTCTCTCTGAAAACTTAAAGTTGCTTTATAATTCTCTACTCTGATGCCATAATTATTTTAGGTGAATAACACAGCTTTCACTTTTAAGAACTTTAAAAAGTCCCCTTCCTGTTTTGACATATACCTTGAGAATTTTCCTTTTCATAGTTGTTTAGCAACAGCTAAAACCTCAGTGTGTTACACACTTTATTCTCATACTGGTTCCAAAACACAGCCCTATACTGGCTACTAGGAGGAAAATTAACTCTATCCCTACTGAAATCAGGATAATCCTGATCATAAGTTTCTCAATAGATTGCATTCTATTGCAGTAGAGCAGTGAAATTCCAGCTCACTGTGGTTGGTCTCTACAAGCACAGAAAGGGACACTTTAGATGCATAACCAAAATGTGCCTGCTCTGTGTCTGGAAACTGACTTCCAAGATGGAGTTTCCTGAATTTTTCTCCCAGCCTGTGGCTCTGTAGAAATATTTGTACAAACACACATATATCATTAACTTCAAAGCAGGCAAATGTCTCTGTTCTTAGAACTATTACACTGATTTTACTTTTCTTTTTCTTTCGTTTCAAAGAGCTATTTTCATGTCTTTCTGATTTCTAAACTACTCTGTAGGGGACATGATAAAATGCTTAGCTCCAACTTGTTTGGTAAATACACTCGTGTCTGATTCCCCTGCAGAGCTACACCCTGCTTGTTTTCCAAGGAAGCTCCACCACAGAGCAGGGCCTTATCAACATTCTACTATGAAACAGTCCTTACCTTCAACTTAAAACAAAACTCTTAGTGCAGTTTTACTTTTTTGTTGGAATACACAAAGCAAAGGAATGATCATGTTGGCAGGAACTTAAAACCCCATTACAATGTTCCAAATTACATTTTAACTTAATGTACAAAATGTTCTTCAGAAAACCCTGAGACTCATGAGAAAACCACCTCTGGCAGACAAGCCTTCTTCTCAAAGTAAATTTATCAGCCTGATTTCAGTACTTGCAGAACATCTTACAGTCATTACCTTCATGATCTGTGAGGTGGTCTGGAGCTCTGTGCTCATTAGTCCATTCATCCTCACAGTATGACTCCATTTTGTATGCAAACATGAGTGCTCTGAGAAAACACAACCATATTTTTAAAAAATCCATACTGTTCTTAGATCAGTTGCTCATAATCTTAATGATATTATTTTATCCACTCAGCTTTTCTGCAGAGTAAGAATTTGGGCTTTTAAGGAATAAGTGGAATAAGAAAGGTTTTCATATATAAATTAATTTGGCATACTTTTAAATAGAAGTGAGATGTATTCAAAGTCATCAGAAATTCTTATATGGTACTTAATAGGAAAATACTTTGTAGCAGAGATGTTAGGAAATTAGAAAACACACATGCACTTGAATTAGTTTCTCCAAGAAACTCCGCAGGGTATTTACAAAGAAAACCAGAATCAAGTAAACCCACAATAAAATATCTCACAGTGGATTTCTTTCCACTTTTTCCACTTTTCTTGTAGCACCAGTATAACAATCAATATTACCAAAAGAGATTGCTATTTTGTAAATATCTTTGTCTTCTCTCTTCCAGCTGGGCAGTATCAAAATGGCTTTATTACTACACAGGGTGGGAACCTATTGTGCAGTAAAATCATCCATTTGATTACCAATAACCAGGTGAAGAGTCAGGTCTCCCAAGTGCTTCGTGAGTGTGAACAAAGGATGTACAAATCTGTTGCCTTCCCAGCTATTGGAACAGGTGTGTGTTTTCTTGGGAAAGCAATGTGTGATGGGGGTAGTTCAGAAACAGGCAAACTTAGTATGGGAACAGTAGACTTGCACAAAAACTGTTCCTAATATGTGCCTTTTATTTTTGTTTAGGTCAAGCAGGACAGAATTCATCCAAGGTAGCTGATGAAATGTTGGATGCTATAGTGGAATTTGCAAGACAGCCATCAGTACAGCATTTACAGACAGTTAAGATTGTGATCTTCCAGACAAATATGCTCCCAGCCTTTTATGAAAGCATGAAGAAAAGAGAAGATTCAGGTTCATCCACAAGATCAGAACCACCAACGGAATCATGGCTATCTATGTTTAAATGTAAGTTGGTGTGTTTTCTGTGTGCATGGGAATATAAAACTTAAGTTCTTTTATTTGCAACTAATAATTGACATATTTATCCACAGCCTTTTTTTGGAACAGAAAGCAATCTTCTGAGAAGAAAAAGTCCATGATTTTGGAGAAGAAAGTTAATTTAGTCACATTTCAAATTTGTGGAGAAAGCCGAGAAAAGGTGGATGCAGCTGAGTCCTGGATAAAGGATTTAATTTCAAAGGAACAATTTGAAAATATTATTTCAGATGAGGCAATTGAAAGTTTTGATGAGACACAAATTGCCATTTTGAAAGATCTCCACCTAAGAAAAAAAGTCGAAATTCAGTTTTTAAATGAGCTTTCTCCCCCTCAAATTAAAATTTCTGGTATTAGCAGGGATGTCTATTCCGTTTCTCTAGAAGTTCAAGACATGATCCAACAAATTAAGTCTACTGAAGAAGAGCAGTCCAAGGCAGAACTTCTTTCCAACCTGGTAGAATGGAGGTATCCAGGAAGCAATGGTGGCTTTGTTACTTTTGATAAACTGACAAATATGCAGCTGGAAAATGCCAAAATGGCTAAAAAATTATACCTGGATGTCAAAATTAAAAATAAGAACTACAAGGTGGATCTGAATACTCTGAAGGCTACTGATGACCAAGGAAAAACTATAAATCTTCAACGTGTGACAAAGGATGAAGGTAAATAAAAAAAAGTGGATAGTTATTACTGAATGATGATTTGGATAAATGCAGCTCAGGTGTTCCAAAGAAAGAAGGTACTCCTTTTTTTTTTTTTTCCCCTTGGCCAGCAGTTTTGAGTTTCATAGTCAGTGGGAAGTATGAGTGAAATCAGAACACCAGTTTCAAGTGCAAATATTATCTGCATATATGTGACTGGTGAGCATAGATTTCATGCTTAAGTCTGACAAAGGAAGTGGTGTATGAAGAATACATAAAATTCTTCTGGGGTTTTAAACTTGTTTCAGTTAGATATTGGTATGGGGATAATTAGGCAAAATGTAAAGCCTTTGTAGTGTATAACAGAGCCAGTGATGTTTGGAAGAGCAAGAGTACTTGTTGAATGAAGTATTACTGAAGATGCTGTCCTCTTGGTCCTCGCTATGCAGGTTTGTAAGATGTGCCTATGGAGCTGGAGCTAGTTGTCATAATAATGCAACCTGTGTTTTGCAGATCTGCAGTCAATAGAGCTCCCTAAGGAGTGGACAGACATGCAAAATGAACAGGTCAAAGTGGTGAAGCTCAAGCCATCGCATCCTGAATATAAAACTGTGGAGAAGATGTTTCAGGCAACATGTTCCAACTATAACATAGAGAAGGTGATATGGGGTCATATGGGGTGGGGAGGGGGGAAATGTCAATGCTTGGGCAAGAAATATTAATATACTTCCTAAATATTTGCTTATAAGGTCTCTGCAACCCAATACACCTTTTAAATGCCAGTGTCCCCAGCACTGTACAGAGTGAATATAAATCAAAGCAAATTTCCTAAGAGCTGTTCAGTCATTTCTGACATCTAATAGTGCAAAACCAGTGACTGTCAGTCTTCAGGCTGACTCTTTGGTCAGCTAATGTGGTACTCACTAGTTAATATGGTATTTCCAATTTGGAAATTCTATACTGAAATGGAGGCATGAGCAAATGCATTCAGAATACAAAGAAAAAATACAAGGTCATTGCAGACTGACACAAAGCCTTGGACGAATTTACAGCTTCTCCCCTGTCATTCCAGAGCCTTTCAGGCTTGGCTGTTAGTTTTAACCAGTGTCAATATTTGATCCTGCTTATTTAGAAGTCTTCAACAAGTGCACAGAGATTTAATTGCCAGGGAGATGATGGAATTGTTCTGAATCAAGAGATAAACAATAGAAAATACAATCAAATTAGGAGTGAGAATAATGTGTTTAAAAATTTTTCTTCTATCATGAGCTTCAAACACAAAAACACACAAAGAGAACAAAATATTAGTGTGCCACAGAAAAAACAAGTTATGACATTAGTCTTTTTCTGTTAAAAAATGGAAACCTGTTACAGAAATGCCTTTGAGATTATACTTCGATGCAGAGACACTGCTTCCCCTTAAGCTATATCCACATTGTTGGTATGGGGAGCGAGCAACATCCATCCTCCCACCAAGTGATTTTTATATAGTAGTTTCTTATGGGTTGCTAAGCTACATGTTAGAGGAAGCAATTTTGACTTGCAAGCTTAGATCTAGAAGAGAAACTTAAACTGAACCTAATGCTGTTGCTACAGTCTGTCCTTTAGTGAGAAAATCATCAGTAAAGATGATCAGGAAGTATAGGATGCATCTTAGGTCATTGCCTTTAGCAGTGGTACAGCAGCCTGTTTCTAGAAATGACAATGCACAGCTACCATGACTGCTGGGAACCTAGTATACTAGGCAAGACAAATGTACACCCAAAATTACTGATCTTGAAACTCTCTTGTGAGCTGCAGGAGGCCTACATATTCAGTTCCTTTACCCAAACCTCATGCTAACAGGACATAGTGAAAATTACTATAATTCTTTCAGTTTGATTTCATTTTAACGCTTTCTTGCCATGATAAATATTCTTCCCTACCCTATTTATCTCTAGTATAAATATAGTTAATTTTGTACTTTTACAGATTGAAAGAATACAAAATCGCATCCTCTGGCAGACATACCAACTAAAAAAAAAATTCATCTGTGAAAAGAACAAAAATCAAAATAATGAGAAGTTGCTATTTCATGGGACAGCTTCATCCTCACTGAGGTTGATTAACTACTATGGATTTAATCGTGGGTATGCTGGAAAGAATGGTGAGTCATTATCCAAATCAGTTAATTTCCTAGGCATGTATGAGTACTACAGGATGTCAATGTTATCGTGCTGTCAGCACAACATGAAAGCTGAATTAAATTAGAGAAAACAATAATAAACAACTCCTGATATTAATCTACATGGACATTGGACAATTCCTCAATTGTCCTGTTCAGTTAATCACTTGTTGCTGGATGCCACCATGTAAAGGGTATCAAAAAGAGTTCACTTACTCTGAAATGAAGCCTGGCAGCTTTTAGGAATTGTTTTGTATCATCGTCATGGTTTTACCAAGAGAAAGGAACGAGGAACAAGGAACACTGTTCAACTTCCTCAACTAAGGTAGCAGCTCCTAGCTGATGGTATCTCCTCTCCTCTTACACAAAGACAGGTAGCAAAGTAGAAGTGCAGATACTCCTCCTGTTACGTCGAGAGATTAGGACAGCATAAGATCCCACATCTGTACCAACTTTATGCTCACAAAATCTATGAGATCCAGTAGTTAATTCTTAGCCTTTATAATAATAGTTATAATAGTTTATAATATTTGTTAGAAACAACTTAAATATTTAGCATAAAGATATCCTGCATTAGTTCAAAGCTTGTTTTGTCCACTTCCACTAGTATAGTTGTGTTATGTGTATTATTTGGCAGCATTCAAAGATGAAGAAAGTGGAGCATGGACTGAATTGAGGTGCTAGCTGATTTTAGCGGTCATGTAACCTCACTTAAAAAGTCCCTTACTTTTGTTCTTAATGTTTTCTTCCTTAAGACAGAACTGGACATGCCTAGGGCTAGTTTGATCTTGAGACAGCTGGGCAGCTTAACTCAGATCTAGTTGACACTTCAGTGTGGTCTGGATCCAAAAATAGACATTTCTCTGTCTGGATCCTTTGGAGGTACTTACTCTGAGATTTTATTGAATAAATGAAGCCCAGCATACACAAAATGTATCAGGTTGTGCACAGGTAGGAGTGGCAGCCACCACTTCTTTTTGAAATATGACCAGAGGAGATGTAGTTTAGCTTTCCTGCTCTTTGGTAGTGTCATGAGGTTGGATTTACTCAGGAAGCAAGAGCCGCAGATATTCATGTCATCTTTCTGCTTGTGGGTATTGACATCCACCTTTTCACCTCAGCTGTGATTAATGACTGGGGAGGCACACTTGCCTTCTGTCAGGCTGGGTACCCAAGCAAAAGTATCCAAAAATCAGGGCAGCTGGATAGAAAGGACCTGTCTGGCTTAACCAGCTTTTTACCAATGCCAGAAAAAAGAAATTTGTCTTGAACAAAGACATGTGATTCCTCTAACTTGCTGGGAAGTGTGATTAGAAAACTATAATTATAATTATATAGTCATTTTAATTCCAAAAGTCTCCGAAGAATTTAAGTTTGGTGGATTCCAGGCTAAACCATGCTAAACAGAGGAGACATTTTCTCCATAGGAAAGGGAAGTCAAAACCTGGGTGTTGATACCTGGTATCTATGTGGGTTCATATTTGATTCTGATACAAAGGATTAGGACTAGAATTTTGTGTTTGAACTCTAACCACAGCTCCTGCAGAGTTAGGAAAGGAGTTTTCGATATTCTTAGGAGAATAAGAACACTAATTTTATTTGAAAATGTTGTGTTTCCTAACAGCTGCAGCCTTTGGAAAAGGAACCTACTTTGCTGTTGAAGCATGTTACTCTGCTCGGAATATTTATTCCATTCCAGATATGAATGGCAAAAAGTACATGTACTTGGCTCGGGTCCTAACTGGGCAGTACTGTGCTGGGAAAGAGGGACTACAGACTCCACCAGAAAAGAGCCAAACAGATCCTACTGACCTGTACGACAGTGTGGTTAATGATGAGGCTAATCCAACAGTGTTTGTCATATTTAATGACATTCAGGCATATCCACAGTACCTTATTACTTTCAAACATTAGAATGACCTTAATCGTCTAGAAAATTTTAGTGCCTTTTACATGAAAGAATTTAAGGGCAATTTTTTATTCTTTTTACATCTAGGTTTCTTCTTTATTAATCTGTCCATGTGTTGAAATGTGTCTTCAGATTATCAACAGAAGGACTAACATAAGCAAATATTTTGGAGCATGCTATTTCAGTACTCAAATTTCAAGTTCAGTTATGCAGAGATGTAGGCAAGAGCTGTGAAAACAGCTCTGACTTCCTAGGCAAGGCAGAGGGGAGTGGTAGGAGATGAAGCAGCTCTGCCTTACCTGTGGCCAGCAGTAAGAGGTGTGGGGTAGGTCAGAGCACCTCATCATGTTCCTGTTTCCAGTAGTCACCATAAAGCACCTTCTTGTGAGGATTTATTTAAAGTTTCAAGATCATAAAGAGGGACTTTTAATTTTTTTTTTCTTTTCAATACTAAAGCATTAACCTTTCTGTAGAATCGCCAATTTGTAGAATCAGTTACAGAGACATAAATCAGTTCACATGCTTAAGCCATTTGAAAATTTTTAAAGTTCTGTAAAAAAATTAAACAATGGCATTTTTACAACTTTGCCAGTGGTTCTTTTAATCACATCATAATCTTAAAACTGCCAATCAAAGGCTATATTGGCTATATTGACTGGTTTAATAAAATAGTTTCAAACAGCTACATTGTATTGCTGAGCTGCAACAATCAATTAGAAGTGTTGCTTCACATTTGATTATGTTACAGTGATGCAATAAAGATTTTGAAGACAAAACAGTTTTCTTGTATTGTCTGAGTGACATGACTTGTGCATACAAATTCCAGGTAAAATTATTCTGCCTTAGTTGAAAAAAGACCTGTGGTGCAAATAGCTGCCACAATGTCTTAAAACTTCATCATGATGTTCTCATTACCTGCAAAGAGGAAAAGGGTTTACAGTATCTGAAGACTGCAATATAAAACATTTCTGCTTTTCACAGCAGGTGCCTAGGAGGTTGTAGCCAGGTGGGGGTGGGTTCCTCTCCCAGATTACAAGTGATAGGATAAGAAGAAACGGTCTCAAGGGTTTAGGCTGAACATTAGGAAAAATTCCTTCACAGAAAGGGTGGTCGAGCATTGGGACGAACTGTCCAGGGAGGCGGTGGAAGCATTCGAAAACCGTGTAGATGGCTTGGGGACGTGGTTTAGTGCTGAGCTCAGCCCTGGCAGTGCTGGGTCAGCGCTGGGCCTCGCCGATCCTGTCACTCCGCGCCCCCCGCCATCGCCCCTCAGCTGCTGCCATCGCCCCTCAGCTCCTGTCACCGCCCCTCAGCTCCTGTCACCGCCCCTCAGCTCCTGTCACCGCCCCTCGCGGCCCCGCCTCCAATCAAGAGCGCCCGCGCACTTCCGCCCTGCCCTCCCCGCCCGCCCATTGGCGGAGGACGTTACCGGCGCTGCCTCCATGGCGACGCGGCGGAAGGGCACTCCAAGATGGCCGCCGAGCCGGGCGGCGGGTGCACCCGGCCCACCCGCTGCTGCCGCCCGCCGCTCGCCGTCTTGGCCGCCGGGCTCCTGCTGCTCCTGCCGCTGCCTCCCTGCGCCTCCTCCTCCTCCTCCTGTAACCACCGCGTACCCAGCGGCGACCAGGTGGGGTGGCTGGGGGTCTTCAGGTGGCTGCGACGGCTGCTGGGGGGCAGAGGCTCCCTTGCTGGCCGTTCCCGCTGTTGGGTCCGTCCCTTCACGGCTTTCCCGGGCCGAGCTGTGCCGGGTCTGGCCCCGCCGCCCCGGCTGTGGGCGCTAACGACGGCGGGCGGGCGCGGAGCATCCTCTTGCCGGTGAAGGAAGGGTCGGGAAGGGCTGGAAGGGGCCGGCACCGAGCGGTGCTGCCGGGCGAGAAGGAGCCGAGGGCCCGGGGCCGCGGGGTGCTGTGTCAGTCCGGGTGAGCTGCCTCACCCAGCGCCTCCTGCCTCTCCCTGACAGGTCGTCTATCAAGTTCCTCTAAAGGAAAATCACGTCTCGAAGAGAAACGTGGATCAACAGCTAAGAATTAAGATCGTATATGACAGAAGCGTTGAGGAGTGAGTATAATGTTGCGGCAGGTTTTTTTTTATCCATGGGTGAGAATGGAAACATTGTTAACTAAAGGTCATGTGTTTTGTTTTTTAAATATAGTTTGCTGCCTGAGAAAAGACACCTTATAAAGGTATGTTCTGTTTGCTTCCCCTTTCTGTTTGTATGTAGTTTATTACAGGGATGAAGTTAAGCTTAGGGCTGGTTTAACTAAAGCTTTGAATGGCATCTATTTAATATTCCACTAATCCAGGAAACCAAAGCTTTATATATAGATTATACCTTCATAACAAATAACTCCAGAGTTCTGCTGCATGTTGTTTGACAGGTGTTTGCTATATCCCAAGGCGCAAAGGTATCAGTGAGAAATGTGTTTTTAAAAGCCTCTCTGAAGCTGTACATTATAATTAATACTGGTTTCCTTCCCATTTTCTCATTCCAAAAACAACATATGGGAATACTGAAACAAAGTATTTCCTAATTATGTTGATAATAATTGACCTTCTTTGAGAGTCAGGCTTTCCCCTATTCTGCTATACCACAATATCTAGCAAGTTTCATGTAACTTGGTAGTTAATGCCTTTGGGGTGAGTTGTGTCTGCCCTGCTTATGAGTGACCCTTATTTTTGTTCTTTTCAGAACAAACTCTTCCCACAAGCTATATCTTACTTGGAGAAGACGTTTCAAGTGCGCAAATCTGCCGGTGCTATATTGCTAAGCAGGTGTGTGAAAGTCTGTTGAAAATATTGTTTACAAAATGTTGTTGCTATATTTGATTTTTAACACTGTGCTGCATAGCCTTTAAAAGAAGATTAGAGTGTAAGAAATACCCTGCTGAATCAGATCAGTGACCCATCTGATCCAGTGGCAGTGGCAGATGCTCTTTTACAAATCTGCCAATCTTCCATGACCAACACTTGCATTTGTTGCAGCAGAGACATTCAAAGCTATATATGCTGACAGTTCTCTTTTATGTGTACTCCCTTTTATGAACCTGGTCCTAATCTCTGTTTGAACCTGTGGATGCTCCATTAACAAGTGGAAGCATTATGTGTTCCCTGGTAAGGTAGTTAATAATTTTCACTGTAAAATTTATATCGAGTACCAACATAAAGTTGTAAGCTGTTCTATAGTTCTCCTTCAATAATGAATGCATTGACTGTCTCACATTTCATTGAAGGCAATGTGTGACAAACCAATATTTAAGGAGGAAAGCTGACCCTCACAGATATTGCCAAAAAGCCTGTGCAGACCATACAAGATGTGGGCCAGTTATAGTTCCTGAGAAACACCTCCAGGTAAGCTCAGCCGTCCCAAGTGTTTCCTAATCTTTGAAATAATACTGCTTGTGGTAATTAATGAAAAAGTGAACCTTGGTAATTGTGCATAAGTGACCTGTTTGCTGGAGATCACTAAGTCTGAATGAAAGAATAGAAAAACTTAAATTAGTGTGAGTTTCTGTAGTTTATGTTGGTGAATTAAAACTCAAATAAAAAAACTGGAACTGATTGCTGTCTTCTGAGCCTGTGTTCTAATAGCCTGTATGGAGAGGATGAGATTTGGAGCTTGCTAAATTGCTGTTAGTCACTTTGTTATTCTCCTTGGTCAATGAGTTGGAATTTCACAGTTAGCAGTTGATTTTCAAAGACCTTGTTTGAAGAGGTTATCCACTGACTCAGGAGCATGGTGCAAGAATTGCTTCAGACTTGTTTTCTTGATTCAACTACAGTATGTGATCAGTAGATTTCTGATTTTCTTTCTTTAACTTGGAAGTTTTGACTGTATCATTATAAAGATAGATTATATGAGAAATGCTATTGCTAGTTATATATACTAGCTTTGTGAGCCAAGATTTTTTTTTTTAAATTTAAAGGAAATACAGGGTGCTAATTCTGGGAGGCTTGACAGGCTTTATTTTTTGTTTTTTTAAAGCTGCCACCTTCCTTGAGTCTAATAAATCAAAAGAGCTAGTCATTTGAAAGTTATTCCTTGGCTCTGATTTTGTTTACTGTTCTTCACTGGGCGTTTTCTTATCTTCTGCTTTCTTACAACAGGATTTATTCTTGGTTTCAAGCTAATTGAATTGTGTAATGCAAAATTTTGGTCATCAGTAAAGTATTTTAATTGTTCCCTTTGTAAAGCAATGCAGGGTGTACAATGACAGCGACTGGCACCGCAGGCCCACGGGTTTACCTGACCAGGAAGGGGTTCGAGATGCTGACTTTGTGCTCTACGTTAGTGCCCTCACTACTGACAGGTGTGGCCATGAAAATATCATTGCATATGCAGCCTACTGCCAACTGGAAGCTGAAATGGACAGGCAAGTATTCCCTCTGTTGCAAACTCACTTTTAAATTAAGCTTTCAAGTTTTTTGATTGTTCAGATGTGGAATTTGATTGTTTGTCTTTGTTGTATAATAAAGGAGGAGTCATTATTGAGGTAGACAAGCATTGCATTTATATAAAATCATAAACCCATCAAATAGTGCTTTACTTGCAGTTGAGGCACAGAACTCAAAGCTGATCCTCCACTATAAATGCCTATCTCAAGATTCTGTTTCTGTTTCAAGTGTCTGTTGAGGTGAATGTCATGATTTCACAAACTCAAAGAATGCAAGTTCTTACTTATATCGCTTTTGTTTCCATTTCAGTTGTAGTCGCTGTCCCAGAGTTTGTACCTCCCTAGGATCTTACCTAAAATTTAGGTCCCTTGCACTGTTGTCACTGACATCTGTGCAGAATATTGAATATAGAGATTGACTGACCCCATCTCAACAGTAAACGAGTCACTGTGTTGTTAACAAATATTTATAAATGATTAGGAAGGACATATTTTTGCATTAGTCTGTATCTTTAAGTCTTCTGCTGCTTCAAGTGAATAATGATTTGAATTTTGTAGTACTTTACTGAAAACCATTTAACTCTAAAACTGTCTTCCAGACCAATAGCAGGATATGCTAACTTGTGTCCAAACATGATTTCAACGCAAGCTCAGGAATTTGTTGGCATGTTGTCTACAGTGAAACATGAGATAATCCATGCACTGGTAAGGGTTGATAAAATGTTGCCCTGAAATGAGTGCCTGCTTGTTCACATGCCTCCAGCTTGTTGCCAAGAGAAGGATGTTTGGTGGAGAAAACCTCTTGCTTTGCCTCCTTCAATTTGTATTAATTGCCTTGGAGTGTTGTGCTTCCAGTGTGTCTCTGGTGGGTGTGGGGATTCTTTCATGGTGTTTGACTTTGTATATATATGTTTTACCAAAGGGTTCCATGTACTTGTTTTTTGAAGGGTTTCTCTGCTGGACTGTTTGCATTTTATCGTGATGATGATGGAAAACCTTTGACACCAAGATACGCAGATGGACTTCCTCCTTTTAATGAAAGGTATGTACATAGTCTTTGTACTTCTTGGTACTCCCACTGAAGGATGTTTTCATGTTGCTTTTTTAGGATGTATTCTTGCCTGCTGAATATCCAACTTCATTCCATTACAAGAGTGACTTTCCTTTATAGTATTCAAACAGTGGTATGTGGTGACTCTCTAGTCTTTCTTTACATTGCCATCAAGCACTTTTATTATCCACATACACTATAAACTAAGACAGTATTTCATTTATCAGGAGGCTGGAAAAACCTTACACTTATCCATGCTGTCTAATGTCAGTGCAGTTCATTTTTAAGATTTATATCAGTCAAGATTTATAGTTATGCAGAATGGATGATGTGTGTAATCTGCTGTGTGAATTTTCTGATTTGGTACACAATGAGAAGTTTACATTCTTTTTTTCTTTTTTTAGTTGGTATTGTAGCTGTTCTTCTAGGAGGTGGTAGAGAGCTTTTTTTATAATAGCAATACTGAGGGGTTCTTACATTTTTGGTAACTGTAGAAAATGTACCCTGAGCCTGCAGACTATATTTTTAATAATCTTACTTTTTGCTTTGTTCAGTCAGTTGGGTGGATAATAAACACATCTTACAAAGGAGAAAATGCTGCATAGTAAAATTTTTAAATTTAGAAAGCATGAGGGAGTATAGAGACTATCCATGATTCTGTTTCTGTCTTTGTGGGAAGGATTTGTAACCAAACCTTCTCCTTACAGCCTAGGTTTGTATCAGTGGAGCAATAAAGTTGTTCATAAAGCAGTGAGGCTGTGGGACATACGTGGTGGCAAAATGCTGCGCCATGCTGTTCATCTTCTGGTGACGCCTCGGGTAGTCGTAAGTGTGCATTACCTTTCAAGCTTTGTATGCCAAGGTTACCAGGACATTCTTGAGTCATAAATATTTCTTATCCTTGAAGAAGTGATGACCTAACACTGAATACCCTTCCCTGAAAGTATGGCCCAAAGCCTGTGCCATTAATGTTGTGTAATTGAGAGGGTGTAGAAAATGGGTGACAATATGAAATAAATAAATTGACATAATAAGAGAAAATGGACTGGAAGGTAAATTATAAAAGGTTAAGCAAAACTGATGTTGAAAAAATTCCTTAATCCTGCTCTTTAGATGTTTTCCTACAGACTTAAGACACCTACTGCTCCTTTAATATTAATATTTTGCCATGTTTAAAAAAGAAATTCCTCAGGGATTTTTGTAAATCTTTCTTGCTTCCCACGCTTCAGACTCTCTCTTTGTGCCCCCCCAACAAAACATATGCTCAAGTGTAATAAATTGGATTTGGAAATAAGTCATAGTGCTAATCACATTTGGCCACAAATAATCTTTTTGTTTCAAATCTAAGTATATAGAGCAAACACGGATTAATTACCCCAGTTTTGCTCATTTATTTCGAAGAGATGAGTAGGTAGTATGATAGATTTGCTTTTGGGGTGTTTGCTTAGTCAGTCTCTGAGTAGAAAACAAAAAGAAGTGCTGAAATACCTTTAACAAATAATTCTAGAGCACCAGGACTGCATGTGGGTATCCATCTCGGTATTTTGAGAGTTGTGTTGAAATGTTTTCTTTCTAGGAAGAAGCCCGAAAACATTTTAATTGTCCAATTCTAGAGGGGATGGAGCTTGAAAATCAAGGTGGCATGGGTACTGAGCTCAATCACTGGGAGAAGAGATTGTTGGAGGTTTGTGCTGTTACTAGGAATGGAAGGGGATATGGCAATGTCTGCTCCCTATGCTTTTGGATTATTGACTTTTAGGTTTATTGTGGTACCTATTGGAGCCTTGAAAATGCAGGAGTATCAAACCTCATTGAAATACATCACAAATAGTACTTGATACTTAAATATTTAAATGTCCAATGTCTAGAATCATCTGTCATTTAGCCTTCTTGCTGAGTTTCAGAGTATGAAATCAAGTGTTACTGAAAAGCTAAATGTCTCTTACTCCTGTCTGCCATTTACCCTTTTGAGAAGGTTTGCTCCCATTTTAGGGCAAAGGGGATATTCCTTTGAGTCAGTTGAATTTTGTTGCCTTCTGCCTCTCAATTACTTCATCATTCTATTTATTACCTTCACTTCATCTTTATTCACTTGCCCTGGCTTTAGCTTTTGCCATGCCTCCTCCAGAACCTTGCCTGATAAAAAACCCCACTTTTTTCCCTCTTAACATTTAAGCTAATTTTTATTTGTAACTTAGCGCTGTGTGATATTTTTGGCAGAGGTGCATTGTCTAGTCATTGTTTTATGCAGTGAGGTAAACAAGAAGGGAAATGCTTTAGGACAGTCTTTTTATGAAGGCATATGAAATTTGATTTTCAATAGTAAAAAGAGACCAGAAATAAAATGTTTTTGCTTAAGAAACATTTTCTTACCATAATGGTTTTGAGTGGCTTACCAATCATAACTGGTAACTTTCAGAATGAAGCAATGACTGGATCCCACACTCAGAATCGAGTCTTTTCCAGGATCACCTTAGCATTAATGGAAGATACAGGGTAAGAATTAAGAATGGGAGGGTGGGGTTTGGTTAAATTGTGTTTGGTTTTCATTGTACTTGATTTTATTTCAAATTGATGCACTTATCCCTCTGCAGCAGAGTAAATAACCAGCATAATTAGCTTTACATTAGACAAGGAGTTATACCTTGTATGTTATTTTTTCTTCACATATCTCAAAACCCTTTCTTAATGTAGCCTTAAAAAGCCAGGCATTGCAATGCAAAGTCCTGTTTGTGGCATCTATTTACTTTTTGTCTTAATGTAAGTCTTTCAATTGTGTGCAGTACATATTATTTTTTTTTCAGCTCTTGCAGATAGAAAGCCGAAATTGCCTAAGGTTTCATCTTTCTGTATGCATTGTTACTTTGCAGATCACAAAATTTTCTTCTAGTTCATTGTGACTTGAAAAATAGTGAAATTGTAATGAATTTTCTTATAGGCAGAAGGAGATGCAGTTTCCTTTTTCTTAATTTAAAAACCTTAAGGCATAATATGAAATTCTTTGAACTGCTGTTTTATTAATCAGAGTAGAAATTTTTGAAGTAACTATATTCTCATTTCAAAATACCTTTACAGATGGTATAAAGCAAATTACAGCATGGCAGAGAAATTAGACTGGGGACGCAATAAAGGCTGTGACTTTGTAATGAAGAGCTGCAAATTCTGGATTGACCAGAAGAGACAAAAGTAAGAATACAGTCTTCAAAAAAAAAAAATTAAAAATAAAGAGGAAACCCTGATGCATGTTTACATTTGTCCTTCAAATGTAACTCAGTAAAAAGAGGTAGAGGTTGGTAGAGATGAAAAAGGGATGCTGCCCTGCATCCCATGAAATTACAATAAATGCAGAGGTAAACATCTTAGGGTGTAGAATGCATTTACACTATGAGAAGGCTGTGCTTTAGAGAGGGTGGGTAGGACTAAATCTAAAGGTGTTTGCCTTCTTATTTTGTCCCTTTTATTTGGGAATGCAGCCTGTGTCATTTTGCATTACTGTACTGTACAACTGAAGGAGGTGATAGCCATCTTCAAAACACAGCCTGCCTTGTTTGTTCCTTACAACCTTGTTTGTTCTTTACAATCCTCAAACATTTCTAGGATACAGCTGCACAGTGGGCCTGTTTTGCTTGTATGTTTTTTTCTTTAAAGTTTACAAAACAGTGTTATTAAAATGAAATAGGTGAATGTGTTTTGTTTGCTGGCTTGATATTCTTTACATCATAAAGGTCATAACCAGACAAATAAGAAAAACTAGCCTCCAAAGAAGAAGTCAGTGCTTCATGTGATTGAGTCTAGGGGAGAATGAGAACAAACAGTCTTGACAGGCTGCTTAGGTAAAGCAGTTGAATTGACCTGATGTGATTTTTATTCTGTTTTTGTTTGCTTTTTGTTTTTGAGGAAGCAATTAATCAGTCCATACTGCGACACTTTGAGGAGTAATCCTTTGCAGTTAACTTGCAGACAGGACCAAAGAGCAGTAGCAGTGTGCAACTTGCAGAAGTTTCCAAAGCAGTTACCTCAGGAATATCAGGTATAATGGATTCTACTTTACAAATAACTGAAGTGTTTTCATTGTTGAGCCTCGCAGCCTGATGATTATATTTCAGTTTTTTTTCTTCTGAACTAACATGACAATAGATACTGTGAAAAATGTCTACCTGGTTTATTACAAGGAGTCTGAAGATTGATAAAAACCCTTGTGATCTTAATAAAAGACAATGATGTTGCTTGGCTATCTAGCCAAATACCAGATAGAAATGTTGCTTTGTAACAGAAATCCCTCAAAATGTCTTGTTTGTGGGATTTCTTCTCCCAGCCTTCTGCCCTTTGTCACTGTACACTAAAAAATCTGTTCTGATTACATCCCAAAGAATGAAATTATTACAAAAAGGGGAATCAGGGGCATAAGCTGGGAGTGATACATGCAGATATGAATCTCTGCATTATTTATGTATTCTTAAATACTTCTGGCTCATCTGGTTCATGGGTATTGTAAGATGCTGTTAGTAGTATTCCTGAATAGTAACAGCTGATGTTCTTGCAGCTATAGTGATTTGGTCTGTTTCAAAACAGCTGTACGCTTCCCTTTGCACAAACTGCTTCACTACTGTATTTTGTTTTGCAGTACTTTGACAATCTTAATGGAGTACCAGCAGAAGAATTGCCTTACTATGGTGGTTCAGTAGAAATTGCTGACTATTGTCCCTTCAGTCAGGAATTCAGCTGGCATTTAAGTGGTGAATTTCAACGCAGTTCAGACTGTAGAATAATTGAAAACCAACCAGGTCAGTATTCAGGACTTCAGGATGGTATTGCAGAGATTGCTCTCATTAAGTTGGAATGGACTTGCTGCACATTCAAACTAATTGCATGTGAATTTTTTCACTTGTGAAGTCTTACACCACCAGCTGTGTAAACACTTGAGCTGTGGTAAGAAGCATAGTAAACTCTTCTGTACACTTGAGGCAAACTCACATATCTAATGCAAGAATTGCTTAAGGAATGAACAGATATTTAACCCAAATGATCCAAATACAAGACAAAGGATGGGGATTGAGGCCAGGGTTGTTTATTGAGTCTCTGAAACATAATTGCACTTTTCACCTTTGTAGATTTTTTGTTCAAGGCCAGGGTCTTTGTGAGTTACCAGAACTTGAGCTTGTCTCCTAGTGTAATGCATGGATGTTCAGTATTGCAGAGCTCCAGAATGCTGTAGGATATTACCTGGCAGTTGTCTCAAAAACAAACACCCTCTGCCCTCAAGCCAGCAAGCTGAGCTGGCATTCCCTGAGGGCAAACATAACCACATAGCTCTGATGGAAAGTGCATGCTCGTTTGAGCTTTTTTTTGTGGTTAGTTGATTATTTTGTTTGTTTCTTAAATTTTGGATTTCTTTCCATGTTATTTTCACGACAGTATAATTCCCAAATTGATAATAATTCAGGGTCTGAAATATTCTAAAAGTAAACCTTGGATTGCGTGTGGGGACATTGATTAGATAACCTTTTAAATTGATGTGGGCTTTCTGTTACCCTGGTAAAGTTGTAATTCAGTATATTCCTCCTACTTTAGATCCTACCAAAAACTATGGTGCAGAGAAATATGGACCAAACTCTGTATGTCTTATTCAGAAATCTGCTTTTGTTATGGAACAGTGCCGGAGGAAACTCAGTTACCCTGACTGGGGTAGTGGATGTTATCAAGTAAGTATTTGCTGGGTTTTTAGTGGGTTTTCTTTTTTAATAATCCTAAAGGGAAAAGTCAGGCTTAAAAAGTAGGTTGTGACTGTTAGAACTTTGTACCTGCACACTGGACATTGTAATCCATAGATCATATAACATACTTTGAAAACAGTCTTCCAACCATAAGCCTATAATTTTGCTAAGTGTGTGACTGCTGGGATGACTTCCAGGCTCACTAGGGACATCATCCATTACCCCATGACACTTTATCCTCAGCTAAGAAGGAATACTTCCATGAAATGTTATGTTGTTGAAGCATAATTAGTCACTGACTTTTCAGAGGTGGAAAGCACTGTGCACATGTCACTTATTTCTCATTATCCTCATTTTCTTTGGGGCTATCTTGCTAAGGGTGTCACAGTCAGTAACTGCACAACTCCACAAAAGTAGTCATTAGCAGAAGCCAAGTTTTACTTGTTCTCATTTGATGGTCTGCATAAATGCACAAAAAGAGTATAGTCGGTGCTTTAAAGCATTCCTGAATTTCATAGTTGCTGAGATTGCATTAAAATACTCACAGTTATTCTGTGCTTCTGGTAAATCATAATACAGACTTGACTCTTTTTTATTTTAAGGTTTCTTGTTCTCCACAAGGGCTGCATGTGTGGGTCAAGGACACTGCATACTTGTGCAGCCGCTCAGGCCAGGTGTTGACTGTGAGCATCCAGATGAATGGCTGGATACACATTGGCAATCTGATTTGCCCAGCCTGTTCAGACTTCTGTGACTCCTGTCCCCCAGAGAGGGATCCTCCAGCTTCTAACTTAACAAGAACTGCACCCATTGGTAGGTTGCTTTTTTTGGCTGAAGTGAAACTTCAGTATTAAATATCTGAAAACGTCAAAGATTTGTGTCAGTTTTTACTGTCAGGAACGGGAAAGGAACTCTGTGCCTATTTTAAGATCCCAGGTGTAGGAGGTAAAGGAAAATAGCAAAAGTGTCCTGCTTTTTGCTGTGCAGTCATGCAGAATAGTGACTAACACAGGAGAAATGTGTCTGAAACATAATGCCTTCATTTTATGTCTCCTTCTGGTAGTCATCTCAGAAATCTAGCTTTAGCCTGGGATCTTACCAGGAAATCTGACCTGTGTTTTGAAGGCCATATTCTTATTATAATCTTAAAGATTATTACCTTGGTGGAAAGTGAGTTCTCACTTGTATGACCTCCTATTGATAGTGTTCATGTGGTAATGCAGAAAGATCAGAGTCAGTTTTCTTTTTGAGGAAGGTAAAAAGCTTAATTCACTAAACACCAGTTAATGTTTTGTCAAGAAGTTAGTTTTAACTCTTTTGTGGTTCTTATTGTTCTCTTTGTTATTTTGTCTTTAAATGTAAAATTTATAATTTTTTATTTTATTTTTTTTTTAAATTTTAGACTTATGCTCCTGCTCGTCCAGCCTGGTTGTAACGCTTTGGCTGCTGGTGGTCAACTTAGTTCCCCTGCTAACAGGATTGTTTCTCTGTGCATAGACTTGAGCTTGGAGCAAGAAGAAGTTCTGAGATAATACCCATCCTGCTGCACTCCTTACTGTGGAGCATGGGGGTTTTGTCTCTACAGGCAGCTCTCTCCTGCTGAACCTCATCTCCCCCAGCAAGTATCGCTGCACACACTAGTCAGGGAGGTGCTGACAAAAGTAGGCAGAGTTTTGAGACCAGGAAAATTTATCTTGTCATCTCAGTAAGTGCCAGTATTTTCCTGAATTGCAACTTTTTTTTTTTTTTTTTTTTGACACAGTAACCAGATCTACTTTGCCAACTGTGTTAGACTACCTGGCAGCTCAGTCATGATTTGAAATGAGAACTCTTCTGTAATAGAACTGAGGGCTGGTTTTTTTTGTTATGTCTGTTGTGTGATTGGTAGCAAAGCATCTTCAAACTGGAAATATACCTCAGTGGTTTAGTCAAAAGCCATGTAAAAATCAGTTGTCATCACTGCTGATAACCCAGGTACAAAGAGTCTGGTAATTTGTTTATTTGTTTTGTCAATTCCTACAGTTTATGGGGGAGGAAAGAATGTAACTGGATAGACCTATGGTTGGCAGTTGCCTCCCATAACTGGATTCTGCAGCTTTGAGCCCCCTCAGAATTCATACTAGGTAAAGCAGCTAATTCTTGGGGTTCATTACATCTTTCTACAAGCACAAAATGGAATTTTAGACTGGTAACCAGGACAACTGTCTAAAAATCCAATTTTCATTTAGCATGTGCCCCTTCTACTATGAAATTTAATACATTACATTTAAAAATTCTCGAGAGTTTGCTACGCAAATACATTTCGGTACTGATACTCAGACTGTAAATTTGTAAACATTTACAATGTAAAAATTTTTTGTTGTTGTTGGTTTTTTCTCAAATAATGAATAATGGCATTATTGTTTCAAAACTAGTATGAACATTACTGCAGATGTTCTTACTTCCTGTTGAAGAGCAAACCACTAGCAATGGCAGCTATAATTTACAGGATCATGCTGATATGTCTAGACCAAAAACTACATTGAATGTGTAAGGAAAGCCTAATCTGTTTTTTTTTTCTTCCCTCTACTTTTTCTTGGACATGTAAATACTATGGATTATTTGAGTAGTTGTAGTCAGATGAGAATCAGATGGTTTGAGCCACATGAGGGCACACCTTGCTACAAAATTAATCTCTTGATGACAAAATATATAAGAGGAAGGAAATGAGTAAAATCTGTCAAGGTAAGGACAGCTGCTCTATAGGACAATTGTAAGGATGTTTTTATTTATTTCTGACTATAATGTGTAACAAATAATCCTGTTCAGAGGTAAAGAAACTCTTGGTGGTTCTTGGTGGTTACACTGTCTGTCTTTTTAGGACAGTGTTCACTCCTGGAAAAGTGTTAAATTGAGGGAGCAGACATGCCCAGTGCACAAAAAAATGCAGATATAGGGAGAAGGATGATGTTACTCTGCTTCTTAAATGTTCTGCGATATTATAATTGCCAGTGACTATAACTCTTTCCTAAATGGAAGGTAGGGAGATGGAGAAAAACTTCAGCTACAATTATACTGTAATAATAGGACTTCCATCATGATTGTAAGAAATTCTTTGTGCCTACTGGACTTGATTTTGTTAGGGGTTTTTTTTTTATTTATTTAAGGAAACTCCTATGACACTGCTGAGGCAAGTAAGGTGCAATCTTGAACTGTCTGAAGGCATCACAGTTGACAGCACCTTGTACTGGGCTAGTTCTTCTTAACTGCAGGTTAAGCTTGCTGTGAATTACACAAAACGTAGGCTAGCCTTAAATGAGTGTCTCAGAGAAGCAATACAAGTCAGGACTCAAATGCTTTAAAATTGTACAAATTGAATTAGGAAACACTCAGATTGATAAATGAGCACTGACTATTTTAATATATCCACGAAACAGTCCATGTAAACTGATACCTGGAAAACATAAAGGTTTGAGAATACGTCTTGAGTCCCAGAGGTTGATATTGTATTTTTTTGTCTGTTGTGCAATAATACAGTTGAAATGTTATCACTCAACAACAATGCTTTTGATACTTGAAAAGAAATTACTGGTTATTTTTTCTTACTGTGAAATGTTTGCACTGTTTGAACTTTCTGGTTAACTTTGTAACTGTTAAACTTTTTAACTGGTGTTATTTTATTGTGCTCCGTATTTGATATGCTGGTCTCCTGTCTAAGTGTGAGATTTGTCATGTTTAATTGAATATTTTTACCTTCTACACAGTTGTTTATCTTGAGGGCTTTTCTTCTTTTAATCTCTCTTCCTGAAAATTGACTGAAAGACGGCTTAGAAAGTTGCTGCTTACCTACTTCTAAATTGTATGCATTAATTAAAGAACGGGGATGTAGTGCTTTGTATTGACAGGGAAAAATCTGTCGGCCTGTTGGAGCTCTTGTGGTCAGGATCACAAGTACCTGCTAAGTAGCTGCATCAGTGACTCCAGTGAAGTAAACCTGCTACTGCCTTAATAATCTGAGATTTCTGAGAAAGTAATTTCTTTGTCGTGCAGCCCTTCAGCTGCCTGTGAACTGCAGAACTGGACATGACTTTGGGGGGTCGGGCGTAGAAGGTACTTTGGTCAGAAAAATGCAACATCTTCTATTCCATCAGTGGGTTAGCAGCTGCTAGCAGCTGTAACCTTGTGGGAACTGCCAAGGAATGTGTCAACTTAAAGTGGCAATGAATTGGTAGCTGTCATACAGAATATTTGAGTAAAGCTGACTACCTCAGTCCTGTTTGTCTTTGCATTCAGCTTTTAGCCTGCTGTGAACTTCCAGATCTTAACATGAATTAAGTAAAATCATGTCTCAGGTTTTTATGAGTAAAATTACTACAGTAGGAAGCATAAGCCATTTTTAAGTATAGAACACAGCTAAAATTGTAGCTTAAGCAGATCAGTTATGTAGCCTTAAGTGTAGTTGCTGCCGTAAAATTCTGAATTCTTTTAAATAAATGCAAAGTTTCCTGTTTAGGTGTCCTGCCTACATGTAACCAGTCCCTCCTATTGCACCTCTTAAGTGTGAAAACTTGGAAATACAGCCCATTTAAGCCTTTGTGTTTCCACCAGGGAAGATTGGGTAGCAGGAGCCCTGGAAGTTGTGCTGAGATGCATGAGTTTACTCATCTGTAACAGAAACATTTTCAGTGTATAGCGTCCACAGTTTTAACTTTATAATTTTTAAAAAATATTCCATGTTTGCTTAGGGAAGTAAATAAGTCTTGCAGTTTTCTTTGATCCCAGTAGTTCAAATAATTTCAATTAGAAGTTGAAACAAGTCATATTTTAGGAACACATTTTTTCTAGTGTTGCAATTATAAGGAGGATGGAAAACTTTTGGCTGAAGAGTGCAGCAAGTAAAATCACATTGAAAAGCAGCAATTCATTCCTCCTGAAATGAGTTGAGGTGTTGGGATACTGTCACAGCCCTTGATGTAGGTTAATTACTGAAAGAGAATTATATCATCCGCTAATTGACTGTCAGTCCAACGCAGCTCATTCTTTCTGCTGAGCACTAATAAACTGGGGAGACTGATGTCTGAGAGCAGACATATCCACAATCCCTTATTGGGAGGGCCAGTTGTTTTTAAATCTTCCTGTCCTGCAAATTCTTTCTGCTTGATGATATTCAGTAGAGAGGGAGGTGTACATCCTTTCTTTTCCACATTTCCAAGGAGTGACTTTCAGCCAGCTGAGCAGCTCAAGGTGTTTTCCCTGCAAGATTGAACCCCTGTTTTTAGCTTGTCTGGATGTGTGGGTGCCTGCTTGCATGTATGTACTGCTCTTCAGGATCTGGGGCTGTTTGTGCACTGAATAACGTGATCTTAAACTACCAGACTTGCAAAGTGCAAATGTTGCCTTTTTAATTTGAAGCTTACCTTGGAGATAAAACAACTGTTTTGAGAGAACTGGCTGACCTTGAACATGTGTTTCCTATTTTGGTACAGAATGTAAATATAGAACTAACTATTTTACACAGATTTTGGCTGGACTGAGATATAAGGGCTAATTTGTGTTATTTATGGAGTAAAAGTTTCCTTATTTTACTGTTTCAAAAAGGTATGTCATGCAACAGAAGAAAAAAATATTCTTCAATAAAATATCTGTAGAATATTAATTCTTCTTGTCCTTTTCTTTGAGAGCTGACAATGATTAACTACAAGAGAATGTGCAATAAAGGACCACTATTACAACAGTAATTTATTTTGTGACAATGTTTAAAAATGAAATTACATCAAGTCTGCATATTGATCACTTTATTAAACTGTTATTTGATACACTTTGAATGTAAAATACTCTATGTTATTATTAGCTCATACATGACTTATCAGAAATTCAGCCTCATGGTGAAGGAAGGAATTTCCTGAATTCTCTATCCCATCCTCATGTATTTGATACTTCGAAACTGTGCAGTGTGTAAGTATTTTTCCAGTTGAAATTGAAGATCGTAAATTCCCTGCTTTGTGTGAAGGATTTGGCCACATGATTCCCATTTCAGTGGCAGGAATGTTGGTGTTGCTCTGCAGAGCCCCAAGCTGTTTGTTGGCTGTGGCTGGAGTCTGAGCAGGAGGAGCTGAGCTATCCTTGCTGCAGTTCAGCAGGATCAGGGATGCTGCAGCCACTGGTTTTTGGTATCTGAGCTAGCTTTGCTAGCTGTGAGACTGAGATTTTTACAATATATTTGTAATTACAATACATTATTTTATATATATTACTCTAGTAAATGTGAAAGACCTATCATTCCTCTAAATTGAGTTGAAATTATTTTATAATTAGCTCATTTTTTTCCTCTAAGCAATATGACAGCAAGTACATAGATTTAAAAAACTTGCCTTCCTCTCTGCTATTTCAGAAAATCTGATAAAGCACAGCAAAAGTAGGTTACTCTTCCTTTTTTGCCTTCTCTCAAAATAGGAGTATTTCAAAAGGGGATTAAAGCTTATAAAATGCACCACTGTTCATTTTATAGATGGTTTTATCTCTGAAAAACATCAGGTATGTAAAGTTACCCAAGTACAGCTATAAGGTTTAAAAACTTCAATGTTTCTAAAATTTATGCCACTGATAGCACAATAAAAAAAACACTGGTCTGTGAACCCAGTTTGTGTTTAAAATTCAGAAGCAGATGGAGATCTCTGTCCTGGAGTGTAAGATGTGCTGCTTGAGCAGGATCAGGACATGACTGCAGTCTGGAAAGGCACGGGGAGCTGCACTGGTGTCAGACCAGTGGAGCTTCCCAGTGCAGCTAAAATGCAGCCCTGCAGGTGTGAAATGCCAGTTTGCAGGAGTTCTGTGCGTCTGTAGCGGTCGTTTCCATACTTGTATAAAAAGTCAAGTATCACGGAGGGTTTGTCACTGTTACTGGTTGCTGCCTCAAAATATCAGCAAGTGCACAAACTGTGCAAGCTGAGCCCTGGGTGCATCTCCCTCTCAACCTCCACTTCTCCCCTCTCAGCTGGTACCAATTAATGATGAGGACTTGCTGAGAAAATCTGATGCTAACAAAATTATCTTCGGTTATTCCAGATTTTTTTTTTTTTTTTTTTTTTTTTAGTTTGAAGGAATGCAGTAAGTTTAATCAAGGTCAGATTACTATTCAGGATTCCTAATGTCCCAGATTTGAAACAAACAATACACTCATCCCAAATCCCTTGTCCTTTCCCCTACCCCTTAAACTGTTTTATTTATACATCTGATGAATATTCAGATGTGTTTGAGCACAGTAATAATACCTATTTTTCCAAAGAAGCTTATACTAGGAAACTAAATCAAGGAAAGCCTAAATGTCCCAAAATACAAAATGTTATTTATGTTTGAGGGAAATTATGGCAATCCAGCATTTGCCCATGTGATTGCATCTAACTGCTCCTGGATTTTTTTTAAACTATAATTTATCTGTTTGAATGAGTTCTTTGATTTTTCTGTGTTTTGTGCCATTCTAGAAATACCTATAGCCAAAATGTTAAGTTTTATGTGAGCTATTTAGCTCTGTTGTAGAAATTACAAGTGGAACTGTTTTCAGTCAACAAGAAAATAATTATAGGGAAATACCCACATTACTAATTCAAATAAATACTGTTAAATTTTCCATTTGTTTCTTATTCCTTAGGTATAATGTTGAAATTAAAGGCAGATTTTGTTACCCCCAGGGCAAGGGGAATGAAATACATTCTTTGTTGCTTTTTCAGCAAGTGTCACACAACCTCTTTCTCTACTTCAATTGCCGTGGAGTGAACAGAAGTCCCAGGAAGGTGAGAATTCAGCCAGGTGAGGAGAAGGGATCTCTACATGTGCTCTGGGTGGTTCTGCAGGCACTTGAGGAAATCCTGGATTGATCGACCCTCATAGCAGATCTTGTAGATGGTTGTAAATAATGGAAACCTGAAAGAAACATGTAGGAATTAAAATAGTATTTAAAGTTTATATGAATATTTCTATTCCATTTTAATGGAAAAAATATTTTTGTTCTGTTGAAAGTGGAAAAATGTTGTTTATCTTTACAATATAATTTTAGCTTGGGGCTGCCTTTACTGGAAGACTACTGGACAAACAAGAGCTAAAGAGGGGCAAATTATGGGAGTGACAGCAGAGAAAAGCTGTTTTGGAAACAAAATACCTATCCAGTATTTTTTATTTAGAAACAATTTTGAATTAAATATCCTCTTTTCCTGCTGTGTGCAAAATGGATATATTATTTGCAGTCATTACTGGTATCCAAAGGACTAAAAAGAATGAAAATGTCTAATGATTTTCTTTTCTTGGCTTAAAGGATTCTTTTCCTTTTACAAGCTGTCTTAGTCATTATGTAGTAAAAAATGAGTCCACTGAACAACTCGGAGCTGAGCATGTAACAAAGTACAATTATAGGATAATTATTAGATCAAGCTGTGGTTTAAAGCTGCTGTCAAAATGAGCTTTCCTTTTCTCTCTCATATTTGAAAGATTAATGCCACTTGAATCTTCTGTATCTGTTCCAATTCTAGTAAGTTTTTAAGGATTCATTTAGCAGTGTTTGACTTCTCAATACTGCTGATGTATAAGAGGGAATGCGATGGAAGGAAGTTTAGCTCTGTTGTGTAAATTGAGGCAAAGTTTTCAAATTACAAATAATCTTACATCATCCCAAGGAATTAGAGGTACTTTTTACCTCAGCAGTATTTGTGACACTGAAGTATTGATATCAGCACACATTAGCTGTTCAGTGCATGTAAAAATCTTGGATTAGGAATATGATCCTGAAATTTGTACTGACATAACCAAGTTCAGGTTCGCACTGAGAGCAGGACTGCTGCAAGCTGCAGTGGTATACCGGTATACTGAGAACAAGAAACCCATTGGCCCATAAATCATGTCTGCAAGATGATTCTGTGTACAGCCTTAAATCTTATTTGGGGGATGGGGATGTCTGGGAGGCTTCTTTACATTACAATTTCTTCTGTTTCCTGTCCTCAATTGCTTAAGAGTGATGATCTCTGTGGGTCCCTTCCAACTCAGAATATTCTGTGATTGTTTTCCCTGCTGTTCCAATATGTGATCTCACATTACTCTGTCTTCTATTAGGCACTAACAGTATCCCCTGAACCCACTCCCTGCCTGTGACTTGTTTCTTCTGACATTGCTCAGCCCTTATCCCATTCAACTGACCCTGGCAATGAGCCAGGCTCTAGCTGTGGCCGAAGGTGTAGAAAGCTGTTCTTGTAGAAATTAATAAAATAAGTAAACACAAGTACAGTTAAGAAGGTTATGAATCACTCATAATTTGTTGTTGATTTTGTTGTTTTTTTAAATCAAAGCACTTACTTATGGAGCATATCTTTCTGTTTCAGAATTTTGTAGACTTCGGCTGAGGTCTGGGGACCTTGCAGCTTTTGTCCATTCAGCATCTCCTTTTCCAGCTCCTCAATGGACTAGAAGAGAGAAGACTGATTGGGTCAGAGGGGATACTGCTGTGATACCAGCAGTTATCAAGGTAAACAATCGATGCCTTTGTAAAACATGGAAGGACTTCTTCATGCATTAGCATAAAATATTTCAAAATACTCCTTACTTTTCCTGTGCGAGCAAAGGCTTCTGCTACTTTTCTGTTGCGTCCCCCATAGCAGGTGGTGATGAGATCGGCGACCCCACAGCTTTCCAAAAAGGTGGCTGTTGACACTGGTCCCTTGCAGAACATCTTGGCAAAGGCCACCATCTCCATGAGGCCCAGGCGTATCACTGCTGCCTTGGTGTTGTCACCGAATCTCAGTCCATCGCAGAACCCCGCGCCCACCGCCACGATGTTCTGAAAATGTGCCAGTGCAAAATATAGGGGAGGGAAGGAAATGGTCAGCCAAGGTGTGCAGCTCATCAGTGTGTACTGAGCTGCAAGGAAACCCCACAAATCCCTCTTCATCAGAACAAGGGTCAGTTTCCAATGGCCATGAGTTTATCTTATGAAGAAACAGGTCAGATAATGTTGAACAAAAGTCACTGGACTTTTAGAAGATTTTTATTATCTTCTGTTACTCACATGGGCAAAAACCAAAGCAGTGTTTTATACACTAATATTGCAATCACATAGCATGTATGTGCAATTAGTGTTTTGTTTTTCCACCAGTTCCAAGTTGGATCTCACTGACCCTTCTGTTTAACTATTTAAAATATCCCACACAGAGTCATACCTTTCTACACTTTTCTTGTGGGTCTTTGATTTGAGCAGGCAGGAGCATCTATTTGAGCTGATTTGAGCATCTATAAAGATGCTGCAATAGATCAAATTTTGGGCTTACCTACAAATATGAATGGAACTGCTCTTCTCTACAACTCTAAACAAATCTCTCAGGATCCTAAACATCTTTACAACTCCTCACCATTGTTTGGCATGTTTCCCTTCCCACCTTCCAATTCCCAACTCCTAAATAAGTCCCTAAATAACTGTAGTTCAGTGTATATGAGTAATATGCCACCTAGTGCTACCATTGGCGTGTTTGCTCCAGATATGTATGTACCCCAGTGCACATGTTTAATTTTTAAAGTTTTTTTAGCAGAGGCAAAACCAAAGCATTTATTTCAAGAAGTGCAATGATTTATCACAAAACAGAAAAACCCTCTCTCCCATCTGTTCCTGCCCCCTGTTCTGCTCTGTGGCAAAAAGCAAAATCTGTAGCGTTTGGTTTTGTATGTGAAGAAATTTTATTTTTGTATGTGAAGTTAAACAGGACCAGATCTTTCCTCATCAGTCATCCACCTCCTCCATGGAAAAGTGAATTATTGAAGTATAAATGACTAATTCTGTGAAGAAGTAAAAAAGATCACAGGCTGAAGTCACTTTCAATTCATATAAAAGCAAACTATGAATCTCATACAATTGTCCCCTCACTGGAAATTTGGTGACTCTGGTGTTATTTCTGATCCCACCAGGGATCTCCATGTGGGCATTGCTGAATGCTGCACAGACGTGCTGCCAACACAGATCATAGCTTCTGATGTGAATTTTCTAGCAAGTTAGTACTTAAATCATGGACATAATTATTAGTGGAGCTACTCTGTGTAGTGAGAGTCTTTGTTTTGTGTGCTCACAACACACAGACAAGAATACACAGTGGACCAAACTCTGCTCTCAAAAACAGATGTGCCTCTGGTAAAATAAAGATAAAAATACAAGTATTTTGAAATGCTTTGCCTGCAGCTACATTTTAGATAAATTTCCCCTTTTTGAGACATTTATTTCCCGGTTGGAAAACTTATTTCCCAGGTTTATTTCCCAGGTTGGAAAAGTGGCTCATGAATGATTCATCTTGTCTGTCCTCATTCACTCACATGGTGACAGGACTCAAATTAGACCCCGTGGCTTACAGAAAACTCAGGTGAGGTTAGAATTTGGCCCTAATAAAACAGATTGGCTTGAAAACACTCACTTTTAAGGCTCCACAAAGCTCCACTGTATCGGAGTCAAGCACCACAGTAATCCTGAAATTTGGGGTCTGCATTAATTCTTTAAAGATTTCACCTTGTGTTTCATTTTTGCATCCTGTGGGAAGGAAGGATGAAAGAGAACTTTTACAATGTTTCAGAGTGCACACAATTAACCTGAAATAAGGTCCTAGGGATTTACTTCAGCTTTTGTGATCCCAGTCCCAAGGTGTTGCTAAACTAGAGGTTTGTGCAACAGCAGTTTCTGCTGCTGGAGGTCAGTGTTCCACTCCAGGCCACTGATCAATGTTGCTTAGTGACACTTTAAAAAGCTTAAAAGTAGATACCCCCTAATGAATCTTTCTGCCTGAGAAAACTTGTACAACCACAGACATTACAAAAGACATTATTTACAAACCATTCCCTGAAGGACAATGGTGTAATTTCTGCTTTGAAAATGTAAACCTGTGTCACTGCTAAGTACTATGATGGGGTACAAATGACTGTTGCCCAGTTACAGGGAGATCCATACATGATGAAATTGAAGGTTGCCACTGCTAAAACCTTTTTCCTACCAATTGTACAGAGGTCATGTATCATGTTGTTACAGTGCTCAGCCAAGGAGAACCCCTAGTGCTAAAGGACCCGAGGTTTGCCTTAATCCATAGAGCCCATGGCCACCTGGGCAAAGACCTTTGAATAGAGTTTCACTTCAAGTTTTTTCAAGGTAGCTTGGTTTCCTTCAGGGGGAGCTCAGCTATGAGTTTTTCTAGCCTGGGGCATCACATTCTGGTAGCTGGGAGATTTCTCACCATCTCCTGAGAACCTTTAAGATTGCTTCTTGTTCTTCACAATACCAGCTCTCTTTGAGGTGCCTGTTTCTGGGCTGCATGGCTTTCCATGAGGACAAAAGTAAGGTGCAAAGCTCTTTGAACAGTCATCATCACATCATGGCTTCAAACCAGGCCAGCAGAAATTAAATTCTCTCCAGGAGAATTAATATAACTCAGCTCTCCTGATCATGTCTAGTCCTATTTGTGCCTAGTAGCTCTTTCAGTAACAAATGCCCACTGCATTTGTTTGCACCATTAATGTAATATTTGCAAGGCAAAGGAACATTATTGCAACACAATTTATTTTTCTTTTGCCTCTCCTAACTATGGAAAAATGTAACTTTAATTTTGACTGACTTAAAAAATCTCTGAGTTTTAAAACCTACTGGATGAACTTTTCAAATCAGGTCAGACTCAGTCTTGGGAGGATCTGAAGCCGTGGCTTGGCAAGCAGTCCAAATGGGAGAGAAGAACAGAATGTTACTGGGTTTTCTTTTCCAAACAAAGAAATTTTAAGATGAAGAAATACACCTCTGGGAGTGTGAGCACATAGGAGCTTCTGATTACACTTCTTTATCTAGACTGTATTGTGTATCAGCTGCTGATGTACTCCATGTTGAGCTCTACAGACGCAAATGGTGTCTCTTGACAACTCCTACAGAAGCAGGATTAAGTTGTGATATTTTTAATGGATTAAATTAGCTCTCAGCACTGAAACCCACTGTCAGTTTGAATCTGATTCTTTTAGCACCAAACCCTCGGGAAATAATCCTGGCTTCCTGAAGGAGCTCAGCAGGCACACTGCTCCACTTGGGAACCACCTGGGACCAGTCACATCCCCCTGCTTCTTCCAGAGGTTATCCTGCCACAGATGACTTTAAACCCCAGCTCTAATTGGCTCTTTGCAATAGTTACCAATGGTGGTCTCACAGAACTTCTCATCAGCCACTTCTTTGGCTATGTTGGCCCCCATCAGCACACTGATCTCTATTTTCAGTTGCTCTCGAATGAGGTCAGAGATGAGCTTCAGGCCATCAGGACCCTCATCAATCCCCTGAAAAGAAGATAGTTAAAGCCAGGGTATTAGAATAGGAGAATGACAGCAGCAGAGCACTGGTAAAGCAGAAGGTGTTCTATTGCCTGCAGCTCTCTGCTTTTAATTGAAAAGAAAGGGTCTTAAAATCACTAGTGTTAGCCATTAATACAAATGCTCTGGATTTGTAGTTTGGTAACTGCAAATTCAAGGCAAGCTCAGGGGGAAGGGGTGACAGTCAAGGTAATCTTGTAAGGGGCCTCACATCAAGTGCTGCTGTCCTGAGGCTTGCTTTCTTTGATGTTGTATTTTTCCTTTCAGATAAATTTCTGTAGTACAGGACCAGACGTTTAAAATTAAGTCTGTAAGAAATGGCTTTTTTTGCAAGATCTAAGTATTAATCAGAGTGCTTTTTGGGTTTTAGGAAGTATACTGAACTATCTTAGGCTTTTTTAAACTAAATTTGCAGAAATGTCCTTCCTCTCCTACCTTCCTCTCTTCTCCTTACTGCTGCTTATGAGACAATTTCTACAGAGGGGAAGAGCTGGTATTGAAGTCCGAAAACTTGAATTACATTTCTTTCATTACAATTTTAAGTGGGATATTTCCTGTAATGCAATCAAATAGAGTGGTAAGGCTACATTCCTATGCTTTGCCTCTGGCTTTTAGTTTGACATTCTCTTAAAATATTCATACCTTTTAAGATTACGATTGTCTGGTACCTCTCTGACCTTAAGAAGAGATTCCTCAGTTCATGCCAGATAATTGCTTGAGTTTTGCAAAATCATTAGTGTTATTATGCCATTTTAATGCTGCCAAGAACAGCTTTAGTATGTACTTGGAAGAGGCACTTTGACTCAGAGTTCTTAGTTAGCTGAGGCTGTAGTCTCAGAGAGTATTTTTTCTGGCAGCAGTGCCAGCTTTATGCATCCCTTCCTCTTCCCATTTTCACCTCCATGCTGGTCCAAGTAGGAACTGATCCAAGCTAAACATGACTGGCAAAGACAGATACTCTTAGCCTGGACAGGTTGCCCCATCCTTCCCTCTCCACAGCCACAAGAACAGCAGAAGGGCTGGCAGAGCTGGGCAAGTTTTAACTCTTGCAGAAAGAAATGCTTGTGTTTATGCAGAGCATGCAGCTGAGGGCTGCAGCTCCTGTCCTTAAGTTGGAGCTGTTGATTTACTCCATATTGACTGGGTGCTGTGGAGACAACAGCTTACCTTGATCAGTGAAATCCCAAATGTTCCAGGTTTTATCTGTCCTGCAATCTGCTCACAGATTCGTCCAATAAATTGATGTGGCAGAACAAATACTAAAATATCTGCTCCGTTTGCTGCTTCAGCCACGTCTGGTACAGCCACCTGGGACGAGAGTGACAAACAAAATGAGCCCCGGGTAGGAATCCTCAGTCCTTGCAAGACACCATCATGCCAAAGCCATGGCAGATGCAGTGCAAATGTCCTTAATTTTAACTGGCCCTCCACACAAGCAGCTACAGATCTCTTCTGAAATATGCAAAGCAGCTGAACTGTTTTGGGGTTGGATTTTTTATAATTTTTTTATAATTTTACCCTGTGTGGATAATCTGGGGAAGATTATATACTTCATAAATTTGCAGTGTGTTGGGAAGCCACTTCATCTTCTTGATCTGGTTCCTGAAGATAGCTGACCAACCCCATATGATTCTTCTGGAATGAGTGGTAGCACTGGGGAGCACAGGAGAAAAATGGGGTGGTGGGACAGAGGCTCTTCTGGAAGTCCTGAGTTTCCATTAGGTCACCAGCTGAGTTACTGAGGAATAAATTAAATTGCATCAAAAGGCAGAGATTATGATAATCTTTGGGCTGGTATGTGTCCTTGTTTTAAATATACAGTAATTTTCCCAAGAGTTACAAAAACCTATACAATGCGCTTAAATACTACCTAGCTGTATCTTCTTCCAAATGCCATTACTCAGAACAACAATTCAAGCCAGGCTGCAGAAGCAACAGCAGGTGACTTTGAGCCTGCTAGAGGCAGTTTACAGTACATCACTCTTGGATGCAGCCTTGGAGCATGCAGCCTTAAGCAAGTGGGATTCCCAGCAAGAAAACCAGAGCTGCTGCCAGCAAGGCTGCTTCTCTGGGAAAACAGTGAAGTGGGAGCAGAGCAGAGGCTGGCAGCACTGCACACGCTGTGCTCCTGTCTCTCCAAAATGCTGCAGAGCAATGCAAGGAAAAACTCGGCTTGTTTGGTTTTATTTATTTTTTTCTCAGTTGGAGATGGCCTGAGGGTCCCTCTACTGCAACCAGCTGATTTTTGCTGGTGAAGCCTCAGGCTTTGCTCTAAATAGTGTGAGGCTGGCCTCAAGGGATGATGAAAAGCCTGTTGATCTGCTAGAGTGTTGTAAAAATAACAGTGACAAGTCAGTTGTAACCCAGGAGAACTGTGTGCCAAGTTCAAACACCAGGAGTGCAAATATGCAATCACAGCACAAAATGGAATACTAAATATAACCACTCCCCAAACAAGGAGACCTGCCACATGCAGCATTTTAACTTACTTTCACAACTGCAACTCTTCCAAAAATGTGATGCTACTCACAAAGCAGTGGCATTTGGCAAGATCTTGAACAGCCAAACCCCCTCACCTCACTTGCTTTGGTGGCAGTAAATTATCTAAGGTGATTCATTTAAGTAGAGATGTGTAACTTGGTATTTTAAATGTCCATAAAAATAAATATCTTATATTTTTTGATGGAATTTAGAGCTTTATTAACTACAGCTGTCCTGAAATCACCCATGAGCTGATAGGTCATTATTCATCATGTAATTTGCAGCCTCTGCTTTTGATTTCTTTTTGTGAAGAAAGGAGAACAGTAGCTTTGTCTGTTTTTCCAGAAGATGCTGTGGGTTTGAAATATCTCAGCTCTGTGTAGACAGATCTCTGCCTGCCATTTCTAGAGCTGTGCTGATTTCTGCCAGGGAGGAGGATGGTGTGATACCAGCACAGACACAGTTGGTGTTTGAAGTTGTGTGTGACATACAAGACAAGCAGAAATCACAGAACTGAATTATATTCCTAGGAGTTATAATGGAGTGAGTTAGGTGGCAAACTAGAACAAAGCAGTGAATTGCTTCCTAATTTCTTTCTCTGATGTTGCCTCCCTTATAAAAAATAAACAAATTCAGTGATTTTGAATTTCTGTTTTCAACTTACCACATTGTGGGGTATCTTGTATCCAGGCAGATATTTTACATTTTCATGTTCCTGGTTGATGATTTCTGAGAGTTTTCTTCCGTTAATGATCTCTTCAAACACCCACATCTTGACAGTGGGATCAAATCTGTTGGAATTCTGGACATTTTTGCCAATGATTCTTGCTATGGCTGATCCCCTTTAAAATAAAAATAAAAATAATTAAAAGGGGAAAAGTACATTTTTTGTGAATTGGAAACACAAATTACTTTAAACATCATAACTCATAAAAAGCCTGTGCTATAAAGCTGTCTAGCTACTTGCAGCATTTATCAGAAAGCTTCATCCACTACCCTCCATCAAGAACCCTTCAAGTTTAAAAACAGAGAAAGTAGAACAGGGGAAAAATATAACTTCAATAATGGAACTGAAGTAGTATCAAAGGCTATAGAGCAGGAGTGTGATGTACCATCAACAGCACTAAAAATACATTATCTGATATTAAAATCTCTTATGGTCCTCAGATAATTCTGGTTTTTGTCAAGATCAATAAAAGTAAAATAACCCAGGTGGTAAATAAGTGCTGAGAAATCTTGTTGTGACAGTCTTTGTGCATCTCATGTAAAATAGATGCATCCCACTTTCCTATCCGTAACCAAACAGCTACAATAAGGATTTTTACATAACAGGTAAATGCTCAGAAAAAAAATCAAACAACCCTTCAATCTGGTGGTTTCTCTTTACTTATTGTTGTAATTATCACTGTAACAGGACCTGTAATACTTGCAGCCTGAGGATATTTTAAGCATCCAGTTTACTCATCTTGAGTCATGCTGAGCATTTTTAATTTCAGGTCAGACAATAATTTTATTCCCCATCATCACTGCAGCCTTGCAAACACTCACATGGCAAGGGAGAATTAGAAACCTCACAGAAAATATTGGAAGTATTAATGAACTTGAACTTATTTGAGGAGGTGATTATTTTTACTCCTCTCTTCCTTCTCTCCATTGTAATGCTACTTTAATCTCTCAAGTATTGGCCACTTTATTAAAACAAGTGAAAGAGAAGCTCCAGTTGCAGCACTCTTGTCCTCTGACCCACTTGTAACAAGGAGCATGAGGATTTAGCTGTAGTGTGTGTTCTGGAACTGATAAAGTTCTTGGGGATATCAAAGTCTAGGTAAGTTGGAGCTGTTAATGATTCAAAGGGAAACCACATTGTAACTGACCCTCCTTGGTTCACCCATATTTTTCATGTAACAGGCTTGCATAAATTAAATTGCTCAATAACTACTAAGGTCTTATTAATAGGTAATTAAGGTCTTAATCTTTAATGATAAAGAAATCCTGCTGCGATCACGTTTCACTTTGTTCAGTGTTGATTATATGCTATATCCTGAGCTACTGTAGTCTTTTTATTTAGTTATTTAGTTTGGGGCTTTTTGGTTGGTTTGGGGTTTTTGTTTTGGGTTTTTTTAAATTTTGTAAGGGAGTTTTGTAGTTTGGTCCTTTACAATATTTAGGGATGTGTTTTAAGGGTGAACCTTTACTGTAAGACTTCTGCTGTTTTGAAAAAAAGGCATGCAGTTATATCATACATTCATATTATTTATAAAATTGCTTATATTCTGGTTCTCTTGCCCTGCTATCAACAGAGGGCACATTCAAAGCTTGAGCTGAGGATGAATTTTGGCTCCACACAAGAAAACTGTACTAACAAGAAAAAGGCTTGGGTTTTTTTCATAAACTTGAGATATAAATACATTATCCACATTGTCTAGCACAACCTGGATGATGAATTTACACATCAAGCCTGCCCATAAAAATAACTTTTTTAGCTAAGTACCAAGAACATATGATTTTCTGTTGAAAGATGCAGACTCCAGCTCTAATCCCTGAAATCCTGAATGGGACTTGCAGCTCTCAGTAGATGAACACAAACCCTCCTGTACCTACTGGCAACCACAAAATGCAGTGCAGCACTTGCTTTGCTCAACCATATCACTCATGAGCCTCCTGGCAGTGTTGACTTAGCAAGTCCCCGTGACCTGCTGAACTTCTGCAGCTGACATGAGCTTTTGCAACATTGCTGTGTCACGTGTCAACCACGATTCTGAGCTGCAGGAAAGCCTCAAGAGCACGGATCTGAACTGCCACCCAAATATTTATGAGGAACATAAGAATAAAAAATGTTTGCCAAAGGTAAACATTGTATTTCTCTGTAACACTAAAACAACCTGTTCTGCCACCAAGGCTATGAATAGATGTTATTCATAAATCAGAGCACAATCTTTATGTCCTCCCTGAAGATTTTAGAGTTGATGTGTATGGTAGGAAGCAAGAGATGGGCCCAGGAAGACAAGCAGTATGGGTAAGAGATTGTATTGAATGGGCTGGGGTCTCAGTATCTCTGTAGTATAGCTCTTTTCAAGTTTGTAGGTACATGTGGGAAAACAGACAACTTCCTCGAGTACAGATCTGAATACAATGAAGTGACTTTAAATGATGTCTCATGGAAAGGGGGACAGCCTGGGAAAAGCTGCTTGAGGATGCAGCAAGAGAATGATGAAGTTTGTGACTGTGGGCTGACCAAAGGTAAAAGAAATTGCCTTCCGAACATGCAGTCATGGCTGTTGAGGGCTTGGAAGAGACAATGAGCTGCCTGCACAGGCAGGTGAGGGAAGAGAAAGTGGCAGGAAGAGGGATACCTTCCCTGAAAAAACATGTGAAAGCAGCAGGTTAGGAAACAAGTGATGGGGCTAGAGAAAGCCAGAAGTATGACAGTGAGGTCCAGAAGACTTGGCTGTGCATGTTCCATGTGAAAGGCTGTATCTGTGAGATGTCATGCACAAAGAGAATGCATTGAGGGCAGTGGACTGTTTTTACAAGGCAGGAAGTCAGAGAGCTGTGCTTTAACTCTGCTGTGTTCTCAGCGGCTCACAAGCAACCACTCACTTACTGACTCTTCTGGCATTACTTCCACCTAGCTGTCAGATATTTTTAAAATCTTAAGAAGCTTGCTCTCCTTGTACAAAAACAATCACCAGAACTACCTGGAGGCTGGGTTTGCTAATCCCAAATGCATGCACATGCATGTTGGTCTGTTTGTTTGTGCTCAGTGTACAGAAAGCATAAGAAAAGTAAGATGCTAAGTCGAGTGAGATGGATTTACTGATCTTACTGGGATCTGTCAAGCTCAGGGAGTTCTGGAGACCTGTGCTTTTTCCAGGCTGAAAAGGACTGAGCAGTAGCAAACATATTCTTAAGAATGAGAATAAATGAGAGACCCGAACACTATGCTGTGTCCACACCAAGATGCAGAAGGACATGCTGAGGAGGATGGAAGTGAAAGGCGGCAGTACATTGTGGCTTTAAATGAAGCCCGCGCCCCGGTTCCTTCAGAGGAACACAAACAGCATCACCACTGCTGAATGCTTCAACCTGAACTGCCGGGGCCCTGCCGCAGGCACACACAGCGACAGCCGCAGATCCTGGCCTCTCTCTGGGTTCAGTCGCCAGGCTTTAAGCGGCTCACACACCTGGGGCGATGCGGGAGCCTCATGTCTTTGCAGTTCTCATTGACCGGTGCATCTCTCGGGGCCGATGGTCCCTGCCCAGGAGCCCAGAACCGCGGCAGGACGGGCCCGGGGTCGCGGTTCCAGGACCATGGAGACGCTCCGCGCCCCCGGCCCCGCCGCTCCCCGGCCCCACCTGTTGCGAAACCCCCCCTCGCCGCGGCGGGAGGAAAAGGGAAAGACATGAGAGAGAAAAAGGGAGGAGGGCAGAGGGAGAGCCCCCCCGCGCTGCGGCACTCACCAGTTCCCCGAGCCGACGATGCAGACGCGGAGCGGCGACATCCTGCGGGCTGCGTGCCGCCCGCGGGGCTCGGCTCGGAGGGCTCGGTCCCTCCCCAGGCAGCACCGCCCCTGCCGGCCGGCCCGGCCCCCGGCGGTGCGGGAGGGACGGGCGTGAACGAGCGGCGGCCCCGGCGGATGCTCTGCCCGGCTCGGTCCTTGCGCCGAGGGCTGCCCTGCGAGTGTCGGCTGGCAGCGGGGGATTCAGTGCCCCGGAAGGGGAATGGGGAAAATGGTGTCTTCTCCTAAATGTAAAGGGATAAGGAGCCGCGTGGGGAAAGCGGGAAGCCCGGCACTTCTCGTGGGGTGGGACCTCCTTGCCCGCCGGCAGCCCCGAGGGTCTCGGTAGGGTGGGTAACGTGGCAGAGTCTGCGGCAGAGCCGGGCTCTTCGGGACAGTGAGAGAGATCTCAAGGTCCTACCTGCCCTGCCCCACAAAGAGTAATGGTTTAAATCCTTCAGTCACATTAGGAACACACAAAGAAAAGACTATGAGTGCGTTAGCAGAGTTAAATTCAGCTGATAAACCCTGAACTATATCACAGCTCTTAATATGGGACATCAAATAGAAGTTGTCTGCAAGGAAGAACAAAAAGGAGTGTTGGTCATTTTCTCCTACATTGTTTAATCATGCACAGCACCCTATGAATGACCACACTTTACTTCTCAGCCCTGTAGTACACCCTGTCTCCTCTTCAAAGCATCCTTCTCTCATTTTTGAGCCTAAGGTCTGCATTTGACACCTTTCCTACTCTTACACTCCTGCTTCCCCTCATCCTGCTGTGTCCAGGCTCCTGTCCCTGCCGGGGGTTGTAGGCTCAGCAGTGACCACATCTGCTGTCCTCACCCCAGAGTTTGGCTCGGTGGGCTCCTGGCTCTGTGGGATGTGGACACCTGACCCTGTGATTCATGGAGGGAGGCTGGCTGCCAGCACTGGAGGAGCTCGTGGGTGTTTCTGGAGGTACACATATGTTCATCTTGCCTGCTGTCAGCTCCATTCGCTCAATTATTTGGTGCATCCTGATAGTGATGACTTTTTGTGGACTTAACAGAAAGACTAGGGAAAAATCCTGCAAAATAATATTTTGGGAAAATATCCAGGACATGTTGATGAAAAGGAAGGTGTAGCTGGGGCATGTGAAGCCTGATGGAGATTCTGCATTACCTGCAAACAAAGTCTAGAGCCAAGGCACTAGAGCCTTTCTCTGGCTCCAAGTACATTTGCAGTATCCTGCTTGTTCTCCATTATTTGCTTCTTCCTCTGTGCCCCTTCATTGTCTTCTCCCTTTAACTCACCTTCCCTTGAGAAGAAGAACTAAAGTGGTGATGAAGAATAGCCATCATCCTTCTTGCTCTGTTTCTCTGCTTGTTGCAAGCTCTTCTGTCCTGGTGAGTCCCCAGGCCCCAAGGAGGGGACATATTCACTGAAGCACAGGCTTCTGCAACTAATGCATGCCACAGAATATGTTCCTGGTCTATGTAATAAACAAAAGCATTGCAAACTGTGTAGTGTTTTTTTTTTTTTCTAAATGAATGTGGAAGTTTCTAACTACAAAGAAAACCTGTAACAGTTAGGTGGCCTCTGGACTGATTTATGTGGCCTCCACATCACGATTATAATGACCATTTGGTGGGAGCAAATAAACTGGCACTGGATGAGCAGGCAGATGGATACAGCAGCACTTGTGAAGAGCAGGGGACACAGCTTGGGACCATGAGTGCACACATTAGCTTATCCATCTGTGACACCAATTGGCTGTGGAAATATATAACTTGTGCTGCTGCTGAACTCTCCTCTGGATTTGTGTTCTTATTGCTCCATGGAGATGGATAGGGAAGCATTCATTCCCCAGGGACTGTTTCAGGTGGTCTGCAGGCAGTTTTAGGTATCAGGTTTGGTTGTCAAAGCTGTCTCAGTGGCAGTGTTGTGTGAGGCACCGAGAACTGGGTCCTTTGTTAGATTCCAGAGCCCTGGAGCCACAGAGCACACACTGGCGGGTGCTGACAACTGTTGTTTTATCAGGCAATGGGAAGGATCTGCTCTTTCCCATGGAAGCTCCATGTTTGTTTTTCACATAAGCCCAGGGGCGTTAGCTCTGATGAGTGAGTCATTGGGACATAACAGTTATAAAAGCTCAGTCACCATAAAGGGAGGCTAAAGACAACTCTCTCAAGGCCACCCCCACGCAATCTCACCTGATCCTCCACACGTAATGGGTCATACATATGACCCAGAAATTACACAGATGAACTGTTTCCCCCTGCAAACAGAAAAACCTCACCATCAGTGCAGCAAAGCCAGGGTAGTGACAGTAGATTTTGCTAAACCAGGTGTGGCTCTTCCTATGGTGGCAATACAGTCTTTGAACATCCCAAAAGAAGTGACTGAGAAATGCCAAATTCAGTATCCTTTCTAAGACTGGTGAGAGGTTTTGCCCCCTCTTCTCTTACTGAGAAGCTATTTGAGACCATTACTCCTCTCACAGTGAGAGGCCTTCTTCCTGTTTCATATCCAACTTCTGCCCATCTGCTCTATCATGAGTGTTATCTATAAATGTGAATGATTCTTCTCCCCTGATGCTTATTCTCCCTCTCTGCCTGACTAAAACCTCAAATGTCTTTACAGAGAAGGAGATCATATCCCATCTCATCATTCATTTTACCAAGCTCAGCAAGACATGCTGTCTTGGTTACTCCTCTGATTATCTGGATATCACTTTGTACCTGCTCCAGGATGAATTCAGGCTTGCTGAATGCTGATTACCTGAATGATTCCCAAAAATTTCAGCTGAATTTTACCCAGTGTTTTGTATCTATTTGTTTATTTGTCCTGAAAATACAGGGCTTGCTACATGTAAGGCACCATTTATCTTTCTAGTAACTTCACCACACACAATTCTTCCTCTTCTGTTGTTGATAGTGGATAAATTCTAATTTACAGCAGAAATGTTACCAATTTTTCAGTACATGTCTCTGCATTATATGCTGTTACATTTCTTCCCATGTCTGTTATTAGGGCATGATAATTATATAATTCTCCATTTAGAATTTCCTCTCTATTGAAAATATCTTATACATTTGTTGTTAGCAAATTTCATTACCTTACTCGTAATATTTGCATCAAGCTAACTAATGAAATTACTTACACTTACTGACTACTCCAGTCCTATAATTTTGCTCTCAGCCCCATCAGCAGTTTTCACTCCCAATTCTTTTCCTTCATCATTTTATAGTGTTTATGTTCATCTTCTCAAGTTTAACTAATAATTATCTAGGTAATACCAAATCAAATGCTTTACCAAAGTTCAGGTTGATAAGATGTATTATTTTTCCTTTGTTCTGATATGCCATTATCTAATCAAAGAAAGACATTGAGCTGGTCTACATATAATGTGCCTAATCTACACATTAACCCATTTTCTGCTTCCATTCATGTAATTTGTTACTCATGGCTAACATTTGCTCTAAAAAGCCTGAAGATGTCATTGATGGATTTTATTCAGTGTTCAGAAGTGAAGGGTAAAGAGCCTTCAAGTTTTGTGGCTGTGTTACACAATAATTTTCATATCCGTGCCCTTTAGCCTCTTTAGTGTGCTGCCTCTGCTCTCTGGTGTTAGTTACATTTTTTTCCTTGTGGAGTCTGAAGTAATATCTTCCTTTAGCTTTTAGGCATCTGCCCTGCTGCTATTGTGGTCAGTGCTTTCCTTCATTTCCTTTGCAATCATGCAGTACCTTTATGTCCTTGTTTCCCTTCACTGTGCAGGTCTGGTTCATTTTGACTTTGAGTCATACCTTTAATTTTGGATGTTTGAATGACAGATTTCTCTGCATATCACTCCCTTCTCCTTTTTTTCTCTAGACTTTCTGCATTGTCCTGAGATGTCCTTCACAGTCTGCATCACAGTTCACATCCTATGAAGACATCTGGAGCTACTGGTAATATTCAGCCTTTGTCTGATCTCTTTGGAGAGAAGCAGCATTCATGGACATCTTCTATCTTGTGACTACTTGAAAGCAAAGCAGAATATGAATTTTTCACTCCTTGGGGTGATGATCAGATAGTGTTGCTCCTTGGCATCTTAAGGAATGCAGGCTTTGGAGTTTAGGGAAAGAGGAGCTGAAAATTGAGGTCTGTTTTTATATTTTTCCAAGCCTTGTGGGCTGGTGTCAGCAGGACTCACACATTTAGTTTTCTCACCTGTGAATCTATTGGTAAAGTTTGGGGTAGGTCTGGAGTTTAGAACAAGGATTCCCAATGTCAACCTTGGTATGTGAGAGGATCCCATCTGTTGTGAGTGTCCAGAGAAACTTTCTCCTGGTTGAGGTCTGCAGACCATTAAAAACCTACCACTTCAGCTTTACCCAAAATGTAAGTGAAGTGCCTGACCTTCACCTTACACTAGATGGCCTTGTGGACTGCAGTGGTATTGGAATTACTCAGGTATCATGGGCCTCTTCATTTTCCTCTGGAAAATGTTTGCGCATAAGCTCTCCCTGAATTACATCCTAAACAGAAGATTTGCATGGTTTTAAATGCATATATAAACACTAAATTGTTATGCTTAATTACTTTTAATTATAGGTAGTAAATAATGGTCATTTATACTGATGAAGCATATAATATCTCAAAAATACTCTTACAGGATATTAGGCACAAATAAACAATGTCAGTTTGCATCCCTAAAAGCTGACAGCCCAAATTACTCACAGTTTTACAGCTTCCACATGGGCTTCTTGCAGCCTATTTTTATCAGTCATGGGATCTAGGAAACAAATCAACAGTGAAGCTTTGACTCCACTCATTTCATTTAGTTGATTTTTCTGCTTCAGGTTCTGATCAGACTATATAGGAAGAACTTTCTTTTCACATTTAAGTTAGTTCTTCAGCAAGGTACTCAGCAGAAAACAAGACTGGATTTTAGCTGTATAGAAATCTACATAATTCCAAGCAATTTAAGGAATTCATGCAGAACAGACTGAGAGGTCAATTGTAAACCATCTGTAGTCTTCAGGGCTTTCTGTAATCCAACAGAGAAAGTTTTCAGGACAAGAAATAGGACTATAGCAGAACAGAAAAATGCCTTTGACAGAAGAGAAACAGTATTGGTACCTTAATTTTCTATAAAACAGATATCAAACCCCAGGCAACAGACCAACAAAGACTTTCCAGAATCCAAATATACCCACTCTGTAGGCAGCACAGGCTGCAACAAAAGGAAGGATATGATTTGGAAATTAAGAAGTAAATCAGAATCAGCTAGAGTGTGCAGGTAGAAGATCTGGTGATGAGAACAGCACGGGATCAGTATCCCTCAAACAGAGCTTAAATGGTAACACAGCAGTCAAATTATTGACTATGTAGGTTTGCCTACAAAAATTACCAAGTGCTTTGGTTTGGTTTCCAAGCTGAAGATGTTAACATGATATACCTGGAAATGGCACTTGAGACTGGGATGACAATCACCTAAACATGATAATGGAGATCTACAGCAGATGGAGAGATACACGTTGCCATAGAAACTGTGCAGGAAAAGTGTGTAGGAGTAAAGAATGGCACAGAAAAGCATCTGGGAGAAAGGCCTGAAGAGCTGAACTTAGTCAGCAACTCTTAAGGTTAGATGACACATTAATAAAAACACAGTTGTTTTTCAGCATATAGAGAATCACAAAGGAAAGGAGTCCTAACAGTGAGCTGCAGAACCACTGAAGGCAGCAGTGCCATATTGTGCCATAGTGTGGGGCAGAAAAAGTCTCTAGAGAACGTCTGGAGATGGCCATGAGATGGATGAAAAAGCTGGGAAGCCACTCAACCAGAACCACAGCACATGCTCCCCCTGTGCCTGTTGAGCACACCTGGACCCAGAGGGGTGATAAAAACATATGCATTCTTTGGACTTCTGTCCCAGCAGCAAGCCCATGGGGGGTGATCCAGCCCGGCTCATTCAGAGCCTGCAAACTCTCTCCCCTGCACAGAACCTCTTGGATGGTCCCACAGTGATGCAGGGTTGACTCCTCTATGATGGACTCCCATGTGGCTACATTTCTTGGAGAAACCAGGCCCTAAGCAGACAAATGTGTATTTTTGAATTCCAGAATTCCCTACACAAAGAGCTTGAGTAGGGGTGAGTGATGTAGCAAAAAAGATCTCCTTGAGCTCAGGGAGAGGAGTCACCCAGGGGCTGTTGAGGCAAGGCAGAAAGCAAATCCTCCCATGGTGCAGAAGGACCAGACAGAAGTGACAGGGTTCAGCTGCCGCCTTTTGTGCTAGAACAGCCTGCACTCAGCCACAGTGGCCTTGTGAGCCAACACCCCAAGCTCCCTTTCTGCTCACAAGTTGGAAAGAAAAGGGCAGGGAGGCATCCCTGTGTGGCTTGAGCAAGCAGAGGGTTGGCACTTGGAAAAGACCCAGGACACACATCCAGCTGTCAGCAGCAGCTCCATCACACGGCCAGATTAGAGCCATGCATGCTGAGAAGTGATGCAAGGTCAGGAAAGGGGATTGAAACATGGGGCTCATCAATGGTGTGGCTGTGGAAACATCTCAAATTCTGATTGTAACACAGTTATCTCCTGGTGCTTCTGCTGAGCTACATCTCTGGGACAAGCTTTAGTCTGTGTGGGGAGTTGGAAGTCCTCCAGGACAGTGTAAGTGCTTTGAGGGTTCCGGGCGGTGGGGCTGGGTGGTGGGCAGAACCAGCAGCTGTTGGGGTCTAAAAGATAAAAGACAACATGAGCATGCTGATTTGCTGGTGTGGAGTGGGATGGGGTGGCGTGGGCTTTGCTCTTGTGTGGTGGCTGCAGAGCAGTGTTGCTTCTGACACTTTTGCAGCTCCCTGGCTGCATGATGAGGATGACAGCTCCGAGATGTGGCTCTGCATGCAGAAGCATTAAAGAAAACTTACACAGGCAGCAACTCCAAAGAAGCCTCTCCAGAGGCAGATGCAAGATCCTTCAGTTCTGTTCTTCACTGAGTTCTCAGGGCACAGTCCTTTCCTCAGAGGGTGTCTCGTCTCTCAGAGGGGAAACTACTGGGATTACATTCCCAGTTTCCAGCCAGACCAAGCTTTTGCTGCTGCCCCACTTTCCATTTTCATGTCAGGATTGTGCAGGGTTGAGGTAATGCTGGACTCCAGAGCATGACTCAGTGCAAAGTCACACTGTGTGCTGCTCAAAATGGAGCCAAATGTGAGTGGGCTGTGGACAAGGATGTAAGTAATCACTTACTTTGTAAGTAATGTAAGCTGCTGTCATGTGTGAGTGTGCTACTTTCAGCTGGACCTGAATTACAGCAGGATATGACACATAGGGACTGATAGAGAAGAGCAAGGAAATTAGGGGATGACTGACAGTGATTGAAAAAAGACGTTGACTCCGTAAGACTACAGAAGATCTGATGAACAACTGTTCAAAACAAGAAGAAAGTATTGTGTTTCATACATGTTAAATAGCAAAACCAGAGACCCAGGGACTCAGTCATGCCTCTAAAGCTCCAAAATGTCAACATTCTGTCAAATTACATTCACAGTGTGAAGTACTCTGATGAGTGGAATAGTTTGTCTTACATCTACCTGACCTTACTGGACATTTTCACCTATGGCCGGGAGAATACAGCCTTGTGCTCAATATGTTGAAGGAGAAAGGCTGTTTATTTTAACCAAATTTCCTTACTTGTTCTTGTGTCATGGAATCTACAGTTTTAGTAGGTAGGTATCGTTTATACTTAGTAAGAATAGGAAGTTCTTTCCTGTTATCCAGAAGAGACCAGAAACATTGTTTCCCAGGCTATTAATACAGTATCAGTTTCCTTGAGAAAGAATTTAACCTCAAAAACAATTGTACAATTAAAAAGTGCTGATACAAAGCTCTATCAGTGACGTTACTTTTCTGTCATTTTCTCATTGCCTGGCAGCTCCCCCAGTTCAGCAATGATATGAAAAGTTGCACTTCTCATGCAGTAAAGGCAGGCTGGCTTTCCTTTCCCAGGATTGATGCCATTCCCCCATATGCCTGTAGAGGATGCAGTTCCCTTAGCAGACAGGAGCAGTAATAGTTTTGTCTTCTGTGGCCCAGCTACTAGAGGCAGACCCAGATTTAAGACTGTTCGGCTTGTTCTCATCCTAAAATACTAAGCCAGGAAAAAAAAAACTGAATTAGACTAACAAGAAAGTGATAAAAACCTCGTATCATTATATATATATATATATATTAAATTTTCACTTTCATTTTAAGCATGCAGGCGATGAAAATGATGCAGAAATTCAGAGCTTTTACTCTTTGAACCTTGTTCTGAAGGTGGTCTGAAGACACAATAATCATCTGAAGAAATGCTAAATGTGTTAATTTGGTTTAAACTGAAAGAGAATGGGTTTAGATTAGATATTAGAAATAAATTATTGCCTGAGACAGTAGTGAGGCACTGGCACAGGTTGCCCAGAGAAGCTGTGGATGTCCCATCCCTGAAAGTGTCCAAGGCCAGGCTGGAGTTTTGAGCAACCTGATCTAATGGAAAGTGTCCCTGCCCATGGCAGTGGAGTGGAATAAGATATCTTTAAGGTTGCCTCAAACACAGGCCATTCTATGATTCTATACATAGCCAGACTACAGACTTTGAAAGAAATAAACAAGGGTTGTTTTAGTGTTGATCAGATCCTGGGAAGTTTCCTGAAATTAACAGAATGATTAGTTGTGGTAAATTTGCTTGAGCTATGATAAAATACAACCTACTTCAGCTAGTATCCATATTTGGGGCTACAAGGATTTGATTTGACGAATGTCAATAAACATTTGTTATCCTATTCATGTGTTCCTCCTCCAGATCTGCAGCTCTTCCTCATCTCCTCCTCCAGACCTAGGAATCCCAGGCAGTGGTGAGGCTCGGGCTGGCTGTGGAGCCCCAGGACTCATCCTCTGCTGCTCTCCCAAGGGCCAGGGAGAAATCCAGGTCCTTTTGAGCCACTAAATTGTAACCAGGGAAGGAGACTGAGAGCAGTGAACTGAGCACAAGCTGTAATTAGTAACATCCTAAACTAAAGAGAAAAGGCAGCTCAAACTGGGTAAGCTCTTAGCAAACGTGGTTTAGCTGTCAGCCTTTCTGTGCTATTCAGCATTTTGTCAATGCCATCTTACGAGAGCCTCTGGTATTGCACATGCAGCACCTTTGTTAAGATACAAAAGCAAATGCATAGGGGGAGCAAACATGAGTTTACCATGCTCAGGGACCAAATACTGAGGGGCTGAGAAATATGCACTAAGGACTGCTGGCCTGTCTGGGGTGTTGGAAATGTTCTGGAGGAACATCGTACTGACCACCTGTGATTGTTACAAAGGTCAGATACGGGTGAAGCTGTGTCTCTGCTGGGACTTGGTGTCCTTGAGCAAAAGGGAAATAAAACACACAAGTGGAACTCCTGCCTGAGTTGCTTTTGCTTCAAATTTTCCCAGGAAAATTTCAGGGTTACTGGCATACATTAAGATGCCATGCAATTACATATTTTCAATTAAAATTTGAAGGGATTGGCAGAGCAGGATGCAATGTGTTTGGAGAGCAAGAGTGCAGTTCTGGCCAAAATTTTCTTTGACATATTACTTTGCTGGTCTGCTCACCTGTAGGGTCCCAGAAAAAAAAAAAAATGCAGGAAAAAAGCCCTTTTTTTTTTGCCTGCCGTGACAAGCATGCTCCTGTAAAGGTAGAAGTGGTGAATTTTGTGTCTGTGCACTGGTAGTATCTCATGTCCCTTTAAGAGAGATTCTAGGCATAGATGCAACAGGCAGTACACAGTGATCTGTTGGAGGAGTCTGTTTGTGTGCTTGGCAGGGAGGGAGGGATACGTGGTAATTTAGAACCAGATTAAAGTTTATAAATATATATTAAAGACACAATGCTCATAATGTGTTGTCATCATTTGATGGCCAAAGGCAAAGGTGTTTTGAATGTCACTGGGAAAATGGAAACATGCTGGTAGGAGGTAGGAAGGCCAGGGCAGCTTTCATGGGGTAAAAAGCTGTTATCAGAGGGGTGCTGTAAGTAAATAAACTACTTGTCTGAAATGTTTTCCTTTAAATGTTTGCTTCTATGTATGATTCTCACATAGGGAATTTTTAGCATCTTTTGCTACACATCTGTTTACAGTATTATAAGTGTATAATAAGAGCTGGAGAGTGGAGGAGGAAGTTTGGATGAGATGAGGATTGGCCTCTAACAACAGTCATGTCTGGTTCTGCCTTTCTCTTCTTCATGTGCAGATTGATTATAGTCAGAATGAGGATCCTTTGCCCCTGATTTTAAGAAATAATGCAGCTGCAGTCAGTGAAGCTGTGGTTGGCCAAAAGCCATGCCTGGCCTGAAAGATTTCACAGATACAGACCAATCTCTCCCAGTTAGATAAGCTGGCATTCCATGAAAGAAAAATGCAGCAATTGCAGGAAGAACAGGAGGAAAAAAATGTGTTTCCTCTCAAGGCCATGTCATGGCATTGCTCAGTGCATGAAGTGCTGGGTTTGACCCTGCTCTGTGGGTCTCAAGCAAGATTCCAGCTGTCACATCCCTTCTTGTGTATGCCACAGCTTGGATCCCTCACTTCTCTCAGCCCTCTCTTATTTTGCAGGAGAATTCCTGTAGCCCTTGTGTGGGAAGATGACTGCAGGTAAGACGATAACTGTATGGAAATCATAGTGGAAAATATGGTTGCTACTCCCTGGATGTGATGTGGTGAGCATCCCCGACCTCCCACACACAGTCTAAGGAGGACTAAACAAAAGGTTGGCGGGGAGTGGAGACACTGCAGCCAGGCTCTGGCAAAACCCTTGCAGAGGAGGTATTTTCTAGCTGATAATCCACACAGCAGCTGAAAACCAAGTGAGATAAAGGAAGATATCCCACTGTTGATTCAGCATCCTTGGCAAAATCACTCTCCTTGGACTGAAACATATCTCCATCCAAAGGTTATCGCTGCTTCTATCATGATCCTCACCCAAAGGTATAAGCACCCCTCACTGAGATGTATGACTAAAGACACTCAAGCTTCACCTGAAAGTGAAGGCATAGTGAAAAAGTTATATAAGGTAGGAATATAAAGAAAAGAATATGGAAGTATGTAAGCTAAGAAATGGTGACAAGTTAGGGAAGACTCCACTGTAACTTCTGGGATCAGCGGTGGGTGGACCTGCCTTCTCCCCTCAGGGACGCCTATAGGGCAACAAGTGTACTATGTGAGCGCTCAGTGATCATCTCGACCTAACTTTTGTTTGGGATTACAGCTTGTTCGTATGTCGCTTTGGATTCCTGTACTGCTTTGTACACGCTTTTGCGGTCAGATACTACCACCGGCAATCCTCGACCCTTAACCTGCCACAATTTTATTGTTATTCCGTAACCTGCTAACGCGAGTCCTCCCAGAGCGCAGACAGCCTAACCAATTATGAACGCTTTGAGGAAATCTCCCATTTTTCACGCGACCCGCGAGTTTCGGACGATTCCGAAGGTTTGCGAGCGCTGCCCGCACTAAAGATGGCGGCGGCGCTGACCCGGAAGGGGCGGTGGGGCCGGGCCGGGTGAGGGAACGGGAGGGCGGGATCGCCCATCCCGGCGCGGCCGTGCGGGAGCCCGGCCAGCCCAGCGCGGCCAGCCCGGCCCAGCCGAGCGGGGCGCGGGGGTGCCGGCGGCCGCCGCCATCGCAGCTCGCATGGGGCGGGCTCGCTCCGTGCGCCGGGGCCGGGGGCGCCGCTGAGGGGCGGGAGCCGCGGCGCCATGCAGGGCGCGGACCCGGCGGCGGCCATGAAGGGGCCAGAGGGCGAGGGCAAGACGGAGCCGCTGCCGGCGGCGGCGGGGCAGAGCGGCGGCAGCAGGAGCGGCGGCGGCCGCGGCGGCAACAAGGGCTGGCAGTACAGGTGGGCGTGAGGCGCGGTGAGGGGTGGCGGGCCCGGAGCTGCCCCAGCGCGGGCGGGCGCCGTGGCTGCCCCGGCTGCAGCAGCGCTGGAAGCCCGGCGGCACCGCCGGGGTGCGGCACGGGGGGCACGGCTCCCTCTGCCCCTGTGCCCACCGTCCCTGTGGTGCCCGCGGGCGGGCGGCTCCCGTTCTCCATCAGCACAAAGCTGCCGGGAATGATGTGCCTTTGCTCCTGCCTTTCAGATCCTCTTTTCCCCTCGCGGAACGTGGAGACCTGTTTAAAGTTGGTGGAGGCGCTTTCCAGCCTTTCCAAAAAAAAAAACAAACCAAAAATCCAAAAGACAACCAAACAAACTTTGTGACGAGTTTTAGATCTTTTTAAAGAACTTAATGGCAGTCATTAATTTTTTTTTATTGATGCTTTCTCTTAGTTGCTGGTAGCAAAACTGAGTGTGCACGGAGTTTCAGTCTTATCTAACTTGTTTTAAGAAAGGCTGTGCTTAGCATAAACCGCGGTGGTCCCTGAGGTTCAGCAAGTCAGCGGAGGGGAGCAGAAACAGCCGGAGAAACTGAGCACACGGCATTAGTTTGAATTATTTGTCTGTGTGTTCGGGAGACTTGAGGGTTTCCATATGCTTTTCTTCTGCTGTGCTTTCTGTTTGAACACATTCCCACTCACACGCTGGTAGCGGGCTCTACAGCATCACTGGAGAGATTTCCGAATCCCTGCTCCTGGGTCTCTCCTCCTTGGCTGGAGTTCTGCCATGTTGCTGTTGAAAATGCTGCTGTTCTGTGAAGTTTGCACACTTCTCCTTCAAATGGAGACTCTCCAGAGCCGTCATCTGGCAGCCCAGAAGGACTGGCTTGCTGTTTCCCGCAGAGCCGGAGCGTGCTACAGGCGGGCGGAGGGGCAGGGGATGACCCCGGGACACGAGCACCCAGGCCCGGGATGTGCAGGCACCGAGCGCCCTGCTGCTTTTAATAGGGAGTGAACAGCGCGGTCATCGCTGAGAATCTGGGTCATGAGTATTTCACTTTTCTGGTGACTAGTGCCGGAAGGAGAAGTGGTGATTTCAGGGTGACTATTGCAGGCTGTTAAGTCGGGAAAAGCTAATTGTCAGCTATTGGCTGTTTTAACCACTGTTTCCAGTTGCTTTTAAACTCTGGATTCAAGTAGAACTGAATTTTCTAATGAAAATTGCTATTACTGTAACTTACTATCCCTGTTTCACTGTGAAACACAAGAGTTAGTTTATGCAATCAAAATGGAAATGTTTTATATTTTTATGTAGAAGTGAAGGGATGAGATGCCTGATTTACCTGGATGTCTCTTTAGATATACTGTCTTGATGGTGGTGGTCACTGGTCAGCACTATACAGTGAAATTCCACTTTTTAAAATTAAAAAGGGAGCTGTCCTTTTCCTTGTAGCTATCAATACCTTGTTTAATTTGCTTTAAAACTTCTCTGCATTTTTTTTTTTTTTTTAAATTCTAGATCATTTGGAGAAATTTAGTGTACTAATTCTATTATCGAGGACACTTGAGATACCTCACTGTTAATCTCTGCTGTGTTTGGGATCAATTATTTACTCCTACATTTGTCTCTATATCTAATTACCCTTAAAATATCACCTTTCCCCTCTGTCTCCCTAGAAAGCCCTCCTGAATGAGATGCTCCAGCTTAGTTTTCACTTTGTGAATTACTTCTGTGCTAAAATGTATTTGACGAAAGACAAACTCCCCAATGATAAATCAGTGTCTAACATACGGGTATTAGAAACAGATTTTCTGGGAAATTTTGGTGAAAGTTTGATATTTAGCTTTCATAACACAGTTTGAGCAATGTGTGGTCTCACAGATTGGCAGGAGTAGGGTACTGAGGTACTCGCTCTCAGTAGACCACATCTGGTGTAGAAGTTTAGCTCACTGTTTGGTGAAGCAACTGCTCAAAACAGCTGTAGCAGAGTTGTCAGACAGTGGGACAACAGGTACTTGATACTCAAATGCTCCAAGTGGGGAATTAAGACCATGGATAAAAAATAAACTTCGAGGACTGCTGGAACCTGAAGTAATAAAAACTGAATCTCTCAAAGAGGTGCAAGTTCACACATACTTGGCATAAATTAAGTATCTAGAAAATAAAAAATGAAGTAGGAAGTATGACTTTATATTTCTGTAGGGGAATAATAGGGAGATTTTTAAACAGCTGTGATAGAGTTAGATCATATATTTCTGGTATTGGAGAAGAGACAACCAGAGACTGCCAGACACTTCAGATGATGTGGAGATAAAGCTGAGTGTCCTGTCAAACCTCCTGCTTGAGGCCTGTGAATTGGTGAGTTTAGGCAGCCAGTATAGCAGTGCCTCTTCTGGAATTTGTAAGGGTTTTGTTTCTTCTGAGGGTAGGAAAATGATTATTTTTTTAATTATTATTATTTTACTTATTAGAAGTTAAGAGTTCTTGAGAAACTGCTCTTCTAGCCATCTGACAGGAATTCTTGTTTTCTTGTGAATATATGATCAGGTCAGAGTGTGTCTGAGAATGACCAACCATTGGTTTCATTTTCCTCACTGGGGTCAGGAACAGCCTGAGAGTTAACTTGCAGAGAGAGCCTAACAGGCTGTGCTGCACACTGAATTCTTTAACCCTGTCTTCATTTAGAGAAACAATTACCAGGATGTAAGACATCAATAACTTCAGATTATTAAAATATTACTTGATAAAGTGGTTTAAGATTATAATATTTTCTTTATTTTTAGCAGTAACCAAGTTGTGAAGTAAGTACGGCCTCATCCATAGAAAGACTTACTTGCACTCAGCAATTCTGCCTTACCTTATGACCATCTTCATTTGGTTTTTGCTTTGCTCTGGGTTAAATGAACAAGAGTGCTTTCAAAGCAGTGAGAGAAAGGAGACAGGTTGGGCTGGTACTTCTGTGACATGTGATTTGTAGTCATTCAAATAACATAGAAATTTCACATCCAGAAAGCAGAATCTCTGTCTATGAGCTGAATGGAGAGCTGATCAGAACATGCCAGAGAAGTGTAACAAGTTCTGCCAGCTTGGCTTGAGGGGCTTTCAGATAATTTTGAGAGAAGTGAGTGGCAATCACTGGTTCTTATTTATCTACAAAATGAAATGTTCAAAGCACTGTGGTTGACTAGAGAAACAAGATTGTCTTTTCCAGTTGGATACGTGCTAATATGCTGTCCTCTGATGGTTTTTTTAGTGGTTCTGCTCTCAAATGCGCAGATCTATTCTGCTAATAAAAGTATCCCCAGCATTTCTTCCCCCGTCATTAGAAATACAGGTAAAATGTTCATGTATTTCCCAAATGACTGCTGGTTTTGAAGCTTACAAGTTATATTTCAAAACCTATTTGCTTTTTCACTTCTGCTTGTATTTTTGTAGATAGCTGCCTTTGTTCATTATTTCTCAAGTGGTTTTAGCATCTGTTCACTACAGATTTAGCCATGTATAGTTATAAATTGTGTCTTTTGCTCTTTGTTTAAGGAAGTGAGTTACCTTTTGTTAGTTTTTCCTGAGAGTTTACCTGAGTGCTGCAGGGTTATTCACAGTTGTCAGTTAGTAGAGAAAACCATTTAGATGAAATTAGCTTCAGGGAGTAAACTTCCTAGACTGATAGTATATATATATATGTATATATATTTATATATTATTACATATATATTTTTTTGTGACAATGGCCAGTAAGGGAGTTCCTCATTGTGGGTGGCTTCTGCTTGTCATTAATTAGCTTATTAAGACAGATTCTCTTGTAGAATTACTCCATGTGGCTTTGGGCTGGAGTAGGAGGCTAAGAAGAGCAGAGAGAGACTTGCCAGAGGGTCACACTAAATGTTATTGGCATTGAATGCAAATGGATAACAAAGTGAAATGGTTACCAGTCTTCTTTTGTGGGTTTTAGAGCTTTTCCAGTTGATACTATGCAAGCGTCTTCATAAATACTAAAAAAGGGGAGTAAACAGTTACTGACCTTAATTCAGTGTTCTGTGTTTGAGTCCAGTCCAGTTTGAGTTCAGTCCAGCATGTGACAATGTACCAGGAGAACTGGTAACTGGAACAAGTGAATATATTTCAATTCTGCATTTTGAGATCATCATGAACACTTTTTCATAAAATCATCCAGTAGGAAATGTGTTTTAAAGGCAATGCTCGTTTCTAAGTTTGATCCCAGTTGACGCTGAGGATGACTAACAATGCTTTGCACTTCAAACACGTAAAAGCAAAGCATGTGAAACTGAGCTAAGCTGTGGAAGCTCTTGATTTTCATTTGTGCTATCTTGCATCATCTAATGACAGTAGTAATTAGTGATGATCTAATTAGTAGTAGTAAAAGGAAGTGTCTTGAAACTGATACAATACTGTCCTTGTGTTGTGGGTGTCCCAATGTCACTCTTAGTTGCAAGATGTACTGAGTGTTCCTAGTTTCTCTGGTTCTGGTCACATTCCAAGAAGTGTTTGATCTTGGGAGGATAAATTTCATCTGTTTGGTCTTTAAAGCTGGAACCAGCTTGGTATGAACAGGTACAGGAGGTGATGGCAGCTCAGTGTTCAACAACATTTGCTGACCTCTCCCTTGCTGGTCTTCTGTTCTTGTCTGGGAAATCCTTGCTTAGGCTGCAGTAGGGTTGTGTGAGCTGACCTAATCAACTGGCACCTCAGTATAGGCCAGAATTTAAGCTACACTCTGTTGCTTGCTAAGTAGGAGAAATGTCCCAAGCTTTCATGTAAATGTTAGTGTCATCCTAGGACAGTTCTCTCTAACACTGGTACTTCTAGTGCTTCCTTTCCATTACCCACCTCCCTTGTTCTGGATTTTCTTTTTGCATTGCTTGAAACAAAATTCTTCGGGATTCTAGCTGGAATTCATGTATATTTCCTGGAATCAATAAGTGTAACTCCCTTCTTTGTGGTGCACAGCTGCAGAGGGAGGGAGAAGCTATAATTTTGTGGTGTCACTCCCAGGTGGGAGGTCTGGCAAGGGCTACTCTTGTTTTGATTTTCCTCTGCTCTTGCAGATCACCTCACTTCCTCAGTGTCCCGCTGTTGTAAGAACCTGCTGGTGCTGTCACATTGAGGGGCCAGCTCCCAAGGGAGCTGGAGGTGTACCGGCATTGTCTGGATTGGCTGGTGGCTCTGATGCCAAGCCTGTGTCAAAGTGAGTCCTGGCCTTCCTTGCTTCTGTTTCTGGAGATGAGTGGAGATACCTCAGCACTGCGGGACCTTCATAAAGCCCATGCTGCTCATTTTCTGACTTGCTGCTGGTCTTTTGAGGTGTGATTTGGAGTGCTGAACAGATGATTTTTCTCTAGCGGTTGCTGTGAAATCCAGAATTTATTTCTGTAATTTTATATGTTCCTTTTATTACTAAAAATCAGATCAGGAGTGTTGTCACATTTGCTTGATATGCTGGAGGGAACTGGCTGAAAAACCTGGTGCCTGAATTTCTCTATCCTCATTTGACTTTTTGTTTAAAGAGTATATCATGCTCCTAACACTAATTTAGAAATTCTGCACTTCACATAATTTGCTCATTAGAATAGACAAGAAGCTCATATTTAAAATGATCAGCCAGTTACATCCATCTCAGGATTAATTCTATATAATTAAAATATTAAGGTCATCTTTTACCAAACTGATTTTACAGTTGCTAAAGCCCCAGGCACTTCTCAAAAGGCAGGTGAGCCCTTCATGTTCACACATGTATTTAAACTTGGAAAATTGGTGTTGGAGCAGATGTGTCATAAATTAAGAGAAGTAAATCTTTCTATGAGGGGTAGTGAGTGGATACAGTTGGGGAAACAGGTTTGGGTAATTTAAACAGGAGCTACATGTTGACTGATGTTCTGGTAGGGAATGTGAGCCCAGTTCCTGAGCCAGGTGACAAGGTCTGGGTTTCCTTCTCCAGCCCTGTGGCTCTTCAGTGGGTGACTGTCAAGAGCACTGTCCCTCTCTTGGTTCTCAGAGCCTCTCCATGTTGGACAGACAGGGGTGTCACATGTGGGAGTTGCTTATGTTCATAGAGGCACGTTCTCTTAGAGTTCAAATTAAGCTAAAATGAAGATGCACCAATTTTTGGGTAGCATCTGAATATCAAGTTGTGTTGTTCACGGACTAGATTTCTGAAGGAGTTGATGGCTGTTAAAAATGTCTTTCTGTCACTAAGTGCAAAGAGTATTTTTCAATTTCACCTTTTCTAATGTAATTATGTAGCAGAGATTAATTAACTGGAGTACAACATTAACTTCCTCCTGTGCCACACACATTCTCTCCCCAGAGAGAAGATGAAAAACAAGCTGTATGTGCCTGACCTAATCACATCGCTTGATGCAGAAGCCGAAAGCACCAGCTGCTGCTGTTATGTTATCCTGGGAAGGTTCCTGTGCTGTACTCATCTTACTGTGAAAATTAAGGCACAAGTGCAGTGGCCCCTGTTTACTTACAGACCTTGCCTTGACGTGCCCTCTGATCACCTGCCAGTGCTGATGAATTCTTGTAGGGGATCGCTGCCTGCTGGCAATGCTGCCAGACAACTTTCTTCTTAGGGTCCTTTCAAAGCTTGTACCTTTTCAGATTTTCTGTTGTCTGTGCTCAATGCTGAAATGGGAGGGGAGGTCAGGCTGAAGTTGGGTAGGAGAAATGCTGTTCCTTCATGTGTTTTAAGCTGCCAGTCTTGTATTTGACAGTCTGCTTTGGAGCTTTTTGCTGTGGGTAAGCATTTTTTGTTTTTTGCTTTCAGTTGTGAATTCCAGAGTTTTCAAGGAGGCTGTAAGTCTTTAAAATATTGGTTAATGTTTAGGTATTGTCAAATTAGTTTCCCAAAGAGCCTGTTTTGCACTGAGAAAGTTGGTTACTTTCGTTGCATGGAGATGTATTAGAAAACAAGAGATTTGCTGGGCAGAACTGCATGATGCTGTATAAAGGAGCTGATTTCTGACCCTGGCTCTGACTTCCTTTGTGGTAATAGTCATATATTATTCAAAATGGTTTTCCCTGGTGATCACAATGCTCCTCTTTTTCTTGGAGGATTGTTTTTGGAACATTTGGCTCTGATTTTGCAAAACTTTTGCAGTGTCACAGTTACAGCTGAAATCAGCAGAAGTCATGATTTGAATGTACGAATGAAATAAAATAAAAATTGGACTGCATTTGTTGCAAAATTAGAGAGGCAGAAAATTCATTGTGCCCAGTATCCAAATGAAAAGATAATGTTTTTGTCCTCTTACTGTTCAGTACACAATTCCTTCATAAATGTCCATAGCGAGCACAAGAAAACTACGAGGGGACTCATTATTAGAGCATGAGTGCCAAATGAATAATACCTCATACTCATTGCACGAGGAGAAGGAGCACTTTTGAATAATTCCTTGTCTGGGAATCACTGGTCCCTTAAAGCACCAAACAAAAAAGTAGCCTTGCTCTTTTATATATGGTCATAGTCATAGGTGGTTAATGTGTGTGCTTTCTTATTTAGAGTTTAAATCTTCCTGGTGTCTTATACCTCAATTGTAATGTCAAAGTGTTTTTGCTTAATTTCTCTGTGTTCAAGATTTATAGAATAATTTGGGTTGAGATAGGCTTCTGGGAAATCTCTAATCCGCCTCCTCCTTTGAGCTTCCTGCTCAAAGCTTCAGAGTTAGATGATGTTGTTCAGGGCTGCTGAATTGCACCACTTATAATTGTTTGCTAGCTAGACTTTAAACTACTGGCTATTGCTTCTTGAGTCTGCTGGTCCACACAGACTTTTGCATGTATTTATTAGTATTTAGATAACATCAATTGACATATAGCCTATTTAAGTGTATTCTTACTTACTTGAAAAGTGATAGTAATTATTATCCTCAGTATTTAACCTGAAATGTTGCAAATAATATTTCAAAAATAATTACGAAGGAAGAGGCTCATCTGAGGTAGCTGATCAATGCATTTACCTTCAATTTCAGTGTTTTATTGCTGCAGAGTCCAGAATGGCAATGTGTAATTGTTAATATAATCTTTTAAAAATATAACCATAAATACTCAGATCTCAAAAACTGCAAGGGCATATCTGCATATTTCTGGTAGGATAAGAGCTACTAGACTAGAAGGAGAGAAGAATACCTTGGGATGGAACTTGTAGTAAGCTTAACCATGTTGAATTGTGCCAAGGAATAACTGAACAATACAGAGGTTTGCTTCACCAGTCTCTGTGGATGGTGCTTACCTGCATCCACTGCTTTCCCAGGTATCATAGGCAGCAGATTGTCCCAAACTGCAAAGATGCTCATCCATCAGTGTTTGCTTTGTATATGTTATATCAGTACTGATCATTGGGCAGAGCAGCTTTAATTTGACTGCTTGGAACTTTCTGAAACTAGGTTTGGAGAGAGTTTTGGGTTTTGTTAATTGTAATGTGTGAGATTGTGCATTATGGTGTGCTGATATAAACTGGTAACATAAATGGTAGCAAAGCTGCAGGCAACCTCTCCAGAGGCATTAAGAGGAAAGCTCAGACTTTTTTGAGTCCTTGTTTTTTGTATGCTTCAGCTCTAAAACGGTGCTGGCTAAATCTATAGTTTGTTTTCCACTGATACCATTGCAGCAAAATCTGCTGGGTTGGCTACTGACTCTTGGGTGCAGCTTCAGTTCTGTTCTGCTGACGCAAATCCACAAATAAATTGTCCATGAGTGGAGTTCTTGCTGACTTGAGGTGTTCACCTGTGTGTGAGACAAATTGCTGAGCTGAATGTCACTGCAATTTTTTCTAGGCAGATATATTGTGAGAGTTAGAGAGCTCTGTAAATTATAAAGTAACTAAATAATCAGTTTTATAGTCATTATGTGAGAACAGTGTTTTGCTACTTATTAATTAAATATTGCCTTCTACTTGCTACGATGCAAAAGCATTACAGTAGTTTCATTTGCATGTGATTGACCTGTGCCATTAATGCTGTAAAGAGGAGAATGGAATACAAATTTAGTTAAGATGGTTTAAAAAACCAACCTGTTAGCTTGATTGTGAACTAGTACCAATAGAACTTGAGGTGCCAGCACAACTGTTGTGTTGAGAGCAAGGGTTGGGGGCAGTGGGCAGTGGAAGAGCTCCTTACCCCAGGGGTTGGGAGGCTGGGCTGCATTATGCTGGAATCATGGACAGCTGATGGCTCATTTTGGTTCTGCCACACCTTTTCTTTGTGTCAACCCCGTTCTGCTCTTCCAATGCTTGTCTGTACTCCCAAAGATTTACAGGAGTGCATGTGAAGAGAAGATTTTCTGTCTAATGAGGGTGTGTGTGTTGCTGGCATACTTGGAGCCAAGGGGTGTTCTTCAGTATCCTCTGGATGTTCTTGTCATGATGTTGGACCTCTTTTCCTTGCACTTGTTTTTGGATAATTGAGTAGTCAAACACATGAGCTGAAGAGCAGGAGCTTTGCTGTCACTTCACAGCTGACTCTAGAGCACTCCTGGTGAGTTGCAAAGCAAGGATAGTTTTTTTACTTTCTTTCTTCCAAAAGCTGCTTGGAAAAGGAGAGGTGATTGATTGATGCTACTGCCTTACCTGGTTGGGTTTACTGGGAAACCTGCTCCTGCACCACAGAGCTGTGGAGTTGGAGTGTGCTTAACTTGGTGCTGGTTTCTTGCAGTTGGAGAAGGTATGCCCAAAGTGTTCTATGCTGACATAGCTATTTGGATTTTTTTTCCCCCTTTCTCTTCTCCACTGCCTGCCCTCGATGTAAGGAAAGGGGAATCTGCACTGTACATAAGCACTTTGCAGAGCCCAGTGAGGAAAAAGCAAGCCATTGCCAAGAGTGAACCTGTGGGCAAATAGAAATGAACAAGTTCAGTGAAAAGGGTCAGTGCTTTTTCCAAACTGTATAGTTAAAATCTCTCATTGTTTTGCTCTGTTACAATCCTCATTTCTTTATTTCATTTTCTTTTATACTCTGCTAGCTTTTAATATGAAGAGTCTCTTTCACCGGGGTTTTATATCTTGCTGTGAGCTCAGTAGAAAGGAGCATCTTCCCTTGGCCAGAGACTGAAGGCACTGTCATAACAGTGCTTGTGGCAGCTCTGGAGGCTGGATCCCCCTTCAGGAGCCCTCCCTGACATCTTTGTGGGCTCCAGACTCCTGGTCATCCTTCCTGCTGGCAGCAAATCCACACATAGTCAGCCTCCACTTGAAGTCAGGCCTTACACAAGTCAGTGGGGAAGCCTTTGGCCGCTGCGTTTGCTCTTCAGACAGCTGTTGGGTCTTCAGAGACTTGGCTGCTCAAAGCATCCCACATGGTGCTGGGTCCCAGCAAAATTAAAATCATCTGAAGGGCAGCCTTGGAACTGTTCTGTAACTGCTTTCCCGACGGGTGTAGGTTTTGTGCTGCTGCTATGTTTTTTTCCTGTGGGGCTTTCATGGAAACCTACACAGGAGGGGGTATGAAAAAAGGTTGGTGAAGCCATTTGCTTTGCTACTGCTTCTCAGAGAAAATGTTGGCCCAGCACTTGTCAGGTGTGAGCCTGGGTGTCTTGGCAGAAGCTCCTGAAAGACGTCATTATGGGACTACTGTTCCTCAGTATCTGCGTCCAAAGCTCGGGTGCTGCACGTAAACAGGATACAGGGGAATTTAGCCTGATTGTCACTGTCTTCTTTCTTCCCTAGGACAGGAGACCACCCTGCAAGGCCCAAGCAGCAGTTGCAGTTTAGGAAAGGACAAGTAAAACTAGAGAAGGATAAATAAGCTAACAGTGAGACTTTGTGAATCTTTTATTCCTATTATATTTTTTTTATAGCACATAAATATGTAGAAATCTGGCTTATGGCAAACATCTTTGATGTAAGGGAGGGATAATTTTGTGGGAAGGATATGAACCAATGTGTAATTGTTCTCAGATGTCTGTCATTTGCTTCTAAGGACAGTTTCAGTCCTTCTCACAGTATTTATAAACTAAAACATTGTGATAAGTGGACAGGCAAGTTCAAAGGTGTTCAGCCTTTGAGAGAAAACCACAGGTTTTGGGAGGTGGTAGATGTTGCTGGGCTGGAGTTTAGATGTTGTATCGTGTTCTGCATAATTTTTTTCTAGATTGTGATTTGTACAATATCCTCACTTAAAGTAGTCTAGCAAAAGTTAAAATCAAATTTTTTTTTTCATGTCCTTAAGACTGTGATCTGTCTGTTGCAACATTTCCTTTCTTTGACAGGACATGTGAATTTCGACAGAAATAGGGCCTTTAGGGATTGTTGACTCACTGTTGCTGAGCTGTTGCTATTCCTCTGACAATCTGAGACTGTGGTGAGCATTTTAAATAGCACCAACAGCATCTTGGCTATGGAAAGACACACGTACCCATAGGTACATGTACGTGCATGTAGGCAGCAGTGTGAATGCAAAGGGATTCTGAAAATCTTGAAGGATCCCAAGGTAGCCAGCCCTCACTGTCAGTGTTAAGTTGTTCAGTGTTTTGTGTCAAGTTCACTTCTGAAATCTGTTTTCTAGAAGTCAAAAACCCCTATGTCAGAAAATTTGCAGGCTTTTGAAGTACACTGGTGACTTTGAGACAGGTTTTGCCAGCAGTGTTTCCAATGAAACAACATTAGGGGCTTACTCATATTTTATGAGCTGTGGTTATCTGTGAGCAGAGCCAGTGCTTGAACCTCAACCTCTTGTTCTCAAAGTCTACCATTTTATAAGCTTTCTGTAGTGCTCTGTAGATGGCTGTCATTTGGCTGTCAGCTCCATACTAGTGAAATGTTACTGGGTTTTCTTTGGGCTGGGTGTGTTTTTGCATTTTTTTTTGTTAACTGCCCTGCCTTATATCACTGCTTTAGCAACAGCAAATATCTTGGTTTAACTCATGCTGTGGAGGCACTAATCTTAAAATTCTTGAAGAAATGCTTTAGTTACAATCCCTGGCCTTGCTCATAAATAATACTGAGAACATTTTTCTGTATTCATACATGCAGAAGAAGATTAGGAGGTTAACTGTAGTTCTGTCATGGGTTTATGTACAGTTAGAGAATTTACTTTTTTGTGAGCTGCAATTTGCAGAGTGGGTTTAGATTTCTTTAGTGTATATAATTTTCACTTATTTAAAAATAAGCCTTAGTTCAAATGTTGAAATACTAGTTCTTAGTCACTTCCTCAGACTTCCATGGAGCACTGTTCTCAAAGCCTTTCAGCTGAACCCTCCAGGACTGATGAGCTTAGAGATAGAAATTATTGAAGAGGAGGCATTTGGAGATGTTTGGGTCTAGACAAGGTGAAAATCCAAGTGGAAAAGACCATGCAGATGATGGCAAATGTGATGGTCATTGGATGTGGAGCTACATCACCAGAATCATGCACTCCCTTCTACAGTGCCTTTTTTTTTTGCATGACAAAATCATCTATTTTATTTGTCACACCCAGAAAAAACCCCAGAGGTCAAATTATTTTAATCAAAGGCTATTTAATTTACCCTTGTCATATGAATGCACTTCCATATACATAGTCCTTCATCCACATAGTCCTGCTGCATTCAGTGCAGTCTGAACTTACCTTCCTGATTTTCTTGTGTTCTGTTAAAGGTACCTGTGGTTTAGGCATATTACTTAATGGGTGTGCAGTGGCTGTAGCCTGAATGTGCAGGGCTATGTACAGTGTCTCACTGAAAAGCAAGGGCGTAGCTTGCATTTACTAGAGCTGAAAAACAATTAGCTGTGACTAGGGACAATTTTCAGATGATTAAAACCCAAGCTCATGCATTTTTATGACTATGCAATCTCATAATTTTCAGCTAAATTAAGACAGTGAGCAAGTCTAAACTGTACTTCCCTTGTATGCCAATAATAACAAATGAGAGGCGTCTGCAGAGGATGAGTTTGATTATGTCTCCTTTAGCTTCTCTGTACATTTAAAATATACGACACCCTCTGCTCTCCTTGGTTTTATTTTTATCTGTAGTACCACTTAATGAGCTATTAGAAATTAAATTCCTAGATAGTCCTGCTGGCTGCTCTCCATTGCAGGATATTACTGTAATACTAATGGCTGCTGTAATAGCTAGGACACATATTTTTGCTTTTAAAAGTAACATTAAAAATCAGCAGCTTGTTTTTTTTCGTCAAAAAATGTACATTCTTGTATCTCTTGGCTTGTGTTGTATCACTTAATGTCTGTGATTTACTCTGTGGCTGTTTTCATTACTGTCACCCTAAATAGCTTCCTTTGAGATGAAACAGTGTAACATGTTATATTTATCAAATTGTCAGATATCTAATTAATATGGTGATAGTGTCTATAAATGAGGTGCAGACAGCAGCTTCAGCTGTTATTTGGAATTTTCCCCAGTACTTAGCCCAACTCTATTTGCAACCAAAACCCACTAATGGAGATGATCCCTTGTCTCTCATAGTCCTATTTTCCCCACTTTTCCCCTTTTGCTGACATGGGGCTACTTTGTCCATTTAACAACCAAGACAGGTTGCTTCTGCTCCAATGGACTCTGAATAATTTCATTTCATCTTCAACGTACTACAGCATACAGAAATTTTAATTTAAAATTTAAGTAAGATTAAAGACAAATTTATTTTGAAGAAGCAAATACTGTCTCATATTTGGGTCATTGTTTCAATTCTTCTTTGTAATAATAGGAACTTTTTTCTCATGTTGGATCTGGAATTGTCTATCAAGAGTATGTTCTTCAGTGTAGGATTATGACCTACTGTGAGGTGAGGGCACTGAGGTGGAATTTCTAGGTTTATGAGAATGTACAGCATAAAGTGGGTCTTTAAACTGTGGTCTTAAAGTGAGTAATTTGTAGCCATGGTAGTTGTAGGCCTTATTTAGGGCAATTGATTTTCAGAAATGGTAATGTATTTTGCCTATAGTGATATTAAATCTCCATGCCAAGTGTCTTTGGTGGATTCTCATTTTTGGTGGATGTTGCAAGTTGAATCTTTGAAGGAGAAACTACTGGATTTTCTCATCAGGCTGGAGGAGGAGATGTTTTGGCTTCTGGGTTAGGTTTCAGAATGTTGATGTGAGCTACACTTGCATGTTGTGTTCGGTAGAACATCTGTTCAGGAGCATGACTGTGTAAGGGAAAGGATGCTGGACAAGAGGGATTAAGAACACCACACTGATGTAGGAGTAGCTACAGACTGTTTAGGTTGGTGGCTGTGATCCAGGGGTCTGTTAATAAGCTAGTGAAAGTTTTGTTCAGGAGTCCAAAAGCACAGAGTTTATTTTGAAGAGAGAGCAGGAAGCAGAAGCAGCATGAATACAAAGTTGTTAATTACATGAAACTTGTAAAAATGTGTCTAGAAGTGCCTGTTGAATTGGTGCAGCTAATTATGGTTTAAAATTATTTGGAATTCAGTAAGTATGGTTAAATTGTCATAAGAAACTATTTTTGGAACAAGACTGGAAAAGCTTTAAAATGTATCTTTACTAAATTGATAGTGACATTCTAAAAATGAACATAAAATGAATAAAGATTGTCAGAAGCTGGGAGGATCTAAAACATGTTTGGTATTGTCTGATTGCTTTTCTCTTTTGATAGTGATCACATGGAAAATATTTGTGGCTACTTAATGAAATACACCAATCTTGTCACTGGTTGGCAATATCGGTAAGTCTTTTATGGTGCTTTTTAATAATGTTGGTCTCTGCAGCATCCAAATGAACATGTTTCTGATTTTTTTAATAATATTTAGATTTCCCTTTTTCCAGTAGGCAAACTTTGTGCAAGAATCTTCTGCTTTTCTCAGTATAGGTTAAGTTAATGTGTAGATGAATAATATTTGTGTTAAGGCATGAATATAAAAAAGGCATAGGCAATATAAAAGACTTAAGTCATTTAGTGGCCTATATTTGTATGTGTAAAAAGCATTAGGTTTTTTCTCCTTTTCCATTAAAAAATATTGTCTTCGTGTTTTCTGCTGAGTTTTCACCTTTGTGCCAAATAATGCTATCACTTAAAAAAATTAAGACTTTATTACTGTAAATTCAAACTCAAGCAGGCTTTTCCCTTTCCCCAGGATGTTGTCTCCCCTGGAATAACTTGATTTTCTGTGTCAAGTGAAATTCTCTGGTCAGATTTCTTGTTTAATGTTGTTCCTAGAGCAGCACAGTGCAACCAAATTAATGCTGGAGAGACAAGTCTTTAGTGTACCACACTGTGCCACCTGTGCTGCCCCTGGCATGGAGTGACTTGTGTCATTATTCTCAGCATTAAACTCAAGTGGAACTTGAAGCTTAATGTTCAGTTCCATTAAAAAAAAAAAATAAATCTGGAATTGCTTCAGTTTCATGGTTTTGTGTTTCAGCACCTTTGTATCTGGGGTGTCTTATTCTTAATGTATGTAGTTTAAGGATTTATTAGGCCCTAATGATTCAGGATATAATTTTTGTTTCCCAAAATCTTGCAATAGTGTTCTTCTGTGGGCATGTTGTTTTGTTGTGCAATCCTTGTGCTCTGAGAAAAAAATGCCAAGGAATTAATTTCTGTGCCATTTTGGGGACATAACTCACATGTTTAAGGTTTTCCTGACACAAGTCTTTTAGTCCCAATCCCATCTGTGTGAACTTGTAATGAGACTAGTGACTTCTCCCAGTGCCACCACCTGCAAAAAAACAAAAAAAAAAAAAAAAGGGAAAAGGAACTGATTTTATTCAGTGTATTTGCTTTGTTATCCTTGCAGGTTTTTTGTTTTAAACAATGATGCTGGCCTGCTGGAGTACTTTGTGAATGAGCAGTCTAGACATCTGAAGCCCAGAGGTACCCTGCAGCTGGCTGGAGCTGTCATTTCACCCAGCGATGAAGACTCTCACACCTTTACAGTCAACGCTGCCAGTGGGGAGCAGTATAAACTAAGAGGTAGGACCTGGGTTCTTGGGCAGGGGATCCTTCCACTAGAGGACAGTCCTGGCTCTCACCTGGGGCTGCTTGGCTGGACCTGGCTGCAGGGCCAAAGTGAGACAACCTGGTTGGCATAGTGCTGCCATAAAAATTATGTTCAAAACTTCCATCCCACTATTCAGCTAGAAATGGTCCTTATTTATGGATAGTTCTGTAACACTTGGGTTTGATGACTGTCAAAAGAATTCATATGTGTAGAATAGGATTTAATCTTCATGTATAGTGTCCTTAAATTGTACTGATTCAAAGTTTTCTAAATTGGTGTAGGTAGCAATACTGTGGTGATGCTCACAGAGAATTTAATTATTCCTAACATTCGGTTTGTTAGCCACCTTATGGTGGTTATAAAAGCCCATCCTGTGATTTTGTAGGCTGCAGAAATCTAGGCTAATAACTTTGAGTATTTCTTCCCTTGAAGGCTTGCTGTAATTTTCTAATTCGGAGTATCTTACTCTTATTCCAGGAAAATGTTTCATGTTGTTAGATTACAAGGCAGTTGTGGTTTGTTGATGTTTAATTCATTTTGTTACACTAAAAATAGCATAAAAAAAGAAGAAAATATATACTATTTATGTTGAACTTGACTTAACATTATAGTTATTACAGTCAAATGAGTTTTGATTAAAAATAAATTACTTTGCACTGTTAGTCTTGTGATTTTTAAGAATTAAGCAGTCATTTTTGCCCGTAATTTGAAATGTCTTCATTTAACAGAATCCTTTTGGTTTGCTTTTATTAGCTACTGATGCTAAAGAGCGACAGCACTGGGTTAGCAGGCTACAGATATGCACACAGCATCACACAGAAGCTATTGGAAAGGTATGACTGATGCTCTCGTGGGCAAAACTCAGGCTGGTGATAGAAGCAGTTGCAAATACAGCTTCAGTGTTATTGAAGCCCTTCCATTTTGGGAATGTTACTTCTTTTCTTTTTTTTTTTTTTTTAAGCCCCTACTTTTTAAAAACCACTCAGCAGCCCACCAATAAACTTAGGATGAATTCCATGTTTGAGAAAAACATCCTCAATGCTATATCTGAGTACTGTTTGTATTTGCTAACAATGTGGTGGGTATGCATATACTGTATTTCACAGAACCTCCTGATTGCCCTAACACCATTCTAATACCTGAATAAAATCTTGCTTTTAAGTAACAATCAACATCTTCTAGCTAGTTTTGTTGTAAGAGATAAGTTGATTTAATAGCTCTAAATGAATTTCCATTTTTTTAAATGTCAGCTCTATCCCTGCAGGATCTGTTAGGAGTCAATTTCTAGTGCTGTTGCAGAACAAGGACTGATCTTCAAGTCAGAGAAGCGATACTTACTGATACAGATTGTTCTTAATTAGATTATAAAAGAGGGCAGCTAGAAGCAGACAGTGGAGAATATTTAGCAGTTGCTACTAAAACATTATTAGAGCTTTGCCGTCTTTCCTTGCTCTATAAAAAATTAAAAATTAAACTGTTCTGCTGCATCTTTCACATTAGAACTTGCTGGTTATTAGGATTAATTGTAAATGTTTCTCAATATGCTTATTTATTCACTAGAACAACCCTCCTCTGAAATCTCGCAGCTTCTCTCTTGCATCCCAAGGAAGTGCCAACTCTCCTGGTGTGCAGAGAAGACCCAGTCAAAATGCAGTTTCCTTCTTCAATGTTGGACATCACAGATTGCCAACGGGAAAAAGAGTTCCCATTATGCAGCCAGATCACCTTGCAGATGTTAGAGAGGTTTGTATGCTTTAAATTCCCTTACAGTTTTCTGTGAGAGTTGTGGTGTTATTTGTAAGGTTGCGGAGAAACCTGCTATTCTTATTTGGATATATTGTCAGTAGCATGTCCTAAGCTATTACTGCACAGCTGTGTGAGGATAAGTAATTTGCCCTGGCTAATTGTAGAAATACATGGTATATATTTTGTGATTTTTGTTCTCTGCAGTAGTGTCTTGATGCTGAAGGTAGAACCATGTTCTCAGTCTTACAAGTTGTAACACTACAAGTGACAAGGGAGTATCCTTAAGGGGTATAACAGCACATACTATGATACTATTGTACATTTTTCTTCCCATGAGAAGCTATAGAAGAACTGACTAAGCTGTGCTTTTATCTCTCATGGCTAAGAGAAGTTGGTCTTGATTGATATTTCAGAATGCTAATACCATTTTCTGGTGTGCTGATTCATTTAGATGAATTGTCTCGGGATGGATATGATTGAGAAGAGAGCAATTCAGACACCTGGGGTTTTTTTCACTATATGTTCAGATGTAGTGTATTTTGGGAGAAAAATCCAGATATAATTACCTTTCCATCTTGATTGATAGAACAGACTGACTACTGGTTGATTTTAGCTTGTGGATAATTCCAGGGTGGATCTTGCCTATCTAAAGATAAAGCATTGCTGACCTGTGTTACTTAGTGGTAATATTACGTTAATGAGTATTTTAATGTTAACTGTAATTAGTGTGGTGTGATACATTTCTTGGCAAAAATAAGTCTCTAATGGAGGGCTTTTTAATTTAGCGAATAAAGATACAGGAAGTGTGAATAGCTAGAAACTGAACTTAGACAAACTGGAATAGAAGAGTGAACCTCATTAACCTTAAAATATGTGGCTGAGCACTGTGGTAAGTTCTCCAGTAAATGGATGTTGCAGATAGTTTCACTGGTATGGCATGCTGTCATTGTGCCCCGATTTATATCAGGTACTAAGGTGTAATTATTCAGTAGCTTACACAGAGTGCCTCTTTAAACCTTAGAGTCTGTGAATCTCTCTCCACAGCAAACTGTTCTTGCAGATGTCTAGCAAAAGGGTAATTGCTGCCATCCTGTTTTTATCCTCATAGAGCAGTAAAGTCTCCTATAGTGCTAATGCAGACATGTGTGAAGCTCTGCAAGGTACTCAGGAAAATAAAAATGTTTCAGAAATGGCTTTTTCAGTTTTTGAATTTTCAAACACCATTATGGCATTCAAAATTTCAGGGAGGAAAGAGGAGTATGTGTGAGCTGGGGCACTGAAGCAGTGGCTTGCGTCCTGTAATTGGGATAAAGTGGAATGACTTCCTGGCATTACAAAGAGCACAGGAAGCTATTCCTGCTCTTTTGATTGCTGCTGAGTTTGGTGGCACAGCATGATTATTTATCAACTTAAAAACTTTTGACCTGCACAGAGGAAGAATTCTTTGTAGTACTGGCTCTTCTGATTGTTAAAATTAGTTTGCTTGCCTTTTTTAAGCTAAAATTCTTGTTAGATACAATGCCTACTTTTTTTTAGATATTAAAATACTGAAGGGCAGGTACTTGCCTGTTACCCCTGAACATGGTACAGCTTGAACACTTAGAAATTCATTTTGAAAAGCTGTGGAAAGAGCAACTTCTTTGAAAGGATCTGCTACATTGTGACCATTTCTGATTTTCCCATGCACTGCACTGTACCTGGGTCTCCTTGTCAGTCCCTTTCCCTTTAATTTCCCCTTGTTCTTGGCTGAATATGTGTCATGATGCTGACGTGGTTACTGTGCAAAGCAAGAGGTTTAAGATCTTTCTGCTAACTTGCACCTAATGCAGGTGTCTGTGTGTTTGCAAAGTGAGAACAATTTTGCATTTTGTATTGTGAACAGTGTGTATTTTTCCAAGATTCTGGACTTTTAGTCACTGTGCTTTTCTTCTCCTGGCACTACGTTTTTTTTCCCCAAAGCTGAGTGTATAAATAGGAAAAGCCTTAGGACTGTTCAAAGTGTGTTCTTTGAAAAGGAAGATGTACCTATTTGAACTTCATGGCTTGTCCTATTGTCTGGTCTGTCCAGGAATGAAGTGCTTGGGGCCTACCACATGGTGAATTACTAACAGTAAAGGTCACCAGAAGGATTGTGGTGATTTGTCAACTAATTGTCTGTAGGGTTTTTGTGTGGGTTTCTTTTTAAGCCAACACACTTTTTCAAAGTTGGGAAAAAAATGCACACAAAGGCTTTTATCACGTTTGTGGCTGGAGAAAAATGAAACACATGTTGTGATAGCAGCTGGTATGTTTGTGTAGGCAAGGCTATCTATAACTAAATATTTTAGTAGCTTTCTGCCCTGTTGCTTTTGGTATATGCTAAGGCTGTCTCTGCACAGTTAACACCACTTTTAAAGAGCCAATGCTCTGTAAATTCGCAGCTTCTCATGCTACAGAGCCATGCCCTTAAAAGTTCTAAAGATCACATAGTATGAATTTGGATGAATACGTGTTCCTTAAGTATCGTATAAAATCTTAAAAGCAGTTCCTGGAAGGGATTGCAGGTAGTAGTATTGAAAAAAAAAAAATCAGTCAGATACTGCTAGGATTGGGAATTAAATAATTGGAATGAAAAAGCTACGTAGTGCCATAGCAGTTAAATGCACAATTCTTTAAAGGCTTTTTAAAGAAATTCTGGTGCTGCCCTTCTAAATCAATCTGTCCTTACATTTACCTTCACTATCAGAATATGTAATGATTGCAGGGTAGTGCTGCCCAGTTACATGGCTTCTGTTTGTTGCTTCTCTCCAGAAAGGACACTAGCATGTGTAGGAATTTGTTTTCATCCTTGTGATTCAAAATCAGGTAATATTTTGTTTCTGTGAGTATAAAGAGGAAAGTGCTGCTTGATGGCTGGTGTGCTTTCCCCCTGTACCTCATGTGGGCAGATGTGCTGTTGAAGATTCTGTGATTTAGGGGTGTGGAGCTCTGTGTGAAGCAGGAAAGGAGCTTGGGGGAGAGCAGGGGGAACAATGGTAACAGGACAGGACAGCTGCAATCTGAACACAGAATGAAAGTGAAAATCCTGCTGGCTTTTCTTCCTTCCCTGCAAAGTAAACGCTGAGATAGTGATAATCAGTGTGGTGTCAGTGCAGACAGTAAATTAAGATCCTTTATGGTTTAAGCCAAAATGATGAGGAATACAGGTCTTCTCTGTTAAAGTACTGCACCTCTGATTGTAGGGAGTGAAAAAAAATCTTGATACCCACAGACAGTAGATCCTATTCCAGGCTGTGCAGAGCATGGAGCTTAGTTACTTCTCATACAGAGTGTATGTGGTGATGCCTTAGGATTTTAGCTTTTTTTCATATATTTGTAATCCTGCAATTCCCCTCTTACCTCATCCCTATCAACTAGGCATGAAAGTTTGATATTTACTGCAATAAGTATCTTGTTCAAATTCCTCTTTGCCTTTTTTTTTAAAGCCACTTTCATATTCTTTTGCTTGTAGATAATGTGCCATGTATTTTTGTGAGTAGATTCATCATGCATTTAATGACTCTGTTGTAGTAGTAGCTCTCACAGTCAATAAAAAAGTACAGTTAATTTTACATGTTTCTGTTTTTTACGTATGTTTACATCTGTTACCTTGTAGTTTTATTACTGTTCTGATGCCTTTTGGGGTCCTCTGTGTGCACAGCTGAACAGGTATTACACAACACTTCTACCACCTGATAAGTGACTGTTTTGTTTGACAGATGATGTCTCAGGCTGAGGGCCAGCAGAGAGATTTGATCAGGAGCATAGAATGCCTTCCTGCCTCCGGTCACCTTACATCCTTGGATCAGGACCTATTGATGCTCAAAGCAACTTCCATGGCAACCATGAACTGCTTAAATGACTGTTTCCATATTCTCCAGTTACAACATGCTTCTCAACAAAAGGGATCCTTACCAGCAGGTGGGTATAGGTGCTCACAGGGAGCAGAGCTCTGTAACAAATACAAATCCCTTCCTTCATGCAAAAATGTTTGTTCCACTAACACATGGGTAAAGAAAACTGATGACTGCCTGGTTTCTTGTCAATTTTTCCAGACTACAACTTGTTTGTGTTGGGTGGAACTCTGTGCATGTTGAATGTATATTTTTTAATCATTTATTTTATCAGGAAGTCTATGGCAGCAGCTGCATAAATGTGACCTCTAATTGTTGTAACATCTCACTACAGAATAAACCATGTAAGGCACCCCAAGATGAAGGCTGCCTTTGGGATATAACTGTAATAGTGGAGGGGGAATTTTATAAGATTGCAGATTCTTGGACATGTGGTGTCCACTACAACTCTGCCAAATGTCATGCTTTTTAAATTCTTTTTTTGCACACTGATTACCTATTGTAAGTATTTATTATACACTTATTTAAATGTAGCTTCCATTTCTAGTTAAGCATTAAAATACAAAACTCTGAATTTGCACTGGTTGTTACTAATACTAGTTAAATATCAGTGTTCTTGTTTTGAGTTACTGCCTTACTCTAAACCACGGTCTAAAGAAATGTGTTGGATTCTAGTCTGATGCCAGAATGGACTAGTCAATGAAAATTGCTTAAAGGTTGAGAAAAATAGAAAATCTCTTTTAATAAACAACTGACCACTCCAAAAAACAAACAAAACCCCCCCAAACCCTGCTGCTGATGGGTGTGGAATATGTGCAGGCAGCAGACAAATATGTTGCCATGTCTGCACAATTGGTCACTTCTATGCAAGTAAGAGCTTAGTAGAATTGTTCTACCTGATTCATGTGCAGTACATGGAACTGAATGTGGTCATAATTGTTTGTAAATTCTGCAGCTTGTTTTTCTGGCTTTTTTGTGAGGTTTTTAGGATTTTCAAATACTTCTCTTGCACAACAGATCAGTAGATATAGTAAGTGTGTAACAAAGTACAAATGAGTTGTCTCTCCCTTTATCTGTCCCATATTCTTCTCATATTTTTGGTGCCTGCTTTGCCAGGGCATATTATTTCAGAGCTGTAATAGACTTTGCTTCCAAGATGAAAAAATGTTATATAAAAACATTAAAGCTATATAAAAAGTGTTTATGATTCTGAAATCACCAGAGGCATTAAAAGAGAATATGTGAATAGATTGAATAAATCTTTTTGCTGTATTTCAGTTCAAAATTTCATTTTAAACATAAAAAACTGGATGGCAACTCTTGAGATATTTGTCTGAACTGTGAAGTTATCCTGAAAGAACTCTTCCTAGTCTCTGAATTTTTTAACTGTTGATGCATAACTGTGGGAGATACACATGAGAAGTATTTTTGTTTTGGCATTTTCACATATGCAGTACTAAGATGAATTTTCGACTTATATCTGAGGGCATAAGTAGGGCCAATGAGCACCACTGTAATAACTTAAGATAGTTTTAGTTCGGGGTTTTTTTTGACAAGTGGTGTAGGTTTTTAAATTTTTAAACCATGAGGGCAAAAGCTTAATTCACTGACTGCTCTTCAGTTGGTATCTGCCTGTTATGGCCAAGTCTAAAAATACTGCTTGAATACGTCCAAATCTTGAAGATTTCTGGTGATATCCTGGGGAGGTGGATGGAGAAGAGAGGATCAGCAGATTGGATGATGCATTACTGGGGCCAGAGTTAAAAAAAGAGACCATTAAAAGAATACCTGTGTCTTTCTGCAGCCTTCCATCTCCCCCCTGCTGTGGCCTTTCTCAAGACACTACATTTGTTCCTTTCAAGGATTGCCAAGAGCCTTTAAATTTATATATTTTTTAATCCATTTAGCTCAGATTTATCCTGTTGGCTAAGGAGGGATACTTTTGATTCAACTCGTGAAGCCAGGCTTAAAAACCAAGGATTAGGAATAATGTAAGAGTGCCAGTTTACTATAGACTGTTAGATGACAAAAAAAACCCAAACCAATGAACAAAAAAAAAAAACCCAAAAAAACCAATCAGAAGACTGAAAATATTACCCCAACACATCAAAATGTATTCTGAATCACAAACTTAAAGATGAACAAGAAAGTTCCACCTTTTCCTAAATTCCAGTCACAAGTGGTGTGTGACAACAATTTGCAACTCTTGAAGAAAAATGTAGGAAGTGAAAACTCAAGAGGTCTGTACTGTACCAGAGAGGAAGTGCTGACAACTGTTTAAAAAGAAATTGGTAAAGGCTCTAGAGGAGGAGGATGTCACAAGTAAGGGGAATGGCTTGTGCCTATGCAAAATAGCTGAGGGCAGATTTGTATATGCTCTTCCAGTGGAAGAGAAATCTTAAGGTGGTATCTTGTCCATTCACAAAGATTAAAACACAGCTGGTAGCTCAAATCTTTCAAAAATGCCATTTTAACAGCAAAAATTAAACAGAAAATGTAATAAATAAGGTTATTTTATATGTAATTGATAGAAAGTATTAAAGAGGCACTATTGGGTGAATTCAAGCTAATACAGAGGCAGTGAGTGTGGATTAAATGCAGCCTAGAACATGCAGTTAGAGATTAGTGTGTTGAAAGTTACAGCTTAGAAAGCAGATGTCATGGAGAGGTTTTTAAGGCAAGCGAAACCTTCTCAAAAAGATGTAACAGCAGCATTCTGACCATATTTTTGACTTCTTTGAAACTTCTGTTTAAATAGTTTTAATTTAGTGTGGTCAGGAATTTTTGTTTCTTATGATGTAGTGGATTAATGAGTAATGGATGATGAAAATAACCTACCTGGCTGTAGGAAAGTTGTCTCAATAGCAAAGCTGGAATTTTCTCCTGCTCCAGTATTTTTCTGGTGAAAATGTTGCTGTTTATCTGAATTAAGCTCACTTTGCCTGTTTTGGTTGAGGATGTGACCTAGTTGCAGGTAACAGGGGTCAGGAAATGCAGGATTGTGTATCATATGGGAAGAGACAACAGACACTGTAGTACAGATATCTTAGTATAGCACAGGGAACTGTTATCTGGTGGTAGAAATTTAGGTTTCCTAGTAATTTCTGTGTTTGCAACCCAGCCAAGATGGTTTGTCAGTTTGTGTATTCTTCAGTTAAAACTGATTGGAATCACCTGTACATTTATTACCCTTTGAAAAAGAATGGAACATTTGTATTATTAATGAGGAACCTGACCCGTTCTGATAAATTAACTGAGAGTAACTAGAGATGCTGGGATCATCAGGTGGGTAATAGCTTTCCAAACCCTGCAGGTTTTTTGGGTTTTTTGGGGTTTTTTTTGATTTTTTTGACAGCTATTATTTATTCAACACTGTGTGCCTGCCTTCTCGGCAGCTAAGAAAAGACAAGCACCCCCTCCAGAGAAAACAGTGGCAACAAAACTTCTTCTTTAGGTTTTTTTAGTCTAGAACAGAGCTGGGTTTCAGAAGCCAGTAAGTGGAAAGCTGTTTTTCTTATATATATTTTGGTACCAGTTAAAAAAAAGTGTAAGGGCTGCTTAACATTCCCATGATACTGGGCTCCTCCTGTAGTGTCTGATTACACCTTTCATGACACCAACTAGTTTCTCCAGTCCAAGTTGCATGTATTACAGCTCACCAATCCCAGTGTTTGTGCTAATGATCACTGAAGGTGGTGTCTCATTGCACCACCTTTGTTTAGTGGCTGCTGGAGGCATTGGCTGCAGGAGGAATTGGCTGCTTTCAGCTTATTCCATAAAACTAGTTCTTTTGTTGGAAACTGCTGTTTACTGACCTTGCAGAGGATGAGCAAGCTTCAGCGCAAACTTTCCTTTGCTTCAGGAACGACAATCAGTTGGTTGGAACCGAAGATCTCCCTGGCAAACCACTTCAAAAATGGAGCAGCTCAGAATTTCCCAGCAGAGATAAACAAGCCAGAATCTGTCAGAGAAGAGCAGTCCATTGCAGAGCCCTGCCAGCTAACAAGGGTAAGGTAATGTGACATCCCATTTCTGTGGGGAATTATTCAGAGGAATACCTGTAAATGTTTCAATCATATTATGTGAAAATGATTTAATGACAGTTATTCTCATACTTTTGGTTAGCTGTTTAGGAGGAGTGAGGACAGTTGTGGTAAATGAAACTCTCTACCTTGTTTATTCAACACATTTTTGCTGCTTTATGTAACTTGCTGTCAAGTGGAGGGAGCCAACTGGAGTGGCAATGCAAGGCATTGAAATAGGTTTTTGCACTTCATTATTTACTTGTTTTAGATAAAATGCAAGGGAATACTACTTAACTGAAATTCATGACACTCTCAAAATAGGCCCAAGAAGAGCTGCCTAGGCAGACAAAAGACAAAATTGCTGGTCTTCAGCTATTACATTTCCCTTTCTTTTCTAGGTCTTGTTGCATCTGTTTTTCTTAATCTGAGCAGCTCTCATCATTTGACTGCAGGGTGGCTTAATGCATTTGAAATACAGTTACAGTCTGTATCATTTTCAGCTACAGTCTGTATCATTATAACTGACAAAATGGATTTGAATTGCAAAACACTGAAGTGAAAAACCAGCAGGGATTATGATGAAGAACATGTTTTCCTAACTAAGCTAGAAAATCATAATTACATCCTCTTTATGCTAGTTGGTTTCACACAGTTGTTTGGCTGTGGCTGTGTAACTGTGAAAAGATAATGTGCTGTTTTATGTCTCTGCAATAGCACTGGGCTGTCTTACAGAAAAATCGAAATGGAAAGGATTTTTTTCAATTGCTATAGTTTATAGATTTTTAAATGGGTCAGAGTAGTTACTATTAAGTTAAAAAAAAAAGAAAAGATGAAACAAAACTGGGAGCTTTGAACTAAATCACTTAATTCCTTCCTATCAGTAATTAAGCTAGTCACAGTTTGAGTACTAAATGTATTTGAGGTATGACTAGTGTTATCACTCCCCCTAGGTATTTTCAGCTCTCTTACTTCTGAGAGCAGACAGCATAGCATCCTTGGAAAGGAGTCACCTCTGTGTACTTGTCGTCTGGATTTGAGCTCTGTGTGAGGGCTTGGCCCACTGTTTTTCATGGCTGAGTGTTCATAAATCTGCCTTGAGCCAGGACAGCTGTTCCAGGACAAAGAGCTTCGCTTATGCAGAGGCATATTGCTGCCTTCCTGTGGCATTCAGTGCCTCTCCCCTCTGCATCTGCCTCCCTCCAGCTGTTTGCTCCAGGAGGATGCAGCTCAGAGCCCTAGGAATGCCACCCTCCCTCCTGCCTGAAGCATTTGACTTTGTGCTTGCGCTGTGCTGGTTGCTACAACAGTGCAGATGTAATTTCTAGTCTGTCTGCTTCAGTTACACAGACACCAACACCTGCAGTGTAATATGCACGGGGTTTTGTTGTATTGAAACTACTCTGAGTTATTTTTTTTTTTCACTATAACATATTTGCACTCACAGCAACATGATAACGCTTGTGAAGCGCAGCTTGGAGATACCAGGCATGATGGTAGTCACGGAACTCAGAACTACAGTCCGACACAGTCTTTGGAGTAGTGATGGCAACACTGGAAAGGCTGAAGTGGTGTGGAGGTGGAGGGAGTTATTGAGGTGGTTGGAATTGCTGCTAGCTTTTGCTTTGCTGTTTCTATGTATGTGTTAGATGCTTGACATTCTGTGAACACACAAAACTTACAGGAATTTCTTTTAAGCTTTTTTCTTTTTTTCCATGACCCATGTGAGAGAGGGTGAGAAATCTGAGCCTGAATCCTCCAGATGGAGTCTGCAATGAGTTATCTTCATATCCATTCAAAATCTTCAGCTGTTGTTTATCTTGGGAGTAAATTCCATTGTGTAGCTTTCTGCAGGGAGTTTATTTAGTCTTTTTTCATACATGGGCAGTTAAATACAATATGAAGTACTTTTTGAATACTGTCTGGCCAGTTACATCTTTGTGCTAAATTTATGGCTCTTATTCCAGGAACCTGAAGAAATAAATCCAGATGAGGAGCTGGAGGATATCTGTGATGATAAAGAAGATGATCTAGGGGCAGTAGAAGAGCAGCGCAGTGTTATCTTGCATCTTTTGTCTCAGCTGAAACTTGGCATGGACTTAACAAGAGTAAGTAATTGAGGTGTGAAGACTGGCTGCAGTAAAAGTAAAGTATCATTTAAAACTCAACTCCTGTATTGAACAGTGTTGACTTTAGTATGAAATTGTGGACAGTAGCAACTTCAGGTCCCAGGATGATGTCCCAGATTGAGACAGGTTCAGGTGAAATGTGCTGACTGTCTTTTCTGTTACCTTCTTTTTATGTTTTCTACTGTGTTTTTGTTGCCTTTCCTGTAACGGCCTGTTTTCTTTCCAGTGTTTGAACCTCAGTCTTTTCATGCTGTTTTCTACAATCTTCTCATATTTTTCTTTCTGCTTTCCTTCCATGATCTCTTTTCTATCTTGATAATGCTTTTCCACACAACTTGTATAACCCTACACCTGTGTCCATGCTGCTTCTGAAAATAAGTTTTCTTTTGGTTCCCCCTTATCTATCTTTAGATGCCTGTTAAAGCCTCTTTCCTATTCTTATTTCTGTGTTTGCTCACAAGCAGGCAAGAACAAAGTTACACTGGAGAGAATTGGATTTAACACTTGAGTGCAGATCTCGAAAGCAAGCAGCTTGGAAAAAGTGACACTCAGGTGCTATTAGCTTGGGCAGCAAATCTGGGAAAATCAGGCTGCTACCAGCTTGTGTTCAAGTTGTTCCCATAAAGACTTCTTGCCATAAGCACTAGGCACTTTGAAATAAAAAATGGATTTACCGTAGCATGGAATGAGGAAAACACTCTTTCTTGGAATTTCTTGGAATTATGGATTATTATTCTTTTTTAAACCTATGTTTTTTGAGCACTAGCTGCATAGCCTGTAGGAACACTTGTATTGTGCAACTTGTTTCACAACTTGAGAGAGAAAACAAAAAGGTGGTGTGAACAGGCCCTGTCTGTGGGTCAGACTTAAACCCCTGCTGCTAAACTAGGAACTGATTAAGTCACTCTTTCACTTATATTGAAGATTTGATTTAGGGTATCTTTTTCTCTTAGTTGGAACAAATTACTGAGCCTGTCTCCCACTTGTAACCTTTGGCTGTGTAGGGAAAATTGTGTTTATTTCAGAGGAGGCAAAGCGCTGAAATGGACAAACCTGACTTCAAAACAAGTAATGAATTTGTTAGAATTGTACTTTATATCAGGGTACTAAAGTGAAAAGCTACTTAATACTTAAGTTTGATGTTGCAACAACATAGCAAGTGTATTCAGTTTAACTTGAATGTCTATTAAGTCTTATGTCTGTGCTTTTTCTCTTTGAATGCAGATGATTTTAAATGGATTGTTTTGATCTCATGGCTGAGATACACTCTGTGTTGCTGTTTACAACAGTTAGTTAGTTATGTGAGTGTAGCTATGTGAGGCTTGTTCCCACTTCAGAGAAAGAAAACACTGATGATATCCACAGCCTTTCACTCTAGGGGGTTGCCCTTGGCTCAGGAAGGACAGGATTGCTGTTTTTTGTAGTGTTGAATGTAACTGTGAAAGTATAAGGTACCTCTGCTCAGAGAGAGAGAGTCAACCCATCCTATGCTGCTTCTCATGGATGCTTGTCCTAGTTGCTGTGTGGAGAGAGATTCTATAAGCTCTCCAGAGCTGGCATAGTTTCCCAGCTTTCCTCTCCATTAGACCATACCTTTCCTAACTTCCAGTCTGAACCTTCTTTGCTGTAGTTTGAGTTCCTTCATGCTTGTTTTCTCTTTCACAGGTATATGGGACACATTATCTCTTTGCAGCTCTTGCATGTTTTTGGGGGTTTTTACCTGATGCTCAGTCCCTTTTGATCTCTTTAGTCCTACTAGTACTACTCACTGGGCTTTTTTTCTCCTTGTAAATTGTTTTTCTGGAATTTCTGATCACTGTATTTTGCTCACATCTTACAAGAGGAACAAGGGAGTGCACTCAGAAAGTGTGGTGTCCCAAAAAGGACAGAATCCTTCTCCCAAGGACTTCTCTTATAAAATGCCTGTCTCAGTTTTCCTTACTTGAGCCTTATGACTTGTCTTTCATTTTCAGGTGGTTCTTCCCACTTTCATTCTAGAGAAGCGGTCGTTGCTGGAGATGTACGCGGACTTCATGTCCCACCCCGATCTCTTCATCGCCATCACGAACGGCAGCAGCCCCGAGGAGAGGATGATCCGCTTTGTGGAGTATTACCTCACCTCCTTCCACGAGGGCCGCAAGGGAGCCATTGCCAAGAAGCCCTACAACCCCATCATTGGGGAGACCTTCCACTGCTCCTGGAGGATGCCCAAGAGCAACGTGGCCACTGATGCTGGCACCAACTCCTCTGCTCACTCCCCCTCGGAGCAAGTAACTCTGCCTAAAGATGCGGAAGGCCAAGCTGAGCCGGACTATTACACGGTGAAATTCGTAGCTGAGCAAGTGTCCCACCATCCTCCTGTCTCAGGGTTTTATGCTGAGTGTGTAGAGAGGAACATGTGTGTCAATGCCCACGTCTGGACAAAAAGTAAATTCCTAGGAATGTCAATAGGAGTGACAATGGTTGGCGAGGGTAGGTGTAAATTCTGTCCTTTGTTCATTTTAGAAGTTTGTTAAAATATTAGTAATTTAATAGCAAATTTGATTTTATATTCAAAAGATACAAGTTGTCACTGCTGTAAACAGCAAATTTTTAAATGGGAGGGAAAAATAGAAAGGTTTATACTTTGACAAAAATCAGGATTTTGTTTGGAAATAAAACATTGACTTTTAAGCCAAAGATCAGTTACTGTGATGTAACCGGATATTTATGAATTAATTTGCATCAGACATTTATTAAATAGAACTGTTGTTGGATTTCTCTGTATGGCACTTAATCTTCCTATGCACATTTTGATTTTCTGTAACTAGAAAAATTGGAACCTTTAGGGACAGAGAAGGGTAACTGCCTTCAAATTGTAATTTTCCTGCACAAGATGAGTGCAGGAAACTGATGAGTGGGTAACTGCCTCTGTGTCCACTGTGTATTATATCCAGTACTTGGAGATTCCAGGCACTTGCTACAAACTATAAACTACACTCTGGACAAGGGAATGACCAAGGGAATGCCAGGGTGTATGAAAGGCACATCTTTGGCTGTACAGGTGTAATTTCTGAAGCTGATCTCTTGTAGGACCTTTTTCAAACCAATTTTCTCAGAATTTCCTGTGTTGTTTTTGCTGATGTCAGACACCCAGGGGTACTGTGCCCCAGAGGCTGGAGCAGGCAGCAGTTAGATGTTGTGCTGTTTTCTTGTAAGGGCAAGAGGGAGATCTTGTGCTTTTGGACTATTTATAGGAATCAAACCCACTAATCTTAAAACCCCCCCAAAAATTCTAATATTTAATAACATTCTTGACATTTATTGCAAAAGCTGGTGTCAGGAAGGAGTTGGGTTTATCTTGGCAGAAAGATGCTGTAAGAATTGTCTCTGCTACCTGCCTTCAGATTGGGCAAGGTGTATTACAGAAAGGGAAAGCAGGAGTATTAGCCCTCCTCAGGATCTGCAGCTCAGGGAATTCATTCATTATTTCCTTTTGTCAGTGTACGTCTTGTCTTGCTGTGCTCCAGAGCTGTCAGTAAGACAGTGACCAGCTCTTCTATGTGCTTCTGAAAAGTATGTGCATAGCATGGGATTGTACTTTATGGAACAGTATTATTGAGATAAATATATTTTCCCAGAAGAGATTTAAATGCACATTACTCAAGTTAGTAAAGGAAAATGTTTGTATCTAGAATCTAATAATTGACACTCTTGTGTGAATTTTTTAACTTTTTTTTGTGTGAAGAGCTATGAGGAAAATGAGCCAAATGTAGTATTGACTATTTGTTTCAACAACTTATTTGGCCTTTTCTGAAATGGTACTGGTTTACAGATTCTTATATTTCTTCACACAGGTATCTTACATCTCTTGGAACACGGAGAAGAATACACCTTCTCTCTGCCCTGTGCATACGCCCGCTCAATTTTAACTGTTCCTTGGGTAGAGCTGGGAGGAAAAGTCAACATTAACTGTGCAAAAACTGGGTATTCTGCAAGTATTAACTTTCACACCAAGCCCTTCTACGGTGGCAAATTGCATCGGTGAGAACATTTTGTTTGTTTGAAATAAGATTGATCTCATTTTTGGAGAACTGAAGCTTGCATGTAGTTCTGTTTCACTTGGTGCAATTTGAAAGTGACACATCATTTGGGTTTTTTTCCAGGATGTATCTTCCACTTTGCAATAGCTATTCTTGTGTCATAAGAGATAAGTTAGAGGATGTAGTTTTACTTCAGTGATTTAATTTGGAAACTGCTTTGTTGTTTGCCTCTCTGAAGTTAGTCACAGATGTAGAGGCTTTTTAAAGAGAGATCTGTTCAAGGTACTGTAACTATTGAAAATTTGACGTGGTGATGATTGGACATTGCCAAAAGAATCTCTTGATGGGAAGCAGCAGTGTTGTCATGGTTACTCAGAGCGCACAGGAGTTGCTATGGCAATGGTATGGATTTTTTTGTAGAGTGACCCTTGTTGTTAGACCTCAGCTGGAACTCAGTTGGCTCCTTGGTCCTGTACCTCTTTAGCTGGATGAAATAGAAGATAATGATAATGGACAGCTAGACATGTATCAGTCATGCCAAGATTACAAATAAGAGCCAGCAGTTTTTTATCACTAATGCAGGTTCAGGCAGATACTTTGGTCTGCAGTTGCTGGCAGTGGTTGTGTGTCAGAGCAATGCAACCTGGAGAAATACAGATAATGAGAGTTTAATGGAGCAGTTCATACTGCACCTCAGTAATGAGTGATACAACTTTATATTTACTTTCTGCTGACCAGAGACAGTAATTTTGATATTGATATTAAAATACTGGATGTCAGTATTATCATGTTACCACACAATGCTTGGAAAAAATCAAGCTGTTAAAGTTGTGAAGAAGTAACTGCAGAGTCTGACTAGGCTCATCTCTGGCATCCTGTGGATCCAGGCTGTTCAGAGATCATCTTGGGAGGAGGACAGGGACTCCACCATGTGTAATAGCTTTGGTGAAGTGTGGAAGTCTCAGGATAAGAAGCACAAACTTAAGGCTGCTTGCTTGTCAGCTACTCTGTCTGCTGTTTTCAGTAATTGTTAGTGCTTCTTAACTTGCACAAAAGAGAAAGTAAACTTGCTTTTATTGCTCATGTTTTTTTTCAACAAATCTTAAGTTTTTGTAATGGTAAACTGTGTGAGCAGCATATAGTTATCAGCCTGGGTTTTTTAAGATATTTCTCATGAAGTTAATTCAGGTTTGAGCTGCTGGATTGTGGTGTGACAGAAGTCCTGGCAGCTGCCTCCTGCTGTAAGCTGGCTGTGAGCTTTCCCACTTGCCCTGGAGATTCCCTGCAAGTCTGCTTTGGCTGGCATCCAGTAGCTCTGTGCTGGAAAGTCTCACCTGTGATACTCGTTTCATTGCTTGAGAGATAAATTTCTCTTATTTTGATGCTAGGACTGGGGAAGACTGGTAGGTGCGGGCAGAGTGGGGAGTGACCAGTGTGTGTGAAAGAAGGGAAGTGGCACTTGTGTCCTGTGCTCCCTTTTCCTCTGAGTGTGTCCCACACCAGGTGGGAGCACAGAAGTGCTGCTTTCCACCCTGCAGGATGCAGTTGTTCAAAGGACATCAGAGCAAGCTGGTGGTGTGCAGGTTTGCTGTTCTGAGCTGCACACAATGGAAGTGTGGAAGGAGATGTAGCCTGTGCTTTGTGTGAGCACTGATGAAATGCAGGAGGGCTGGAAAGTGGTGAGTTTTAGGGAGGTTGTGTACAGCTAACTGCAGTTTAATTGGAGCTAGAGACAGTATCCTTTGTGAATCCTGCAGCACCTTACAAGTGAGAATGTCTCAAGTCTCGTTTGCATAGTGTACAGACATTTTTATTTCTTTGTTTCTAGGAGAAAAGTTCTATTTGAGACTGGCAATTTGCTTGCCAAGCAATGCTCAAAAACTAGGTCAGGATGAAGTGGATGTCAGGAGGTCTTTGTGCAGGTCTTGAAGTTGAGAAAAAAAATACGCATCAGTGTGTGTAATTATGGTGATACTTGAGCATTATGAAACACTTTGAATTAAATACTGCATGTTAGAAAAACATTTTCCTTGTTATTGGCTGAGGTTTCTGTAGAACAGGAAGGGAACAAAAGCACTTCTCCTGATTCCTAGTTTCCTACCTTGCTTTCTGCCTTTGTGTGTCTGCTGCTTATGTGAGCAACAGGAAAATGAGACCACCTACATAAGGAGAAGGTTGAAATGAAAAGACACAAGATGAAGTGCCAGCAGATAGTGAGATATATTCTTGCTAGAAAGTTTAGTTTTTATTAAGTCTGAACTATGTGTCTGATGTGATACTTCAGGTGGATACTATCAACTGCATGTTCTATGTGAATCAGCCTGTGTTAGTTTCTTTTTCATATTCAGTTTCTTTAAGAGGCTTGAAACAAGCTGAAGCCAAAAACGGAGTTTCCTGGGTAACATGAAGAGAACTAGAGCAGTGAGTGAAAGTCACTTTGCTCTTTGAGCTTCTCCACACAAATGCAATTCAAATAACTAACCTTTTTCAAGGCAGTGTGACAAGTTTGCAAACTCATTCAGGATTGAGTGATTATGCAAGGAACAGTCCTCAGGTTTCTTCAGCCATGGCTTTTTAAAAATGAATTTCTTTCCTAGAGTCACAGGTGAAGTGAAGCAGAACATGACAAACACGGTGGTGTGCAAAGTGCAGGGGGAGTGGAACAGTGTGCTTGAGTTCACCTACAGCAACGGGGAGACCAAATATGTGGACTTGACAAAGCTCTTTGTGACAAGAAAACGAGTCCGGCCCCTGGAGAAGCAAGGCCCCTTTGAATCTAGGTAGAGTATGTGTTTGCTCTTGTCTGACCCTTTTTGTCCTAAGCAGTCTGGTGAGTGCCTTAGGAAAACCTGCAGTTGCAGATAGTATTTTTGGATAGTGCTTAGCAGCAGTGACCCTATTTTTTTAATGTTTTCTAAAAATAAAAATCAAGCGAAAAAAAAAAAAGTGCAAAACCCTAGTGCAGGCACATGGCTGTTTATTTTTCCTCCTATTTATGAACAGAGGGGATTTTTTGAGTTCACAAAATGCTTACAAGAGAACAGAATCTCCCTATTAGTTTTGTTTTTATGCATCAGCTACACAGCAAGGCAGCCCCTGATATCCTCACAAGAAACTGTTTGTTGAATAGCACTTCCAATAGCAGCTTCAAAGGGTTTGCAAACAGACATTAGATTGGCAGTGCCAGAACCTCAGAGCCCTTCCTACCTGCTCCCATTTGCTGGAGTAGCTCTCAGACTTGGCCATGAACCCTCACCTGCACTACCGTGCTCTGACCTGGGCTGGTTTGTCACGTGTACATGGTGAGAGTGCTCCTGTTCCACAGCGATCCTGCAGTTTGAGGTGGCTGGCTGGGAAGCCTTTGGAGCAGTAAAATTACCAGTTAATTTTGCAGGAGGCTGTGGCAGCACGTGACAGAGTCTCTGCGGGATGGAGACATCGATAAGGCTACAGAGCACAAGCGAGCCCTGGAAGAACGGCAGAGGAATGAAGAGAGACTTCGTGCTGAGACAGAAACACCTTGGTGTACTAAATACTTCCTTAAAGATGTAAGTTTCCAAGCAGTTACCTGCTATTGCTGAAGGCAGAAGCAGAGCTGTTATGCAGGCAGGGGCACATATGGGTCTGTGTCTTATCAGAATAGAGTATTTGGCCTTAGATCTTGCAGTTTAGCTTTGTGGGATTTATAGGAGTAAGGTAACATAAGAATTCGTAAGCATGTGAAGGTATGACTTCATTCTCCACTTTGTGAATGCTTGGATTTTGCATCAAAATGTTTTTCAGTTTTCTGGTCCTGTTTCTTTCACCAAGCACTTCCTTAATGGCACATGGAAAATAGTTTTGCATATACACATGTGCCCAAAGAAAATAATCAGTTGTACTAGTTTTGCTGAGGTTGTGTGTTTATGTACCCAAGGTATTATTGTTAGGAAGAAGAAATTGAGTTCGTTCTCAGCTTACCACTTTTTTTGTTCTTCTGCATTACATTTTGGATAGAACTTAATTGTTCAGTGTCTTAACCTGTACTTCAGTAATAATAGTAGTAGTAATAATGTAGTAATACTTTTAACAACGGGAAGTGCAGCCTGCCCAGGAGGATTGGGGGATGCTGGTATGGTAACTTTGAAATAGGCTTTTCTTGTGGTCCATGTGGTGAGACCTTGCTTGTCTAGAGACCTCTGCTAAGCCCTTTGCAACAGGAGAGTTCTTGAGTAAAATTAATGCTGTAGTAGTTTAGATTCTCCTTACAGTGAAAACTTTATCTGTTACACTGCAGTAATGTAATTCCCCCTCTTCTCCCCATAATTGTGATCTAGTAAGGGTTTAAAACATAGGCTAAAGGGTTTCTTTCTCTTGGACATATTCCATGTTTGTTTTGTCAAGTTCAGGACTAGCTCCCATGAAGGTTTTTGTTCTCTAATGCTGTGTTAGATCAAAGTTAGATAGTTGTATCATTAGATTTGCAAAATATGAAATTCTGTTGCTAGTCCAGGATACAGATGTACTCAGAAAACATTCACACACCATCCTGAGCACTGCATTTCCAGGTAAGCAGTTGTGCTGAGGTAGAGCTGATAATCCTGGGTAGCTGCCTCTCTGCTGGCTGTTTATTTGGCTTGTGAAAGTAATTTAGATCACACAGTTGAGAAGAGTGGCTTTTTGACTGGGTTAATTACAAGTGCAGTCTGCTCCCAGAGAGTGTGGTGGCTCGGCAGGAGCCCGCACGTGTTCTGAAGCAGTGTCAGCAACCTGCAGTGCTGATCTCTGTGCCTCAGTCTGTGGGAGTTACAGACAGTAGCTCTGTCCCTCCATCAGTCTAATAGTTGTGTGAAGGCAGTTCTCCCAAGGCAGTGTCTTTGTGATAACCATACTTTCTCTTTAAATTGCAGGGAGATGGCTGGGTTTACCATAAACCCCTCTGGAAAACAGTCTCTGCCGCACAAGCTCAGCAAACGGACAGTAACTAGAAAAAAGCTGCTTTAAGATGAGTTTTCTGATTTTCCTCTCCTTTTCCTCTGTCTCTCAGAACACAGTAATCACACTGAGTGTCCCCTTTTTATGTAATTGTGCAAGTTTAAATGAGCATAAAGAAATAAGAGAAATAAAGAAATAACTATACTAGGGCACTTTAAAGCTATTTTAAAAAAAAAAAAGAAGGTAAAAATCCAAGTTGTAGAGTCAAACCTGCCAGGTACATTCAACCAACTTGTTTTTTTTTGTATGATCCAAGAGATTTTATCTGCATTGTGTAAGATTTCTTCTAAGTAGATCTGATTGCAAAAGCTGCCTGAGAGAAGAAGGAACCTGTTGGATTTTAGAGTGACATAAGAACTCTTTTGGAATCTGTGTCAAGCTCTTTAATCACTGAAACCTCCGCAGTACACAAGTAGACAACAGCAACAGAAAATTGCTGCTTTTATGCCCAGTAATTAACCTTCTTGGCAAAAACTGGAAGGGTGTTTGGAAGATGTGCCTGAAATCAGTATTAAGAAACAACTGGATCATGACGACCTTTCCTTCAGAGAGAGCGCCTGCATGCATTGGAGGAATATGGGATGTACGTAGAGACTACTTTTCTTTTTTATGGATTTATAAAAGCAATTAGAAGTGTAACCATGGAGAAATTTTTCCTCTGAAACGTTTTAATATACTTGAAATAATTGACTTGAATTGGAAAAGTAATTTGAACACTTTTCAACTCTAATTTTATTAAATCTCTTTGAGTGACTGGTTTTTCTCAAGTTATAATATAATGAGATCTGGCCTGTTTTTTCTCCTCCAACTTCTCTTCCTGAGGACTAAGGCTCTCAAAATGAACAGAAAACGTACAGTTTTGTATTTAAATTTCTCTGCCCATCTAATCGTTTCAGAGATGAAGTATCAGTGTTACAAACTGTCCTTTGGGTTGTTTTGTTTTCCTCCTGTGGTGTTGTTCAGAACAAAGCAGTGAAATGTGACCTTGAATACATGGACTGTAGGTCCTGGTTTTTCATCTTACCATAAAGAAACCCAAACAAACATCGATTATGCTGAGGACTGGGTATTGATTTGAAACACAATCAGATATCAGGAAATTGTATTCAGGTACAAACATACCTTTTTTTTTTTTCTCCTTTTTATAACTATTTTATTGAAGTCTAAGAATTGCTGGCAATTAAGAATAGTACTTACTATGGCTTTCGTTATTGTTGTAACTACAAGCTACCTTAATTTTTCCAACAGTGGTGCCTTAATCTGTTTTTTCTTCTGATGTAGTCTTCCAGTCAGTGTATATAACATTATCTGCCACTTCCCAGCCATAGCAATGGCTGCACCTGATCCAGCATCATGAGAACTCACAACTGTGTGATCTGGTAAGATGTTTTCCATAGAGAAGATGCAAGTGTAAGAATGCATCAGAAGGTTTAAATAACCATGTTAACTTTCAACACAAACTTTAAATCATGCAAAAAAAAAAAAATGTTGGGTTTATGCACAACTGTTTTGATCCTCTTGTACATTTTTTTTTTTTGCTGTGAAATGCACTGAGATCTCAATGCAAGTCATAGTCCGTTTATGAGAAGTGGGGGGGGGAATAATAAAGCTACAAAATGATTCATTTGTTCTGTCTGCTTTCCTAGAGATCAGGTGACCAGGAAAGAGTAGGTGGTTGTTTGCTTACATGCTGGAGATCTGTCTGGGCTTTCCTTGGTCCCAAAAGTGGGATATTTTGGCACTATGTGCTTGAGTGGTAGCTATTCTCCAGCAGAGGAATGTTTTAGGCCCTACTTGTCTTGTTTGTGTTATTCTATACAACCATCCTGTTGTGATAGTTTTGGATATCCATTCGGCATTTTCATGTTTAACCAGGAATAAAAATAAAAATTAAAATAGTGGGATTAGTTCCTCCTTGTTTCTGGGTCTGTGGCACATGTGTCTCCTTGGCCAATTCCAGGATTTGGGATAGGAATCGTGGTGGCAACGTGTGAAATTCATCTGTGTTTCGTCAGCACCTGCACCAAAATGGGGCTGGTAGAGAAGGAGATTAACACTGTATACATTTCATAGTTGTTTTATCCATGTCACATGGCACATCTGCTTTAAACGAACACCAAGGGCTGTGATGCAAGGCCCAGCTTTTAATACAGCGGTGATCAGAGCAAAACCAAACCTTTTTCAGCTGAGCACACTCCAGGGATCGAGCTTAAGCTAACTAAAATACAGACTTAAAACTCAGTCACTAAACTCAGCTTAAAATTTTGGTTTGAGATTTGTCAAGGTGATGGCTGTAAATGAGACTGGCAAGCTTCCATGTTGGCCATAAACCCATTTGTGTTCTTTATATAATACTATTAGTCAAGTTATTTCTCTTCCTCCTTCATCTGGTATGCTTGTGGTTTCACACTAAGAAAGCTGTTACTAAATGAAACATTTATTGTTGTGTAAAAACAGACCTAATCCTGAAGAAATACTTTGATACAATACATGGGGATGTTTCTAGGAAAAAAAGAGTGTGAAGCATTCCTTTGCTCAAGTGATCACCAGAACTGGAATGGTTCCTGATATGGATTTAGTTATGATGAAAATTTCTGCCTCTAGAAACAAAGGACATAGTTGAAAACCATTTCAAAAGAAAAAATCTAGCCACTAAATATCCAGCTTAAATTGTAATTGTGATTCTTCAGGGGGTGGCAAACACCCTGCAGAGTAATGGATATATTTTTAACTCTGACCAGATTTGATTCTCTTGCGTAACTGGTGTTGTTTCCATCCGGTACCTTCTGGAGCAAAGGGAAGGGCTCAGTGCTGCTTCCTGTGTAGATACTTGCTAGAGCCACAGTGTGTTCCAACAGGGAACATGGCAAAATAGGACATTGGCTTATGTTACCGTCTGTCTTCTTGGCTTGACTGGGCCTCACTGAAGTTAAGAGCAGAATTTTCATTGATCTCAGTGGTTTTAGGCTCCCTGAATCATAAACAGATCTCGGATCTTAAATAAGTGGCTGTCTTTAGAGGTGGTGTGCAGCCTGCTGCTGCTCACAGAAAACAGTGTGACAAGTCAGTGCTGTTTAACACAGGCATTCAGGTGCGTAATCCTGATGGATTTGTGTTTTGTGGGGGAAAAGATGCACTGTGCAAATTGGGTTGTTCAAGATTTTAGGCATGGGTAGGGGAAAAGATAAAGTTTTTCAGCATATTTATAGTATGAACTGTCAAGCCTAGGATGAAGTCTGTCTCCCCAGGAGAATTTGGATTTCAGCCATCAGAATCAGAGGTGCAGCCTTGAATGTCTAGTTTGCACAGGCTGGTGCCCCTCTGTCCCTGTCACCTGTGGGAAGAACAGGTCAGAGTGACTTTTAAATCCTTTTGAGCTTGGAAGAACAAGTGAACGTATTCATCAGTGTGTCCAAACAACTTGGTGCAGAACTTGGTATGAAAATTTTGCACAAACTACTAAGGAAATATTGGACAGCCTGGAAGGGAGTTTGGTACCAGTGTTCCCATAGTTTTTTATCTCCGTGACAGAAAGGCTGCCCCATGCTCTGTTTCTCTTGTGCAAGAACAATGGTTAATATGTTAAAGAAATGAGGCTGAAGTCAGGTGGGTTGGAAAAGGTGTATTTGGGGAACTGGGGAGGGTGTGCTTCAAGAGAAAAGGTTAACTTGAAAAATTGTGAGGTGTGAGGAGATAGCAGCCAGGTGAAGATCAGTGAGAATGACAGGTGCAGTCACAGTTGCAGATGGCATAAGTGGTAGCTAAGCAAATTTTTTGCTATTTAGATTCGGTGCAACCTAATTCATTCCCCTTCTGTCCTTCTTTGAAGCATTTGGAGACAATAACCTTTTAATTTAGCAGCTGTAAAAACAGTCCAGGGAGATGGAAACAAGAGCTAGAGAAGAAAAGGTTTTTATATGGATTAGTGCTGTCATAGCTGAGCACTTTAAAGGAACCAAACCAGCCCTGCAAATCTGCTTCCCTGCTCCACATTGAGGAGCCTCAGCTGTAGAAAACTTGTGGCTGTTGCATGGTTTGTTTCCTTCCCCTCTTTCTGGGCTGATCCATGCAGCTGTGTAGTGGTAAGAAATGTATTCTTCTCAGATGCTATCCCAAAAAAATACCTCTGTGAAGGTCAGGTCACCTGTGTGTCAGGTATGGGCTTGCAGGGCTTAGGAGCACCTGAGGTTTTTGCTCCTAAGGGTGGAGGGATTTGCAGAGTGAGATGTGCAGGGTTCAGAGTGAGATGTGACTTACCTTTCCTTAATTGCTTCCCAGAACAGAGGCAGCCTGGGTTGATCTGCTGATCATGGGAATAAAGGTTTCAGTTCAGTCTGATCGTGTTTCCCCAGGTGGGGTAACTGAGCTGGAGGGTGTGAGAGTTTCCGGAAGAACTGGTCAACACCTTCTGTTAATGCTGTTACTGTGGCACAGATCTGGCTAGAGGTGGCTGGAAACTGGTCTGACTGGGGAAAGGATTGTCTAGATATCCTGCATGGAGAGTTTTTAGGGTGAAGCAGCCACATCCACACTGGTGACTTCTTTTTTCTCTCAGATAAGCTTCATACACACACCTGAACTATCAATTAACCCAGGAATTCCCCAGTGAGGAAAGGTATGTTGGAGTTGCATTGCAACAGGCTTTTACAAACCAGATTTTTGTTGATCTTTGCACAATATTGCATGAGTGATCTTCTTGGATGTCAGCATTTCTTCCACAAAGGGTGTGGTACATCTAGTGGTGTCTTTTTTCCCCGCTACAACAAATTTTGTGTGTGTGTGTAGGACATTAAAAAGAGGAAAATTGTTTTAATCACTGCAGAATAAGTTAGAAATAAACTCATGGTGACAATATGGAAGAACTTAAAAAAGATAGACATGGAATTCAGGTGCTTATTAATAAAAGATTAAACATTATTATTTTAAAAAATAATAAAAGGAATGCTTTGAATCATACATTTTAAGAAAGTACAAAGTCAGTTCATATAATAATGTTTCACTTTAGCCAAAATATTGATTCCACAGTTCACTGTATCTGTGGGAGAAAACAGATCTTATAAATAATTTATGCACTAGATCTTACTTCCATTTTGAAAAACAGTGAGGTTTTTTTCCTCCATGAGCTAAATGCTTCTCCCTTATCCTCTTGTTCCTCATGATGAGGACTTTTGCCTGCTGCGTCACTGAATGTTTCTGCTCCCATCACTGTCCTGGTGCTCCCCACCTGGAGAAGCTGTTTTGCTGGCCTCATTGTCCATGTTGTTGTTGAGGATGTCATCGCAATCCATCTGTGCCATCAGGTTGAAGCGCTCAGCCACGCAGTGGGCAGTGAGCCGAGCCTCAGGGTCATGGTCCCAGCACTCCGTGATGGTGTCGCACAGGAAACGCATTCCCTGCAGTCAGAAGGGCTGAAATTAGGATCAGAAGGCAGGAAGAAGAGGATCTAACACAGTCTCAGTGGTTTACCACACTTCTGACAGCCTCCTGCATAAAAGCTGGTTTTGGCCAAGCTTAAGCACAAGAGGAGTCAGCCTCGGTAAGTTATGGAAGCGCTGATGCTTCCACTGGCACTGCTTGTGTTAGAGCAGCAGCCTCAGCTCTCACAGCATCTGCTCCCAAACATTCCCCATGCTCCCTGGAAACTGGCTTGTGTTAGCTGTGAGACTTAGAGCCTGTTTCCTTTCAATCCCTGTTTATTTCCTGTCTCAGCCTTGCCCATTTGGATCAGAACATCCTGAAATCAGGAGGGGCAGGAGAGGTGTGGACAGTGACCTGTAGGCTGCTGGCTGAGCCCAGGTCTCTGAGTTTGAGCTGAGCCCTGCCTGTTACACCTGGAGGAAGGGGATGGGGGGAGGGAGATGGTTTTCAAGGGAAGGTTTAGAAATAATCTCTTAAATCTCTCTTTGTTTTAGTGGCATTCTGAAAGAGTGTGCCGTGTCAAACACTCATTGCAGTTTGCAGCTGAACCTTATTCTCTTATCACATAAGTGTTTTGTTTGAGATGGGCTGAGGTGCTCCCCAGTTTACTCCGGAGTACATGGAGTTCCTCTCAGGCACAATGCTTACATCTCCCAGAAAGCAATTTTTTTGTCCAATTTTGTAGGGCTCTGAAAAGAGTCACAATATTTTGGGCTTAGGAACAAAATAAATGGTAGTATTCAGCTGGTGCTTTTCCCACTCTTTAGCTAGTAACACAGCTAGCACCAGGAGCTATGTTGAACCTTCCCTCGCCCATGTAATTCCATGATGTGCTATTGCTCTTGGCATCATTGTCAACTAAAGTTGGAGCACAGTGGAAAAATCATTATTCTAAATAAAGCTTCATGTTTTTCAGTGGGTTTTATGTATTTCTTAATTTGCAATGTAGAGAACTCTGAAGTTTCATATAGACCCACACAGGAGGAAAATCCAAGTCTTACAGAGATAATAGGTTCAGTTCCATCTGCCCTTCTGCATCTTGCTCAGAACTCACTGCTCTCTGCTAAGGTTCATTGTGCTAAATCTTCCATAATAGACACAGATTGGAGAGAACAGGATTGTACAGCAAAACTGACAGATGGTGTGTTTCAGCACCTCTGACGTCACTCATTTATTAGCTTAGTTGAAAGGATTTGAGGGTAATTGATCACATGCAAAAATGAGCTAGCTTAGGTGAAGCTTTTAAAGTCATCCTGTTCTCAAACAGGACACCCAAGATTTTCTGTACTTATTTTCCCTGAAATCATAACATTTATTTGTGGTTTGCCTTGTAGTGATGATGCTCTTTTGAATGGTAAAACTGAAACATCTTGTTTGGCTTACAAAATGAACTTACTTTGGCTTTTATATTAGATACACGTTTTTCTAAGATTCCAGAAGGTGCTGAGTTGTACAAGTGTATTTTTAGTGGCAATATTGACTTAAACTTCCACTGCTCCTTCCTGTCATGCAGCAGCCTCTGGTTGTGCCAGTATATCAGTCTGTTCAGCTGCTTTGTGAACTAGATTCAGGAATTTACCTGGCCTAAAAAACTCGGTTTTTTCCCTTTTTTTAATGTGTTGGGGTGTGAAACAAGGTAGAAGCATGGACTTAAGGGGTCTGTAAGTTATCTGGGAAACTGGGGATGAATTTCTTCAGCTGACTTTGTTGTGGGGCCTTGCAAGCAGTTGCCCTGAAGCTGCTATTTGGCGAGTCAGCCCTGTCAGAGAAATTAGTGCTGACACTTGATGAAAATCAACCCATGGTCTTCCCTTGACTGAGAGCAATCCTGACATTTGAAACGTGGAAGTAGCATTTGGAGCTCTGCAGCAAACTCATTTTCATTAGTCGGAACATTTGTGGGTGCCTCCCATTCAGGTGAGTGACTTGTCACCCTTTCTCAGTGTCACCCAGCACCTCCTCCCACGAGAAGCCAGCCTGGACCCCTGGAGTGGCACAAGCCGGTGGCTTTCTGCTGCTTCCCAGCAGATGGTGCTGCCCAATTCCTCATCCTGGGGAGAACGGTTGCAAAATGCCCAGAAAATGCTGTATAGCCAGGCTTGTAAGGAGGTGTTTATTAGACCAGCAGAGACTAGTCAGAGAAAAACTTCCAGCAATATGATATGGCTTTTCTGTTCCTCTTCACCAGTGACCATCAGGTGTTTCAATAAAAGTTCCCACCTTACAAGCCTTGCTCTGTTTGCCTGCTACACCAACCCAACTACAGCAACTACAACAACCCAACATTATTTCTGGGAGGCGACTGCAGTCAGCCTCCCTTCAGCCCTGGGAGCAGCACAGTTAAGCTCACACTCTATCAAAGTGTGATTTTTGACAACACAAGCTTCTGTGTATTTTTTCTGTGGTTTCAAAGTTTATCAGAGACCCTGGGAGGTGAATGTCTGAGATGAATACTCAAAGGCTTCAGGTATGTGGCACTGCTGATTGAAGTTCCTGTATTTGCCTTTGTCAATGAGAAAAGCTGGGTGAGCTCCAGAAATGGACACACTGACTGATAAAACTCCCAGAGGGTCCTGCAGAAGTCATGGGTTCATTTAATGCTCTGCAGTTTTGGGCAGTCAGGTCAGCTGTGAGTCTTTGGACAAACACGATTTTGAGAGGAGACATTGTAGGGAACATGTGGCCTCCTAAGCTTGAGAAATTCTCTCTTTCTTTTTGCCAAGCCTGCCTTCATGTGCCAGCAGGACAAAGTGGGAGCAGAAGCAGTGTATTTTACAGGTGGATATTGCAAAGTGATGCACTGAGCACTGCAAGGCTCTGAAAGCCAGCAGGCTCAATGTTTCAGCTTGATTTTCAGGTGAATGGGAGTGCTGATCAGCAGATGGTGTTTTTCCACAAGACATGTGCAATTCAAGAAGTACCAAAGTCAGACAAGAAGTGGAAGTCACAATCAGCATGCCTGTTACCCCTTGTGTCCTTAGTGTGTGGCAGAAAGCACTGGCCTGGGGCAGAGGACTCTGTCAGGGCCAGGAGGGAGCTCTGTTTCTGTAGCTGGTTGCTCTGGGTGTGCTTGTGGGTGGTTTTAACAGAGCACATTTTGTCACTGCTGAACTGTTCCTGTTCTAGAACACTGGCTTATGCCCTCTATGCTGACACACTTTGCTTTCAGACCCTCTGAAGGCTGGTGAAAGACTTCCTTTGGCAAGCCCTGAGCCTTGCAGAGTCCCTGCTCTCAGCTTCACTCACTTTTCCTGAGTGTTTTACATGAAGGAGATGCTTTCTGGCTTGCTCTTCCTTGAAGCAATGGAAATTTCTCTCATGTTGAAGGTAATTTTGAGCTTGAAAGCCTCAGCCAAAAAGGCAGGAGGCTGGATGTGCCTCCCTTCCCCTCTGTCCCTGCTGTGAATGGCTGTGTGCGAGGGATGGTGTTCCCTGAGCCTTCCAGGCAAGGTGCTTAGGGGAGAAGTGGGGCCAACTCTAATGATTTACTGTTTCAAGAGCTGCACTGAAGTGCTCCATTTTGCTGTTATCCTCAGGGTGTCTGAAACTTATCACCTGTCATTCACAACTTCCTGATCATGGCTGTTGATCAATGTGTTCTGCTGTGCCCATGGCTGGTGGCTTTTGTGCAACAAGGAAATGAGTCCAGTGGGACTTGTGTGGGCCCACTTTTCCTTTGACTATAAATTTAATTTTTCAGGCTGGTTTAGTGAGGAAGGACAATGTGTGTTGCTCTTTTCTGAACCAGTTGCTCCCAGCTTACCTGGTGCACCAGCCAGCTGCTTGGGATCTCGGGCCGGCCTCTGCCATGCAGCACGATGTCCCTCATGGTGTCCACACAAGGCTGCTCCTGGACTTTTGACCCAAAAGGCAGCTCATAATTCTTTACCTCTGCAAGGAAGCAACAGCAGCATTACAGGATGTTTCTAATGCATTCCCTTCTTTGTTTTGGTATGGCCCACTGGATCAGAATGGTTTTGTTTTTAACAGTCTGCAAAAAAAATGAGCAAATCTGGAAACAATCGAGAATTTGAACAGAGAAATGTAGTGTTGGGTTTTCACAGAGGGGTTCTTTTCAGAGACAGCACCAATGAACCATCTGACCTCCTCCCCGAACCCAAAAGATGTAGTACAAAGGACCTGGTTTGTCTTTGGGTGAGACAGTTTGAGCAGGCAGAAAGTCCTGTGCTGGTGAAGGATGGGAGGGCTGACTGTGACAAGAGAATTTCCAGATTTCTGCTACAGGCAGGGAATGGATTAGAAGAGGAATGGCCCTTCTGGAAGAGCAACCCCATGTCATGGAAGACCAAGGGGAAGCTGGCTGTTGGCAAAGGTGAGAGGCCACCTCTGCCAGCTGAGAGGTGATGTGAGAGGCTGGTTTCTGCCCGGATGTGAATGCAGGTGTGAGATATGAGTGGGCAGAGATGGCCTAGGAATGCTGGCTTGGGAACAAAGGATGCATGGGGCATCCAAGCCAGGCAGAGGCCTCCCACTGCTGACCATGGGGCTTGGAGGACAGTTGGAGCAGCTTTCTGGCCAAGGGTTGGGGGTTCCAGCAGTTCTATGGACTTGTATCATCAGTAGGTGGGACAGAGAAGGAGGGTAAATGGGAGCAGGCAGAAGACAGGCAGGGGCTAACGCCAGGGCACTTAAAGGAATCTTTTGCTACACAAAATTGTCGATGCCAGGATGTGGCTCTGGGAAGTGACAGAGTATGTCATACTGTCAGAGGCTGGGGTTTGTGAGTCCCCATTGAAACATGAGCTCTCTGTGTTGTCTGAAGGAAAAAATGGTTGAGGAGGGGGAGGCAACTTCAGCTTTTCCTGCTTTGTTTGCTTTGCATCACCAGCACAGGCTCCGTGGGTCTTGGCAGCTCGACAGTTTTGAGCAGGGGCTGGACCAGATGTCTCCATGGGGTCCAGTCCTGCTCCTTGACCACTGGGACACCCCCCTTAAGCCATGGCACACAGAGCAGGGTCATCTGTCACCATCTCTTGGCAGCCCTGCAGAGACCTGGGCCACCCCAAGTCATGTCTTGTGCCATCAGCTGGGATGCAGGAGTAAGGGAGCAAAAAGACACTCGGCAACCCGGAGGGATGCTCCTACCTCCTACCACTTCACATCTGGAGGCCATTTCCCACAAAACGAGGGCCATGGAGTAGACATCCATCTGCTTGAAAGACTCCAGGTCTTCCAGGTTCACTCTGGACTCCAGGACCTCTGGGGCCATGTACCTGGCGGTGCCCACCTGGCCACAGAGAGGAGAGAGGGATTAACAGGGGTGGACAAGGACTTCAGCTGCAGGCCGTGGGGGTGGCTGGCAAAGGCTCCTCCAGAGAGGGTTGGTGGGTCATACTTGCCTGCCCGCTGTTGGCAAAGTCATCCGCTGTCAGGGAGGGGTCGAGGCGTATGGCGATGCCGAAGTCGCAGAGCACACACTCCTGCTCGTTCTTCACCAGGACGTTTGTGCTCTTGATGTCGCGGTGGGCGATGGGGATTTTCGGGCGGCCGCAGGCAGTGTAGTCGCTGTGAAGATGGGCCACCCCGCTCACCAGGGACCCAGCCATCTTCTGCAGCTCCATCCAGCTCAGCACGTGGCGGGAGAGGTAGTCCTTGAGGTTGCCCCGGCTGTGGTAGGCGGTGATGAGCCAGTACTCCCGGCGGGGCCCCGTGCCCCGGTCCTCGGCAGTGAGGAACTGCAGGACGCTGTCGTGTCTGAGGCTGGTGTCGGTGAAGATCTGGCTCTCGTTCTTCCAGGAGGAGTATTCCTCGCAGGGGAAGATCTTCACGGCCACGGTCTCGTACTGCCCCGAGCGGCTGTGGCTCAGCTTGGCCCTCCACACCTCCGCGAACTGCCCTTTGCCAACCATCTCGTCCAGCTCGATGGGGAGCAGCTCAGCGGGGCTGGTGCCGGCCGAGCCCTCATCCATCAGCACGGACAACTTCTCCTCCCGCTCGGTCGCCTTCCCCGGCTCCGGCAGCGCCGGGGGCTGGCCCTGTTTCCCACCCCACGCCTTGGCTCTCTTGCGTCGCTTCTGCGTGCGGCAAAGGTAAAATATCACCGTGATCATCACCGCCACCAGCAGCGGGGGCAGGAGGCTGATGGCAGCCACGGGGATCACCTCTTTGCTCTGCAGCATGGAGTAGCCTGAGGGGAGGAAAGCAAAGGCGAGGTGCTGCTGCTGCTGCGGGTCTGCCACAGCTCGTTTTCATCAGGCGGAGGAGGAAAATATGCAAAGCTGTTAATGGAGCGCAGCCCTTCGCGGGGCCGCACAAGGGCTCATCCCAACACAGAACCCAGATGCAGGCACTTAGCAAAGGGGATGATCGGTTTTGGTCTCAAATTTGGCTCCGTTTATCAACAGAAGACACAGGCCAGAATCGCTTGGACAGTGTGGCACAAGAGACTGCAAAGGGCGTTTTGGGGGTCCCAAGCACTGCTTACGGTCATGGCAAGGGGAGCTTGGCTGGAAATAACAATGATAAATCCAAGGCAAGGCTCGAACACAGCAAATCTCTGAGCGGGCTTGGGCCCGAAGATTTTCTGGACTCCTGTGATGCACAGAGAGCCAGGAGCGATGCTGGGGGTGGGCAGTGTGCAGGACCACCCAGCCCAGGGGAGTGCCGGGATGCTTTGCACGTTAATTAGCACACAAGAGCATCATTTCAGTGCTTGTCTGCTACTGCTGGCATCTCCTTCCTCAGCCCCTTACAACAGCAGCCCCGACAATCACCAGGGCATGGCTGCATTTGTTTAATTTCTTTTAAAACCCCTGTTGGCCTTCAGATTGTCAGGGGGAGGACACGCACACAAAGCCATAACCCTCACACAACATATAATTGTCTGATCCTTTGATGTTCGTGATTCCTGGAATAAACATGCTGACTTCAGTAGAGATATTCAAGTAAAATCTTACTCAGAGGTTTTTCTGCCAAGTATAATAACCCAGGGGAAGAGGGATAAGAATCATTCCATAAGCAAAACTCTCACTGCTTGACCTCAGTGTGTGCAGATCATAATTCAGGTTCTGGAAAAACAGAGCATTTAGCTATTTTCCTTGGCAAATTTCAAAAAAATGTGCTGCAGCTAATTTCTGCAAGGCTGTGAAAGCGTTTCTAAAATAGGCATCAGGTTTAAACCACAAGATCAACCTAAACTGATATAAATCAATAACTAACTCAGGAATATGTTTATTTTGGAAAGTATTTGGCTTGGATATCACCTACTGCTTTAATGGATTTACCCGATGCTTTGGATCCCATCTTTGAAACTCTAAAGAAAGAGAAGATATTTTTAAGGGAGTTGAGTGCACAAGTCCCGAAAAGGGGAAGTTAAAGCAACTTCAGGAAATTCCTTCATGAGGATGCCCCTTCCTGATGGAAGTCTTTTGGTACACAGGGATTGCAGCATGGCTTAGACCTCTTCCATGCAGAGCGAAGGTAGTTGCTGTGGCAATAACCACAGGTCTATAAACCTACACCTTGTCAAGCATTGCTGCGTGGGTCTGTCCATCCCTGCTGAGGGGATATGAACCTCCAGGGCTGGGCTCAGCTGGAGCACGGGTGGAAAGGACTTGCCATGCTCCACCCAACCCAGCATCTTCCCAAGGTCTCACCTGGGCTTCTGCACAGCTTTAGGAAATGATGGCTCTGTGTGTTCGTTAGTGTGGTCTCTGAACTCTGATGGAGTCCTCTAGTGCAAGGGCAATGCCACCCAGCAGCCCAGACCTGAAAGCAGAGCTTAAGGAATCAAGAAATAGGACAAAAATCTGCTTGCCGGAGAAGTGCTTGTTTCTCTGCTCAGGAGTTGTCTAGACCATTGAATGTGATCATAATTTAATATTTAGAATAAAAATGATCCCTTAAAGGGGAAAAAAATGGAGGTAAAAGATGGGGTCTGTGAGCCTGGGGTTTGCCTAAGCTGGCCCCTGGCCCATATCCAAGAGGAGAGAGTTGTTAAAGACCTGCACTTGTCTTGCTCCGACTTCCAGTGCTTTCCACACTGGCTGACAGGAGGAGGCTGGTTATGGAGCCTTTGCTGGGGGCGGCATTTCCAATGAGCCAGTTGTCATTTTTGTGTGAAATCACATATCCCAGCATCGGCTTTGGGATTTGACCATCTCTCCCTAGAAGTGTGTGTACCTGTTATGTTTGGCTGGGAAAGCAGCAAAGAACCGCCAAATTTAGCATCTTTGGCCTCCATTAAAGTGCCTTGTTTGTTCAGATAATTTGCATTTCATGTGATGTTTTTCTTCTTTCCTTATGCTGCAAGAGAAGCTATGCCACTGGATTGCAGGTTCTGCTTAGGCTCATTTTCAGCATCTGCTTTTTCTGTGATTATGGAAAATGGGAGGCATTTCATTTTGCTTTTGTTACAGGTTGGATTCTTGATGGACACTTGGATGAACCTGGTCTGCTTGGAGTTGGGGAGGTTTAGACAATCCCCCAAAGGCTTTGGGTGGAAATATTTCCAAAGTATATGACCCTCCTGAGGTACAGAAATGAGCTGCCTATTAGTTTTTCCTCCTGTGGCTTAACAGCTCCCATTGGATCTCCAGCCATGTGCATCAGCATGCCAAACCACACTCACGTGTGCTCAGCACCCAGGTGGCTCTGGGGAGAAACTCTGCTGCAGGAATTCCCAGGAGAGCAGCAGGGGAGGCATTTCTGTGTGCCCAACCCTCTGCATCTCCACCTCTTTGGGTTACAGCCGTGGGGGATGCCAGCAGTTCCTGTGGGTGTGTTCTGGGGCAGGATTTGCTCCAAAGCGATTTATTTAAAGCTTTCAGAGCTTTGGACTCACATTGGGTTATACCAGTTCCTGGGTTCCCCAGATGATTCAACCAGTGCTGAAGGCATGGCCCACTGAGAGATGTGGTAGATTTTCTATCACCTGATGTTTCCAGACAAAGGCTGAAGGAATTGCTGCAAGGAAAGCTTTGTCCACAGACAAAATGCTGGGCTTAGTAAAGGGGTAGAGATTTTAACTGGCTTTTATGTAGGGAAGTCGAAGATGGCAAAAGAGCCTCTTCTGCCATTGTTTCTCCTACTCTGCAGGAAATACAAGGGATTTGCCATTGGTGCTGGGTGCTGCTCCCCCCATAAACAACATTAACAAAAGCACTCACCATTGGTGTGGTTTTCAAAGATGAGTTTGTCATTGCACTCCTGCTCATCCACACAGCCACAGACGTAGATGACCCCGTCCTCGCTGGGCTGGTGGCTCATGATGCAGCGCGAGGTGTTGTAGTTGGGGACCATGAGGTTTTCGATGGGGCGGTGGGGGTTGTGGCACAGCGTGCTGATCCTGATGCTCTCGTTGTCCTGTCTCCTGCATGTGACAAATAAATCGACACGGCGTCAGCCTGGCAGCTTGGCCCTTGTGTCACCTGTGCATCACCCTAAACCCAGTGCTAGGATAATTTCTTTCAAGCTGTGTACGGAAAGACTTGTGTGCAGTGGCTCTGGTATAATTCTACTTACATGTACTTATAGGACCAGTGATGGGGATGACTGGCCCTGCACAGGCTACAGCATTGCAGCTACTCCTGGGTGCATCCAAAGAAATGACAACCATTTGTTACATTTCCAGGGACAGCCTCTGCCTCCTGACCTAGTGGTGCAAAGTGGGGGGATGAAGGTATGGAGAGATTTCACAGTGTCTCTGAGGTCAGCTGGGAAGTCAGACATAAAAGCTAAGGAAAGAACCTAAATTCATCACCCTCTCCCTCGTGAAGTCCCCCTGTTTTAGCACTCCCCACATTTTTTGGGGCTACCAGGTAATTTGACAGAGGACCTCCCAGATGAAGAGTCCTAGGAGGGTGAGAGCCCTTCTGCCAAGGCTGGGCCCCTGGAGGACATGAGCATCAGGCCAAAGCTGCTGCTGTGACTGATACCCACTCAGGAGAAGTTTGGATGATCCACACATGCCTCTGCAAGTGAGCAGCAAGCAGCAAGGCTGGCCTGGAGGTGAGCTCTGCCTGCAGGGATCTTTCTGGATGAATCTTAGAATGGGATGGGAGATGCTGGGAGGGGTTGGCAGTTTATTTGTGACTGCATAGCGGCCTCACCCCATCCAATACACGATGTAGGGTGCAGCTCCACCCTGTGTAGTGGGACTGCTTCCTTGAAATGGGGATTCCTGCTGCAGGGCCTTGCTTTTCCTTGTACATGTAGCTGTGAATGGGAAAAACCCAGTAACACACTGGATTGCCTACCCACGGTTTAAGGTGGCTTCTCCACGTGTGTGTAGGGGAATTTGGGGCAGGGGGTGGATTTTGTTGTTTGTTTGTTTGGGTTTCTTGTGTTTTGCTTTTCAAAAGTCCATAATGCAACAATTAGGTTGAGGCAAACTCCTACTGAAAGCTGGCATACAGCATTCACTCTAATTAGCAGGTTGAGATAAAGCCTAGCGATAAGTGCTTGGCTGGCTTTCACTTTGGCAGCCAAATTAAAAGGGAAAGTGGAGGAAAATCACTCTGGGAAGACCCAAAATGGATGTTTTTTTAGTTTTGCTCACAGGGACCAAATAGCTGGGGGAGGCACTCTTCCGGGCTAAACCATGCAGTGTGTGCTTGGTCTGAAATGCAAGACTGTGTTTCCTGTCCAGGCACCTCTCACACGAGCAGAAAAGGACATTTTCCAGGGGATGGGAAAGAGATGGGTTAAACCCAGTGGGTTAACCCCAGTGTGGTGCCAGCTCAGATGTCCATGTGCTGGATGAAGACTGGCTGCACCCCTGAATGTGAACTGAGGTTTCACCTGCCTGATGCAAGAGGACATCATAGGTTTGGAGGTCAGGGTTGCTGGTGTGCCCTTGGGTTCAGCTTGTAAAGCTAAATCCAGAGGTTTATGGGAGTTTATAGGTCCTGCAGCACTTGCCACGCTTTCAGTCAGGCACTCAAAAGCTTAATTTAGAAAATAAACTGGTACTAATTACAGGGCAACCAAATGATTTTTTTACTGTGCATTATACTTCTAATTATCATGGAGTCAAAGAAAGGGGAAGAGAAAGTCCTGAATTACTGCAATAGGCAATAACACAAGAACAGGGGTACACACACCAACCCCTTCTTCCCCCCTGTCTCCCCTCGGGGAGGGAATTTCCTCTCACCATATTGCCACGCAGATCTCGTAGGGGTCCTCGCAGTAGGAGTTGAGGTTGCAGTTGCTGTAGCACACCTTCTCCTCGCAGGCTGGAGCTGTGGAATCACACCACTTGCACAGGTTGGTCTTGAGGCTGCGGCGGGCGCTGGCACCGCAGGCTGTGGAGCAGAGAGGAGCTGCAGGTGAGCGCGGCCGTGCTCGCCCTCAGAGGGGAAAAACAGCCACCATTCCCAACAATTTGCACTGCTGGGGGAGAAGGAGCCTCAGCTGACACCATTTCTCCACGCATTTTTTTAAAAGCTTTTGTTTTGCTCTCCACTGCCCAGCCAATTGTGCTTTGTGTTATCCCAAAGCCTCGAGAAGATGGGAGAATGCTGCTGATGGGTCCCACAGGACAAAAGCCTGGGAAACCGCAGAGAATCACGTTTTCCCTCTGCTCTTCCCATACCATTTATCATCAAGGGGAAATTTACTTCTTCCTCTACAACCCAGGCTCAAATTGGCATTTCCCCTCATCCCAAGAACATTCTGTGTTCAGAAAGGGCCATCTCCAGGTCTCTGTGTGCCTGAAGACTTCATTTATTCCCCTCTCAGCAGGAAGAGACCTGCTGGGGAGGGATGTACGGCCAGGCTGGGACAGCTCCCTCCTCTCCTGCTGTCTCCTTGTCCTCCTCCTTCCTATTCAATGAGGCCAGGCTGGGAAATGTGTTTGCTACCCACTCCCCAGGTATCTGTGGCTGAGACTTCCCAAGCTTTGGGGCAACAGGGGCTGTTCCCTGCAGGCCTCCATTGCCCACTGAGCCTCATCCCAGCAGGAGATGCTCTCCCACCCCTGGAGCCTCAGATCTGCCACAGCAGCACGCATAACTGCTGCCTGTGGGGAGCTGCTCTGCCTGTATCTCACAGGCATAACATTATCTCTATTTTTATAGAAAGGGTGCATGAACCATGCTTGGTTAAGGGATGAAATCCCAGCTAAATTTAAACTTCCTGTCTTAAGGCTGCTAAATGTCTTTTTTAAAAAAATGCCACTGAATGGCTTATGTAGAAATAGATATTTATACTTTTTTTTTTCTTACTTACATATATGCACTCTAAAGTGTTCAGGCATGAGCCTGAGCTACAGTAGCCAGTTTTTGGAAGGTTTGGGCCATCCATGATTCTCTGGCTGCCATGTCCCTGAACCACCCAGCAGTGCTGGGTGCTCCCAGCCCCTGTGCAAAAGGCAGTCATAGCTCACTGTGCTGCCACAGCCTTCACAGAGTTTTCCATCACCAGCTGTTAACTCTGAAGAAAAAAAAAAATTGCAAAATGCCTGACTATGGCTTGGGGAGCCTGCAAGTAGGGCCCTGCTGATCCAGCACGGCCATGGGCACCCCCAGACCTGTCAGCAACATGCAGGAACTCCTGCATTCTTGGTGGTCACTTCTGTGACCTGCCTGTGTTCCACAGCTGAGCCCATGGACAGCAAAAAGGAGTTTTTAACTTCTCTGCTCCCCAAATCCAGGGCATGCAGCCTGCTCTGACAGCATCCCATGTGCCTGCTCTGCTTCCCTCAGCAGCCCAGACCCCCCTCCCTGCGACAGTCGTAAAGAACTGCTGGAAGGCTCCCACACAGAAATAAACCATTTACAAGCTCCCATGGCCTTGTATGTAGGGCCAAGGTTAATGGTGGGGGGAAAACCTGGGTGCAGAGCAAAAGCCTGTTGCATATGAAGGTCAGAAGGAGGAAATTTTGGTTTAAATGGCCCATGCCAGGCTTAAAATGCAGCTCAGCAGGGACTGTGCTGGGCCAGGTTTTGGGGGAGCAGGGAGCAGGGTAGGTGAAGATGTTGCTCACAACCTCTTGCTCATCATCCCCCCGCCTCTGTGAGGCTGCTCTGGCCCTGCTGGGACACCCTGGGATTTTGTGGGTGACCTCAAGAGATCACACACACCCATTCCAGGGTTAGCTACTGAAACCATGGCTTCAGCTGGGATTTGAAGCACCTGCAGCCAGCATGAGCTACCCTCACCTCCCTGCCTTACTCTGCCAGAGCAGGGCTTGCAGAATCTAAGGCAAAACCCCACTGGAGGATGAGAGTTTTGGGTGTGGAATAGAAATCAAGCCCAGCCATTGTGTGCAGCCTTCAACCTACAGCCACAGCCACTGCTCCTTACAAACTCCATTTGCACAGTTTCATGGGAACAGAGAATTGAAGATAAACTGGTTTCTCACCCCAAACCCAAGCCCTACCACACCCAGGCCTGTGCTCTGGTGGTGTCACTGCCATAGTTCCTCTTTCACCTCCTCAGCTCAACCCATCCATGCCACAGCTCGTGCTCGCAGCAGGCTGGTGTGAGATTGGCTCAGCAGTGTCACCCCAGAGATACCTGGAGGCTCTGCAGAGGAGTAAGAAAAGGACAGATCCAGGTTGTGGATGTTGCTGGTGCAGGAGGAGGTCGACTGTTTATATATTTATACCCACCAGGTATGTTATTTACTTATTTATATCTAAAGTTTGCTTGAGATCCAAGGGCAGCACATCAGACTCGCCAGTAATGCGCTGCTGCGTGTGGTGGGGATCTTGGCTGTGCTGTGCTGTGCAGAGGGGAAGCCAGGACAGATGAAAGAGTTAAATATGGAAACAAGATCCAGAAATACAGTGGTAACTGGACAAAATTCTTTGGAGACAAATTGTTCTAAACTAACTCAGGCTGTGATTCTGTTATCTGCTCTGCAAGAAAGGTCAGAGCAGGAATCTCTTTTTTCTCCCCCCCATGCCCTGCTTGTCCTAGGAAGCTAAAAAGAAGAGCACAAAGCCCATTGCAAGGTTCTTCAGGCCTGTGTGTCCTTGAACCTTTAGCTCGTAGGTACAATTTAACTGCCACATCACTCATCTTGGCCCTGATTAGACCCAGATGAACACTTTCAATATTAATAGTTGGATGATTTAATAAAGCTGCACAAGCAGTAAAAGTAACAATACACTTCCATAAACGGGTTCCAGATGTTGCCAAGGCAAATGCTAAACATCAAAATACAAACTTCAAAAAAAAAAAAGTTAGGGGAAAAAAAAAAAAAAAGCTGGATAAGCAAAACTTGGAACAAACTATAAACTAATTAAATGTGGGTTGAGTTTTCCAAAAATAAATTGAAGCCATAAGGATGTGATGTGAGCCAATAAATAGTACAGTTAGTCAAAGTTATTGTGGAACGACAGTTGGAAAGATGGTTTGAAGTCACCGATAGGTGGGCTCACAGCGAGCTTGGCTTCCCATCAATAGGAAGGCTTGTTCTCCTGTGCATGAGAGCAGGATCAAATCTTCTGGTATCTATAACTGGGACCCCAGAGAGGTTACTGAGAGAATATGAGATGATTTTCAAGTCAGGGAATAAAGGAAAAACGATGCCAGAAGTGCCTGTGTCTCTCCTGCAATAGCAGCAGGGATGATACCACCGCCCAAGGAAACCAGGATATTTTTTCCTGTGTGTTGGGGCGGCCATCCAGCCTCTCACTGCCCACAGAGCATCCACAACCTCTGCTTGGCCACCTGCAAAGCCCATGGAAACACCACTGCTGTAGTCAATAACTCATTCTCTTCTCCATACAGAGTCGTTGAAAACAGCTCTCTGAGAGAATTTCACCCCAGTCCCATCGGCGCGGTTGCAGAACAGCCACCCGCAGCAGATGAGCTTTCTGCCAGCAGGGACTGCACCTGTCAGAACGTGGAGGGGGATTCTGTGAGCCCCTGTCTACCACTGAAGCCCCAGAGAGCAGGTGGGTCATCCAGCACCTAACTCTGGCTCCAGTTTTCCCTGCACTCTGGTCCCCAAGGAGGAGGAACCCTAAGGAGCAAGCTGGGGTGCATGGGGTGCAGGCACAGCACATTTGTTACAGGCAAGGAGAAAGTGTTTCTTAGCCCAAACAAGGGCAAGAAATGCATTTTCACTGAGGGGCAGAATGGACACTTCCAGTTCTCAAGTATTCTCCCTGACATGCTGCTTTGGGACAGCTAAACACCAAGATGGGCTTAGGGGAATGTATTTGGAGTGGGAAAATTTGTGCTAGGGCACTTATCCTGGTTCCCAGCTCTCCCCTTCCCAAAGTGAAGGGGACCAAAGCTTTTGTTACACAGGACCTCCATTATAGGACCTTCAGATCATGCTCTATCTTGCAGTGATAACTGTCCTTACATTGCTTGTATTTCTCAAGGACAAAGAAAAATTGGTAACTTTTAGGTCATAAATATTCTACAGTGAGGTCTAGCCCCCCTTTTCTGCGTATCTCCAAGCACCCCAGGATGGGGCTGACACTATTTCAGCAGTCACAGAGAGCTGCCCATCTTGCTGTTACTCTGGGAGTGTTAGTGGCTCTGGGAGCTCCCTGCACCATCTTTCCCCTGCAAGTCAGTCAACCTGCAATCCCCAGGCTTTGCAGTGGGAGGGACTAAGGCCAGGGAGATTAGCTGAGATGCTCTTTGTTTTCTCTGACCAGCTGTGCACTTAAACACAGGACTGGGGAGCAGCTCTAACTCGACCCTGCAGCCTTGTTATTCCTGGAAACCCCCAGATAGGTGCCCTGATGGAAACACAACCTGCACTGGGACCTGCTCTCCCACCTGGGTGAGCCTGGGCTCCTCGGTGAGTCCTGCGTCTGCCGCCAAGTTTAGGATTAGGTTTTGCTTTGGGCTTTTATCCATGGTTAATGACACAAGTACACAGTAACAGAGCCTCTCATAAAATTGTTATGAGAACAAACAAATTCCTTCCCTTTAATATGCAGTACTTCTTTTTAAGATTAATCCAACAGCAGAGCTGATGGGCTCTGCTCTCTCGCTGACCCATGTGAGAGCACCGGGTGTTCCCCATCACCAAGTTACTCCTGAGCTGCCTCCTCCATGATGCAGCAACCAGTTCCACAGATGGGTATCAGGGGAATTCCTGTGCCCTGATTTCCAGGAGATTCTGTGCAGGGTCAGAAGTTCCCATGGAAGTTGTTCAGCATGACCTCTGTAACAGTGATCCCAGATTTCTTGCAGTCAGTTTGAGCTACGTCTGACCTGTTGAAAAATGCCTGACCTTGTTGCAGCACCCTGCTGTGCTGCAGAATCTCCCCAGAATCAGACCTCAAAGTGCTGTACTTCTATTTCGGATGCAGCTCAGTTTCCTCCAGCAGTCTCCTGTTCTCCAGTGCAGGGGTCTGGTGCTGCTTTCAGCTGCTGAACCAAAGAGGTTTTTAGCGGCAGGCTGATCTTCTTCATCCATGTCTTTTACACTGTATCTTTATCTTTGTAGGAGAGGTAGAGCAGACCAAATAGAGCTGAAAAAACTTAATATCCCAGTTTTTGCCCCTGCAAGTCACAAGCCACTGGCTCTCCCAGGAAATCCATCAGTGCTGCATTGAGATCAGGGGACCAACCCAGGCTGCACCCTCGGGTATGTGGTCCCACATTGTCCTGCATAATAAATACTGCATTTGGCAGACTACAGTATGGAGCAGGGAAGGAGCCAGAAATGTTTCCTGATGCATAAAAAGGGACTGATTTTGATTGTGTTAGACACCAGTTATTCCAGGGGCAGGAAGACATGTAGTATACATTTCTGGTTTGCTTGGACCTTCTTCAGACAGGCTGGTAACTGACTTATTCTACCACTTATTTTTCCTTTGTGAAAATATCCCTTTAAATTCAGTGTTTAGCAAATACTGCTTAGTCCCATTACAAAGTAAATTGAGTATGGATCATACCAGCAGGCTTCTCCAGTCTCTTTCAGATGCTTAAATTACATCATGATCTAACTTCACCCAGGGGAGGGACAAGTCTGCAGATTGCTGTCCGTCCTTCTGCTTTGGTAATCTCTGGTATTTCTCGGTTTCCTTTCATGAGTTTTCTGTGCATCAGCGCAATGACTCTGCTTTTGGGGCACGAGGATGTTTCATACTGAGGTACCCCAGGGCTGTGCCCCTACAAAGCCAGCAGCATCCAGGCAAGCTGGAGTGTCAGGGGCCAGGGAGGAGATGCCTGGCATTCGGCAGGGAGAATTTGGCCAGAACAGTTTCTCTTTGATTTTGGGTGAGGATGCCTGGGTGAGGACAGGGGAGCGCACCTGGCCCTGCACTCCTCCATCCGCCCTCGGAGCCACTTGTCTCCTCCACCCACTCTGAGCAGATCTCAAGTTTCTGTCACAGATTTCACTTTCTGACCCCCAAAGCTGCTCCTGGCTGGGACAAGCCCTATTTTGTGTCCCTGGGGGTTGGGATGCTGGGTCCGGCCGATGTCCAGCCCTGGGGGCTGGCAGGGGCAGCCTTGGGCCAGCCAGGGGATGCCTGCAGCAGGGGGGCTGCAGGGGCAATTATTTGCCATATTGTGCTCTTGCTTGTGTTTAAAAACAACAACAGCTCAACTGACTCATAGGTCCTACGGCCTCTGAGTCATTTTTTATTTCTGGATTTCACTGCTCTGCCCTTTGCAATGAAGGGAGTTGCATGCTCACACACACACACACACACACACACACACACACACACACATCAAGTTCACATTTGTTTTTCCCCTATAAAAACAAAACGATTTCCATACCATTAATGAAACAGAAATTATTTGACTTTGCATACCCTGGCTTTTATTTTCCATTGTATAAACTCTGCAGATGAAATAATGATGGTTGTAAAGTAAACCTCTCTTTTTTTTTTTTCCTTTCCCTTTCCAGGCAGCCTCTTTTCAAAATAGCAATAGGGAGTCACTTACAGGCTTGGCTTGTGCTGCTCCTGTAGTAATTAACCCCTTCATCCCTAGCTTTTCCTCTGTTGGAAGTTAGCCACAGCGTGGGTGAAGGCATCAGCTGGTCTCCTCTGGGACAAGAAGTGAAGCGGGGGAGCAGAACAGGCAGGGAAATGTGGGAAAGGAGGCCAAGAGCTGCTCCAGGCAGAGCAGTGGTGTGTGCCTGGAGCAATGCACTCATGGGCTGGGCAGCTTTCCTGGGAGAGCCAGAGTGCTGGCACTGCAGGGCCAGAGGTACCTCCAGTCTTCCTACACCCCCCCTTTTTTGGGTTTAAATCAGCACCACCGTTTTGTGTTTAGCCTGGCAGCCCCATCCCAGGTCACCTCCCTTCCTTCCCACTCCCAGGGACCACCAGTGAAACATTCTCTCTCCTCTACATGCCACTGCTGTGGTAAATAATCTGTGGTAAATAATTAATCACCTAATCTTGCTCTTTTTGTTTACAGGGCCGTTATGATTTTACGAAGTTCTCGGAGGAACATTATTGGGGTGAGGTAATCCCTTACACAGCAGCAGATCCAGCTGGAGCTGGGCGTGCGAGCACGTGCCTGCCTTGCCCCGCAGGACGGGCTGAGCTGCCCTCCCTGCCAGGGTGTGAGCTCTGCTTCGTGGTAGACCCTTGCCATCACACACATTCTGTCTGTCTTCCAGGCCTCCACACATGCCACAAGCATTTTTCCTAATCACATTTATCATGCAGCAGCACAACCCTGCATCCCCCCAGCGCTGGATCAGATGCTTCACTGATGCCTGGTCCGGCTGGGTTGGTGACACTGACTGAGATACTGTTCCTCTTCCCAGACTGGGTGATGTGTTTTATATTATTTCTCTTGGATTTATTAAGCATTATGTAACTGGCTAACCAATCCCGCATGCGATGCAATCGTGGCTGATTTCATGTCAGTGGAAAGTAAACAAAAAATTGCTCTGAAGTGGCTAAACTGAAATTCATTTCCACATGCAGAGCAATTCCTGGAGGATCTTTCCCATCTCCTCACAGTTAATTTGCATCCAAGCTCTCATGCAACCCATTAAAAAAGAGTTATGGAAAAATTGCACATGCAAGATGACAGTGTGTTATGAGGAAAAATTATTAAGATGAAGTTTATTTTACTTAAATATTTTTAAGCGAGTTTGTTGATTTCTCCTGTGCCTTGAAATGTGTAACATTTGCCTATTTTTTGTCTTTCAGCTGGGGAACTCAAAATGTGAAGATTACCCACCAAAGAAAGCTTGGCATTAAAGTCTGTGAAATCAGGGAAGCCAAACCTGCAGTCCTGAGGTCCTGAAGGCCAGCAGAACCCAGCCCAACATGACAAGATAGGTGCTCTGCCTTTGCTGAGCTTTGGAAGGACTGTAAACATCAGGTGAGGCAAAATCTATACCCCCATTAGACTCTGAACTCAAGCTCTTTTAGGAGCACTTGCTTTCTGGTGTCACAGACAACATCTTTCCCATTAACACCAATTTGGATTCAGAGTCACTGAGCTGAGGATGGGGGGACATGGAATGGATAAAGCAGTAGTGGCTTTGCACTATTTCATTTGTTTTTTTCACTGTCTTTGAAACTTTCAGCAATCTCTGAAAGTGATGTGTGTGTTTCTGGGTCCATTTCACTGACACATTTCACTGAAGTATCAGTAAAGTTTGTGGGTGGGGGTTACCTGGCTGCATGTTATTTGCATTATTTTTCATTTTTATCCCTAAGGCAGCCCAGCACCTGCTTCAGCTGGGCAAGAAGCTAAGTCCAATTAAACTGAAATGCTGTATTAGACCTGGCAGAGCTCATGGACCATGTAACATCTTTTGCCAATTGCTGGGCTGGAATTTGAAGATTAAGGTGACACCAAGCTGTGATCCAGGGCCAGATGAGGGTGGTGAAGAGGCAGGGTGGGATAGCCCTGAGAGCAGTGCTGGTGGGAGAGCTCACAGCTCCATGTGGGTGTCACCACTGCACCTACCCTTGTGCTGACTTGCTAAATGAGGAAAGCTGTCCTAAAACAAAGAGAAGACTCAAATAGAGGGGGTTGTCCTCTCTTCTGGAGGCTAGTTTATTCCTTTGTGAGATGAGCAGGGATGCTCTACATCCTTCCTTGAAAAGACTCAGAGGAGGGTTGAGGATTAGAACAGAAGCTTAGCACAGGAATCCCTCACATTGCCCAGGACAGCAGCTAAATAGGGATTTTTTCACTCCCTACCTGCTGGATGTTGTGGGTCACTGTGTAATTGTGGCCAGTATCTCCAGAGCCATGACCAGGCCAAGCAAAATCTTCCCTGGCAGACAAAAGCAGGTGTGAATTTGCCTGGTAATACCTGCACTTATCCCTTTGGTCAGCCACTGGGCTATGATTGTCAGATGAGGGGAGCTAGGACACAAACCAAGTTTTGCAGCCATCCTGTGACTGAAGGTGCAACCTTGTTTGGCAGCAATACCTCCATTGCACCTGTGTCTCCATTTCTTTCTGCTTCCTGTATTCTCCTGTCCTTTCCACCCTGCGTTGCATTGGAAAAGCCTAGAGAGAGCAAACCAAGCCAGCAGCACAGGAGTGCCTGGGAGGGAAAAAACCCCACAGCCAGGGGTCAGTCCAAGAGAAAATTGTGGATACAGGGTGGTGACCTTCACCAGCATCACAGCACGGCTCCACTGCCACAGCAACTCCCACCAGCCCAGACAGCACGCGAGGGAAACGTGCCATTCCTCTTTGTCAGATGGACAGCAAAGCAACTTATGCAGGGTCTGAGGAGGTGGGGAAATGCTGAGTTTCAGCAGTTCATAAGTAATTTTAGCAGCTCTGCCAGCACCTCTGCTTATCTGGGGCCTTGCAGGGTGAGGCAATGCATTATCAGCACATTTGGGTCTCCTGGGCTGCCAGTGAGGTTTGCAGAGGGCTAAGCTGGCACATCCCCAGTGGAAGTTGCCTTCTAAGATTGTGGATTTGCATGCCATGTTTTCAGAGGGTTCCGAGATTTCAGCCCTTTGAAGAGCACTTGGCAGCATTTTGCAGGGTATTGACTAAATTCTTGTCTTAAAAATAAGTCCATTCTGCCACCTCCCACACTGCCTGGGAGCAGGAGTCACCGCCTGGCCACGCACTGGTGGTTTGAGCTCATCGTGTTGCAAGTTGCTGCAGAAATTGCTGAGGATTTTAGAGCACTTTTAGGACTGAGAACTGAATGGCAAAATGCAACGACCAACCAAATCCACTCTGCTGTTGCCATCATTTTTGTTGCTCTTGTTTTTGCAGAGGCATCAACAGACTATCCTATATCCCAATTAACTGCAGCTTCTGCAGCTCATTTGCAGATGCAGCAGTCATGAATCCCCTCTTTTACACAGAAAAAGAAGCAGCAATGAACCAAGTAGCAAAAACATGTGAGATGCAAGTCAATAGCAGACATTGCTCTGCCTAGCTACTGCCATTCAAGTAAAACTACTGTGCAGCAGTCAGGGCTTTTTTACTATTATCATCATATTATTCTCTGGAATTCAATTTTCTGTACATTCTTCAGGCTCTGCATGAATCCTGGATCTCTGTGAATAGATGGAATTGAAATTGAAGGATACCATCCAAATAGGTAAACACGTCAGAAACATTATCTGGGTCACATTTGGGCAACAGGGTTCATTTTGTTTCAAGTGCAAATGGGTTACTGATGATTTAGATGAACTTCCTGAGGAGTGTTTGAAATTCCTGGCACATATTTGGTTTCCCATCTGCTAGAAGGTCTTTGATGAGCCCACAAAGACACATTGGACTGGAGCTGCTGCTCTTCATCTCTGCTTGGACTTCTTATGTTTGACCAGTTTGCATTTTTTTGCATTTGTATTACTTTGATTCCCAAGGAGAAAAAGGGTTTGCAAGGGACTGTGAGACAAGCTGCTGGGGCAGAGATGCTTTGTGAACTCTCCCTCTATATGCTGTCATCAGCTTGTTCCAACACTGCCAGTTCTTTATGTCTGCTAAAATTATTATGTAGAGTCAAATTTTGTCCTCGTTTAGGCCAGAGTACTTAATTTAACAGTAATTAAGTAATTTGTTCTATCAGAGGGAACTTGAGGTTAGCCTGGGTTACAGATGCTTAAAACTTTCTGCCTTCTCCTGAAGTGTGCCATGTTTAGCACGTAAATAAATGGTGTGTTCTTTTCTTTCATGCCCTTCTTCACCTGTTAAAAAATACCTTTTAAGGAGCTTGTGCTGTATCTTACCAAAACACACTGCCCAGTAGGGTTGAAATCAAATTGAATATCATCCAGTTTGTAAAGCAGAAGAAGAGAGCTATGGCAGGGGGACCAGGGTTTAGAAAGGAATTTTTTTCAGAACCAAGAGTCCTGTTGACAGAGCCTGAAGTGCTTTTCCTTCACACAAGAAAGTAATGGGAGCTTGTGTGCCTTTACAATGCCTCTCAAGAGATCCCTCTTGCAGGAGAAGGAGAAGGTTCCCACAAGTCCCAGCCCCTGGACAGAGCTGCAGCACAGCTCCAGGGAGACTCACTAGCTGGGGGAGATGAGGTTCAGGAGGAAAAGCTGCTCTTCCAGCAGCTGAAATGACAAAGCGGGGAATGTTCTCTATTCACCATCTCCTGCTCCAAGATCTCATCATTTTTCAGTAGTGCCTTGTCTTTTCAAACCAGCATCCTGCCTCTGGACACCTTCTGAGACATGCCACAGTCTGAACATGCTGAGCAGCACTTCTGCCCAAGAGCTGCCTCCCAAGCCACAGCCTGCTGCAGAGCTGATAGCACTGGCAAGGGTGAAAGGGAGGCTCAGACATGAGGATGCTGCTCTACAAACAGGTGAGGACATGGCACATGTACAAAACCATAGTAAATGTTTGCTCAGACCTCTCCCTCAAGCTAATTGCTTCTGCCTCTGGTGGAAATGTCTGCATTTTCTTCCACTGAGTGCCTTTTGACATATTAAAGGCATGGCAGGAACTGAGATCCCAGGGGATCCATTGGTCTTATTTCTGTGGATGCTTGTACCCTGGGTCTATTTGAAGAAGGATGATTCATTCAACTGCTTGAGCTTATGGGTCTGTGTGTCACTTCCCATTGTAAGAAGAAGGGTCTCGTTTGCTAACATGGACTGGTTGGGACTAATTTTGGGATAGATCTAGCATGGAAAAAATGCTTTACACAGCAAGACAGCGGCTGATTTGGTTTCTTCCATGCTGGATGCTGGTGTTTAGAGTATCCAAGGCAGGAAGTTTTATCAAGCAACATCAAACAGATGTTCCTCATCGTGTTCCAGCTGCATTGACTGGCAACCTGCTCAGTCAAACACTCGAGGGGGACACAGGCCTTCATTCTACATAGACAGCAGTTTATTAAACTATCCACCTGGAAACAGCAAAGGATCTTTTAAAAGGGGTATCTGTACTAGTGTTCATTGTAAATGCACCAGAAGCACTTGTAGTCATGGCACTCACAAGAACCGTTTCAGGAAGGGGCCTGAATTACTGATTTTGCAGGAAAAGGAAAGAAATTTTTCTCTGGGTTTTGATACCTGCTGGTCATGGTATGAACTGGCAACATTTTTCTGATGGGGTGCATGGTGAATTATGGTGCTGCAGGATACATCTAAGCATTCTGGTTTGGGATGGCTGAAGGGAGAAGGGATCAGTATCAAAATCCCAGTGTTTTCCACTGTTGATATAAAGAAAAGGCCTCTCTTAGTGGCCAGGAACTTCAGCAGATGTTTCTGGGCCTTCCAGATGCAAAGATGTGTGTTGTTCCCAGGGGGAATACCTTCACAGGGATGTTACAGGAACTGAAGAAATTAGGAAAGATTTGGATAATGGGACAATATCAGACATCAGTGGGTGTCAGCTCAGGTGATTGCCTGGACCCCAAAGCAGGGGAATAAACCAGCCCTATTTGCTGGCTGCCGTGGCTGTGCTGGTTCCCATTGCTAGCACAAGCACATCTGTGCTGCTTTGCATGCAGGGTGTGCATTAGGGGGTGTCTGATGGTCCTGGAGGCCTGGACTCTCCAGCTCCAAGGCATGGCCAGAGGACTTGCCATCGTGTGCCACACGGACAGGACAACAGCTCTTTGCAGGCTGGGTGAAGGCAGTCTGGAATTTCCTTCTGAAATTCAGAAACCTCCATGCCTCACAAGCACTGAGTCTGGAGCTGTGGTGGAAGCTGCTGGACAGCTTTCTTTGGACATCTGCTTATCCAGAAAAATAAGAGGTTTGGGTCCAGTGGAAAGTAACTGACATGGAGCTAAAGGGAGCATCTCCATCCACGGTATGGGAAGGTGAGAGGTCTTCCCACAGGCAGAATGTGTCCAGTAGGATGCTGCTTCAACTACTTTGAGAGTTGTGGCCCACTTTGAGAGAGGCACAGGTGGACCTGGAGCACAGGACCCTGCAAAGTGGCACTTGGCAGCTGCCGCTGCTGGAACCACACCTCAGCCCCCCACTACAGCTGGAATTGCACATCAGTGCCCCAGCTACAGCATGCTCAGGCTGATTGCTTCAAAACACTCAGCTCAAATAGTGATAAGGTCCTTAAAAAAAAAATAAAATCTCAAATCCAAATAACCCTGTGCAGTCCAGGGTAGCACTTGGGTTCAGGCATGTCCTTGGGCTGCTAGAGCCCACACAGGCCTTAGGCCTCCGTGCAGTACAGCCTGGCAGCCTGTGGTCACAGCTGGACACATCAGTGACCCACATGCCATCATGCATTTGCTGTAGCATAAATCAGCTGTCCTTTGTTCCTGGCTTATCAATGGGAAGGAAAACACTGCAGTGCAACAGCTCCATGAAAGGTTAAGTCTTGGAGCCTCATAATTGGTAGGAACATGGGCTGCAAAGGGGATTGCATGATAAGCAGGCTCTCCCACTTCTCCCAATATTTTGACAGTTACCAGAAGCTGGCAGCAGAGTTTCAACCCTACATGGGATTATAACAAAAAGATGAACCAACTGAGAAAGAAGAAATATGACTCTGATGGACACTACAGATCATTTCCAGAGGCAGGATGACAAGAATTGACTCTGAATTCAGGGATGTGCATGCAAGCAGGGCCAAGACATCTTTCAGCCACTCCTTCACTTCCTCCTGAAGATCCCTAAGGAAATTTTATCCCACAGTTGGGGTCCAGCATGGACATAATGTAGGTTTGATAGGGCAGGCAGCCATCAGTGGTGTTATCTCCCTTCTGCACGGAGGCCCCTTCCAGCGCGAGGTTTTCACTTGGCACATGGCACTGAACTCGGGATGTGAAAAGAGCAGAGTGTGTGGGAGCTGCTGATTTTGTCTCCTTGGTGGGACTGGTTTTTTTGATAAAAGGATCAGATGTTACACTTCCTTGAAAACACGACAGTCTATGGGAGAGTTCATTAGTTTATGGCAAGTTGCAGCACTGTGGAGCCTGGCTGAAAGCAAATGTTATTGCAAAGAGTTATCACTAAGGGGAGAGGAAAACAATGTCCTGAGGAAATAAACTCGACAGAGCAAATCACTGAGCAATATAAAGCTGTGGAGTACAGGCAGTAGAGCGGAATTCTTTCTCAGAATAAAAGCCCCCAGTCACCTGTTTTTAATGCCAGTGTTTGCTTTCTGCATATTCAGTGAATACAGGGGATACATCTGTCCAGAATTCTGTCTCTAATGGGAGTAACAAGTATCATGATTGCAGCTGGCTGAACTTATTTACTACTAGTATACAAAAAAGTCTTTGTGGCCATCATTAAATAGTGATAACACCAGTTAAATACCAGTGAACATCAGTTTTGTGTTGGTTGTTTGGGGTTTTTTGTTAGAAAATTGTGTTTTAATTTCAAGTTGTACAGAATATTTCAAAAAGTACTTCCTTCCACAAAGCCCCCTATTAAAATACAGAGTGAAGATTTACTGATGACTAGCCTGTCTCAAGTCTGAGAAAAGCTGGAGGTGCAAGGGGAGAGGAAATACCAATTTTCATTCATCTCACACAGCTGTACATTGCCATTCTTCTTAACCTTCAGTTAATATAATTCATACCAAGGACTGAAACCATAGCATCAGATTTGGAGATGGGTAAAGGTGAATTGAAAATAAGCCATCACTTTCCTTGCTGAGTCTCATGGCACTTGCAACATTGCAGAGAATTCCAGTTCTGCATTGTCAGGGTTTTTATTGTGTTTTCCATTTTTATTTCCTAACTGGAGAATTTGTTGCAGCTTTGTTCTTATTTAGCTTCATGTCAGGATGCATAAGTTTCTCCTTCAGGCAGTGGGATCCTGTGCCTGCTCCCAACCCAGCCACCTACACCAAGCCAGCGTGGGGCTCTGGCAGCCCCTTGGAGTTATTTGAGGGTGGTGATTTCTTCCTTGGTGTTTTGGCTGCCTTAAATCAATATGAGAGCAAAACATAGTGCAACTTGACATAGATTGTTATAATCAGCCCTGCAGCCCTGTGTCCTGGGACAGGCAGTGCCCACCTCCCCATGCTGTTTAGCCTGGGAGGAGAGGCTGCTCTGCTGCTCTGGCTTGTCCTTGAATGCACAGAGCTCCTGTCTGCAAATGCCTGTGAAATGGAGGGTGACTCCTCCTTTGTCTTTTTCCTCCCCTTGTTCTCTCACCAGCTCAGGTTTGACCCAATGTTCCTAGATTTTGCATGCATTGGTGTTGGGATGCAATCCCAATAGATCCCCTGCCTAAGGAGCAGGCTGGCATTTTGGTGGCACTACAACCGCTGGTTTTAGCTCTGGTGACCTCAGAAATAAGAGGCCAACTTCTTGAACAAGCTGCCTGAGGAGCCTGGGATAGGTCAGAGATTTCTTGAGCAGATCAAAAGCCAGAGATGCTTTTCTGACAGCCCTGGAGCTCCCTGTCCTGATTTATGAATTCTATACGCTCTATATATTTAGCTGAAGAGGCTCACTGGGGGAACAGTTTTTCCAAGCAGGAATGTGTCTTCAGAAAGCCACCATCTACCAGGAGATAACCCCTCAAAAGCACTCTCTGTAGAGCCAGCAACCATGGCAAAGGGACAACAAGAGACTTGGCAAGAAATGTCAGTATATTTTAGTGGACCAGCATTTTGAACAGGAGACCGAGTTACGGGGAAGCAGACTCAAACCCAGGAGCTGGGAGCTCTAGACTTCAGGTAGCAGACCTGCAACCTCACCTCACTTCAAAAATCTTCTTTCTCTTTCTTTGGAACCTCACTAGAGCCTAAGGGTTGTTTTATCCCAGTCCAGGTAAGTCCAGGACTGCACCAGCTCTCTGTCCTGGAAGGATTCTCTTCTCCCCTGTGTGAGAGTTTGTGTTAGCAGTGGTGAAACTACAGCTCCTGTCTTCACCTTCTGCTGAGAAAGCCATGTAAAAATGCTGCCCTCCAGCTGGCACTGCCACCAAGGAGAAGTTTAAGGGTGGATATTTTGAAGCCTTGGTAGGGCCGGCCATGGAGAATTAGGGAAATTAGCTGAATTTCAGTATCCTGTCAGACTGAAGCCCTTTTTCCCACTGTATATGAACAGAAATGGCCAGATGTGCTGTGTGATGGCAATTCAGTCATGCTGGGAATTAAAAGCATGGACAGGCAGCATGGAGCACAGACTGGGGTCTCTGCTGCCCTGGGGTAAAGTCTTAGGAACAGCAGCAAGGTCCCTACAAATGCTCAGCTGGAGTTATTCTGGGATAACAGAAACACAGTCTGGGTCTTAAATCTCTGTGCTAAGAGGAAAGGACTTTGCTGCTGCCACCAAGCCAGCACTGTCACTCTTTAAAGAGAGGCTGGGTGAGTGGTATGATTTGTTGCTTGAAGAACAGATGAATGTGCATATTCTGCCAATCTGGAGATCTAGCTCTTCCCCTTTAATGCCAATGCGAAGTGGGCTACTTGGGTACTTTTACTTTCTCAGAGTGACTGTAGGGTCAATCTTAACACTAAATGCAAAGGAAGTGGATGTAGTCCCAGAAAACATCTATCACTGGTGAGCTGAATCACAGAGAGCAAGCCCTGGCGTATTTTTTTTACCCTGTGCGGAGGCAAATTTTGTCATCATATCACTCGCATAACCTTTCAGATGAACTTAGTAATTGTGATATGTTTTGGTTTGGCTTCTTTCAGATTAAAACCTTGCCTTTCAGAAAAAGGAAACCATAAGTTAAATAACTCCAAAATTAGGTATTTCTGAAGGATAATTAGTGGTCTTCTTTCTTACCAAAAACAACCCAAGACTGTGCTTTAAATAATAACTTGTAGTAATTCCTGCTCCAAATGTGATTAAGTTAGCAGGATGTTATCAGTATAGAATCCTACATTTTAAGCCACAGTTTTGAGTATTATCTACAAAAATTAATACTATAGATCTCTGTAACTTTTTGAAAAATCAATCAGATTCTATGTCTTAAATCTCCCCATCTCTTTCTCTCTGCTTCAACAGTTGCACCCATGGTTTTGTTTGCCTACACACAAATTACCGACCAATCATACTTTTATTCCCTGGTCTTGTAGATAGGGGGACCCATGCAAAGTGAATGCAGATACAGATCCCTGCCCCCAGTGATTTCATTTGGATGAAAGAATACTGGAGTTATAATCGACCTCCTTCATAACTTTGAACAAAATGTGATTTCAGTTGCATTGAAATTTCTAAAGCAAGGGCAACAGGTCTGTGTTTGTAAGAGTTCACTTTAAAATGCAGTGTCCATGCAAATATATAAATATATGCTTTGTAGGGATATATGCCTGTATACACATGCATAGGCTCTGTATATACAGATAGACACACACACATACTTAGGAGATGTGTATATAACACTCACTTATATACAAATCCATTCCCTGTTATGAAACAATCATCAAGATATAAACAAGAAAACGTTAAACCATGGATGGGCACATTTTCAAGTGCTGCTGGAGGGTTTTATCTACAGTATTGAAGAAGTGCTATCAAAACTGAAACAGGGCACTTTCTACAAAGAGATCTTTACATAAGTGCTGGAAAGGTTTGCCGAATGACCAGATGTTGTTGCAAAGACACTTTTCCTCCCCCTCTCCCCATTTCTTTCCTTCTTTAATAGTTCGATTAATTCTGCGCATAAACCAGGGCTGATAAAAGTTCTAAGCTGCAAACTTCACCACATCTGGACACTGTCGGAGCCAGATCGTTCAGCGGTGCACTTCAGTTGCTTTTAATCTCCCTCAATAAAATAAAAACTTCCAACAAGTAATGCTGACCTATATATATTTTTGCACTGTAAACACTGACATCTGCGAGCTGCTCCAAGTGAGCACACAGCACTTTCCACCAAGCAATCGCTTGCCCCTCACCATAAGAGAAATACGCAGCTCATGCAGCCATAGCAGAGTATTCAGCAAAACTCTCTGCTATTTCCAATCCTCTGGCTAATTGCTGTCAGGGGAGAAATCAAAGATTAGCTGTTTTGCTGGAGGAAGGAAAAATAAACAACCTCTCTGAGTATGTTGCTTAACATTGCCTGACCAGAAACATTTTTCTACTCACACAAGGAGAGCAGCAGTAAGGCGAGCAGACCCGGTCTCCTCCAGGACCCCATTTCTGGATCCCACCGGCAAGCAGAAGCCCAGCTTCACGGCGCTGACCACCTCATCCTCCCTCGGTGGAGCCAGTCTCCTGCGTTCCTGCTGTCAAGCCCGGAGCCCCTCTTTGCGAGGCTCCCGGCTCGGGCTTGCCGGGAAGGCGGATCCAGCCGCTAAAGCCCAGCTGTGCGTGGGGTCCGCCCAGGAACTGCAGTTTATGAACAAACTAAGCCTGACCCTCCTCTCGGAATATATACAAATATGAGAGGGGGGGAGCTGGGGGAAGAAGAAGTCAGGCTCTGAGAAAAAGAGTTGGATGATTTTTTTTTTTATCCCCTTGATGTCAATGCGGAGCTGCTCCTGGCTCCATACGGCCCAAGGATCTTTGAAGGGGACCTAAAGCGTGCTGCATGCATCTAATCAAAAAGGCATGGGTACTCCTGCATGAGCCTTTCATCTGAATAAAGGACTAAAGGTAATGCCTCAATATGCTGAGCTGCCATTAATTCACTACTTTCCCCCTCTATTTTAGAAATTATCTTTTAAATAAACTTCAACAGGCTATATTTTTAATAGGCACAATTAAAAGTTTTGGGGCAGCTTTTTCAGAAAGACCACATCAATGTGAGCTTAGCCTAAAATAGGTGCTTGCAACCCATTAAAGCAGCAGGATTTAAAAATATATGTTTTCCTGAATCGGGGCCTAAAATAATAACATAGAGCATTTAAATATCTGCTTTCTCCCCAAGATCTCTAACTGCTCTGCAAAAACTTGTAAGAAATATTATCCCACTTCCAAAAAGGAAACTATGAAATGCAGCAGAATTCTGACTTGCCTTGGTTGTTAACTCAATCAATCAGTGGCAAAAGGAGTAAAATCCTCAAATATTTGCCCTATGATCTGCCCAAATCCTTCAGATAAATGTAGTTGAGTGTGGCAGAGATGTTGCTATTCAGGCTTTTTGCACCCAAAAAGATAATATTTTATAGTTAATGAAAATACATTGACTAATTTGAATATATATACTGTATTCTAATTCAGTGAATCTACAGCTTTTTATTTACCCATTTTACAATTAATTTTTGGTTCATTAATCAGTTTGAGGTGAATATGTGATGTACCTATATATGCTCATGTGTGTATTCATTATGGTAAATGTTTTCCTCCACTGAACTTGAAGGCCTTTTCTTTGCATCCATCTTGCTGATAGTTTGCACCCACTTGTTTTGTAAACTATTTATATAAATTATTCTGTTAGAGTGTTAAATAACGGTATCTTTTTCCTTTTTCTGTGTTTAAAAAGGAAAAAAGGAGGAGATGTTAGATGTGGTACAGCTGATAAACAAAGTGTGCCTCCTATGCCATGGTGACACACACATACCCCTGCAGAGGGTTGCTCTCACCTGCTGTGGGGTGCCCAGATGCAAGTCAGCTCAGCCTGACTTCCTTAGGGCTCCCTGGCCCAAGTTACCACAGATCAAGTATAGCCTCTGAGGACTAAGAATGAGCAAATATTCAGCAAACTTCCAGAAAGATGTTATTTTCTAACAAACATATTGAAGCTGCTCATATCGGAACTGCTTTGTGCACGGTGGTTTCTTGGGGGCACCTACCAACCCTTCTCTCTCGGATCCAGAGCATTTCAAAATGCTCATGGATTTCTCAGCCCACCAGTTGGATTTTCAGATGTGAACTCTTGTGTGTGTTATAAGACAACTGGATAAGGCTTGTGTTAGCAACATCACAGAATATTCATGATCCACGGGAGCCCCCTTTAAAATCAGGAAGAAACCCCTGCTGCCTATGAAACTTGGAGAGAAATAATGTCCCCAGCAGGAGTCCAGAGGGGCTTTAAACAATAGTGGACATTGACAAAACATGTTGTATGATTTGGAAGTGCAAGAGAAGCATGGGGTGTTATTTTTTTAGCAGCAGAACCTGGGAAGGCAGCAGGATGCCTGCACAATGTCACTGCAGCCAGGGACCCTGAGTTGCAGGATCTGCATTTTCCAAAATTCCAGGCAATCCCAAACAACTTCTGAGCCAAACTCAGAAACCCTATAAAATGCTTTGTCCTGTCTGCAGGATAATCTTATGGGGAGATTTGGGGCCAGATCTCACTGAAATGAGAGAAAAGGCAGTAGCTGTCCCATGCAATGGCATCTTTACAAGGCAGTTGGTTATCTACAGGAAGCTCTGCAAGAGGAAACTTTAGGGGAGCAATGCATGTCCTGCTCTTCCTAAACAGTTATACATATTTTTAGATGGTGTTAGATCTTCTGCTTGGCAAAGCAAGTTGCCATGATGACAAGGGCAGAGGTTTGCTTTCCTAAACGGGTCACTGGGCACTGCTGGCTGCTTTCTGTGCAGGGGAAACCTGCCTGTCTGTTCAGCCCTTGTGTAAGATTGCATGGAGTTGAAGTACCCTCCTGCAACCTGTGTTTTTAGTCCACCTAGATGAGTCTATTGCAAGCAAACCTCATGTGAAGAAGAGGAGGAAAGTGAGGCTGGCACTGTGCCATGAGTCACCCCAGGTCAACTGGGGAGCCCCTCAGCATGTGCCCCACTGACCTGACTACCAGCTCTGTTCTGGAGAAGCTGGTTATTTCTTAGACTTTATCCAAGGAAAAAAATTCAAACTAAAAATCCACCAAAGTTACTTGGGGAAAAGTGAGTATTCTGGGGTTTAGCCTCAAGTGCCTAAACTCACATTATAGAGCTTTGCTTCCATGAAGGAGCACAGTGACCTTTTGAGTAGGACACTGGGGAGGAAGAAGAGATAAATGGTTATTTTTATTGTTGGCTTGTTTATTCCTTTTGGTGTAAATTCCCTTGCTCCTCTATTAGTGGTCTGGACAGCCTCATAACTCAAGACACACTGAAGGCTGGATTTAAGCTGAGGAACGTAAGGTCTCTGCAGGGTGATTTTTAAGCTGCATTGTGGGAGCAGTTTTCCCAAAGTTCTCATTTAGGAGCTGGAAGATATTTACTAGAGAAGTAAAATAAAACTTTGGACACCTGAAACAATATAGCATATGTTTAAACCGGGGTTTCAAGCGGCCCGGGTTTCCACTGTGGGAGGCAAGGCTCAGCAATGAAGCAGTAGATTTGAAGCTTCCAACACGGGCACTAAATACCCCTGCACAGGGTAACCTCATGGTGGACATGTGCAAGGCCCAGGTGAGTCAAACCTGTTATTATTCCCAGGGGTGAAGATCACCTTCATGTGACAGGGAATGTGAAGGGAGAAAGAGAGAAGGGAACCACATAACCAGCCCCAGACAGCGCTAATGTAAGGGCCAGTGCTTCTGAGATTCTCTGGACCTCTTCCATGCTTTCTAGCCCCAGAGATCCTGGCAGAGTACTGGGTTTGGAATGACTGACTACAGCAAAAGATGTTAGGTTTACTTGTGCAGTCAGGATATATCCTTCTGGCCCTCTTGATTTTCTGCACATTACAGAAGTGGACTAATATCTGTTGCATCTGCATTGCTCTTTTTCAATCTGTTTATATCAGTAGTGATGTCGGGCTTCAGATGAGGTCTGTCAGTGTCTTTGTTGTTAGGAGAATTTGTTTTATGCCTTGAAGTATTAAAAGACAGGTCTAAGGAACACATCTAGCTATAGGAACAGGACTTAGCTTCTATAATGAGCACAGATCCATGAGTATGGATTTGTTTTTATGTTGTGTGCTCATATTGTACTACCCCCAAGTTGGCCTGGCAGTTAATTAAACCCCAGAAATGTCATTACTTCTGCATCTTATAAGCATGACCTTGGTTTCACTGTTCCATCAGCAACAGTTGCCTGAGAAAGATGTGCACTCTGCAGTATGGATCCAATCCAACCTCTGCCTCCACCCTGCATTCACAAGGACACTTGCTCCAGACCTGGGGGTGTTGACTAAATTCAAATGCGTTTCCTGGTGGCACTGAGAGTGCCCATCGCTCTCTGGGAAAAGCTCTCGTTACCTTGCACTGTCTCAGTTTCACAGGGTTTTGATTGAGATCTTGGATGTGATGTTATGGCTTGTGATGCCTGCTACCACCTAAGGAAAAATACTGTGATGACCTTTGGCATTTTCCATTCTCTGGCTACAGCTTGTCCCAGGGGTGGTGTGGTAACCTTTGATGATGCAATGGCATGAGGAGTCAATCAAAGCCAGCACTGCATCCTGAGGGACACAGCCATATCTCTTTGGGCAGAGGTGGCTTTGTCTGCTCTGCCACAGCCTCTTCTCCTTAGCCCTGCCGAATTCCCCATGCTCCAACCTCTCAGCTAATGCTCGTTTCTGTAGCCACACAGGATAATTGCATTTTCTAAGTGATGCCTGGCTTTGCATAGTCCAGAAACACTGGCCTAAGTTCTAACTTCTCACAGACTGTGTGTAATGGGTTCCTTTACCAAAGCTGCATCAAGATTAAGTAAAGGTCTACCCATCTCTACCATTTGCAATTTTATTGAGTTGTCTTGTATTTTTCTCTTCTATTCTGTCACAAAACACCACCTTTCTTCCTCTGAAGCTTGTCATGGCTTATTTTGAGCTGCTTTTGAAGCCATTTTGAATACATTTTCATTCATACTGTTCATGTGTTTGTACAGATTCTTTCAAAAATTAGATTAGTTTTAAGATGGATTAGTTTTGGATTTCTTGTTTTTATTTGTGGATTGAGATATGCTGTTGCTGAAAGGGATGGAAACCGCTGCTATCAGTTTCAGACTGAGTGAAATGGAATGATTTTCTCCAACCCAAAAGTCACCCATATCTCTTTTCCACTCTTTCTCTGAAAAATTAACAAAATGCTGATTTCCCTACACCTTAGCACTCATGTCACTCAGATATTTAGATGACAGAAATACATGTATGAGGAGCTTGAACTCACCTACTTTTCCGCCTGCACTCTGCCACGCTGAAGCAGCTACTCATGCATTTTACTGACAGTTCCTTGACATTAATTCCTCTTGTGTATTTTCTTAGGGATCCTAAGCAAGTACTGTTTTCTGCTGCATCCATCACACCCCAAGGACATCACATGCAGACAGATGCCAGGGTCTTCAGTGAGGATCAGCCTTTGAAGACCATCAGCGCAACTTGGCATCACTTTGGCTGCTGGATGCTTCTGGAGAGCAAATACCTTCAGTTCTGGAGGTATTAGCCTGCAGAGGGAAGTAGGAGCAGTTTGACAGCCTGACTCATGAACTTTGTATTATTATTACTGGTTGTGAAACTATGATAGGATCCAGGAGCCTGAAACACGGATCAGGAATGTGGTTTTGAAGAGAAACTCCTGGCCTTCCTGCTTTGGCTTGTGTTACAAGGCAGTCTCAAGGCAGGCACACACAGGGTTTTTTTTCAACAGCAGCTAAACTGGAAGCTGTGAAGGGTGGCAGGTCCCTGGGAGTGGGATAGAGGCATCCTAAAAATTATCAGCTAAAATATGTGTGGTGTGGATGGCAGGTTCTCAACTCCAGGGTGTTGCTCCATGAATCTGCTCTGTCCTGAACCTCCCTGCTTTCGAGCACCAGCACAGCCAGATCCTGCACAGGATATGCAGTCAGCAGGAATATTGGCTGCTTTACTTTCTCTTCCTGAGGTTACTGAAAGGCTGTGGGTGTTGCAGAATAGATGCAAAGCAGAGCCACTGCTTTAGGTGTTTTCATTCTGGTTCTCAGTAGCATGATGGTTGTTGTTGGTGGTATTATTATCTTATAAATATAACTACATGTAAGAAGTTGAAGGATGAGGAACTCGAAGAAACTGATAAATAATGTTGTGACAAAGAGGAAAATATCTGAAATGTTTCCCATTAATATAGCTGCTTTTTTTTTAGGTGTCTTATTTTCTAGAGCAACACAGCCTGTCAAAAGATCTGATAAGAACACATAACATTACATAAAACACCAGGGAGCCACTTTATAAGGTAATATTCCTTGCGTAGCTTTCTTCCATCAGAAAGCAGTTTATCCAGTGTAATGGTAGGATTAAAACAAATAGATTTACAGAAGAGAAAAGATGGAGATCCCTGTTTGCCACAGACTGTAATGGGAGTCAGGGCAACTTCAGAGACTGAAGGGACTTGTAGGTAGGATGTGGTGTAGAGTTTGCCTTCTTAAAGTTGAAGAACAAGGGACATGCTGCCTAGTAAAGATGTTGAAGAGCAAGAGAGTTTCTTTGTTCAGATTGTTAGAGTTTAGATTGACCTGCAGGAGATTGGACTCACATTGTTACAAGAGGGGGCCCTGGGTGCATGAGGCATTGTGCCTAGCTAGGGGGAAACACTACAGCTTATCTTGACCACAGTAGCTCAAGCCCTGGAAGTCCTCCTGAGAGCAGCACTGTGCTGCAATAAAATACCTTTATCCCACTTTGCATGCTGAGGTAGGGAAATGTGGTTCAGGAAGAGGACTTTGTTGGAGACTTTAGTGCTTGTGGAAGATCTCTCCACTGCGTACCATTTTGTTCAAGACATTTTACTCTCCTCTAAACTCTTCAGGCTGTAATGTACATGAGGGCTACCCAGGCTCCCAGTCATCTTGATTTAAGCACTTCTACCACTACCCTCATCCTCTATATATAATGTTTTAACTCTTCTCCACATCTTTTAGTAGTATGAAGAAAATTCAAAGATGAAAATAGTTTTTGAAATCATAGAATGTTGGACCTACAATGTATTACCGTACTTTATTGATAATGTTGTTTCCATAATAAAAATATTTAGTACAAAGTATGATATCCTGCATGAGTTTCACATAAATATTTCCACTATATAACTGATAGGGATCAGAAAAATTTCAGTATGCACATGCTGCAAATGCAAGTGTAATTGATACAAGGTATGTATCTTGATGTACATCTTGAGTAAACACAAGAAAACCATAGCTTAATGAAAAACAGACTGTGTCTTACATCGTGCAATCGTGCTTTTACATCTAAACTGGACCTTGGGTTTAGAAAACAAATCTTAAATCAGTCCTATTCAGAGGACAAATCACAGTTCACATACTTGCAAAAAACTTTTGTTTTAGGAAAGCCTTTTGTGGAAAAGCTTGGGAACCTCCATACAGCTACAGTGGTGGAGGGGTGGGAAAGGATAGATTGAGGTATCAGTTCAAACAATCTGAGGAAAAAGTTGAATAAACATTGAAGACAACAGAATAGAAACCAGACGCCAAATATTAATTCATAGGATCTTCAAAGGGGATTTTGAGGTTTATTTTAATTGTCGTTGAAAGAAAAAGATTAATTTTTGGATGAAAAATGTATGCAAATTCATCTCTGGTCAACACTACAAAAACCCCATTTCCTACACAAAGCAGAAAAAAGCAAAGCAAAGAAACCCATAATATCAACTTTGTAATCCCCCAAAGTGGCCTTTAACCTGAGTTTGAAGAGTAGGAAAAGAAAAAAAAGCTACATAAGAATAATAAAGCATGTAGTGCCTGAATCAAAGGACATGAATCTGGTGTAAGGATGGGAAATCTCAAAGGCTGATGTGATATGTAAGCCAGAGAACCATAACACTGCTCCTGAGCATCCAAAACAGTATTTGGAGAATGAGGAATAAATAGGAGCAACCTCTTCATCCAGTTTGCCAGTCCCACAGGGACTGTGTAGGCACCATGGGGTCATAAGACCAGTAGTGAAGAGGTGTGCATATATATATATATATATATATATATATATATATATAAATCTACAATCTGTGATGTTCTGTGGGGGCTGAAGGGTGGACTTTCTGAGTGTCTCTCCAAAAAGACAGGGAATGACAGAAATGCATGGGGAGGTTTGTTCCTGCTCGACGAGAAGAGATGAGACGGCTTGGGCTTTCATTAAATAATGTCAGAGGCTTCCCCAGAGCTGAACTTGGCAGATTTTGCCTACTCCAATTCCTCCTGAGGAAGAGTGGCAGGATGGAAAATCCTTGGTGCTGCCCAGCAGCAATGGTGGGCAGGAGAACCTCTGGATGTCCAGCCACTGTTGGGAGAGAGCTGATGGAAAAGGCTGGCAGCCAGGAGGTGAGGCAAAAGGAACAGAGCACCACCAAGTCCTTCACTACTACTAAAGGCGTGAGTGAGAAAATAACAGGGTGCTGAGCTTTAAAAAAATAGCCCGAGCTGCCTAATGCTAGCAAACATCCTGTGGGAAAGTTAATGGCTGCTGAAAGAGACTCAATAAAGGACAGTGACAAATCTTGCTATAGACAAAAGATGAGAAAGTATCTGAAACATTTCCCATTAATATGGATTTTAAGTTTTGTTTAAGATGTGTTATTAGCTTTAACAACACTGGGTGTCAAAAAACAAGCAGGAAAGGTGTGCGAAGCATGGCACGACAAACTCTTCGGTGACCTGAGAACTAAGAGGGGAACAACAACACAAACAAATTTTAGAAATAAACATTTACAGCTGTAAGAGAGCGGGTGAGGGGCCGAAGGCAGCTTTATCCCAGACAGGGGCAGGAGGCTCAGGGCTGCCTGTGGCCGAGCGGAGCACGATCACAGCGAGGGGTGTCCGTGCACAGGGGCGCGAACGAGCCTCTTTTGGCACCAGGGTGGGCAGGCCGCCCTCAGCACGCCCGGACCGAGCCTCTCCACGGTCACGGGCGGCGGCCGGAGCAGGGGCCGGGGCCGGGGCCCGGGCAGGTTGGCCCCCGCCCGCAGCCCCGCGGACACACCCCGGCCCGGCCCGGCTCTAGGACCGGCCATGGGCTTGCCCGGAGCCCGGCTCAGCGCCTGCGCGGAGCGCCGCGGCCGAGCCCCCGAGCCCCATGGAGAGCACCGAGCCCGAGCCGAGCGACAGCCGCCCCGAGGAGGAGGAAGAGGAGGAAGAAGAGGAGGAGGAAGAAGAGGAAGAAGACGACGGCGCCCTCCTGTCCCCGGAGCAGCCCTTAGCCGCGGTGAGGCTGCGGAGGGCGGTGGCGGAAGGCCAGCGTCCCCCTCCCCGGGCCCACGGCCTGCTCCGCCGGGCGAGCACCGGGCTTTCCTGAGCGCTCTGCCCGGGCCGGGCGGGGAGGGCGGCGGGGCTCGGGGGGGCCGGGGCCGGGCGCTCGCCCAGCGCTGCCGCCGCGGCGGGAAGGGGCTACAGGTGGGACGAACCCTTCCTCCTCTGCCTGGGGCCGAGCCCTGCTCGGTGGAGCACGGGACAGAGCCGTGCAGCATGACCCTCTGAGCTGCGGGGTTCTCTTTGCAGCCCCGTCCTGGCTGCTGTCAGAGAGCTTTGTGCACCCTCTGTCCTTGTTCCTAATGTCAGATTACTGTTTATTATTATAAATTATGTTTTTGTCTCCCCCTCCCCCCTTAATTTCACAAGTAACTCCCCCTCCCTGACAGTGCAGCTCTTCCTTTGCACATGGTGGGCGTGTGGTCCTTACTAATTTCTGGCGGCCAGTGTGTAAAAAGATAACGATCCTCCTCTGAGAGATTAAAAGAAAAACATCTTGGTGCGGATATATTCTGTTTCCTGTGAAAGGGGAGAGGTGGCTTCACGTGTCCCGGGTGTCCTGAAGAGGAATTCGCTGGTAGCTGGGAAGTGTTTGGATAGAAAGTAGTGGGGTTAGCCTGTTTGGTTGGGTTTTTTTAAAGGTTACTTTGTTACCTGTAAAGAGAAATATTTCGTTTCTGTATCCTCCAGCTCAGGGTGGTTTTTGGTACCTGAAGTTGTCAGTTTGTTGTCTTTTCAATTTTCCCACTAAAGCAAGTTTACAGTTTTCACTTGCAAATATGATGGAGAACATAGGTATAAAGCAAAGCCCTGTCAAAGCCTTTATTCCATAGAGACCTGTTTTATTTGAATAAATGTGGTGTGGGAGAAGGGGAGACAAGGTTAGTAGCCTTTGCCTTGTGTGGTTAGTGTTACATGAATCTTTATTTTCCTCTTCTGAAAAGATGGAAGACTGTTTGGCAAAGAAAATGGAAATCACGGTTTCAGAAGCTGAAAAACGGACTGGGAGGAATGCCATGAACATACAAGAAACATACACTGCTTACCTCATTGAGACTAGGTGGGTGATGAGAGCTCAGTCTCAAGAGTACATGGATGTGCCATTCTAAACAGATTTTCCCTCCTTCCACTCCTAAAAATAATCAGGTACAGTCGATGAGAGGATTTAGCTGTTTTGTGCTTTGTTATGTGGCTATCAACCCACTCTGGAGCATCTTTTCCTGTGAAAATTTGGAAGCTGATCTCCAGTTCAGAACTAGCGCTGGTTTTGTGTAACTCTGTACTTTAATTCTTTATTTGGAGCTTGGTGGAAAAATGTGTGTTTGAAAGTTGTTGTATTAAAATGATGTCAGTAACTGCTTGGTTATTTCTTGGACATAAGTTGGACAAATTTATACATGTGTTTGTGAGATTTTATGTGAGGAGGTCTAAAGTAACAATTGGGCTTGGTTGAGATGACAAAAAAAAGAAGTCTCATGACTTGTGTCATGTGCTCAAAATGTGTTGCTCAGCTTATATTTGAAGTGTTTTGCTTGATCTGATTACCACTTACTCCTTCTAGATGGTTTAAGGGTTAGAGTTAGCTATTTCCTTTCTTCATACTAGCTTTAACTTTCACTGGGGAACTTGCTGCTCTCAATCTTCTTGTGTTAACAAGATTAATACTACTGGTACAATAAACATTCTCAGTATTACAAACACAAAATTTCAAGTATCAAGTAGTGAGCAAAGCTTTAAAATCTCTTCTAACTTATCCTTACTTCCCAAACAGTAACAGACGACTCCTATTATGTGGGATCACGTTACTCAGCTGAGGCAAGAATTTCAAAAGTAGACTTTGTTATGAGTTTTATTTAGCCCTCCTTTATATTACTAGTTTTAACCTTTGGGCCTTGCCTTTGGAATTATCTGCTGTACAAAGAAAACCTTCTGAAACAAAGCAGTTGCGTTTTGGAAAGCCTCTGTAGAGTTCAAATTGTAATACAGTCACATAAGCCTTCTATCTGCTAGTAAAAGGTTTCTTTGCTTGTTTAGCTGATGGGCACACCAGTCACTGACTGCAGACCTGCTGGGATAAGTTTACTATATTCACTAAACTTAAAGAACAAAATCCAAAATAGACATATATTTTTCAAATATTGTAGCTCTTTTGATAGTTGCTCAGATGCTAAAAAATACTTTTACAGTGTATTGATATTAAAGATCACATCTTCTCATATGGTGTTCTTTTTGTTGTAATGATATTTCTGAAGGGAAAGAGAAGAAAATTGGAATAATTTTGGCCTAACTGTGATATGAAGTGTACTCTGGGGACAGATTTATGCAGCCTCAGAACATGCTGACTGCATCTCCTTTTCCAGTCATCCTTGCATTACTTCAGAGTTGCTCCCACTGGTCTTTCCCAGTTGTTCTTTCATAGTGGCAAAACTGTACTTTGCTGGCCAGATTGTGTTCTTTCATTAAGATTTATTTTACTCTGTGGGCACCAAATACCAAGATCAATTACATGTTTGTCACAGAGCGATTGAAAATGTGGGTTTGTCACATCTCTAATAAAATAGGTTCTCTATTCCTTTTGCTGAGAAGGCAAAATTTCTTGCATAAATATAATTGGTGGCTATTAAATGTGCTTCCTGCTGAGCCTGTAGCTGTAGGTGGGCTTCATGGTAATTTGTCTGTGGGTAATAAGATATTTTGTAGCTGAAGAATAAAACAGTTTATAGTAATATAAAGGGAAGACCACTTAATAATAGTTGCATTATGTTTATGTGAACTAGGGTTCCACCATTACTGCTATCTAGGATCTAATTTCAGTTTGAATTGAGGAATTCTATCTGGGTGAATAAGAGACATAAGACCATGGTATATGGTTTTAAAACAGGAGCTGAGTGCTTAAATCTTTAACACGTAAGTTTCACTGGTGCTGGTGAAAATGTTTGCAAAATGCAAGTGATAGGTGTTACTTTTTTCTTTTTAAATGAAAAGATTAATTAATATGCTCACATTTTTGTGTTACTTTTGTTGATTTTTTTATTAATGTGATATTGTATTTTGATGTAGATATATTTATTTGAGACAAAACAAACTCCATTGCTGTAGACTGCAGAACATCAGCAAATTCCAAGGGTTGTGCTTCCTGAAATCATCTTCTTGCTTTGGACCCTTCTGCATTAGCTAATCCGATTTTTTTGTGATGAGCTATTTCCATTCAATTAGTCATGATGTCAGTTTGTTTCACAGCTTCTGTTAAACTGTACAGTTATTTAAAACTAAATCAGTTTTTATATTCTCCCTGTGAGAGCGGAGGTCACTTCTACCTATTTGTGGGAAATGGCATTAAGGGAAGTACAAATTCTTAAGATGTATAGCTAAATATTCCTTCTGAGATGTGCTCAGCATACCACTTGCTTTCTATAAGGGAAGTAGCAAAGACCCAGGATCTCACTAAAATCCAGACTTGTTTGTTAGAATTTTAGGCAGCTGTGTCTTATATCAGAGTCTGCATGAAACTACAAGAACTTGGGTAGAATAAACCTCAAGTCTGACTCCTGGCTTTGTACCTGTTATTTTTCATGACAGAGCTGAGAGTTAATCAAAATGCAGAATACCTCTTAAGTGCTCTGTGGTATTGCACTTTCAATTATAGGACATAGAGGGAATGCCTTTTTTTTCCTGGTCTCGTTTAAAGTAAACAATTTCTTCTGTAGTAGTAGGACAATTCCATTTAGTTCACTTTCCTTTCATCCCTGCTGACTATCAGATTTCTATCCTGGCCTTCTCAATCAAACACAATATGATGACTGGCATGTATTTTTTTTTGGGTCTGTTTTACATGTGGCTTTAGGAAAAGGTAGCACAAGATTGTGCAGCCTGGTGTCTGGCCACTTAATATCAGAATCCCTGGTTTCCAGCCCTACTAGACTTCACTTCCTCTTGCAGTAATTTGACAAGGAAGCTAATTTTATTTCCTTTTTACTCCTGCAGTATGGCTGGGAAGTTACTAGTCCTATTTCTGTTTTCAGTATTTGGAAAGTTTTCCACTAGTTAAGTTGTGATAGGAGTGTTACCTGCTTCTCTGTTAAGACCTTGGATTGCCCATCCAAGGTGTGAAAACTTCTAAAGAAACTTTCTGTGAGAGAAATGAATTTTGAAATCAGCAGCTGGCCAGGTCACAGCTCAGTGATAGCAGTGCTGCATTATGGGATTTCAGGAGTTTTTCCTTTGTTATGTGTTTTTTAGTATCCTTCTCAAAGTTTCCTGTTTTGCACTGGGCTAGGTGAAAAGCCCAGGCATGGGTTTCCTGAGAAGAGGCACAGGATGAATACCCACAGAGCCATGTTGTCTTCTGATAGAACAGTAAAGGGCAGATTTTGGCCAATGGGAGTCAGGAAGACTTGTCCAAAGTATTCCAAAGGAGGTAGGAGGGAAGAAGTCTAAATTCAGCGTGAGATTTAAACAGGGGAGAGTTGGGAGATGAAAGAAGACAGAGGACTTGAGAACTTAATTTTCTGTTGGTTTTTACTTGATTGATACTATGAATCATTCATCTTCCTGAAAAAATGTATGTTTTAGTTAAATACAGTAAACTGGGTAAAAGTATAAAGGAACCAAAGAGTCACCTGGCTGTGAAAAATCTTCTGGCAAGATAAATGCCTCCTTGTCATACAGCTTGCCAGGCAGAAGACCAAATATTAAGCATCAGCTGTCTGAGATGCCTGAATACAGAGACTATTTCTAAATAGCTGTTGGAAAAAGTTGCCCATCCCTCTAAAATAGTGTTCCTCTGCACAGGGAGTGAACCTTGCCCACTACAGGGAGTGGAAGTGTCACTTCTCATACACTGGAAGGTCGAAGGCTGAAAGCAAAGTTACTGCTTCTGCCATTGAAGAGGTGATTGCTTTTACAAGGAAATAAACCTGTGTATTTCCTTCTTGTCTGATTTAGTACTTCACAGACATTTGTCTTTTTATTGCGCTCAGAATTATTTAATGGCTCATTTAAGATAATTAGTTTTAGATGGGAAGTGAGAAGAGGTTAATTAGATGGACTAAAGTTTTCACTTTGACACTTTGAATTAAGGCAAATAAATGAGACATGGAGTAATGTAGTCTTTGAATTGGTTATGATAACATCGGTTATAAATGTAAAAGCTGAAGGTTTCAATTTTGTCTTTTTAATTTTTTCAGGCAGGTTGGTTTGTTCAATGAATAACTTGCATTGTTAAAAGTGTACTTAAAGGGGAAACATATGGTTTCCTTGCCTGAAGACTGTACAAGTATTATATTGTGTTTTTAGAACCAAAACAAATTGAGAAGTTTGACTGAATGTCAACAAGTGATTATGATCTTAATTGAAACTGGTCCACAATACTTGCATTTAATGGGGGAGTTCATAACGTGGTCTAAAAAGTTAGATGGTAGTGAAGGTATTAAGTGTAATGAGTACCTTTGTGGATTTTTACTTCCTTTCTGAAATGGTGTTCCTGGGGAGGAAATGCTCTTGTAATTGGTGATATTTTATGACCTCATATGTAACCAGGTGGAGACATTTTTGGTGTGATTAAAAAAAAAAATTCTCTAATCTTGGTTGCCTGTCCTAAATCCATCCATGCAGTTTCAAACTCTTATTACCTCATTTAGAAGGCCATGGTGCTGACTCCTGACTGAGGGCTGTGCAGTGCTTTCTCACTACAGCTTTGCTGCTCCCCTCCTTTACCCTTCAGCATTGTGTGCTCTAGAGAGCACAGCCTGAGGGTTTACTGCAAGCCTGGGTGTAAGGGGGAATCTGCAACTGATACTAATAATTTCAAAATGTCTTGAATGTATTCAAATCAATTACTTAAGCATGGCTTCTTTGTTAGGCCCCTCCTGATGAAGATAAAAGCAGCTGTAAAAGGCAGTGTTTGGACTTCTTAGACATTGAGAATAAATACATGCTAGAATAAAGGAATCAAGTATGATCTGAGATGAGAATAATGTCAGGCTGCTTAACACACTATGGTGAGGTGGTTGTCTCAGGTCCTGTCTAGTTAAGAAAGAATAAACTATACAGGCAAGTTTGACCTTCAAGATTCTCTGGGAGTAATTTAATCTTTTTCTTCAGGGTATAGTGTGAGGTTTTTGTTTCTCTTGCAAGGGTTATAAAGCTTGATTAACTGAGTCTGGGAGAAGCCTAGCTGCTGTCCGCAGATCTGCTCTGTCAGAATAAATTGACAGTATGCTTTAGATGTAGTAAACCTCCTTAGTGTCTTCATTACGGGCAGGGTAGGTGCCGTGAGTGGTATGAACTGGTCTGGCAGTCTGCTTCCTTCTTCCTGGAGTTCTTGAGGCCCTGTGTGGGCATAAAACTTGGAGTAACAAGGTAGTGGTTTGTGCTGATGTAGGACTAGGCTTCTCTAAAAAGCTGTGGTCCTTTCCTGCTAAAGTGTAATGCTCCCAAATGACCTTTTAAAATTTTTGATTAATATTTCATTTCCTGCTTAATGTGTATGGACTGAGGTGTTATTACTATATTTTTTTAAAATAACTGATGGATTCTTATTAATTGTAGCAAATACAAAGCTGATAAGCAGGTGTGTTCAGAAAGGGGTTTTATTGTTTTATTTTTTTCTACAGTTAAGGCTCAGCATGGACTTTGCTGCTCCTACTTTCTAATTAACTCTGCAAAACAATTGTGGAGCATTATAAGCATGATTTAGAGTGAACAATTCTCCTGTCAGAAGGCTGGCACAGCAGCATCTGTATCTGTATCACAGATGTGTCCTCCTGAGATGTGGCTGGGCTCTCAGGGCAGTCCTGACCTGCATTTTTCTTGTCTCCCTGTTTATGTTTGCTTGTGCAGCCTGTTCTCAGGCAGGGTTCCCATAATACTATCACGTAGTGATGGTAGCAGTCTTTCTTAAGGGTTGACAATAACCAGTGTGGAAATCTTGAAACCCATGGTGAAAGTCAGTGCAGCTGGTTGGTAGGCTGCTGAAGCTGAAGATTAAAAGGATCTGTAATTCTGAAGTATTTTTATGTGAGTGTCTTGAATGGCCAGACTGTTTATGAACCCCTGCTGGGAGTTTCTCCTCTAGGAATGTAATGTTTGTGCTTTCAGCTTTTGACTAAACAATTAATCTTCTGATGCATAGTAGCTCAATTCCTTAGCTATTTAAATTTACCTCTTACTCATCAATAGTTCAATCACTAGATACCTGCTTTGAGCTGAAGTGTTCTTGTAATATTTAAATGGTGCAGCAGTTAGTGAGGGGAGGAATGCTACACAGCCTGTCAGGCTGGGCTGAGCTTACCCTCTTCAGAACTCAGTATTTGCAGGTGCAGCTTCATTGAATTAAAATACTCTAGTAGGGAAGTGTTCTGTGGGATGGTGGCAGTGTGAATAGTGGCTGTCAGCAGTGTGCTTGCCTTTTCTCTTGAATCACTCTGAAACAGTTTTAATCTGCAGCAGCTTGTATTGAATGCTATAAATTTATCTTTTTATCTTCTTAGTTGTGAAGTTTCTTTTCCCCTACAAATTCAGTCACCTGGAATAAATGTGCTTTCCCCAAGGCATGGGTAGATACATAAAAATTGTTTCACCTTACTAAGTTAAAAAAGTATCTTTTGCATTTTACTGTATGACATTATTCCACCTTAAGGTGTAACTAACCCAAAACATATAGCAAGACTGTTCCTCTCTAATAAGAGTTCACTTCCTTCCATCTGTGATGCCAAGAGGGGGCAAAAGGCAGTGCCCACAAATTCAAACATGTGAGAGTAAGAAAACCTCTTTATTGTAAGGTTTGTCAAACATGGGAGTGGGTTGCTCAGTGTGGTGGTAGTCTCAGTCCTTGGACATACCAAAACCCAAGTGGATGTGGCTCAGAACATTCTGCTTTGGGAGTTGGATTGCAGACATGCAGAGGTCCCTTCCATGTAGGTTTATGCCAGTGCTTTCTGTGCTAGCTAGTCACGTAAATGAAGAATAAGGTACATACAGATATCGCTGTTTTCTGTTAAGTGCCTTGTGTGAATTCTCTCTCTGTGTTTATTCTGGCATATGCTAACTGCTAGAAGTGTTACTATCCAATGCTTATTTTATGATATTGCAAAATATTTCTGTTGCTTTGGATGCCTTGTATGAAAAATTAATTTTCTCGTCAAGTTTTTCTATTACTTTCTAATCCTTCAATATTCAATGATTTCTCCTTTTATAGTAACATAAAATCCTTTATTACCTTGCTAGGTCACGTTTGTTTTAAGTCTTCAACGAATTTTTCAGACTCATCAATTTTGTACCTATGTGCTCTAGCTAGTTTGTTACATTTTTAGCCCTTAAATATAAAAATGTGTCACTTTGAACAAAAAAAAGAAAACTGGAAGTACTTTAAAATTTGCTTTTTCTAAAAATATCTTTTAAAATATCTTAATATTTTTAAAGTTATATTTGTAACTTTGTCAATTGTTGTATGCAAGACAGTTTTTGTCCTCTGAAGTGAACTCTTTCCCACTGAATAGTAAATTTCTTCTTACAATGTTCTGTATCCTTCAGGTACTCATGAAATTTTACTGACTGAACCTAACACTGTTCCAAGAGAAATAGGGCTATTTATGTAATGATGTGGACTAAGCCACATGTATCTCTTTACTTGATTGTGACCTATCTGTTTGTTTTGGATGTGTAAGTGCATTGACTTTTCCTGTGTTCCTAGAGATTTGAGTGCTATCAGGTGGAAACTATAAATATTTTAAAATTAAGTATGTAGACTTGAAATTAATTAAAGTTGCTTTAGGTTATGGGCAAGTCGTGCTGTAGTTGCTACTTATTCTTGGGGCCTTTGGTCTAACTGCACTGATGGTTTTTGAGGGAGTAGGTGATGGCTCACTGAGGTTCAAATTTGCTGCTTTATCTTTCAGAGCTGTTGAGTCACAGACTGAGGGACAGTGTGCCCCAGTGGAGTCCCTGTGGCGACGTTACAGTGAATTTGAGTTGTTGAGGAATTATTTGTCAGTTACCTACCCACATATTGTTGTTCCACCTTTGCCAGAAAAAAGGGTAAGGAAACCAAAACTGTGGATTGCTTTCTCTTGTTTGTTTTTTAATTTACTGTTGACACTCTTCTGTTTAACTAGGCTGACTTTGTTTGGCATAAGCTATCAGCAGATAATATGGATCCAGATTTTGTGGAAAGAAGAAGAATTGGTCTGGAAAACTTCTTGTTACGTGTGGCTTCACATCCTGTTCTTTGCCAAGACAAAATCTTTTATGCATTTTTAATGCAGGTATAGTAAAGTTATTTCTAAATACATAATTTAGTGTTTATTTAATTAAGATAATGTCCTTTTGGTCTTATCTATTGACCCATAACTTGTTCTATGTCAGGAGGAAAGATAGACAATCTGAATAAACTTAGAGGAAAAGGCTTGTCCAGCTAAAAGCTTCTTGAGAGCAGTCTGCAGAAGTACAGTTGCCCTTTTAATCTACCTTATGACTTTTTTCCAATCAAGTTGTAAGGCTTCTAAGAGAGAATTTCAACCTCTTTGGAAAAGCCTGTTGGAAACTTAATGCATGCTGGTTTGGAGCTCTTCCATAGGACTAAAGCTGAACTAGTTACCGTGCTATACTTCTGACTGCAAGGGCAGCACTGACTTCCAGTTTGCTTTTTGAATATCCATGGTTTCTTTAGCTTTGTAGTTTGAATCATGATTTCTTCATGTATCATGGTCCAAGACTGCTAGAATATGTTGTCACAAAAGTTGTGGTCAACTTAAGCATTGCATTCTGCAGCTTTCAACTTTAGGAGATGTTGGATAGTTCTTTTTTCTGTGCTTTGATGAGAGACTTGCAAATACTGGACTGAACAGCTATGTTTGCCACAGTACAGTATGTGGGTGAACCAATGTGTGGGAGCTGAAAACAATGAAAAACCAGCCAGTACTCCTGAGCCAGATGGTGGCATGTGCAACCAAAATGTTGTCACCTGTATGCTCTCTGCCTCGAGCTGCAAAGGTCCTTGGAGCTGGTAATCTCAGAGGTAAAATATGTTAGCTACTCTTCTTTAGACAAAGCAGTGTGGCTCCTGCTCCCAGCTGATAGATTGAGGTAATTGAGAAGAGGGTTTTTTGAGGGGAGATTAGTATGTAGGCACAACATAATGATTGGTTATTCTTAACCCAGATTCTTGAAAAGACATGGGGAGGGTTACTGAGGCAGAAGCCAGGCATACTGGAGAAGCTCCTTTGATATAGGCTCTTATAAGGACTTGCAAAACCTGCAGCATTCCTAAATCCCTCTAACTGAACATTCTTCTCCTGTATTTTTAGGAAGGTGGATGGAAAGAAATGGTAAATGAGACTGGATTTCAGCTGAAGGTAATTATTGTAATTGTTTGTCTCGTGATTGCTGTGACACAGACATATTCCTGCAAACATGTTTTAGGCTATTTATGAAAGGATGTTTGCTGTAAGAACGAGTTAAAGGCATTGGTTTATGAATAGTTGTTATTACAAAAACCAGTGATGTTCTTGGCATGTGATAGATAGGATTGCAGTTAAATTCTCTAGCAGGTTTGCTACGTGCCTATGTGATTCTGCTGGTAATGTAGAAGTATGATCCTTATAAGCTTTAAAAGTAATGAACTTGAGGACACAGCTGTGGGTTTTTGTGTTTTCTGTTTAGTTTAGCATTTTTAAATGTGGGTGTCAGATTTAGTCTGGTAAGAGGTGCAAGGTGTCAAAAAAAGGTAAGCAAAGAGGTCTCAATTGTAGGACTTTGCAAGGAGCAGTTGATGAAAGGGACTAAGACAGACGGATTTGGTGCCCCTTAACTGTTTAACAGGATGTGTCTTGAAGTAATACTATCCTCATTGACATCAGCGAGTTCATGGCTGGGTAAACTGGTGGAAGACTTGCAGGAATAAATGATCAGAGGTCGTGTGCTTGTACAGGTCAAGAATCTGAGAAGCTGATAGGTTGCTGGGCTGTGTCTGGAAGAATTACTGTATGGGGACAAATACTGAGCTTTTTGTTTCATTGTAATGTGATCTGCTCTCATGAAATCACAACTGAAAGCTAGGTGGATTATGAAGAATTATTCTAAATAGTGAGAGCTAAAGAAAATCCCTGGTGCTCTTATCCTGAGTCCAAGGGGCTTTGATACTGACACTTACTGTTGATAACTTAAGTTGACAATAATTCTCTTCCATCACAGTTGGGTTTGCATACTACTAATATTCATAATGCAAACAATGTAAAGCTCTGAAGCTGCATACACTTATAGGAGTTCAGAAAGTTTGTACTGGTAGGGTGTGTTCAGGAGAGCACACAGTGGTGTGTTTAAGGAAGAAAACTCATAGCAGAACGCTGAGAATATTCGCCTCCCTGAAACCACATTGTAGATTAAATGAGAGATGAACAAGTCTTGTTTTCCCTCTAGATTTGATTGTGTATGTTTTCCCTTTTACAGTTTCAGTTTCCTTAGGAAAGAAAAATAACTTTTCCAAAAGCCTGGCTAAAAGAATCTTCCCTTTATGCTACATCTGAAGTATAAACTCTCAGTATTTAGCACTATACTGGAAGGAAAACCTCTATTCAGTGCATGTTTTAGACTGGAATTAGACCGTTTGTTTATGTTTCTGCTGCCTCTGTTGCATTTAAGCAGGATGTGTTTTTTGTCTGAAATGATTTGAAGTCTCTAACTAAACTTTAAATTAGGTATTAATGCAGCGTAGCATGCTATAGCTGAATGTTAATGCTGGAGACTTTGTTTATTCTGCCAGCTGTGTCATTAAATCATTACTTTCCTCCCTGCTAACCCCAGCACTTAAAAATTAAGGGATTTTTAATTTAAGGGATTTGTCACTTGGGGTTTTAACCTTCCTGTAGGAAAGAAAAAATTCCCATCTCTCTTTAGTTTACATAAATGATTATAGGATCATAGTAGGCATTAACTCTCTGAAAACTCCTCAGCTGTACCTCATTTGATGGGTGGTTCTTCTCTAAAATGCTTGTGCATGTTACTCTTAAATCAATTTTAAGACTGGACAGATGTTTCTCTAGAAGCCTAACTCTGGTGTAAATGCTCAGAAATGGTGTATGAGAGTTACTGTGCTGCAGCTGGCAAAAACGAAATAGCCCAACTGAGATGGTTGAGCATTGTCAGGATCATGCTTCCTGCCTGACAGTGTTTGTATGAACCTACTGAACTCTTCCTTCAGAGCACTATGTGTGCCTGTGACAAAAGACAAAAACTTACCCTGTAACTGTAGGGTAGGAATTTGTCCTTTCCAAGTGTAAAGCCATTGGATGTGTCTGCTGCCCCAACAGATTCAAATGACTTTGGTGCCTGCTGTTTCAACATAAATACAGGCTTTTGGGAAATAGCTGCTCAGAGGGAAAGGCTCTGATAATGTCAGTGTATCTAGGTGATGTTTGGACTGTGAGAGGATATGTGAGGAGTACCTATAGGTGTGTGTGAACAACCCAAAACAGAACTGGCTTGTATATTGATTTGTTGGGGTATGGCAGTGGAGATCCAAGACCATACAAGCCTCAGAATATGCTTTGAATAAGCATAAAGGCTGGGACTTGGAGTTCCTACAGTGTTTTGTGTTCCTTGTGCTATCTGGGACATCCTTCCCCATCCTGCCTTGTCTTCCTTTTGCAAGATATTCTTAGAGAAGCGTCACATGTAGTGGTGACAATGAACCTGCTTTTTCCCAATGTCAGTCAGTCTTAGTCTGGAGGGTTTTGTTCCCTTACTTTTCAGTTTGTGCATTATGCTTTGTTTTGGTGATTTGGCCATTGGAAGAACAGCTAAAGTTAACCTGGGTCTGCCACCAGTCCACCACTAAACCATGCCCCTGAGTGCCACATCAACATATCTTTTAAACACATTGAAGGATAGTGACTCCATCACTTCTGTGGGCAGACTGATCCTGTGTTCGACAATCCTTTTGGTAAAGAAATTTTTCCTAGCATCCAATCTGAACTTCCTCTGAAGCAACTTGAGGCCAGTTCCTCTTGTCCTACTGCTTGTTATGTGGGAGAAGAGACAAACCTTCACCTCACTACAACCTCCTTTCAGGTAATTGTGGAGAGCAATTAAGGTTTCCCCATAGCCTCCTTTTCTCTAGGCTATGTATGGGGTATCTTCTGCTCAGCCCAAATGTAGTGGGAGGTGAAATAGACTGTGCCTGTCTTATCTGTAGAGGCTATTACAAGGGCCCTAAAGGCATGACTGTTCTTGTTTTGGGAAGACACTGTTCCCTTCACTGACAAATTCAAAATAGCTCTTCAAGCTCTGAGTTTTCTATAACAGGGCACAAAATATTCTTTTGTCATATACCATCACTAACAAGTACTGCTGAAGTAACTTAGTGCTTGCAGCTAAGGCCCAGCAGGGGTACACTAAAGACTACACTATAGGAAATCTATACACCTTACAAGGTGTGCTGATTTATTTTCCTTTTACTGAAGAGAAGGGTGTTTTGATAAAAGTAAACTCCAGCCATTTACCCACAACTGGCATTTTTCTTTTGTATAGATGAGCCCTGTGTGAGCTGTGTGTAAAATGCATCGTAGGAATGAAGAGTTGTAGTGATGTGGACCTCGTGGATGAGGCTGGGATCTCTCATCTGAGTTGGTGTCTTGTTAGGTGTAAATACTCATTGCACAGTTTAACAGTCAATAAACTGGGAAAAAACCCTCCATCTCCTTCAAAACATTCAATACTACTGTTGCAGTAATTGGTAAACCATCATCTCAAAAACTAAATCAGTCAATTACCTTTTTAAATAGGTATTGAATTTTATCCTGTAGAGATTTATATATGCTCTACTACAGAGAAGAACATTGCATTAAAAAGGGCTCTATTCTGATATACAAATTACATATTTTCTGTAAAGCAAGTCATAAAAAGTAAGAGAACAACATATATAAGATTTTGATTTCACTGGGGAACAGTTCCTGGTAATAAAGAGCATATAGAGGTCACTCTACCACTGGTTTTATTTGGTTTGAGAAATATAAAATAGCTTGTCCATATGGTCTTAAGTTACCTAATTGCTTCATCTAAAAAGAATGTGGGGTTGTGTATCTTAACTCCATGAGTTGTGCAGCATTTTAAGAAGAGACTATTTTTGTGGGACTTGGATTATACCAGCTTTATTTTAATGGTTACTGTTTACATCATATTCCCAAAAATAGTGTAGTTTTTTGACTTTTTAATAAAAATATCTGACATTCAGGGCAGCTAGTTTCAACTTGTTCAATGTTTGAAGATTTAAATATGCCATGAAGGCTGGACATTTTTCTAATGGTGCTGCCAGAAGGCTGAGATTTTTTTTGTCACTGAAATTTAATTGCATTAAATTAACAAAGCTTTTTTTCCCCTTTTTCAGGCAGATTCCAGATTAAAAGCTCTTAATGCAACATTCAGAGTGAAAAACCCAGACAAGTAAGACTCCACATCCTTCTTCCCTCCCTTTCCCCTTTTCAGTTACAGCTATAACTTCAGGTGACAGAATATTCTATCTCTTTAATATAAATTCGGAAAAGAAAAATTATCTTTCTGCACTTCAAATCTTAACAGAAGCCCAATAAAGAGGCAGTGTGAAAAGATTTGATAAGTCCTGCCTCCAGAAGCAGGAAGCATTCATAAAAATCCCATCACTTTATGTAAAAGGATTATTTAATTTTAGCTAGACTAAAACAAAGGGACGAAAAGACCCCAAAACCAGACTCTGAAAAAGAACTTCTTAATGTTTGTTTTCAAGAAATCTTTCCAAGCATGAAAAGAATACAGATTGATAGTAGACTTTTCCAAAAGTCTGCTAGTGTACAGCTCTGGATGCACACACCCTAGTGTTGCAGTTCATAGTTCTTTCCAAGCTGCCAATTTTCACAGATGCTTTTGGAGGTCCAGAGGTCAGTTCAGCTCTATTGCAGTTTACAGATCTCTGTAAGGCATTAGAGCAATCTGCTGGATGGAAAAACTGCTCAGAATTGTCAGTGTATATAGAGGGAGTTTCTACTTCTGCAGTAGTTTAGAGGCATTAGTGTGTAGCAATGGGGCCAAAGGATGTTGCTGTTTGCCACCCACAGGCCATGGAGACCTGTGCAAAGTGCCCTGCTGGGTGCACTTGCTGTCCAGCAGTGGCACCAGGGAATGCCCCTTGGGGAGAGCCCCTGTGCCTGACTTTCTGTTGTCTGTTCATTGAATCTGTGGGTATTGTGGTGTAAGGATGTTCAAGGGTACATACCGTTCTGAACCTCTTCACAGACTTAACCTGTGAATTGGTCCAGTCTCTCCTTTTTTATTGTGCTTGTTTTTAAGGCCGCCTGTGGCAGCCAGGAAGCTTTTAGCCAGGGCTTAAAATAAAAGATAACATTAATGAATGAGATTGGAAGACAGCAATTCTCTGTATCTGCAGGTGAAAATGGTCCCTTGTTTGAATGCTTCATCCTCAGTCATCTTCCTCTGTGGCCAGTAGGAGCTCTCTTTTCCTGCTCTCACAGCAGGTAAACTGCCAGAAGTCTGACTGTAGGCACAGGTGGGCAAGACTGTTTAAAGAGCATCCTTGTTATCTTTTGAGGTAACAATGTTTCAGAAAGCAAAGCTGTTGTGAGAAGTAGCTTGTTAAAAAGCAGGAAAAGGGTTAATACAAGGAAAACATGAGGAAAGGACTTGTAACAAAAACAGTCCTCGAGTTTGTGTGCCTTGGTAGAGTCTTCACAGCATTTGAGAGATGGCACATGTTTTCTGTTGTATTCTGCCAGCTGCCTAACTTCCAAATTGCACTTGGGGATACAGATTGTTCAGTAAATAACTGATGAGCAGAAGTGGTTTGTTTGCCTTTTGCTGTAGCATGTGTGGCTCTAACAGGAGGCACAGTGCCTTGCTCTGCCCAGCACACTTGTGCTTGAGCTGCCTGGAATGTGAAGCCTGGCCCCTCTGCTTTACCTTTGGTGCTTTTGTGTGGCTGGCTGGTGAAGCGGTTCAGCAAGCTCACCTTGCTGAAACAAAAGGTGTGTGAAGTGTAGGCTTTCAGGCTCCTGGGCCAGGAGAGGTTCAAGTGAGGAATAGCTGCAGCTCCCAGTCAGCATTGCCGTGGATCTGCACCATCAGCTTGGCAGCATGAGATGTTTCATGCAGCTGAAACAAGGCTGCTCTTCGAGGTCAAATGTAGACTGAAAACTAAACCTTCTCCTGTGAGAAACAATTTATAGTTTCAATGGTGGAATTAAATGGTGATAAAAATATGGTGTTCTGGTACTCAGAGGTAAATTAGTATCTACTGCAGACCTCTCTGATTTGGCCTCATGGCACTCATCCTTTCTTTCTCTTTCTGGGCCTTAATCAAAACCATAGGTTTTGGATTTTGGTGGAAGTTTTCTTTAGAAAATACTGAAGCCTTTCCTAAGGCAGGCTTTTTTTTTTTTTTTTTTTTTTTTTTTTGTAATGGTTTTTGGGTTTTTTTGCTTGTTTTGTAGTGAACAGTTCTGTTCTTTTAGTATCTCTCTTCACAACACAGGACAATGGCACTGCCTGCTCTGATGCAGGGAGGATTACTGCTGAGTAAAATGCACGAAGTAAATAACTTACACTGAAATGCTGTCTACTGTAAATGAATTTTTTTTCTTTGCCAGAATCATAAAAGATATTTTTGAGAGACCTGCTGATGTTCCTACAGCAGTGTGACCCAATAAGTTCTTCATTTGTGTCTCAAGTTCTATTTAATAGCTCAGTTAAGTATCTAGACGGCTGCTAATGTTGCAGAACATAAAACCAAGTGAAAAGTGCTAGTTAAAAAAGCCTCAGTTACTGAGTGCCAAAACCATGTCTTGTTTCACACTTCTGCTGTTAGGGTACCCTGGAAAGTAAATATCCCTTTGTGTGCCTCACTGAGCTCTGTTTGCAGATTACTTTATAATTATGTACCTTTTTTTTTTACATGAGCAATGAGTAGGATTTAAGCAAATACTTGAGAAATAAACGTTTGATCTGGGACACCACCAGTCTCTTAAAAGCAGTTTTTCCTGAAAATTCAATTTGTAAAATTTTCAACCTTCACAGAAAATTGGGGAAAAAATAGCAGCACTTTGGTTTATGCTTTTATTAGACAAAATATAAGACAGTTTGATTCTGAAGTAGTAATTTTTAATTTTTTAATTTTTTTTTTTTTTAATTGAGGAAAAACTGGCCTGAGAGAAGATGTGTTGCTGCTGGAGGCCAGGATACTGAAAGGCCTCCTAGGTTCCTGACTTTTGCCTTCAGAGTGTACAGCATTCCTAAAAGATTTCTTGTGGCAAAACAGGATAAATAAAACTTTCCATTATAAATTTCTGGAGTGGAAAGGGGAGTCTTCCTGAGCTGCAGGCATGCTTTTTAATCTTTTGTTTTTAGTTCAATTATTTCAGATATATTCACTGTACGTGTCTGCAGCTGTCTGACATGCAGCCCTGGTGCATATTTTATAAAGTGTAAACTGAAAAGATTGCTCTCTAAATCCCACTGTGCAGATCAGTGACTACATTTCTTTTTCCCCATACAGTTTCTCTGCTAACTTTTAAATCTTTTTATGTACTTTAACCCTGTGTGTGTCATGATACTATAAAAAATGCTTCTTGGAAATCAAAAATATTAGAAGTCATAATAAAGCTTTTACTTCCTGAATGTAAGGATGGGAATATTTTAGGGGAAGATTTCCTGGTGGGGGAGGAAGAGGTGTTAAATGAAAAAGCCTGGAATTTCATACTTGGTCACCCAAAACAAGTGACCCGACTTATTTCAGTAAGACCTCTTGGGTACAAGCTATTCTGAAGTATAAAGCCTGACTGTCTGCCTGTGGTGGGAGGAGGGATGAAGGTTTTTTTCATTCTTGAACATCAACCTGGAACACTAATCTCAGTCTCCCATTCCTTAATTCTAGTTGCATTCTTCTATATTTCTTTTCAGATCATTGTTTAGTAATTTAGGTAAAGCTGTTTCTGGTTTCCCATCTGGATGAAATACATTCTTTGTGTACCAAAGTAGGTCATGAGCTAGACTTGTGTAGGGAGGTTTTATGTGTACACAAGAGGCTGTTGCTGTGGTTTAATTGGTTACCTGTCACTAGCAAAGCTGTGGCAAATGATTCACCTTTGTTATTAGCAAGAGCTAAAGGTGTCAGCTTAAATTGCCTCTGAAGCCTAACTGGGCTGGCTGATAAAATGCCTCTTCCCCAGAAGAGACAAGCCAGCAGTGTGCACATGTCACTTGCAACGGCTTCTGTCTGGTACCTTGTTAAGATGTAGTGATTTGATGGCCTTCAGCCATACATGGCTCCTGTGCAGGTACAAGTCTCAATAGGATTTCATATGTTACAGTTACTGTACAGATTAGCCCTAGGGGAAATGTAATTGTGAATGCCTCCTTGAACCCCTGAAAACCTGTGACCAAAACCAGATAGAGGCAGCTTGAAAGTAAAGTAACTTTGTCAGATAAAGTATTTTGTCAGAAATGTAAACATGCTTTTATTGAGAAATACGCTTCAGCAGATTTTGGCTTTATATTTGTTTGAAACTCTCCTATTCTCCTATTCCTTTTATAAGCAACAACAAAACAGTGATGTAATAACTTCAGCTAACTACTCTTATTTCATAAAATTTTATCTCTTAATTTGATCTGAGCCTTCAACATTTGCATTTAAAAAAAACAGCAGTCATGCAAGTGTTAGGATGTTTGTTCACTTTAGGGAAATTAAACTCAGCAGTCACTTCTTTAGGAGTCTTCAGCTAATTCCACTCCAACACAATCCAGGCTCCGTCTTGCTGGCCGCAGGGTTGTGGCTCTGTTGTGCATGCTGTGAAAGCTTGCTTTCATGATGGCTAATGATGTACTATCTGTTTCCTGCTCCCAGGAGATTTACTGAGCTAAAACACTACAGCGATGAACTGCAGTCTGTCATATCACACCTTCTGCGCGTCAGAGCTGTAAGTATTTCCCATGTGTGTCGTGACAAATAGTATGATTTATTTATAAGGCAGTATTTCTTGTTTAGTCAAGAGAAGTGGTATATGTGTTCTAGAATAAGGGCAGTTTTGCCTAAGGGAGTCTGTCTCTGGAGAGTGGAGCAGGAGACAGCAAGAGGTGAGGGCACTGACTTTGTACAGATTTGGGAGGGGGGAAGGAGTTCCAGATAGGATGGTTGGTTTGACAGTGCCTGTTGCTAATGTGCCCTGTCCTGTGATGGTCACATATCACAGGGAGGTGTTTCAAAGAGGATCAAGGTGCCTGCTTCTCTCTGCTCAGCAGTCAAGTTGCTCTTGCGGGATGTTTGGTTTGGGAAGGGCCTCAAAACAGTTTTCTGGTTAGACACAAAATGCATTGTTTTTCTGAGCCTGTAGTATGAATTCTTTCTGCTTCCCAATATGTGTTTTCTTTTTTTAGCTCGTTCATTGATCTTCCATGAATAATACTCTTTCTAATGATGGCAACAATTATGTAATGCATTAAGATAGTCTATGGGTTGAGAGTGGAAGGTTATTATATTTTTAAAGAAATAGGAAATTACAATTCCAATAATGAAAGCATGATATTTCTTTTTAGTATGTTTAATAGGGATTTAATTTTCAATGGACCTGTGCAGCAGAGAGGACAGTAATGGATTGCTCTGTTAAACTCAGGTTCTTGAGAGAATTAATCACTCTCAGGAATGGTGTTCTACAGACAGTCCTGTTTTCTCAGGGTTGTGTGTGTGAGATCTGTTGGGCAATTTGTTTATGTTTCCTTTTTACTACTGCTATGACAGACATAATAATAATGGTAGCTCTTGCAGAACTTCACTCTCATTCATTGGTACATTTTGATTCCAGGGACATTATCTGGAATACAACTCACGCTTCAGAGTGTACACGTGTCTTTTCTTCTGAGGTTTTGCCAGCATTGTAGTTCTGGCTGCAGCAGGCACTGGCACTCCAAACAGCTGAAATGACCTCTAGCTCAAGTAATGAGTTCTGCAATGGATAGCTCATTTCCTTTCCTTCAGTTCATTCAGCTGGGTGGAAAAATCAAGTCACTTGTTAGAATTTTACTGAAGGTTTCCCTACAGTACTGATGTCAAGATGGACTTCTGACTTTCTGTCTATAAATTAAATAAAAAAGTGCGTGCATAAATTTGGCATTATTCGGACAAAGAATGCCTTCTAGTTGGTTATCAAAAATGGAAGGGAACTTGATTATGGTCTCCACAGACACATCCTATCAACAAGCACTTCCAAAGATAGATTTAAAATGCTACTTTTCAACATGGCCTTGATTGTGACTTCAGTCTTCCAGGACTTAATGCTGTTGTGGGTTTTTTTTTTCCCTTCGGTAGTGGCTTATGTTAGATTTAGGCCTAATCTTGTTTACCTGTGTAAGAACATTAGGGCTTTAGCTTGGAGTATGTATGTGGATTTTCACAAAGCAATTGCACTTAATGTTGATGAAAAAACCTCTCTCTAAAATGTTTTAGAGGGTAGCAGACCGGCTTTATGGTGTCTATAAAGTCCATGGCAACTACGGAAGAGTATTCAGGTAAGAGTTCATCCAGTTTTTAAATAGATACATAGTTATGTATATACATATTTATAGGGGAAGAGAAGGGAATTTCTTGGTTGTGTTGTTAGGCTTTTGAAATGTATATGTGAAACATTTAATTGTCTGTCTTGAAAAACTCTGTATTGCAGTGCTAATGAGATTTCTGTGCTGCATGCAGAGATCTCCAGATCTGCTGAGCTTAGTCTCTAGTGAAGACTACAGCTTTTTGCTTTGTGTGCTAGACCTTTGGGCCTTCTGCTGCTGCGTTGGCATTTTGTTTCTTCAGAAAGTAACTCACTATTCTTCATGCAGCTGTCTCTGAAAAAGCTTCTAGGTTCTTTTAATAGATAAAAATCAACAATTATATCTATCCAATTTTAGTAGCTTTTAGAAGTGAATTTGCCAATTGTTTTTTTGATTTGTATGAGGGAATTGCATGCTCAAGTTTTCCATCTCACTGGAGAATTCAAGAATCTAAACTTCTGGTTAAGGGAAACCTCCTGCTTCTATGCACTGTTCAAGTGCTAAATTTAATTCTCTGGGTTAATGGATTGCAGATGTCTTTCTCACTGGGGGTTTTAAAATGAAATTAGGTGTAGTTCTGTAATAACACAAAGACAAACAAATATCAACATCAGCAGAGTGGAATGTTTATAAAAAAATGAAGGACAGAATAGACGCATTACACATAAATTATGCGAAATATAAGGAGAACCTTTTTTCCTTGTAAAAGGAGTTGTGGGTGTAATTCTTGTAACTAAGAACTCTCATAAGGTTTCTCAAAGCTGAGAACACAATTAAAATGGCAGAGTACATACCAGGATGTCCAAAACAAGTCTCTTGCTATCTTTTTTGTAGCTCTGTTTCTTTCTTTATTTAAATAATATTTCTAATCTAAATAGGTAGTTGAGACAATTGCAAGTTAGAATTTTTTTTTTTTATGAGTAGAACTAAACAGAAGTCTACTATGAAGAAATAAAGCTACATACATCAAATAGTTTCAGGAGAAGTAAAACGCTTACAAAAGTCAAATCTCACCCTTTAGTTTTTGGAATGAGAGGTTTCTATCTTCTATCCTGTAAATCTGGGAAGCTTAGTATGTTCTTGATGAGCCAAAATGTATTTCAGAAAGTTCACCATTGTTGTTGTCCCTTGTCCCATTTATATTAAATGCTTGGTGGTTTGGTTTTGTTTGTTTGATTTATTCTAAATTGAGTTTCAGCTATTTAAACAAGGTTATGCTCAAAACCCATCCCAAACTAAGTATATTAGTGATGATGAGTTTAGGGACAATTGTTTAACAGTGTGCCATAAATGGCCTTGTAACATTGTTAGTGCTGTTCCTTAAAGAAAAAAACCGGTTTGACCAAGTCTAACTTTGAGGCAGTTTCCATTCAGGTGTCACCTGGAAAGAAACTATATACAGGATGCAGCTTATTAACTTCCCTTACCCTTCATGTGTGATGTTGTTTCTCGTTTGTTTTTCCTACAGTGAGTGGAGTGCAATAGAGAAGGAGATGGGGGATGGGTTGCAGAGTGCTGGCCACCACATGGATGTGTAAGTACTGACTGAATATCTGATAGTTTGATGTAAGCCAGATGTGGAACTCTCCCTCTTTCCTCTCTTTTCTCTCAATCCCAAAGTACATATGAGTACCAAGAAAGTTGGGGGTGCGTTGTTTTTAGGTATACAGTGTTTCTGTGCCTTGGATGCAGGCACAGTTTTAGCATCCATATACTGTATTAAGTAGCTCAAAAAGCCTCAGGAGAACCAGAGGGGTTTCTTTTTTTATTATTATTTTGAAATCGTAGAAGTGTTTGGAATCCTTCCAGTTTTTCCGTTAAGCTACTATGCCAGAAACCGGTGGAATACAACTTTAATGTACTACAGACCTGATGAGATCCGTTTGGTTTTGATAGCAGCGTTTTGTACCGTGTGGTAGATGGTACACAGATTTGGACTTAATTACAGGGAGTTAAGAAATTTAATTAATCGGCACCAAAACTCCAGTGGATTCTTGAAAAAAAACACTGACTGGATATAATAAAGGAAAGAATCCTCTCTCTTTGCATCTTTAGAGTCATTTGGCAGAGTATGTGAAGCACAGCCTTCAAAATAAGAGTCTAGCACTTGGGAGTGCTCACAGAAGTAGTATTCTAAGCAATGGCTTCTTCTTTACAGATAGTCACATATAGCAAGTGAAACACCATTTCCTACCACTCTGATTCCTCTTCTGTAATCCCACACAACACATAAGTAACAGCTCCAGCAGGAGATGGAAGGTGTTTGACACTTCATTCAATATTTTTACTGATAAAATGTAATTCCTGTGGAAATAAAGTTCTCAGGTTTAGTTTATAGGGCAGATTTACATATGTACTACTGCCTGATTGTTATTGGTGGTGTCAAGTTAACAGTTTGTTACTGGCCTTGCCAAGTGGAAGAGTTTGAAGAGCCATGCCCTCAAGTTTTTTAGAGTAATTCTGCTTCTATCAAGTCTTTAAGAATTTGACCCCTTCTGAATAATTTATTCACAGTTCTATGTTTTGTCTAATGGGATGGTTTCCATACAAGAAAAGCTGTATAATTTTCAAGGCAGAGGGCTCTGGTGAGAATAAAGCAATGGAGAATGCATTCTGCCTTCTGAAGAAAAATAATTGAAGTAGGGGTAGAATACAATTTTAAGCACCTACTGTGTTAGGCAGGAATTGAAGAGACTCTGAGAATTTGGTATGATATAGTGGAGTTAAGGAATCACATGTAGGTTTTCAGTGCTTCAGATACACCACACCAAAATGTCAAACACCTGGAAATGTATAACCAGTTATAAGAAGCTTGTCTCACTTCTCAGTCAGGGGGCTCTCACACATCCATAATATTTAATATTTTTGTCTGTAACACAGGGCTAAAGATGCAGAGTAATGGCAGTGGGAAACTGCTATTCTGGGTAATTTTACTCACTGCATGGAGTCTGAGGTATCTTTCATTGTCTGTCATTTCCTCTGCTTTGGCACTCCTGTGTAACAGTAATCCCTTAGTGATGACAATCAAGCAAGAAGCAGCAGTTGTGAGGTTCAGAAACTCATTCAGTTACCCATGTGGTGTCCTAGCAGTAAGGTTCATATCTGTGATCTCTTTAAAGTATAACTTACCAATTCAGTTACCATTCCCATAACATCAGGTGGGAATTTATTGCAACAAAAAAGCTACTTCGAGAAGGGTGCCTAATACAGATGTTAAGCTTCAAAACTAATTTAATTATTCTCTATCTACCCCATATGCTGTAGTCTTTACTAGATGGTGCTGGGAGCAAAAAAACTTTATTTAAGCTTTTGAGTTGTTATGTGTTAGTGTGATCTATAATTGCTCAAAGTTTGGAGAAGACACCTCATAGCTTCTCTGGATGTGTGCTTTATTACAGGATGAGGCTTGCTAAAGTGACAGAGTATGCTGAGAAAGTTGGAGTGAATGGCTATAACTAGCATTTAAAAGATGAAAGAAGAAAATGCCAGACTTTTGATTTCTTTCCTTTATTCCATTAATGAGTGACCCTTTATCTCTGTATCAACTAGACTGGCATTATATATTGAACCAGTCTAAACTAATACAAGGGTTTAGTTGACAGCTTACACAAAGAGTGAGACCATGTCAGGTACCTTTAGAACTTTCTGCAATGTTTCTCCTTAACACTTTCTCTAGTTTGCCTAAGATTAGGCAGTCAGAAATGTAGCTTGTCATATTACATTTCTTTTTTCCCCCAAATCAAACTCATTATAAAAACCTGTCTAGGGTAAGGTAGGATTTTGTTTGGTGAAATTTTCTGGTTGTTTGTTTTTGAGGTTCTTTTCTGAGATTTAATCTGCCACAGATGAGTTCTAGCACTGCTCTAAACTTAGATTTTACTTGAAAATGAAATGCGGTCCATCTGCTGCCCTGAGAAATCTAACCACTATACTAAAATTATTGCACTGCAGAACTTAAAATAGGGTAAGCCATTTATGACCTGTGTGGCTGCAGGATTTTTTCAGAACAAGATTATTTTTCAATAATTTTGACTTATTCCTTACTTTGATTCATAATATGAATTCTTGTTCTCCCTATTTCTTAATTTCTTAATCCCTTCTACTTAAACTGGTCTGCTGTTGCTGACCACTTCATATGTTATATTTATTCATCACCAAGAGCCTTGGTAGGGCTTTTCCTGGATGTGCCATGTCTTGCATTTCACAGAGCATCAAAACAACCCATCATACTTGCAAGCTTCCCAAATTCACATTACTGGTTCCCTTTCAGCTTGAGACTCTGCCACTTCTTCCACAGAGCCGCTTACTGGAGAGGCATAGGGAGAAAAGGAAAAATGCAAAGATTTTGCAAAAACTTGAAAGCCAAGAGGTGCTATAATTAGCATTTGGGTCACATTGTGCTGGTTGCTAGAGAAGAATGGATATATGCTCACTTCACAGAGCCTGCAGATGTGTGAAAGCTTGCCACATAGCTGAGAATCCAGACTGAGTTAACCAGGATGAATGAGATCCCACACAAATACCTTCATCTATTCTGTTATCTCCAGTGGCACATGCTTTGCGTGCCAGGCTATAGAGGAATCTGATTTCTGTGGCTGTGCCAGTTGAGATGTGCAGTTACCTCTTAGCTGTAGGCCTGTCCCTGCAAATCTGTCCAAGACAGTCACCTTGATTAGCAAGAACACATTAAATACTGTCAAATAAGCAGTATCAACTAGAAAAAATAAAGTGTTTGTTGCTATTTGTAGGAGACATCAACCTAAATAACAAAACTTACTGAATGCTAGAGCTGCAGATTTGGTCCAAGCCCTTGTACTTCAGATTTCTCCCTGAAAGGAGGGTGAAACTTCCTCTTGGTGTGAATTAATATGTTTGACTTACACAGCAGACAAAGCTATAGAGCTTGAAGGAGCTGAAGTGACTTAATTGTTGTGGTGTTCAGGGTACCCCTGTAAATTATCTTGTACTCAGGCTGTATAACAACCATGAATGCAGACACTGCTTTTTAGAAGGTGTGACGTTCACATTCCTGGGCCTTAATGCTTTAAGCCTTGAAGGATTTCTTTTGCACTGTCTTTTTTTTATATTTTTTTGTGGGATTTTTTGGTTGGTTTTTGTTTTGGGTTGTTGTTGTTTTTGTCTTGGTGCTGCCTAGCTGCCTATTTACTGTCCACTGAAGAAATGGAATAAATTTGGGGTTTTTCCTGTAAGAAAAGCTACCTCGTGTTCAGCAGGAGAATTATGATAGGTTTTGTACTTGTCAAAAGATTCATTGTAGGAACAACCAAAGAAGCAGGCCCATGCAATGTTGACATTAGCTGATTCAGAGTTTAATTAAAAACAAAGAAAAAACCCTTTCTGGAAGTGTTCTTTGCTGTTTGTCACGGGTATTTCTGTCAAACTGGTGCTCTCCCTTGTTACTGGATGTGTATCCTTAAAGGTTAAATTAATCAGCTTTGCATTTAACTGTGGCTGTTTTTCACTAGGTATGCAGCTTCTATTGATGACATACTGGAGGAAGAGGAGCACTATGCAGATCAGCTGAAGGAGTATCTTTTTTATGCAGAAGCACTGCGGTATGTAGAGCCCAAATGGAAGTTGTAGTCCTTTTCTATAATGTGATGTTGATGTTTTATTTAGTCTGGTATCCTCTTGTGTGTTTTCTGAGAAGGAGAAATTCCAGTCTTGTGGAGTCTCCTTGTTTCTTATTCTGCTTACTTGTACTTGATTGCCATGTGAGTGGCAATACAAATTAGAACTGATCTGATCAGTAGTGGAAAGACAGAAATGTTAAAATCTGTATACTATGGAAGAAAATGCTGTTTATTGCACTGGTTCCACTGTTTCCTTGACTTTTGGTGTAATAGTGCCCCAATGTGCTGAAAGCTCCAGCTTTCAAATGAGATAGGCCAAAAAGGGCTACTACAGCCATTATAAATTCCAGGAAGTTTCAAAATGCCCAATATAACTTCCATCTGCTGTACAGTGTTGTGCATTTAAATACCAACTTTTTGTTTTGTTTTACATTAGTTTTTGTCAGTCACCCCTAACAAGCATGGACACAAAAGCAATTTGCTTTATGCTGCATGGCTGTGCCTAAAGCTATTGTGCTTTGCAAGGGCTGGCTCTGAACTTCTTGGAGAGTTCCAGTAGAGAATTGGGTTGGTGAGTGTGGGGGCTGCTGTGTGGGAACCTGGAGCACTGGTAGCCTCTCCTGGGAGACGAATGTGCATCCGGCTGTGGAGTACAGATGTAGCATCATCAGCCCACACAGGACTGGGAGTTACTGCAGGTGGTCAGAAGAAACTCCTCTTTTCCAGATGAAAGGCACTGTATGAGTCTAGAAGCAGTTTCTTTTTTCATTGTTTAAGGAAGAAAATGTGAGGAATCTTATGATTGATTGATAGATTGTTGCTGTGACGGGTACCATCTCTAGGTATCTTTTGTCAAAGCTGTGATATTTCTGTAATGTATTTTGAATTAAACTCTTTTACAGTGGTGTCCTTAAGGAGGTGGTAGGGCTTGTATTGCTGAGCATATCTTGGAATGAGTCTAAAAAACCAGAAGAATGATTCTGAACCAGAAAAATTCTGAACCAGAAGCAGAATGCTGTTGTACTGAGAACTTTATTTATGCTTTGATCCAAGCTTCCTTAACTACAGCATTTGTAGAGTTATGTAGTCTGTGATAGGCTGTTGAATTTAGGCTAGATGAATAATTAGAGGTGCTTCCTGTCAAAAACAAACAAAACATGATGCTATTTGTAAAGTGTAAATGGAGGGAAACATAGCAAAACAAACTATTTTGTGACAGATCTTTCATTACTTACTTTCCAGGGCAGTTTGCAGGAAGCATGAACTAATGCAATATGATTTGGAAATGGCTGCACAGGACTTAACATCTAAGAAGCAGCAGTGTGAGGAGCTGGCAACAGGAGTGAGTCTTTTTCCACTTTCTTCTCCAAGATGCCTCTTTCTGAATTTATTTTTTTACTTGAGCCAAGTAACTTAGAATGATATTTAAATGGCACCAGCATGCTGGCTGGTGCTCTTGAGAAGTGGTATCATATGAGCTGCAGGCATGTGAGGTTTAAAGTAACTTGGTTCTTGGTGACATAAGCTGTTTGTGCCAAACTGCTTTTATTGAATACTGAGCAAGTAAAGGGCTGCAGTAAATGACTGGAGCAGAATAACACTCCATCTATAGACAACTCTATCCTAAAGGTGAAATTTTGGGAATTCTGAAAGACTTCCTTTGCCTTTTGAACAATGGGTGTTATTGTTATGTTGTGTTAGTTCATTTTTTTATGGGAGATAACGCTATCTAAAATATTATCTGAAAATTGTAACTGACAGTTTTAGAATTTTTAACATTGCTCTTGGATCTATTGATGTTCTTTATGGAATGCCTTTATGGCTTTGGTTTCTCTTAGCTTCTTTCCTACTTCACTAGGAAAACTGCTCTTGGAAGTTCACCCTTGTCAGCCTTAAAGTGTTTGAACATCAAATTACCTCCTCCCCGCTTTGCTTAGTCTAACCTGAGTCACCAGAGCTACTTATCAATTAATGAAATGGAAATTAAAGCAAAAAAATCAGCCAAATAGTAAGCACAAATGCCAATAAAAGTCACCTGATGTCCCGTGGCTGCGCTCAGGACATGCCAAACCTAGAGTATCCTTGTTTTTTGTAGACTGTGAGAACCTTCTCCCTGAAAGGCATGACCAGCAAGCTCTTTGGGCAAGAAACCCCTGAGCAGAGGGAAGCCAAGATAAAGGTTCTGGAAGAGCAGATACGGGAAGGAGAAGAGCAACTGAAGTCTAAAAATCTGGAGGGCAGGTAAATGGACTTGACTGTTTCAAAGAAAACACAGGGCTTGTCTTAGCAAAAGTCCTTGACTGGATGCTCTTGAAGGTGTTTGCATTTTATAAGTGTTTTTAATATATTCTTGGTGTTTATGAGCTGTCTATAAAAGCTCCTGTCAGCTGCAAGTTGTGAAATAAAGTGCAGTACATGCAGTTAGCTTCTGGTCTGAGTGTATGGCTTACGTAAAACCTGATGACTTTCCCAGTTACTGAGCCCACTCTAATGGCTGACTTGCATGCTTTTATGTTCCACTAGTAATATATTTAGCAGGTGGGCTTTGGAGGTCTGCAGCTGAATAGGCTGAGACTCAAAGGCTGATTTGCTTCAAATACAGTATTTAGTTTGGTTTATGTGTAAGGGTGCTGAGCCCATATTCTGCAATTTCTCATACGGGGGACACCTTACTCCTGTTTGAAAGTGATTAGATCTGGGGAGTTGTGCTTGCATAACTGCTTCTTGGTGCTCTAATGAAATTTTCTTCAGGTATGCAAAAATGAAAAATAGGAGCTAATAATCTTAAAGCAATGTGATTTTGTCAAAACATGTCTGTCATATAGCACAAGGGGCAAATGTGGCGTCTCCTGATATGTTAGCATTAGAGCTGGAAAGATAAGACTAGTTCATGAATAGTTCAAAACAACAAGACACTCAGGAAATGCAATACCTTAATAATTTTGGCAGATGTATTTGAGATGTGCTTTTGTAGCTCTGGAAGCAATTTTTGAGTGACTGCTAGTCCAGCACAAATGAAAGTATGAATTACAGATATATTCCTCCGTTTTAATTACGGAGACCTGACTACACATCACCAAACCAACCAAATTAATTTCTGAAGTGAATTGTCCAAATTAAATTTGCATTGTAAATGTTTATTTAACTTGACTGTCTCACATCCTGACAAACAAGTGATTCTTCATGCTGCAGAGATGAAGATTCTGACTTGACAGTTGAAAAAGAAATATGCAGTGTTGTGTGCTGGATGTTGGCATAAAGATAATTAGTTATCCCAACAGAATCTGAAGGAAAGAAGTATATTCTGACTTATGCTGGTTCTATGGCAGTGATGCTTCCTGGGGAAAAAAACCAAACCAAACAAACATCTTAATGTATCCCGTGAAACTCTAGGTTAAAAATCTTAAAAAGAAGATGGAAAATTAGGTTGTGGTGCCAGTTGTAAAATGAGGACACTGAAGGATTCATAATATTTACAGGACTTGATTTACTGACTGAAAGATGGAGCACTCTGTCCTACACAGCTTCTCTGCTGAATGTTGAGAGCTGAGGGTGGAGCATGTAAAACATTTACCAACAGAAATCATTGCTTTAAATTTCAGAGACTTTGTGAAAAGTGCCTGGGCTGACATTGAACGGTTTAAAGAGCAGAAGAATCATGATTTGAAGGAGGCACTTATAAGCTATGCTGTTATGCAGATTAGCATGTGCAAAAAGGTACGTGTGGCTTGGGAAAGGCTGGCCCAGTGTATTTCTCCTGTCAGCAGGGGGGCAGATGCAGACTGTCAGTAACTGGGAACATGGCAGTCACAGAAGATCAGAAGTTACTCCCATAAAACCTCCCACTTACTCCATCCTAGTTGAACTCAGTAGCATGTTAATGTTGAGATAGATATAGCTATAGATATAAAATAGACAGCGTGGTCCAATTTCAGTGTGCTCTCTGCCTTCTTCTGTGAAGTTCTATGGGACTTCTTTGTAGAATCTTATGTTGAAGAGAGCTGTGGATGAGGTTTGCAAATAGAGTATATTCCCACCTATTGATTTTTAACTGTTCTTTTAAAAGGGAATTCAGGTTTGGACAAATGCAAAGGAATGCTTCAGCAAGATGTGACTGTCTGGAAATGAATTCCTCCTCCAAGTGCCAGAGAATGGAAGCACAGTGTATAACACCAATGTTATGTTGCTACATGACTTAAATACAAATCATGAAATAAATGTAATTGTTAATAAAGGATGAAAAGGACATGTTGTTAAATGTTTAGCCCTGACTGCCACTTGTGGCATGTTTTATATGTGGTAGCAAATAATGCAGGGGTAAAAGAGTTACTGAAAACTACAGCTTTGTATTGGGACAAAGGTATTGGGAAAGTTATCCCAGAAAGTATGAACTAAACTGTTCAGAGACTTGTGAAACACCATGCTCTGTAATGTGTAGATCACTTCCAGATGCCCTTCTTTCCAACCCTTGCTGTTTAGAATTTTTAATGCTCAAGGGTGCTTTGGTTTTATAATGGGGCACACAGTTATGTTCTCGAGGTCTACACCATAAGAGAACAAAAAATGAAATATTGTAATGCCTAGAGTTCATATTTAAATGCCTTTGCATGTCCATAGAGAAATATGTTTTTCCAGAGTTCAGGTTAAGCAGTCTCAAACTCCTGAGATGTTTGAAACTCTCTACAGTAGAGGTGTTGTACAGTGGTTTGATAACAATATTCTGCATTTACTGGTTCCCACTTCAGTTTTGATACGGGCATTGATTTCTTACTAAACTTCTTCCTGCAAGTAAAGGAGACTGGTGATCCAGCTGAGCAGGAAAACCAAAGTCAAAGCTGGTAAGAAGCAGATGCAACTTCTCTTTGGTTGTTTGGAACCTGTTTACACTTGGTGTGAATCTGGCCTGTGGCACCTTGTAACTGAAGTGGTTTGGTTCTTAAACAAATAGTTCTTAATGAAGGTGCTGAAATAATAAACCTGGTGCAGCTTCTGTCATACTTCAGAGCAGTGATGTGCAGAACCCACAGTGAGCCAAGGTGTCTGTTTGGCCCTTGTGATGATGTTTCAGTGTCTGTGAATTTTGTCTTCGTGTGTATGTATGTATATACACACCTGTATAACATGATTTGCAGTTACAGGATTTGCATTAAATGTTTCCAATTATGAAAATCTCTTACCACTGTCTAATATTGGGCTTTTTCTATGTCCTTTCTGAAAGTTCCTGAAGTCTTGTGGAATTTGTCAGACTTGATTGCTAGTCCTGAAGGAAGCTTTATAATAATCTGTTGAAAAGTGTATTTAATTATTTTGGATTATAACACTATTCAGATTTTTTTTTTAAAGAGATACTCCAGAAAGTCCTTAAATGTTCTTTTGATAAAACTATCTAAATGTATTTACTGGTATGTCCCATGTTACTTTTGTCTCTTCAACCTTTCTTTTCTATAAAACCATTGTAAAGAATGCATAGTTCTGGTGCACACTACAGCTTAAAACTCTGAAGTAAAATGCTGGTACTCTGATAACCTGTGTTGGCTTTTTCAAAGCATATGACAGTGACATGCCTGGCTGAGAGATGATGTTGGGCACAAAGAGGTTTCTTCCTTTAACATCTACAAGGAGAAACATTGTTCCATTTAGAGGTTGCAGTATCCGGTTCTGGTACAGGCTGAAGGACTCTCACATTCCAAATCAAGAAGTTGCACACTTGATGTATTCAGTAAACCTTCTAAAAGAGTGGTGCCTTAATACAATACCATGAGGCGCTCAGAGTAGGTATTTTTCATGCACTTTGATTTTTGGTAGATCTTTCTGGTGCCTCTTTCCACATGTCACTTGCTGTACAGCTCATTAAATGTATTAGTATGCCTTTTTTTTCCTTGCTAGTTGTACTAAAATTTAAGAAGGGAACAAAACAGTTCTTGTAAGTTTTGTGCCAAATAAGAGAAATAAAATTGCTCTTTGATATTTTTGTTATGTTGTTTTTTTTTTTTTTTTTGTAAAAAACTGTCTTTCCTGTTCTGGAAACTGCTGTTTGACTGCTTGAAAGTGGTTCTTATCCATCTTAGTTCTCAACTGGCCTCCAAATTTGGGTTTGAAATTTGGTGAATTCTGCACAGCTTCCCCTTTAGGTAGGAACATAGTGCTAAGGCCAAAATTAGATGCTTGTTGAAGCTGTCTGAATGTGTCTCCATCAAGTCAGGGGAAGATGCTTTTGAAAACATTTTGCATTATTTGACAGAAATTATGTGAAAGGCAAATTAAGAGTAATTTGCAATAACTTTGTTTCTTTTACTTCTGTCTTTCTAGGAAAGCATTGCATGTGGTCTGTGCAGTTGGGGATCATAGCAAACTGTGAAGGTTTCTCCTCCTCATTTGGCTTTTCAACTTCTTAAGATGAAACCAGCCAGCTAATGGCTATTTCCATGTGGGAAACAGAGCCCACCTGACACATGCATGCTTGCAAAGTGTGTATTTTTCCAGTTATAGTGTGGATTTAGCCCCTGTAACTTGTTCCACTTTGCCAGTTATCCAGTAAGCATCAAAAATTGGTGCCTTGAGAATTATAACAGGTAGGAAAAACATTTTAACTTAATCTCAACTAAATGCTTGTATGTAAAAATGTTTGCCTGCCTGGATCATCTAATCTGCTGATCCTGTTGCTTCTGTCCCAGGAAGCTTTGCTGGGTGGATTATCACTGTTCTTGCTATCTCTACCTTCCCCATTACTAGCAGGACCTTGTATTGTCAGAGCATTTTATTTGCTACTGTTGTCTGTTCCTGAAATGTAGCAGGAGTGACAGAGCCAACTGCAATGGAAAGATGGAGGTTTATGAACTCTTTTTTTTTAATGTATTATTTCAGCATCTGGCACATCAGCCCAAGCAGAGTTAACCTGGCAGCTGTGTACAGGGACTGCCTTGGCAGGCGCAGAGCAAATCTTGGAGCTCAAGCCACACTGAGGAGTTTGCCTTGTGCAGGTGAGCCAGAAGAAAGTGTTGGCTGTGGCCAAACACACAGCAGAGCCAGCAGAGCAAAGCTGCAGTCCCAGAGCACTGCAGCTCAGGATATCTTCCTGTATCACTCACTCTACCTCTGAAATCCCTTTGTTCATCTTGGTTCAAGAACTGAGAAACACTTTCTAATGTTTCCTAAAGGATTACACAGAAGGAAGTTGTCTTAATTCCCTGTGCTTGTCACACAATGGCACGGCAGGGCTCTAATCCGTGTTTCCTTGTGCCTCCTGTTCTGCCCAGCCCTGCTGTCTCTGTCTCGTGTTTGTCTGCAGAGCTCTGTGAGGAGAGGCACAGTGTCTAATGAAAATCCCCACACAGGGTTGCTCTAGAAATAATGCAAAGAGAGGAAGCAAGTGGAATGGGAACTGGGAAACTTGGAGCACAGGCCTTGGTGTGAAATCCAAGTACACTGTACTAGTATGTCACCAGTAAAAGCAGTCCCTTTGCTGCTGCCATGAGTCCATGTCTGCTCCTGCCTGGTGGGCTCCTGCCTGCCTCCCCAGCAGAGCTGTGTTTGCTAGGACAGGGTGTCTCCCTAAGGCTGTCGCTCTATCCTGAGAGACCCTTGGCAGTGCAGGAGAGAAAGTGCTGTGAGCTGCTTCCCTCTATGGGCAGCCCCTGGGGCAGGCAGGGTGCTCACTGCAGCTGTGAGCAGAGAGGTGTCTCTCTTGAGTGACAGAGACTCGGATGTCCCCTCAGCTGAAACAGGGGGGTCACCTGTGTCCCCTCCACAATAGCACTGCCATGGAAGCAAAGGGTTGTGACCCTCTGGCTGCTGTGTTCTGGTGCTTCCTGGTGATACAGTGCTACCAAAAGGATTTTGTAATTCTGACTTTCTGAAGGGTCAAATGCAGAGGAGAAACTATTTTGGGTTTGGTTTGGGTTTGTTTGTCTTTTCTGGCTGCCTTTTGGTTGCTTTTGAACAGCTTATCTAGACTGGCCTTCATAATGCTGTGTTTTCTTCAAGAAGAATCTTTTGCTCTGACTGGTTGTAGAACAAATCTGAAACATGAAGCAAAGACAAATCAGGAAGAATTTTGGGTTGTTTTGGAAGAAAACAGCTTCAGATAGTGGAAGTACAGAGTGTTTAGAGGTAAGGAGAGATGGTGCCATGCCTGGACAGGTAAGGATAGGGTAAAGCTGCACATGAGGGCAGACAGGTTTTGGGGAGAGATACACAAGAGGGTGAGGAGATAAGAAGATGAGGCAGGGAAGAAGGGACAGCAGGGGTGGGATGGGTGGTGCTACTGGAGAAGACAACAGATGGAAAGTTCTGTACCTGCAGATGGGGCTGTGCAGGAAAAGAGAAAAGCAGCTTTGTTCTTGTTTTGGAGAAGACAAGAAAAGGAGGAAGATGAAAGCAGGAGGTAAGGAGGTTTCAAGAACTGTCAAAGACAGCTATATAATACTAATGGTAGTGTAATGATAATCTCATACTGAAACTTGTAGTGATGACTGTGGTCTTGAAGCTGAGTTCAACACTGATAATGGTGTGACATAACTCAGGAGAGATTTTGTCTAATGTTTTGTATCTATATTTAAAATGGTAGTTTTCAACTTTCTGAATAAATAAAACAGGAGAAGAAGTTTCAGTCTTCAAAAACCCAGCATAAACTTTGTGGGCACTCCAATCCTATAAACACCAGCATAATCAACGATGTGATCTGGGGGCCTGCTGTCTGATGCAGCTCTAAAAGAGGCTGCCCCAACAAGCCATGGACTACAATTAATAAATAACTTCATCTGTAGCAAACATGCTCTGTTATCTGTAGATATCTGTGGCATGTGATAACACAATTATATTCTCTTCAGAAAGCAGCTGTAATTGGCTGCAGAAGATAAAAGGTGGCGTTGTGGTGAGGCTCCCCGGGATGCAAAGGTGGAAAATGGTGTAGTCGAAGGGAAAAGGCAACCCCGACCGCCCTCTGGTGGGTCTCCAGCAGGAGCTCGCAGGGCCCGGGACCTGGGATCCCGCTGCCGCAGGGAGGTCCAAGGCCACCTTCTCATCTCCTGCCCTGCAGAGGTATGATGGTGTAATTGAAGCCTAAATACAAAGGGATGGGTCATCTGGAGCAGTTTTCCATGCAGGTTTTAGTGCTGCGTTTGTGAGCTGCTGTGGGTTGCTGTTAATAATGCAGTGTATTACACTGTGATTTGCAGCTTGGGCGCCTTCTGCACTGCACAAACACTGCTGTGAGTTGGACTCAGAGGTTTCTGAGCTAGCAGTATTTTTGTTTGTTTGTTTTTAATAGCTGCTTGGATGTGATGCCAGCTGCATGGTCAGAAGGAATGCTCTATGGCCACTTGTGCAAGCTGCATTCCTGTGTAAGAGATGGCAAAGTCACCCTGCCCCAGTGCTGCTTTGAATGAGGTTTTTCTGAAGTGTGTGCTCTCTGGTGACAGAGAGGCCAAGTCTCATGATGGTTGTTCCTGGGGCCAAAAGGATAGACTTTATTTCCAGTCTCCTTTGTTTTGATTTGATTCCAAGCACAGTGCTGGTGGCTTCCCCCTGATGGCCTCACAGATACTGGAAGCTCAGAGGGCAGCAGGGAAGAGCTGTGGGCTCCTTGTGCTGTAGCAAGATCCCTCCTAAGTGACAAGACAGAACTGTACATCCCCTTCATCTTCCATTTGCCAGCCTGGAGTGGGTGTTGCAACAGCCACAGCAGCATTCCCACTCCTGTGTGACATTCCCTGTACTCTGCCATGGATCGTGTTAGCCACCAAGGTCATCCTGCTCATTCTAAGCTACCTCTGGTGCTCCTGCTGTTGCTCAGAGTGGCTCTTTCCCCAGCCTGACCACACCAGGGCTGCCTGGAGCTGTGCAGGGCCTGCCACTGACCTGCTCCTTGCTCCCATCAGGTGATTCATCACTGCTTCCCAGCAGCACAGCCTCCTCTCCTTCCTGTGGCTCCCTAATCCTGTCCACCTCCATCTCACCTGTGGTCTCAGTGATGCCACAGTAATGTCAGTAAGGACTCTGAGCAGCACAGAGCCAATGGCAGAACACAGCAGGACCCTGCTTCCCTAAAGAGTTCCCATTCCTAGTTGCATCCTGAAGGCTTTGACCAGATTTTAGTTTATCTTAAGGAATGCTAGGCTGACTTTCTGATTCAGAGCAGGACTGGCCCAACCGGAGTGAGGAGAGCTGTGATGTGGTGGATTGCTGCATTAATAGTATTGCTCCATCAAGGAAACTGTAATCTCTTAAAATGAGAATTAATTTGACAAGATTTGTTTTTCATGAACATGTTGATTGGCATTAATCTCTTTTAGCTCTGTATCAACTATTCTTTTCCCAGGGATTAGTTTCAGACTGACAGGCCTGTAGTAATTCAGTCTCTGTAGCTACATACTTTTATAAACAGACAAAATATCAGCCTTCTTTTAGACTTGTGGAATTTCTCCTGAAATCTAAGAACTGTTGAATATCAGCATCCGTGGTTCATAGATCATTTATGTAGAGACTTCTATAAGCTTGAGAAAAGGTACATGGATCTGGAGATATAGGCATTAATTTAAGCAGATAATGTCTAGTGCTGCACCCTGGGTGTGTCTTGGGAGAAAATATCCCCTTGTGATGGAGCTAAGGCACAGCTATAGTTGTTGAAGAGCCTGCAGAGACCATGATTTGGTTAGCATCCTCCTAAATGAAGTGAAAAGGATATTCTTGTGTAGTTTAACACATTATTACATTATAGTTCTATGCTGTTAGTGAAGTTTGACATCTCAGAATAAAAGTGAGTAATTAACCTTTGAACCATGTAAAGCATCAGGAATATTCACAGATTGAGTGGACTCCTTTGTGAACTAGGAGTAGCCAAACTATTAGAGGAGATCAGGAATCCTCCTTTCAAAATCTGAAATCATTCTCAGTGTTAAATTTTCCCAAAGTACATCTTGCTTCCTTATAGATAATTGATCTTTCCTAACCTCTAATTTCTCTTTATGGTTGGCTTTAGCATTCCTTCTCTCTACCTAATTTACCTGGTTATATTTGTCCTGTAAGCCTGGACAGGGATTTGAACATGTGTTGCCTTTTTCAATTTCAGGGCACTTACTTAAAATATCCAGAAGTAATTGCTGGTGATCATTCACTTTCTGTTCAAACTCCTTCTCCCTGCTGATGTAGTTACTGCTATTTTTAGCTTTAAAATGCTAAATACATAGTGCTTAGCTGGGCTTTTTCTGTTTCCTACCAACAAATATAATGATTTCGATTACAAGGCAATTTAGTGTTTGCTGGGTTTCATATTACTTTTGAATTTGAAAACATTTCCTTTTTCTCTCTCATGTTGACATCCACTGTGGAGCTTCCTGGGCTGGAGCTAAATGAAGGTGATGATGGTAAGAAAAATAAAGTGATGTTTGCCAGCAAATGTGTGAGCAGCAGGACAGATGCCTCCATGCTGGTCCTTGGCAGATGGTCCTGGGGAATTATTGACTTGATCCAGGTAATGTTTCTCCTTTCCCCTATGTCCAGTTACTGGAGCAGGCTGGCTTTGGCACTGCAGTGCTGAAGATTCCCAGCAAACACACAGGGACTGGGGAGCTGGGTCTGATGGAGATGCTCCTGGAGGGTCACAGGGCAGCAGGTTCCTGGTTTGGGGGTGCTGACAGGATTTGTCTGGTTTCAGGGGAGCAGAGGGCAGTGAGAAGCTGTAGGACCCCACCTTTGGGAGCTAATAACCGAAGTGTTGCAACATCCCTCTTTGAATAGCGAGATAAATATGTAGAGGGGAAATTAGCTGTTAATAGGAGCAGGGTAGGAGATGAGCAGGGGTAAGAAACCAGAGCTCTGCAAGTCCAGCTGAAGGTTTGGGTAAGGTTGCATTTGGCAAAACTCCAAAAACTTCAAACTTTAGTCTGCCTGAGCCTAATGCTCAGAAAATTGGGGTGGCTCCTACTGTGGCCATCCACAGTACATCCACAGCCTTCCCATTGGAAGAAGGTGCCACAAAACCTTTATCTCTTACTTAAAATGCAATTGCACCCAGGATTTCTTTCTGTTCTTCCTATCCACTGGTTAAGGATGGAAAAGGTCTCAGTAAATATTGCTGAGATATCTGCTTCTTTGTGTTGTGCAGAGTCCTCTAAGTCCTCACCAACACTCCCAGTATCCTGTGATGTACATCAGCAGGGGTGGCACTGCTTCTTTATGGGTGGCTCCATAATTAGCTGTCCCTGGAAATGTAAGCTTAATTACATTTTATGTGTTGGCTCTAGAGAGGCAGGAACTGTGTCCTTTGAAGGATGTTCTGTTATCCAGAAATTTGTGGGTTTTTTGCAGTGACTGAAGAGCTCTGAGGCACCATGGATTGCCTTTCATATTGGGTTGAGCACCCACTGTCAGTGATGCTATTCTTCTCACCATTTGTATTCCTGACCTTTCCTCTTCTGTCCCCAGCTATCCCCCCCAGCTTTGTCCTTTTGTCTCTAAAAACTGCAGAGACTCTTGCTTAGCTTTGATATGAACCATGTCTCCTGCAGTGACTTTTCCTTTTCCCCCCATCTTCCTGAAAGAATGAGTGGCAAGTCCTCCCTGGCTTGCTTGTCCAGGAATTCTTCAACTGCTGCATCAGCACTTGTCTTCCAAAGCACTGATCTTCTTGTGGCAAGGTGACAAGCATTCACTTTGGAGGAACCTCTCCTGCTGCAGGACAGTGATGTGGAACACAACACAGCAGCAGACAAGAGGTGCACTTACCCCTCTGGAATATTCCTTTTCATGTCTCACAGCTGTCCCTGAACAGAGACATTTCTGGATCCATTGTATGGAAAAGCAAACTGTTGTGTGGCTGTATAGGAACTCTAAATCCAGTTATTAGATTGTCATAATCTGTGGAAAGAAGGGAAAATAAAGCACAAACTGTGAAATAGCCTCCTCTTGAAGACTGATTGTGCTATTTTTGTAGCCCCTTGGGTCAACACACACCCAAGGTGTTCCTTCACCTCCAGGTGTTTGAAGAGGCTAATATTTGGAAGGAAAAGCTGCTCTGCTTAGTATAAGAGTTCAGTCTGACTTGCATGTCCCAGATGGCAGGATCTGGAGTAATTTCAGTGTAGCATCCCTGGGTGCTGGGTGTGAGAGAGAGTCAGTCACATCCCCAGGTAGGTGTTTCAGGCAGGTTAAAAGAATTGCTCCTTGGAGATCCCTCTCCGTCTGCCTTGACTGCACTGGGAGTTGCAGAGAGATAATTAGATTTTAGATGTAGTCTACCCTAAATAAGGAACAGAAGCAGCAGTGGATTTCTTTTGCTTTGTGTTTGCAAAAAAAGTGTTTGCTTTTGCTTTGGCCTCTTTTCGTTGGTAAAAATCAGAAAATGGGCATTTTACAGAGTTTTCTTGGATTTCATCCAGAAACACTAGATTTGCTGTTCTCTAGGAAAATGAACCTCTGTCTTATAGGTGTGGCTTGGGAAAAAATAAATAAATAAAAAAATAGTTTGCGGGTCAGTGTTCCTCCAGCACGTGGGTTTATCTGCTTGGAGCACAGGACATGAATTGCAGAGGAGCCAGGTGCTGGCTGGGGAGCTGGGTGTTGTTTGATTCTGGGGATGGCTGTGGGCTGGCAGAGAAGTCAGCCGGTTGTATCTGGGCACTGCAGAATGTGTTTCAACAGGAAAAATAAATCCTGTCCGTACCTGTGCTCGCTTGCTCCTGCCGGAGCCAAATCGCTGCCTCGTGGGCTCCGGGCAGCGGCAGCGCCCAAGCAGCGTCACCGCCCGGCTCGGGGCTCTTGTGCAAGCCCCGGGCAGCCGGGGGGTCCCGCTGGAGGCTCCGGGGTGCAGCGCCAGCCCCTGCGCGGTTCTGGGAGGCGATCTCGGCTCCCGCGTCCCGTCCGTGCCCGCTGCCCGCCCGTCCCCGGCGCGCCCGGCAGCTCCCCCAAAACCCCGCAGTTTGGCACAAAGGCTGGCTGGCCTCACGGTCACAGCTCTGGGGCTGCGCCTCGCTCTGCCGAGGGCCTCTTGGGCCAGTGGGCTTCGGCAGAGAACCCCAAATCTAAACTAAAAAAAAGCAGGAAAAAGAGAGGCAGATTTCAGGCATGCTTTTCACAAGAGGACCGACTGTTTTGGTGTTTCTGCTTCCTTGGCTTTCTTACCCAGCCTTCGGCTTTTCTTTGGAAATCAGGCCACTTGTCATGAATTTTGAGAATGGAAAGAAATCTGGAAGCCCCAGGCCCCCGAGTGGCAGTCACTGCTATGGGATAAGTGTTTGCGAATGACAGCTGGTACGCTGTGCTCGGCGTGCTGGGGGACGCAGGGGAGGAGAAGCCACTTCTGCTATTTGCCAGCACTCTCAGGGAAGAAATGCTTGCTAGACAGACTGGTTTGTGACATAAATGTAAAACAACAGCAGAAAAGAAACCTAAAAGAGCCATCTAAAACCTAAGAAAAGCCACTTGCTGTTGGTTGCAAGATGATATATTGTCTTTGCTCTAATGATGAAAACAAAATCCTTCAGCTCAAGTTTTTCTTATTGGACAGTGTTTGTGAGAGAAACTATTTCAATTTCTGGAAAGTTAAAATCAGAGAAATAATTTCTTTGCTTATGGCTTACCTGTCAGAGAAGAGGCAGATCTTGACCATCTTGCTTCCACCCCTATCCAGACTTCCTCAATGTTTGGAGCAGCCTGATCTGAGTTTTTTTATCATACATGGCTCCAGATACAAAGCTTTGTTCTAGCTCTTCTGAGACTCTGTTTGGATTTCCCATTTGGCTGGGCATTATCTCTAACAGGATCTTCAGGAGCAGAGCCTGGACTTGTACCTCCTGTTTAGAAAAAAACCAAACAAAACACCCCAGGGCAGAGAGTGTGCAGTCAAGGTGCTCTGCTATCCTGCAGCCTTTTCTGTGCTGACTTTCTCCAGCTGAGTGGGAGATGCTTCTTCCCCTCCCCTTCATGTGTATCCTCAGCTACTGTCAAGCACTCATTTTCTTTGGTTTGGGGTTGTTTGGTTTTTTTCCTCCTTATTTGATAATTTATGTTCTTTTTCCTTGTGACACAGTCTTTTGCTCATCCTTGACATTTCTGTCTTTTCTCAGAGCAGTGGAAGGAGTCAAACTGTGGGTGAGTCTGTGCCATCCTGGCCATGGCACTGGTGGTTTGGATGCAGCCATAAATCCTGAGACTTGGAAGGAGCTCATCTACTGACAGCAATGCACTCATGGGTCTGCTTGATGCAAATGATTTGTGATGTATCACTGGGCTGGGCTGCCAAGATGTAGGTTAGGAGCAGATGAACTGGAAATCGCTGCAGAAAGGCGAGGATGCGGTAGTTAGCCACCTCCATCCTCTACTTTCAGTGTCTAGGGCACAAAGAAGAAAAAGAAGAAAGATGGATTCAGCTGCCAGAAATTCACATGATGAGGGGCTGGTAGGGCTGTGGCAAAGGCTGTCCCTGGTTGCTGGGGGTCTCTGTGCTCAGGGGTCAGGCAGATGGGCACAAGTGGTACCAGTGGTGGCTGTGCTGCCCCCAGAGCTGCACATTCCCACAGCTGTGTCTCCTCTGCTCATCCACTGGACAGGACACTGGCAGCCTCTGCCCCCTTTCAGTCATGTCTGAGTAATTTATGGCCACAAGTAGATGCCAATATGAGATTCACTGGAACTTGCTGGCATCCATAAACACTGTTTTAAGAGGGGCTCAGACTTGTGTTCCTCTGCACTACAAACAAAATTGGCTTTTGCTAAGTTTCCAAGAAGGGTCCTTTTCCACAGGGGCTGCTGCTCCTTGGGTACCTTTCCTTGGGAAGGCACTGGAGTATTCCTCAGGGCTGAGGAGATGCAGACCTCCTTGTTCTTGCAGAAGTTATGGGAGGGGGAAGAGGAAATGGAGAGACAAGCCACCTGGTGCTGTGGCCACCGTGGCCTGCCCGCTTTAGGAAATAAACTGAAGGCAAGTTCCCTCTGTGTACCATGGTCCCCTAAACTTGCACTTCATACCAGTTTTGTGCCTGGTGCCTGCTGATGTGAATTTGGAAAGGAAAACCTGTTTATGGGATGTTAATTTAGGTTGTGCAATGAATCATGTGACTAGCTGGCAATTAATGAGATGGCAGATAAGGGTCTTTTGGGCTAAGATCACCCATATTTTGTTCTATGTGTGGACTGCCCTGCTGCAGATGGCAGCTACTCATAACCCCTTCCTCCCAGTGCTCTCCAGTAGCAGATAGGGTAATTCTCAGCATAAGTGTGTGACTGACTGAAAAATGCACCAGCTGCCATGGGAGCCTCCTTTCCCGTGAGTATGGTCAAGTGCAACCCACAGCCCTGGGGGCTTCTCCTTCCCTCACCTATCCATGGCTCTCCTGCTGTTTGCTGTGCCTCCCTGGATCCACAGGAGAGCAGGGACTGTCACCATCCTGGTGAGGAGGATGTTGTGCCTGACTGGGGCTCCAGCACAGCTGCTTGATGGAGCTGGACATCTCCAAAGAGGCACTTGCTAGCTGGTCATTGTTTTGTTTTCCCTTGGTTTCTCTACTTTTCTTACTGCCTCATTCCTTGCAAAATTCCGTGTGCTTTGCTGCTCCAGCTGGCAGCTCTAGGCTGCTTCATGCTCACTGTCAGCAATCCTCTATTTCACAGCACAAAGCAGGGGCTGCAGGTGTGGGCCCATGTCTCCAGTGCCTTGTTTGCTGTATCTGTGCTATTTGTATTCTTTGGTTATTGCAAAGCCAGGGAATCTTGGAAGGGGTCTAGAATAAAACCCAGTGACAGGTTAGTGTGCTTAGCAGTGTGACAGCAGGCACTATCTTGTCTCACCCTTTCCAGCTTGAAAAAGGTTCCAGGGGAAAAAATCTGGGATACTGGTAGCTTTTGGTGGACTATGATGTGGTTTGAAATATCCCTGTGGGAGGAAGAAGTTTAAAGAGTGATTTAAGGGCTTAAGGTGCTGGGAGGGAGGCTGGGGACGGGCAGGACCATCTGCACAGGGGAGTGCCCATCTGTGTGGAGGCTGCAGGGAAGGGATGCATTGCAGGGGAGCAGTTCCCATCTGGTGGGAATGGTGCTGAGCTGGGGGTGGGGGGATGCCATGGCAGGGAAGGGATGCAGGACCTGGGCACATCCAGCAGTGCACAGGGGGTGACAGCTGCTGTGGTGTTTAGAAGCCAGCTCAGGGGTCCTGCTCTTCAAACAGGGCTTGTGAGCATGTTCTGAGGCTTGGCTGCTGTGCCAGCTCTGGGATCAAATGGATCATCTTGTGTAGCTCAAGTATTTTGTGAACAATTAAACTGCAATTTGTGTCAGCGTGACTGTTCCTACAATGTGATGGCAATTGCAGGAAGTGCAATGTTTGATATGTGCACTACCACATTTGATGACCAGTATCTCATTTTCTAGAGGGCGATTGAGATTTCTTTTTCACACTCTGATGCAAATTTCTTTAAATTTCAGATCTACTGAGAGGAGAAGAGAACAATTTATCTTAGATGAATCCCAAAAACTTGACAATCCCTTTAGGTGCAGCGGTCTGTACTGCTGGTGGTTTGCTGCTACAGACTTTAGGCCCGGAAAAGCTTCCACCATACAAAGAAGTTTTTTTCCTGGACACTGAATCCATGACCCTCCCTAGAAACTATGCAAACACACAGGGACAGCCTGACCGTGCAAGGTGGTGCTTTTACCAGCAGCTGCAGGTCGGGGTCAGAGAGATCACAGGGAAGGATCACAGCAGCTCCCTGCACTCCCTCTTTCCTCCCCACATTCCCAAGCTGCGGTGATTTAAGGTTAACATTCCTTCATTTGTTTGCAGCTACAAAAAATAGACATCTTATAGGGAATGGTGAGATGATGTGCAGATTCAGCAATGAGAGGCAGAGAATTTTATATTCCCTTTGGTGGCTTCACATATTTTAACAGACTTAGACACCTTGTTCTTTTGATGGCTGTGTCCAGCACAAGCAGGTCTTCAGTTCCAGAATGACCTCTTGGGTAGTACCCCAATACCAACTAGATAGGAAAGATTTGATGTATTAAAATTTTTCACAGGTTCAGATTGTTAACAATTTCCTACAGTAAACATCATCTGTGTTTTTTTGCACTGTGTTTTAGAGGGCTGTGCTCCCTGAGCCTCCACCTTGTAGGAATTTTTATCTGATTTAACTATGAGCAGCTGGTCTTTGTCATTGGCTTCAGGATACTGCTCCTGCAAGGGCAACTGCAACTTTTGTACCTTTGCCTTTTTCTATTTTAGCTACAAAGGACATGTCCCTATATTATTATGAAAATCATCTCTTGCTAGACTAAACTTTGAAGCTGCAATATTAACCATTTTATATGCCTATGATCAGTGTTTCTGTGGTGAAGACACAGCAACATCCTCTTTCTGTTCTAACCCAGCCTGTTTGCTATTTTTGCATGTGATATTTTGATGCTGCCTCACCTTATGCTAAACCCCAATCTTCTACTTATTTTCTTTATTTGTGATTCAGTTAGCTTTTGTATTACCAACATAACTTACTTCAATAACACATTGTATGGCATTTTGAACTTGCTTTGTGGGGGGTTTTTCACTCTCTCTTACAAATTCTTTTATTTGTCTACTTTGGCATTAAATAAGGCCTGGTTTTCTTTCTTTTTAAGGACACTGGCTTACTGATTTCTACATGAAAATTTCACCAGCATTAAGACTACTTGTTAGTATGCACAGCTACAGCAGAGGATGTTTTATTTTTTGACAGCTCCAGCTTCGTTAACGTCTCTGTAAACTGTGGAAAGAAAGCTGCCATTTTAGTACATAAGTAGGCTGTACTACAAACAGACATTTCCGAAGCAGGAGCCAATCCGCAAAATATTGCCAATTTGCATGCAATTAGAAATGAGGTTGACTATCATATCTTTAATTAAATATGCTAAGTGAGTTGATCAAAAAATGGCCAAGCTGACAAAATGAAAGTATCCTTGATCTACATCTAAATATACATTTTTCAAAGGAAGTTGTAGCCTTTTATCATGCCTTCATATTCCAATAGCTGGCATTGATTTCAGCCTGTCAGCTTGAATCTACTTGTGTTGATAAGGAGTCTTTGATAATATGATGATATTTCTTTTAAATAAAGCTATTTTTTCCCCCAGAGGTATATGGATTTGGGGTCACCTTGTTGGGTTTGCCCTTTTGTATTCAATGAGTTACCCAGAATCTCCTGCTCCTGTGTATTTATTTAGCTTTGTGATTTTGTCAAGGTTATCAGTTAGATTTTTTATCAGGCTCTATTTCCTCTGTGCCTCTAGCTTCTGAAAATTGAGATTTAACTTTGTCTGGCAGTTAGGACCTACTGCACAACCACTGCCAGCTCACCAAAGGGGCTGTGGGGAAGGGAAGCTGCTTCTTTCTTGAGACAATGCTTTGACCCAGAAGAATATCCAGTGCACCTTGGAATCCACTGACCCCATCTGTCCTCTCCAGTTACGTGCTTTTATCCACCATCAGCTCCGTGCCCACCCGCCCTGTGAAGCACTGATGGGATATTTTCTTCCACCTTTTACTGCATCTCCTCACAGACTGGCCAAGACTCTCCTTAAACCCAGGTACCAGTTTTTCTTCATCTGCTCGTCTGGCTTGGTGTGCATACATCCACCCAGCAAACAAGGGCAGTTTACTTCACAAAGAAATATGGTTTTACTTACTACAAGCCATTTTAAACCATTTATTTGACTTTTAAATTATCCTCAGCATTGAACTCTCATCTGCTTTGCAGATGGAAAGCAGCTCTTACCAAACAGCCTTTGTTGTGTGGGATATCCCCAGCCCACACTCAAACCACTCTGACGTTCTTCTGACCACTTTCATTTTACATCGTCCCCAAGGCTTAGCCGAGCTCCCTGGATTTCCCAAGCAGGTGGTAATTGCTGTTCTGGAGCTTTCTGAGCTGGCATTACATGGACCAACCTCCTGACCAACTTCAGGCTCCCTGAATCTGCCTGGGCACGAAGTGTGGGGGAGTGCTGTCCTTCTGTAGGGTCTCATTTTCAGGATACAGTTATTCCTCACCAAAACCTTCTAAAGGATTGTGTCAGTGTGAAAGGGGCTTCACAAATGCCACACCAGGTGTGATGTCCTAGGAGACTCTGAGAGACAAGCTCCATCAAGCTTGTTGGAAGCCATGTACAGTTTGGAAACTGCATCAGTGCTGTTAGCTGAAAATCGGCTGGTGTTGCTGGCTCTGATGTTAAAAACACATTAAAAAACAACTGCTTCCACTCATCAGGTCATCTGTGGAGAGCCCATATCGTGTGCAGCACCCCTTCCTTATCAAATTGGACCCAGAGAGAGAAGCTGAGGAGGTACCTGTCCCCTTGTGTAAAACAGTGTGATGGATCAGCATTACAAAGGTCACATTTTTCTTAATGCCTACACACAGCACCACATTCCTTCACAGAAATTGGTCTCTTGATGTTTGCTTTGTGCTTTAAACAAATTTCTGGCAAAATTTCTAGTATGTCTCTGGGATTTATGACGTCTCTATGTGTCCTTAAACAGATCCTTTCCAAGTTTAGTTCCTCATAGGCACCAGCTGATATGTACAGGTAATTGCAAATGTCATGGTTGGAGTTATTCAGTAATAACTAGGTTTAAGTTTACTTTGGGTAAGACTTAGCACTGAAGAACTTTGCCCTTCTGTTTTTAGGTAGCTGGGGCTGTCTTGGGGACTGGAGATCCTTTGTCACTGTTTGCTTGTCATTGGATAAACCAGACACACAGAGGCACCTCCTTCATACACACACTGAGCTCTCTTAAGATGACAACAAGGCCATGACTTTACAAAGTCTGTTCAAGTTACTGCTTTGGGCCAAAGCAGTGTTTTTGGCTCAGGACATGTGATATAGAGGGTGCTTGGAACAGACTTTTTCCTCTGTTCTTTCAGTGGTGAGAAGGCATGGCTAACTAGCCCTAGCCTACTGGGATAAAAGCAGTTTCCTCTTGGAAACAAGCAGTCCTTTTTTGGGTTTTTCTTTTTTTTTTGATCCCTTTGCTATTCTTAAAAAGAGCAATATCTAAAACTTCAGATTTTTGTCTGCTTTTTCCCATTTCATGCCCATTCTGTGATAGAGCTTGGTACAACCACAGGGTATGGTGCAAAGGGCTGATGTCAAGCAAGAGGAAACAGACTCCTTTGTAGCCATGCAGGTGCCTCAGGTATTCATGTTGGCAAGACATTTTCCTTTCCTTCTTTTCCTTTCCTTCCAGAATTCTTTTGGGTTTAGGACCAATGCTTTGGATGTGCCACAGCAGAGAAGTTCCCCATTTTATTATTTTTTTGTTTTTCTTTGTTAATTTCGTTTTTCTATACCAGACATTACTTCATGTACTTTTATTCTGTCTTCCTTGCTTTTCTCTGAAGATAATAATCCAAATATTTTCAATTTTTTGTGGATTGCCACACCTTTGATCCTACTTGTTGCTCTTTGAATCCTCTGAAATTCCCAGTCTCTGAGATGGCTGGAGATGGCTGGACCACAGCAGTCTGCTTGAAGTTGTACCACAGATCTATGTCAAGATATTGTATCTTTTTATTGTTCTTCAGCCTATTTTATCTGTTTGCTTACTTTATCTGCACACAAAAACCAAATCTGGGTGGCACCTGGTGGCAAAGGCTGTGATCTATGTTGCTTCTAAAAGCATTCACGGTATATTTGTGCAAACTGCTCCTAAAGACTTCTATTGACTCCATAGCCCCATAGGCTATTCCAGCGGTTTCTGACCTTTGCTATTAAAAACCAGAAAAATATCTAACCTAAAGGTAAAAATTTGTGTCTTACATACCTCCCAAGGGCAGGGAAACCAGCTTTCTCCACTTTTCTGTGTGATGTCCTCTTACATGTTTGAAGACCCCCATCATGTTTAGCATTCTCCTTAGGAGCATGTGCCTTTTGGGTCAGGTTTTCTAGACCTCCTGGCATTCCTATTGACCTTTCCAACTGGGCTATATCCTTCCTGTCCAGTTGAACTCTCATCTGTCCTGTGCAGACTGAATGGAAGTGATTCCCTTGTGTCCTACAAGGTTCAAACCAGGTCACACATAAGAGCATGATGTGCACATCAGCTGATGTCCAGCTTGTGAACAACTCACTTGCCCTACTAAACATAACTTCAGGTCTTTCCTCCATCCTTTCTGAGCTGAACTCCATCATCTTCTTTTCTGTCCTCATCCAGAGGAGGCTGGACCTGGACCTGCACTGCCTCCTGCCTGGTGCAATTAAAAAATTTACCTGTCCTCATCCTCCTGTTGAATAGTCTGTAGCTATAATAATAGGTACAAGTCCTAATCAACTCCATTCAGTGCATCCTAGTATTTTGAAAGAAAAATCAGTCATCACTACATTCAAGTAGCATTTAATTTGCTTGCTTTGGCCTTATGACAGATTTCATCCAGTTTACTTCTCATTTTATGAGAAAGGAGCATGAGAAAATAACTTATCAACAACTTTACCTTCTTGCCTTTCCCTGCCAAGGCCCCCCTTCTTTAGCTGTACTTTGGCCATTTGTCACTTGTAATGGATCTTAGCAGTTTGCCTTTTCTTTTAAATTCAGAACTTCATGCAGATAAAATGACCTTTGTTGGCCATTGTGTTGTCCATTCATCTGGCATTTTTGGAGGCCTCTGAGGTTTTGCTTAGTCCCCACTGGGGCCCGATTAACTTAAAAATTTATGGCAGCCCAGTCAGTTCAACTTCTGACAGTCATGAATAGGCTCTGTGTCATTTGGAGAATGGTTAATAGCTTGTCTTATTCCAATATTTCCTTATTCTAATGCAATTTTTGAACATAGTACTAGAGGAAACCAGTAATGGGATGGCAACACTATGAATTTTATTATGTTTTTACACAAAACCTAAAACCCTTCCTTTTTTTGCTGAGTTGAGCAATTAGCTTATGGAGTTCCAAATCCAGCCTTTTAGAATCTCTGCCTAGTATTCAAGGTCCATTTGTGCTCTTCTCATTCCCCCTTCCTTCACTGTCAACTGAAATTAGAGATTTTACTGGCTTTCACAGATTCAGATTTCTATAGTCTGTTGGCATTTCCATATATTGTTTGTTGGCTCAGACTATATGTGGAAACATCCCATTTGGCATAATGGCTTGATCTTTGTAACCCTGGGAATGTACAACCTCTTGGGCTTAAATATATGGAACCATAGAGTGGTTTGGGTAGGAAGGGACCTTAAAGGTCATCTAGTTCCAAGACCCCTGCATGTGTATATATATATGTATATAAATATATTGGTATATATTCATAAAAATCTATCTGTATATATAAAAGCTTAAATATGTGTCTTCGTATTTGAATTTTTGGTTGGTATCAATCTCCCATCCTTACCACTGCATCAGAGCCTGCTGTCCTACCTGCTCTGCACATCTTGCATCTTGCTTTTAATCAGGTCAATGTTAGACTTGTAAAAAGGTGTTAATCTGAATTTAAAATGCTGTACTTGGCTTGCACAAACTCACAGCGCATGCAAGGTGGTGTGATGCAGCCTACAAGACGATAATGTAAACCAAGAGAATTGACACAAAGTAGGTACCAAGTAGCTGGTTACTCATCCCTGAGCAACCTCCCCACCCAGACAAGCCTTTAGCTAATGGTTCAGCTAATGCTGTCTTTCAAATTAGATCCACTATAATATTTCAAATTAAAGAACTCAGCTGCAGTGGGACAGACACATGGGAAAGATTAGGATGAATTAAGTAAAGGTGTGACATTAAATTGCAATAGTTAAAGCCCACCAAATCCCTGTGTGGATGTTCTCTCTTTTACAGATAAAATATCCCTCACTTCCTTTACATTTATTTCTGAAAAGCTTAATCCTAAAGTGTTCACACTGGGGTTTAAGGCCCTCTTGCTTTCCTATCTGCAGTTAATTCAACTTAAATGTCTTACGTAGGCTGCCAATCTAAGTTAAGAGTAGATGGCTTTCTGCTCTACTTATAACTTGTGTTTTAAGGCAGAGAAACGGGTTCTTTAAGTTCTGTCTCGTGTCATTTGACAATTTGTGTTAGGTAAGTGCTACATTATCATCATTTTTGTTGCTTTTTCTGTCTATTAGACATCTCAGCATGGGACATTAAACATCCTCTCTTCCTTTAGTCTAGAGATTTATAATGCTAATTTTACAGGAATGCCATGTGGGACCAAGCCAGACATATTACAGATATCTGAGTGTCTCGTGTCTACACAAACCCACCCTGACTGATGCTGCCTTGCTATCTTTCTTTTTTCAGACAGGTATATCTCTCATCAAACTTTTCATTTTTTTCCTGGGATTTTTGTGCTGTCTTGACCTCAAGTTTTAAAGCACTTCAGGCTGCTCTATTATTGTAAAATAAATGACTGAGTCAGGTCAGGCATGTTTGTGGCATTAGAAATGAGTCTGATATGAAGAATTCTTCAGGGCTCAGGTGGAAGTGGAACAGTGCTCTCCTGCAAACAGTTTTGGGAACAGAAAAGATTTTGGGAATAAGGAAAAGAGCTGAGTGACTTGCATGCACTTTCTAACCAATATTGACTGTAATTAATTATTTTTGTTTGCAAACATCAGATGTCCAGGTGTTTTGAGCCATTGCATGCCATATTTGCATGCATTAGTAATGTCAGGATGAGCACACTGCCACTCTGTAGCATTGTGATTGATTCCTGATCTGCCAGCACTATAGGCCAAGGCAGACTATTGAGTCAGGCTTACGTGGGATCATGAATTGAAAGCTTTCTATAAAAAACATTAAATAATTAAAACACAAATTCCACCAGGGATGCTGAAATGAAGAGGAGCAATTTACAGACAACGTGAGTGGATGCTCAGACAATGGACTCATTACATTTCTGCATTGAATATGCATGCTAGTTAAAGCCCTGGTGAAATATTCCAATTGAAAAAATGGATGGAGGATGATTTTCTAGCTTTCAGTAGCAACTGTTCCCTGATTGAATCCACTGATGAAATGTCAGGCATTCACCAAGGCATTTCAAAGCACCATACATTCTATCACTGCCACACACTGGCTACCAACCAGTGATCTTTGTGGATAAGGAAGGAGGGGAACTGAAGAATAATGGGAGTGGGCTGCGGAAAACACACCTGTAAGCTCTGAAAGTCCAGTTACTCTCATCTCCCACCAAAGTTATTAACTTCTCAACTGTTTGATGACCCCACAAGTACAGAAAAGGTAGGTTTAGCATTGCTTGGGAGGATGAATTGTGTATTTCCACACCCTAATGCCTCACACTTTCTCTTGGATTTGCCTTGGATTTGAACTCTCTGTTTGCAAATACCTTATTTTGAGAACATAAATGTTTTTCAAGTAGTGCTCTCCACATGTAAACTACTGACATGAACTCTTCACTGATCATCTTCAGTCTGTTTTTTCAAGACTTAGCAACACTATAAAATACTCAGTAAAAATATTGATTGCTGAAGCACAAGTTTTTTTTCACATTTCCTTTGGTCTGATCCTGTAACCACAAACAGACATAAATAGTCCAACAGATCTTTATTTTTTTTGCTCAGGAGAAGCCATCCATATGTGTTGGAAGGAATGAGACTGTTAAAGGTGAGTTGTGACATCTGCAGAGTGAAGGGGAGAAGATGGACATGCTGCATCCTTGTTTTACATGACAAAAGACGGAGAAGCAGCAGGGAATTCCAGCCTGCCACAGAATCAGTAGGACAGGTCACACATCACTCTAAAGGCACAGAAAAATGGTGGTGTGGGTGGGTGAGAAGAAGCTGCACTTGATGTTTGTTGATTTACATGTCTGTGGTCTAAATTATTGAGCTGTAGGCCCACCATAACAGTATTTTCAAACAAACAAAAAATAATTTTTGAAAAACTGGAAGGGGAATTATAAAGAGTTACAAGGATAAAGCAAGACCTGGAGAATAGAGTTAAAAATCTTGATACACAGTCCTTAAACCTGATAGCTGAAATGAATAATTAGAAGCTCAGGCTTGATGAATGCAGACAAATACAAAGGCATAAATTTGAGAGCTAGGCTATGAGGCCATCTTAAAAGCCTACATAACTGTGGACTTCTCTCTCAAATTCCCAGACTTGATCTTTCCAGGTCAACACCTGCTTCAGCAGAAGTTACTGGCTCAATGAATACATTTCTGAATGAAATCCTTTCGTTTTTCATGCAGGAGGTCAAATGTGTTGGTTCTACTTGATACGTGCAGTTACTTCTGAAGCCACTTCCTGGTTAAGACCTTTTAAAACACATGTATTCCCCAATGATTCCCCAAAGCCACTTTTTAATACATAAACTACTTGTGCTTCCTAAATTATTTTGTTTTTAGATTTATACAGAGAAGAAAAAAAAAAATAAAAGAAAGGAGCGTGAAGTGCTTTTTACTTTCCAGTATTTAGCCCTCTTAAAACTGAAAGTTACTGTGCTCCATGCTGCATACACATTGCCTTTCAGAGGTTTTCTCATGGGTGGGAAACTTTTGGAATTCAGAAGGGAGAGGAAAGACTATATTAAAGACTATTAATTATTATACCTAGGGAAAAGCAGAGTTTTCCTGCTATTTACAGAGCAGTGTAAAGAAAAAAAATATAGGTCAAAATGCAAATGCTCCTTTAAGCTTCTCAAGCTACTGAGTTTATATATTTCTTTTCTAATTTGCTATGTCAAAACACTAATATTAATAAGTAAACAGCACAATATTAAATTTGTGTCCAATATGAACATCAGTGCTACAGCTGATTGATTGGTGAGGAACTGCCATAATTTGAAAATATGTGAGGGAGAGGTCCAATGTCTGATTTGTCCCTTCATCACCTCTACCCTGGTGCGGGGGATGTCCAGATGAACACAGCACTGCAAGATTCTCACTGAACTTGACAATTTATAGGTTCTTAATTCCTCTTAAAACAACAGAAAACCCTGCATCCTAACCCAAACTGTCACTTGAAAATTGGAACATGTCTTGATTAAGGTCATAGAAGAATGATAAGAGAGCAATGAAGAGTAATGAACAGCACCCAAATATGCTGAGTCTTACTTTTTTTCATTAAATACAAGACAGTCTTTCTTCTTTGTATTACACTGTTAATTGCCAAACAGATATTTTGAAAAGCAGGTTCCAATTGATGTGTCCTTGGAGAAAGACTTGTGCTCACCCTGCAGAAAGATTTAATTCCTCAGTGTGTTTTAAAATAAGGTTTTAGTGCTGAGTTTCCTGACTCAGTCTTAATGCAATTCAAAAGATATTTTTTTTGACAGGGAAAAATGACTAGAGTCACCAAATTAATTGTCTTTGAAGGAAAAATAAAACCAAAGCTGAATAAATGTACATCTTCCCTCAGTTTCTAAAACTCTGGTTTTGGAGATGGAAACATTTCCCATTTTATTCAATAAGCAGGTTAATGACACTTCTTGTATTTATGTAAAATTGTAGAGGACCGCATGGAATGTAGCTACATTTTATTAACCCCTTCCTCTGTTTGTAGAGATTGAGTACTCGACACCATCATTTAGAAATGTACATATTGCACCAAGTCAGGGCACACCTTCATCAGGCTCCTGGAGTCACTCATATTCTCTTCTTAATGCAATTTCTTGCCCTGTAACTTGATGGCACAACCTCTGCCCGGCGTGAAGGTGCAGAACCTTATTAATGCACCTTGCTGAAGGAACTCGAAACCCTATGTTCAGCTGACTCACCAGGCAGATGTGTCTCACTCCTAACAGGACCTGAGTGAAGGGCACAAGCCCTGTCACAGAGACAGGGTGATCCTGTAGGACAGCCTGGGAATAACTAAGCTTGTACCAAAAAGCTTTGGGCTTCTGCTGATTGAATGACTCACAGAGCTAAGCCCAGCGAAGCTGGTAAATTTTACCCAACAGGGCTTATGCAGATCTTGGCTTCAATCCAGCAGAGCACTTAAGCACATGCTTAATTATACGCAAATGACATAGAGCAATTGAGGTCCGCACGTGTTTAAGCGCGTTGCTGGGTGAAAGACTTTAGTTAGAGAAACGTGGAAAAGTTGGTAACCCCTGAAAAAGGGGAAGTTGAGAGGTGCAAGTGACACCGTGCCACAGCCCAGGCTGCAGAGGCACAGCCAGTTTGGTGGGGAGCTAGTCCAAGGAGGGAACTGGGTTTTGAGATTTGGCCTCTAGCAATTCTTCAAATAGTTTACTGTGCAGGGCCATGGTGAAACATCATGGAGACTACAGTGCAGAAAACTCATGTTGGGACTTTCAGATGGACTTGGAGGCCCTGAGAGTCCAAGGGACACCACCTCCAAGTAATGGCTCTGGCAGTCTGCAGCGGGGCCTCACCCCAGAGATGTGGCAGGAGTGGGGAGCCACATCAGGCTTTACTTCTTTACATTGAGGGTGGCTGAGCCCTGGAACAGGCTGCTCAGGGAGGTCGTGGAATCTCCCTCTTTGGAGACATTCCAAACCCACCTGGACGCGTTCCTGTGTCACCTGTTCCTGCGTCCCCTGCCTGGGCAGGGGGGTTGGACGGGATCATCTCCAGAGGTCCCTTTCAACCACAACAATTCTGCGATAGTTAAGCCTTCTCCCTGACACCGACCGCGGCCGCTCCGGCCTTCTCTCCTCCGGGAGGCCCTGCTGGGCATTAAACGGCCGGCACGACACCGAGGGGCACGGGGGGCCAGCCCCCGGCGAGGCCGATGCCCGAAGGGTCTCTCCCGCCCCGCCTCCGCTCGGGGCCGGCGCGGGCAGCGCTCCCACGGCCGCGGCGGCCTCCTGACCCGCGCGTAACCCGGCACCGCCCGCCCCGCCAGCAGCCGCAGCCCCGGCGGGGCTCCCGGCTCCCGTCTCGCTTCCCGATCGCCGTCATCCCCATCCCCATCCTCCTCCTCCTCCTCCCGTCCCGCCGGTCCTCCGGGCGCGTTTCCCGTGGTGCAGCGCGCGCGCGGCGCTCTGGCCGGGTGTCGCTGTCACCGCCCGCGGACGCTCGGCGGAGCAGCAGGAAGGAGCCGCCGCCGCCGCCGCCGCTCCCCCCGGGCTCCCCCCGCCGCCGCCGCCGCCCCGCGGCCCCCACTGCCCGCGCCCCGCCGCCCCCGCCATGCCCGGGGCCGCGGCACGGCCGCTCTGAGCCGCCGCCGCCGCCGCCGCGCCCCGGCCCGGCCCGGCCCGGCCGCCTTCTCCTCGCAGCTCTGCGGCCGGTAAGTGCCGGCGGGAGCGAGCCGGGGCCGGTCGGGGCCGTTCGGTGCGCGGAGGGAAGGAGGGAGGAGGAGGAGGACAGGGAGGGGAAGGAAGGGAAGGAAGGGAAGGGGGGGCCGCGGCGCGGCGCGTCCCGCATGGGCCGCGCTTGGCCCCGGCGCGGAGAGGCCGGCGGGGAGCGGGGGATGAAGAGGCGGCGGGCGCCCTCCGCCCGCTGCTCCCGCTGCTCCCGCTGCTCCCGCTCCCTCCGTTCCCCCGGCCGGGAGCCGCGGGGCCGCGCAGGCCGCGCCGGGGATTGGGCCGGCGGGGCTGCCTGACAGACGGACAAAGAGCTGACGGACGGACGGACAGCGCGTCCCTCCGGCCCCGTCCTCCCGGGCCGTATCCTCTCGCTGCCCGCCTCTCCATTGTTCCCGGTGTAAGATAGGTGAAGCGTGCCGACCTGCGAACAGTCATTTCGTTTGGTTTTATTTCTGCATAACCTTCTCAGAGTCTCCTCTCAGCTGCTCGGAGGAAGCTTTTGCAAGGCACCTCTTTTCCCCAGCGTCGGGAGCTGCTAACAAGTGCCAGGCTGGAAGTGGCTTGGGAGAGCAGGGGGGACCAGTAGGAGTTGAAGAGAAATTAGTTGGGCTTCAAACACTTTCACTCATCAACATCATTCCTCCCCCGATTCCTGCCAAACCTCAGCTGGGGTGAGTGCAGCAACGTCTGCATTAAGCTGGGTCATGGAAAGGGAAGACATTAATGTTGCAAACATAAATCATCTCTCTGATCACTTTGTTTTTGTAAACTGTTTAGGGCAGCTGTGAGAGATTTTGCAGAATGATTAAAAAAAAAGTATTTATGTGGAATCCGCTGATCACAACTTTGGTCTTGCTTTGAAAGTCTGCTTGGAGTATAACCTATCTCTGTCTGCATACACGTGACATTCTGGTCCAAGAAGTTGTAAATGGGAGGGATGTTTTAGTCCTGATGAGCAGCATCTTTGCCGCTGGATGGGACAAATGACAGAGGACTGTGTTTTTTCTTTTGAATAGGATCTCAGTTTCTCTGTTTATTTCTGTGCTTATTTGCAAATGTCAGTGGTACTTTACAAGCTTGCTAGGAACCTGGGCCCTACCCATCTTGCTTCAACATTTTGGAGTGCCCATATCCAATTTCATTGTTGTAAGTGGTATAAATTTAGTAGCCATTCTCCATGAGTTTGGTGAATATGCCTTGTGAAGGGAAGAAGTAGAAAAACAGTACTACCCTGCATTAATTTTTGCAGGTGTTCTTACCCTATTCTCAAAATGAGTCTAGATAAACCAGCAGTCTGATTGAGACTTGAAATCTATCCTGCTATGTGAAAAGTTTGCATACCTTCAGGCAATGTTAGTTTTTCAGTGTTCACTTCCAGTGTTGGGTTTGTGCATTGTCCAGTGACAGCTGTCATCTGCAGGAGTTTTGGCTGCACCGGAAGCTCTGGAGCATGTGAGGCCTGCTTTCCTGTGGATCTCGTGGGATCTGCAGGCTCTTGGTACAGGGTACAGACGCATTCATAGGAGACACCAGCAAAGCCTGCTCTTGTTACAGTAATTTAGGAAAACAGAATTCATTTTCAGTTGAAAACTGTTGTAATGGCCTTTCATCACGAATTTACAACTGAGTGTATGTGTGTGTTTAGTTTCCAAAAGCGTTTTCTTTGTAGTTTTTTTCTGGATGTCTGCATGCCCCTCTTCCCCAAGTACACCTGTACTTAGTCAGTGAGCTGATATAAATGAAGCAAGCTGAAAAAGATGAGGATGATCTCTTGCATTTAGACTGCTGTGTGCATGTGTACTTCTGTCTTTGCTCCTCAGGCTGAGACCTGAGGGAACAGATGTGTATGTAATCTATGATTCTGTTACTGTCTGTCTTGTCCATGTGTGTTTCAAGTCTACTGTATTGCAAACATATTCTGTTTATGGAAAAATCCCTAATATAATGGATCATGAAATCAAACTATTAAGTGGGTAAGTAGCTACTTGAAGAACCACAATGATTAAAAAAAGAAAGGGAGGAGAATTATTCAGAATGTGAAACGTTATATTGCAGGCTGTATTATTCACCTGAAGGAGTGTACACTTTGGAAATATTGTTATGAAGTTTTTCAAAAGGTGATTTTCCCTCTGAGTTCAGTGTGTACAAGTTTATTTATATGAGGATATAAAGCACTGTGGAGTGTGGGGGTGTTCTAAAGACAATTGGTGTAAAAACATTGAGGTTGGAAGTTTGTACTTCCATCTGAGAATTTCTGTCTACCAGTAATATTAGAGTTGAACTCTGAGAATGCTAATAATAGTGAAATATGGTGATGGTTCATTTAAAAAAGTTTAGCTCACTTCTACATATGTTCTTTTCACCACAGGTTCAGTAATACAGGTTTGCAAATAGTGGAGCTCAGGGTATGGGTTGTTAGTATATGATTCAGGTTAAACATTTTAAAATGTACTAATGGGGAGGAAGTGTTTGTTGTACTCTAATAATTTGGGGAGAAATATGGTGGCTTTGGTTTTTGTGTCTGCTGCAAGACAGTTGTGATTTTTTTTGTGACTGGAATCTCTGTAGTGTCTTCCTAAGATGAGGATTGCTGTGTGGGCTCTTACAAATGGAGACCTGTCTGAATGGAGCAGCTTGATGGAGTGGGCCTTAATCTATCAAAACTCCTTTAAGTGTTTAGCATAATTTGGGATTAAGTTTGATTTAATTTTAGCTCTAATACAAAATACATCTTTCTCTGTGAAATAACAGAAGTTAAATAAGAAATATTAGTACTGGAGTAATGTCTTTAATAAATAAAGATACTCCTAACTGTGGAATGAAGCATCCAGCTTTCCTGTCCAAACTTAGCTAGCATGTTAATAGATACTAAATGAATGGTGCAAGCATTGAAAAGTAAGCACCAGTGGAAATATTTCTTACTTTGAAGGCTCTTAAATGGATCTAACAGAGAAATAGAGAGGTTTTATTTAAAATAAGTACTTCCTCTGCATTTGCCTGGCATTTTAATGATAGCTGCCTTTCAAACCAGAATTATTTATGATGAAATAGGTTCAAGCCTTCAGCTTGCAGTTGGATCTGCATAACTGAGTTTTTGAAGACAAAAGTAGTCCCACAGAGGCTCCATGGATGGAGCCAGACATGGGTGTCTGCTTCTATCAGGTTGCAGGGCTTATGTAAAAGATCAGTACTGTGATTAAGTTCCACTTTAATTTGTTTAGGGTTTTTTGAAAGAAGCACTTTTGGGAAAATTGTATTTTTTGGAGTACTGAGATTCATGATTTTTTTTTTTTTTTTCTTTTTTCAGTTCTGTCCATTGGCATCTGTGCAGAAACCCTTGTTTTAGTATTGAGACAAATGTATAAACTTACTGTTTTTTAATAGCTGAGACATAGCTATTGACAGAACATGTCAGCAAACCACAGCCATTGGCTATAATATGTAGTTATATGGCAAGCACAAATTTCTGTCTAACAAAGGAAAATCCATTCAGATTTTTATGAGATTTATTTTCATTTACACAAATGCTGTTAGTTACTTTATTTCAGTACTTTCCAATGAAGTTAAATACACAACCCCATCTGTTTAGCTCATTAGCTGGTACTCTATATACATTTTAAATGTACATTTTTTTATCTACATAGAACAGAATGTTTTATACATCAGCAGTAATTCCATAAACTACACTAGTGAAAAAAATTTAAACTATTTAACTTACAAATTATTGTACAAATTAAAATACAATAACATATGTGAGTATTCAAATATTATATGTGATTAAATTATCTTCGCGTGACTCCATATAGAGATATTTTTTTGTATATCATTCAGCAAGTTGGATAAAATACTTGGAAAAAAAAATCTATAATATGTTCTCACAAAACTTGATTGTAAGTGTGTTCCAAGGGGAAATTCACTGTCTTTTAGAAAAGAGTGTGGAAGCCACAACCTGAGAAGGGTTAGAATCTCCTGATAACTTATTTCACACAGTCAGAATGTTATTTTGGAGATAATATAAAAGCTGGTACTGCTTTTGCTCCAAAGTAATTTTTAATGTTCTCTTAAGATATTATCAGTGTGTTAGTGTATTCCAGGCTATGATATCAAGAGGTAGCAGTGCGAATACTGTAATGTAGTTAATGTATTACTAACTTATATTATTTTATTATTTCATTGCACTTTTGAAAGCAGTAAGCCATAGCTCAGTAACAGCATGTGTATTGGCCTGATCCTGGAACTGATATACTCTACTGGCATATTAGTATCACAGGATCTGCATCTTGTCACGGTATGTGCAGAAAATCTTAAGACAGTGCTGTCTAATTCTTCCCTTATGACTAGGATGACATTTTTATAAGCGCAGAATTAAACAGTCTGATGATAAAATGAAATCTGTGTGGGAAGAAGTTCCAACCTGCAAACAGCAGTAGGGTATAATTTATGAGCAGCCTATCAAATATAAACTGTCTAGATCTCTTGCACTGGAAAAAACCCAAAAAATCCAGCATCAAAACCAAAATTCAAGGTGCCTGTAAAATGTCCATAAAACAGTTTTTTGATATAACATGTGATATTACACACATGTAAAGCTGTTGTGATATCTGTGTGAGCTCAGCTATATGACTGATAAAGCCTTCTGCTCTAAAATTGTTTCAAATGGCAGCTACATCTGCAAGGTTAAAGATGCCCATTCATAAAAACTTGTACAACTGTCTTAAATGTTTCTGTAATAATTTCCCATAAAAATCTCTGTTAACTTCTGCTACTTATGCACCCCACCATGGATATAAAAGACTTCACTAGAGAGGTTTACAATGCCAGTAATATCATGACCAGGTCGTGTTACCTTAGTGCAAGAGGTGAAGTGAGAAATACTGATGCTGTGCAGATGTGTCATAGTCATATGATCACTAGCAGTATTCAAGAAAAGGGAAAAAACAACTTTTTACATTCTCTGAATATTACCTGCTATGTGATTGCCCAGAAAATTTGTCAGATTTTTCTTTTTTTTTTGTTAGGATTGTATTTGAATCAAGGAAATGGTGATAATGCTCCTAAAAAGTGTGTGTGCATGCAGATGTATATGCAAGACACTTGTGGCATGTATTTATGATGCTGTCTGGCATAAAGCTCTACTCCTGGATAATGGGAAATGTTCATCATAAAATGAAGTTTATTTTGCCAAACAATAAGAAGCATATTTTAGTGCCTGGGATGTCACTGGGAAGGGGCAAAGCAAGAAGCAGTTTCTAAATACACTGGATTTCTGCAGGATTCTGTGGGTACTGAAAACTCTTCAGGCTTGCTTTCAACAAGTGATCTTCAGTATTGCACTGCAGACATTCTTCAGTTTTGTAAAGGCAGGGAATAGGGAGCAAAGTGAGTATGTAAGCCAGGAAATAAATACATTCCATGGGATCCATGGATGATTTTTTTTTTAGTGTCTAGGCATTATAGGAATCAGAATTTCCAGATTCAGTGGATGATTTCAGAGTGTCTCAAATAGGAGTGCTCTGAAGCAAATTATCACCTCCTGAGGCTTGATTCTCATCTGGTTTTGACCACATACACACAGTGGCTTCTAACATAGGTCACTGTTACATGTCAGTCTCTATCAAAATACATGTGATTTGGATGACAATTGGCAGGCTTTTAAGTTGGGTCATTCATAGCACTGAGCAGTTCTTGATACAACAGTAACTATATACATAAATTTAAGACATGTTCTCTTTTCTATCTGTAGTTTCTTTTAATAAAGAAGTTCTTCACAATACACTGGTAAACCCAACCAACTCCCTTTTTGCTAGAGTAATCCTGCACTGTGAAGAAAATTTTTGTATTGACCACTATAGGTCAACTGCAGAGGGAGGTGGTCAATCCTCAGGGTACCAACATGTGGTAAAATTATTTTACCAAAATCACTTGCAGATTTTCATGACATGCCCATGAAATATTGATTTTCAACTTATGTTTTGACCTTATAACTGATTTTCTTGAAAATGAAGTCTAGTGTGAAAGTGCCCTGAGTGAATATTGCTTTAACAATATCAAATAAAAATGAATCTTTCATATGGGAAAGACTGCTGTCATCCTTCAAGGAGGAAAGCTTTATTAGGCTGTGGTTCTCAGGAGCTTCCTCTGTCACTGGTGAACCTGACAGTTACATTTTCTGATGAATTTTTGTCTGAGTCAGCAAAAAGATGTCAAAGTTATATGATTGTGTTCTGAGAAGCAGGAAAGCTTGTATTGTTACGGGCTATAAGGAAGTAAGGAAAAGCTACTTGGCTTTAGTGTTATTTTTTTCCTGGTAGAGATTATGAAGTTGTCTTTTTAAATGACTTGTAGAAAAGAATTTTTATGTATTTGAAATGTGTTTTTTTATGATCACCAGTGATGAAATTAAGCTACTGAGAGGGGGATTAAAATAGAGTTTATGGAAGAGGAGCACACAGAGGATGATCATCCAGTTGTCACAGTATTTTACTGGAAGATGTGGAGTAGGTGGCAATTTGTAGACAAAACCAGTGGGCTTGTTGTCTGAATCTGACAGTTAAAAGTAGATCATGCAAACCAGGCGTGTTCAGCTGGTGCCTGTTGGGAATCTGTACTCAGCGTTATATGCACTATATTGGATCAAATGTAGTGCAGCTTTAAGTGTGAGTTTGCTGCCACTTTTCAAGGAATAGCGATATAAAAGGATAAACTGACAGAAAACTTGATCTGTCAATTCTTTGCATGATCTTGCATTTTACTGTCAAGTGTGCCTTGGTGTCATCCCTGGATTACATTCCTTATAGGTCACAGGACAGGCAGGGGGCTTTCCACAGTTGTGGTGATGAGACTGTGGCTGCACGTGCAGAAAAAATTGAATCTGTTGGAGTTACATTTTACGTGCCTGGAATTTGCTGTAACATTGTAAAACTGTAAAACTCTTCCCACATCTGCTTGGACACAAGTTCAGCAGAGAAGTCTTGGCCCTGGTGCTTCTATCTTGGGTACCTGGACAGGTATTGATACGACAAGGGGTAATGAACTGGAAAAGGGCAGATTTAGAGCAGATATTAGGAAGAAATTCTTGACTGTGAGGATGGTGAGGCACTGGAAGGGGTTGCCCAGAAAAGCTGTGGATGCCCCATGCCTGTCAGTATTCAAGGCCAGGCTGGATGGAACAACCTGGTCTAGTGGAAAGTGTCCCTGCCCATGGCAGGGGGATTGGAACTAGGTGATTTTTAAGGTCCCCACCAAACCAAACGGTTCTAGGATTCTGTTACAAATTGTTTCCCTATTACCTGTGGGACACACCTCTGCACTGAGGGAACCTGAGTGAGTGCAGCTGCGTCAGCGTGTTCAGGGCTTCAGGAGATGGACTCTTACCACAGCTGGATGAGGAACCAGTATCTGGAAAGTGGTTCATAAAGGCAGAATATGCTGAATTTTGCTTTCATCTGAATCCTGTCAGAATATTTTCTGACTTTATAGCTTGCTTAGTAATATGTATTATATTGAATGTATTTTGCTAAGACTTGGCTTTATCGTGAAGTTATTTGGCTATGGGTTCTCAAAAGTTTCAGACCCGTTTGGAATGGTAGCCCTTAATTATTGGTCTGTGAATTAATGGCATCAAGAACCTTCAAGATTTTTGTTCCTAATAATTACAGGAGTTGTTATAAACACATATTGTATCTTTTGATCATTCTGAATTCCTGTTTTAGTGTTTATTCTGGGACTTAATTAGTGAGAATTAGCTGCAGGGCACCAAAGTCATTGAGGTAGAATCCAATTTCCACAACCTTTTTATTCAAGAGGGCACAATCCTGAGAAGTCTGTGTTTTATTTTTTGGATTATTTTCAGTCTTAGTTAATGGGCCAGGATGTGTGTGTTATTATTGCTCTTATAAAATACTTTCTAGACATCTCATGTTTTGGCTTGCCTCAATCTGAAAATGGGCTTAAGTGCCTGAAAATTGTTTGAGAAATTTAAAACTGTAATGAGGAAAAATCACCTTGGGGTATGTGGTAGAAGTCAGCGGGATTTCTTATTCATACCATTTGTGAAATATTAAGGGAAGGAGTTACCTGGAAGTTCTTGCTGAGGTTGTGGACAGTCTTTGAAAAGGATACACTGCAAAAGCACACTGGATTTAATACTTTTTTTTTTTTTTTCTTTTGAAGTAAGGGTCATTCAGATTAAAAATGAATTTAAAAAGACTGATTTACAATTCTGGAATTTTATGTAAGTGGGATAGGAATAGTTCTTAGTTGATTTAATCTGACCACAAAAGTTGGTTAGCAGTAGGGAGGTGGTAGATTTGTTGCAACAGTGTGGAAAAAAAAAAATCCTAACTGGTGACGAGTATACTCTTAGAAAAACCTTCTTTGTTGTCTTGGCAAATGTACCTGGGTTGTAACATGCTTGTGTTCCAAGAGGGGTTTTGAGAAAGTGACCTGTTTGCTCACTTTTGGGATTTTAGAGTTTATTTCTACTCCTTCCCCCTCTGGCTGATTTCATACTGCCTTTAAATACTAGCACATGTCAGTTTGTGTGCTGACTCTTCTGTTTATTCTTGATGAAGGTGCTTGGTACTGTTCTGATGCTGTAAGAATGCAGTTTAGGCCACAGCAATCCCTGATTCCAGTGATGAAAGTTGCTCCTTGATGCCCAGTTTGTAACTGCTTGAATATCTGAAGAACAGTGATAGATTTTCTTTTTCTGGTTCACCGTTGGTCAGTGCTGTCCCTAATGTAGTGTAGTGTCACAACATCCTCTGCTCCTTTTATCATTCTTTAAAGGAAAGAAAGGGTTACCACCAGGCTATACAGGTTGAGATGCTGCTTCTAGTGATACCTAATCATTGTTATTGCCCTGGTTTTATATTCCTGTAAAGATGCCATCTCTGAAGGGTCCAAATGCTTTTTGGAAATGTCATGAGCATTTTGAGAAGTAACTGCCACCTGTGATTCTTTTTCTTACCCAATGAGATTATTATATGGGTTTATTTTTTCCATTGACTATATTACATACGTGTTGCCTTTTGTTTATGTTAGCAAATGTGAAATAGATATTAAATTTTTAGTTTCCAGCTGTATTAGTCTTATGAAATAGGTAGGTCACTAAAAGGCCTTTTTTTTTTTTTTAATACAGGTAGGGTAGACCTATAGGGTTTGAAGAGGAGCAGTGACTAGAGATCTATGTCTTTGAGCTTTAGGTTCTTTCAGGTCCCCTGGCCCAGATTTTTGGCCCCATCTTTTCAAGTGGGTCACTGAAGGTAACACTGTGGTATTTGAAAAACAGTATGGAAAGCATAGGATTTGCTTGGTCTCTGTGGAGTGAATCTTTTGTTAAAGAGGTATTAATTCTATTATGTTTTGGATTAACCGGATTATTTGAATTTCTGTTCCATGTGTAGATAGATGAAGGGTGTGTTTGAAACACAGCTGAAATGAAATAAATATCCGTTAAAAATGAAGTTAGGCTGAAGTATGACAATGCTTCTTCTGCAGAAGAATGAGATGAGAAAATGTTCCTTGCCTGGTGGAAAGTTAATTTAGAGAGAGCCAAGCATATTTTGTAGAATTTGTTTTGAGATGTTAGACAGAATGTAATCTTACCCTGAATAGGTTTACTGAAATGAAGTTAGGGGAAAAAAGCCTACTCTGTGCAAGGTGATATGCTGAAGTTGAAATTGGAACTTAAGAGAAACTTGGTTCCTGTATTCTAAAATACTTGCTTTGCTTTCACAACCTGAGAGCCCATGTTGAAATAACGTCTTTGAGTGCTGAAGTAAAATCTAGAAATATCACCTGTGCTCTGTAAGATCTGTATTGTTGTTATTCATGGCCTTCTCACCTATGGTTTAGAGTAGTGTTGTTTTTTTCCTGTAAGTGTTCCTGGTGCTGTCATGTATGTAAATGAGGAGTGTCTTCCAGAATCTCTAAAATGGTTTTTGCAGCTAACTTCCAGGTTTATTGAGCAAAACCTTCTTGGTTATACTTCCGTTAGCTTATTGTCCAATGTTATTTAATCTATGTGGATGTATTAAATAATTGTCTTGAATTTTTCTGTAATTAGTGTTTTTCTTTAGTACATGTAGACGGCCTTTCAGAAAACAATGAAGCTGAAGTAAAGGTATTACAAAAAAAGCACGTTTTTAGAAGAACAATTTTAGGTGTAAGTCAAGTATGCAGACCTTAAACTTGCAGCATTGAGCTTTACCTGTGCCACTTAATTTTACCATCCTCCTTATATTATTAACATATTGCACATTAATATTATACCACAGTATTTCATTATATGTGAAGCCCAAAGCCCCTATCTTTTTGAATGTCCATGTATTGAATAAGCAGCTGCTCTGTACTTTGCTTTCTTCTTGTTGCATAACATGTGTTCTCTTACTGTGCTCTGCTTAATCCTGCTCTGAAGGTAGAATGAATATATTTCTTTGTGAAATTTCTGTAATAGTTATCTGTAGGCTTGCGAGGCCCACAGAGATAGTGTCTACTGCTTGCTTCACACCTAAATCCAAGGTGGATCATTGCACCTGATTTAGAGACAAGAAGTGGAAAGATGGGAGGGGGAATGATTTGCCCAGATAACAGATTTGCCCCAAAAGCAGTGACAGAGCTGCAAAAAGAAGCCAAATTTCTCATAGCCCTGTTACGTTGTGGTGGTAAACAATGTTTCTGTTTTCAAAGTCTTACTCTCCTGCTTACCTTTCTTTGTTGTCAGTCCCACATTGGTGTGCCCCATTCATCTAATGATTCTGCACCAAAGTGGCTGCTCCATCTTAGTTGAAAACCTGCTGCTGGCTGGGCTTTCTGGACAATGGTTAGGTCCTGGGAGAGGCCAGACCCTCTTGCCCACCTTCTCACAGCAGTTTGCTCAGTCCCTGATGCAGGCTTACCTTTCCATCCGAGGTGTGCAGCCTTCTCCCCTCAGGGGCAGTGCTGACCGCAGGAACAAGAGCACCACAAACTGATTAGTTCACCCTTGTGACCTATATTGAATATTGCTTGTTATTACAAGTATTTTACTATGCCTCAGGGAGAGGAAATGGATATTTCTTATTTTATGGCTGGAGAATTGGTGCCTGTGAGCAAGATGAAAATTTGTGTTTGATGTGGATGTGCATTGAGCTCTTTAAGAGCTTTTTTTAAAATTAAAATAGCGGCATCACATTCATCTTTGTATTTTTAAAGTATTGCTGTACGTGACGTAATTGCAGCCCTGAGTACTCAGCATTTTGGGTAAATCTGACCCAAATGTGTCAGAATAAGCAGCCAGAAGATGTGCCAGATATAATTATTGATCACCTATTTTTAAAAAAAAAATAGTAGAAAGGACTTGATCCTATTTTGCAAGGCAGTGTTCAACTGCCTAAATGGTCATGGCTTTCTTTTCATGCACTCTGTGACTCATGCATGTCTTGGCACTTGTAACAAACAGAGCAAGGATATTATAATCTGTCTGACTAGTTTGACATATTTTTATGGAGCATTCCATCCAGTGTGCTGTAGAAAACCACATATGTATGTGTGTGTATATATATGTATATATATATATGTATGCACATATACTTATGGTATTTGTATTTTAAAACTGTGCAGTACCAGTATTTGTGCTTAGGATTGCCCTGTCTCACTTGCATGATCTTGCCCTCAGCCTTGTTGAACTTCACAAAGTTCACACCGGCCCATCTCTGCAGCCTGTCAGGGTGCCTGTGGATGGCATCCCTTCCCTCCAGGACCTGGTGTCTTTGGGAACTTGCTGAGGGTGCCCTCAATCCCACTGTCCAAGTCCCTGACACTGATGTTAAACAGCACCAGTCCAAGCCCTGAGGAATTCCACTGGTCACTGGTCTCCACTTGGACACTGAGCCATTCACCACAACTCTGAGTGCAGCATTCCAGCCAATTCTTTATCCACCAAGGAGAAGGAACATATGCACACACATATACAGACCTTTGGTGTTTGGGCCCATTTGAGAGCAACAAACAGCAGGTTGTCATCTTCCGTAAAGCAGCGCTAGCATAGTGCTTGTGATGGGTAGAGATGCTTCACAGATAGTTGCAGATGGTAAAGAAATTGTGAGACACAAGGAGTTTAAGGGCTTGTGAAAAAATACTGCATTTTTAAAAATCTGAGCATTAGTGTAGGCACCAGTGATAGGGTGGACTCCCAGAGTTAGGAGGAGGGATTGCCCCTTTCAATGACCTTAGCTGTTAGATTTGCTCTGCTTTGTGATAGAACTGCACTGTTGTCAAAATCAAATGAAAAAACATTTGATACACTATCTGAAATATTTTTATGGTTTCAGTTTGGGGCATGCAGGAGATAGATGAAATTTCACAATATTTTCACTGGTTGAAATGGTACATACATTTTATATAAGTATAAAATGCTACTTAGAAGATGCTGGGTTGCCTTAATTATGTGTAGTGCTTGTTTTCCTCCATGTAAATGTCATCAGAAGTCCCCAGAGTGAGCGCTTTTGAGTGTCCAAGTTTCATGGTGCAAAGACAGAAATCCTGCATTGTTCTTCTGAGGTTAACTACCCAGTGGGAGAAATTCCCAGATAAATTCTCAAAAATAACTCTTTTCTAGTAGTTTATAACTTAGTGCCACATAACCAGTGGGATTTTTTTTTTTCCAGATAAAAAGTAGCATTGCCTGTGATTTTTGGACTACTTAAAATATGTTTGTAACACTGGTGACACCCCTGTGGATTTTGACATGGAACTGTGGCTTTTTAAAAACAGCATCACAAGCTTTTCCATATGCACATTTGATATTAAATGATGGATATGCTGGTGATGATGGAATACAGATTTCAGGATAAGAAAGGTGACAAAGATTTTCACGCATGGATAATTTTATGCACGATAAGGAGATTTTCTGTGAGTAATCCTGTTGATTGTAATAGGACTATTCACAGCTCAGTATGAGTGTTAGTCTTGGTGGGATCAGGCCCTGCACTGGCATGTGTTCAGCAACATGGAGCACTCAGAAATAACTGTGCAACAAGTCATAAGAGTGTATCATATGTTACCTTTTAGAATGTGTTGATTTTATGATCTGTTAACCTTTTCATGATGATTTATGTTTGATTGCTTTCTTTTTGCAAGTCAACACATTCTAATTGATTCTTATAAATACTTGTGTGTTAATTTAAAAATAGTTCTTTTAGCTGAGTGTTATTTTTCTGAGTAGGGAGAAGAGAGAATTTTATTTAATGTTCTTTATTTAGAAACATTAAGTAGGGTATTATTCTTTACTCTCTAGGCTTCTGTGGTATGGTAAAAATTGAAACTTTGATATTGTGAAAGGTAGCTGTGTTTCCTTTTATATTGGACTATATCCATATTTTAATAGTGCAACTAAATATATTTTCTGATGTGATGAGAATAGTCAGCATTTTTCATGGTTTGATAGGGATTTAAAGTGGATGCTAAGAACCTCTTAAGTTCTAATTTTTCTCTTTCTTTTGGTGGTGGTTTCATTCATGGAAATGTTTAAACATTAGTAGTTTTAAATATGCTATTAAGCCCTGTTGCTATGTCTTTCTTCATTAGCATTAGGAATTGCAGAATTATTAGTGACTTTCATACTTCATTTTAGGAGGAAAGCATTTGAGAATGTAGGTAGCCATTTTCCCCACGGTCTGAATTTGGCATAGCCGTTGGGTATGTCTGGGTGGTGGCTATGAGGTGTTCATCTGTGTGTTTGTGGAGCAGTTTCACAATGCACTTTGATCTGATCCAACCAGTGACCACTCCTGGAAGAAACAATTCTGTTCCCTGCTCCTGCTTCCTCACTGTCCATCTTCCATATCCTCCACCTGCTCCGTCCCACTGACCCAAATGAAACTTCATGGCATTTCTGCCTCTTTTGTCCAGCTCCCTTCCCAGCTGCAGAATGCTGTGCTCAACTCAGTAGGCATCAAGGAGGTCTGATCAGGGAGAGGTGCAAGACACTCCCCTTTGGGCAGGTACCCCTGTATTGGATTGTTTTTTGCAGCATCATTGGGAATTGGGTAAATAACAAAACACACCAAATGTCCCCCTGGAATGGCCCATGAGTTATAGTTGATTTTGTAGAAATTTGTCTATTTAGAAAGGTTTTACTAATCATGCCAGTGACCTGCTCTGATTATAAAGTGGTTGGTTAACTTTTTAATTCAGAATAAACCTTTCCAAAGTGAATTCCACTAAATAGGGAAGGAAAAAATTCTGTACTAGAATGAGAATGTTCATTTAGGGAGATTATAGATTTATGTACACTATATTAATTTAAGGTTGCAGTTTAGCACAAATAATTGTAGCATGACCATAGAGATGAGCCTTAAGTAGCTGAGGGGTTTCCCCAGATTGCCTTTTGGAAAGTTTATTCTGTGTGCATTTTGCACAAGTAACCTTTATATGTTTTGTGGTTTGGGCTCTGCATGTATTCCTTCTTCGAAAAGCTCTTGAAGCAAGGATGTGGGAGGAATGCTCAGGTACATGTTCTGTAGCTTCAGATATTTAGTCATTAGGATTTTTGCCTTGTCTTACTTTAATGAAAACACACTTCCCAAAATGTGGAGCTAAAATAATGTCATCAGGCTACTCCCAGTGTAAGGTTACCCTGAAACCATTTAATACCTTGGGCGGAGCACTGTGTCAGCTTTTGTGAGGAGAATCTTGGAGGTGGTTTTCATTAGAACAGTATCAGGTTGCTAAAGGCAAGTTAGAATTGCTGTTGTGCATCCTGGCTCTTGTGTTTGGGTTGTTGTATCTTAGAAAACATGGTCAAAGAGAGCTTATTGCTATAGTGGAAGTCATATTTCTGTCATAAGTCTTTGCTAGAGTCCTTCAGAAGGAGCTGAGGTTTAAGCAAGAAGAACAGTTATGTTTAAAAAACTTTCTTCTCCTATTTCCTTCAGCATTCTTTCATTCCTTTTTGCCTTGGAAAAGTAGGGAGAAGATAGTGTAGGAGCAAGGGTGGAGTGAGTTATGGATATAGAAAGCAGATAATCATGCTTTTTAACACTTAAAAAGAGTAGTAGGAATTCTAAAACAGCAAAGACTTTCACAGGACAATATTTAAAAATACAGGAAGTCCATCTTTCTTAAAAAAAAAAGGCAGAAACATTAAACTAATTCTGTTCTACAAGTAAATAAAAACCTAAACTAAAACATCTAAACTGTGGATGATTTTCATCTTTTGTCTCTGCTGTTAATCCTTAAATGTGTTTTCTTTTCTCCTCGGTCATAAATAGTCTTTTAAATCCTACAAAATTCATGTTTGTGCACATACGGATTTTATTTTTAAAGTGAACCCAATTGGTATCTCTGACTACTTGCTCATTAAATTAAATAATGCCTTACTGCATTCTTAAGAAAAGAAGGGAAAAGACAGAGTAAGCCTTACCATCAATCAAAGTGGAGAGCAAGCGCTGGACCAGGTGTTATACGCTGGTGGCTTACAGATTTTGCTGCTTTCCTTCAGGGTCTCTGTTCAGATCTACTTCATAGCAGCCACCATCCCAGCAGACTTTTGGAATCAATTAATGCTTTCTCTTGATGGTATTTTTATTTTTGATTCTGAATTGAAATGTCATGCATTTTATGCAGCGTGTTTTCATTTAAGTGGTTGTTTCTTTAATTAGGAATATTGTCTCTACCACTCAGCTCTCCAGCTCAGTGCATGAAGTCTTTGGAAAAGCTGATGTCAGGGTTCCTGAAATGAATAGTTCTGAAGTGCAGCCGGAGGCTTTAGTGAAGCAGCGGTTTCTCAATGAAGCGATGTCATTCACTGGATGGGGATGTGCTGCAGGCAGCTGTGGAGCACCCTGTGAAAAGAGAAGGTTCTGGGAGGGTCCTGTGAGACCTTTTCCAGGCAGTCCTTCCCCTTTCTCTCTTTCCCGGGGAGCTCTGCCCATAGATGTCTCTTGTGAAATGCTTTGCCTACAGTAAAGGCTTGGAGAACCTCCACCAAGCAAAATGTATTCTTTAAAAGTTTTGTTGACAGCTCTTTTTATCTCAGTTTATAGAGGAACTATATACTCTAAGAAAAATGATGAGATTACTTGGTGAAGTGTAATAGAAGTTCTGAAATTCCATGAAAAACATATCTGCAATGGGGATAACAAAGTCTTATGCCAAGAAATTTGCTTGTGTATGTGTATGTGGTTTTCATTTTTGTAGCTTCCCTAGAGATAATCTCTAAGTAAGTTGATCTTTACTTTGTAAGTTGGTCTTTATTTCACAAATGCATCTTGCACTTAAAAATGTACTTAATCTTTGCAGGCTTGGTAAAGTGATCTTGCTTGAATGCTTTTGACTTACATTTCTTTATCACACTGTCATTCTTCCAAGAACACTTCTCATCTTCAGTTTAAATGATAGGATTCCTTTTATGTGAGCCGAAAGGTGTCACTTGACAAATTACAAGTGTTTTACTGAATTAATTGCATTTGGGATGCTTCTTGCTTGGATTAATAGCCTGTTTTTATTTGTGGTTCTTTGTTTTAAAACATTACCTCTTTGTATTAAAACATCACCTGCGAGTCATGTAACTTACGATGTGTTTCGTCTTCTCATAAGCAGCCTAACACTAAGAGTTCTCACTATTTTTCTGTGAAAAGCCAGGTGTTTGAAAGCCTAATTTAATAAGCAGTGCACTCACTGCACCACTCTGATACGACTCAAGATCATGACTGGAAGACAACTTGAGGGCTTTCAGTTGCATGACTGTGCTAGACCTGCTAGTCAGGGTGAGAAAGAAACTGCTTCCATATCCTTTGTAACTGAGGGAGCTGGGAAGGCGCATAAATACCAGTCCACAGCTGGCCTGTCCTCTGGGAAGCTGCTGTATCTCGCCAGCTGTCCCAAGGTTCGGCATGTCAGGAGTCTTCCTGCCTCTGTTGGTGAGAGTAGCAGGATCTCCTATGCAGTTAAACACTCAGCTTCTTAGCCTGCCTAACTTCCTGCCAGGAAGCAGCTTTAAATCCAGGATTTCCGCAATTCCTACCTAATTTCAGAGTGATGTGGTGGTATCATCCTCCATGTGGAGCAACCTTCTGTGCTGTTCTTGCCAGTGGCCGGAACAGACAGATTAGGGCCACCATGTTCTCACACTTGATGCTGTTTGTTCTCCCTTGAATGTGTTTGAGCATCTTGAGTTCTTGTATTCTTATACCTGTCCACGTCATTCCTTTGGAGAATCTGCAGTGGTCTGATGCTGTCGTATTTCTGTAGTGTGGAACAAAAGCATAGTGAATGAAAATCTGTGTGAGATGTACCCTGAGTATGGACTGACTTCAAATAAAGGCAGAAATGAGTTGATATACCTGTTTTATTTTCCTTGAAGTTTATCTTTCATGCTAGATACTTAGAATGCTCTACCAAAAGAACCAGTCTCAGCCTTAAGTCTTGTGCAGCATCTTTTATCAAGTCTTAAGAATTTCAGTTCTGTCTCATCTTTCTCACTTGGCACAGGATATTCAAATCCAAAAAGATGATAAATTAATGCTCATTTTCTTCTTTTATGATGTTGTTGCAAGATCTCTGGGACATCTGCATTGGTGGGAAGAATACAGCCTTAGTGCTGTGCCAGGTTTTGTTTGTTTGTTTGTGTTATTGCTGAGAAACTATCAGTATGGTTTCCCAGTTACATCTGAAAAATACTTCATGGGTTATATAATGTCTGCAAGTGGCTGTGTGACATACCAGACCTGTATTTTCCCTTGAAGACATCTCATTCTCTTACTCTAAATGGCTAAACCCTAAATGGATTAATTTGAGGGTCATCTTGTCACATAGCACTGCCTGAGTTCATTCAAGGCATTAAGAAATTGTCCATATTTGAAGACAGATACTGTGAAAATCAAAAGCATGATTTCAAACTTCTTTATGTTAGAATTGCAGGAGAACAAAAAAGGACAAATTGCAATTGTTCTGTGCTGAACAGAATTTTTCCATGTTCTTCCCCTGTCATGGGTGATTTTGGTCCCTAAAATGGGCTTTTATGTAGGAAAGGAGAATGTTAAAAAGATTGATGACACTGTCATATATAAAGACATTTCGCTTGGTGACTCTGTCCTGCTGATTTCCAGCAGAGCAAGGCTTACTAAAAATAATAAAAAAAGTATTTGCCTGAAAAGCTTCTTCATTTGGTTTGCTTCTTAAGTATTTGAAACTGAGAGAGGTCAGACCATCCTGGCTGTCAGCCTTTGTATGATGTATTCAGAAGTTTAGAACCTCTCACGGTACAGAATAGGGACAAATGTTCTTTCACTTTTGAGTTATAAGACATGAGTTGCCATCAGGATGTGTTAATCAGTTTTTTACTGTATTTGTTGAGGTGTGTGGTGAGTTGTGTTTTTGGGGGGGGATGTTTGTTTTCTTTTTTGTTTTTTTTTTCCTTTAAGAAATTGAGTTACTTTTACTTTCAGAATCTTAAGAACCAATAGTAATATTTGAAACAAAGTACAGTGTAGGAGAACCTCATGAGATTTTTCAGCTCTTTCAACTGGTTTTCAGCTATTCCTACCAAGTAATCTAAGATCTCACCTAAAAAGAAACCAGCATTTATTTTCTAAACTCACTGTAGTTTGATATAAAGAAAGCTTCATAAGTGTTTAGATACACTGAGAATTTTCAAAATATATACCCGGAGAAAAAAAATTATTTGGGAAGATCAAATGGATCAAACTGAATATGGAAATTTAGACATTTGATGTACATTTGGTGATGGATTATTTTTGCATGTTGGCAGGCTGTTAGACTGGCAGGGGCCTGTTGTGGTGCAGTTCTGCAGAGTGATGGCTCTGCTGGTTTTAGGCAGAGACCTGATTTCTGTAGACATAACCTGTAGAGAGACCTGATTTCTTTGGTTATGAGTTGTCATTGTGAGCTGCAGGGAAAGCAGCGTAGCCTCTGACTTTAGTCTTGAATGGAGATGGATCCTTTCTCCATGCTGCACTCTCAGGGCACGGTGTTTGAAGCTGATGTCTAGCAATGTACCCACATCACACCTGCATCCTAACTCAGAATGCATCAGAATCAAAGGTGCTGCTGCTGTCGTGTCACTGCCCAAGTCCCATCTGGTGCTTTGGCTGGGCCTGCTCTGTGTTGTCCAACTCCACTGTGCTGCTGCTTCCACCCCTGTGTCTGCTGTGGCCTGTGTGTGTATTTCCTCTGTTCTCTGGCTGTGGGAACATAGAGGGATGGAGGATGTCTGTCTGTCTGTCTGTCTGTCTGTCTGTCTGTTGGTGAGTCTGTCTCAAGGGGCACTGAGGAATGGGTACTGGGGGTTATGGGCCTGGGGAATAAGGTGAAGGAGACTGACTGCTCTGACTGGACATCCAGTGTGCCAAGGAGAAGAAGAGTCCTATCTTGCATATATAATAATTAGTAAATTAGAAGATGCCGCCACTTCCAACTTCACAAAAGCCTCCTGCTCTGTGCTAAAAGCCAATTAATAATATCATGATACGTGTTGGAATATTGTGAACTGTATTGCTTTTCATGATTGGAATATATATTTCCTCACTAAAGCTCCTGCTTAGTGGGTGTGGAAGTGAATGTCTTTCATGGGCAGTTTTGACTTCTCCTTAGTCTTTATTTGATGTATAGCTTTAGCTGTAAAGTTGAGTTTTCATAGAATCACAGAATAGTTTGGGTTGGAAGGGACCTTTAAAGGCCATCCAGTCCAATCCTCTGCAATGGGCAGGGCTATCCTCACTTATATCAGGTTGCTCAGCCCCATCCAACCTGGCCTTGAATGTTTTCCTGTATGGGATATCCACCACCTCTCTTGGCATCTTGTGCCAGTGTTTCAGCACCCTCATTGTCACAGTATTCTTCCTTGTATCTAGTCTAAATTGACCACCTTTCCATTTAAAACCATTGCCTGTTGTCCTGTTACAACAGGCTCTGCTAAAAAGTTATTTCTCCACCTTAAAAGCTCCCTTTTAAGTAATGAAAGGCTGCAATAAGGTCTCCCCAGAGCCTTCTTTCTCTCTAATCCTGTAGGCATAGCAGAGATGTTCTAGGTCTTTGATAATTTTCCTTGCCTCCCCTGGACTTGCTGCAGCATATCTTTCACATCCTTGTGATGTTGTGGCCCCAGAGCTGGATGTAACACTGCAGGCGGGGTCACAGGAGGGTGGAGTAGAGGGGCAGAATCACCTCCCTCCGCTGCTGCTTTGGATGCAGCCCAGTTTTCTCTCACTTGTGGATACTAAGATGTTCCAGAAGCTACAATGCCCTGGGGTAGCAGCAGTGGAAGGGCACTGAAAGGACAAGGAAGTAGGGAGAATAGGAAGAATATGAAAGAGGCGTTTGTAAAAGACAATCAAAATGGAAAATGAGAACAGAGTGAAGAGGGCATACAGGAAAAAAAAATTCAAAGTTTTCTAAGGAATAAGGAGGAATTAGCCATCATTTAATGAACATAATTTTGCCAGTAGTCAGAAGGACTGATTTGAAACCTTTTATTTGAAAGTGTTCAATTGTGTGCACAGAGATGTGTGAAAAGAGACTCTATTGGACATTCCTCCAAAATACTCAACTTTTGGTTCTTACTCAGTATCAATTTGAGGACTGCATGTATGTTTGTTGAGTGCTGACTTGAGTTCTTATAAAATGTTTTTAAGTAAAAAGTTTTAAGCAAGTGCACCAATTGTAGATGTTTACTATTAAAACTTTCTTTGTAGGTAATTGCACTTAAGAATGAACATTGAAGACAAGCTGGGAGGATTATTTCTTAAATGTGGTGGCATAGACCAGATGCAGTCATCCAGGGCTATGGTAGGGATGGGTGCAGTATCTGACCAGTCTGGAGTATCGAGAGAACGGCAAGAGGCAGTGCTTCAAGATCGGACTATGCCGCACCAAGAAATTCTTGCAACAGATGAAGTGTTACAGGAAAGTGAACTCCGACAGCAAGAGATGATTTCACATGATGAACTCATGGTCCATGAGGAGACGGTAAAAAATGATGATGAAATGGATGCGCAAGATAGACTTCCTCAAGGGCTGCAGTATGCTGTTAATGTCCCTGTAAGCAATTTCTTTGTGAAATATTGGAGAGATTGCTAGGAAGCTTGATCTGATAGTCTAATCCTACTCTGGCAAGAATCTATTAATTGCTTGTTTGGATTTTGATTATCAAAATATTTATGTCATTTGCCTCTGGCTGTGGATAAATTTTGCCAATTAAGTATAATCTTTAAGTATCTGTTTTATAAATATTTTATAAGCAGGCTGTTATCATAGAACTAAAGCGTTAAAATGTGCTTCTTTAAGGATATTTAATGCTCAAGGGTAACTACAAACTGGAATAAGTAGTGTTATTAGAAGGTGCATACTGTTTATGCTGTTAATAGTACTTTTTAGTTGCTTTTGCTATAGGAAGCATCTTGTATGTTTTTAAGGTATGTGGACGCTTAGCAATTGCATTCACACTGCAGGTTGGACTGTGACACTTCATACATGACCATAAATATGCCCCTCCACGATATCTCATACAAGGCATACCTTGGCTTTCCCAGAGAGCATAGAGATGACTTCCTTTTGAAAACAGAGCATCTGTCTGTAATGCAGCACATCATCACTGTTACCCTTCAAACATAAAGGACAATCACCAGGGCTATAAAAGTAGATAGCTTTACACACGAAGAATAATCTTCAGAAACACAGCACTGTTAGAATACTACTCTGTTAGCTGTAGATCAGGTGGCTCAGGTGTTAGAAAAATGTAAGAGTATCATGGTCTTCATTAAAGTTCACATTAGATTGAGATTTTTTTATTTTTTTTTTCCAGAACTTCATTAGAACTAGTCTTGTTTTTGTTTTTTTTCCTTAAAAATACTTCTGTCTTAAATATATAATAAATTATTCCGTTAAATCTTGCATTGACAGCAGCACGGACTGAAGTAAAATAGGTGTGAAAAACTGAATGGTTTTATAGATGGAAGTGATTTTAACATATGAACTGATCTCAAAATCACCACAGGTCAGGAAAAAAGACCTTGGGAGATGAATGAAAGGATACATCAAAATGTTACTGAAGAAATTAACTGTGCCCTTTTTATTTAAGATACATATTAATTCTTTCACTTAAACTTCTGAAAGAGTGAAGCCAGAAGATAATTCCCTTAGGAAAAGGTTTTCTGTTTCAGCAGTTTGTCATCTTCTAAAATTGAAAAATTGCTTTTCTGTAGTGAGAACCTTACCTGAAACTGGCACTTGGTATCTTAACAGATCAGTGTAAAGCAAGAAATTACCTTTACTGATGCATCTGAACAACAGAAACGAGACAAAAAACAAATACGAGAGCCAGTAGATTTGCAGAAAAAGAAGAAAAGAAAACAGCGTTCACCAGCAAAAGTAAGACATTGATTTGGCAAAACCAAGATTAAAAGGACCTGAAGATTTGGTTGACTATGACTAATTTCATTAGCATTTGAACTAGTTAGGCTGGAAATTGTTTGTTTGCTCAGTAAAGATGCAGTTCTGAAGTTCACCAGAGACCCAAAACAAAACTGATATAACAGTGTTTTTCTTTGAACTCCTTTTAGCAACATGAACTCTTGGCATATTTTAACATCTGTCTCTCCAGGCAGTTCTCTCTCCAAATATTTTTTTTAAAATTATGAGTCAGTAGCTTTGTAGACCATTTATAAATCATTACTCTGTATCTATCTAATAATAGGTGTGCTTTTCTGTGAGCCTGATAATTTTATATGCTTCATGCATAGTAGTGAAAAGTTTTTAAAAAGAAAACTAAAATGGTAGTTTTGAAAATTCTAAAAAGTTTAATAATATATATAAAATAATTTACCAGTAGGGAAAATTCCTGTGATCATAATCATCTTCATATATGTATTTATTTATATAAAAAGATTTTTACCCTAGCTGCTGGTTTGTTACTTAAAAATTTGTTTTGTAGATCCATTCATGAGGAGTATGTATCCCTGTATGTCTGAAAACAATTTTCTTCTGTTGAGAAACACTTCAGATAAAACCAGAATCATTTCACCTCATGAGGAAGCAGTGATATATCTTCTTGTAATTTCCCAAATCAGTATTAATCTTCAGACTTAAAATAGAACATATATATATGCAGGCTGCTCTGATAGAAGTAAATCAGTTATATGTTATCACACAGCAGCATTAAAATAAGCCTACTCAGAAATCAACCCAGACTGTTTGTACATCAAAGGAAAACTCACCGTAATACAAGGAAAATCTCCCAAACCTCCTTTTTGTTGCCCTGGGAGCAGGACCCTCCAGTCCTCCTCAGAGCACTGTCAAATAAGGTTGCACCTGTAGTATTCTTGGAAAGCTGAGAAATTGCTTCAGATTGGGTGTGGAAGCAAGTTCCAAATGCTATGCATTTTTTTCTCACTTCTCCCTTTGAGAGAAAAAGGAGATCTAGGTTGAGTACATCCAGAGATCACTTCCATGGAAACATGGCAAGGTAGAAGAGGCGTGTGCCCCTCTTTCTACAGACGTGTACTTGCATGCTTCCTTTTTATCTCCCAGTCTGCCAGGGTTAGTCTTTTGAGATGACAAAAGATTGAAAAATGATCAGGAGAATTGTTAAACAGGTTTTTTTTTTCAGTCTCTCTTCCCCCTTTTCAGAGCTGGCAGAGTAGAAAAAAGCTGAAGGACTGACCTAGGTGAGAGCCTACTGCAGTTTCAGTATTTCCAGAGTAGTGGGGTTGATTTTCCATCAACAGCAGCTGGAACTCTGACAAATGGAAGTCAGTTAACATTCTGGAACGTTATAAGTTCTATTTTATATCAATGCAGTAATCAGGGAACGAAGAAGTCATTAGGTATCATGACTCCTGCCTCCTGTTCCCTCTTCCACACACACACACACATGCACACACGGACACACACGCACGCGCACACACACACACGCACAAGCTTCTTTGTTGCTTTGGTTAGGGAAGCTGCTCTGACAGAGTTAACTCTCATCATTTAAGAGGTGGTACAAGGAGTAGATTAAGTAGAAGAGCCCAGGTTTAGGATAACCATGAAATTATGTGTATTTTCTGCACAGTTATTTTAAAATTTCAATATAATATATGAAAAGCATTTCATAACATGTATTTAAATTTGTTTTAAAGACGCAGTCGGCTTCATCAGCTGGATAATGTTACAGAACAGAGTCTTTACAATTGTCTCTAACTGTGACTGGAGCTGTAACACACCAATCTTACAAACGTATGAATGTACTTGTCCTTCAGAGTGAATGCACAAGAATTTGTTAGTCTGAGACTTTCACTCTTGTTTTGATGCAGAATTTAAAATTAAGTAGATCCTATAGTATTTGCTGCTATTTCAGAGATACTGTTTCAGTTATTGACTCTCTTTCTCATCACTGTCATTATCATAAAACCTAAAGCGCTGTAGTTAATCAAACTGCAGATGTGTTTTCCCATCATACTTTTATTTTTTGTTAATAACAAGGGACTAAACTGTATTATTTAAGGTTCCTTAAGCTCTTCTTTATAGTTGTGTTTGCAGTTAAGCAAGACTTTTATAAATGTAATTGTTTACTGGTTTTCTTATTCTCTTGCCAGAGATAGTAGAGATTTTGGGGTTTGGTTTAGCTTTCTATTTTTATTCTTCTTGATAAATTAGAGAAAACCTGTAATTAGCTTTATTGAATAAGGTAGATGTGGTGCATTTTTTTAATTTAAGTTTTTTTAACCTTATATGAAAATAGCGGCTTTGTTTGACAGCAGAGCAATTGAGTGTGGCCAGTTGAAGTCATCAAGGAGATGCTTTAATATGTATATTAACTGAGCAATACTTTATTGAGTGAAAAACCTAAAAGGGGAGAAGAATAATACTATTCTCTTGGTTGTTTGGCTTTGGGATTTTGGTTTTTAAATTATAATATTACCTTTAAGACTATTGGTATTATATAGATGTAGATAATATATATGATTATTCTGGTTAAGCTTTAATGACTTTTAGCAAACATTTAGAGTTGTGATTTGAAAAAAAGAATATAACTTTTCACTTTTGCTTTAAAATACGATTGTCCATGGTTTAGTGCCCAGGAGTGGTTTGATTACTTTGCATCCTTTCCAACAGACGGACAAAATAAACAGTAGCGTATAAAGTGACTCAGCTGTGCCTAGGGACGCTCTAAGCTGATTTTCCATGAGCTGCTTTTGTCTCCGTCCTGTTGAAATAGCTCTTAATGCACACCGAGACACGGGTTGGATTGGACTGCAACTGGAAATGTGTATTAGAAGCTTAACGCATAGTTTTGTAGAAATTAGCATTGTTTTACCTGAAATATTTGCATTTTCTGCATCGAAAAAATTAATGTTTTTTTTTTTTTGTAGTTAATAAGACATCTTTAGAGGGTAGTGTGAGAACAAATTTTACTCTTTTTAAAATAGATCCTTACAATAAATGAGGATGGATCACTTGGTCTGAAAACCCACAAATCTCATGTTTGTGAGCATTGCAATGCTGCCTTTAGAACCAACTACCATTTACAGAGACATGTCTTCATTCATACAGGTACTGCTTGACTTCAAATTTGTCTTTTCTATTATATAAAGAGTTGTTTACTTATGTTAAAAATGTTTTCAGCTCTATGCGAATTTCAGTTTTAAGATTGTAGCTAACTTGGCATCTAAGCTTAGAGATTCCATGCACCAAAGTGTCAAAAGAATATCAGAAAAAAAAAAAGAATCAACATATATTTAATAAACTGAAGAGCTAACTGTTTACAAGGTTTCTTTTCTTTCTTTATCAGAAAGTAATGGGTTGACTTGTAGCCTAAGTGCCAAAAATTGACCCCTTTGTAAAATGTGCTGCGGCTGTTTATTTGCCAGATGAGGTATCTCTCTGTTCGGAGAAGTGAAAAAGGTACTTACTGTTATAATAGCTTGCCAGTATCCTGAATGCAGTCTATGCCAGCATCCTGATTGATCTTGCTCATGAGGAAATTACAGCCATTCCAGATCACTCTTCTGTGCTAGTGTTAATGTGACTCTTAGGATCATGGAGAGAACTCTGCAGTTCATATCCGTAGTAAGGCAAATGTTTTTTGGTATCAGGGTATTTTTGGAATTCGCTCAGATGCTGGTGTTTTTAATAGACATTTTAATATTCCTCAAAAATAGTTATCAGAAACAACAGTGTGTAGTTATTAACTTATGGATGTGGAATTATATTGTTCAAGGTGAAAAACCATTTCAGTGCAGTCAGTGCGACATGCGTTTCATACAGAAGTACCTGCTACAGAGGCATGAGAAGATTCATACTGGTGAGTATAGTGCCTTGAGTATCTTTACTGGCGTGCTTAAAAACTGTTTCCCCACTCAGGCAAGGTTTCTGGTAATAAATATGCAGCCTAAAACCCTGTCATAGTTTGTTTTAATTTAACACCTGTTATAAAGTTATAAAGCTTTTTAAAAGAAATTAGTTTTGTGCTTTCAACTTGTTCCACTTTCCTTTGGCTGTAAAATGAGTATGAAGTCCACTAAGCAGATCTGAAAGTAGTTTTCTATAAATAACCCCAGAGCAGCAAATCCTGAAGTTTGTGCATTCATAAAAGTCAAAGTTCGTTAACCAGTTCTGTCTTTTGTTGTATCAAGTTAATTCAGACAAGGGGGACTTCCAAATTACATTTCCATAGATTTATTTGTTTGTTTGTCTGTTTGTTTGTATTTGAATTTGATGGAAAAGTGCCAGGACTAAAATGGCCAAAATGCCTAACCCGAAAGGTATTAGTATCAGCTTTTCTTTTCACATTTTTTTCTTCTTTTGGGTTTAATTCAAAACTGTTCTAAAAAGAAGAGTCTTAGTTTAAAAATACGCAATATAGGTCAAATAAGGCCCGAAGCTTTAAGCCAAAGAGAGTTAAAGTTTATATATGTTTAATTTTTTTATCTTGTTGCACCACACAGAACCACATTCTTTAACAGGTTTGGTTTCATTGGGTTTTTGGCATTTTGGTGCATGGCCTTTTAATCCCTCTTTAAATATTTTGTAATATGGTCCCTTTTGGACTAGATGCCAATTTCTCAGCCTCTTTTTCAGAAAAGCAGAGCTGGTGAATGTGCACAGTGTTTCTTGGCTGTAGCATTTAAATGGATATGAAAGCTACTAACACGCAGTGCAGTGTGTGCATGTGGAAGGGTTGAGAGGGGAAAAAAAACTTTGCAAAATGAATTTTCAGAGCAGCGTACAGGGAGTTACATGCACAAATGCCCTGTTGTTCATGGGATTTTTGTATCCTAGGTTGCCATGAGTCCAGACTAAGTAGGTTTCCTTCAGCCAGTCAGGCACAGAAGAGTCTTCCATTCTTCTGTCCAGTGTCTTTGTTCTGCTCCTAGTCTTTCCTCTGGCTCTGAATTGGTGAACCATGCTGCCTCCACTTTGTGTAGATACTTATTCTTGAAAAGAATGCTTATTCAGTCCCTTCCATCTATCTACCCCCCAACAGGCAAAAATTTAAGTGCAGTCTTCACATTTTTTAGAAGATTTTTTTTTTTATTTTCTTTTTTTTTTTTTCAAATGAGGATTATTCCCTGTACTTGGCTTTGAAAATGAGAGTCTGGGAAATATAGTTAATTAACACCTGACTGCAAATATTTTATAAATTGATTTAATTATCTTTTAAAATTTAGGTTCTAGCTCTAATGAGGAATCTGTGTCGATTGTAAGCTTTGGAGGGAGGGGGTGGGTGTGGTGGGATTGTAGGTTTTTATGCCAGCTCTTACATATGCTAGTCTTTGTTTAACAGAGAAAAAGGTACCTAATTTAACTAATTAACCATATTGTTATCTGACTTTTTTTAGATAACTGTGTTTCCTCCTTTCCTCAGCATCCTGAGGTATAGTTTGGTTGTTTCTCAGAAAGTAGAAGATGGTGCTTGTGTTTAACTTGTTAAATCATGGATGTTTTCCTAGGTGACAGCTAGTAATGATTAGGAGAAAACACATAAAACCCAGCTTCCAGGAGTGGCAATTTTTTTTTTCTGAAGGCTGTTTAGTTAACAAGAATTTAACTAGTGTTTAATTTTTGGCTTTTCCCAGTTACAGTGTAGCTAATTGGCACTGTGCATACCTGTCTGTGCTTTCACCTCTGTATGACAGTGTTCACTACTGGCCCTTAGCTGTTTGTGTAGTCAGACTTTTGTTCAGGGCTGCATAACTAAACCCATCCAGAAAAACTGAATTTTCAGCTTGCTTCTCTAATGGGAAAGTGAGCAGTGGGTCTGTGTTTTACTGTGATAAAAGTAAAGATCTGTTGGTATTATTCATACCCAAAAAATGTTTCTTAACTTTATTCAATACTTTTTTTATATTACATTTTTATCTCCATGAATAATATCTCCTCTTTTAGTACCAGCTTTTGTACAGTGTTCAAAATACTGATGTGGAACAGGAAATCTCTTTCTCTTTTAAAGATTTTTATCAATTTTTCCAGTTTATTTTAAACCAATGAAGGAGAGTAGTAACAGGTAGAAGCCCCATTACAAGCATGTTTCAAGCCCCCAGTTACAGGTGCCCCAGCTATTTCCAGTCTGATTTGACTTTAGTTCTCTGAACCACTCCTTCAAAGAAAATGTTGTGAGGGGGTTAGGAAGCAATCAATGAACAGCCTTATTCTGTGTAAATAATTAAACAGTTGCATCTAAAAGCAGACATTGCATTAATACAAAATTTGCTTATAATTGTGTGTAGAGGAGGGCAGCAGTGTTGGAACCCTGCTGCTAAACTTGTCCCTAATGATACAGAAAATTGCTGTTTTAGTTGTAAGAGAGGGAAGAGTCACTGGTACGAAAATATTTTCTGTTTACGAGGTTGGAGAAGATGCTGAATGTTCATTTCTTTTTTTTTTCTTTTCCCCAAATATGTCTGCTTACTTTTTGCTTAGAGATGTTTCTATATACCTTACCCCACTCATGTTCATGTGTCCTAATTGTGTAAGCCAGCCTACTTTCCATTTTAAACACAAAATCTAAGATTACATTAAAAAAATAAAACACCACTGGGGCTAACAATTCAAGTGCCTACTTGTTCAGTCATGCTGATTTTTTTATTGCCTTCTTTGGTATTTTATAATTTGTTTTTTTGTCTGTTTAGACTTTAAAATGCCTGGGTTTGTAATTGTTATAGCCTTTATACACATAATATTTGTACTACACTGGATGAATAGTTCTATTGCTTGATTTTAATAGATGCAAACATAGACACAGCACATGGGCTGTTTTCATAAATAATGCGTTAATTGTTTTATTGTATTTTTAAATTTTGAGGTTTTTTTATACATCTGATTCTTTCCCACTCACCAAGACATTTCAGAAAAATGTGTCCTGGATTCTCCCTGCATTATCAAAAGACTGTTATTAATGATCTCCTCCATTTGCAATAGATCCTGTTTGAAAAGTGCAGCAAAATTGCGGAAGGCATCTGAAGTTTCTGGCTTCTGCTAGGATGAAATTATTATTGGAAGCCTATCTTCATATTAATTTTTAATCTTTTTCTAACATTATCTTCCATATGAAGATTAAAGCCAAAATTAAGTATGGTGTCAGTTTCACAAAGGTTTTCTTAATCTTACTTTCAGAGTGTTCTGGAATTCTACTTAAAAATACTATTTTCTGTACTGTGCTGAGTTAACTCCAGGGCAGTGTCCCCAGATCTTTCTCTCTCTTAAGGCATGGCCAGCAGTGCATTTTTATGTGCCCTGAAAGTCTCCAAAATAGCTGGTGATTGTAATCCACCTAAAAGCCACAGACCCCTGTTTGGCCCTGTTTAAGCCTTGAAATGGGAATAGGTAGCTGGGGAGTCTTCTGCCAGCAAATAGTCAGCTTGAGTAGGAAAATGTTAAGGCACTCCGTGTGCATTCACTTACAGAAATGAGTGTAAGGCTGCAGGTAAGTGCATTAATGAAGTGTTCTGCATTTCCTGGGATTGCAGGATGGCTCCTCAGAGGGCTGTTCAAGGCCAGAACAGGATTCAGCTATCTTGCTTTAAGGCTCAGGATAGTTTTCAACCCAAACAGCCACTCCATTCTCTAAAATAAATCTAAGGTAGCATGAAAGCAAACTTTGAAACAAAGTATGGAGAGTTGTTTGAAGGGGCAATTTAAAAAAAAAACACCACAGAATTGTGGAACAAACAATAAGTAGCAGGGAGTAAGTAGTAGTCTTCAGAATGGAAGAGTTCCCATGTATCAAACAAGAACAGTAAGGTCTAAATGTCTTGCCTCAGCATCCTGAGAATGGAAGGCAAGGACTGGAATTTGATTCAGAAAGCCTGAACAGGGTTGTTGGGACTATGGCACCGTAGTTGTGAGGGTGCCTAACAAATAAAGAGAACATGAAGAATAAACATGGAGTTTGAAAGTTAAGAAATAGGCCAGAGAGGAGGATTTGTTTATAGGCAGGATGAGAGGGAATGATATGATAGGTGTTAGGACTTACAAGGGGTGTTGAAAAAAAAGCAAAATTTTGTGGTGCTTATTAATAAGCAAGAAATGGTAAAGTTCTCTAAGTCAAGTGAAAAAAGAGATGCAGAATGCTGGGGCTGTGAGCCTGTAGAAAAAGAACTGATGGAAGCTGAGAGATCTGAGGAGAGGAGATAATTTGATTTAGGAGAGAATAAATTGGAATTTCTTCATCCAAGAAAGGGATTGGCTGAGAAGCCACGTGGAGAGGTAAGAATTAATAATTGGAAATAGGACATAGGCTTACAAAGAGAGAGATTTAGAAATTGCTTGGAATTAAGGAAGTTGAAACTCTGGGCATTAATGATCTGACTAGGAGCACATGTGTGGGTGATACAGATATTTTCCATTCTAGTTTCTATAAATACTGGAATCTTATTTTAAGGTTCTGTATTGCCATTTGTAGGATGTGGATAAATTTCTCTATTCTAAATGGAAAATACAAACTGTCAACATTTTAAATAAAAAAAATCTATTAATTTAAAGTTTTAAACTTTAATAACTAATTGTTGGTAATTCAACAGTTCATAACATAATTAGTAAGAATAAAACTACCTCAGAAAATAGCAGTAGTCCACATATTTCTGGAAACAAGACATAAATAAATGGTTCATATCCCAAAAATCAGTGCAATGCAGTATCCAGAACAAAGAGGGTTTTGACAGATGCTGCCAAGACAATCTCTGACCTCTATGTCAGCCCAAAAGATTTCATAGTATATACTAAGAGGAGAGATTGCTGTTGTTCAGGGTGAGTTCTAGTAAATAATAGTGAACTTCTACAAAAGCAAAACTAACTTTTCAATGCATTTGAAATTTTTAGGTTTTGTCATAGAAACCTAGAGAAAAATATCATAGGGAAGATGTAAGGCAAAAGTGAAAAGAAATAAAAATAGAGTTACTCCCTGCTCAGAAAGGATTGTTCTTTGTGAGGAAAAAATAAGGAGAGGAACTGAAGATGAGTTCAGGACAGTGCATATTGTCTGAAGGAGTATTTCCTGAAAGTAAAGAAAAAAACCAGAAACGAAAACAAGCAAACAAAGTAACCAAAATGAGAAACCTGTAAGTATGCAAATGCAGGTTCTGCTACAGAGGTTTCTTGGGTTTTGACATAATTAAAAAAATGTTTTAAAATAATTAGTTCAAAAAAAAAAAAATTATAAATTTGGGTTTCAACCAAAATAGTAGGACTTTTTCAAAACAGTTCTCTCAATTTCACATGCAGATAAGGGAAAAAATATGAAAAAAATAGAAGGCACCCTCCAAAATGTTATAGTCAAAGTTTGGAAATGCATTAATTCTCTCCTAGAAGGGATGGGCTTGAGTTAATGAGTTGGTGAGAGGACTGAGGTATTTTTATACAGTTGTCTGCCCTGAAAAAGGCATACTGTAGCAATAATTAAGGAAGACCATCTTTGAAGTTCTTAATTTGTTAGGTGTAAGATACCTGCTCCTGCATTAGAAAGAGGAATAAGGATTTAGTTTTAAAGGTGGGGTTTTTTTAGCATAAAAAGCTTAAAGTAATTTGAGGCATCAGCAACTGAGTATTGAAAAAATAGTGATGTAAGCAAGCCCTATGTTGTTTTTCAATAGACTAAATCCTCTTACTGCTTCTAATAGAGAATGTAGTATTTGACCTGGTAATTTTATGGAAAAATGTTGATTTATTCTTTTTAGATTAATATTGCTATGTGTTTTTTATCAGGTGAAAAGCCATTTCGTTGTGATGAATGTGGTATGAGGTTTATTCAGAAGTATCACATGGAAAGGCACAAAAGAACTCACAGTGGAGAGAAGCCTTACCAGTGTGAATATTGTTTGCAGGTAAGATGACTTAGTGATTGAAAACCAAAACACCAGTTAATTCCCCAGTATTGCAGATGGGGCTTTCTCCATTTTATACTGATAAATATATAATGAATGTTTTTTTCTGTCAAGATGGGCTGTCTTGGTGCACAGGTGGAGCAGAGTCACAGCTGGCTGTGCTTGATTTTATTGACTGTATGCTCGTTTGACACTGTGAATCAGCAAGTGAAATCATTAGAATGAAAGGTTTCTTTTCTTTCTGCTAACATATTTATTTTTTCATAATAAGAATGATAATAGTAATAGTAACAATAATCCTAATCACCACTATCATCTTTTCCAGTATTTCTCCAGGACTGATCGTGTGCTGAAACACAAACGTATGTGCCATGAGAACCGCGAGAAGAAACCCAACAGAAGTGCCACCAAAGTTGGCTTTTTGCCATCGGAGGAAGATTCTGGTTTCTCTACGCCTCTGAAAGACAGCTCCTTGCCAAAGAAGAAAAGGCAGAAAACAGAGAAAACAAAATCTGGGGATAAAGAAAGTTCAGATAAATCAGAACACAAGAAGGACAAAAATGACTATTTGCCTTTGTACTCCTCTAGTACTAAAGTAAAAGATGAATACATGGTAGCGGAATATGCTGTTGAGATGCCACATTCTTCGGTCGGTGGATCGCACTTAGAGGAAGCAAATTCTGGAGAAATACACCCACCGAAGCTCGTTCTCAAAAAGGTCAACAAGAGGAGTCTAAAGCAGCCACTTGAGCAAAGTCAAACCATTTCACCTTTATCTACATATGAAGACAGCAAGGTTTCAAAGTATGCCTTCGATCTTGTGGATAAGCAAAGTTTACTGGACTCTGAAGGTAATGCTGACATCGATCAAGTCGACACATTACAGGAAGGGCCCAGTAAACCTGTACACAGCAGCACTAATTATGATGATGCAATGCAGTTTTTAAAGAAGAAGAGGTATCTACAAGCAGCTAGCAACAACAGTCGAGAATATGCCTTGAATGTAAGTACCATAGCATCTCAACCTTCAGTAACGCAGGCAGCTGTGGCCAGTGTCATTGATGAAACTGCTACAGCCTCAATACTAGACACGCAGGCACTGAATGTTGAAATTAAAGGTAACCATGACAAAAATGTCATTCCAGATGAGGTACTGCAGACTCTGTTAGATCATTATTCACACAAGGCTAATGGACAGCATGAGATCTCTTTCAGTGTGGCTGACACGGAAGTGACCTCCAGTATATCCATCAATTCCGCTGAAGTATCTGAGGTGACTCAATCTGAGACGGTCGGAACAAGCTCTCAAGCTTCCTCATCAGATAAAGCTAGTATGTTACAAGAATATTCCAAGTTTTTACAACAAGCTTTGGACAGAACTAGCCAAAATGATGCCTATTTGAACAACCCGAGCCTTAATTTTGTGACTGATAACCAGACTCTTACAACCCAGCCAGCATTTCCTTCCATGGAGAAGGTCTACACATCTATACCCGTCAATAGCTTTCGGTCGGGAATGAACTCTCCATTAAGAACAACTCCAGACAAGTCTCACTTTGGACTAATGGTTGGTGATTCTCAGCACCCTTTTCCCTTTTCAGGTGATGAGGCAAATCATTCTTCTTCCTCCTCCACACAGGACTTCTTGGATCAAGTAACTTCTCAGAAGAAAGCAGAGGCACAGTCTGTTCATCAAGCATATCAAATTAGCTCCTTTGAGCAGCCCTTTAGAGCTCAGTACCATGGGGCAAGAGCTGGAATATCCTCTCAGTTTAGCACTGCCAATGGACAGGTGAACCTTCGGGGACCAGGGACAAGTGCTGATTTCCCAGAATTTCCCTTGGTGAATGTAAATGATAGCAGAGCTGGGATGACTTCTTCACCTGATGCCACAACGGGCCAGACTTTTGGCTAAGAAATCTTTGTAAATAATACTGGCACTTTAGAACACATTTGTCAAAAGGGGGTTGCTCTGTATAAGATGGAGTTCTGTACAGCTTTTAAGAGCGCTATGTTAAAACAAAAGTAAGCTGATATTAGCAAGACCAATAACTGCTTCTTTTTCTCTTTTTTTCTTTTTTAAAATTTTTTTTTCGTTAGCCATCAGTCATTGAGCTGCCTGATGTTGGTGCCCCTATAAAAGGCAGTTTATTATTCAGTTGTTTGAATCCAGAAAATATTTTACCTTCTATGAAATTTTAAAATAAAATCCCCAGGTAAGACTTTCCCCCATGATTGTTTCCTTGCTGGTTTCCTTGTATGCTTTGGGAGGACAGTTTATTGTCTGATACTATTCACATTGTCATTTCTAAGCTTGTCAGCATAGTCATTGCTCTTCAGCAGGGAATCAAGGTCTACTAAACACACAGAACAAACAAGTAAGTTTCAGAAGTCAAACAAATATGGCTTTAAAAGAAAGCATTTTCTAGAACAATCTTCAGTCTCTCTCAAAAATAATTTGAGACCATGTGCCCTTTATTTCTGCTTTGTATTACCTTGAGTTGTGTTTGGAGGGAAAGAAAATGAATTCTGATAGACTAAATCTACTATTTAAAAGTCTAATTAATTTAAAATACTTTAAACACTTTTTTAAGCAAAATGCCTAACTGCTAAAGCCTTTACTTCATTCCCGAAGTAATGTGTATTTCTTTGTACAGCTGAATCTAGATGTAACTTTTTAATGACTTTTTCATATGCAGAAACCGAGATTTTGAAGTTTTAGTTAAAATACTCTGTAGATGACATTCCCAATTGCAAAATGCTTACACAAACAGTGTATTCCAAGATTTAAAAGCTGAATTGTACCTTACCCTACCTACTCATAACGATTAACATAGAGCACTTAGCCAACTTTATAGTTTTTGATTTCTCAAAAAAATAAAACCATTTTTAGATGTTTAGGTTTGATACGGTTGCTTCATTTTCATCTCATACAGCTGCTCCAGTAATTCTTTTCCATATAATTGAGATTGGGTATTTTTAGCTTCTGTAAAAACTGTTCTAATTCTCTGTCTAGAATTTTGACAATTCCAATTACTAAATTTATTGAAGTATCCCTGAAAGCTGAAGAAGTGGGCATTTGATTTCCCTATTTTTTAGTGTTTGCTTAGTAAAAGTCACTACAATTTTACCAACCCAAACTGGTGAATGATGCTAGTGAATGGGATTTCTTTTTCCAGCCTAGGAGAGTGATCAGAAGTTTTCATTGCATTTCACAGTATAAATAAACTGCAAAGTTTATCCCTGTACCATGAATATGTTTTTTTGAATAGTACTTTGTCTTGAAGTATACAGTATGGTACGATAAGTAGTTCTGTGTGCATTTTTAAGGTGGTAAGATTTGAGTAGCCTAACTATTGTGTAGTTTAAGTTAACAAGTTTCAGATTTTTGAACTGTATGTTCATTCTATTGCACCTTCCCTAAAGGGACACTGTCTGGTAGTTCAAGGCAGTTTAAGCCTCATGTAGGCTGATTAACCAGGGAAAAACACACACACACACACACACACACACACACACACACACACACACATACAGGTAGGTGTGTATATGGTGGTTTTAAAAATAGGATTTCATCCAAGTTTTTGCAGCACTGTTGCTAGCTGGTGTCTCTTAGACAAAGCCATCAGGTAGGAGAAAAGATTGCATCTCAAGGGGCTAAAATACATCCTGTATTTTAAGAAAGGACTTGAACAGGACCCACCTCTTACCAAAGCAGTAGCAATATTTTTCTGAACTTTCATTACCAGGAAACTCATCCCACTTTGTCTTTTCCCTTATGGTAGCACTACTACAGCACCAACTTCACTTGGTACAGTTGAGGGAGAAAGGGCATTTATTATCCATAGCCTGCTTCTTCTATTGGCAAGTATACAGTTTATATGAACTAATTTCTTAATTATTTTGTATAAGAAAGCAGGCTCTTTTGATTTGTTGGCCCTGTGTATACTAGAGTAAGGCATTTCCGCATGCTATGACTTACCAGTAATTTTTTCTGAATATTTGGCCACCATTTGAAAAGGGTGGGCATCAAAGAGGTAAATTCCATATGGATTATTAATGATACATGTAAAGAAATTTTTTTGAAAGAATATTTTTTAACTGATTCGTGGTCTCTCTGTTTTTCTTCCTTTATGGTCAGTTCGGTGTTTTGACTTTCCATTCTGTGTTGCCCAGAGAAAACATAAAGGGTCCCTATATCCCAGGAAACCACCTCTTGTAAGGCATACTTTGTTTTCAGTGTTCATTTCCATGACATCCTAGCTTGTGGTGCCTGAATAATACTGTGTTGGCACTTTTGTTCCTATTTGCAAGGAGATGGCAATTGTACTATTTGTTAAATATAGCAAGGAACAAAAGGAAAAAAAAAAAGGTGGGGCCATTACTGTGTTACTGCACTGCTGTGGGCCCATAGGGAGGTAAGAGGAATGAAGCCTCCTTCTCCCTAAGGGGACTGACTCAGCTTTATTTAAAAAAAGTTACTGCATTGACACTCTGGTGTGAGAATGTCACTGAGGACTCAGAGGGAGTGGCTCTCCTATGCCATCCTCACACGTGGGAATCACTCCTAGGGTGTGTGAGGGAGCAGGCTGCTGTACAGACTGAAGGAACTTGCTCTTCTCTGCAGCCAAACTGGGATCACCAGAGGAACTGCTCTTCCTTACACCACAATTCATTCCCCAGCCTGCTGCTGAGCCATTCCAGCTGCACTCTGTGCCTTAGGACAGGCTGTGAAGTCCTGTCTAAGCCACAGGGACTGGCTTGTAGGTTCTTCCACGCGTACAATTAAAGCAGTGGTGTGAGTAGCTGATCTGCTGATGCTTGAAGCTTTCTGCACTGGAGGAGTTAGCCAAATATACTGCTGTGATTTCCTGAGTACATCCCCTTTTATCCTGGAATAAGTGTTTATGTAGTTCTGGGAGGTTTACCTCTGTAAAAAGCTCTTGCTTGTTTAATAATGGCATTATTTAATAACGTTTTTCACTGCTCACATTTTGCTGCTTTTAATCTGCTGCAGATGCACAGTCTTCATGTTGATCTGATAATTTTTGTTAATTTTCTCTGTATGTCTGGAAAAAAGCAGCTTTGGTTGTCTGTTCTGTTCTTGTGCTGTCAGTATAAGGCTGGGGTGAGCGTGGAGATTCCCCTGAGCTAACAGCAGGCATTCTTACCTAAGGGTCGTGCGAGCACCGGATATGTGTGTGTGTGTAAGGTGGAATTTTTGGGGATATCTACTAGTGATAGTGCAGTGATAATTTTGAAAAAGAGGAAATTGATAACATTTATTACCAAGTTCTTTCTCTCTCTCTACACACACACATATATATATATATATACAAAATACATGTATATATATATATATATATATATATATATATATACACACATGCACTTATTAATAGGCCATATTTTGGTCCTAAATTACTTGACAGTGTCCCTTTTAGCATGAATCTTTTGATATATTTTACCATTAATGTAACAGACAATGAAGGAATCAGCTTGTAATGGTATACTAATAGGCATTTACATTTTCTTCATTTGATTTGAGAATGAATTAATCATAAATGATGAGTTTTGGGGAGAAGGATTAACCATGTGTATTACTGTATGTTGGTTTACGAATAACAGCATAAACAATTTAAATTGGATGATAAAAGAACCATGTTTATGATCTCGTGTCTCCTAGTGTTGTCTTTAGGAAAATTGTGTTTCAAGAGGAAAATAGGAAAAGAAAGTATTCATGTGAAATAACATTTGTATTATTTTTATATTGTACTTGTCAGTTTTTTTGGATGATGGGAGCTTTTCATTGTTAATTGAGAAGTACAGTAAAATCTTGCTAATTCGCTGACCTCTAAACAGAGCATCTGACAGGTTTCTACATCCCTCATGGTCCTTTCCCACCTCTCTGCAATGGTCTAAAAAGTACTGTAGCAAGGTCTCACACAATAACACTGTACTACTTCACCCAAGTATACTACAGCATCTATATTAGTATACTGGGAAGTAGAAGGAGAATTGAAAACTAAATTGCAGTTGTCAAAATAAATGAACAAAGTACATTTTGTGATGTGACATCCTTGCTTTTGTTGCCTGCTTCTTCACTATTTTCAAAATTGTAATTTGTAAAGGGTTTCTAAGGCATTGCTGCGAATTATTTGGGTTCTACTGTAACTTTTGGAGTTCATTCCAAAGTATTCATGTTCTCCTATGAAAACTTTCCACCTGAACAGATCCGTTATATTCCATGCTTGATCAGAGTATTTTTATAGTATTTGTATCATATGTAGTAACTATTTGAAATGAACCAGAATATTTGGATGAATTCACTCTGAATTTTGCAGCATTGGATTACATTATGTATGTATATTTGCTAACTAAATTTTCTTGGCTTTGAGAGCTTTGATTTTTATTCTTTGTTTGCTTGTTTTAATACCATTACAAATTGCAGGGAAAATCCTAATACTCCTGGGAATCCGTTTGGAAATGTTAACAGGCAGAAATATGTTTATGTAGTCAGTACCAGTACACATGTGAACTTTCAAATTACATGGTTGGTACTGAAGCAAATGAATAATGTTACAGTTTACTAGAGTTAAATGTTTTTCCTAAAATGAAACCTTGTAACTTTGAAAGTTCATTGGACTTAGGGTAATGCATGTTTATGTTAGGCATGTAATGCATTTAGCTGAAACTCACTTTGCAAAGGACAAGCACTAAGAAAGTATTACTGCTAATGAAAAGACATGTCTTTAATTTGAAATTGAAACTTCTGTTCAATTTGCTTTGTGTCAGGGAAATAAATTTATAGTCGCTTTTGCTCTACTCAACATACAAAACCTTCTGTTTCCTTTTTAAAATTACATCTCTTGGCAGGAAACACAAACTGAGGCAAGCAAACATTTCTAAGAGTTGTTTCTTGCTTTCCTTAATCCAATGGATGGAAAGGTAATATTGTGTAAACAACATTATTTTATTTTTTTATGCAATATCATGCTGTAAATATGATTTATCAAATAAGGATGTACCTATGATTGAATCTTTGATTCTGCACAGCTAGAGTTTATATATAAATATAAATGTGTCTTGACAATCAAGGACTTATGTCAGTCTTCCTTTATGACGTTTCTTATTGTTATGCATTCCATTTGTTTGACTTGAGTATTTGTATTGTCTGTAAAGTATGTAATGTTTTTATAGCTTGTTTAAAAACAACCAGAAAACCTGTAAATATGAACTGATCACAGTACTGCTCTGTTAGAAGGCATATGATGATGTACTGTTTGTAAGCAATAATACATGACAGTGCTAACTTGATGAGTAGCATAAGGATAAGTTCCAAAAATACCTTTGGGAGTTAATAGCCTTGTTTGAGTTAATGAATATTCTTAATCAATTTTTTATAAATAAATTCATATGTCCTCCTGCTGGAGTATATAACATTGTTTACAGAGCACAATTTCAGTCACAGAAAGGACAGTCTTTAGATCTATGGCTTCATCCACTTTGAGTGAGAGATGAATGGCTTGGCTGCACTTCTGCGAGACGAGGAAGACTGCTGAGGTTGAATAGCTGTGTCTCTAAAGGATCAGAGATACTATTCTGCTTCTGTGCTGATTCCTGCCAGTTCCTCTACATAAATTTGGAGTCATTAAGTCCTGATACTGAACTGATGAGACTTGGGCCACCCATAGAAAGGAATAGTTCTCTTCTTATTTCATATGCAGATAAACAGTGAACTTTTGAGTCACCTCTTCCTTTGAGTTGCATATTTTTCAAATTATGAGCTATGAGATGATGAGATGGGTTTATTCTGATAAACTAGATGTCAAACTTATAGTTTGAATTGAATAGGTATTAGACTGTACAGAGCAGCATATCTATTTGAACAGTCATCACTGCTTTAGAACCTCCCCCCCCCCAATTTATAAATGTATATGACCTACATTTTATAGAAAAAGAAATGTTTTTAAATGCTAGTCATTTATATAATATGTGCTTTGAAGGATTTGCTAGTCCACTTCTGTCACTTTTAGTACACTGGTATCTTTTATATGTAATGTATGCTTTTTATTATTATAATTATTATTATAATTATTATTGTAGACATTTCAGTAGGAGGAATTTTGCAACAGTATGAGGGGTTGAAATTTTCATTGTCAGAAATGAATTATACTGGACTTTGTCTGTGTAGTCTTGTCTTTCTTTAAATACTGTCTGGAAGGGAACTTGGTAATCAATAAAGCAAGTGACTTCCTTTTATTTTGAAGGCATACTATATAGTGCTGAATTGGATCTGAAAATGTAATGGATTTGAAGACAGAGAAATTAGTACAAAATCTAGTGTACAGGAGAAATTGTCTTATGAAAAATCTGATGATATATATAGTGAAACACTGTTACAGTGAATTTCTGATATAGTGCTATTTTCCTGAAGTCCATATGCCTTCTTTGTATTTCAGTTAATAAAAGAAACAATAATTTGTATAGATAAATTTAGGATAATAGGTTTATTTCAGTCATTATGCAGCATTTCTTTATCCTACAACATCTATTCCGTCCCTTTATTACCAGACAAAAGACTGTAACCTGAATTCCATCAGTTGGAGTATGTATATATAGGTGAGAGATGGTTTTATAGGAACCTGGAAAGTATGAATTTGCATATTCCTTATGTTTCTAACAGAAATCAGTATGTGAGTCTTTCATTATTCCTGTGAAATGAGGAATTTCCTGATACCAAGAAGAGAGAGAGATAGTGTGTGTGTGTGGTGTGTGTGTGTGGGGGTGTGTGTGTGTGTAGGTCCATGGAAGATGTTTGGGTCTTAAGGCCAAAATGATAAAAGTATAAAAGGATTTAATGTAGCTCAACACATGACTTGCATTTAGTATGTAAAAGAAACATTTAAATTTCATAACTCAAAAAAAGACAAAAATAGTTTTGCAGGGAACAAAACTATTTGGATAGCAGGCTTGACCAAATGAATTTTTTTTTGGTTAAACTTGATATATTTTAAATGATTCTATTTCTGCCTTTATTTCTGCCCTACAAGCAACTTAAAATATTTTGGGAATTACTCTTCCTGTTCATTTGACTGTGAGTGTAATTTATATCATGGTTTACAAAATGTGGCATGAAGGATTGGATTGTTTTATCTGTATAATACAATGAAAGTTTGCTTTTTTTTTACATAATCATGGTGAATGGTATTGTATTCTTAGGACTGATTTATTCATTAAGTGACTTAATGAATTTCATCACTTTTGATGTTATTGTTTTCTTATGGTTAACTTAGTCTTTTTGGGTTTATAATACCCTTCTATGTATTGTGATACTAAGGGAAGTTATGTTTTTGCTTTATTTTTAATTAAACTAATAGTTTGATAATTTATATTTGCAAATGATGCATTTTAAATGTGGTCACTTGCTGTTTGAAAAATAAAAATATAGAATACTGTTTTATGAATAGACTTAGCAGTATTTTTCATGTTAGATAATTTCAAACAAAATCTGCTTTCTTAATGAGACAGATGAAAGCATGTAAAGATACATATTGTTGTGCAAGAACTGAAGTGGATACTTTTCAACAATTAAATGAAATATTTAAATATTTGATTTGAAACACACAGAACTTATCTCGGTTTTCTTCTCCTTTGGATCTCCTTGCCTTCTTTGATTATAGAAAACAGAATATCTGACCTTAACTTTAATCCTGGTTGTCTGAGAAGATTGCACTGAAACCACTTTAATAGAAACACCTAGTGTTAGAGCAGCTTTCCTTTGGTGATTTTTGTTTGCACTGGAGTGAGTTTGTTCAGTGCCAGCAGCTCCTCACGTACATACGAATCAGGACTTTGTTTTAATCTCAGTTGTAAGAAGGGTGAACTCAATTACTCAAGATTTCAAGTCTGTTGGATAACAGTATGCCATGTGTGCACTACAGCATTTTGTAGCATGTGTAGTATATTTGTTGCATAGATTTTTCCATTGTTAAAGCAAATATTTTATAAAAACTATTGAGGATCACAGCATTTATGCACCTACAAAACCATAAATCTGCCCTGTAGCGTTAATTATTGTTAATTCAGTTTTCTCTTTATTTGTTTGTGTGTGTCAGGTGTAATGTTACTCTGAGTCTTTTTGTAGGGTCCTTTCTGGAAAATACTTGATTTTTGTGGAATGCTTGGCTGTGTTGATTTTACTTCATGTAAGAACAAGTTTTGTGTAAGGAGGTATTAAAAGTGGGACAATACCTTTTAAACAGAGGAAAACTGTAGGGAAGCAGTGTGTGGAGAGTGGAGCTGTGATCAGATGAGCACGGCAGGAAGAGCTGCTGGGTCTGGGATGTCACCCAGGTGGGTGCAGCAGGGCCACCACCACCAGCCACCTCGGGAAGCTCCTCTGGGCAGTGGTGGCTGCAGGAGAGGAACTTCCCACCTGGCCTCAGCCTGCACCCTGCTGAGGAGGTTGGCTCAGCTGGCTGGATTTGGCAGAGAAGGGCACTTGGGTTTGCTCTCATGTCTTTGCCAGGGACAGCAGCCCTGGCAGCGGTGGTGACACACAGCCGCGGTGGTCACTGAGTGAGCCAGCACAGGCTGAAAGAGGCTGTAGGAAATGTCCCTCTGAGCCCTGGGAGGCACTGCTGTCTCTGTGCCTTTGTGAGCCCCTGGAGCAGGGTGTGAACACAGCTCCAGCACTGCTTAGGACTTGGTTTCAATCTTACCCCAGTGTGCAAGTTATGGTATTGCCTTTTTAAAATGCCTTATACGCTTCTCGTGGTATGTTAGCATCCAGCCAGCATAATAACTGCTTTTAATGGTTTCATGTTTGATAGTTTTAAGTTGTGGGTGCACTCTGACTCTGCAACGTGCCTGATGATGTAGTGTCTGTGTACTCAGCCACCCTGTTTGTCTTTATGTTCACTTACATTAGTTACACTGATTTTCATTTGTTTTAATTATGTAGTGAAAATAAGAAATCAAAACTGATCATGTCTGCTTATTGACTTCTATGATTAACACTGTCAAAGAGTAAAGTGATACCAAAAGAAAGCTTTTCAACATTTTGATATTGAAAAGAATTATCAGAACCTTTATTTTGTGTTAACTGAGGAAAATAGTCCATTTAATTTAGCTTGCTTTTATTTTTTGCTAGGAAAAGGAAGCAGTTTTCTGTTAAAATAATTGGTTTTTTTTTAGAGGCATTAAAAATATCTAATTGCAATTAATATTTGTCTTGCAGTGCACAAGGTAAACTATTTTGTGGCTTCAGGATAGACAGCAGTTTATAAAAGTTGGAGATTTGGAGGTGCATTGTCTTAAGGAGGTCTTTTCAAAGTATCGTGTCTGTTGATTATCTTCTGCATTGCACTTGCCAAATCAACACAAGATAGTTTTCTGTAGAATATTGTTTACTTTTTTGTCTGCTTTAGTTGTCAAGATGTGAAATTTAATGCAGAGAGCTGTTCACTGGAGCAGGGGTTTAAAAAGCCCATCTGTGCTGTCTTTTTGAAGCAAACAGCCCTGCCCTGCTTGCTCAGGTAAGTTGCCTCCTCTGCAGTGCTCTTGCCCTTTCACACCAGGGCTGGTCTCCAGGTTCCTGACATCCCTGCTGCAACTTCTGCTTCGAATGCATGCATGTACAAGTCACTGGGAGAGATAAAAGAGGATGATTTGGTGAGGTTCCATTTTAAAATGTGTGTGTGTGTCTTCTGCAGTCCAGCCAGTCCACGACACTGTTGCCTGTGTCAGCAGCCATGCACATCATGCAGAAATGGAATCCAGTTCCTACCTCTGTTATTTGAACTCTGTTCTGGATGTTTGGGGGCGGGGAGGGGGGTGTACAAATCACTGTTGTTTTTTCCACTCAAGAGTCCATCTCCCTGGGCAGCTCTGCCTGTCTTCCACAGGACAGCCAAGACATGTTGCTGCGTGATCGCTGTTGGTGTGATTTCCTTGGGCCAGTGGCTGTGTCTTCCAGGCCTCTTGGCCAGAAATGGGGACCCAGACCAGGCTTTGTGCTGAAATCTTTTTAGATAGATCAGTGCCTTGGCAGTAGCTTGTGCGCAGCTGCCTTCATTTAGAGGAGGTGATACTTTCTCAGCAGCAATGGAAATACAAGTAGTACCACTGAAAATGTTGATTTTCACTTTTATTCACATAAAATGTTTTCATGGTCAGATGTGATCATTAGTGCCATTTCACAGAGGCAGAAGTAACAGCTTTTGTTAGATCAAAAGCTCTAGCCTGGCCCAAATGAAACCAAAAGGATCCATTATTTTAGCTGTGTAAATTATAAAAAAAATACGTCTCCATTGTAATATGAATAGTGACTGGTCAAAATGTGTAAGTATTATACTCTGGAAGTTCTTCAGGAGCAGCAGATCTTTAATTGGTCTTTTCACAGGATAAACTGAGTCATGAGAGACGATAAAGCAACGACTGTGAGTGCTGGCAATGTTCAGGGTAATTTTGAGGTAATCTCAACCATGCAGTGATGTGCAGGAACAAAACAGAGGGTAACACCAGAAGCTGAAAGCATTAGTTTTTTGTTTTTTCTCAGGTCCTGCATTTTCTTTCATTTCTTTTGCCAGTCTCTGAAATCATCTTTGTTAAAAAGCAAATAATAGAGCAGCTTAAGAGAGATACAGCTCAGAAAGACTGAGCAAGTGCAAGGGTACCAGTGGGACAAAGTGATCTTTTCCTGCAAACCAGGACTCTGAAAGGGGGATTTGCTTTAGGACTGCATCTGTTCCCTTAGAGGAAGTGAACAGGATGATTGATAAGTCTCCTAGACAAACATAGCTGGCATGATGGATGTTGCAGCTACTTGAGAAAGAGCTGCAAGGACAGTGTGAGTCCCCACAGCGGGTGTGGAAATGTACTTCAGCAGTATTGGCACTCACAAAGTTGTTGCCTGAGAATTTTAAGGAGTTGAAACAAGAATGTTGTTTGTAGTGATGCTCAGGTATTGTGTTGACAACTGCAATTCCACACACTGAACACCAGCTAAAAATCCATTCTAAAGGCAAAGTATTTTACAGTTTGCATCTGTGAGTGAACTTGAAAAAGATTGTCTCTTAATTTAGTCAGAGAACATACCCTATGCGTCACAGCGTGTTTTATGGTCACTTTAAGGTTTGTAGGTCATTCATTAAGTGATGTGATTAGCTAAACTGTGTAGTTTATTTACAGTTTGTGCTCTGTGTGTACATGGAAACTGCACATTGCTGTGTTATGTGTATTTCTGGCAGTTGAAGAAGATGATGATGAGGTAGGTGACAATTAATATCCATCCTGTTAAGAATCAATCCTTTCCACATTTCACGGGATGGCTCAGACTTGTGGATGTTTCTCATCTTCTCTTGCTGACTGACCTTGGTGCTGCTGCTTTCTTTTGCTGTTTCTGGAGGCCATGTTTACATCTTTGACACCTCTATTGTTCCCATACCTGTTCTGTCCCACATAACCTTGTGTCACCCTCTTCACTCTCTTAAATCCATTCCCAGACTCCATTTCCTGGAGCAGTTTCCAGTGAGTGACACCACATGGACCATCAGAATTCTTCTTACGTCACAGTTCAGGATGTCCAATGTGTGGGTGTGCCAGGCTTCAGAAGGTTCCATCTGCCAGTCCCCAGGACCTGTAACTTGAGGGAGAGGACACCTGCTGGTCTGTGGAATTCAGAGTGTCCTTTGCTAGCCCTGAAAGCACTCAAGAATTGGACTTTGAGAAAACAATTTTAACTCTTAGTTTCATTTTTCTCCCCTTTTATTCCCTGTAGAGCTAAGGTACTCAGCACAATGAGAGAGAATTTTAATTAGGGCTTTTAGAAAACTTTCTCAAATTGTTTGTGATAGTTTTCTTGGAAGGCCTTAAAGTGGTGTGCAGCCAGACTTAGCTGAAGACACTGGTTGTGAAATGCACACAGCCCTGCTGAAGGAGGGCTCCTGCTCTTGGAAAGATTCTCTGGACAAGCAGGAGAATGTTGAAAATTGCCATGACAAAAACAGGGACAGAGACCAGCACCAAACATTCCTGAAAGTGCTTTTTAGCAGTGCTTGGCAATTTTAATATGTCAGTTGTGGTTCTTGAAAAAACACTTTTTACTGGTTTTCTCCTGTGGTTCTTTCCAGTGTAGAGGCAGGATTTCCCAAAAGAGTGTTCAGCAGTGGCAAGTGGCAGCTGGCCCAGGAAACTTCTGCCAGGTGTGCACATGTGTGTGGGGAGGGCAGAGAAGTGCCTGCAGGCAGGCTACAGGGCTCGGTCCTCAGGGAATTAATGACTCTTCATCAGTGCTGCAGCAAATTCAAGATACTTCAGGTTTTTCACTGCCCCTCTTGATGGGAGAATCTGGCTGAACCTGTTCACTGGTAGTTGTAGAGTGTAGAAAGAAGGGAGTGGAGGAGAGCTTCTGAAATATTCCAGGAATGGGATATCCTGGGGAGCTATCCATAGAATTGGGATTGTTCAGCTTAGACACTTGGGGGTGACCTAATTGCAGCCTTCCAGCGCCTGAAGGGAGCTTAAAAGAAGTGGTACAAGAGCGTGTAGTGACAGGACAAAGGGGAATGGCTTCAAACACAAAGAGAAGGTTTAGATTAGATACTGGGAAGAAATTCTTTACTGTGAGGGTGGTGAGGTCCCTGGTAGTGTTCAAGGCCAGGTTGGACAGGGCTTTGAGCAACCTACTGGAAGGTGTCTGCCCAAAGCAGGGCAGTTGGAGTCAGGTGATCTTTAAGGTCCCTTCAAACCCCAGGCATTCTGTGATTTCCTCAGACTTTATCCTCCTTTAAGAAGTCATCTGTCTTCTCTGAACTCCTGATTTCCTTTTCTGTCACTCATAGAAATCTGGTGTTTTTATTCAGTAGTAAAGGCTTGTTCACACTTTGGCACTGCAGTAAAATCAAGACAGGTTCACTGGATTATATGGATGTCTTGTATGGATCCTTTTTGAAAATTAAAATGGCTCTAACTCATTTTGGAAGTAAATTATATCGAAGTGTGCTACATGAGCTCTAAGGAAGCACGGATGGCTCTAGATCTGATCCTCTTTATATCGAGACTATCCAAAATTCCTGCCTTTAATTCAGGTGGAACTTTGCCTGCACAGGGTCACCGGATTTCTTGGCAGCCCAGGGCTGGGAAGTTCGACTGGATCGAGTTCCTATCGAAACGTCGCTGCAGCCGCTCTTGTGCGGAATCAGAGCCCCCTTTCCCCGCTGCCAGCGTTTCCTCGAGTGAATTTGCTTATTTATTCACCGATTTTGTCAGCCTGCTGCGAGCTGCGGGTTGAGCGGCGATCTGCTCGCAGCCCCGTGTGATTTGTGTTTCCCAGGCCGGCTGCTGCGGGCTCTGGGCGCTCCGGGAGCCGGCGTGTCCCGGGCGCGGTGGGAGCGGCCGGAGCGGGGCCGGGGCCGGTGCGGGCCGGGCGCGGTGCCCGGGCAGACGTGGCAGCGCCCGGGGCCGCCCCGGCGGGAGGCGGTGCTGCGGGAGCCGGCGGCGAGGAGGGCCCGGGAGCCGCCAGGTGAGTGGGGTGGGCACGGCGGGGACACCCCCGAGCCGGGATAGGGGAGCGGGTGGCGCCGGGCTCGGCTCGGCTCTGCCCGCTGCTCCCTCCGGCCTTGCGGAGGCTCGGGCGGGGCGGAGGGAGGGAGGAGAACGGGAGAGAGGAAAGGTAAAAAAATGAAAAAAAACCCGTGGTGGTGGTGGGGGGTAAAGGTGGAAAAGAAGCCGCCCCCCCCAAAAGGTAAAAGAAAAAAAAAAGGCTAATAAAAAAGGGCGTGGGGAGGACGTTGAAAAGAAAACAGAAAAAAAAAAACCCAAAAGAAAAAACAGAAAATAAACAAAAGAAAGTTAAAGAAAACCAGAAAAAAGGAAATAAAAGAGAAAAAAAAAATCCAAAACAGGGAAACATATAGGGGAAAAAAAAGTGAAAAAATTGAGGGAAAAAAGTGAATTTAAAAAAGGGAAAAAAGTGAATTTAAAGAAGGAAGAAAGGAAGGGAGGGACGAGGGCACGGGTGAGTGGGGGCGCTGGGCAGCGCTGTGGCGGTGGCCGCAGCCCGCGGCACCAAGGTGTGGACACGCCCTGACCTCTGCCCGAGCGAAGCTCTCCGGCCACAGCGGAAAACTGAAGCTGCTGGGGAGAATCCGGGCTCGTTTCCCTCGTGTGGTGTTCCGCTGCTCCACGGAGATACGTGAAAACAAAAACGAGCTCGGTAATTGCCCTGGCGGTGCAGTAAATGAGTAACTGGGGGCAGCCAAGCGCTGCTCCGTGTGGCGTTACCTTTGTTGCACTGATGGCTGCTTCATTTCCCTCTAATTCCGCTTTCCTAAAAGGCTCCTAAATTAGGTGTTTTTAAGAACTTGACCCGGAGAGGAGTCGAAGGGACTTATTAAAACTAAAATGCTGTTGGCTGCGGGGAGGAGAGGCTTTAGGAGCAGCTCCTCTGGCGAGCACGGAGGCTCCGGAGGTCGTGGGACCACCCGCAGCTGTGCTTGGGAAGGCACAGTTAACCTTTCCTCCTCGAAATCAGCCAGCTGTTGAGTAGCTCAGAGCAGCGCCGCTTAGCTCAGAAGCAGCTTTAATGTGATGATTAATAAAATAGTGCTTTGAAAGGATATGGAGGGCACAGGAATTTAATCTATAGGAATCTGGTTTTGCGATTAAATATAGAAGTGTTGCAGGAAAAGGAGATGAGCTTTTGTAATGTTTCTGCAAGACTTGCTAATGCTCTTCTGCTCCCTTGAGTGCTAAATGATATGGAAAGATTAAAACAGACGTTTGTCTTTAATTTATAGACTGGTTAGTGTATTTGGCAGAAACTTCAGGAAAAATAACAGCAATTTACTTTCAAGTTAGAGGCTCAGTTATATTAGAGGAAAATTGTGTCTGTTTATTTATCCTGCTGGTGTGTATAGCAGGAAAAGCTTCCTCAGGGTTGGTGACCTGGAGATAAAATAGCACCCAAAAATATCCTGTGTGGGGCAAGAGGAGGGTGCCTGCCCCAAGGAGTTTCCACTCACAGACCCTAAATTGCAGAAATACTTTCATGTTCACGGATTGGGATGTGGCTGTGTGCGTTTGTTCAACTCCCACCTCTGTGCTTTACACCCCCTCCGGGGTTTGCTTTGGCTACCTCGTAGGGACCAATGGAGCCATGAGTTGTGGTGGGATGTAAATAATTACATAATTGGGTAATAAGATTTTTAGGAGGTTGGAAAATGCTGCAGAGGAGCAGTAGTGCAGAGGCAATTTCCTGGGATTGTGGAAGAAGATCTTAAACCAAGGTGAGCAGTAGCTGAGCAGAAAGAGCCCCAGAGCACAAGGCAGGAGAAGGGTTTTAAAGCACAGAAAAAGGAAGGAAATGGTGAGATAAGGGGATTTAAATGTCTAGGCAGGTAACATTTCTTGCTAGATGTGCTTTGGTCTAAAATCCGTGTGTGCAGCTTTTCTTTCTGCATTTTGCTAGTTTCATATGGGTAATATGGGTGCACCACACCTATCCACATAATGTTACACACCAGGCACGCTGGGCGAGTCACTTCAGCCCTGAGCTACTGTAAGGGGTTGGAGCCATCTCCTTCTGACTCCTTTGGAGTGGTTTAGGAGAGCTGCAGCCTCCCTGTTTCTCCACATCTAGATGGGACTGCTGCAGCAGACTGGAGTTTGGATGACCCCAGTGAATGCTTTACTGAGTCAAGTCTCTGTTGAGGAAGGAATGCACTGGGGATTCTTAGGAGAATATGACTATTCAATTGTAATCTTGTTTCACGTTGTGTATTTTCTTCCATTTTTTATTACTGTGGCTGTTTGAAAAAAAGCATGAGCTTTGTTTCTTTGGAGTTCATCTACTCCTGCTGCTTTTGCCCTACTTGAAGCCCCAATCTCCCTGTGACAGAAACCATTTGGGATATTGTGAAGGGTTATTTGCTTCAAGAAATGTGGAGGCAACAGCAGGGCATCAGTGAACTCTTATGTCTTTGGTGCTGCTTAACTGGCCATGTGGGCAGGGCAAAGAGAAACCTCCCGTGCTGGCCATTGTACCCCAGCTGCAGGAGACCTTCTGCAACTGGAACACTGTGGTGGAGCAGCATCTGCTTTGGTTATTTAATCCTGGGTATTCCAAAGCAGAGTAATAAGGGCAGGGTGGTGAAAGGCATTCAGACCCTGGTGCAGAAATCCTGAGTGACACAGAGCAGTTTCTGTATGTCCCTGTGCAATAGGCAAAGCACATTTCTGTTGGATGCCTGCCCTGTGCCCGTGATTCATTTGGTCTCTGGTCTCAGGTAAGGCGTCCAGCCACTGGTACAAGCCTTGTGTGATCGTGGTTGGCCCTTGTAAGCATGTGGGCTCAGCTGGCCAGCAAATTACCAGCCCCAGGAGAGCCAGTGATCCAGATCCAAACTGCCCTCTCCACATTTGTGGAGCAAGTCTTGCTCCCCTCTGGCTGCAGCCCTCTTTGTCTTACCTAGGCATGGTGTACTCTACTGAGGAATAGCCAAAATGTCTCTCTTGACACCGGGTGTGGGAGATTGTGGGTGACTGAGTGCACTGGCAGGACCTGTGTCTGCAAAAGGCACAGCTGAAGGAGATGTGATGAAGGCTGTGAAGTGATGAGTGGTGCTGGGAAGTGAATAATCCATGTGTCCTATGTCACTGGAGCACAGCAGCATGCAACGACATTACCAGGCACCAGATTCAAAACCAACGAGAGGAAATGCATTTTGCAGACAACACTGTGGAGCTGTGGAGCCAGTGCTACAGGATGCTGGGGTTAGATTTGGAAAAGGCTGCCAAGGGCTGTTAAATGTGTGGCTGTTAAATGGTGGAGCCTGTGCTGGAAGCAGGGCTTGGGAGGGTGCTGGAGGAGCATTGCTCTCTGCTTGCTGTGGTGTCACTCTGGTTCAGCTGCAAGCTGCTATTGACTGTGTGGACAATGGCCTTGTGCTTTGGCAGACTAAGAAAGCAGCAGTCGTGTCTTTCATCTTTTCTGCTTTCACAGTAAAGCTGGAACAAAACCATGAATCTTCTACAATGGAGGGCCCAGCACTGCAGGAATTTGACTGAGCTGACCTTCCACTCAGAGCAGCTTCGCCTGTGGCTGTGTTAGAGCCGTGCTTTGGGCAGGCCGAGGTAGCGCGGAGGGGACGATGTTCAGCCCGAATGGTGCTCGAAGTGAGGGATACGTCCAAGAGCTCTTCCATGAGGAAGCCCAGCAGGTATGTCAGAGAGCCATTTCCTTTCCCAAATTTCTGTCTCCATGGCCTCTGCACTCCTGGTCACCTCTGTGGCAGGGAAAGTAACAAAACTGCCCTTCATTTTGCTATGTAAACTGAGGTGTATGACTTGGAAAGGGAAAGAGGAGATTCAGTTTCCAGAAGACAAGAGGAGGCAGTTGCCATAGGAAAACTTCAGTTTCCCTGGAGTTTCAGATCTTGGTTCCAACAACTCTGGAAAATCATTATGCCCAGAGTCCCACATCTCCTCGAGAAGCAAAGGATCCTGATCAGATATGACTGTGATGGGAAGACCATCTTAATCTACTCTGTTGGTCAGAGCTGGTCCAGCCTGGTTTGTCATATCCTCTAAGGGGCTTCTCCCATGCACTGAGGACCCTGTTTGCCTTGGTGGAGTGTTTGGTAGGGATGGGAGGAGAAGCACAGTGTGAAGCTGCAGGCTCTGGGAAAGACCCTTGAACTTGGTTCATGCATTGGGGTTAATTCACTGAGGCACAATAGGGTTCTGGTGCTGCTTATCCCATAAGAATATAAAGAGGGTATTGTAGGGAGCTCTCTCTTTCAGGGCCCAGGCATCCCAACAGCCTGACAGCCCTTCATCTTAGGGACAACTTACAGCAAAGGAGTGTCTTAGCAGCTGTTGGTGGCCATCCCCCTGCTGGTGGCTGGCTGTGCACTTGTGCAGCCTGCCCATAAAACATGACAGGTAAACCCCAGGCTTTGCTTTTCTCTAGGTATCTCAAACACAGACCAAGCCCTGGTGGAAGATCCAGCTGTTTGTATGGGAGCCAGTGCTTTTTGGAACGTGGGATGGGGTCTTCACCTCCTGCATGATCAACATTTTTGGAGTTGTTCTTTTCCTGAGGACAGGATGGCTTGTGGTGAGCGAGCACTGACTTGGTTGAATGTTTGAATAGACATTTTCCTCTGCCCCTCCTTACCTTGTACCTCCATCACCACCCAAGTGTTTTGGATTCTGTGCTTTTCGTTATAGATGTTGCTCATGCCCTCTGGTATTTTGTAGCTTTTCAAGAAGTTCCACTAAAATGTGCAGCTGAAGTGGTCTGTGTGTGTGGTTTCCTGTCTTAGCTTTCAGAAAGATAAAGGATAAAACAACCAGCCTTGACAATGAACAGGGACACCCTTGTGTTGTGTTGTTGAGGAGAAATTAGCACTTTTCAGGTAAAGTAATTACAACCACTCATCCATCTTCCCAGCACCACTGATGAAGATGTCTCCCAAACATGCCAGTGTTGGAGTCCCTGATTTTTTGAATGGGGAGTGCTCAGTCAGATGAAATTGTCATTTTTATCAAAGGATCTTCCACTGCTGGGTCCTTAATAGTATCTCACTGAGGGCCAGAGCCTGGGATACTGTCCCCTCCTGGTGCAAAACCTTGTATTATGCCTCAAAATTTCCCCTTAGAAGAAAGAAAGCTTCCCCAGAGATGGATGGGATTTGAGCTTCAGGCAGAGTTCTTGTCACAGGCATGGTGAACACCTTCCAAAAGGAGCAGGAAGACACTTGCACTCTGTACTGAAAATTGCTTTGCTGGAGGTGTTGAGGGGAGCTGCAGTTGTCATGGTGGAGAAGTTGGGATAATTTTTTAGCTTCCTTTTCCTTCTGATTTTATTTCCTCCACATCTCCTTGGAAAGCAAGTTACTTCTGGAGCAAACACAAATATAAATAAAGCCAGTAAATAAAAGAAAAATGGAACCAGCTGGAAGCTAGCATGAAAGGGAAGGGAGGAGAAGTCAGGGTTGGCAGAGAGCTCCCCTGGCAGAGGACAGTCATATGTTGAGCTATTCCCAGAGTCAGGCTTTTGCTATAAATTTCCAGAGCTGGAGCTGGGGCTGGTGAAGCTTTGCAGTTCCAGGGGACCTAATCTTGCTGAAATGTTCAGCAGGGATTGCTGCTGCACTAACCCCTTCCAGCATGCATGCATAAATAAGCATCAGTGTTTAATGGGGGCTTTTTCTTCCCACTTTCTCTGCTTGCTATTGTTGCTGTGAGTCCAGCATTCCCCCTTGGTCCTAGTGTTAACCCTTTCTTCCTTAGGAGCCATTGGATTGTCCTTTAACTGCTGCCATAGCCTGGTACCACCTTTCTGGAAAAGCCCAAGGCTAAGTGAATGTTTGCATGTGTTCACTTTTTTTTTTTTTTTAACTGAAGCATATAATGTTTATTAACCATTTAACCTGGGGTAAGCAGCTGAAGAAAAAGAACAATTGTCCTTTTAAAAAGAAGTATGGGATTGGGTTGTGGTGCTGACCCAACCACAGCTGTGTTTATAGCAAGCCTTGGCTGTGTTCCCCACTGACCAGATAACACCCCTGTCAAAGGCAGCAGGATGCTGAACCAAAATAGGATTTTATGATGATAGCAACATCCTGGATCTGTTTCTTTTTTTTTTTTTTTTTTCACAAAAAAAAAAAAGAAGAGAAAAGGAAAAGAAAATCTGGGATTTCAACCAACCCCAGAGAGAAGGAAAGCAGCCTTTTAGTGCTGGTGATAAAAACCCCATCGCGGCTAGTGTGACCTCAGAGATGAGTGTTGCTGGAGCAAGGTTGGAAAGAGGGGATGGCCTGGAATATGAGTAAAAGTAAGGGAAGACAGATGTTAACAAAGCACTGGGCACTGGAGGAGACTTCTGACTGCTGTGCACTGGCCTGAGTGGTTTGTCAGCAGGGGAAGGTGGGCTGGAGCACAAGGGAAAACTCCTGACCCTGGAAAATAAATTACAGCCATGTGTGAGAGAGTGGGAAGGTCCTGAGCTCAGAAGAGCTTTTAAATTCTTTTGGAGGTACTAAGCACCTTCTCTTTTTGAAAATCTGACCCAGAATAGCAAACTGAGCCCCAAAAAGGAGTTTTGCTGGTCCTTAAAACTGCCAGCGGGGACCTGCAGCTGTGTTTGTTCAGAGGCTTTTTCTCTTTGCCCCACAGTGGGACTGTGGCGGGTGCAGCAGCTCCTCCTGGGGCCCTCCCTCTGCCCCAAGCAGGAAGGGTTGTTTTTTTTCCATGGGGCTGAATCCTGTGCAGAAAAGTCCCCCGAGTCCAGGCAGGGCGAGAGCCACCTGCCACTCTGCGTACGCCCTGCAGATAAGGGCCGGCGCACGCCGCTTTATGAGAGTGTTATTTATCTTCCACGCCGTGTTGCCTTTGGGGTTTTGTTCTTTGGGATCTCATTGTTTGGAAGGATCAGAGCTTTCAAAGGTAAATGTTCTGAAAAATTAAAATGCAAGCTTGATGCTGTTAATAAATCAGTCGTTGCAAATCCCAGGGGTTCAATTTTGAAACTACTTTTTGTTATGAAAGTGTTTTTTTTTTTAAGCATGTCATTCTAAACCGTGCAGACAGGCAGTGATCCTATGGTGGCTGAATCATTGTTTGACCTCATTCCTTTTAAACCAGAGGACAAAATCAGTGATTCATGGAGGAGCCCGTTGACAGAGCAGAACCTGCTCATGCAAAAGTCTGCCCAGCCCCAGGCTCGAGGACAAGACGGGTTCTCATCAAAGGGGTGCCAATAAAGGCTGTAAATTTGGCAATCAATTACATTAATTAGACAAGTAGGGGTGTCTGTCTGTGTTTCTTTTAATCTGTAATGACTCCAGATTCATAGATCACTAGTGACCAGAAGTGGGTTGGTTCTTATTTTGTCCCAGCAGATTGGTGTGAATTAATCTTTATTTGATTATTATTTTTTCTTCATTCCAGGGAAACACTGGCATTGTAATGGGCATGTTTCTGGTGTCCTTTGTTATTCTGGTTGCCCTGGTGACAGTCTTGTCTGGAATTGGGGTGTGTGAGAAGTGCAGCATTGGAAGTGGAGGAGTCTACTCCATGATTTCTACTGTTCTTGGAGGTCAAGTAGGGGGCACCATTGGCCTCCTTTACATTTTTGGCCAGGTAATTTTAAAAAGTTATTCAAAGGAAATTTGGAAACTTTGCAGTGCTGATATTAATCTTGTGCTGTCCTGCTGCAGAAAGCAATGTTCCAAGTAAAACCTGGGTAATGCTGCACCGTGCTGGACGATGTGGGAGAGCACCACAGGGAGCACTCAGCCCCACGCTGCTCCCCAGGAGCGAGCCTGTGCATGCCAATGTGCTGCCTGCCGTGGGTCACCCTGCTGGAGGAGCTGAGTGCCTGGACAAGCCATGCAGGACATGTCCTCCCATCCCAAATTACCCCCATTGCCAGGACATGCCCTTGCTGGCGGGAGAAATTAAACCAAGCAGGAGAGGTCAGGGTGGCCAAGCAAAGCTCAGTGAGTGGCTGTGGGCTGGCAGGTTGGCCCTGGTGTGCTCCACATACCCTTAGGGGTCGGGCAAGCCTTGGCTGCTTCTCTGTGGGAGCCAGCAGAATGGAGCTAGCTTGGGAGGAGAGCTGGGCAGGGGTAAGGGCCACAGCTAATTGACTTCTTGTGAGCCAAAAGTCACAGTTCCGGATTTTCTGAAAGATCCCAAGGAGCTGTTGTGGTGGTGAAGCTCAAAAATACACACGTAGTGTACAAAAAGAATGGAAAATAATCACTTAAGCCTGCAGTAACTTAACCCTCTCCCCCCATAAAGATGTTATGAACAGTAAAAAATGTGGCGAGCAGAGAAGCATTTTTATGAAGGTTTGTTTCTAACTGACTAGCTTACAGCAATCTCCAAACCCCCTTAACAGCCCCCAAACCAAAAATAATCCCCTCTTCTCCTTTCACTCCAGATTAAAAGCAAGTGTCCATAAAATACGAACTGAACCCAGTTACAAGCCAAGATATGGAAATGGGCCACACATGAGAATCCTTCCTGTCATATTTTCCACTCTTGCTCTCCGAAAGGACCCCATCTGCGAAAGCAATCAGGTTGCAGCCTGTCCTGAGGGTCGTAAAAGCTGGGCTGCAGCAGTCCTGGCCCCTGGCTTGGCATCCCATGTGCACAGGGGCTGCAGGCTGGGAGCTGGCAACTCACCTGAAATCGCTTTGCCTGCTCCTGAAAGCTGCTGATGCCTTTCCTTTCTCAGCTGTGCTTTCTGCCCAAGGTGCCCTGCACCAGCTGTGGGCTGATCCCCTGCCACAGGATGCTCAGGGGGTGCTGTGACCTCTGTCATAAGGCAACTGCTGCCAGAAATGGGGTACTCCCCATTCCCTGCTCTGACTTGGGCAAGGGAGGAATGGCTGGCCACATCCTGCAGAGAAAGCCTCTCAGGGTGTAGTTCCCCTGCTCTGTGTCTGCCTGTGATAGAAGTGAATCCTCCAGGATCTCCAAGTTGTAGGTGTCTGAGTCTGAACGTCTGAATGCCATCAGCCTTGCTGAGAACCACACAAATCCTGCAGCTCCTGGGTATGAGCCAGGTTGTCCTGAACAGCCTCAGTGGAGCAGTGCTGGCTCTGTCCCAGGTGGGGGATCTGCAGTGGGTGAGGGTTCTGCTCTGCTGTCTTGGGCGGGGGCCTTCTCCCTTCCAGTCATGTGGGAGCTGCACATCCCTCATCTGTGGGCAGGGATGGTGGGGTTGCAGGACATCAAATGCAGCTGTGTGCCCTGACCTGGCTTTCCAAGGATGCCATGCCATAGAAAGGGCTGTTACTGAAATGTCAGCTAGTGGGAATTTCTGGAGAGAAACATCCTGATAATTTGGATTGTTGTCCTGCAGTGGTGTTTGAGGCCTGAGCCTGTGCTACAGCTGTCCTGTCCTGCAGGATCTCAGCCCCCCGGGGCAGAGTGCGTGTCCTGTCCTGCTGCAAGGCAAACAGGCAGCTTTCCTGGGAGCTCAGGGAGGCACAGCTCACACAACCTGCTCTCCTCCAAAGTGCGGGCTCCGTTCCAGCAGCGAGATGGGGAGCCGGTGAAACGTCAGAGTTTGTGTCCAAACCAAACACCGTGTTAAAAATAACCCCCAGGAGGCAGTGAAGGGGGAAACAAACTGCTGTTCTCCAGGCAGGTGTTGAACTGGGACCCTTTCCTCCAGAGAAACAGAGGAAACATAGAAGTTGACTCATCCTGTTCTCTCTCAGTGTGGTTTCTCCTGGAGTGTTAATAGAGGGGAGATGTTAGAGTGGAACATCTGGCCCTAGCAGCCAGCCTTCCTGTTTGCCCAGGCAGTAGCTCTGCTGCCTTGGCAGAGTGCTGTCTTGCAGCATCAAGGTTCAGTCCTTGCAGGCCAGAGTGACATTAAAGGTTGTGCTGTGACAGCAAATGTCTGTCTGTCTGTCTGAACAGAGGCCCCCTTTTTGTCCTGCGGGGCTCTCACAGAGCTGTGTCCCTCAGTGTGTTGCAGGTGCCATGTACATCACTGGCTTTGCAGAGTCCATTGCAGGTGTCCTGAGCCTCAGCAACATCTGGGCAGTGCGTGGCATCTCCCTGGCTGTCCTGCTCGGCCTGCTGGGAATCAATCTGGCTGGGGTGAAGTGGATCATCAGGCTCCAGCTCCTGCTGCTCTTCCTGCTGGCTGTCTCAACACTGGACTTTGTCATTGGCTCCTTCACACATCTTGATCCAGGTAAAAGTGGGGGTTTATTGCATTGGGGTCAGCAGGCATTGGTTCCCTGTGGTTTTATCCTTAGCTGTGTTTGTGAAGTGACACTCACTTGGACAGTGGTAGAGTTCAGAGCTTCCAGATGTGTGCCCTGTCCTTTGGTACTGATCTTTTAGAGATAACCCATAATTCTGCAAGAAGTGCTTCCAGAGCATGGCTGAAGATGCCTTATTTATTTAGGTGTTTAATCCCAGGGACTGAGCTCTCAATTTGTGCTCTTGTTATGTTTCATTTGGAGGTTTTCTAACAGAGAGCATCTGTGTTTGCAGTGTTCTTTGTAGCCTCTGCTGCCTAACTGGGCATTAAACACTGTGCCCATGAAAATGGAAAATTGTGAATTTGAGCTGTGCTGATCTTGTCTGGAGACCCCTGAGGTCACTTAGAGCCTGGCTGTGCTTGCTGTCCACTCTGCTGGGTCTGCTGCCCAGGGCTGTGCTGGGGATCCGAGGAGGGAGCTGCCTGAGGACAGGTGACCGCTGGGGTTTCAAGGACCCACGAGTGGGAGTTCTCCCGCTAACTCTTCCCAGACTGAGTTCAGCCTGCAGCGACAGCTCCAGCTCAGGCAAGGGGGAGGTTCAGGGCTCCCACCTGCAGCCCTGCTCACACCAAGTGCTGTTCCCTCTCTGTCTGTTTGCTGAGAAACACATCTCAGCAATAATGATGTGTAATTAGCAGAGCAAACAGAAGGTGTCACCTTTTTCTTGGCTTCCTCTGTGTCCAGCAGCACCTTGGGGGGTTGCAAGTGACCTACTAAAGTGAGTTTAAGGAAGGACCTTCAGTTTTCATTGGCAGCTGTGTTTCAGCTGGTGGCAGGAGGTGTCAGGGGGGTACTCGTAGCACCGATGGCACAGGTGCCATTCCTGCTGCTGTTTTATTCTGCTGCCGCTGTCGTGTGTGAGGATGCTGGGGTGGGGACAGAAGCAGCTGCTCCCCCATCAGACAGAGCCTTATGGAAAGGCATTTACACTTTATATTTAGCATGTAGGAAATGCCCCAAACGAGAGCCTGTGAAAGTTTCAGCAATACTTGTAAATGAGAATGAAGCAAGGACAGTTGTGGTGTGTTTTGCAGAGGAAGCAAGCGACCTGCTCCAAACAGCTGCGTTTCATAGGAAGTTGTTTTCTAGAGGAAACGGGGCTGGGGGGGAGTGTGTTGTATTTTCCTTGTGCTCGTGGTAGGCCTTTCTAATAGCAGAGAAAAATGAATACTCCAGGTGAGACTCGATTGTAGGAAAGTGAACATAGGACCAGGAGGCAAGAATTAAAGGAATATAAACGTCAGCAGGAAACGTGCCCAAGTGGAGGCCAACATTGCTGTCTTTGATTTCCTCCAATGCCAAACGCTGTCATTTTCTTCCGACAGAAAATAGGGAAAGGAAGAGAAACGAGGCAGCTGAGCATTGCAGTTTAGCCATGCCTGACTAAAGAGAGGAGGGCTTCCAGGGCAAGAGGGACATCGGGCTGATGGTGGCCGGATCCCTGCAGCCCAGAGCAGCGCTGCCCTAGGGTGGGACAGTGCCAGGGGAGAGCCGTGGGATGCTTTCAGTGCTTCCACAGACGCTTCCCTGTGCCAGTAATTTGGGATGGGAGGTTTCTTTCCAGCCTGGGCAGGGGGGTCCTCCCAAGTGCTGCATTTCCCCAGCAGACCTCTGAGTGGTGTGTGAGCACCGAGGCTGAGCTCTGCGCTCCCCGCAGCCTCCTCAGGCCGGGCTGCCCGCTTTCTGTGAGGCAGGGATGGATGATGGATGCATGGATGGATGGATGCATGGATGCATGGATGGATGCATGGATGCATGCCTGACTCTCGGGATTGCAGCCACCAGCAAAGCATCCATCCTGCAAGGAGCCTGCAGGCGGGACATGCGGGTGCAGCTGCAGCCTCCGGAGCCAGCTGATGGCAAGGGCAGGGTGCAGTGCATCAGAGCCCAGCACGGGGGGAAGCATTTGAGAGCCCTTTGGGGTGGGTGATCCACTGCTCTTCACAGCCCTCAGGAACGTGCAGTTCTCAGTTTGGTTCTGTGGCTGCAGCAGGACCTGAGATGCACAGGCAACGTGCAGGGAGAGGTGGTTTTTGGAGCTGTGAGCTGGATTGTAGCTGACAGCTTGTCTGGGTCGTGTCCTTGTTTTATGGCAGGTTTATGAGGTTTCAGTTCACAGCCCTGGGTCTCGGTCTCTGACCCTGAGAAATGGGGCTTGTGCAGTCATCCTGCCTTTTCTGCCATGGCAGCCTTTTCCCTCTCTTAACATTTCCAAGTGCTGCGCACATACCAAAGGACTGCACATCTGCCAAGCAGCAGTAACTTGAATTTAAATAATCTCCAGGAATGCCTGTCCATCTTGAAGGTCTTAACTGGCTGCCTTTGTGTGGTTGCGCTGGGTGGAGTCCCCTGCTCTTCTCCTCATTCCCGCAGCTCACACCCAGGCACACACCAAATCGGATATTGTCCAAGCACTCACTCCCTTCCTGTGGTTTGCCTTTATTTTTAGTCTGAGGACGGAGCATGTTTACACAAAAGGGGGCTTCTCAGCAGGGCTTCCTGCTGCTCTTTCTCCTTTTTTTTTTTTCCTCTCTCTTGCTGTGGCTCACTCATGCGCCAAGAGCCACCCCGACTCCTGCAGCCAGGAGCTGGGACTGGAGGAGCTGAGTGGCTCCAGGGAGCAGGGAGTGCTCTGGGTCACTTGTCCAGATGCTGGTGACCCCTCTGGGCCTCCCAGCCTGCTTGCTATCAGGCTACCCTGTCCCTCTGCCTGGCCCCCAGGGCTCTTGCTCCTTTCCACAGGCTGCCTGCAGGGTGGGGTGGGACTTGCTGATTTTTTGGAGTTAATCCTAAATCCTCCCTTGGCTTCAGCTGGCACTTCCCCTGGGGCTTGGTCAGAGTCCCAGGCTGGGATCTCTGCCAAGGGTGGGTAGGGAGGAGAGGGGCTCCCTGTTCTGTCTGAAAACCAACCTCCTCGAGCTGTATCTGGCTGCTTACCTTAAAATTCAGTCCCTCCTCCAAAAACAGAGACCCCTGTGCTCCTTCCTTCAGACAGCAGACATCCCTATTCTCTTTCTCCCTAGGCACAGGTTAGTGTTTTTAGCAAACCTAACACAGGTGAATTGAAATCAGTCAGCTTTGTCAACCATCACCAAGACCCGGCACTTGCTACGAAATTTCGTAGCAGCAGTGCAGAGTTCTTCTGGCTTGTGTATGTGTATTTTAATGATGGAGGTCCATACCCCAAAATCAGGCTGAGTTATTTTGGGAGGAGCAGTGAAAGTAGAGGAGAGGATGCTCCTCTCCCTGACCAGCTCCTCAGAACAGTATGTGAAACTTTTTGGCCTTTCCACGTCCTGAACATTAGAGTCACGGAAAAAAGAAGATAAGCCATCCGTTAATGCCCACTATTTTATTTTCCTAGCATATCTCTGCTAATTTTTGTGTAGGGTGACTCCCAAATACTCCCTTCCAATTAGGCGCCTGCTTTCCTGTTTTGGTGGTGACTCCCAGGTGCCCTGTGAAAGCTCTGGGAGCTCATGGGGCGGCCATCCCTGGGAGGAGGGCTGCTGTTAATTTGGTTCTGCTTTGATGGGGAGACGAAAGCAATCACAACGTGAGCAAAAGGGGCCCAACTACAGCCTCTTAAATGCCTGGTGGGGGAAAAAATAAATTATCTTGTTAGAAATTCAGTAATTGTTAGCAATTCAGTAATTCCCCTTGGGCTGGGGTTCCCCTGTCCTGCTGCAGATGGTACCACGTGGCTGGGGTGAGCGTGGAGCTTGGCTGTGTGGGGCTAAACCCCTCTCCTCAGGCTGGAAAATCTGTGTAGTTCATTTCTCAGGGATGCAGGGAGGTTTGAAAGGCATATTGCTGTCAGGATGCTTCTGCTTGGGATTCTTTTCCATGCAAACCACATCCTTCACGTCACCCACTTGGGTTTCAGCTTCCCAAAGCTGCTCACACAGAGTCCAGAAAACTCATTTATCATCTTCATTTATTCCTCTGAGGGCAAGTGCTTTGGAGGATTCATCCTCCTCCAATGTTCTATGACCAAGCTGGGGAGCTGATGCAGTCCTGTGGGTACCACTGGTGAGGATCTGTGGGAGATGAGTTTTGCCTGGAGCTGCTCTGGCAGACAGGGAACCTGCAATTGTTGAAGTGATTTATGTATATAGACACTGTGGTGTTGTAAAGATCCCTCAAATGCTGCCTCTGGGGCTTTGGGGGAATGAATTAATTAAAAATATTGCTACAGATTGAATAGGAGAGTGATCAAAGCATTCTAATCAGGGGCTTCTGCTTGGGTCTGGGTTGTTTTATTTTATTTTTGGGCATGAGGGGTGTGCTCCAATATCATAGGAGAGGGTGCAGGAAGGATGTGTGTGTCAGAAGATGATCTGCAGCAAATCCCAGAGGCTTTATCCAGGCTGATTGCTGACTTCCTGGCCTGAGACACATCTGGAAACTGGCATCAAATCCCAAGTAGAAATCACTGTGCAAACGGCAGCAGAAAAAAAATAAAATCCCACTTTGCCACTGAACAAGGTACACACCGTGGTGAGTAAAGGCAGGAGGCTGCTAATACACTCTTTATTTATTAAAAAACATGGGATTGCTTTCCCCAGGTTTTTCCAATTATAGTGCATTGAATGGCCCTGACATCACTCTTGAGTCGGGGCCAGCCTATTCAACAGTCTGGCGAAGACATTTATTAACTGGTTACCTGCCAATTGTCTGGGCTAGGAGCTGCGGGACAGATGTGTTTTGGAAAGTGATAACATTGTTAGAGGCCTTATTTAGATAGTGAGAGGAAAGCTACACCACTCTGCCCAGGTTCTCTGAAGCAGGTATTTAAAGCAGTTTATTTAGAACTAAGAACCAAACCAGTTGTGTTGAGCTGTAACTCTGCAGCCCTGTTTGTAGGTGGGTTTTCACGTTGTTTCCACGCTGGAGGACATCCAGCGGCAGGGCTGCGTTGAGGAGCAGCAGTCTCGATTGCCGGGGATGCTCAGGTGCCAGCGCAGCTGCTGCCGGGGCTGGGACCGGCATCCCGGTGTCCCTGCTCTGCCGAGGCCTGGCAGGACTCCTGAGCCCACCGCCCCGAGACATCTCCCAGGAGGTGGGTAAACAGGGGAGGAGGGCTCAGGGTCTGCGGTCCCGCCCTCCTGCACCGACTGGGCTGCGCTGGGGATGGGTGCCATGTGCATCCAGTCTGCTCCTAAACATTCCCAGTGATGGATCCTTTGCTGCATCCTTGGGGACCCTGCTCTAGTCACACCTATCCCAGGCTAACCCCCATTCCTGCAGCCCAAACCTGCTGTTTTGGGTCTCTTGAGGACTTGGCACAATCTGGTCTCTTTCCTTTTTGCATTAAACCACCTTGGCTGGAAGACCTCTGGTGCTCTTCTTCAGTCTTCTTTTCCCTGTGCTGCTCCATCTGGGTAGCCATGGCAGTGAGCAGCCCTCTGCCATGTGCTGCTGAGGATGAGGAGGGTCCTGGCCTCCCCTGAAACCCTAAGATGTGCCACTGAATGGACTGGCTGGCCCAGGCCCATTCCTGGAGCCAGGAGAGGGTTTGCTGAGGTTGTTACGGGTTTAAACTTGCTCAGTAGGTAATAGAGTTCCTGATGTACGCAGGAGCTTTTGTACACAAAGATTTAACCTTTAATTTCTTTGCTGCTTCCCTGAGAAGCAATGCTAATCTCATCTTCCTAGAACTTGTAAATAAATCTTGAAATACCTTGGCTGGCTTTTCAAGTTCCCTGCTAGACTTTGCCTTCATGTGGGCTTTCCCCATCCATTCCTCCCACAAAACCTTCTGTGCAGGCTCTCCTTCAGCAGCAACTTGTTTAATGCTAGAGAACTAATAAAACTGATTGGTTCAAAGAAGATATATACCATCTCACAATCTCTCCCTCTCTCCCCATTTCTGTGTTTAGATGGGACAGTTTTATTTAATTGCAGCGATTATTTTTTTTTCTCTTTCTTTGGTGCTGCCATATAATAGTTTTCAAATTATGGAGATATTTTACCTCCTCTCTTTTTAATTCCCTCAGTGTTTAATTCCAGTCACAGTTCAGCTGTGCCCTGAATCAGCTTTCCTTATTTAGGGATTTAATTTATTAAGATAATTCCTAGATACCAGACTCTTCCTCCAGACACTTCACTTCTAGTTTGCATTCCTCTCCTAGGCTAAAGAGACAATTTTGTGTAGGAAATAGGTCCTTATCTGCTGTTCATCCTCTCTCTTGGCTTGTGTTAACAATTTTTGGCCTTTTTTGTCTGTAAGGGGTTTTATCCTGGTTGTACGTTCACTAACCTGGATGGTGGCTCAGTGGTTCCTTCTGGTTTTCTTTTTCACTCAAAGAGGCAAATGCATCTATTGAAAAATTGATTATTGTAGGGAAAACGTATTCTATGACTTACACAGAATTCAATTAATAGTTTTAAACAAGCAAACAAAAAAATCCTTTTAGGTGACAACTTCTTGCTCAGCCTTTCCAAAATCAAACACTGTTTGGTTTGATTTGCGTTCTGAAGCCAGGCTGTAGCTGTGTGTGTTGTGTATAGAGGATAATGAAAACCTTCCAAAAATAAAAACAAACTATCATTTTAGACACAAAATCAAAACAAAAGGAATAGTTTTCTTTTGAAGTACCAGTGTCATATGGATAATATAGCCATAATTTATTATGGGAAGCTGGGAGTATGGGATGCTGTCATGAGGATGGCAGAAGACTCCTGGCAGGATCTGGAGGATTAAGTTGTATCATCTTTCCTTTGAAAGATGGGGATTTGATCAGCGTGGATTGGGCTTTGTCCCAAACAATACACAGAGAACTCTGAGATGGAGGGATGCTCACTCTGAGGAGTCCAAAGGATGTGTGTCATCAGCACTGAGCTGCCACTCATTTTCCTCCAATTGTTGTGCCTTGACTCAGCCTAAATTCTGATCTCTTGAGTCTAGGGCTTTTCACTGGAGAAGTTGTTCAGAGCCTCCCACAGCTGGGCACTCTGGGCATGACTTCCAAGAAATACCATTCTGTAACTGATGATACTCCATTGATGAAAACTGTTTTCCTAGAAGAAGGATGGAGCAAGGGACACTGTACTTCTTGTTCTCTTTGCAATGAATAAAATAATTTTTGCCAGCTGGTTTGAATATCACTGAACAAGCCAGGCTGAAATTACCATATCAAAAAAATCAAATAATAATGGAGGAATTTATATATTACAAGTCTAGTTCTTAGCTTAAATAATGCAAAACATAAGAAGAATTAAAAAAGTTGAAACACCTGTGTTAAAATCTCTTACTTTTTTTTCTCCTAGTCAAAATTTCAGAGTTTCTAACTGCAGAAAATGTTAATTTTTTTGGCTTTTTTTTTTTTTTTGGAAAAAAATAATAAACCCCATCAACCTTTAGAGACAAAGTGCTAAACAGCTCTGCTAGCTACTTCCATGGGCACATTCCAGAGTTTTCCTTTACTTAAGCAGTGCTTTTGTGGTGAGGAGCTGCCCATGCAGGCTCTGAGTGTGCTCTTGTGTATGTTAGTGCTTTTCCACTTTGCCGAGAAGCTGAGGCAGAGATAAAGCAGGCTCATGGGGAGTTGGGCAGAAATTAGCATTTCCTCCCACCCCGTCCAGTCCTGCAGGAGATGTGATGTGGCTGGGGGGAGCCTGGGGGGAGCGTAGGCTGCCTCCTGATCTGAGAGAGGTGACAGCATCCTGCAAATCATAATTGCTCCATTAGCTAGAGACAGAAATCAGAGACAGATTTCAGCAGCTCCCTTTGTTTATTCTGCCTTTGACACTATTTTTAGCCTCTGGCTAGCGCCCAGAAGTGCAGGTCCATGGGCTTTAGGGAGAGGAGGTGCTCGCCATCCGATTGCTCTCATGGCTGGGATGCTCCACCAGGAGACGGGGATGCGGTTACCAAAGAGGACAAATACGTAAAGGAATGATGACCTCGAGCAGGTTTGTTTTTGGGAGGGTTTCCTCCAACAGATCGACCCTGGAGCTTCTGCTTCCAGTGCAGAGATCCCACGTGCCCCGTGCCTCCTCTAACACAGCAGAGCATTGCTGATGTCAAACCTCTTTCCAAGCAGCATCCTGCAGCAGGCTGATCTGCGGGACTCGCTGCCGAAACCCCGAGCGGTTTTGGAAGAGGTTGCCCAGAGTGTTTTCCCTCGATAGCGCTGGCAGCCTCCCCACTTGCTCATCTGTCTGCTCAGCTAGTGGTGTTTGTGCCCTGGGGTGATCCTGGCCCTGCTGGTCCCTGTGCTGCTCCTGCTCCCAGTGACACCCAAACACCCCCGGCTTGTCTCTGCCGCTCTTGCTGGGGCACACAGGTGCTGTGGAGGGTGGTTTTTTGGGAGAGGGTTAATGGTGGGATCCCCGGGAGCCCACAGCAGCAGGAAGCTGTATTGTGTGTTGACTTTAAACAGGAGGTTTGGGAGATCAGCTCTGGAGCAGAAAACAGGGACTCGGAGGAACAAACACTCGCTGCTTCAGAAGGGCGGCGATTTCCTTTCGGGTAAACACGTCATTAATCTCAGGGAGCACATTCTTTTCCATCAAAAGATAAGGGATTCGAGTTGCCTTTCTCAGGGCTTGGCCTTTTTAGATTGTTTTAACTGTGGCTTTTGCTCCTTCAATTACAGACTGTACATACTCTCTTTTTAGGTTTGCTGGCTTTATTGTGGGTGAGAGAAAGTATTGGGCAAGGCAACTCCTTCCCTGCCTTCTTTACATTTGCTCTAATCCTTCCTCCCCACCACCCTCTTGCCAAACCTTTTCCCACTAAAACCTATCTATTTTTTGCTGCTTGCATCTCTGACGAATTTGAAACGTAAGTGTGGTGTTTGTCCTGATTCATGAAACAATCTCCCTAAGTGCTGATGATAAAATAGGAGCTTATTTGTTCACAAGTAGAAAAATAGCAATGAGCTTCTTTCCCCACCCTGGGCTGCCTCTTGCTGCTCAGCTTTGGTTTGGCCTTTTTGAGTGTGTCACTTGCTGTGAGGTGTGGGGTGATGCTGGCTGTGGTGATTTTCAGCTGGTCCTGACATTTGGGGTCACAGCAGTGACAGAGGTGCTGCTTTTGCTTCTGCTCCCTGTGGCTTGGGGTCTGTGGTCACTCTGAGCTCTTTTGATCTTTAATTTGTTTAACTGGCACTTAAGAATGAAATTACAGAGGGAATTGAGTCTCTTTGCATCCTTACCTCCTCTTCCCGGCCCTTTCTGCTGGGGCTGTCAACAGCAACATGGGTTGGGGTGAAGTAGAGCAGGAGCTGAGGAGTTCCCACATCCTGCATCTCTCAGTGCCCTGGCAGCTCAGGCAGCTGCTCTGCAGCCTTTGTGCACTGATCTCTCAGTGTGACCACAGGCTGATGTGTTAATTGTGTAATAACTTCGTTTTTGTCACTGCATAATTGTTGACCTGCATGTATTCAACACAAAAGTTCCTCTCTATTTTTCTCTCTTGCCTAGTTTAAGTTCTTAAAACAGAAATACTGAGGCTGTGGGAGCTGCCAGCAGGCAGGATGTGGCTCTGAGGACTGAGATGAAGCAAAGTCATGACATAATTTTTAACATATGGAGAGGGAATGATCCTGTGTTTGCTCTTCTCTGGGCTGGGCTGCACATGCCCCATCTCCAGCTATGGAGCTGTGCTGCTGCCCACAAATCCAACCTGGAGCTGATGTACTCCTGGCTTGTAGGAAATGTGCACTGCTCCATGCTGACTCACATGGCACAGGTGTTGCACTGGAGCTGCAGAAAAGGGCAACCTGGGTTTGGTGCACATGGTCCCCTGGGTAGGCAAGTCCAGTGGTAGCTGACAGAAGACAGGGGCATCAATCTCATCAGTTTGTCCCATCTCCTCAAGCTCTGCTCCCCTGCAGCTCTTCTCTTTTCCTTCTGCTTCTTCCCAGTCTTCCAGCCAAAACCTGTCTATCCAAAGGTGAAACAAGAGATGTCCTGGAAGATGTTAAAACATTTTTGTATTCCTTTATAAGTTCAGCAAAGGTCGTTTATTCTCTGTTCTTGTCAGCACAGCTCTGCTGCTTGACACCCTCTGCGTCCATGACTCATTTGTTCCCTCACCATTCTCTTGGAGAACTGTGACTTTCTGATGAAAATCTGTTCATGCACCCCTCAGGTCGAGTGTCAGCCCACAGCAAGCTGAGCAGTGGATTGGTAGCATGAGAAAATCACCACACTGTCCTCTCTCCACCCCCACCATTACTGCCCTCTGCCTGCTTTCTTTCCCAACCTTTCCACATTTTTCCCATACATTTCTGCCTGCACCTGACCTGTACCAGGCTGGCAGCAGTAATGCAATGCCTGGCAGTAGCAGTGGTAGTGTTGGACTTGGCTGGGAAAAAATGTTGTGAGGACCTCAGGAGCTGGAGCTGGGTAGTTGTGAAGGTGTGGCTACAGAAACAGCCTGGCCTTGGAAGAGCTTGGGAATGTGATTGTTCATGTTGGTGTTAAATGAGCCCAAACACAGGAAGCCAGGTGTGTGTATGGAGGGATGTGGAGGCTTTGTGACTGCACTGCTTTGATTGATTTAGTTTTTATTCTGTTGGGAAAAGAGATTCAAGTGTTCATGACCGTGGTGCCCTCCTCATGCCTCTTTGATTATGCCAATCCACTGGGGAGGTGCACCATTTTCATCTTTTATTACTGGGTGTGCTGTATGGCACTGCAGGGCTGTGGTCAGCTGGACCCATGTCATTTTCTGGCACATCCAGCACTTCACTGAAGAAATCCAGTCACCCAGAATGTGGCTGTATTGGTGCACAGCATCACTCAGAGCTGTTGCATCAAATGATCTTGTCCTGTTTGTTGCCTGAAGTTAAATTTTGGTGTTTGTATAGAGTGGGGGGAGAAATACAAAGATAAAGTCCTTGGGATTCTGGTAACATTCATGGCTTTTACCCATCTCTGCACATGCACAGCTCCTATGTGGATGGTTAATCCTGTGTATCTGCAATTGCACACTGAGATGCTGAAAAACCTATCACTGGTGATGCTTTGGCATCAGAATTTTACTTCATTTAAGCCAGGCATGCCTAACTTTCCTTTGACAAGTGAAGATGCTGCTCTCACGTGATAAGCTGATGGTAGCATATGTCTTTGGGGGAGTTTGGTCATCACCAGACTATGGGTGAGCTTATTCTGCAGGCAGGAGAAGAATTTGTATTTCAAGGTCTTTTGTGGGGCGAATTTCATTCCTTCCCTGCTGTAGAGCACTCCAACCTATTTAGGAATTAATTTGGTTTAGGACACCCAGCAGTCATCTGATAGACCTCAACTTCTGAGAGTTACCAGCCTGACAGGGCTTGACTTGCCTGTGGGGGAGTCAACAGCTCAGAAATTCTGGGCTTATACCTTGCCCTTGGCTAAGAGTTTGGAGGAGGAAAATGTAAGCCTGTGGTTGGTGAGGAGTGAAACTTTATCTTTCTGCAGAGGTGTGTGTTCAGATGAGGATGGCAGCTGTGGGACCAGGCTGTGAGGACCATTCCTGTTTTCTCCACTGTGCTGTGCCCAGATATCTCCAGCACCCACACCAGGACCTCGTTCTGGGTGTGTGTTTGGACTGGCATTCAAGGAGAACAACTGGATTTCAGAACTTATGCCAGAAGGGCTTAGTGGTGGAAGAAGAAATGGGAAAAAGATAGAGAGCAGAGATAATTATGGCAAGGATATATAATTATTCTTTGGCACTCCATGTCTTACACATCACACAGGATCCTGAAAATGCTGAGGTCAGACCTGGGAAATGTGCTGCAAGACAAACACTTCCAGCTGTTCCTCTGAAAGCAGATCTCAGCAAGTACCTTCCAGGAGGGAATGTGTGGGCTCACTTATTTTGGAAAAGAAAAAAAATCTCACCATTTTAAGCCTTCAGCATTCACCTTTGTAATTAAAATCTCTAATCACAAGCAGAGTGCAATATGGGACTGTCTTCAGGGAGCTGTTTCTTAAGGTGGTTTTCCATTTTTGCACTACTTAGCCCCTGCCTCGGTGCCAGGCTTTACTTAACCTTAAGTTTGTGAACAGGCTTATTGAATTTGGCCAAGACTTAACTAATCTGTAATGAGCTCCAGGTTGCCTGGAACTTGGCAGCGTTGCTGTGCTCTGTGCTGTTGCATAATGGCCTGACCCTGTGTAACCACAGCTTCTCCTTGAGCCCCTTCTCCAACCTCCTTGAGTTCCCATTCTGGAACCTCCTGGGCTTCATGGAGGGGATGCCCTCATAAGGGGAGTCCTGAGTGCCAGAAACCTTGTGCTTTCATGCTCTTCCACAGGGTGAGAGGTGGGAGAAGTACAAGAAAAGCCCAAACCCACTGGGGAAGAGAGTGGATGCAGCACTGGCAACCAGATGAGAGCTGGTGCCTCCTCCCAGGCATCTGTGATGGCTGGAAAGACATCAGAGTTGTGACCATCTTCCTCCATCTCCTCTGGCTACATCAGGCTGGTGTGCAGCCTCCTGTGGTCCCCCTGCACATGTGAACAGAGAATGATCATCCTGAAAGCTCTTCTATTTCAAATTTTCTAGGTGTTTTTTACTGTTTATTACATCATTTTAGTAAGAGCAACTGGAAGGACTTGATTTGTGAAGAATCATGGGAATAATTCAGATGTTGCTCTAAGTAATTTTTCCCCCATTGTTTATTTAGATCAGATCAACCACTTGAGAAATGCATTATTTGCTTTCTACTTATTGAGTACCTAATGATGAAAATAAATTGTTATTGCTCTTTATTGTGCATTTCCCATAAGGCTGACACGGCACAGAGAAGGAACCGGATTCTTTTCTTCTAGCATGACACAGGGAAGATTGTTTATAGCACCTCAGCTCCAGCCCTCTGCAAGCCAGCTGAGAGCAGGTTCATTAAAGGCAGGATTTAGAGGCTGTGGGGTTGCATAAATTGATTGAGAGCAAAATTTTTCAGACAAATATTTTGTAATGAGCAAAGAGGGAGGAATCTGGTTTGGATCTTGTACCCAGCAGTAAGCTGGAGAAAAAGGTCTCCTTACAGAAAAAATGTATAAAATGATCTTGCCTCGTTTGAAGATCAGAGTGCCAAATATAGACCCTATCGCATTTCCTTCCCTCCTCCTTCCGAAGCCCGTCCTTTTGAAGTGCACTTTCAATGGGATGTGGATAATTGACTCTGTGAACAACTGACTGAGGGCTCTGTTGGTTTAACCCATCGGTCTCAGCTGCTGATTCCTGTTTTGTTTTGGATGATTTTCAGCCCAATTGCCCCTTCAAGTACAATTAGTTGCATTAATATGACAGCTGAAAGGTCACAGATGACTTGCACTGGTCGCAGGCATGAGGGCAGGCAGGAGAGGCTCCCAGCATGTTGTCCTCAGCCCCTAACTTGGTGGTGACTGCAGATCCCAGTCTGATCAAAAGAGATGTGAGGTTTGCTTCATAGGAGGGTGATTGAGTGAGAAATGAGGGTGCAATGACAGCTAACATTTGGATGAACTTCTCTTTAATTAGTCAAGAAGGTTCCTGGTACTGTATAGAGGGGAAATGTGGAGTGGCCTCTCACCTGCCAGAGCTGTGAGGGGAGGAAGCAGAAGTGGGATAGAGTTGTAGGCACATCCTGTGGCTCTTTCAACAAATCCATGGCTGTTGTTTTCTGTGGTTCCAGTGACATCTGCCATGACTTCGGGCTTTTGTCTCTTCCACTGAGGAAGGATTTCCACTTAGAGGAATAAAGGGAGCAACATACAAATGAATGGAACACTAGGGGATAATTTAATTTCTTAAGAGTGATAGGGGTCAGATGCACACAGGTGCAGGTCAGACATTGGACTCATGGTCAGTGTGTGGCCATAATATGGCCAAAAGGGTACCACAGAAAATGAGTCTTGTTGTTCACTGGTCTGTACACTTGGCCTTTTGTATGAGGACAGGAACAGAAGGCACCCAAAGTGCTTCATTTAAGTTATATAGCCCCAAAACACCATTGGAAGACCCCAGTTGGAGAGGGTTTACTTACAAAGCAGTGTGCTGTGCCTGGTGGGGTTCTGCAACAGTCTGGTTTGGTTTGGTGTTATTTGGCATTTTTCTTAACTTCCTGGATGATGGAAAAGGGAATGTGCAGATTCAGACTGAAGATGACCCCCAGATGGGAAGAGCTTGTAGCAGCGTGGCAGAGAGGGACAGGATTTCAGATGACCTCCACAAACTGGGCAAGTGGTGACAAAAGGACAATTTGTGATTAGGGAAAACTTGAATGACAGGGATATGTGAGAGTTAACCATCAAGAGAGGCTGGAGTTTGCTTCACAGGAGATTTTTATGAATCAATGGGGCAAACTTGTCAAGTGACATGGATGTCTTTGATGCTGCTGCTTCAAAGATATGGTTGAGAAGGTCTGTAGACCTTTGTGGGGTGCGATGAGTATTTTTTTACTTCTTAAATGAAAAATTAAAATTTCTATGAGGAGCACGTACTTGGTGAAAAATCCTTTGGCCAAGGATCAACTTTTTCCTCGAGCAGTTTGGTGGGAGCTCTGCAGACAGGCCATGTGCTGTGCTGTCACGAGCATCAATTCTGGTAGAAGCCACATGGGTCTGGACTTACAGGAACACACAACCTACACAAATTCCCCCTCTATTTCCCCAGAAACTGCACTTTCTGCACACATCTGTGAGGTTCAGAGGTCAGTGTGTTGTGCTGAGCTTGTTCCCTGTAAATCTCATCTGGGACTTGTTCCTAGTGAAGAGAGCTAGTGCTTTTACAAAGCCTAGCAGCAGGAGACCTCTTCTATCAGTGTGTTTCCATCCACGTTTGGGCAACACAATGAATGCAGATGTAGTAGGAAACTTGATTATCTATAGAGTTTTTCTGTGAAAACTTCAAAGTTCTGTGGTTAGTTATATTCTGAGACTTGAAATGGATATGTCTTGTGCTCAGAGCTCTGATTTAATGTTCTGGTTTAATCTACTGTCCAAACATCATTAATGTTGTCTTTGAGGCATGGGACAGCTTTGATGGAGGCTTTTATTAATTTCTGGCCATAACCCTGTGCAGCCATAAACAACATCCTGCCTGCTAATGAGAAAATTCAAGTTATTGGAGTCACATGTCTTGTGGAAATAGATTGTAGTGGCAGAAGAAAAAAAGGAACCAACTTTGCTCACCTTCCACCCCCAGCTGGCATAAGCATTTGGATTACTGCCAGGGAGGAGAAATTTCCACAGATGAAGATACTGCAGTAAAAAGCAGTGTTAAACAAATGAAATCATTATTAAACTGTTAAAAATGAAATCATTATTTAATAGCCACACCCATTAATTCCTTAACCTGCTTTCATGAGTTATCTTTTCTGTCTATAAGCATCTAAAATATTTCCTAATTAATGCCTTGCCTGCCAGCTGTCAGGCTTAACCCTTCCTAACAAATTGAGGTTTGTGGAAGAATTTGAACTGTCCTTCAAGTGTGCAGTGAGGGAGTAGGATCCTCCATTACATACCCAGTAAACCAGGTGCATGACATTGGTATCCCACCCATTGCTTTCCCCTCTCCCCCATCTTATGTAAGAGTTGTTTAGAAAATAAAACTTGTGTGTGACCTTAGACAGATGGGGCAGGAGTGGCAGCCCTGCTTTCTGCCTTCTCCCCCACCATATAAGTTGCAGTTCATCCCTTCAGATGGTGCTTGGAAGCAGCCCCTGCAGGTGCATGTGTTCAGAGGGGGGAGGTCTCTGAGAGCTCCTGCAGCCCCCACGGTTCCTGAGGTTCTCCTCTCCTCCGGGTCTCCACAGAGCACGGCTTCGTCGGCTACTCCGAAGAGCTGATGTCCAACAACACACTGCCAGACTACAGCCAGGGGGAGTCCTTCTTCACTGTTTTTGGAGTGTTTTTCCCAGCTGCCACAGGTACAGTTAAGTTTCATCCTCACCCTTTTTTCCTCCACAGGAAGATCTCGGAGATGAGCAGAAGCAAGGGGAGCTCCTCTGGGCTGCAAGGCGAAGGGAGCAAGACTGCACTTGGTCATAGCAGACCCAAGTGGTCAGTTCAAATGTTCAGGCTTCCCTCCAGCATCTCAAATTTTTTGCACTCCTGTCTCATTCACTTGAATGTGCTCTTCTGTGGTTAGAAACTGTGGGTGAACTCTTTGGGTTGATGAGATCCTGTAAATCCTTCCCTGCCAAGGAAAAAGCTCAGGCACTGATCTTGGCCAATGCTGTCAGGCAGAAGTTATCAAGCCTGTTTAAAAGAACTGATCATGATTTATAGTATCAGATGAGCCTTATGACTTTATTGCACTGGGAGAGTAGGAAGAGCACAGGAGGACTTTATTTCCATCCTTACCTTAGCAGGTGTCTGAGCTGGGCTGATGCCATTGCCCATGATGGACCCACCACTCGCTGTGTGGCATCACAGGTTCATCCTTGTATGTCAGCAGAGCTTACATTTATCAGCTTAGTTAGATACCTTCTATTATTCATTCCCTTAAGTTACCAGGAAGATGCATGTCCCCTTTCCAGAGCTAGCAGTCTCCAGTGGGAATGCAGTAACTATCTGAAGTTACAATACCTTTTGTTGATGCTGGGTGTTTTAAGCTATAAAAAGTACTGATTATAAGCAGTTTCCATAGTGATGAATCCTTGGATTACAGAATGAATTTTCAGAGGATTAGCGATTTTCAGAGTCTAAGTGACTCACTGGAAGTTGCAGAATTGCTGTGGTACAAGGAGACAAGTGAAAGGGTTTTGTGAAACAGATGGAACTGGAGGAATAGTCTGGTAGCAAAAGTCACTTTGGTGCACATAGTGCAGGGCTTCAGATTTTTCTTTGACATCCTCTCTCCCACCTTATCAGGCTGGCTATTTCCTCTGTAGACCTCCTCCTGGAAAATTCACCTTCCTGACTCTTGGCACCATGGAGAAGATTTCTTCTGCCCTCTTTTTTGTAGTAATTTCTGATTGGCCCAAGTGAGTCCCCAAGAGAAAAAGACCTTCCTCATGAGCTCTGCCACTGGTGTAGGAAAGCAGGATTTTTCTAGTTCCTTGGTTACAGAAGAAGAAACACTTATGACAAAACCGTGAAGAAAATTATCGTGATTAACAATATTAAATGATTTTTTGTCACTGCTAATGCTTGGCTGCTAGGAATAATGCCAAAGCTAATAAATACAATTTGTTTAAAGCTCTGGCAGCCTGTTGCTCTGTTAAGTTAGGAGTAGTAATACCAGTAGTAATGTCAAACATTCTTTGAAAATACAGTTTGGGATGATGTATAATTACTTCAGTTGTTAACACAGCTTTTTCATGTGCTCCTTTTAATTGCTTGGTTATTTACAGGATTTAAATTATTCCTTCAGAGCAGCAGTTCCAGTGGGACCATATAACATCACTATCACTCCTGTCATTGCTGCTCAGAGCACTGTGGAGTTCAGGAGCCTCATAAAATGCAGGGCTGTGTTTGGTGCTCTGTGTGGAAGAGCTTGTGGTCTGATTAAGAAATTTCTAGGATGGGAGTCAAGACTTCTCTGCTGCCAGTGCTGCTGCTGCTTCAGGGCAGGCAGTGTGATGCAGAGGGTGAGCAAGTGGCACTGGGGAGTGACAGGGACAGCTTAGCACTGCTCCAGCCTGTGATCCTCCCCACCACCATCCCTCAGTGGCACCCACCTCTGCTAAAACTCCCACAGTGACTTACCTGAAGCACTGCAAGTAAAATCCTTTGCCTTAAGGTACAACAGAAATTTGGGGAGAGTTTCAGCAAAACAATATGCTTTTTAGTTTTGAGGGGTTACATTGAGCCAGTTTGAAACAGTTCTTTGATCCACAGCAATGCTCTGTTTATCTTTAATTATTAGAGGTTGTGTTTACTATTTTTAATTTTTAGCATATGCTAGCCTACAATTTAAGATGCTATTTTGATAACAAAGTTTATAAAAAGAATCTTTCGGAAATTGTGAAACAAATTGTTTGGGCCTTTTGAGATGAAATGTTCCTCTTTGAAGTGAAACTATTTTGATCTCTTCAGGATAGGCTTCTTCCTCTCTCTTTCTGAGACGGCTATCTGAATTCAACCAGCTTAAGTCTGGTCTCTGGGATATACTGAAAAGTGGTTGTAAGTTGCCCATTTCCAGCAGACACAGCAGTGAAACAGAAATGTCTGAAATGCAGGATGGTAGCTGTAACAGCAAAGAGGGGCAGCCACTTCAGCAAGGAGGAGCAGGACCTGTGGGGAGACCCCTGCCAGGACCAAACAGGCAGGAGGAGCAGCTGGGATGTGCTTCACTGACAGGCATAGGGTGGTCATCCCAGCCTTTTACAGACCAGTAGCATCATGCTGCCTCCCACGAGCATTCTCCTTGGATTGTTTTGCTCCAGGTCAGGTTGTTTTCTCTGTTCCTCTGTGTTTTATTGGTACAACTCCAGCAATGCGAGTGAAGTTACTCCAGTTTTATGGTTGAGTAAGCGGAGTCTCATCTGTTTGCTACCTGTGAAAAATCCATTTCAGCTGGGTGTCCAGTGAAGCTGGCTTTATTCCCCCAAGTTTGTCATTTAGCCATAGGGAAGTAGCCAAGAGATCCAAAACATACACCTAGAGCTGGCCTAAATGGGAGAGCACGGGCATGGGAGACTCGGATTTGCCGGCTTCAAAATGAAATACACACTGTGGAAGATGTGAACGTGCCCCAATAGAGATGCTGTGCATTAACCAGCTGTTCTTCTGCAGGTTTGTAAATACCTCCTCAGGGCACACATTTTGCTGCTGTGCTGTGATAGGTGAACACTTGGATACCCACCCAGCCAGGACTTTTCTTCAGGGAGGGAGTCTGGGGAGCCGCCTGCCCACAGCCTGCTCCCAGCAGCAGCCACACAGCCGTCAGTGCATTTTTAAAATTAAGATAAATGCTGCTTTTCTTGTGCAAAAAACTTTTTTCTACTAAATCCCCCAGGTTTTCTGCCTAATGAAAGAAGTGTGTTGTCTTGTGATACAAGAAAGTAAGATGTCGTTTGAAGTGGCGTTAGTGGAAAATATCACTGCACAGAAACCAGTTCTGAAATAAACCATATCTGGCACTTGCAAAATGACAGCAAATAGATTTAGAAGTTTTGGGCTAAGTTATCAGATGATGTAAACTGGCACAACTCCATTGAAGTCTATGGCGAGGTGCCAGCTTACATCAGTGGAGAGGTTGGCCCTTTAAAAAAATTAGCTACAAGCCTTATCTAAGATTTTCCATTCTTCACCTCCTGGGTGAAAGACAAAAATCCACCTTTTATATTTCATAGTATGTTCACTGAAAAATGCACCGGGCGTTTGCAGGAGGGATTGTATCCGCAGCTACAGACCATGGCTGGTGGGGCTGATGGCTGTGTCTGACACACAGCGTAGGTGGTCCCCTCATGCACACATCCACTGCCTGGATGATGCCCAGGACCAGATTACACTGGGAATAGCAGCAATGTACAGACTGTCTCAGCCATAATTTCCTGGCTGGGTTGACTGTGTTTTCATGCTTCTTTGTCCAGAAGCTTTGTCACTATCTGCTGCTCTCTAAGATAATAGCCAGTGTGGAAAATCCAGCCTGCTATCTCATTGAAACAGAGAGGTGGATAATTTTCTCCATGGACAATCTGCAGATATGACTGCTTGACTTAGAAGGGATTGGCCATTTCCCTAGGGATAGGCCTGTGTCTGAAGGAAGGAACATCCCCATCTCTCTGTGTTGCTGAGTTTTAGATGCAAGTGTGGGGTTTTTCCTCTGTTGAGCAGCCAGAATCTCTGACAAGGCTTTTTGTGGCTTCTTGCAAGTCAGATCACTTCTCTGGCAGAGGATAACTGAGGCTACTATGAATGGTGGAGATAGTTTAGGCTGTTATTTTTTTTTAATTAGTCAGGTTGTCCTTTCATTGAAAAGTGTGTTGCTCAGCCAGCTGCTTGCAAAAAACCCTCTCAGAGCTGCTCTTTGGCAGCTGTCATCCTGTCTGGAAAAATCACATTTGGGTGGTGGTGGAGAGCTGTCTCTGGCATTGCCCATACATCTGTACTACCAGATTGTCCATACCTTTGCACTGGTCATGTCAGTCATCATTGCAGCACAGAGGAGATGGCTTTTGCTGGAGTGGCTGAAAATATCCGAGTTGGTTCCCTCTGTGGTGGCCTTGACCTTTGGTTCTGGAACCCATGAAACTCTGGTGACCTCCTGGGAGCCCTGACAGAAGCTAGTGGTGTGCAGTGGCCTGGGTGTGACCCCTGGTTACTGCTGGGCAGGAGGTCAATCATCAGTCTCAAGATCCTCTTTATCTGGGCTCTGGGAAGTCATCTCTGGCTGCTCCTGAGCGTGTGTGGGTCCGTGGGAGGGAGGCAATGAGGCAGCCTGGGCTGTGCAGTCATCGCTGTGTCAATGACTCACGTCTTCAACTTTTTTATGTTTGGTCCAGAAAATGCCATTTTGGTGTTTCCCCAGTGCTTTGCTGAGGCAGGACTTTGGATGAGGGAGAGGTGACTCAAGCTGGAAGATTTAAAGGTGGTGCCAGATGTTTGAGTAACCTGGCCAAGAAGCACATGAGATTAACAGCTGTCCTCCTGACAATAATTTGTTCCCTTTAGAAGAAAAATTCAGAGAATTCTGAGTTTTCTGCTTTGTCTCTGAATTGCAAAGTAGCATGTCATCAAAGAGTGCTTCATAGAGACTTTATTTAGCATATTTGTGACCATTTCCATGGACTTCTGCCTTCCTAACTTTTCTCACCTCTAGCTAAGCCTGTTGTGTAGCTGTTTGAAAGGAGCAGGGCTTGAACACTGCATGGAAGTGTTATCTAGAGAAAACCAGAGCAGCTGACAGACTTTTAGCTGTGCTGTTTAGAAGTATATCCACAAAATAGTCTTCCAGGAGAAAATTAAGAACTCGATTTGTAATGCTTTCAGTATGGTGTCAAGGATTCAAATCTGGTCTGAATTTGGAGGAAAAGCTCTTCCAGGAGCTGAGGAAAGCCAGGGTTCTGTGGGGACCAGGGAACAGCTGTCAGGGCTCTGGCTCCATGGTGGAGATGACAGGAAAAGATGGCTGGTGAGTGGACTTGATCAAGGGGGGAGAAAAGGTGATGATCAGGGAAAAAGCATTAATAATAAATAAATAAAGCCCTGAATGTGTTTGGCAGCATGAGAGTGCCTTGTTCTCATTTATGTGCTGTCCTCATGGCAGGGCAGCAAGGAGAGGATGTGTTACAATTCCCTTTGAGCAGATGTGGAGATGGTGCCATGAAGATGCACAGCAAAGCCTGGGACAGAGCAGAGCAGAGTCTGTGTTCCATGATTAGCAACACAGCCATTGCTGACAGCTCATCAAAGACCAAGGTCTGTAGGGAATAGGGAATAGGGAATCCATCTGGCTGATTTGGGTTTGTCCCCTTTACCCTGAGATTGGTCCCACGGCTCTTGTCTATCCTTCATCTTGGGAAAAAACCCTTCCAAGCAGCAATCAGTATTTGAGCTTTAGAATGCAATGGGCTGTTGCTGATTTAGAGCGGTAGTCACTCAGATTTGCAGCTGCAGAGACTGACTTTGTCATTCTTATGCCCTCTGAACACGAGGAATGGCTGCTGGGCTTGGCAGCCGTGGTGGACTGGCGTGTGGTCGGTCCCCTGCTGCCAGGGCTGCCAGATGCTGTGAGTGCCATGGTGCTGGCATCCTCCTTCCCATTGTTCTGAGGTGATCTCACCCTGGCCCCAGGGACAGTGCCATCAGCACTGCTGGCTGGCTCCTGGCCACGTGTCCTTATGAAGACATTAGTTTGACATCTAGGGGGGAGACAGTGATGGGCAGAAGTTAGCTTCCTGAAGTCTTTGGTTCTGCCTTCAAGTTGTCCAAATTCTCATCAGGATTCTAAACCACAGATTTTTATTTTTTTTAATTTTTATTTATAGCACACACCCAAAGTCTTCTAAGAAAACTTATGTGACTTATGTGGCATAATGTGACAAGGGAATCTCTGTTTTCTTGACAAGTGTGGTATGACCCCTCCTTCAACTATAGACAAAGCCCCTTAACCAATCTGTACCTTGGCTTTCTAGTCTTAATGTAGAGACTCTAATCCTCTGCTTCATCCTGTTTCCCTCTCTTGCGTCTTTAGATGGTCATTTTTTAGGCTAAGGACTGTTCCTGATTGTATAATACCCTGTACTCTGGCCTAAAATAACAGTTCAGTATTTTATTCTTAGTCCTGCCATGTGTTTTCTACGTGACACTGGGACAATCACTTGCCCTCTCAGCATTTCTGTTTTCCTATCTGTGAGGCAGAGATAATGCCTACTTCCAAAGCAGATCCCTTGGCTGGAAGGTGCCACCTACGTGCCGAGAGCACTGTTATTCCCTCTGCTAATGTGATCATCATTTAATGTGGACAGGACAGTCTGTTTCATAGCAGAGGCTGTCCCCTGTGAATGCCTGCAATGGATCTGGTCTGAGGGCTGTACCAGCTGCTGCATGGGCTGCCCTGATGAACAGTGGCATTTCTCTTTTCAACAACTGGGCGGCATTGTCTCCTGTTAGGTTTGTATAAAGATAAGATGGGTTTTGTTCACATACTGAGGGTTTCCCTTCAGCACTGTTCAAACCAGACAGAGGCTTCTTTGACATGTTAGTGGTGCCTTGCTTCTGTTAAAAACATGAACAGTTTTTTACCAAATAATTGATGTGAGCCAGTATTTGTCTGTGCGTTTTGCATTGTGGCAGTGCAGTGAGCTGATATAGTTACTGTTATAGTTACTGTTCTGAAACAATCAATGAACAATCAAATTATATTACATATTGCAACGTGTATTATATATCCTGTAACTTAGATTGACTGTGAATTGCATGTGTGTCTGCAAAATACAGGTGTGATGGCTGGGTTCAACATGAGTGGAGATCTTCAGAAGCCTTCTTCCAACATCCCTCTGGGGTCTCTGGCTGCTATTGGCACCTCGTAAGTCATTGATTAGGGAAAATTTGCTCTGGAGACTGCCCTGAGTGTGACCAATCTATTTCATATTCCCATCAGCCTTTTATTACTCAGCCATCTGGAAAATGAAAGTGTGGCTCTCATTCAAATTGTCATCCATTACCACCACGTACTCTGGGTGGGCTGGAGATGTTTGCCAGTGCTCAGTCTTTCCACTGCTGGGTGGGATCTGTGCTGGGGTGCTTGTGCTGCTGCAGCCTGGCTGTCCCAGGGTGGGATGCAGAGTTCTCCAAGGCTTGGGAGTGGGATGTTTTTGGCATTCACTGCTCTTAATGTCATAGGCAGGGGGAGGTTATTGCTTTTTTCCCCCTTTTTTCTATATAAATAGAAAAGAAGTATCAAAATTTTGTATTTTTTTGTTACTGGGAAAATGAGGCCATGAGAGGTGAGATGACCTACCCACCTGCAAGGCAGGGAAAACAGAGGCCCTGCATCACCAAGTCATGCTCTTCCTAAGGAAATGCTGCTTTCCAGGAGAACTTTCCACTGCTGCATATTAAAAAAAAAAAAAAAAAAGCCCTTGTAGGTTTTCTTGCCTACTTTTATTGCCATCTAAATTTCCTTTGAAATTATTTATTTCAATTGTGTACCAATATTCAGTCAGGAAGGAAAATTCTTCAAAATTTGGAGGGATTCCTGCTGAAATTGGTGCTTGTTTTAAGAGGGGGGATTCCACAGGACATAGAAGTATCCCATGAATCCATCTATCCAAGGCTGTGGTCATTCCCTTCTCTGCTGTCTGGGCTTTACAGACAAAATTATCCCCCAGTCTGAGTGTGGAGAGGCCAGAACACCAGAAGAGGCTCCTGGCTGAGGTTGCAGAGCAGGCTGGCTGTGCTGTTATGGGGGAACCTGTGTACCTGCAGAGCCTCAGAATCACAGAATGGTTTGGGCTGGAAGGGACCTTTAAAGGCCATCCAGTGCAATCCCCTGCAAAGTTCTTCAACTTTTGGGATTTTTAGAGAGATGGGACCCCTGGGAGATGTCTTATATCATGATTTCTTCTACAGTTTCATGAAGTAGTGAGAATGTCTTCACTATGTTTGCTAGATATTTGTGGTCACAAGACCACAGGTTACAAGGTCTTTTAAAGGTTAATTAGCTAATTAACTACTGCTACAAAAGAATGTTTTTACTTTCACACCAATTGTTAATTATTTTGTCTTATGTGTCTTTGCCACAATGAGGACTATCTCAACCTATCATATAATGGTACACAAAACTACTTGCTACACTTTAAAACTTCTTATTACCTTTATATCTATTTCTATATCTTAAGTTTAAAACCTTAAAACTTTCTACTACCTAGATTAATGTCTCTCTGTCTAAACTATGAACTCACATTCTTGCCCATTGTCTCTAAATCTGGTCTCTAAGGTCTCAGGTTGAACCTTGTATTCATTTCTGTGTCTGGGATTGCATGCACAAGATTTTGAGTATTTTCTGTGCTTGGAATTCCCACATTCAACCTGATCAGGTTGCTCAAAGGCCCATCCATCCTGACCTTGAATGTTTCTGGAGATGGGGCATCCACCAACTCTTTGGGCAGCGTATTCCCATCTTTTACCTCCCTTATTGCAGAAAATGTGTTCCTTGCATCTAGTCTGAATTGACCCTCCTTTAGCTGATACCATTACCCCCTGCACACCTGAGGAGTGCAGGGAGCTTCCCTCAGGGGTACCTGCAGTCATGCTGCAGCTGTCCCTGGCACATCACAGTGGGTAAGTAAAAAGGATTGGTGTCAAATTTATCCCTGAAGCTAAATCATTTAGGAACCATGCAGAGTGACTGCAGACCCCCACTTGTGGGCATTTGACTGTCTCCTGGCTCTCCTAGAGACCATTCACAATGGTCTTGTCTTGCTGTGAAGAAATTGGTTTATTTTTGCTGTTTGCAGGTGGTTTCTGTACATGGTCTTCGTTTTTTTGCTGGGAGCCATTTGTACCCGTCAGTCGCTCCGCTATGACTTCATGATAGCAGAGAAGGTAACTTGTGGTTTTGTATAATGGTGCTTTCAGGTTGCCATCTGCCTTACTGAGTGCTTGAGTTTTCCAAAAGCCTAAGGAATTTGGGAACACATCCCTCATTAAAATTCAGGGGGATTTCCCCATTGCAAATCCCAGTGAACAATTGATTTGAATAGCCTTGCATTCACCAGCATATCCCATAATACCAAATCTTGGCATAATCACCCAGCAATAGTTTTAAGAGCTAAAGTATGGTAATGTGGTCTGATGATAAATGCTGTATTTTATTCAATGTCTCCTTTCTCATTGGTGAAAGCTTAGACCAAATTGAAATCTCTAAAGAACCCCCCTGCTTATCTTGACTAAGTCAAGCGAAGCTCACATTTCCATATCCAGCAGGCTGTAATTGCAGGGCGAGCAATAGGATTATTAAACTCCAGACATTCCACACAGAATATTTACAGGAGGCAGGGGTTGTAGTGTAACACACAATGGACCTTACCACTGCAGGCCTCTGAAAGGAGAGCAAGAGATTTTGGTGTGTGCCATTGTCTTTCTTTGGATGGGATATAAAAGATGGGATATAATTTTCTGTTATTCAGTATTATCCAAAATCATGGGTTTGCTGTATTTGACACAGTTTTTTTGTGATTCGTTTGAAGCTGAGAAGTTTACATAGTTTGATCTGTAACATGGTTTTAGTCTAAACTATCAATTAGAAACTCTGGCTTTCTGTCTTAAGTAATTGCAGCTATAAACTTCTTCCACCCCACCCCCCAAAAATCTCAAATTATTGATGGGGCTCTGCCACTTCCTGCTGAAGTAAAAAAAAACAAAAATACCTCTGTTTTGGGAAAAAAAGTAATTAACCTGCCTTCTCTAAGGCAACCTCTTTGTATGTCAGTGACTTAATGGGCAAAAAGTGCAGTAACCAAAAGAATCAGCTTTAAATGAATCTGCTGAAGAGAGAGATTGTTAAAGCTGTGCTTTAACTTCAGAACCCTCGGGGGAAAATGAAAAATCTCCTACTAATGAATGAGAAGATATTTAATAATGTCAAATACAAAAAAAAAAAAAAACAAACAAGCAAGCAAACACCCCCCTCCAAAAAAGAAAATTCAATTTTCTTTCCCCTAATATGGAACAAACAAATGGTGCAATATTCATGTTTCTTCTCTGAATTATTAGAAGATGCTTTAGATTTTAATGACTTTAGAGAGAGGAAGTGGGGAGAGACCATTACTCCTCCAAACTCTCCCTTTCTATCACAGGTGAGTGCTTGGCTGCTTTTCTCTGTTACAATATTTGTTTGGTTTTTTAAACATAAAAATGAGATTCAGTAATTTCACTTCTAATGAGCTCCAACTGCCAATTCCTTGCAATGTATTCACACCCTCTATGTTCAAAACGCACAGCAAAACCTTTCATCAGCCTTGGTGAAAGGGACTCTTCCCCTCTAACCCTGATTTGAATGTCAAGTAGCACATTTAAATGCAAGCATTTTTGGCTGCTAAAATAATATATGATGTCTGGCACAACAGTTTGTTTCTTCTGAGTGTTTCTCAGAGCAGGGTAGGATTAGAGGAGAGGGAAGTGAGGATTCCCCACTGAGTGTCTGTCTCTTGGTCTAATGAGAGCTGGTATCTGCTCATCTTTGCCTCAGGTTCCTTCTGTCCCACAAGATACAATTCGCAAGGCCAAGTGGATTTTCATGGGGAAATGTTGTGGTAGGAAGCTTGAACAGTTCTGGATCATGACATTAATTTCACATGCCTTCCCCAACAGCAAGCTTTTTATGGCTTTTTACCCAATCTCTTTTTGCTGCCTGCAGATTTTGTAGACAATTAAAAAAAAAAAAAAAAAGAAGCCAGATGTAGCTTGAATCATCTTTATCATCTTAGCCATGTAAATTTTTGTCATTCCTCTTAATAAAGCATGTGCCACCTGACTTCAGGGGGGGCAGAAGCTGGGAAGACCTGTGTTCATTTAGACCCTCTTTTCCAAGGAAAGAGGGGAGGGAGCAAAGGACATGTGGGATGCAGGGGACCTGCATTTGGTGACATCCTCTGCCGCAGATATTTGTCTGCACCTCCAGCACTCTCTTCAAAGGAGTATGGAGATGTTGGATTTGGACCAAAATGTGGGGTTTTTCTCTCTGTCTGGGCTTTGTGCTGGAGTTATCCCCATGCCTTGCCATCCTCTGTGGCTGGCTGCTGGCTGTCAGATCTCTGTGGTCTTGCAGGACTTGGGGTTGTCTCAGGTGACCCTGGACCTTGTTTTCCTTATTTTTTCTGTCCATGCCCTTACACTGCAGTGCCAGGAGCACTCCCATTTCAAAGCTTTCTTGCACAATGTTTATATTGTGGGGTTTTGTGTATTTGGGTGGGGTTTTGTAGATACGCTGTCTGTGCTTGCAGCTCTCAGCAGTGGGGACCTGCTTAGGGGGACCCCAGTCCTCACTTCTGTGTGCCAGACCAGCAGCTGTCCTTCTTTTTCCTCCACATCTGCAGGAGATGCTCCCAGCTTGAAAGGGTGCTTCAGAAACCAGTTCTAAAACCAGCCTTGTTAGCACTATGGCTTTAAAATTTTTTTATTAATGTTTCATGTTGGCCAAAGGAAATTCTTTTCTCATTGAAGACAGGAAAATAAGGTCATTGTATTATATCCTTTGGAGCGTGTTTTTTGAGATGCCATTTACTTAAGTGGCAGTTTTGATTTGGTTTTACTGTGGGTTTTCTTTCAGGATTGGTTTTCCCCTCTCAGACACAGGGGTTTTGCTTCCTGTTTTGGATGGTGGGAAGCTTGGGCAGCTTTTCCTGTATATGATGTGTTCTGTATATAAGTGATCTCGCCTGAAATAAACTCACTTCCATTTACTTAAGGGGAATCTAATAGCTGCTGCTTTGCTGCAATTGCTCCAAGTAACAAAGAATTTCTTGGATATGAGCTTGTAAAATGGTTCTGTCGGTACAGGATGTTCAGTATTAAATTACTTTTATGGGATAATTTTCCTGTATTAATTGCTTGTACTTTATACCACAGACCAATTAAATTGCTGCTTTCCCAAGGCTTGCTCTGTTCATTTAACAACATTAGAAAATATCTGCAATCTTTTAAAACACATGTATTTAAGACTGCTTGGGTGTCTTTAAGGCATAACATAATGACCTTTGCATTCTCTCTGCTTCCTCCAGGTATCCTTGGTGGGTTTTTTGTTTTTGCTAGGGCTGTACATCTCATCCCTGGCCTCCTGCATGGGAGGACTGTATGGAGCACCCAGGATCCTGCAGTGCATCGCCCAGGAGAATGTGATCCCCACACTCGCCTTCCTTGGACATGGGGTTAGTCATCCTTTCTCCAGGATTGCTGTCCAGCCTTCACCTGAACTTAAGAAGCCAAGATTTCTGTGTGTCTGTAGAGTGAGATGGGGATGCATGAAATGTGAGGAGAGGATCTGGTATCCCATGCACAGACAGAAAAGACAGGAAATGGGTGGTTTTATTTAAAGAACCAAGCATCCAGCTGCCTGTGGTCCTTTCCCTGCCTGTCCCCTGTGTGCACTGCCTCTGTTCCAAGCCCTCCCACGGGGTTTGGCAGTGTGCAGGAGCAGCTCTGCTTCACCATCCCAACATCTGGCTCAGCCAGCTCTGCGCCCTGCCTGGGGGTCTCTATCCTGCCCCCAAGCACACACAGCCCCTCCTGGGCTGCCATCAGTCCCCTCCCTCCCCCTGACCCACTTTTTCAAGGTGTCCCCAGCAGGACAGGCACTTAGGATGGAACTTTGCCTGTGGGGATTTTTGCAAACACCTTATCTGTGCTGGTGCTGATCTCGGCCAGGAGCAGAGGAAGTACCTCCCTCTCCTCTGCCCTCCTGTCCAGGGCAGAAGCCTGAAACTTTTGTCCCAGCACTTGGTGAAATATATGGTAACTGTCTCTTTACCTTTTATCTGTTTTCTTTCTTCTTTCCTGTACATTTTCTTTGATCTGTTCCTGTCCTCTGTGGTAACTCAGAGCTGAGTACGTGGCCAGCTGTGATGCTGTGGATTCAGCCTGTGTGCAGTGGAGAAGGGGACACTTCTTTGTAAGATAAGGTGCCTTCAGGGCACTATTAAATAAAAACAAAGAATAGATTTGAAAGGTTAAGTTAGGGGTGTTCTCAGCTTTAGATATGCATTGAAACAAAGTCTTGACTGGAATATCACAAGAAGCTTTTTCCTTGCTTCGTGAATAGTCTTTATGCACTACTGATACCAGTCACCAAGGACTCTGTAGTCTTGAGCTATATATCCATACATGATTTTCCCTTTTCTGACTAGAGAGAAAATAATTCCATCACTCTCAATAATCTGCAGTACCTAACTGTTTGTACAGAGTGTCTGGAAAAATCTTATGATGTTTTGCTCCTTCAGAGTGGCTTAAAAATACAGAAAAATATTTTTCAGTGTTGATATTTATGAATGTTTAAAAATATTTAAATATTTTGCAAGCATAATAATTTTATCTCTGGGGTTTTTTTATGTTTCTCAAAGCAGTTTTCTTAAATAAAAGTTATAATAATAGCAAAAATAATACTAATAATCATAGGGAAATCAGGAACAATAATGACTGCAAAAACTTTCAGCTCCTGAAGGCAGTTTTCAGGTGATTCCAGAACAAGCTGTTCTTTACTTGGCAACCCTCATTAAATTCTCAGTGGTTTAGCAAAATTGATTCCCTCTCTTCTCTGATAGTTTTCTGTCTTTCTGTCAAATTTTCTGCTCTGAACTCCAGGCAGAGTGCCATGATGGGAAGGGCTCAAAAAGAGGTGAGAAATCAAAGGCAGATCACTTTTCCCCCTTCCTTCTCTCTGTCACCTTGAGAATTGTTTAGATTTGGTTTATGGAGAGTAAATACATTTAATTTGTCCTTACCAGTCTACTCCACATCAGTTCTTCTTTTTCCTAGTTGAAGAAGGTGGTGTGGTCACCATAACTCCAGCTGATGGGAAAGACACAAATGTTTTCTGTGGAGCTAAATCCAAGCCAGATGCATCCTGAGATCTTCCCATCTGTTCCCCATCTCAGTACATCTTTCTGATACTGAAGATGCTTTCTGAGATCTGTTCCTTTGTCCCTGAGATGTATTTTTGTTCATTCTGAAAAGATGCAATGGTCCAGGATTTATCCCCTTTTCTATTAATAAATAAGAGTGGAGGGAACAGAAATCATTTCCATTTGAGCTGTATGTTTATTAAAGAAGTAAATGCAGTTAAGTAGAGGCTTGAGATATTTTGTAAGATATCTTGAAAGATATTTTTAAGCAAGTCTTTACACAGCTTGCACAGGCTTGTCAGGTGGCAAAATAGCAAGATGGTGCCTGGTCCAAAGAAGGGTATGTTAGACCTGGGATTAAAGTTCACGAGCCCAAGGCTCAGGTATTTCCACTCCCAGTGCCCTTTGTTTTGTGCCTCTTTTCCTTCTTTCCCTGTCTTCACCCAGTCCCAAAGGACAGGAGCAGGTAATGTTTCTCCTGGCTGCCTGCCCTCGGGACACGTGCCTGGCAGTGCTGGGGCTGCCTGCCACCCCCATGCTCCTCACCTGCCCACCTGGCTGCTGCCTCCCACCTGCTGCTGGGCTGGGTTGAGGGAGGGGATCCCCACGGGCAGGGGCTCGGCAGAACATGGGCTCAGCTCGGCTGCCTGCCAGGGCAGGGCCAGAAGCTGCTGATGTGCAGCTGGCACTGCTTCATGCTCAGCTTTTCCAAGGGCAGCATGAGGGAGCCTTTTGGGTAGGCATTGATGCAGAGTCCTGTAGAATAATTAGAGATGAAGGGTTAACTCTAATTAACGTGTTTTATTGCCAGACTTCCCATAAGCCCCACAAATCTCTCTGAAGGTTTATTGCTGCTTTAATGACGTTGTTTTGCCATGGAGATATGAGTGAGAGTGGATGAATTTACCAAAGACAAAGCTTGAATAAGGCTTAGGGATGAACTGGGAGCTCAATAGCTTTTGGCTTTCAGTCTGTTCTTTAATTTATAAAGGCCTGTGAGCCTCTGTTTGCACATGCATGCATATATTTCATTACTGGGGGGTACTGCAGACAACTCAGGTAACCACATATGGCAGCTGAGCAAGTGGGGAATCCTCACAGCAAGGTTCATGATTATTATTTTAAATGTAATTTTGTTTTATTTATGAACTAGAAAGGCCCCAGCAAGACTCCAGTGGCTGCGATTTGCTTAACAAGTCTCATCACCATGGCTTTTGTCTTCATTGGGCAAGTGAATGTTCTTGCTCCCATAGTCACCATCAACTTCATGCTGACGTATATTGCTGTGGACTATTCCTATTTCTCACTGTCCTTGAGCCACGACATTCAGCAGAAACCTGAAGAGATCCAGATGGGAAATTCTAGACCTGCTCATTCTTCCCAGCCTTTAATTTTCAACAAGCCCCCCAGCCGTGCAGCAGATGGGGTAATTCAAGGCAGATCAAATGGCACCTTGCTGGAATTCAAAAAAGACATGGACCAGCTTTTTAAACCATTTCTTAGTGAGCCAAGTACTTGCAAAAGAGAAGAAGCTGAGAATTCAACCCGAAAGGTCAAACAAAAGAAGGTGAAGAAGCCAGCCAAGCAGACATTACAAGACAGCTTTCTCCTGGATCTCCATGGGGATGCTCCCCTGGCTCAGAACAGCTGGGATGAGACCACGGAGCCTCATGAGAGGCAGCAGGAGGTGGATGAGCAGGGCGGTCAGTGGGATGCAGGTCTGTGCTCCCCACCTGCTGTGGGTGCCCAGCACATACCCAGGACGCTGGAGCAGGGAGAACAGCTCTCTGGTGAAGTGATGATGTTCCCTGGCCCGAGGGGAGAAGGTAAGGGCTGCAGGAGATGGGCATCTCCATGTTCAGAGGAAATTGGTTATAACCTTGGTCCTCCCAGTGCTTTCCTGAAGGCAGGCATGAAACGAGCTTTATATGGGGCTGTCATTCATTGATTCATGGCAGTAATATCATTTATTCCAGGTGAGGGTAGAGTTCATTGCAATGCATCACAGGAGAAGTTCCAATGCAATTTCCTACAGAAGATTAATCACAGGAAAGCAGGCAGGACTAAATTTAGTGTTGGGCTGTTTACGATATACTCATAATTCTTCACAGGCATGCTGAATGCTGTACTTTAAAAAGGGTTTAGGTGTATCTTGGGATTTACTTCATCCTGGTGTGAGGTAGGATGGTTGGAGCTGTGTGTCTCTAAAGCTCAGGCTATCAGAAAGAAGTGGTCCCCACAACACAGGTGGAGTCTGTAGCTCAGCATCCATAGGTGAAGATGGGAATTTGTTCTGTGGGTGATGTGAGCATTTGATACAGCACGTGTGTGTGGAGTCTGTCCTTCCCAGTGCTGTAGTGTTTCATCAGCATTAGTCAGTTAAGCTTACTAAACCCCCCTGAGGGAGGAAAGTATTATTTTTCTTATTTCACAAATGGTGAAGCTGAGGCAGAGATAGACAGATGTGGCCTTCTAGTGGACCTGGTAGCAGAGCTGGTAACTTTTTGGTTTTTTACTTGTACTTCTTTTCAGTTTTCATTTTAGAGGTTTTGGTTTAACTCTGTCATACCCAGCCATCAGTTAGACTTTTTGCTTTGGTTCCTGGAATCTGGTAATGTAAAGTAGAGGGAAGAACCCCACATTACAGCTCCTTTCTTATTTTTTTTTTTTTTTCCCCTCTAGAATCATCTATAAAGCAACAAAATCCTGAACTGGGAATTCAGCAAATACCAGAATCCTTTTACTCCAGATTTTTCAGTCACTGGATTTCCTTTGCTGGTGTAAGTAATTTTCTTTTATTTTGAGCAGTGGTTTGGGATTGTAGAAAACAATAGGAAATTCCCCCACGTACTGCAGTGTAAATACTCCAGTACCCTAAATAATGGCTTTTGATTCTTGTATTCCAGGTCACCTGAACAAAATACTCAAGGTCCCATGCATCCAGCAGTTCAAATTCAGGGAAAGCCCAATGGCATGTTAAATTAAATAACAACAGGAAAATCCCCAAACAAACAAGCTCCATCCCAACTCAAAAGTACAAATTCAAAGTCTGGAGTCTTAGGACTTTAAAGATGCATGGCTGCATGGGGAAAAAAATCACTGTCCCTCTTTTCACTGTGTGCCAATCTGCTTTTTCTTGCTGTATAATGGAGTGAGACATCATCTTCAGAGCTGTGTTGCTTTTATTAATGGGCCAGATTCTGCAAGCTTGGGGTGGGGTTTCATTAGTTCTGACTTCCTGATACCAGCTGCCTGGCTATGAAAGTCCATCTTTTGAGGGAGGAAAGGAGAGCATTCCTACACCATGTTACTTTAAATAACTTTTGAATAGCTTCTGCCTCAAGCTGCTGAGAAGTTTAAGACACTTAAATTCATCTTGGGAAGATGGATTATTGGGCAGATGACAGAGAAAGGGTCAGATATACATAATGAATGAGCCATATGGCTTTGCTGCATGGATGAGGATTTCATAGCTGTGCTTAAAATGTAACAAACCCACTCAAATAACCTACTAAAGCTCGTTAGTTTAATACTCAGATGGAGTTTTGACACCTACTTTTCAAATTCATTGTTGCTGCTGTCAACAGCCAGCTCCTGGTGAGGGGTCCCACTGGGCTGCAGCACCAGGGGTGGGCTGGGAGTGGTGGCCCCTCTTTAGGATGACATCTTTAGGGGGTTGTTTAGGGGTGCAGATGCCATCTCTGGGGTCATATCTAACGTGGCTCCCAAGTGCATGTCCTGGCAGAGCCATCAGCTCTCTGCCTTTGCAGGGGAATTTCCTTGTGGAGATGATGGGTGTGCTCATTAAAGCAAACTTGGTTTCCTGTCATTAATCAGACTTGGGAGGAGGTTGCAACAAAGCTGGGATGGGATTGGCAGTGCAAAATAAAACCCCGAGCTAAAATCAGACGTGTTTATTCATCCTGACTACTCTCCCCTCTCTCCTCTCTTGGAGCTTCACTGGTTGTGTCAGCTGGGACCATTGTAGCTCTGTCTTTGTGTGCTGCCCCTTGCTGTTCCAAACATCCCCCATGGAGATGCTACCTCTGCCCCAGTTTGTATGCAGCTTGAGCCAAATCTCCTCCTGAGCTGCTGAGCCTCTGGATACTTCTCTTGGAGAAGCCCAGGCCTGTCTCTGGGACTCAGGGAAGCTCACTGGAGCTACTCCATGCTGCTGAAGGTGACACTGTAAACCTGTGCTGTCCCTCCCTTTAAGAGTGAGACCAAACAAGGCTCCCTGTAACGTGGAAACCTGGGCTTTGACTCTCAACATGGTCTTACCTCCCAGACTCTGGGGTAACCCCAAACCATGTCTTTCCAACAGGCAATTGTGTCCCTCATCATAATGTTTGTCATTCAGTGGATCTACACCCTTGTCAGCCTGGGAGCAGCAGTTATTCTGTATTTCTACATTGGCCAAGTGAGCCCAGGACTCCCTCTTGGTGAGTTTTTTTTTTTCCTGTATTATTAAACCTGCTTAAAAATTCATTAAGCTTTAATTTAACTTAATTAGGAATTGAGACTCTTGTGTTTAATATGCAGGTGACACAGTGAACGATGACAATTTGTTTCATTGCTAGTTTAAATACATTTTCTCTCTGAGCCTTTAATTTTCTGTTGGATTCCAACTGTAACTAGCATTGGTTTGATAGTTTGAACATGGTGCTTATTGCTTTATTATATTGTGCTTTAAATGGCAAAACCAGGTACTAAGATTTGATAGGGATGGCAGTTTGTAAATGTATCCCAGCAATGAGAAAAATCTGCCGTAAGTAAGTTTTATTAAACCTAATCAATCTAAACCCACCTGAGAGAAGTTTAAGGAAAATGAGAATTATGATGAGTGTCTCATCAAATCTCAGCATTCATAACTGTGGAACAAGAGAGCCTTTTGATTCCAGAGCTAAACACGTTGAATATGTTGGGAACATAATCTGGGAAAATACTTTTAGGCAGAGGGCATTAGAAAGATCTGTGCACATGATCGGCTTAAACAAGTTCAAAATTAAACAGTGAAGCACATTCAGAGGCAGCTCATGAGAGCCCACAGCTCCTTGGCAAGGCCACTGCAGGGGTTTGCAGTGCTCTGTGTCTCTGAAGGGACGTGATGTGGGCATCCTCAGCTGCTCATGAGTGTATCCATCCATCCATCCATCCATCCATCCATCCATCCATCCATCCATCCATCCATCCATCCATCAATCTGCAGGTGTGTGAGGTGCATAGCTGAGTGCATGCCTGGATGTGCAGTTTTTTGTCCAGGATGAGAAAAATCAAGAGCCTGAGTTCATTTACAATATATTTGCAGAAATAGCTACCTGGGTTTATTTAGGTGTAAGATTATTAGACAGTAGGTAAGTACGTGCTAGATTTCAGAAATGCCAATGATGAGAAACCAAAAATGAATCACCACCTTTCAAACATTGCTCAGTTGTTCTTTTTCTACTCCTGAGCGACTTCCTTTCTATGTATCTGTTGGGGATAGTTGAAAAGAGCTGAGAATGTGGATAGTAGTTGTTAATTTGTATGTTTTGAAATATTTATAAATTTTAACAAAGTTGTTTATGGCCCCTATATATTAAACAAAACATAAAAAATGTTTTCAGGTGTTGGAGTCTTTTTTGCCTTTGTGTACTCACTGTATTATATCTCTGTAATCTGCTTTTGAAATATTTACCGAAAATGACTTTGATAAGAATTTCTCTGTCAGTGTGCAGAGGGTTTTGGAAGCTGATCTGAGAAACAGCAGCATGATTAGACATTGTTTTCTTGGTTTCTTTTGCACATGCATTCTCATGCATACAGTAAAACAATGCATGCCATTGAAAATGTTAGAAGTGAATGCTCAAAATTCAGCCTGATTTTTAGTTTTCTGTGAGGGAATGTCATTTTGCAGTCACAAGGTGACTTTGTTCTTCAAAGGACCAGATAGCCCTTCTGTCTAGAAAGGTTGGGAGACACTGGCCTGAGAGATGCTCTGGATTAGGGGCCAGACCTTGGGAGGAGAAATGTCCCGTTGTTGACATGTGCCTTCTCTCTCTTCTTCTCCAGCAGCCCAAGCTAAATCCAGCAGGTGCTGACAGGGCTTGGTTCTCCCTGTCCCTCACCATAAACTTCTGCTGCTGCTTTTGCTTCCAGCTCTGGCACTTCCTTGCCCCTGCAAGGACCCAGTGCAGGAAACTAACTCTCCTGAGAAATCAGAAAAGAAACCAGTGCTGGTGTAATAAGCTAAGCCAGCTCTCCATGGGGTCAGACAAGAGGGAATGAAAGGTGAGACCACAGCCACCCTGGCTGAGGTTGGCTGAATGGCTCCTCCTGTCTCCCCATCCCTGTGGTGGGAGTGGTTTTTTTTGCAGTCCAGGGAGTGAAAGGTACTGTTGTGGGTGTCTGTGCTTTGCTCATGCTTTAATGGGGTTTAACAAGCTGTTTGTTCTCCATGGGAAATTTGGGTTCATATCTGGACAGTAGTTTAAAAGCCACAGCATGTAGAAAGACTGCAGGAATGTTCTCACTATCACAAAATCTTTGGGTACTGCAGGCTAATAACAAGCGTGCTGGTTTGAGATTTTATGCAAAAATTCAGTGGTGTAATGCTATTATGAGAGAATTAGCAGCATACTGACTTCTTGTGCCTTTTCTCCATAGGAGCAGCAGCAAATTTCAGTTTCTTTGGCTGGATTAAGTCGGTTTTGATCACTTCATGCAGGTTGGTACCAGTCACTTGGCAATGACCAGCACACTGCTCGTTGCTCCCGTGACCCACTAATGAGCATAGAGAAGGCTGGAAGAATTGACTTGCTTATTACCTTAAGCAGTCTTTCTGCCCCTTCTTGCATACTCAGGGTTATTCTTGCTGAATGGTAAAAAGAGCTGTTTGCTCTCATTAACCTGGCATATGGCTGGCTGTGGATGTGGGGAAGCAGGAGTCTCCTCTGCTTTGTGTGTAGGAATGTCAGCTGATAACCATATCTTGGTGCCTGCAGCTTTATCTTAAAGGTCTGTGCTCAAAATTTATGGCTCAGGTTGAACAGGGAAATCTGAAAATGAGAAATTGGAGACTCCTTCTCTTCCACCCATCATTCACCGAAAGCAAATTCTTCTGGTAGTGCTGGAACAGGCACACATGGCAGCTGTGTTCAGGTTTCACAGAGGAAATCTGGGGCAGGGAAGCTGTAATAACTTCAGGGCAAATATGATAAACAAGGTCTTTGGTAAAGGAACCATTCAGTATTGAGTTTGCATAGGACTGCAGTAGCATTGTCTGGGGTTTTGATTCCCAAAAGACCTTGAGGGATTTTTCTGGTTGGTTATTAACTAATTTTGTTGAACTTATTTGATGCTATTAATTATTAATTCCATCATGTTGGGTTTCCCATAGCAGTTTATGAGCACCCCTGCCTCTGAGCAGTGGGCTCTAAGTTTCTGAGGCTGTAGGGTTTGTTTTTTGTTGGGGTGGGTGAATGCCATAGCAAGGACTGTGCAACATGAGCTGCCATGCATTATATGTGCCAATTTGCTGTCTCCTTCAAAATAAATGAAAGTCCAGGAAATTAAGCACATTGGTCTGTCTTGCCAGTCCTGTCTCTGTCCACAGTTCCTATAACATGGCCACATGCTTTTGGTAGCAGAGGTGGTTGGGGAGAGAAGCCAGGGGTGAGGGATCTCTCTGAAGTCCCCATTATAGGTCTTAGCCATAACTGCATTTAATTTATACCATTTAACAAAAGATTCTTGTGGGATGATGATGCCTTTGCATCTTCTCAACAGGTAAAGGGTTGAACCTTGAGGAGAGGGGGGGAATCAGTCCAGGTTCTGTCACTGGTGTTTAGTGATGGTCCTCCAAGTACAGCAAACTTGAGAGTTCACTGCTCTGAGAGACCCCACTCAGAGGGAGGTGCTGGTCTCAGCCCACTGTGGGCCAGGAAAGCTCAAAGGGTCTCACTGTGGCCTGCTGCTTACAGTGTAGCAAGAGAGTTGTCTTTGGTCATAGTCATTTTCCATCTTGGCCACACTTTTTGTCAGTAACTTTCTTTGAATGTTCTATGACAAAATTGTTGTTCCACTTGGGCTGTTACTCATGCAAGAAAAATAAGTTTCCAAGGATATTAATTGAAAACCAGGAGCTGTTAGCATTAGTTCCCTGGAGCAGACAGTGTTTCTGATAAGCTCAAGAGGAGTTGAGCCTAGGTGCTGTTTCTCAAGGGCCTAACAAGCATTTCTCAGATCATAGTGCAGCCCAAGGGGCAGGGGGAGTGGGTAGCACCACCATGTATGTTTTCTGCTTACCTCATTCAGAGCATGGGATTGTTCCCTGTCCCCTTGCACAAAATCTGGTGACATGAGCCCAAGCCAAGGGTGAGGAGTTGAGACTGGGAACAGGGTTCTTTGGTCAGTGCAATCACTAAGCAAAGACCCTGCCAGGGAAGGCTGAGGGGAGATCTGGTGAATGCCCAAGGTAGAAACTTACCCTGATTTTTTCCCCTCAAAGAGTGCAATCTGTGGTTCAGCCAGTCAGCTTGGCCATCTTATCCTAGTGCCAGGGCTCCTGCTCTTACTGCCACAAACACCTTGGGCTCTGCTTGGTAGCTGGGTGGGTAATCTTGAAGGCCATCTATGTTGTGCTGCAAGAAATTGCATTGAAGTAATTTAGAGTTTTTTTCTAAGACCTGTTTTCCTGAAATCCAGTCAAGATATTTTAATGAATTGGAAAAAAGAATAAATCCCATTAGACTGCAAGGGAGTTGGAGGCAGCCCAGGGTTCTTGACACCTCTAAGGCTCTTAGATGCTTGATGAGGTCTTAGTGCTATATTTGTCTTACAGTTTTGATTTAAAAATGCCAACAAAGTTTTCTTAAAATCAGCTTCTGGGATGAAGAGATTGTAGGAAAATCTCCTGTTTTATTTAAAAGTTGCAAAAATGATTGTATTTTTTTTATTGCTTAGAAAACCATAAATGGGATATTTTTCATTAGAAATGGTTTTTCTATTCCTTCTTCTCTTGCTCAGCGTGGAAGGTGTTGACATAGCCAATATCCAAAGAGGAAACCCATTTGTTATGAAAACATATATTTGCAGTGCTTATTTGGGGAAAGGGAGTACGTTTTTTGTGTGCCTTCTAAGATAAATGCTTTCAGGTCAGCTCTGTGCCTCCAAAGGGCAGCGAGAAGGATTGAGCCTCCTCTGGAATCACCCTGCCTTGTCTGCACAGCCAAGAGCACGGCTGGTAATGGGTAACAAACAAGGGGTGATGCAGGCACCTCTGCTTCTCTGTTTGCAGGAGAAGGCCAGCTCCCAAGGAGCAGATCGTGGTGACACCGTCCTTTGCCACAGTCGGCATGGAGACCAGGCAGCTCACCGAGGAGAACGCCGACTTCGCCTCACGGGACCGCTACCACCAGTCCTCCCTCGTCAGCAGAGAGGAATTTGGGAGCCAGTTCCAGTGAAGGACACACACACACACACAAAATCAATCCATTACTTCAAAAAGCATTTAGAAGTGCTAATGGCTGCCATGGGTGCCTTTTGAAATACTTGAATATACGCACAAAGGATGTGAATAGCTATTTATGTATTTGAGGCTTGTTTGTTTATGCCAACTACAACATTGATGGGCTTCAAACCTTACCCAAACTGAGAGGAAAAAATGGAAATGAAAGGGCCAGTCCAGGGAAGTGATGAGTTACTGAAGACAGTATAATCTTTTTAAAGAATTCAATTATAAGCCCTATTGAGGTCTAAAAACTGCTGCTGCTCTAAAAGCTCGAAACACCCCATTTCAGATGTCCTCTGGGTGACTGGGGACACTCTGCCTGGGAGCAGTGACGCTGACAGCAGGAGCTGGTGCCCCAATCCCAGCTGTGCCACGGATGGATGCGACCTTCCAGGTCAATTCACTTCTCCTCCAGGCATGAATTTCCCTGCTTCTAATACAGTAATTTTCTACCTCAGCATTTCAATTGCCAAGGTCTTAGAAAGTATTTTAAGACATTAGACAATAGGGCAGAATCAGTGGCAAGTATGAGAAGATTATGAAGTATATTCGCAACTGAAATCGCACATTTAAATGCAGTAATGCGGGATAATGACCTCTTCTGTAAAACTGTGAAATTATGTCTTAGAAGCTGTTCATAGTTATATCCCACATCCTTTCTGATGTGAGAACTGAGACCTGACAAAGTAGCTGGGCACACTTAGAGCATTTCCTGGCTGAAGGAACAGATGGTTCAGAATTGCTTTAGCAAAATAAGTTTAGCCCCAGCACCACACATCCGTTCTGATATTATGAGGAGGGGGAAATCACTACCTTTCACTTTGTTTAATCTCTGATAATTTCAGCCTTTAGATTATTTATTTCTCCTTCTGTGCAATAAAAGCCTGAGACACCAGGAACTCCTTTCCATCCTTTCTGTGTGCATGCTCAATGCCTCTGAGCACCATTCCACTTGCCAGTTCTAAGTGCCCTGGTGTTACTGGGTGGGGTGGGTCCCATCCCATGGTCTGGCCAGCTGCAGTTTGGCTCTTTCAGTTTTCCCACAGAGGAAGGCACAGGAGGCTTTCTGCTGACCTGAAGAAAAGAGCCACCTTGGCGCACTGCAGAAAGAGTATTCATTTTTCAAGGTTGCAGGTCTTTGACTAAGTGCTTTTAACCTTAATTATCTCAATAGAGGCAAGAGGGAAGTTGTGTTTGTGTGACCAGCTCAAAGCCACCTCAAATCAGTCATTCAGTGTTGGACACACCTTTCCAGGATTCCTTCCTTCCTGGCTCTTGCTGCTGGTTTCCAAAGAATCTGAATCTGCTGTGTGGATTTTGGGTCCCTGTTGAAGCTTCCCCAGGTTCCCTGGGGCCAGTGGCTCCTGAGAGCCCTCCCTGTGCTTGTAGCATCCTTAACCATGGCAAATACCCCTGTTGTGCAAACTTCAAACATTCCTTGGTGCTGCCCCATTGCTGGCAAGCTGCTTGGTGCTGTGTTACAGTTTCATACCCAACCATCATGCCATTACTGTAAAATCTTGTATTTCACAAAGTTGGGTCACATGCATGGTCCCTTTCCTCCTGAGTCAAGGATTGCTCAGCCCTGCATTTCTCTGTAGCTTGAAAAGAAAACTGCTGAGCATGGCATGAAGAGGCTAATAGGCAGAAATTCCTAGGCAGCTCCTTTGTTGGCTACTAAACAATTTACTTTCCATCTTAAAATAAGACATGAATTAGGAGATCGAGAGAGGGAGGGTGGGGAAGGTCCTTGGCTGTGTATCTCACTTGCTGAGGAGTTGCACTGGTTGAAGCCAGATGCTTTGGTGGAGAGTGATTGCCTCTTCAACACCGTGGCCCCTGCTTGTCCCCAAAACTGGGATGTGATGGGCCCTTGGTCTCCCTTGGTCTAGCATCAGCACTGGATGGCTACTGCTGCACTTGAGACCTGGCAGTGGAGGAAATCCTCTGCAGAGCACACTGCTCCAGAGGTCTCTGGTCTTTGGGCTCCACGTGCTGCTGCTGGTGAAACTCTACCACCTTCTTCACTGACACCTCCACCACCACAGCAGGAAGCAGCTCCTTCCATCACTTGGTAAGCACAGGCACCTGGTCCTTCCCTTGTAGCTGCAGGGAGAAATGCATTGCACAAAGCTGATTTCCTTGCTCCATTACAAGCTAAGAGTACAACAGCCTTCCTGGGCAATGCTTGGAAAGGGATGTGCTGACCATCCCTGCAGCATTAGCTCTGGTGTAGTTAATGCTGAGTGGCAGGAAGCCTTGTTTTAGCACCAGGACTCTGCAGTCTGGGGAGCATTGGAGACCCCATGGGTACAGACACTACAGGAATGCAGGGCTTGGCACATCAAGGAAACTTTTCCCGCAGGAAAGACAGAAAACAAGCAGTTGTACAGCTAAAGATCATGGTGTCATGTCAAAAATGGTTGTGGCTTTAGTAGCACTCTAAAAAAAATGGGTGAAATTAGGTGGGCAGGAATTTATCATCTTCACATTTAGTGGCTGAAGGGAAGAAATGTGGGTGGGGATTGCTCCTGTGAGTGGTAATGTGCTGCTTCCCTCCCCTGAGAGCCAAGCTGTGCCTCCACATGCTGGGGCTTTCATGAAGCATCAGGTTCTCTGAAGGTGGGTTTGGGACCCTGCTCTGAGCATCAGATGCCTTGTTGTATATCAAGGTTGCAACTTGGCTACCGTAATTATGGAAAGGCCTTACTGGTTTTTTTAAGCTATGTGAGCTTTTTTATAATCTATAATTTAATTTTCCTTTTAGTTTGAAATGAGTTATTATTATTATTATTATTATTATTATTATTATTATTATTTTCATTATTATTATTTTCATTATTATTTTCATTATTATTATAATCATCATCATCATCATTATTTTTGTTGTTATTATTATGCAAGAAATGAAAATATTCTGCTATGGGTCAAGGTGTGAAAGCATTTGTTTTTGAGAGAGATGTGGACATGGCACATGGTCTTTTGAAGACTCCAGTTGTAAATTGCTGGCTCTACTTTTGATGGTTTCCTTTGCAGAGAATACAAGTAGAGAAGGCAGTTGAGGATAAATATTTTATTACTTGCCTTGCAGTACTGCCTGGAAGCTCATGCTGCATTTATGATCCCTTAGCACTAAGTGGGTCCAGAACCTGGAATTTTCTGCCTCAAAAAACTTCCAGCACAAATAGTCAGGACTAAGAACAGGCAGAAGAAAAGCGAGGTTTTGTTGTGATATTGGCATTAAGAGGCAGCTTCCCAGTTGGTATAAATTGTCATCCACCTGGATCTGTGTCCCATTAGGAATCTGCACAGGGAGAATCTAACTCGTTAAATCCATATCTTAGCTCAAACTTGTCCTTTTTTTCTCTCCTCTTGGTTTCTCTTGATCAGCTGTGAGTTTCCTTGCATGGTTATTGCTGTGTCTGGTGGCCAAACACCACACACCTGCCATGGCCACTTCTTCACAGCAGATGTTTGTGACCACAGCGTTGAAGCAGCAAAGAAGGGTGACAGAATATGAAATGATGCTTATGTGCATGGCTGAATTAAGGCACAGGGGGCTCTCTGTACCTTGTGAGGTGGTTTGCTCTCACCCATGTACCTCCGATTTAGATTCCAACAGGCAGAGTTTCTTAAACATCATCATACCTACACCTGCAAGGTCAAAAGAGATTTGCTGAAGCACAGGAGCCAGCCTAGGATTAACATTTAGGTTAAGTGGGAAATGGAGGTTATTTGAATTATTGCCCTTGTCTGGTGAATTTTAGAGAAGGTAAGTACAGGGATAAAAGAGAGGAGATTTTATAGACAACCTATAAATTTGTTATCTCTGTATGGAAGTGGAATATAATGCACTTGTTATGTTCTGCAGTGGTGTCTTGCTGCAACCCAGATTTGGCGCAGCATCCCTTAAACCTAAGACAAGGTGAGACCTCAGCAGTAACAGCCTTAAAAGCTACGGATGAGAGGCTCTAGCAGCAAATTGCAGGCTAAAAATAAATCACTTTAAAGCCAGTACGGCACAGGAGAGGCTCCTTTCCTCTCTCTCTTCTGCTCTTCATGGCTTTTTTCACATGATTTTCATGCTCATATCCCCCAATACCTGGGATTTGCCCTCCTTGTGCAAGAACAAACAGAGCTGTGGGTACTCCCAGAAACTTAGTGATAGAGGAGCACACCTGTAACTTTATTGGATCCAACTGTCCCTTCTAGATGTCACTGGGGGCTTCTTTCCAGATTTAAGGGCACTGTTCTGAACCACTTAGCTCAGCTCCAGGATGTCTGGGTATGCTCCAAACCAGAGCTGGCTGAAAAATATCCTAAAAGAAATAAATAAGAAATTTAGAAGTGCTTCTTCCTAGCTAGATTTGGATAGCTGATGTATTTTTTTCCCCCCCAGAAAACAAGGGATTTTTTTTTCCAGTGACAGGATTCAAAATGCGACATCATTTCAAGTTGTGCATTTTTCTGTGAGGGATGACGAGAGGTCACAAGACCCATATCCATCCTGACCTCCAAATGTCAAATCTCTGGAATAAGCTGCTTCCAGTGGAGGTATGAGGCTAGCAGTTCTTGTTAAAATAAATCAATAAAATACCACCACCCCCAAGATGTCAAGAAAAATGGTCACTTATTAAGTGCCTTTTGGATGATTGGTATCCATTAATGGATGGCTTGCGGCATCAAGAGGAGATGCAAAGGTAATTAATTACTCAGTTAGGAACTATTTGTCCACTTTGGAAACTCAGGGTTTTTAATAACAAATTCCAGGAGGAGAAAATACTCACTTTGTACCTTAATTCATCATCAGCTTAAAACTTGTCTGAGGTTTATGAGCCTGGTCCAAGTTTTTGACATATCTGGGATGAGTTTCAAGGGAGCTGCAGGAGTTTCATGACATTGGCTGTGCCATGAAAGGCTCCCATGGAACCTGAGAGAAGGGACTGGTCACTGTAATCCTCACAAAGTGCTACAGAGCACAGACTCTTGTGGTTTTTAGTGATTTCAGACCAAAACAATGTAGAACTCAGGAAATTTTGTCACATGTCTCTAGCCCCTCAATCTGGAAAATGGAAATCAAGGTGAAATAAAAACACACTGTGATTTTCCTCCCTCAAAACAAGGTGATGGGCAGGTTTCAATTAATCAATATCAATCATGTTTTATATTTAGCTTTGTTAGAGGCTTCCTGTGTTGATGAGGTTGTTTGTTTGTTTGTTTTTAACTCCTTTGCTGTGTGTGGAATGTGCTGCTTGCCATCAGATTGAAGTCCTAAATGTGCTTTGTACATAATTTGGAGAGGCGTTTGAGGTCACAGCCTCTTCCAGAAGGATGCTGTGGCATTACTCGACATCAGGCTTTGCCTGGCCCATCTGGCTCCTCAGACATGATTTCATGCATTTAAATCTCCTATTAGTTGGTGCTTCCAAGGAGGGGGAGGGAGGGGAGCAGCCCTTGGCCTGGAGCTGCTCTGGAACCAGCATCAGCAGGATATGGCAGTGGAGCACATGGTTGTGCTATGGGGATAAACAACTCCAGCCCCACATGGGGAAAAGCCAAGTGCTGGCAGCCTTCACTGAGTGCTCGTGCTCCACACAGCCACCTTCATCCTGCTGCACTTCCTTCTCCCAGCACTGAAAATTCTTTCCCAGCCCCCAAGGAGGGTGTCAGACTCATCACATGGGTGGCAGGCTTGGTATCCCTTCCACACTACCGTCTGTAAACAGCATTTTCTTAATAAAACCAACAAACTGAGGGGTTTTTTTTCTCTGTTGTTTTCGTGTGGCTGTTGCAACTGGTGCTCAAAAACATCAGAGATAAATTGACTCCTTCAATGCAGCGATATTCCTTAGGAAAACCCTGAAGGTAGGAATAAAAAATAAGTTGGCAGGAAAACACAGTAGTTTTAAATTTACAGGCACTAAACCTTGACAAATCAGACACCTGTGGGGGAAGAGAATGCATTTGGGAAGTCTGAAACTGCCTGAATATCGGTGTTTCCTTTTCCTTTCCTTTCTAGGTGCTTGTAAATAATGTGCTGCTCATGGAACCATGGTGGAGAGAGCAGAGAGGTTATTTTCTGATGGTGGGTACTGGTTTAGGCCAGGGGTTCACACCTGTGGGGCCTTTGCTGGGGCTGGTGAAGGCAGCAGCCTCACCACTGCCATGGGCTTCAGAGGCTGCAGTGGCACTCCTGTCCCACCTATATTAAGCCCTGCCAGGATGTGGCTCATCCAAGGGCAGCAGGGGACCCTTTGGCCAGCATTTCCTGCTGCTGGCTCTGCACTCGGGCACACGGTCCTCGTGGTCACGCCTGTCACGGTCACAAGTGCCCTGTTTGGTTCAGAAATGCAGCAGGTCAGGCAGGTTTAATGGCAGTTTTTGGGAGGACATCAGCTACCCCCTTCCCTCCCCACTGAGAAGGAGTCAATTCAGCCTTCCCTGTTTTCCCAGCTAGTGGCACTGCATGGTGGGCTGTGCTGTGGGGGCACCACAGGGGAATGGTGAGACGGAGCCATTCGATATGACATGGGTTGTTCTTGCAGAAGTGTTTGTTTTGCATTTGCCTGTGTCTGCTATGGCTCTCGATGGGCCTGTTGAGTGAAACAGTAGGAAGAATTTATTGAGATCTTTTTGGAAAAGCATTTGATACTATTCTTCCTGCTTGTTGGATTTACAGCTTGGAAGGATGCAGTAGGAGTGTGGAGCTGCTGTGCGGTTTAGATGTTAGGGAAATCTCTTGGAAAAGGCAGAGAAAAGGATATGAGATCTAGTTTTGGTATTAGGGCCCTCAGGCTTGTGAGCAACTAGACAGGAGAACATCCATTCCATGCTGGGGCAAATTTGCCCCCTGCAGCCCTGAGGTTGCATCCTTGGCCTCAGAGAGGTTTCTGTGCCCCTGCTGCCTTCCCTGTATTGCACAGCTGAAAGTGTCAGATTTGCAGGTTGGCAAGGCTTTCTTTCCAGGGACTAACAAAACTTTCTAAAGAACCGTATTTATTGTAGACATTACTTACTGTCTTAGGAAGTGGTAGCATGGAGTCTCGCATTTCATACATAAAGATATCCCTAAGTGTTTGAGCTGCTGCATGGCACTACCTGTGCCATGTCCCAAAGCATCAAAATACTTCACAGCTCCTCCCCTGAGTTTTAGTTGTGTATTGGTCTCTCTGTCTTATCAAGACAGAAGCTGTTTTTTGCACAACTATTCCATACAGAATGTGTAAATAGCTGGACATAGAATGAAGGAGCCTAAACATGTCCTCGGTAGATCAGGCACCTTGGTGGTGACTGCCATGGCTTCTGGGTCACTCAGGTCACTCCATTTGCCAGGACTGGGGCTCTTACTTGCATGGCTAAGGCATAATCGCAATTGGTCTGTCCTTCATGTCCCAAACTGACATGGCTTGACTTGTTCCTTGGGTTTAGGTAAATTTGAAAAAAGAAGATGGCAAAAGCTATAGGGAGTAGATTGATTGACAGAGGGTTGCCTCAGAGGTGGCCTTTCCCAGGGCTTTCATCTATGATTATTCAAGTACCAGAATGAGGATTTCTGAGTGTGCTTCACGGTGAAGTGCTGTGGGAAGGTGCAGGAAAAAAAACATTCGCAGGTGGAGAGAAAAGCCCAGGAGCAGTGGAGAGCGAGTTCTGTCCGGGTAAAGCCGAGGCCATTGACGGGCTGGTGTGGGCTCATCAGTGCCACCTCTTGGGTGGAAAGAGGCTGCCAGGAGGGTTTGTACATCAGCCACCGGCTTCTGCTTTCGGTGCAGAGAGGAACAGGCAGTGGGGCCGTGGAGCAGAGCCCGGGTGTGTTGGAAGCTGCAGCCGGCTGGACGTGGTGAGTTGTCAGCAGTCACCCTCCCCTTTGGAAGGTCGGGTTCTGCTTGGCTTGTGGAAATTAAAGCTGATTGTGAAGCTGCTCGAAGGGAACGCATAGGGCCCGGGGGCGACTGGAGGGGAGAGGCTCTCCAGGAGGGGTTTGTGTTCCCTGGAGAGGGAGAGCTCAGGGGGACCCAAACCCGGCGCATCGGGGTGCGGGCAGCTCCGGCAAAGCCCAACCCACTGCTCTGCCGTGTGCTCTCTCCCACAGCTAGAAGCATGAAATTATGAAGGGCAATTTCAGAACAATGAAGGGAAATCCTTTACCTCCCGTACAGCCCGGCCTGGGAAATCCACCACTGCAAGAACTTGCAGCCTCAAACGCTGCTGCTGGCGTTTAAAAGGCAGCCAGCTTTCTAACCAAGAAAAGGGCTGAAGTTAATTGTCAAGGACTTGATTTGGACGGGAATTAAGCTGGGGGCTGTGCCGTGCGGGAGGGGGGTGGCCGTGCCCGCATTTCCCCGCGGAACCGGGGCAGCTCCGCCGCCGCTGCGGGCACGGGGCTCGCCCGGGAGACGCAGCAGGAAAAATAAACTAAAAGTAAAAAGAAGCGTAATTAGTATTATTGTTGTTATTATTATTGTTGTTATTATTATTCCTCCTAGCACCGCTGCCGGTGATGCCGCAGGCAGCCGGGTGAGGGAGCGGGCGGCCCGAGGGCTGCGAGGGGCGGGAGGGGGCGGCCGCTGGGGGCCGGGCCGGGCCGGGCCGGGCCGGGGGGGCCGTGGGGAGTCGGGCCATGCCGAGCCGAGCCGAGCCGCGGCTGGGTGATGTCAGGCTCGAGGAGGAGCCTCCGCCGCCTGCCCTTTTACTTTCGGGCGCCGGCACTTGGCCGCAGGCTGCTGCCGCTGCTGGCCGGGCCCCCCCCTCGCCCTCTCCGCTATGGGCACCCCGCACTTTTAAGGCGCCGCCCCGAGGTGGGGGGGGGCACGGGGAATTAATTAAAAATCGCTATTTACGTGGTTATTCATTGCCCCGCTCCGGGTATGTGAACAACCACCCCCCTGCCCCCCCCGCCTCCCCTTCCATCCACCCCCAGCGCCATGCCGGCAGCCTGCACCCTGCTGCTGCTGCTGGGCTTGGGGCTGGTCCCGGTCCCACCGGCCGGCTCGCTGCCCCTCGCCTCCCCACGGCGTCTTCCTCCTCCTCCGCCTCCTCCTCCTCCGTCCCGAAACCGTCTGGGCCGCCCTTCCTCGCCTCCCGCCGCGGGACACGGCGGCAGCCCGGGTGAGTGCCCCGCATGGGGATGGGAGCGAGGCAGGCACGGCATTGCGGGCCGGCAGCGGTGGCGGTGCGGGGACAGTGCGCGGGGTCCCCATCGTGCGGGTCTCCGGTGGAGCGGGACCCCGCACACTCCCCCCAGCATCGCGGCTGTGGGTGCCGAGCATCCCGACATCACCCAGAGCCCGTTCGGCTAAGCGTAACACTCTCCCCACAATTCCCCTTTTTTACCTCGCTCAGCTCATCGTGCTGCGCGCAGCTGCTTCAGTGGGTGAAGGCTTGGGATGGGAATGGTGGGTGGGAAAGCGTAAACACGTTGTAGCTGTGTGGACTGACTGGAAGACGAGTGGTGGAAACTTCGTAGAGGAACTTGAGAAAGGTTTTGGGAGGCACCAGGAGTACTATCCACATGTGTCTACCCATCCAGATGGGAAATTGGGGGCTCCTGTGGGTGGTATTCAGGGTCTGGGCTGCCTCCTGCTTATCTCCAGAAAAGCTCTCATCTCACTTAGGTACTGACCCCTGTCAGGTAGGGGGACAGATGCTATCAGCTCTCTATAAATACCCTCTCTCTCCATCGCCTACAGACTGTCAGATTATGTATAAAGTCACATTTTTCCTTGCATGCCACATCTACAGTGCTATTATCACGAGCAGTGCCTAGTTTCGTGCTTTACAGATTGTGCTGAATTTGGTTTCGGCTCAGGAGAAACCTTATTTCTCCCAGAATAAGCAGGGATGTTTCAAGTGTCATTCAGTAAACTGACTTACTCACCAAAGAAGGCACATAGCTCTAAGGATGACTAATTCTCAATGAGTTTGGAAAGCACTGGGTGTCTGCAGGTGGTATAAGGAATCCAATGTATCAAATTAGTCCTGCGTAGGTTTTAAGTGGGTTTTAGGATTCATTACCTGCCTGAGCTGGACTGTCAAATTTTATCTTTCAATTTTTGATGTGGAGAGAATATTGTGCTTTGGAACTTGGGGTTAAGTTTATTTGCGTGGAGCTGTAAAATTTCAGGAAATGTGACAAAACTACATTTATAACTTTTTAGTTTTCTTCACAAACCCAAGGCGCGCCTTTGTAGGATGTATCCAGAGTAGACCAAATGTATAGCTGGGGATATCAGCTGGAATGTAGCCTGCAGTGGATTAGAAAGCCCCTAACTAGCAGTGCTTGTGAGAGCAGCTTTGTGGCTAGGATACTGCATGGAAATGAAGGAGATTTGGGTCTGTTCCCAGCTCAGCTACTTCTTTGTGCCACTCCAAGTATCGGTTTGCCCTCCAAACTGGGAGAGAATAATGCAGTTTTACCTGCTACCAACCTTGTGAAGATAAAATCTGCAACTTGCCAGCAAACTGCTCACCTATTATTTGATGAAAGCTGTGCAAATTCCTCAGTGGACCGAAAAAAATATTTAATTTCATCTCAGCTTTCGGTTTGGCATCTTTTCCTGTGACCTTGATGACTCCTGAGAGTCGGTAGAGGAATGCATTTCCTTTGTTAAGAGTCTGAAAAGCTCGAACTATCTGTCCACATGCTGGAAAAACCATTTGTCAAGCCACCAGTGCCTGGCTGCCCGGCTCAGCGGTGAAGGCTTCGCTCAAGCAGCTACAGGTGCTTGTGAATTATGTCAGCCCCAGCCAGAAGGAGCAGGGGATGCATGGTGGAGGAGTGATAAATAGCCCAGCAGTAGCTCGCTCCCCAGCAAACGGCATCATGAATTACAGTGGGTCCTGACAGCTGCGATTCACTCGCTGTTCGCTGCAGCTCTATGCCTGTCAGTGCAGGGATTGTCTGCTCTTAGGGGAGCAGGCTGGGGATCTCCTGAACCGCTCTCAGCTTCAGCTGTGGACTCCTGAGAAATCCCTGATTGTGTCGCCGCTGCTCCTGCCCCTCGGAGGCATTTCCCACCTCTGAAAACACTTGCTCGAAGTGGGAGCTTTTCTTGTGAACCCATCACCCTGGCACTACCAGGAAACGAAGATTACATCTCCCTTTGCAGCAGTCTGAGCCTGGGCGGCAAAAGCCCTTTCTCAGGCGGGGCTTAGTGAGCAGATGGTGAGGCGGTGGGTGTAAAACGGGGCTTTTGAGTCTCTCACAAAGCTTGGGGCAGGGGAGCAGGGCTGCCCTCGCAGCCTCACTGCCTTCCCGGCCGGCTTGTGCCTCAGCCTGCATCTGCCACCCTCCCTGCCAGACCCTCTGTGGGCTTCTCTGCTGCAGAGATGAGGACAGATGGCTTCATCCTGTGTTTAAAAGATGGTCTGAACCCAAGGAGAGTAACACAGGAAAAAGAAATTAGGTGAAGTAGGAAGCAAGAAAGCTGGTGGTAGTAAAGTTAAAGCATTATCAAATCCCTCCATGAAATCTCTTCTGGCAGCTTCTTCGCATGGGCACTGAGTGAGCTGAAGGGCACTGCCTGCCACCAGCCTGGGTGAGGTCAGGGTTTGGTTACAAGCTCTGTCCTCCTGCAGGTCTCATTATTTCAGGTTTCCCATCTGTGAAATGAGAATAATTCCAGTGACACCACAGGGACACCAGAGGTAACACTGAGTCCCTGACAGAATCACTGTGGCCGGGGTCTCCCTGCCATGTCCCTTTTCCTGCTACTTCTGCCCACACAGGTGCCCTGCCACGGTGCCCAGCGCAGCACGGAGCTGCTGGCACTGGGCTTTCCCTGGGAAGCTTTTCTGCCATCTGTGTCTGTCCTTCTGTCCCTGCTCCGTCTCTCCCATGGCAGATGCCACCTTCCTATGCAGCTTCCCTGGTGGGAGCCCTGGAAATGAGGTGTCAAATCACCTGGGAAGGAACCAGCTTTAGTTGCAGCAGAGATTTAGGCTGGCTGCTGGGAGAAACTTTCCAAAACTCTTAGGAGGGGTAAACAGTCTGCATTTATTTATGTGTATTTTAAGCTTTCTGTCTGAAACCTTCTTTGTGTGGACAAAGCAAAGTTAGGAGCGAAGGAAGAAGGTGCTGAGGATGTTTGTTTGCACAAAGGTACGGTGCTGCCTCCAAACCTGCCTCACATTTTGCAGTACGTATTTTGTGGCTCCTGGGGACAGAAGCCCAGCTCTCCCTGCGGCCACACTGAGGCAGAGAGCTGTAAGATGCTGCTCTCTAGCTTTGATGCAATTTCAGGTGACTGTGGGTGGTGCAGGAAGGATGCTTCCTCCCCCTGTGGTGCAGGGACAAGGAAGGATTGCCTCCTGTGCCTCTGCACCGCTATCAAAAGGCTGCAGGGTTTTCCTGTCTCGGGCATCTTTGCTGCTCCTCTGTGAGCTCTAAGTGGATTTGGTTGGTGTGCTGTGAGCATGAACTCCCCGGGGTTGTATGGATTTAGCTCTGCTCCCTTGGGGTACATAATTTAAAGCAAAAAAGAAAAGAGAAGGAAGAAAAGGCATTTCAGAAAAGGAGGAGGATTGGAGATCAGCTTTCCTGCCTGTTCCCCTCTCAAGCCCTGGAAGGTAGCAGGGGTCGTGCACTGGGTTCGCATCAATTTGTGGAAGCACTTTATGTGATATTTAAGTGCTAAATGAGTATAGTCTGAGAGATAATTGTGTGACCTGGCTGGCAGGGAGCACACAGAGATGTGTATTGACTGACACCGCCGTGCACGGAGATGTGAGCAGGGCAGTGGGAAGGGGAGAGCTGCCGTGGCTGAGGCCCATTACTGGGCTCTCCACAAAATCTGATTTCCCAGTACCAAACCACCAGTGCCAGTCTGTGCCCATTCAGCAGATGTTGGCAGCATGCTCTGCTCCAGCATTTGGAGGGTTAATTTAACTTGCTTTATGCTTTTCTCGTGGCTGGGGGGATGAGGGAGATGGGCTGTTGCTGCCACGCTTGCAGGGGCTGGTGCCGGCCTTGCTGGTGCATGGGTGCATTCCTCAGCAAATACTTTTTTCAGTATCAGAAGTTGCAGATACTGATCTGTTTAGAGGAGTGTGAAGTTTCTGTGACAACTTGTTTCCTTCACCTTCTCTAACAGATACCAATTTTTCGGCTGCCAGTCAGAAACCCTCCCTGACCGAACTCTCAAGCTGTTGTATGTGCTCCATTCTCCGTTCTCCCCATCCTGCTCATCTGCAGGGAGCCTGTTGGAGCTGCTGAGACAGCTCCATCATCATCATCACATCTCTCAGAGGTGGCAGAGGATTTTGTTTGTTTAGCAGAGGGGTTATAATGCCAGGTTAGAAAAGCTGCTGGTTTTGGTGGTTGTAGAGAAAACGAGTGGATGCTGCTGACCATGCCTGTGCATCCAGAACATAAAACATGAAACTTGGTAGCATTGGTCTGGTTGGTATTAATGGAGCATTCATCCATGCTAATCAAATAACCACAACAGAAAAAAGAGCTATTTAAATTAACAAGCTAATCAAGCCAATAAAACCTGCCAGTACAGTGATAGTGTTTCAGTGCTGTGGTGTAGAGATTAAGGCACCACCAACATCCACAGCACTTCTGGAGCTGCTGCTGGAGGGACCTCCTGGCTGGTGCTGTGGGTTCCCCACGGATGGGAGCTCTGTTCCATTTCAAAAATAAGGATAGCTACAGAGTGGCAAGGTTCAGCTGTGGCTGAGCCTGCAGACTCTTTGCAGCACAGAAATACTGTTGTTCTGCCTCTGTCTGTGTCCAGTCAAGCCACCTGGGGTGCTCCAGGTGGGGCTGCAACCCCTGAAATACCCCCAGAGAAATGATCTGGAGCTGGACAGACTGTAGATAGCCAGTGTAAACCCTCTGGATTCTGTGGCTTTCCTTCCTCACATAGTTTCAAGAGAGTTTCTCTGGTATGGAGGGGTGAGGAGTCTCTGGGGGTGTCAGGATATCTCTGGGCAGAGAAACAGCACTGCTCAAACCTGGGCTCATCCATTCAGACGTGCCAGAGCTCCTCTGGAAAGAGGCAGGGCCAGATCCTGGCACCTGCTCTGGCATCTTTCTGCTGTTGAAATGGTGCAAAGCAGCACTGGGACAGTTTGACCAGCCGAAATGTCAGAAGGTGCTCCAAGCAAATCAAAGGTTGACAGTTTTAAAATATTCCCTTGAAAATGCTCAATACAAAATCCATAGTCTGTAGCTTGTGAGCAAGCTCATCACGAGGCCTGAATACCCCAACCACAGGCCCTGTTATTTACATTCAATTAAAGATGTAGGTCATACAATAGGTTTTTTTCTCTTTCCTGAATGGCTGAACACAGAAGGCAGAATCCAATTTTCAGTGGCAGCAGACATGATTACAAATTCAAATTTTTATTTCTTTGAGCAGTTTTTACAACATTTGCATTGTAATTTGCCGTTTCTGTAAATATGAGAGGTTCATTTGCTGGGATATTCATCCAGAGGAGATGCAAGAGGGCTACAAGCACAGGCGTGGTGAAAGAATGAAGTCTGTGGGTTCCTCTCAGAAGAAAATGGTTTTGTCACATCTGGCAGCTCTTCTCTCTCACAATTTTCCACATACATGCAGCTGATGTGTGTGCACCCATCACCAGATATCTTTTAATGCCCAGCTGTTATATATATAACATCCTGCTGCTTCAGCAAGGGGCACAGTTCATGCAGAGTCCGCGTTCATCCTTTCGGGCTGAAATCATTCACATCTGAGGACAAGGAGAGAGTTTTCCCACCCAAAAGGGAAATGATGTTGCATTACTGAGCGACCAGCCCAAGTAATAATATAATCTTAGAAAAATGCAATTCCCTTGAGTAAAGGAAGCTCTGTAAACTTCAGCTCCTCCAAGCTGTTAGTGTAGCTGTTGCCTGTGCTGTAGTAACGCTGCTGTCAGACACAGTGTACTGAAGTGCTCTGGAGAGAACAGGGGAAAAAGGGGATAGGAACCAGTTCCTGTAAAAAATGAGGACCTCTTGTAGGATGTGAATGCTGTGAGGTACACAATACAGATTTTAGGACCTTGGGTTACATCTCTTATTTGCTGTAAATTTGTTTTTTGTCTCTTATCAGTGCTGGAGAGGGTGATGGCCACTCATGGTCATGAAGACTTGGAGAAGGGGCAATGCAGAGCCAGGGTGAGCATAGGGATCAGCTGGAGGAAGGTAAAATGATGCAGGATTTCCACTCACTGGAGTCAAAAGCCAGGCTGTTCAAAACCAGGGGAGAAAAAGGCTCGTTTTTAGAGATATCAGTGTATGAGCAAACCCATGGAAGAGAGAGACATTTGAGAAAGTAGCTCTGTGAGTAATACCTGTGGTTTGTTCTCTTCTGCTTGCCACAGGATGGGTGGCATTAGTATGTGCTGTGTTTTATCTTGGGCTCTGTGGGTGCTGAGTGTGTACAGGTCCCAGGGCCAGGGCATGGACTGAGCCATGAGGATCCCCCTTGGGCTGGGTGCAGCAGCTCCCCAAGTTGGACACTCACTGGGAACCTTCTCTACCAAAGTCCTGGTCTTCACAAAACCTCTAGGAACCCGCAGTCTTGGAGGTCTCTGCCTTCCAGGCTAATTTGTTTTAATGTATGAGAACAAACAAAGCCGTCTCAGGAGCTTCATCCCTTCAGAAGCCAGTATGAAATGCGTGAGATATAAAAATGTTATTTTAAAAGTTCCTGAGATGCATAAACAAGGTGTCATAATCAACAAACTGCTCCCATGCTGCTGCCCCCATCCCTCTGTGGCTTTGGGTGGAGCCATTTCCAGTTGCTTGTCCTCTGTGCAGGCAGGGCTGTTGAGGAGGGTTATATCTGCTTTTGCATCTGCTGTGCCCTTGGTTTGGAGTCATTTGATAAATAGGTTTGCAGTTGGTTACTTAAGCATCTCCCAAGCTGCAGTCAGCATCTCAGCTGTGGGCGAGGGAGCACTGCTGCCAGAAGTCAGAATCTGTGTCAAGAGCCTCCTAAGATTTGGCTGTTTTTCCTTAAAACCCCAACTCCTGGAGTTGTCATTACAGAAGAATCACTTAAGAGGGGTATAAAAAGAACTTCTGGCTGTTGATGTGGTAGATAAAAAAGCCTGCAAACATTAGCTGCAAATCAAGAAGTCACAGAAGAAGTTCAGGTTGGGTGTATTTTAAAATACCACTAGCTCCAAGCTGGTCTCCAGAAGCTTTTGTGTCCAGACAGAAGGGTTGTTTCAGACACCCCTGCTTGGCAGGGCTCTGCCAGTGCATCTGCAGGAGGAGTGCAACCCTCTGCCCTGCCCTGCTTTGCTAGGGGAAGAGAGGGAACACAGCAGGAATGCTGAGGGCAAACCCAGTTGCTGTCTGTACAGCTGTGCAATACCTTGTGCAAACGCCTTGACCTTGGTGGATGGACTCTCCGCTGGGGAAAACAAACTCCATCTGCCTTTTCACTCTTTGCATGGACATGAAGCTGGGAGGACTTTTCAAAGGGCTTCTGCAGCATTCTGGTTGTGGTCTGGCTGAGGGTGATCATGTCACTTACACTGTGACCAAATGCTGCAGGTCCTTCCCTTTGCCCTGCAGTGTGGACACCCCATCTTGGGCTTCCAATTTGGTGCTTGGAAAAGTCCACTGGAAGCGCCATGACCCTTGCAGTTCTTTTGCCAAGGCAAACATGGAGATATTTGAGGGACCTTTTACACAGTGGTTTGATGGCAACAAGGCTCTTGCCACTGAAGTTTGGGAGAAAATAACCCTTGCTTTTTAACTCTGAGATCAAGTCAGTGGGAAAGGAGTGAGGAGGAATTTTAAGTGGTTTGATAGAAAGGCATGCAAACTGTGCACAAAGGGTTAAGTCAGCAGGGTTAGCTGTCGTCCCAGGGGTACAGCCCAGGCTGCATTTCCCAGAAGACATCGAGTTGCACACACATTTAGGGCGTTTTTCTCAGCACTTTTCAGCACACTGTGATGGCAGAGGTTTTGAAGGCTCTTACAGGATGAGTCTGACCTCTCGCCTCTATAACCAGGCAGACACTGTGGTAATTTCTGCTACCAGAAGCACCCTTAGATTCCTGTGAGATCTCCAGAGCATGGAAGGAACCCTGTGCAGGCGTTTTGGACTGATGGACAGGCTTCTTTGGTTACTGGTAGCAAAGGAAGGCTCTCTTTTTCCTTGAAGAGCATGCTAAAAAGCCCTTCTGCATCTGGAGTGACAAGAGGAATTTAGATCTATGGAGCACAATTATTCACGTCACTGCTTGTTAGGATGCTGGTGTTAACACCCTTCCTCTTGTGGAAAATCTCTTAAGCCCTGAGGACTGATGTGAAACGTCATGCTCTGGTGAACTTTGCTGAAGCGGGGATGAATCACACTAACTTTGGCTTCAATACATTATCCAAAAGATACCTTCTCTGATAGCCTAGCAGGAGGGTACTGCTGCCCACCCACCCAGGGTGTCAGGATCTATTTTGGGGGGAGGACAGCACTTTCTGGAGTAGGCATAAATTGGGGGGTTGATGTGGGAGTTTGGGTATTTGAGGGGTTTTTCACTTGGCTTTGGTTTTGAGTGCTCTATAAAAGCAAAAGGCAGGTCTGTAAGGGATCTCAAGACATTTCCCAAGGGATCTGGATATATCTCCCCTCGCAGGATCACCCAGAATGGTAGATAAGTATACCACTTTTTTAAAAATGAGAAGGGTTTCACTGCATCTCTGAATAACTGTTCTGCTACATTCATGCCACTAAAGGTAAGAAAACACTTTATTATCAGGGAAACTGTAGCAGCTGGTAGTTAAACCTTCCACAAAGAAATATCTCAGACAAGTGTTGGATGGGTTTGACCCTGCATTACTTGTGAGATCTCACAAACTGACAAGGTGATTTAGCAATTTGGGGAGGAAATGCAAAAGGTAACCCTGTCTATTGAACTCATTTCTATCCTGTGATGGGAATGATTTCCAGGAGTGGAAGCATCCGCAGATAAACTGCGCATGATTTGCGTTCCTTGTCAATTGGAATCAAGGACCTTGATTGTGGAGCATAATGCTGCTCTTGTAATTCAGCCTTTATCTTTGTGCTGGAGCTGGGTATAATTGTATCTGTGTCTGGAGGGACAAGGAGAAGGGTTTCAGTGGCTGGTGCTCACAAAGGCATCTTTAGAAACCTCCTCACCCCTGGTACAAGCTTGGTAGGGCTTAAATGAAAATACCCCTGAGTAGCTTTAGACATTTGAACGGTCATCATTGTTTGATTCAGATTTGGTTACAGGACTAACATCTAAATGTTAATTCTTTTTAGGACATTATCAGCTCTTTCAGCAAATGCAGAATGGGGATGCAATATTAGACCCTCAGCCAACCCTGCAGATAAAGGCTCTTTGAAAGGATATTTCTTAGGAGGGAAACATTATCAGAGAATGCAGAAAATCATGAAGATGGTCTCTTCTTAGGAGCAGGTAGCAAAAATGATGCATGACAAAAGGTAAATGAGCCAGGAGGCTTTTAAATTGGGGAGTAACAGCAGTTTTGTGTCCCCTGAGGACAGTCCCCAGCATGCAGTCAGAGATCCTTATAATCCTGTCCTGCAAAGCGCTGGTACACCTGGAGATTGTAGGGTGCTGGATGAGCTGTGTCACATGCTGGGTTAAGGCTGAAGTTGGTGGTCACTTGATGGCATGGAGGTGCCAAGGCACTTGATGTGCGGTGGCCCTGTGCTGGGTAATCTGTGTCTTTGTGTGGGCAGGTGGGTTTTGGGCACAGATTTCTGTTCTCCCAGTGTTCTGTGCTGCCTTGCTCACCACACCACGCCTGTACACATCGAGGTAGGCTGTGACCTGACCACAACTCCCTCTGAACCCTCAGGGACAGCTCAGAGGAGACAGCTCAGAGGTGAGAGCCCAGTCCTGCCCTTCCCCAGCACCCACATCTGAAAGAAGGTGTCTATTTTTCAACCTCCCCCAAATCCGTGCAGAAAGGCCCTGGAAGTGGTAAACCCCTTCCCCCGTTGTCAGAAAGGAAACGTGTGACTGCAGAGGCAGAGTGGTGCCGGGTGTTCCAGCCGCCCTGGGCAGTGCTGCTCCTCTGCTGGTGCCATGGGGAAAGACCTGGCCCATCCCCTGGAAGAAGGAGGTCCGGCGCCATCCTGAGCGCTGCCACCGCTGCTTCCGGCGGCAGATCGGCACGGTGTCATCTAGGAAATGAGATTTAGATCATCATCCTTTCGCAGCAGATGGGGGAAGGGAGGTGGGGGCCCTTATCTCTTCTGGGGATTCATCTCTCTTTAAGCTGCTTTATTTTTTTGCCCGTTTGCCTTTTTCTCCATCCCTTCACAAGTCTCACTGCCCCTTGCTGAAGGGTAGGAGCCACCAGAGCATCCATGGTTCCTGCTGCCATGACACCGTGCCCTGCATCCTACCTTCAGCTGGGCATCAGGCTTGGGCTTCCTCCAGTTTTCCACTGGGATGGGGTTACATTTCGCTGGTCTGCATGGAGGGAAGAATCCACTGAGCCTTGTATCTGCATGTCACCAAATGGCATCTACCACTTGGCAGTCTGATGATTTTCCTGCATCCAGAAGGGCTCCTCGTCCTTCTCATCCCCACAATGTCCTTGAGAAGTTGCTCACTTCCCAGGCTGGTCATCATCCCTGGTGTGACTGCCAGCCAGCAAAGCTCCTTGGCATGTGCTTAGTGTTAAGCATGGGGAATAATTCCCTGGGGAGCTCTTCTTAAGTACATTGCTGGAGTGAGCCCCTGGTCAAGACACCTGGATCAAAGCCCATGTGCACCAGTGAGCACCATGACTTGGCCCCCAGGGGCTCATGGCAGCCCCTGGCTGCTCCCAGCATCACCTCTCAGCATTGCAGCACCCTTTTCCTACTCCTTCCTTCATGTTCCCAGTGTTTATTGTCCCTTCCTGGGTGTGGGAAGCAGCTCCTGGCTCAGACCACTTAGCTTCACCTGGAGCTGGGACCTGTGGTTTTGTTTCCAGAGTGGGATGTGACAATACAATCTTGTTTGCATCTGGATCTGCAAAGGGCTGAGTCCTTAGCCCCCCAGGGCAGATGTCTTTTGTCACACATCTGCTTTGTACTGCCTGGCATCACTTTTTGATAGGCATTGAGGTTTTGTGCAGAAGAATCTGTGCTACAGCCCATAGACCTTGTGGTTTTGAGTTAAAACCCAGGTAATCACAAATACCAATAGTTTGGGTGTTTTTTCCCCTGCAAGATCTGTTTAAGTCAAATACAAGTCACTGAACTTATATTGGGAGTAAATAAGCTACATGGAATGGCTTTGGTTATCATGAGGTCACACAGAATGAGCTAATGCTCCCTTCTGGCCCGGGAATTAGACTTTTCAGACAGCAAAATTTCATCCTGCAGGTTCTAAGTCTCTGGCACCTTTCCTTACAGGGGAGCCCAAGCCCCAGGTCTGGGCAGTGCTCAGCCCCTTGTAGAGATGCTCACCCCTTATCCCCAAAACACAGCCCTGCTTGGGGCAGGTTTCTTACCCTGCCAGTTTAAATGAACGTGGGCAGCTGCTGGGGGGTGAAAGCCATCCGGTGGATCGTGATGCCAGGCTGACAGGCAAAGTGCAATGAATCTCTGCATAACAGCAGTGAGCTTGCTGCCCTGGAAATATTGACCTCTGTGAGATTTTCACAAGCTGCAGACCTTGCAGACAAATTCCAGGGTTCTGGAACTATTTGTGTGAGAGGTCTGGAGAAAGAGCCATGTTAGAAATGAAGCTGTGTGTTTGCAGAAGCTGACAGCAGCATGGTGCTGCTCCCTCCAGCCTCACTAGCCTGTTTCTTTCCACTTCACCAGCACTGTACACACCACCATGGATTTTTTTTTTTTTCCCATCTTTTTTTTGCAGCCAGGATGTTGTTTCTTGCCTTTTTATTGTTCCAGTGACCTAGCAACTCCACTTTGGTGGAGTCCTGCCAGGAGACTTCCTCCCCAAGCCGTCTGATAGTCTCCAGCAGCACTGCCCTCGGATGGGAGCAGAAGTTAAAATGACACCAGGCTGGGTCCCTGTGTGGCTTTTGCTCTGGCCTTGTGAGTGCTGGTGAGGGCAGCGTTGCCTTCTCGACTAGAAAAGCTTCTAGGGGACTTTAAAAATCCCAGAAAAAGGAAGGAGAAGTGATGTGTGGGTGATATTTTCTGTAGTATTTCTGCAGGACATTATAGAAAAGCCTGGGGGGGGGGGGGTGTTTAGAAATGAATTTGCTGATGCTGGGATTTAACATTTGGGATCTATGGTGCAGGCAGGGTAGCTGGGGACATTTCACCATTGCAGGGTTGTGGGAGAGGGGATGGAGAGGAGGTGTGAGTGCTCAGAGAGCTGTGCAGTTAGGGAGGTTTATTTTTAGTTTTATTGATGTTTACTAATCATAGTAAGAAAGAAAACCCTTTTGGTAAGTGCTTCTGGGGCCTGTCAGCTGGTGCTGCCTTCACTCTGCCCTGGGCCTGTGGGGTCTTTCCCCACATTAGGCTGGAGGGATGCTTCTAGGGCAGAATACAAACCAGCTGAAAAGCAAGAAAATACAGCTGAGTTTGGCTTTCTGCTTAAGAAAGGCCATCAGGACATGGGGCCTGGGGCACTGGAGGTTCAATCAATGCTGGATGGATGGATAGATGGACTGAGATTTTACTGGAGCCTCAGCATGGTTATGGGTTTTTTAGCAGTATGGTAAGTCATAGCTTATCCCTGTTGGAAGTGGAATTTTATATATAAGTGTTTTATATATATATATAAAAATGTTGATAAACCAGGACTTTTCTTTTTTATTCAGTTGCTAAAAGCTGTTTAAAAACAAAAGCTTATGAAAAGCGGTTTGAGGAGCTGCTGTGACTCTGGGCTGGTGGTTTTCAGGCAGCACAGGTGGTCCCATGGATCCCTGTAGTCTCAGGGATCTGTGGATTGAAGCAAACTGCCCAAGAAAGATGAGTAAGAAGCTTAGGATTTCATGGGCCTGAGCTGGTGATCTGGGAGCCTGCACCTCCCCAGGGAAATGTTTAGGACACCAAAACTAAGAAGCTGTAAAACCTCTTGATAAGCAGAACAATATCCTGTCCCTGCACTGTGAAGGTTTTATCCCAGTTGTGGGCACTCTGTATGCATATATCCTGTGCTTTTGGAAAGGATTACAGACTTCTGTGTACTCTTTATTTTGGAGAACCTGTTTCCTTGCTTTAGGGTACTGCTTTTAAGAGCAGTAATTGCATCCTTTTTTTTTTTTTTTTTTTTTCCCTAATGGCATCTCAGAGCATCAGATTCTGGGATGGTGAAAAAAAAGTGGGAAGCAAAAATGGCCTTTAGCATCCTCCAAGATTTTACAGGTGGTGGAGGGGAGGTGGTGTGGAAGTGGAGGGTGTTCTTGTGTCATAAAGCAGAGCTGCAAGCCAGGTGCTGTGGCATGGCACTGGGTGTCTGAGGGCAATGCTGATGTCCTGGGCACCCATCGCTGGAAGTGGCCAGGTGGGCAGGTGGGCATTAGCCATGTGGACCGTGGCATTCTGAGCGTGCAGGGGCTGCTGCTGGCATTAACCCCCCATCACTTCTCTTGAGCTGACATATTAAATCTCTAGGCACCTTTGTTGGCTGCATAAATCCTTCCTATTATGGTTCAAATGACTGAAGGGCCTGTGAATTGCTGTCCTGCTCTGCTTGGGGCCCAGTGGGGAGAGGACAAGGAGCGGAAGGACCAGAGCAAGGCACTGCCAGGGAATGTGTCTATGGGGTACTGCATCCAAACCAGCCCCCACAGAAGGGTGAGAGGCTCTGGCAAGGCTTCTGCACCTCTTCTTTTCCCCGTACACCCTCTCTTGCCACCTTTCTTAATCCAGACAGAATAATTCCTTGTATTGATATTAAAAAATTAGCAGAAAGGGGTTGACTGCATGTGGTTAAAAACCTCTTGCATTTTTCCCTCACTTAGTGCACACGAGGGACCTTTCCCGGGCAGTATTATCAGTGTTTACGCTCAACTGACCCATCTCAAGTATGAATTTTTTTAAAGCTCCATTTCAGCCCCCCTCCCCTCCTCCAACTCCCCCCTCCACCCCCCGCCTTGAACTTCTTCTTTCAGAGCAAGAACAAGGAAGGAAATTGAAAATCCCAGAGAGCCCTGGACGGTCCAGATTTAGGGCTTTAGCTTTTGTTCGCACAAACTCACTTGGCTCCTAAGCGGCCTCCACCCATGATCCCGACATCCGCAGCAGCCGTTCAAAACAGAGCCCGGAGCCGCCCCCAGCCACCGCTGCCCCGCGCAGCCTGCCTTGCTTCCCAACCTTTCCCTGCAGACAGACAGCACTTTTCCGAGTCGAGATGAGTTTTTTCTCCCCTCCGAGAGCCTCGGATGATGTTAAGATTATGCAACGCTAACAGATGTGGGGTTTATAATTATAGCTGCCTGTCCTCGGGAGGAGCCTGCTGTAGCTCCACGCGCGGCGCTCGGCATGGGATGCTCCGGGGATGCTCCGGGGATGCTCCCGGGATGCTCCGGGGATGCTCCGGGGATGCTCCGGGGATGCTCCCGGGATGCTCCGGGGATGCTCCGGGGATGCTCCGGGGATGCTCCGGGATGCTCCGGGGATGCTCCGGGGATGCTCCAGGGATGCTCCGGGGATGCTCCGGGGATGCTCCCGGGATGCTCCGGGGATGCTCCCGGGATGCTCCGGGGATGCTCCCGGGATGCTCCCGGGATGCTCCGGGGATGCTCCGGGGTGCTCCCGGGATGCTCCGGGGATGCTCCGGGGATGCTCCCGGGATGCTCCGGGGATGCTCCCGGGATGCTCCGGGGATGCTCCCGGGATGCTCCCGGGATGCTCCGGGGATGCTCCGGGGATGCTCCCGGGATGCTCCGGGGATGCTCCCGGGATGCTCCCGGGATGCTCCGGGGATGCTCCCGGGATGCTCCCGGACTCATGGGATGCTCTCGGGCTGTCCCGCAGCCCTAGCAAAACAAGCGCTGCATGGGCGGCTCCATTCCCATTCCAGATGGGAATGCTCCCCAAGGAATGCCCACCCTCCCGAGGAGGGACTGCTCCGGGTGAAGGGCTGCTCTGGACAGTCGACTGCTCTTGGCTTTCCTTCTGGGCGAGCTCAGATTAAATTTGTGTTCCTCAGTCAAAAAAGTATTTTTCTGCCCCTCGAGGGGAAAAAAAATCCCATCTGTAGGGAAGCAGTGGGGCTGGGATAACTTGTGGTGTGCCTTGGCTGGCTGCAGCCTCCTGACAAATGGTGCCTGTGGGGATGCTGCTCTCCTGGCATTAGCAGGACACATCCCTCCTCCCTCCCTGCCCTAAGATGCCTGTGTGTGATCACAGTCACTACAGAAAACTTGTGTTATTGTGCTTTTTGGTGTTGTGCTGACCCATGGCTGAGCTGTGAGCATCACCTAAACGCTGGTAGCATCTCTGAAACAGGGCAATGCCTGTGCTGTGTCAGGGATGGAGACAGAAAATTGTTGGCCCAAAAGAGATTTTTCAGGAGTCTCACAAGGTAGATATCCAACTGGGCTGCCAGGGGCAAGCCCAAAGCCTTGAGAAATCAGCTGGAACTTGATCTGTTTGTCCTGGCTGAGATACATAACTCAGCTCACAGCAAGCCACGGACTTGTTATGCTTGCAAAGAAAAAGTAACTCCGAGCCTCGACCTGTCTGGTGAGCATCACTGCTAGTTTTAACTGGGAAGGAAAACATCAGTCCAGTGGGTGGCAGCGTTTTGTGCTGGAAGTCAAACATCTCTCAGTGGCTGTGGTTATGTGGAGTTAAACCATGAGAAACTGTTGGCAGCTTAGGATGTGACAAAATTGTTAGTGACAGATTGGTACCTCAGCTGAAGAGCCACTCTGCTTTAAGCCTTTAATGCATCAGGGGAGGCCAGATGGTCCTGTGGGGATTTTTTGGGAAGAAGTTTGGTCTGGTCCATCCGCTCCAGAGGAGGGTCGTCTTTGAAGTCTTAATTTTGGTAGGCAAATCAAAGAGGACATTGTAGTTATCTAGCGCTTCTGGCAGGCTCGATGGATGTGAGATTTCCAGTCTATTTTGTTAAACAGCACAATTTCTTTGTGTTTCCTCACTACATGCTGTGGGTTGGATTTCCCAGTGTGGCTCACACTCTGCACCCACCGAACTGGGGAGCTGAGCACGAGGTTTTCCTCCCTGCATCAGGACCTGGCATACCTTGCAGGGCAGAGTTAAAAATGCCAGATGACTCTAAGAAGCCTGTGTAAATAATACCTTCTCATTCAGCCCCTCCACTGCCTGGCTGCACTCAAAGCCAGGTTTGCTGGCGCCCACAATAAGGGGAAGGGTTTTGCTTCAGTTTATTCCCAGCAGCTCTGCAGAGCCAAAAGAGGATAGTGAAAACTCTGAGGTGGATTTGCAGGGCAAACAACCACCAGATAAGCAAACAGCAGTGTTTTACTTTTGAACTGGTCTCATTCAATCAAGGAGCATAGTTGAAGGCACTGCTTGCTGGCATTTCCAGGCTTGCTTTATAAGAAGTGGCAATGAAATGCCTGCTGCAGTGTCATGCTGTATATTTTAGCCGGCCTGTCCAGAGCCCTTGTTGACAAATGAGTTGGCAGCCTGAGAAAGCAGATTTCCCTCTGTCTATCCTCATACCCTAAGGGTTTCTTTAAGCATCTGCTGCTTTGCCTGCTCTCCATGCAGCAAAACTGGCCACAGGCTTTCCAGTCAGCACGGGCTGCTGAAAAAAAAGCTGAAAGCTTTTAGTGAGAGGGGGATGGAGAGAAATTCAGTGCACTGCATCCAGCACAGCCACGTTTTTTGGGGCTGCTATAAATGGACTTGTGGTCTACAATTACAGGCTGGGTATTGGCTCGGAAATGAATGTCCTCTGCCACTTCCATCTCCTTGTCCAACTGGTGAGGACCAGAAGCTCTTCCCATGAGACTGGGGGTGGCTCACAGTGGGCTCTGGGTGGCAGTGGCGTCGCAGCCACTGTGGGGGTTGGCAGAAAAAGTACTCTGGGAGTTCTGCTTCATCACAGCTCTTGTCTCCTTGGCCCATATGGGGCTTGTACTCCCAGGATGAAGTACAGACTGTCCCACCTAGCCCTCTATTTTTTTGTGATTTCTTACTGAAGCTATTGCAGTTGGATAGAGGACACCACTTCTGCAGTTACCACCTCTGCTGTGGCAGGTACAGCAACTCATACAAGACATTCAAGACAAGGAGGAGGTGTCCCATAGGTGTTTCTCTTGAACACACAATTTTCTTACAGAAAATGTTTGGAGGCTCAGAACAGGTTTAACCTTCAAAATCAGAGCTTTTGGGCAGGGACTGACTGCCTTTAGCTGCTGTCTGCAGATGCCATGCACGACAGAGACTGCATTTTGGTTTTAAGGAAGATGGACAAAACAGGGACCTTGCCCTTTCAGATTTGGGCTTGCTTTGACTTGTTATGAGCTTTGAAGGTCATCTGAGGCTGCAGTGCCAGCCAAGACTTGTGACTGTAACATAGATGGTGGCTGCTGGTTTTTGCGTGAACTGATGTGCAGGGAAATCCTCACAGCCCTGGGTGGTACCATAAGCTGAAAACCCTGATTCTCTGGACCACCACTCATGCACAATCTTCTTCTTCATCTTGTTTCTCATGTTCTGGTAGACATTAATGTTAGAAATGCCAAAATATTTCATCACCCTGGGGTACTTTGGCACCTGGGAGGGCTGTGTAATCCACACCATACACTGATCTTTATCCCCAGTGCCTCATGGTGGCTGGATGGGTTGTAGTGACCCTCCTGACTGCCCTGCAGCTCTCAGCCAGCTTCATGCCAGCTCTCTGGAGGTGATGGGGTTTGAGGTCAGGTGTCCAGCAAGCACTGGCCAAGTGGAGAGAGGGGAAGAGCTGTGGGGCTCTCCCATCTTATATTCAGAATGGGGCATGAGGGATGTGCTGGGCTGTCAGCTCCAGAGACCTTCACACTCCTCCCATGGACTCTACACTGCGAGTATTTCAATCAGTTATTTGTTTTAGACTTTCTTTTTGCTCCTTTCAAAATTTATTTCTCCTAACACAAAATAATCCTGAGGGTGCTGAATTGAATTAGTCTTTTGCACTGAGGTGGGTTTTGGTATTTGGTCCCTCAGACCAATCTAGTTTCCACTGGTGCAAATCCAAAAATAAATTTCATGTCTGTGTTTTGATTATGCAAAGTTTTTCTCTAGTGTAAGTAAATGAGCTCAGAGCTTGGCCTTGGTGTTACTGCAGTGAGCTGAGCCTGCACATCAGTGCTGATGGGATCTAAGTTTTTTTCTTGTCTTTCCTTTTAGTCATTGAAAGCAGCCATCAGGAGAGAAGTTCAAGCACGGAGATAAGGACCCCTGGTGCCCCCGTGGGGCTGGTGAGGATGCTGGCTGGGAGCAGGGAGTGGCACGGGGCAGTGCCAGCAGCAAGCAGGGGCAAGGAGCACACAGGTGCCCCTGCCAGTGATGGGGATGTCACCCTTCCAGGAGCAGGATCCCCAGAGAACCCTTCTGCTGGGACAGTGAGCCACCTGCTCACCCACAGCCATCCTCCTGGTGAGTTTCATGGGTGTGGGAGTCCCTGTTTGCTGTTCCCAGCCCACAGACTGAGCATAGCTGGTGGGTTAGGAAGTATTCCTGCCCCACAGCTAGAGATGCAGATTTTTGAGAGAAATCCAGTCTTAGAAAAGCTGGGCTTTGTTTTTTAACATTACAACAAAGATGATTCTCAGGAGCTGCCACTGTTTTTCACCACACAGCAGTACCCAGGGAGTCCTGCCCATCCACTGAGCTCAGGGGCTGTGCAAAGAACAGGGACCCCCAGGCATCCCCACACCTCCTCCCAGCAGGAACTGAACCCCATCTCAAGCCCAGCTATAAGAACTTAGCTTAAGGATCCCTGATCAGCTGTGATGATGATTTGTGGTGAGGTCCTTACATGAAAATCCTGCAAGTGAATACTTATTTTTGGGCTTGTTCAAAATCTTCAGCCATAAGTAAACCAGTGTACTCTTTTAAGCATGAACTTAAATCAAGGCCTGTTTCTCACAGCAGCAAGACAAATCTGTGCCCCTTGTCCTGTCCCCAGCTCAGTTTATTTCTTAATATCCCCAGCTGAAATGATATAAGAGTAGAGGTTTTCTTCAATTTTTTTGATTCCTTGTTCTTTTTCTGCTTAGGGACTAGAATATGGAGTTGGCATGCCCAGGCTGCCAGCTGTGGGCTGTTCTGGCACCAGCTCCTTACTGCCTTCTGCATTTTTAATGTCTCTAAAAAAATCAGTTTCTTTTGCCATGCACAAATGAAGACAGTGTTTAAAATGCCATTATTTTTTGGCGACAGAAACCCTCTGTTCCCATCAATCCCTCCTGCAGTTAAATTGTGCTCTGTTAAACAGAGGAAACATGAGGGATGCAGCTGTGACCCTTCCTGTTGCATGTGGTAGGGCTGGGTACCACTGCAGGTGATGCTGCTGCCACCCAGCTGAGACAAAAGAACTTTTCCAGGTGAACATGGGTCTCTCCTTGTTGCTTTCCAGACCCTGGAAGCCATCACCATGCTGCAGGCAGGCAGAGGAGAGGCAAGAGGGCTCTGGCCTCTCCCAGCACCCCTGCAGCTGCTGAAGGGACAGCACCAGGCTCAGGAACCATCGGCACTGATCCGGCTGAGGGGACGCAGGGAGGGCACCATGGGGCCTGGAGCGTGTCAGGGTTTAACAACACTGTGAGGGCAGTGCTGCAAACTTCATCTTCACAATCTCATCACCCAGGTGAGCCATCCCACTTCAGCCTAGGAACACTGGGAAAGTGTTCCAACACCTGGGAACGAGGTGAATGCTGTTCCTCAGAGCAGCCAGCATTGGTTAAGCCTGGTTCCCCTGTGTTGTAGATCCTTGTGGATCCAGCTCTTCATCCTCACCATGCACTCAGGGTAGTTTTCTGGCTTGCTTTATGTGTAAGGATGGAGAGAAGAATCCATATGGCTTCTCCTGGTGCTCAGAATTATGAATTATGTGGTGCAGCTTCGAGACACAAAGTTTCTGTAGGCACAGTACAGACAGGGGGGCTGAGGGGCAGGGGAAGCGCGGCAGTGTGGAATGGTGTGCGGGCAGCTAAGCCCATCTCAGGGCTCTCATCTGCTTTCCCCCATTGCCTTTCAGGCCCTGACAGCCTCTCTCAACCAGTGAGCAGCTGGGTGGGCACAGAGCTGGGCAGCAGCCCTGCCATGGGCACTGCAGCTGCTTCACCCTCGGGGAGCAGCCCCAGCACTGCCCTCCCTGCCTCCCTGGGACAGCCCCAGGCCTTCTCCCAGGCTGCAAGGACCCAGACTGCTGCAGAGCACATCATGCTACACCCCAGGGGTGTCACTGGGACCTCCACCAGCCCTTTGCTGACAGCATCACCTCCCAAGGACAGCACTTTCGGAGGTGAGATTTGCTGGCCTTTGTTTCATAACTTTAAAAAGCCATTTTATAGTATTTGTATTCTTGAAGCAGAGAAGATGCTCTGTTTTGCTTGCATGTGCTCTGTTTTTTATTATTTGGATGGTTAGTTGAAATTCCCTGCTGAAAGCAGGAAAAAGCAATGGAAAAAATAATTTGATCCAACCCCCCCCAGCATTTTCCACTTAAAAAAATGCAAAGTTATTTGGATGTTATCACAGTGTTTTCTGCAGGGTGGATGTCTGCAGCTGTGAAGTATCTTCACTGGGCCAGTGCCAGCTGCAGAGCAAGGGCAGCTCTGAGCCCCATCTGACCTGTGCCCAAGTGGTGATGGGGTGGGGTGGAAGGTTGGGAACCCACACTTGTGGCCACATGGGTTTGCCCTCAGCTAGACAGGGTGAGATGCCTGTGCTTAGCAGCTTGCTCAGGGCAGCAAAACTGAGATCCCTGGGCTCCATGGCTTCCCCTTGCTTTCTCTGCAGCAGCCAGTTTCTGGAGTTCCCAAAAACAGACTTTGCCCAGCTCCACATGAATACTGAAAACCTCAGTGTTGCCAAATCCTTATCCTGTCTCCAGGGCTTTTCAGGAGCAAACACATCTCCAGGGCTCTCACACTGACACATCCCTTCCCTCTGTCACAGCTCTTGGGAGCACCACAGGGGCTGCAGGAAACCTGAGATCCAATATCCAGAGGACGGCGCCCTGCTAAGCCCTGGGATGTGCAGTGAGCTGCAGGCTCATATGGGAATGTGGCTGTGCTTAGGTTTCCTCCCTTTGCTGCTTGATGCTGTGCTCAAGCCACAAAAAAAAACCAAACAAACCAAAAGACCAAAAAAATTGAAAAAAAAGCTTGAGTAGTCTATTTCCAGCAATATTAGAGCAAAGGTGGGATTTAAAGGCAAATCCCCGCAGACCTTGTCCTGTGGGGTTTCCTGCTGTCTGGGCCACGCCACTCTCACAAAGCCTGGCAGCAAGCCCTGGGTTTTGTGCAAGGTCTTCCTGCGGTGAGGGGAGTCATGCCTTTCCAAAGGAGCACTGTGTCCAGATTGAAAACTTCCTATGCTTAATATCTGTATCTGCGCCATAAGCATCTGGGAAGAAAATGGATCCATCTGTTTATAATTTCATATGTATAAATCCATTTTTTTTATTGTACCATAGCCATTGGAAGCAGCTACCAGCCATCCAACAACTCAGCTACGGAGAGGTTTGGTTCGGATTTCCCCACCGCCGGCACCTCCATTCCCACAACAGCCACCAAGAGTGGAGGGAGGACATTAAGGTCTCTGCCAGCCAGCACCAGGCTGGTCACCATGGCAGAGATTTCCCTCTCTGGGACTGAAATCACCAGCTCTTCAGCCCAGAGCCAGACCCCTGGGATGTCTGTGGGTGCCCAGGGTGGTGGAGGCGGAGGTGTCACAGACCCATTGCTCACAGGCTTGCCGTCTGCTTCAGAAAGTGCTTCTGCAAGTGAGTTTTGATAGATAGCTGTATACCTCAGAACTCTTATTTAAAGACTCTCTATTAACAAAATACATCCTTTTTATTTTAAAGAAAGGAGGAATAATATTGTGTTTGGCACATTCTGTACATTTAAAAGCATTTCACAGAAATGAAAGTATGGATAAATATTATTCTTGTTGGAAGGGGAGTATAGATTTTCCTTGAAAACTTCCAGTTGAATTTTGCAAGCAATAACTTCAGCAGTTCCTATTTAGAGACCACTTTTCCCCCCTTTCTTAATGATTTCCCAGTATTAAATATTTCCCTATTGAATATTCACACATACATTGTCTACATCTACTGATAGTGGGACTAAACCAACCCAGCAGTTTTTATTTATGTTTATGAAGTTTTGCCTTTCTCTTCTCCTTTTTCAGCTTTTAGCAGCAATTATGAACCCCCCAAGAGCATCCCAGGTACCGAAGAGGCGCTGCTGCACTTGGACATCCAGGGTGCAGACATGTCCAGCATGGCAGTGGGGACACTGATGTCCCCAGAGAGTGGCCACACATCTGGGATGACAAGGGACTCTGCCACCAGCACCAACCCCACAAGCTCTTTGGGTGGGACCTCCTCTTCCTTGAGAACTGGGGCACATCATCCCAACAGCTCACAGGAAGCCACCGATCTCCCAGGTCCTCCTGGGGGTCCTTTGCTCACAAGCTCCCTCTCTGCCTCTGAAGGTCCTTTCCAAGGTAAATTTGTTAGTCTGAAAGCTGTCTGCCTTGGGGCTGGGTGAGATTTCACATCCATGCCCCGTTTTTCTTCAGTAGTCATTATTGGATACACGGATGCTTTCATTGCTGGCTGCACTGAGCTGGCAGTGGGGTGGGTGAGAAGGGATAGAGTGGAGCTCAGCTTTTGGGTGAAAAAGTGGAAATCGTTGGTGGCCTCATTACTAATGAAACTCCTGTCCCGGGAAGAACATTGGTAAGAAACACTGCACACAATTTCCCTGCCAGAGATGCTTGCTGGGGTTTTGCAGCTGTCACCAGGTGCTTTATCTGCCATGCAGGCTGGTCTGTAGGATGTGGGTTTGAGATTTTTCATGGCTTTTTGTAAGGCATACGTGCCTGTACTTAAGAGATTCACCTCTTCCCAGAGAAACACCTTCAGTTTCTCAATGGGCAGCACAGAAATGGGTGCTGAGCACACAGTCGTATGTGCAGCTCTGTATGCATAGATCAAACCTGCTTTTATTGTATCCTAGGTGTCAGAAGCAGCCACAGACCAGTGGCTGAGAAAGCCTCCCTCACTTCCTCTGCCACCAACACTCCCATTTCAGCCACATCCAGCGGTGGTGGGAGGCCAGCCAGGTCTGCCTCGGGCAGCAGCCGCTGGACAGCAGCCAAGGGCTCCACGTCCAGCAGTGCCATGCACAGCACCTTGGGCACAACCCAGTCCTTGTCCACATCTTCTGTGAGAGAGACCTCCAGAGCTCAGGGGTCCACAGGAATGACAGATCTCACTGAGGTGGGAGACCCTTCCCTAACACGCTCTCACTCTCCTTCGGAAGGTGCTTCCCCAGGTGAGCTCACGATAGAATTGAAATACCATTTTTCTCACATGCCAAAGGAGGAATTCCTGTAGCTTGCACTTACCTGACTCTTTCCTGCTATGTAGAATATACTGTTTGGAAGGATATGGTGTGATTTTGTGTCCGAAATTATTCAGCTCTTTCTTGATCAAAAAAAAAGTGCTTTAGTTTTTTTACAGAAAGGGCACGTGTGTGGAAAGTCTCATTATGCCAAGAAAAATAATTAACTTTCAAATCACAGTCCTTTTTTTACTATCTCCAGTTGCTGTCTCCATGTTACAGACAAGAGAACTAAGCAAGTGAGGGTTAGATCATGTCCCTGTGGTCCCAGGGATCAGACTTCAGTTCCTACCTTCTGTCCTACTTCTTGGATCACGCTGCTTCCCAGAATTTGAAGCAGCTCAACAAATTTAAGGCAACTTTGAATGTGGTTTCTGAGGTCCTTCATGCTGCTGTTTCATCATAGTCCCCACTGTGGTTCTGAAGGGGTCTGTTCCCCTGATCCTGTTTCTTCAGACTTTTCTAAGACCTTCACACTGCTCAGCGTTGTGCTTTGTCTGAACTGATTTCCAGGCTTTTCTGGGTCGTCACGATATTTGTTCTAGCAGCATGGAGTGCACTCAGGCACATAATGGTGAAATCAAGTGCACAGCATTAGTATTTCAACAGTTTTTATATAATAGCTCTTCTGTCAGCGTCACGCTGTTTTTTAGAAGACAAATTTTTGTAGGCAGAATTTACATCTTTGGAAATTGATATCTTCTCATATTTTCTACTTGTGTTTGTGTACTCGCTGCCTCTGGGTACAATTGGAAGAAAGCTTATTTTTATTTATAATTTCATGTGTGTAAAAATGTAACTTATTTCTTTATCACATTTTAGCTACTGGAAGCAGCCATGTGTCATTCAGCATCCTGTCAACAGAGAGAAGAACCAATTTCCTCACCGCCAGCACCTCCGTTTCCACAACAGGCACCAAGGGTGGAGGGAGGACATTAAGGTCTCTGCCAGCCAGCACCACACTGGCCCAAACAACAGAGATTTCCACCACTGGTGCTGAAAACATCAGCTCTCCAGGCCATTCCCATTCCTTGGGAACCCAGGGTGGTGGTGGCAGAGGTGCCACCCTGAACCCATTGCTCACAGGCTTGCCATCTGCTTCAGAAAGCACTTCCCCAGGTGAGCTCTGGCCACACATCAGACACCCACCTGCATGGAGAGTGAGAGCATGCTAGAAGGTGCTGAATGATGGCATTGGACATTATGGATGAAAATTTTGTGGCCTCGAGATTTGCTGTGTTTTCAGGGACAGCACCACTTCAAGACTGCCCCATTTGCTATGTTTATACTGGCAGAAGCAGCAGCAGTCATTCCTGATTCCCACTCTGGGGTGCAAAGGCAGTATTTACTGATCCCATACAAACCTGCCATGCTTTATTTCAAGTACCAGAGGTTTGGGTGCTGTGTAACCTCCCCCTCACTCAGTGTGGGTGCAGAGGTGACAGTGTGGGTGTCTGGTGCCCAGTGGCACCGGGGGCAGCCCTGAAGGGAAGCAAACCCTAAAGTGTTCCCATAACTTGTTCCTAGTGCCTTGTCCAGGGTGCTCTGCTGTGAGCAGCCCCTCTTTGCACAGGAGAGAGCTGTGCCTTCACAGTTAGCATTTTCCACAGGATTGGGTTTTCTGCCACGTTCTGTCTGTGCCCTCAGCCTGAGGTTGGTGGTGGAAGAGAGAACACCTGCTTATTCATAATGTAGGGTGCACAAATAATTTTGCTTTGCTCTTTCTCAGCAGACAAGACCTCAGCAAGGGGAGGACACCTGCCTCTCGCCAGCACAGCTGGTGTGGTGACAGCTACTGCCCGTGAGGAGAGCAGCACAGTGCCTGTGTTGGACACCCGTGGAGCTTCCAGTGCCACAGGGAGCTCCTCTCCCTCTCCCCCCTACACCAGCACCCTGGACACAGTCCTGCTGTCCTCAGCAGCAGCAGAGCCTGGGAAGAAGAGTCATGTTTCACAGAGCAGTACTGGACTCAGGGAGCTTCCAACAAAGCTGCTGCCTGCATTTTCTCCCAGCATTTCAGTGCCTTCACCTTCAGCCACACTCTTCATCCACAAGGAAGGGACATCCCAAGCCCCAGGTAGCCGCAGCATGTGGAGCACAAAAGCAGAAAGCCTCACATCTCAGCCTGACACAGCTGGGGACACCCACACCGGCCCCGTCCCGTCCTCCACGGCATGGCCTCGAGTGACACATGTGTCATCTGGCCGAGCAGGGTCCCCAGAGCACAAGGTCACCCTTTCATCCAGGGTCTTCACCTACTTCTCAGCTGCTGCTGAACCTTCCAGTGAGTTTTTCTGAACTCTGGGGTAGCATTTGACTGCCTCTCCCTTCCCCTTCTCTGTAGGATTAGTATGACACAGCTGTTGCAGGTGTCATGGGCAGCATTTATAAATGGTTGTGGTTCTGCACAGTGGTTCTGTATATTTGCAGCTGTTGGTGCTCAACAAGAAAGGTCTCATTCTTGAGACTTGTTGCTTGTTGCTGTAGGACACACTGACTGTCTGCTGGGTTGGGGTGATAATTATAAATAACATAAACATCCCATATTCTAATGATGCTGATTCCTCGGTATTTGGACAGTCCTGTCTGCTGGGAGATGATAAAATCAAATAACTGCTTTTCAATCCTTTTCCAGCTCCTGGCAGCAGCCATCGCTCCCTAAGCAGCTCAAGGGCTGAGAAGAGGATGTCCAGCCCCATCACTGATCCCATGTACAGCTCATCCATGTCCGGGGGTGCTGAGGAGAGGATGCTGCACCCAGTGACAGATGGCACATTGGCTGGTGCCATGGAGAGCTCTTCTGTCCATGCTGAAGCTTCCAGCCCTCCAGAGCCATCTGAGCCAGCGCTGGTGGAGCAGGGCAGGCCAGCCAACGCCTCCACCAGCAGCGGGGCTTTCACGGGCTTTGCCACGGAGACGGTCTTCGTACGTTCTGCCAAGATACCCACTTACTCTTCTTTCCAAAATGATCTCACAAGTAAGTTGATGTCTCCTGGAGTACATTTGGGAGGAATTCATATCATCCTGTTTTTCAGTATGGTGTACATAAAGTTCTCGTTCATTACTGCATTCAATATCACCTGTGGGTTCACTCAGGGGGATGTTTCCATCAAAGGACTCAAAACTAGACCCCACACAGATGGGGAACTATTCCAGAAATGGAGCCATAAACGCTCCTGTTCTGATGGCTGAATCACTTTTTTTTGTGTCCTAACTGGTTTATTTTGGGTGATGCTTTCGGAAGATTTTTGGGATGACCTAAGTCAGTTGTAGAATTAAAACAAATTTTCAATACTATTTTTTATTTTTTTAAAGTTGGCCGAACTTAGCTGTACATTCTGAAATTGGTATTATAAGATTGATTGCACCTTTTATGCTAAATAATCTGAATTTTTTGCAGGCTGATGTGCTGTTCATTTAGGTTTTCCTGGCTGCAAAGTTTTGAATCACTGGGTTCAGGATAAACTGCAAATTAACGTAATGTAATAATTTCATCCTGCAGAGTCATGAAGTTCACTGTGTCTAAAAAGAAATTGACTGAACAAGATGGATATTCTGTAGATGGGAATGGAGGAAAGAGGGAGAGGATATGAGTTTTTTAAACAACAGGTGATAAAGAGAAGAACTGGGTTTTCCTGCTTAGCTTGCCACAAATATCACAGAATGCTAAGAGCTTGATCACTTTAGGAAAGCAGTATGTGAAAAAGTGATTTGGAAACCTACACATTTCATGGGAGTCTTGTGTCTGTCAGGGTTGACCATTTTAGAATCAATTAAGGAGTGGATAAGACTCCTAATCCCATAACCATGCTTGAATGGTGCTTGAAATTTTTAGAAAATCATGATGTTCACATCATGTTCACAGACAAGAACATCTTATTTAGCAAGCAGTTCTAATATAACTTCAAAATGCTTTCATATTACTTTGTCTTTCTACTATTTTTTGTCCTTTTACTCCAGACCTTTCAGGTAGTGGTCAGCCACTCAGTAGCATCGATGCTGAGAAAAGGACCTCGGTTTCTCACACAGACGGCACATACATTTCAACCACGTATACCAGAGGAGGAGAAAGGACCCTGCTGTCTATCTCCAACAGCAGCACCTCTGCTGATTCCTCTGAAAGTTCCACCTCTTTTTCTGAAATTTCCAGCCCTTTTGATGCTTCACAATCCTCTGTGGCTCACGACAGGCAGACCAATGCCTCAAACAGCAGCAGTTTTGTTGAACCATCTACGGAGCCGTTGCTGGTGCACCCTTCCAAACCGTCGACATCTGATTCTATGGGCAGCATAGAAAACACAACTCTGTTCAACACTGACTCTGAGTTGTTGACCACTGATGGATCATCTCTGTCTTCATCAGCATTTCCAGCCTCTCTGTCATCACTGCAGCACTCGCTGTCATCAACACCACCACCAACTCATCTGTTTACACTGTCAGACTCACCTGAGCCACGCTTGCCCTCTGTGATGGCATCTTCACCCCCTCTGCAGCCTTTGTCATCCTCCTTGCCCACTTCCTCCTTGCCTGCCCCCTCTCACTCATTAGCATCTTTATCGCCTGTGTTTTCATCACCCTCATCCATCTCGCAGTCCAGCGAGAGTGATCAAGCAAGCACCACTGTGGCTATGAGTGTGACCAGGCAGGTGCCCTCCACAGCCACCACAGCCAGGAGCTCACCCAGAGAGACCAACAAGCCCAGTGTCACACACCACCCCCAAAAGAGCACCACTTTCACTCCCACCAGGTCACCTCTCCCTACGGCACCCATGGAGCTGCTTGGTGGACGCATCGTGTCTGTGTCCTCTCCCGTGACGATAACAGAGACTGCCTTGCCTGGAGATGCCACCACCCAAAGGGACAGCTTTGGGAAGGCAACACCTCTGCCCACCACAGCCAGTGTTGTTCCACAGGCTGGTCCAACAGACAGACCCCTCAGTCCCTCTCCAACTGCGACAAATCACAGCAGCATTGTCCCTGCAGTGGCAGCGACCACGGTGAAACCTCCTATGCTGACAACGCCGGCTGGTCGCCAGCCCACCCCAGATGAGACCAGCACTGTGAAGGACCACAGGGCCCAGACACCCCCTGCCACCAAGCACAGCTATACCACTGGTAAAAGCACAGAAGCCATGCATCCCACCACTTCAAAGCCTGGTAAAGTCACTGAGGAAAACCTCCATGTTACGAGTCCTTCTGAAGCCACTCCAACCACCAAGACCACTTTGAGCATTGCAACTACTTTGGCTGCTACCAAACCAACCACTGTTCCTCCACTGAGCAGCACGGCAGGGCTGAGGACATCACCTCCAGCAACAGGTAATGTGTGCAATGGCTCTCACCAGTGGTGGGGCCAGGAACAAGCAGGGCAGGAATACCTGGGTCCCACTTGAAGAGTTTTCAAAGAGTTGTGTGTGCGTGTATGTATGACAAGTGTTGTCAGCAGGGTTTGAGACAATAACTCATCTCTGTGTTGGTTTTTTTAAGCTAAGGGTTTAGCAATCAAGTTGAATGGCTGAAAGAAGGGTGAGCACTTTGGTGAACATTTCTGGTAGAAAGATTAGGCTGACATTTGACAGTTTCAAGAAAATAAAGCTGCTTTGCCTTACAAGTAAGCACAGAATGCACTTTATATTTGTTGATAGGTTAACAATCAATAATAATTGATACCTGTCTTATTAATGAGAAAGTACACTTGGCCAGCCCTTGGTATTTTTGTTGAAACTGCTTTTCATATCACATATCACAGCCTGTTTTCTCCCCATCTCACTAAATATTAATCTTCTACTTTGGAGCCTGATGCCTCTTCTGGTAGGCTATGTACCATAGTCCTGCTGAGTGTGTTACAGTAATTTATTACCACTGCCAGTCTCCTTATCTTCTCAAGTAAATACATTTGCTGAAATCTTATATGAAAGGAAATTGGCTTTGTGTTTGAAGTTCAGAGCCCAGCTATCATGCCACTGTAGGATATTGTGTGTGCTAAAGGCATTAATCTCAGTGAAATATTTGCAATAATATATATTCTGTCCAACAATTAAGTATTTAAAGGTTACTTCTCAGGCTGATTGGTTTTAGTTATAGCTATTGCTTCATGCAAAAAAGAAATCACTTTACTGGAATTAATTTTTTTATAATTGAAAAATGAAGAGAACGTATCCTCTTTAGCAACTGATTCACACTTTTGCCAAAATATTCTTTCTTTTGAAAACTGAGATTTGCCATTTACTAGAATGCAAAAGATCCTTCTGTGGTCTTGGACACGGTGCTTTGTACATGGGTAATCACTGCCCTGAGAGAAGCTGCCCTGGTCTGTGCTGTATGAAGCACAAAGTGAAGGATGGCAAAGTGAAAGCCATGGTTTTAAATCATACCCACTCGTTTCTGGCTGCATAGATTAGAGTCACCAAATCTGCTTCTCACTGGTGCTGAGGTAGCTGTGCCAGGCTAGCCCAGGCATGAGATTGCATCAAGTGGCATATGCCAGTGCAGAGTTTGGCTCGGGGCTGCCAGGTCTGTGTGCTGCCATGGGGTATTGCAGTGCCACCAGAAATGCTCACACGGATTTGGCTCTTGTGCTTGGTGCTTTAACCACAGAGCCTGTCCTTCCTGCCTCTGCTGCAGCACTCAGCAGCAAACACAGGACAGCTGCATATGGTGTGTAAGATATCTTGCTAATCTCATAGAGCCTTGACACTGACAAGTCCACAGCCCTGCCTGTGGTCTGCCCTCGTGTGTGTGTGTGATGTGTGTTTGTGCTCATGTGAATCAGAGATGCAGCAAGAGGAGTTTTTTTGACCAGGACATCTTTTTCCCTTTTTTTAAGAGGAAATATTGGATATATTCTTCAGAATTTGCAGTTGGAGTTGTGTAATCAGTGAAGCATCTGAGATTACAGTCCTTAATCCCCTGAAACACCATATTATCTCAGTGGTGTCAGCTCCCCAAGCTCTTGGCACCCAGCAGGAAGGGCCCTGTGAGTGATGGCACAGGCAGGAATCACTGCTGTGACCATCCCCAGCCTGGCATGGAGGAGCTCTGGAAAAAGGAGATGGCTGCAACCAGGGCTGCCTTCACCATTACTGGGTAATCTACAGACTGGATCAGTGCTCAAGCACTACCTTTGGAGCAGAGAAACAGGGCTTGGATGAAAAGGGCAGGACTTTGGTGAAGCAGTCCATGCTCACATGTCTAGCTTGGGCTGTTGAGGTTCCTTCTTTGGGATTCTCATGCATAAACTGCTGGGTTGTTTGTCTCTGGAAAGTACCCTGAGATCTTCTGAGGGGCAGTGCTGTAGATCAGTTGGATGTTCATATTAACATGGATCCATGCTGGACCCCAAGGGTTTTTGAATGAATATTCAAGTGGTTTATATTTATTCTTTCAGCTCCAACAGAATAATTAGGATCAGCATAAATAGTAAGTGCAAATGATGCAGTGAAGCATCTGATAATGCTCGAGGAGTCACAGATGGGGAGCCAAGTTCATCTCTTTTAGCCCAACAGTTGATGATTTTTATGATTCTGTAAGTATAATCTGGGTGTTTTTTTGTTTGTTTTTCTTTTTTTGCTTTTATAGAGGTGGATAAATGTCTTTCCAACCCTTGTCCTGCGCTGGCCACCTGCAACAACACCCATGACTCCTATATCTGTCAGTGTCCTCTTGGATATGAGCTGGAAAAAGGAAAGTGCAATTTAGGTAAGAAAACAAAAGTGAAAAACCAGGGATGGAAATAATTACCTTTAATCTTCTAAAATAAATTGACTTAGGCTCAAACGAGTTCAGGAGCTTGATGTTCCTCCCAACCACCACTTTTATGGGAGCCTTTTAGTGTTTATACAAGTGTGATGTCTAATGCCTGTCGTGTTGGGCTGCCTGGGGAGCAGGCAGAGATATCTGAGTGCTTCTTAAAAATGCAGCAATGCAGAGGTGGGCTCAGGCTTGGTAGTAAGGACAGATGTGCCCCTTCTGTTCCTGATGTGCTTTAGAACTCCCAAAAAGCATCCAGCAGCTTATCAGCCCTGCAGACTCCTGTGAAGGCACTTGGCTTGGGAGGAGTGAGTGGGGCTGTTGTGTAACCTGGCTTCAGTGGGATCAGCCATGTGTGGAAAGTTAAGCAGCCGTGAAAGTCTTTGTAGGATCAGGGTCTTGTTTCATACCTTTAGCATTTTTTGAGCAGCACAGTTATTAGCTGGAACTCAGGTTCTGACCCCTTCCTTTTTGTTAGAGGACTCTCAGTCTCAAAGACTTACAATATCCCATTGTAAAGGGGAATTTGTTTTCATGGATTTTCTTCTGACCCTTAATCAATGAGGATTAGAGGCATGGAAATTTTGCTAAGGAAACATGGATGAGGTGTCCCTGAAGAGTGTTTTGAACATTTTTTCGAGTTGGGATATGTCAGCTTCTAATTTAGAGACTTGTTTTGATTATGCCTTGAACTGGGATGTGGGCAGATTATATAAACACTGTGAAGGTGATTCTCATCATAATTTTTGCCTGCAGTTGTTACATTAGTGATGTGTGATATATGATTTGTGGTGAAGATAGGTTGAGTGGATGGGAAAGAATTGGAGACTTCATAATGTTATCTGCAACTGTATTTGTTTTTCTGGTGGAACATAAAGCTGGAGTTCTGAGTTCTCATTTCCACTGAGTATCTCATGACACTTAATACAAGATTTAGGGGTATTATCTCTGCAAGTCTGGACAACTCAGATTACTGCATTCTGTTGCTGTGAATCAAATATGAATCTAAGCACAGAAAAATGCATCTTTTGGACCTCTCTTCAAATGTCATTGCTCATTCTCTCCAGCAGTTTAAAAAATGAAAATGTCCTTTCTACAGTGCTTTATTTTGACTTGCTGATTTGATTTCCTTCCATTGCAGGGAGGAGTAAGAGATTTGACATGTTTACCCCAAATTATCATAAATAGCTTTGCTACCTGACACTGTCTTCTTACTAAATTTACCCATCTCTGGATCTATTTAAGTTAGTCTGTGCTTCTGCATGAAATGTATGAACACAGAAGTGAAATGCTGTCTGTTCAGCAGCACTGAGCTCTGGAATTTGACTGGGACTGTGGGAACATTGCAGCAACCCTTGTGAAAAAAACCCAAGGCTGTGACTTTGCTTTACTGGGGCAATGACTCTCAGATCTAAATTTTCTGTATGCCTTGTAAAGAGATTTTCCATGCAAACAGCCCCTCATGTAAAGCAGATGAAAGCACATCTATGTGTGGCACAAAGATGTGTTCCAACTAACTTGTCTTATTCTACTTTTTAGTGAGAGTATTTATTGGCCAGGTTCCCCTGAAACTTAATATCACCCATGGGAAGTACACAGAGCTCTTCCACATTGAGAAGGAGATTCTGGAGATGGTAAGTGTCCTTGCTGGGGCTTTGGCAGTGCTGATGGGACAAGTCCCCTTCACTTCTCTTATGGCTGTCACATTTCCCAGCCATTCAGTTGTAGCCATGTGGCTCTTGGTCAGCTGAGAGCCAGTGCTGGACAGGCTGTTGGCTTCCCCATAGGCTGTGGCATCAATAGGTCCAAAAGGACCCATGGGCTGGGGGTAGGTACATCCCTGTGCAGTTCTTATCCAGATCACTGCATGCACAAGTTCATCCTGTTAGTGGTTCCTGGGCTGGGTGCACTTTATTCCAGCTCTTTGGAGCAGGTGACTGGGGGATGCTGCCAAAGGAAGGGGGTGCTGGGTGGAGTCACTGTGATGCTGCCTGCACAGCTTGTGCTGGGGAGTAAACACAAACAACTGCACAGATCCAGGGTCAGGGAAGATCTGCAATCTCCAAGGGTGCTGCTTTGAGGTCGGCCTTGCATGGGCTCTCTCCCTGCTGACATCTGGCTCATCCCTGGTCTTTGTGGTCATTACACAGCAGGGCCACAGGCAGATGCTCATGTCAAAATCCCCAGGGCTTTGTTCTGGCCCAAGGCTGTGCAATGGTGACTTTGTCCACCTCTTACTGGCAACAGAGCGGTGAATCTCTCTTATAGAGCAGATGAACTTCTGGGGTGCTCAGAGCCCCCTTGGGCTCAGCAGGCATCTCTGGGAAACACAGGGGATGGTGTGACTGACCCAGGAGGACTGTCCCCTGCTACATCCCATGGGGCTGCCTCCTTCCATCATGCCCTGGGGCACTAACAGCTGCTCTCTCCCTCCTTGCAGCTCAATGCATCGCTGTCAGGCTTGCCAGGATACCACCACTCCACAGTTAAGGCAAGCAGGTAAGGCTGAGGCTCCTAGGGGACGAATGAGAAACTTGAGCATTTGGGATCTTCAGCTTGAGATCCACACTCTCCATTTTGAGTCAGTGCTGGGCTTGATACAATGCAGCTGGCAGTGGTACAGGGCGAGAGGAATGCCTGACAAGCTGCCCAGGCTCACCTGGCACTCTCCTCCTGACCTGAGCAGCTTGGGGATGGGCTGCCCAGGAGGGATTTATGGCTGGTTCCAAGGTGGGCTACCAGCATCCCTTCCAGCTCCATATTATCCTCTCTGTGTATTGGTTAATCCTGGTCTTAAGGTCTGTTGCAGTGGGTGGCTCTTGCAGTGTGTGTGTAGAGCTGTGTCTGTGATAAGCATCTCTTGTGTTAATAGCAGTCCCATGTATAAGGTGCTAATGATGACATCAGACTGACCTGTGATACTCAGGGCTGTTTTGTTTTGTCTTGTTTTTTGTTAGGGAGGCAAATTTTGTGCATGTTTCAGTGCAATCCACGTTCTCTTTAGCATCCAACGTGACTTTCTTCGATGTTATCGGCAGTGTGAAAAGCTACATTCGCGCTTGCAAATCCCCCACTGAAGCCTGCCAGTTCATCTCCAGCCTGAAATCACTCCACAGAGGTAAATAGCATCTGGAAGGACTGTGGCAGGAGGGGAAAGGGATGTTTTATTTGGCTCCTTTTATAAAAGGGGAGAACCTTCTGTCATTTGGAAAAATCCATCTGAATCTTTTTATCTCACTTAAATGGGAGTCATCTTAAGAACCTCCCAGCACAAAAGGGATGCAGATACCAAAGCCTTATCTTTGCCACATGTGTGAGAATTCTGCCTCTGTGAAAATACTGTGCAGCACAGGATTAGAGACATTGTAGGGCTGCCTTTCATCTCTGGGATGTGACACTGGGCCCAGCCAGATCAAAAACCTGTAAGTCTTAATTTCACACACACTGCCAGGAGCCAGGGAAATGGTGTGAAAGCCAAGAGACAAAACCCTGCCAGTGAACTCGATTAGGGCTGCTGGAGGCTGCACGGTGGGCTCTGCCCTCCTGCCTGCTCAGTTTCAGTGTTGCAGGTTGTAAAATGGTTCACAATTAAGACCTTTTGATTTCTGTACTGAATCCTCTGCCTGCCCAGGGGAAATGTGGATACAGCACAGGAAGATGTGCAGAAGGACACCCGTGCTGTGCATGACCTTCTCCAGGTGCTCCAATGCTGTGCCCTGGCATCTCCCAGTTCTCACTTCCTGAGGGAGTGATAGAGGAGATTTACCTGTGAGAGGTTCCTCAGGATCCCTGCAAGAGTTTCCTGCAAGGAAACTGCTGCACATGGCATTTTGTGACTTTGGGGTTCAAGGCTTTAAGGTTTGGCCTCAAGGGGGATGAAGGGTGGCAACATATAGCCTGGGTTTATTGGGAACCCTCCTGTATCATTCTAGCAAAGTAAGCATGCAGATGAGAAGTTTAGTGTGTGCTTTTATTGCAGTGTGCTGTATTTTAAAGCCATACTCTGCCCATGGATTGCTTTAAATTATTTGGGTAAACCTGCTCAGATTATACCTACCCATTTCCTCTGATACAGTGCATCTGTAAAGTCAACTCCTGACTTGAAATAAGCAGAGTAAGAAACAAATTATATTCTTGTGTAAGTACCTAGAAGAAAAGATGTCAGATTAAAAAAAAAACAACAACAACAAACCTAGCAAGGAGAGGTTTATAAATGCAGACTTCCAAATGAGTGACATATTTTCCATAAAATTGTATTTCTTATGAATATTTATTCATTCCATTTAGTCTGACCTCCCAGTAAAAAATATAAATTTGATGTCACAGTTTCCATCCACAGTTTTTCTAAATGCTCTTTGTAACAAGTCTGACCTTCTGAATTAAAACACTGCTTCAAAGTAATGTAAATGAAAGTACAAATTTTTTGTAAAAAAATTTTGTTTGAAAAATGACAAAATCCAGTGCTTAATACTGAAATGGAAAAGAATTGGTTTGGTCTAAGCAAAATGTTTTGCTTGATATAAACTTAAAATTTGATTTGTTGAACTGTGTCAGGGGATGACTGTGTTTGAGCTTGAGCCAAACCAGACTTCTCTTTTTCATTTCCCCTTCTGCTTCTGAACTGAAACATTTATTATTCACCCCCTCTATCTGCCTGTACAAATGATGGTAGATACACAAGAAACAGTGATATAGCGTAATGTTGATTCCCTCCTAATGGAAAAAATATTACAAAAAAGAAAAAAAATAAAAATAAAAATTAAAGCAGCACATCAGCTGAATGGGCTGTCCAGGTAAAGCAGAAGTGCATAAAGGTGGGTTCAGAGAGAACCACGCTGATGTTGGCCACCTCTTCCCAACAGCTGGCAGCTTGTGCAGACAGAAAGACCCTGAATGTGACAAGGAAACTTCAGAATGCACCGACTTTGATGGAATTGCTCTCTGCCAGTGCAAAAGTGGGTACTTCAAATACAACAAGATGGACCACTCCTGCAGAGGTATTGCTCTTTATGCAGTGTATTTTGCCTGAATTTTCCTCAAAGCTTTTGTTCCAGTGGAAATGAGTGTGTGCATATATTGCTGTGCATGCAAAACCCTCAATATTATGAATAAATATTAGCAGCTCAAGTTTCTTTTATTTAGTTAGGGGGCTTTTCAGCAGACACTGAAGACACAGTCTCTCTCTAGGAATAATATTATCTCTTTCTGGAGCATGCTGTGAGTCACAGTGATTGAGGAGAGGGAGAAAGGGGCCTGGCTGCTTTGGGCTTCAGTTCAGTGGCACACAGCAGAGATGACGTGTGTCTGCCTGTTTTGATTTTGTCTGAACTCTCAGTGAACTTAGGGGAAGTGCTTTAAACTCAAAAGCTTATATTAATACATCATCTGTATTTTAAAAAATTGTATCTGAAAATGACTATGAATTTATTTTTCAGCTGGGTTCCAAACAGAAATTTTAAGCTTAAAGATTGCATTATTTTTTGGCTACTTCTCGGATCAACAAATCTGGTTTTGCTGCATTTTAAACAAAGTCTTTACATGCAAGTGTTCAAAATGACTTCTGGAGGATCAGGATATCCATTCCCTAGTTTGTGGTTGCTGTAAGGCTTCTTAAGAAATGCAGTTTTCTGATGACATATCAATAACAATTGCAGTAGTGGAAATATATTGCTTCTGGCACTGCCTGCTGGGTTGCTTCTGAAACAGGAGGAGATGTTTTGTTGGTTCCAAATCTGAGAGTGAGAAAAATGTGCCTGAAAATAACACATGTGCTACAGACCCTGGGAGGGACAGCTCAGAGATGGGCATCTCTGCATGCCAGGTCATGGCCCTGCCTCTCCTCTCTGTGGCTCCTTTGTGACAAAACCTTCCCTCTCCCCCATCCTCTCTCCCCTTCCTTCCTCCTCCCCTCCCTCCTTCATCTGGTATGTTGAAGGAAGGATTTCTTTTGGGAAATATTGAGCATCTCCACCTACCTGAGAGGGGCCTATGTAAGTGAGTGAGGAGCTGAGCTGAAACTTGGGAAGTTTTTACCCAATTCTTGTTACATCATGGTCAGTGGAGGCCCAGGGAAAGTTACTTCTTTTGTCTTGTTCATGTCTCTTGCCAAGTAGTGAAGATAAATACCTGAAAGACTGTGAGGCACTTGGATGTGATGGTTGCAGAGCTCTAAGGGGTCTAAGACCTCAGACATGTGGAGACCTCCACACTTATGAACCTTGTTTACTTCTTTTTGGAAAATATAAGAACCTTATCTGCAAACAGTGAGATCTCAATTCCATCTTCATCTCACTGCTGTCAGTAGGAGACACCTTGCTGATCAGCTTGAGAGTGTCTGAGGGACAGGGCTGATGTTGGATTTAGGCTGTGGTGCAGAGGCATGAGGGCAGCACTGACTTCATGGTGCCACTCTCTGACAAGATGCCAGGTTTGCATTATCACTTGTGCCCATCTGGGCAAGCCAGGAGGTTGGGATTTTTAAAGGCTTTTCCAAAAGCCAAGCTATGGCCTCCTTTTGATATTTAGGGCTATTTTACTGATAAATATAGCATACAATATACCAGCCTCTTTGAAATTCTCTGCCCTTTTGGTCCCTAAACAGGAACCGAGGTCTCGTGAGCATCCGACCCTCATTGTGGGCTGTGAAAATGTGGTGTAGTAGCTCCAATTATAGTATTTGCAAGGAGGGAAATGGCTATTGTGCTTCCCTGTCCGGTCTCCCCCGTGGGAAGGTTGAGGGAATTGGCTGCCCTGAGCCACAGGATTTGTGCTGTTCTCCTTGTGGCATCTGTCCTCAGGAACATGCTTGGGAAAGCATGCCATGGGCCAGGGAAGGCTTGGGTCTCTGAGCCACAGGAGCTCCCACATGTTGGCCAGGGCACCTCTTGCTGTGCTGTTCAGTGTCTCTGGGTCACTGCTGATTTTCAACCTTCTCAGTATCTTCAGGGCTATTTCAGTAACAGAGCAACAAACCCGATGTGCCAGCTTTTCAAGGGCATGCTATTTTTACTAGTACAGAGTGTTTCTGGAGTGAAGCAAAGAGCAGCAAAGCAGGTTTCCAAAGAGACCCCTGAGTGTCTTTTGGGAAGGCAAAGGCAGAGGAACCCTGGGTTGAAGAGCACAACTCGATAGCTTTGCTTGGCCCCTGACACTTTGGCCTGTCCTCTGTTCCCTACTTGGAATCTTGCCAAGTGAGTATGGCAGTGAGAGCTCTCCTGGGAATGTGTTCAAAGGAGCAGGAAAGATGCCAAAGGAGAAAGCAAAGTGGCAGGAAAAGACACAGGGAGGAGAGGAAAATACATAAGCACCAAGTTTTTAAGTAAAACAGAGAAATGCATATTCAGGATCTTGCTTTTCCTCTTTTCTGCTCCTATATGCTCCTGACCTGAGAGCTGCGTGCCAGCGAGGTCCCAGCGCTGCTCCTGCCTGTGGCACAGCTCCAGCTTTGAAACTGCTCAAGTGCACGTGCCTCACACACATCACTGGGCTGGGGCTGAGCTTAGGGTGGGCTCCAGCAGCTGTTTTCCTGCTCCTGCAGGCCTTCCCAGCATGCAGGTGCTGGGCTGGGACTGGGGCTGGGATACGCAGGGCTGCTGTGCTCATTTGTCACTAGAGGACACAGCAGCTTGGATCCTTTGGGATTTGCTATCCTTGCCCTGGCTGTTTGTTGACTGAGGCTCTTAACTCTTTCACAGTCAACCTCTGGTCTCTTCCTTTACTTCAAAAAAAATAATCTTTGAGGGAGAAGAATATAGCTAGTACAAAAATCATCAGTGTGGTGCAGCAGGGGGGCTGTGTAATGAGCTTCACCTTCCCCATCACCAGCTCTGGAGAAATAAATGGAATGAGGGAGGTGGTGAAGGAGTTGTGGGGCTACATAGGGCAAAGAAATGTGTGCAAGACCAGGGATTGTGGACATCAGCCTCCCCCCCATATCACTGGTGCCAGTTCCTACAGCCAGTCTGTGTCTGCGACCACAGAAGTGATGTGAGTGCAGCACTCTTCTGTGTCCACACAACCTGAGGATGGGAGGTAGGCAGAAGATGGGAAATTTTGTTATCCCTGAGCTTTCAATTTATATTTCTGGGAGCTAGAAATCAAAAGGGTCAAAGAGAGCTTGTGAGTGTTCAGAAAAAAGCTGCAATAATTAGGGAGACTCAAAGAGCTCAGTGGCCTTGGCTTTATTAAAAATAAAGGAGTGATTTAGTGGTGAGAAGGGGACATCTGATCATATAACTTTTTCCAATCTAATAAGTAAACATCCAAAGTCTGGAATTTGACAGTGGGGTAATTCAGACCAGAAAGAAGGTGAATGTTTTTAATGGCTGAGGAAAATTAAGTTTGTGAGCTTCTGACCCAGTGCTGTGGTTGATTGCCACTGAAAATATTAAAATCAGTCTTGGGTGCTTCTCTAAAATGTAGCTCCAGTCCAACTATTTGATTTGAAACTGGAATTAAATTTAGGGAAATTTTGTGACAGTTTTAAAAAATAGAGTTTGGGGGGAGGGAAATCCATGAGCATTTTTGTTTTCATTGAACAATTCCCTGTGGAAGGTGCTACAGGGGTTTTCCAGACCCTCAGGTGATGCCTTGCAGACCCCCAAGGGCTGCTGCCCGTGCTGGCCCTGGCTTGTCCCTCTGCCCAAAGTGACCCTGTTTGTGTCACTGCTGCCCAGGCCTTTGAGTGAGCACCTTCACTGCCTCTGTGAAAGGCAGCAGGTCTGCCAGAGCCCTGCTGGGCTATTGCTGAGAAAAGCAGTGATCTTATGAGTAATTTAAACCTTATAGGTGTGTGCCCATCCCCTTTGCTGTTCATCAGAAGGGTGGTATAATTTCCTCAGATAATTTAGGATGGCTGTCCATAAGCATGGAGATTATTTTATTTTGAAGTGATGGTTCCAGTTTTTCACCGACATTTTGCACACAGCAGCTTTCTGGATTATTTAGGCCTAATAAATTAAATTTCTACTGTATAGTAAAATATGATTTAGCTGCAAACTTGAAAGATCAGAAAAGAAGGTGACATGAGAAAAAAAAAAACAAAACACCCTTGGCATACCACTTTGGGTCACCCTGACTGTGTTTGCATAGCATCTTGTTGCAGTACTAACATTTAAAAGTAATTGATGACATGCACCAATGCTAAAGTAGCAGAGTTTAAATGGGCTTTCAAACTGAAAACTGGAGGCACTCGCAGCTTTTTAGCATTGCTGTTTTGTGTGAAGCAGTACAAGCGTGCAGTGAGTTTTCATTTGGGCAAGAAGCAGCTCTGCTGGGAACTGCATTGCCAGCAGCCCTGCCTGTGCCAGGCTCCAAAGCGGCTCCTGCAGTGGTCCCATGGAAGGCAGGGGAGGGGGAGTGAGGTGTTCCCCGGAGCAGGGGATGCAGCACACAGGCTCCTGCCGTGCGCGGCTGCCCCGGGAAGGGCGCTGGGAAATCCCTCCCGGCTCCGCTGCGCGGTGCTCACCGCCCTTCTCTCTGCTTTCAGCCTGCGAAGATGGGTATAAGCTGGAAAACGAGACCTGTGTGAGGTATGTTCTGCCCTCCTCCTACCCCACCGTCCTTGCTCTGTTGGCACCACCGAGCTGCTGAATCTCCCCGTTGTTCTCTCTTCACAGCTGCCCCTTTGGCTTGGGTGGATTCAACTGTGGAAACCGTGAGTACCAAATTTCATTCCTTTTATTTTCTACACTGTCAGAAATAGGAGATTTGAAACTAGCAATTGCAAGTGACTGTGTCTAAAATGCAGTAGGTACACACTACTTTTTAGTGCTTTTTTTATTTTTTCTTCATTCTAAGTTGAAAGTAATTTTGTGGACCTTCTTTGACAAAGCTGACTTAATGTTATCTCCTAAGGAAAGGAGATCTCCTTTCCTTGTGTAGTCTGTCAGGATAGCACATAAAGTGGGCACTCTTGAGGCAAGAATTTGAAGGTTAATCCATCTGAGTTACTCTGATCTATGAGTAAAGGGAAGCTATTCCTTAGGGAAACAAGAACTTGCTTCTATTTCACTTGAAAACTTAAGGCTATATTGCTTACGGGGTGGGGAGGGGGCAAGGTGAGAAATAAACAGCTAATCCCTTTGCATGGGGACTGTGGATTTGTTTAGGGTTTAAAAGCACACTGCTGTTTCTCAGCCTCTGTCTCTCCCGTCTGCAGCGTACCAGCTCATCACGGTGGTGATTGCAGCTGCAGGAGGGGGACTGCTGCTGCTCATGGGCATTGCACTGATTGTCACCTGCTGCCGGTAGGTACCGCTGCCAGCCCTCTGAAGGACTAAAACATAGGTGAAAACATAAGCAAGTGGGTTTATCAGAGATGCTCAAGTATCACATTGTGCTTTCATTTGGAGAATTTTTAATTTTCTGTTTTCCCCAGCAGCCATGCTAAACAATGGACTGGGTATCTCTAAAAGGTACATCAGAAAATCATGTCCTCCAAGGATGGAGAGGCAGGGGAGTCCTTCTCATGCAGAGCTGTAAGGCTCTGAGGCCAGGAAGAAGACTCCAAAAGTGCAAGCTAAGTAGAAAGGAGCAGTTTAGGCAACAGGAGAGGTTACTTGCCTTTGCTCAAGTGGTGTTTGAGTATATTTAAGGCTATTTTCATTTGCCATTATGGACAACTCCTGCATGTGCTCTCACTGTGTGTCTCTCCCTCTCACACACTCACACTCACACACACCTTGTTCCCATACCAGCAGGTGGCTTTGGACAGGATGTGCTTACCTAGGAAGCTCTTTTTGAGATTTATGTAATCTGAAAAGGGATACCTTGAAGTAACACACTCTCTCCACCATTCCAGTCCCCAAATCTAGGATTTCAAGCTCTGTGATGAATGCAGTTGAATACTGGCAGCTGGATTTGTCAGTAATATAGGCATGGCAGTGGTTTGGTTGGCACAGTGGTGTGTGCTCCTGTAATCCCATCATTTGAGCCAGGGGGATGCCAGCAAACCCCAGCCAGGAGATGAGGTGGCCCTGAGTGCAGATCTCCAGAGGGATGGACTGATCTTCTCATGAGTCCTGGCCTCTGGCAGTTTATGACTTCCTGAAGGATACTCTGCTTTGAGCTGAAGTGTCAACTGAAGTCCTCTCATACAGCATTGTAGTTCTGGAGGGACGTTTGGTGTCACTCAGGCCAGTTCCTTGCAGGTCTTCCTTCTTAGGAATCAACATAGGGCCTACAAGTGCACAGTTAATAGCATGGGAGCTCCTATACTTTTTTCCTCAATTTTCAAATTTTTTTCATTGACCTAGGTGAACACACATGTTTTTAAAAGGCAAGAGCCATGTCTGGAACAAGCTGGAGCAGGAGGGGTTCAAACTGAATATAGGAAAAAATTCTTTCACCGAGGGAACAGTAAGGTTGTGGAACAGGTTGCTTAGGGAGGTTTCCATGTAACTTCGGAGATTTCAAATCTCACCAGATAATGCCCTGAGTTGCATGATTTCATATCTGACTTGGCTTCAGAGCAGATGATTGGACTATAGTCCATCTGAGGTGGTCTTTGTTCCCAGCCAAGATTCGTAGCATCAAGCAATGATCTCTCCTGAGATCATGTCAGAAGTGTATACACAATAGCAGGATAAGTTGTAAGTTTTCACTTTCCCTCATTCTTTTATAAACAGGAAGAATAAGAATGACATAAGTAAACTGATTTTCAAGAGTGGGGATTTCCAGATGTCACCTTATGCTGAATATCCGAAGAATCCCCGGGCACAGGAGTGGGGCAGAGAGACCATCGAGATGCAGGAGAATGGAAGCACCAAGAACCTGTTGCAGATGACAGATGTGTATTATTCGGTATCTATACATAGCTTAACTTTTAACCCTTTGTGCCCCATACAGTAAAGAGATATTCCTTTATTTTTGGAAGTGCAGATCCCTTTCCTGCAAGGTAGAAGGGCAAAGCAAATGTCTTCCATAGGCAGCAAGGCATCAGGAGTCCTATGGGCTCTAGCTACTACCTGTGGTGAATATCACAAAGAGATGTCATTAGGAAGAATGCTTAGACAATGCCTAGGAATATTTTGGTAAAAATGCATCAAAATCCCAATTCTAGAGTAGAGAAGGACAGTTAAAGGTTTTGGATAAACTGCTAAGGTTCCCTGTTAGCAGTTTTCTCTTGTCTACCCTCGCTGATGAAGTAGAAGGTTGAAACCTCTGTCTGGGAAACTTTGCCCCAAAATAGGAAGATGCTGGTTGCTGAGGACCCCTCTTTTCCACCATTCCTTCCTTCTCCTGGGTAGATAAGGAGCATCCCTTCAGCTCTGAGGGAATAAGGAGTAATAGGCTGTGTAGGGCACAGAGACACAAGCACAAGATGTTACGTCGTGGCTGGTACCATCTGCTAATGTCTGTACCCAGAGCTGTGGTGCTGCTGTACCATCTGTCACTCATTTTCAGCAATGTACTTAAGGTGTGTGTGGGTTATTCATGAGAGTGAAGGTCACAGGATTTCACCCAAATCACACATTCTGGACTCCTTGCTGTCCAGAGCAGAGAGCAGGGAGCATTACTATTTTCCTGGCTTGTATTTTAAGTTTTTCAGTAAGCAAATTGACTGGGTTGCGCAGCATGGAGTCAAATAATCCTCTTTCATGCTTCTACTAAGAATGAGATATTTGAAAATGCATTTCCTAGATTTTTTTTAAAGACCTTCATTATGCTGGGAACTAGAAAGGGAAACTTTTTAACAAGCAGTAGCTGATGAGGGCTTTACATGAATCTGCTCTCTAACAGATTAAACCAAGGGGCTTCATGTTATTCACTGGGTGAAACAACTATACAGTCTTGATCTTAGACATCAGTGTTCCTCCACCAAGTGTCCCCAGGAGATTTATTTAGTTACAAGAAGGGAAGAGAAAGGAAGGCCAGATCATTTTGTATTTGATGTGTAATTCAAGGGCCTGTGTTGGGAGAGGAGGAACCTATGGTAAATGGGGAGAGAAGTGCCCAGGTAATATTCAAAGCAGGAGACTAATTTTGATTTTTCTAGAGCTGTTTCCTTTAAGGATGGCTCTGGGACGATGTTGTTTAAATTAAATATTGACTGTGTACTTAGACTGCACTTGGCAGAGTCGGGTAAACTTCAAGTCTGTTCATTGGCCAGATGTTGAAATTAGATTTCATCATAATGATCCCTTCAGGCAATACAGCAAAAATTGTTCTAGATTACAGAGATCATTTGAGATCACATTGTTCCCTCTAGCTACTGAACCAACAGCAAAGAGATGTGGTAAGGCTGTGCCTGAGGGAGGATTGAAGTGTGAGAATAAGACCCTTTTTATTTAATTTATTTATTATTTTTTTGCTAATACAGCCAACTGGACTGAGAAATCCTGAACTGGAAAGAAATGGACTTTATCCTCCCTACACTGGTTTGCCTGGATCTCGACATTCATGCATCTACCCTGGACAATACAATCCGTCCTTCATTAGTGATGAAACCAGAAGAAGAGACTATTTTTAACAGAGAGTGGAGAGGGAATGGAAGATTGACACAGTTGTGTGGCCCTTAATCCCCAGGTAAAGCTGTCTCCTGGGTAGTTCAGGCCACATCAATCTTACTCTTCCCATTTAATAGGAAGGACTTTGAACTTCATGCTGAGCATTGCTGCCCTGAGGGACGGTCACAGTTGCTGAGCATCAGAGAGGAGGAGGAGGAAGAGGAGGGAATGGCTGAAGAAGCACACCACTAAAAGACCCAGAGGGAAGCTAACACATGTACTCCTTATTCGTTCTTCACTCTTCGCGCTACGTGGGCAAGCACAGATCAGTACAGGCAGATGAACTGTGCCCAGCACTCTGCATTGAATACCACTAGGGAGTGTCTTGTTTACAGATCTTGTTCACTGTTGACTGTGCTTGTCTTCCTCGCCAGCCTTCATGCAAAGATTCACTGTGCAGCTGCTTTTGGTTGGGCAAGTTTGTCCACTCCCTTTTAGACCACGACATGTGCTTTGTGCACGACAGGGAAGCTGGCTTGTCTTCTGGCCCTCACCTTCTTACTGCTAAAAGTTCTCCAGATTCCTGGGTCATTGTCAAAGCCCAGTGTCTGGCAATATTGGCTGAATTCGTGGGTTGATGGTCTCCAAGGAGTGCAGGAAGGTTAGTCACACCACTGCAATTTTAACAGAAAAAAGGCACAGTTGCTCCTCTGGGCTGCTTTGAAAACCTTCTGTATATAAGGAATGTTGTTGTTTTGTCAACCAATGTTGTTCAGAAGCGATGCCACTACACACCATCATGGTGCTTCCATATGAGATCCTTTGGAGCTCTTTTTCCCTGCAAGAATTCAAATGCCTGTAGACGCAGCAATACTATATTAAATAATTACTCACAGGGAAGAAGATGAGCTGTGAATTCAGAATTCTGTGAAGGAATCTGTGAAGGAGTAATAATTCTGTTGCCTTGGCAGGGCAGAGGAACTTAAATGTTTTCAAACCTCCACAGTCCACCTTGAATTTGTAGGAGCTGTGGAGGCTTTCAGTGCATTGGAAATGAGGGCTTACTGCAGTCAGTTGCATTTAAGGAAGAGAAAAGCATGATGCTTGCAATCCTAACATAGCAGAGATCACTTATGTTGAAGTGTTTTTCTTTCTTCCGTCCTAGTTTCGAGTGATTCAGACCAGGCAAGTTTCCTCACCCAGGTGTGTTCGTTCATATTAGCAGAAAGTGAAGAATGTAAGTTATTGCATTTCTCACCAAAGATCAGATTGAACCTCATGGGCTGTATTCTCACCTAAAGCGAGTGTTGAAAGAGATCTTACTAATCACAGAGCCCTGTTGGGGTTGGCTTGAAAGGGATCTCACAGATCATCTTCTTCCAACTCCTCTGCCATAAGCACGGACACTTCCACTAGACCTGGTTGCTCAAAGCCCCATCCAGCCTGGCTTTGAACACTTGCAGGATGGGGTAACTTCCCTAGGCACCCTGTTTCACCACTCTTGTCATGGAGAATTTTTTTCTTATAACTAATCTAAATCTACCTTCTTTGCTTTAAAATCATTTCCCCTTGTCCTATCCCTACATGCCCATGTGAAAAGTCCCTCTCCAGCTTTCTTGTAGGCCTCCTTTAGTTACTGGAAGGTGCAATAAGGTCTCTCTGGAACCTACTCCTCTCCAGGCTGAACAGATGAACTTTCTCAGACTGTCTTCATAGGAGAGGTGCTCCAGCCTCTGACCACCTTTGTGGCCTCCTCTGGTCTCTTTTCTTCTTATGGAACCCTGAACACAGCACTGCAGGTGGGGTCTCAGGAGAGCAGAGGGAGAGAATCCTGTCCCCATGCTGCTTCTGGTGCTGCCCCAGGACACAATTGGCTTTCTGGGCTCTGAGAGCACATTGATGGGTCATGTTGAGCTTCTCATCAACCAACACCCCAAGTCCTCAAGGGCTAGTTTCTATTCTCCAGCAGCCTACATTTGTGCTTGGGATTTCCCCGACTTACATGCAGGCAATATAATTAAATATAATGAGGTATATTTATCACTTTACTGCACTATTAATCTGAGTCATCAAATCCTGTTTAGATACAAGGTCTAGATGCAGTTTCTCCTCTTGAATGTGTATGGGCTTTTAAATCCAGATGGCTGCTTGTATGAGGCTAACAAATAGCACAGTTCCTTAGTCACTGACCCACCATACCTGTAGTGTGTACATAGGCTGATATTGCCTTCTCTCCCACCGTGCTTTATAAGAAACAGTACCTACAAGTAAGTTCAGTAGGTAGCTCAGCTCACTGAAGCACTGAGGATCAGGGGGTACATCCCCCAAAGTGCCTAACCCCAAGGAAGGGCAGCAGTTTGGATCTTCGTGTGTTGTGTGGCTGCTCACTGGAGGCAAACCTGGGGGATGAGGAGCTCTCCATCAGGGAGCAGGTACTTGGATCCTGCAGGTGGTGTGAGTTCCCAGATCCTTTCCCAGTGCTTCAAAGCCTGTTGTGTTCCCTATCAAAGGTCAGTAACATGTATCCAGAGGGAAGTGAAATAACAACAGGCAATTATTAGCTGTGTTGGCTTAGAGGTTTCTGGTGCCTGCTCAGAGTTGCTCCTATTGTCTTAAAACTTCAAGACAGGAAAGGTGCCACAGATGTGCTTAGAAGGCACAGCTCTGTTCACCAGCCATAGCACACAAAAACAGAGTCTTTTTTATGCTTCAGGTCTTGTCTGCTGTGTAGAAGCAGCAGTGTGAACTTGAAGAAGAGCAGAGCTTCATGGATGCCCAGGGCAGTATCCTTGGCACTTGTATGAACTTTTGGTGACAATATATGCAACTTTATGCCTGTCTGATCCATAATCAGCCTTGCAGCTGGTAGTACACAGCTGATCTCAGCTGTGGGGGGAAAGGAATGGATGCTTATGGGAGTTACAGCTGCCTAAGGAACTGTATTTAAGGAAAGCTCTACTTACAGTGTCCAAGATATTATAACAGGTAATGCACAGGAATTAGCTGCTCCCTGCCATGCTGATCAGAGTTTTTATCCAGGACAGAAAGGACTGCCTTTCCCCTGGTATGGAGTAGAGTTTTGTCTTTGTTACAAAATAAAAGAGGAAGATCCAATTTGTTCTTACTCTAAATCCAAAGCAAATAGACAAGCACTGGAGTTTGTCCCTTTTTAGTAAAGCAGATTTAGTGATAAAGCTAAAGTGATAAGGAGATGTCCCAGCAATGATGAGAATCCCGTGATTTAACCATGTGCCAGCATTTCCTCAGATGGGGAAGCATTTAGGCCCACTCTTATCAGCAAAGATGTTTAATTGCTTGGTTGGTTCAAAGGCTAGGAGATTAACTTCTATGTATCAAGTACAAAGTATGACATACCAACTCACAGTTGAAGATCAGTTATTTTTCACAAAGAGTAGGTGAACAAAACTTCTGGTCTGTATCTCCCAGCACTTTGCAAATTCTAGGTTATTTGAATGGAATTGAGATAGGACTATTTATAATGAGAGCACACAAGAGTTGGCAAGCAATTAGTTTTAATATCTTAATGGTCATCAAATTCTTCTTAAATTGTATCTGGAGAGAAAGAGTCTCAGTAAATCCAGCAGGACTTTCTGAGTGAGGACTGCAAAGCTTGTAATTTTCTGAAACAGGGTGTTTTTGCACTGAAATTTTCTCTCTGCCAATGGAGGTAAACATTGGGGCATTTCTTATGAGGATTTATCCATCACAGCCTGACCTTCTATTTAGCTTGGGTAAAAAAAGTCAGAGATTCCAATGTATAGTCCACAGGAGGAGTAGGAAAAGGGTCTCTCCTGACCTGACAAAACTTCTCTGGGTGTCCTAGGAGGACCTGCCCAGCAGGCAAGAGAGGAGTTTAGGCAGGAGGAGTCAGCACCCAGATGAGTGCAGGTGCTTTCCCCTGCAGTGTTCCAGGAAGCCTTTCTGGAGGTGACAGAGGCAGCCTGGTGTGACTCAGGCCCTGGGTCTCCACCAGCCCAGCTGCAAGCTGTGCTGCAAGCTGTGCTGCAAGCTGTGCTGCAAGCTGTGCTGCAACCTGTGCTGCAACCTGTGCTGCAGTGCTGCTGTCTGCAGCCAGGCACCACCCGCTCCCAGGGACAGAAGGGGTGGGTGCAGTGCCCTGTGTTATGTCACAGTTTCTGAGGGTTATTTTACTGCAAGTGTTCCCTGCCTCACCCCAGCAGTGCAGACTCACCCGGCCACAGAAGGGATGTGGCCTGTTCCAGTGCAGGTTGTCTCTGTGTAAAGCTGCCAGCAGGATCCTCTCTGTGTCTGCCATAAACAAAGCACCCTTTGGCAGAGGAGTGGGGCTTGTTACTCCTCTGGGGCATAAAGAAGGGTCTCTATGTGCCCTCAAGCCCACTTTCAAAATCTGATGATTCTCTGTTCACAACCTAACTCCCCATAGGGTGTCTAAATGCATGCAAATTATTTCTCATCTCTCCTTTAGATTACTTTTAGCTACCCCAAATTGAAAATTTTGAGCACACTGGATGTTTTCACCAAGGGGAATCACTCTCCACTATCCAAGAGGATAAGAGGGAAGTGGCATGTTTTTGATATGGAGAATGCAAGTAGTTCAGCCAGATGTGGGGAAAGGAAGAAAATCTGCACCAGCACTGCTCAGTAATCTGCTATTGCTTCTAGCTGCTGTGGAAAGTGAGGGGAGCAGTCAGGAAGGACCCATGGGAAATTGTGTGGATGTATTTTTAATTACATATGGAAAAAGAAAAGCTACTTCTTTTGATTGACAGGAAAAGTTGTGAGAGGCACGTGTTTGATGCTATGGTGCTCTGCCAGTTATACTGACAAACCCACAAAGAAAGCCCTGACAGTCAGCACAGGAGAAGCAGTTCCATGAACTGATCAGCAAACACTGATTTGAGGAATCTTTCAAAAGGCATCTTGAACACAGAGTCTTCCTGTGCCCTGCTGTTTGCCCTGGCCAGTCCTTCCAGCTGCACTGGGAAAATCAGGGCCATTTTTCATACTGTTGAACCCTCACAAGCAGCTTCATGCACTCATAGCACTGAACTGGACTATAAGTGGAAAAAGTAGGCAAGGTTGATGCCCTTTTCCTCCACCTCGGAAGCGTTGGGTTTTATAGCAGCGATAAATCTCATTGCTCCTGCGACATTTCCCGTAAGATCCACTGGCACAGTCACATACTCAGTTACCACTCATGAGCAGCCTTATGAAGGGCTTCAGGGCAGTAAAAGGCTTTAAAAATAGCAATAAATTGCAGTTAGAGAGAGGGTTTCATAATTTATCATTGTGGAATTGTTTCTGCCAATACCTGTACAGGTTGTTTGCTGGGACCTGAGTGAGCACAGAGTGGGTTTGGACACTGCTGCAGATAAGCCAAGTTGCTTTCCTGGGACTTGTCTCTGATGCTGGTCAATGGCCATATCCATTCCAAATCCAGCTGGAATTTTCATTCCCTAATAGTAAGCTTTAGCTTTTTTCCTTAAATTAACTAGAACGGATGCATTTTAGTTAAATGCTCTTCCTATGCTGACTAATGTTTTTTCCTTTTTACACACAAAGGATGTAATCCAGCATCCATTTCAGTGACTGGGGTAACTCTCCCATAGACTGTAAAGAAGTTTTTTTTAGGGCTGAATTATTCCACCACCAGGGTCATCTGTGTGTAGTACATACTTTCCCATGGCTCTGTGTGCCTGTTTCTGTGACACTGTTCCTGCATTTCCTTGTTGTGTCTATTTTTTTAAAAGCATAATTATGACTGCAGCAGGACCTGTGTTATGTGAGAATGAACAAAACAGTTTCAAGATATGAAACAGCTTCCTGGGAAGAGAATGGATGTGAATTTTGTGTAGTTGTTTTACTGCTCAGACAGCCTAATTCCCATCATGTAGTATCTTGGGATGTAGAGATGCTTCCTGCTGTCACTCATGTCAACTGCTCTGCAGATCACTCTTACCTTTCCCTTTAGAAATTAAGCAAGGTCTCCTAGTTTCAGAATGAGTATGTCCTCTATGCTTGTAAGAGTTTGGGGCCTTTTCAATGTACATTTAATTCTTCATTCTGTTGAACTGCTGAAATTGAAAATCGGGAGAGAAATTCACGAAGGAGTAAGCAGTACCAAAATTTAAAAAAAAAGATAAAAAAAAGCTTACTTATTTTGCAGAATTGGTGTCAGTACTGTGAGGTCATGTGTGGGATGACAACTCTTCCAGTCTGTGTATAGTCTGTGTTGCATAAATTCCTTGTGAGGGAACACCTAGAGAGGGCACCTGATGTTCCTCCAAAGTGGTATTTAAATGCTAAATCGCTCAGTCTCTCTTTCAATGAAATACTAGAAGGGGTGGGAGTCTTACTTGGGTTAATGACTGCAGCAGGCAGCCCCCAGGTCTGCAAAATCTTGGATGGAAAGTCCTGTGGAATACAATAAACACTGATCACTTCTCTTGAATATGGCTATAGAATTCACTGGATGTAAAAATCATCAATAAAATCTTCTAGAATGGGTTTACTTTAAAGAAAAAAAAAAAACCAACAGGATAAATAATTACTACCTTCCTTTTTTCAAAGGAAATTCTGTTAAACTCAGTCATTTGCTTTTAAATCCATTAAATTCTGCAGGACTTTCTCCTAGTGGAAGGTGAAACTTGATATATAAAATCATAATGATTTATTTGAGCAGCTTTTAGAATTGCAGTAGTAAAGCTCACATTTTGTGACCTCTCTTTCAAAAGATAAATTTTCAGCGTTTGTTTGTGCTTCTTTACAACCTGAATGTAAACCTGCTTTATGTTCTTAACATTGCTCCACTTCCTTCCCTCTCTCTCTGAATGTTTGCTTCCAAGTCTCTGGGGTTCTGAGGATGTTTTCCAAACCAGTATTATTTAAAGTTGTATCATATTTTCAGCCTCCACTAATTATACAGTACTGTAGTAGCAAAATATAATTTTTAAGGATTGGATTATTTTTATACCTGCATCCAATATTATTAAATCTGGCGTTCTAGTCAGTATCATAAAAGGATACAATAAAACAATGAGTATTACTAAGTCCCTGCCTTTTTTTATTGTCTTTAGTTTTGCCTGTAAAGGGAAACATATGCAATTTTTAGATGGTTTTAATTATTATTCTACATCTAATCCAGAAAATAAGAAATTGCATAGAAAAGAAACTGCTTTTGTTCTTCTGATGGTGCTTCCAGACTGAATAACCAAATTGAAAAGCAAAGAGGAAATGGGTATGTTCTGTTAGTTGTGCCAAACAAAATTCTGCTCAGCTGAAATACAAGTTGTGTTCTGATACATTTATCTTGGTGGCACCAAGCCACTCAGTCTAATTTCAATTTTTCCTCAGTTTGTTTTTTGCTGGACCTGGTGAAGTTGTGTGTTTATGTGTGTGAGTGCATGTTGGAGGGGAGGAAAGCCTCAGGGGGCAGCAGGGCTCTTTGCAAGGGCAACGGGCTGGACCTGAGCACCATGAGATCGGTCCTGTCCCAGCAACAAGCACCAGGGACAGTGAAGAACAGCCAGATGAGTGTCCCTCAAAGGAAGGAGGAGGGCACCTTGAATCCAGGTGAGCACCAAGTCCAGCTCAGGCTGCTGAGAAGAGGCATGATGTGGAAGAGCATCTGGAGCAATGCTGGTAGGTTCGTTGGGGCAATTTTTTCCTGTGTTGCTCCAGAGCAGTACAGCTGTGACAGCAATCAGATGGGACTAAGGTGAGATTGATCTGTTCTATGAAAAGTTAGGTGGCCAGTTTGAACACACCATGTGGCTCCCCCAGTAGCCATGAAAAGAGACACACATCCACAAAGAGCGGCTCACCCCATGGTAAGAGATCACTCACAACTATTTCATGCCATTCTATTTCTGTGTGATGTTGGTATATTTTAGGAAAACAAGTGTGAAAACATGGGTCACAACATTTCTGTGGGACTAAGTTAAGGATCTTTGGGGTTATAGACAAGCACATGATTTATCAGCTCTGCCCACTCAAGATTTGCATGCCAGTGCCTCTGAGATCACTGCATGCATCCATAGTGTGTGCCCTCAAACTCTTGGGAACCACCTGAAAAGAAGTTAGAGCATTTGCTTCCCCTGATTATTTTTGAATCTGTATCCATAGCCAAATCTTTAGTTTAGATTTCTGAAGCTTTTTTAACTTTTAGCAATTAAAACATATATTTCTACTTATGTATGTCACGTGTAGTGGAGGAAGCAAATTTACATGAGATAGCAAAATGTATAGGAATCTAGTAAAGAAAAGGATTTAAAAATGTGCAGGAAAAAAGTACTGAGCTGTAAAAGATTATTTTTCCTACTTTATATCCTCTGACAGCATGATTGCCTCTTGATTACATGCATTTTCTAATAGATAGATGAGGCCCTTTATCTTTGGTATTTCTTTTTCCTACCATAAACAAGTATTGACAATAGAGCAGCTACTGTTACTAAACATAGTATATTCTTCATTCCATAATAATTGTTCAGTGTTCCTGATTGTCATATCTGAGTTTTGACACACAACAGTTTGATTTTACAACCTCTGGAAAGTTACTGAGTTATTTCTGCAAAGGAACTTTTCTCTGTAGTTCCTTGCAGGACATCACAATTCATGTGGCTGTGTGAGTCTGTCTGGACTAACAGTCAATTTTTTTTATTATCTGAATGTGTGCTTAATGACTTAATTAGGAAATGCAGCAGAGCTGCTATTTCATTGGTATCAGTTCTCCTATTTCATTAATTCTCTTTGTCTGCTCTCCTAAACCACCATATCTCTATTACTAATTCCCCCACAAATCACCAAGCAATGGGGCACATAGGGCCTGTCACCCTCCTCCTGAAGAGAGCCTGCTGTGACCATTGGTGTGTCACAAAATGGGCAGGGAAGGGTAAGCAGAGATGAAAACTTCTAGTACGTGAATATGTATTATTTCCTGGAGGACCTGGGGCCTTTTGCATTGCAAATGACTCACACTGCCAAAACTGTGATTGTAATAAACACAACCAGTAGGTAGGAGTGGAAGTAAAGTTAAAAAATGTATGTAGTACAGCAGCTCCTGCTGTGCATTCACTGTAGAGAACAGTTCTAATGTGCAGGACTGCACACTCAACCAGTAGTCTCTATTGCAGGCAGAAAAACTGCACCAGTTACATCTGCTAAAGACCTGGCCCTCGTTTTCAATAGTGCCCTGGGAAGTTCTTTTGGAACTTCACAGACAACTGAGAGATTTTAAGACCTGTATTAATCCAGCTGTGCCTTGAGGCAGTGTTGGAAATTTGGAGTGTATCATGAAGACTGAAGAGTGTAGGTCTGGGAGATGGACATTGCCAGAGGATGGGTGACATCCAGCTCTGCCACTCTCCAACAGCCAGGTTTGTTTTCTGCACACCCATTCCCACCTGAAGCACCTGCTGGGGTCTGGGGCTCACAGCACTGAAATATGTTGTTCTAACAAGGCTTCAGGATTAGTTTTTGGACATCCCCTGAAGCTGGGAAGGTCCTGGTAGCCTGAGGAGGAGGCTGGACCCTGGCCAAGCAGGTAGGCACAGGGCACTGGGGACAAACCTTTCCCAGGCATTTCCTTCTCTCATTCTGTCAGCTTCCTGGCAAAGCAGTTTTAAGGAGGGGCCTGGAAGAACCAAGTGATCTGTTACGGGCAATGGGCATGGGAGGGAGCAGCAGCAGGGCAAGATCTGAATCCACCATAGCCTGAGGGAGCAGACAGAGGGAAAGGGGGGCTGCCTGGGGGTCACTGCGGGGACTAGGGGTAGGTGTGGGAAGCAGGATGCACTGGAAGGACTTAAGGGACAGAGATATGAAAGAAGGCACAGGCAAAACCCCCACATTTCAGGCTCAGCATCCTGAGCAGGTTCCCAGAGGGATAAGGCCACTCATTCCTTGTGCCAGCAGAGAGGAACACAATCATTTTTGCTATTTGTAACCAGCAGTGTTTCCTGGTTCAGTGCAATTTAACAGTTTAAGACAGCCCTAAGCTCAGGAATGACTTGAGTAAAGCTTCTGGTCTCTCTCACCCTCCTTCATTCAAGGAGGTACACCCTTTCAATAGAGAGATTACCCAAGACTGCATTTCTTGTTCTTAAAACAGAAGATCAAACAAAAGCAGATGAAGGGAGAGGCATTCACCACACTGAGCTGTTACCTGGCATTCAGTAGTGTTCATAACCTGCCTGTGTTGCTGGCAGTGGGGTCTGCCAGAGGAGATCATCACCATAGCCATTAGAAGTGGCATTGCAGGGGGTACTCTGATGGGTTTTCATCCTTCTTGTGTTTGATAATGATAGTATAACCTGTGTTTACTTCGGAGAAAGACTTTACTAGCAGGATACAGAGTCACTCAGAGCTTCAAACTGAGAGAAGTTACACCTTTGCCTGAAAAGGAGGAACTGGATCACTGATCTGGCCCAGCTGATCTCAAGCAGTACATTTTACTGGAGCACAAAGCAGAATGAATGCTGGAGAACTTGGACAGGGGAGCCAGCTAAAAATAGGAGACTTTGGGATAACCAAATCCTGCCCACAGAGACCATTTTTTCCCCATCTTGGTCTCTCACTGGCCATTTCAGAAGCTTCCTGGAATGCAGTGTTAAAAAGTCTCAGCCTCCAACCTATTTTCTCGGTATCGCAGCAGCATTACCTGCTTCATGGCTTTCTGGGCTTCTTGTCATTTCCAGATCTGCTGCAGGCTTTGTGCTCCAGCCTGGCCATCCCTGGTTACAAATGTCATCCTGGCAGGAATACACTTCCTCTCAAGAGAGGGAAGCTGCCATTCAGATAAAGACAGGAGCATCTGCTGGCTGTCCTACCTGCTCCTTCCCTTGGCCCACCACTTTAGTGAGCCTGCAACACACATAGGAAGGCAGCAAACAAACAGCCATGATCACTGCCAGAAGGGCCAACATTCTTTGATGTCAAAGGTGCAGGTGTTTTCTGTTTCTTTTTAACCTGTAAAGCAGTAAGAAGTGCTTTAGCATGATTTTGCTTATAAGAAAAAAAAAAAAAAAGGAGTTTGAGGAATTAAGCTTGTCTGTACTGGTAATTTATTGCAAGGGAAATGAGTGTGTGGATCCCAGGTACTCTTTTCCAAGTGCATAATTAGCATGCCTTGGGATGGGGTCACCTCTTCCACTTTAAGAATAGATTATATGGCACCCTTCATTTAATTTGCACAGAAGGTGTTGGTATGGAAAGCTGGCAGGGGATAGCTGGTGCACTGTCAGTTCCCATGTCAGCTTATTTAGCAGTAACTTCCTTGTGTCAATAGATCTCAAGTATTTATGACTTAAAGGAAGAACGCTGCAGGTCCAGAAATCTCCTCCCAGCCTGAGGAGGAAGAAAAACACTGCTTGAATTTATCATTTGCCACTTGCCACCATGACGTCAGCTCAGGGCTGAGCTCTCTACCTGTGGCTGGGACCTTAAATGAGCTGCTGCCAGAAGAGAAAGGCACTTTCTCTCAGGCTTAGCAGCAAGTGGCAGCAGCAACAGAAGTGGCAATGAGACGCTCTGTGCTCCTCGCTCTGTGGCTTGGCCTGGTGTTGAGCCTTTTGAAAGGTAAGAACCACTATCTTCTGTTTTGTGATTTATCAAGGCAGCTATTGTGTGGCAGTGAATGGATTTTCTAGTACTTTCAGCAGCTGTTGAGAAGCCAGTTGTGATACACAATTCTGCGTTTTGATTAATTAACGATGAAAGATGTCACTGCAAGCCAACGGCTTTCCTTGTTTGCAGAATAATGGAAAATCACTGGTGCTTATGATTAACCTAATTCAGCCTATTCCAAGAACAGTTTTCAGGACTTTCATATTAAGCCCAGGTAATTTAAGCTCTGTTACAGTCATAACAAAAGGTGCAACTGTTCCACCCCAGTACCCTTTTGGCCAGAGGCTCCTTAACCAGCCAGACTGGAAAGCAGCTCCCCCTGAGCTGGCTCACAGAGCTTTCGTTCCTTCCTGTTGAAATAAATTAATGGAAACATCACCACCAGCTTTCAAGAGGGTTGCATCATAGTCTGTTCAAACTAAAGGTGTCATTCCTTAAGCTGTTTAATAGATTTTCTGGCATTGTGCCAAAGTTGGCAGTTGTGGCCAGAGCCTACAGCCAAACTTTCCTTTTCCGGATACTCTGGGAGGTATGAGGGGTTGAAGACATTAGCAGAAGTAAAGCATCTATATGAAGAGTTTTTTAGCAACTTTAAGCTGTGAGAAGACAGGAATTCCTAGCTAATACAAAGATACAATTGCTGAGATATCAGCCAAATTAAGACCTGTTAAGCTTACAAGCGGTGGCAGACAGTTGTGGGTCTCTGTTGACTACTGTTAACAGATGTATTTCCAGCAACATCCACAGTGTGTTACAGACCAATTTTCAGCTGTAAATCATAAGCATAGAAGTTTTCAAGATTGTCAGTTGGTTGGTTTTCTGATTGGAGGCTTGTAGGTAACAACAAGATGTGAAAAATCTTGTGTCATTACTTACAGAAGGCAATATGCATTTTTCACTTGATCAGAGTTTGCATCAGGATATATTTGCCCAGAAACCTTTTCCATTCTAAGCAAACATTGTAAAAATGGATGTGTCCATATGAATAGTACTGGCAGATGCCCTGCCCTGCTCAGCAGCCAGATGTCTCTGCTATTGTACAACCTTGGTGGTAACATCCATTTCTTTATCACAGTGGTAGTGCCCAAGTCCATTAACACATGCTGTTTCCATACATAGAAGGTCAGATCTAGGCACACACAGCCATAAATTAGCCACGTTTGCTCAGGTTACCTCAGCCCATCCACAAGTTCAGTTGCAGCTCATGCACTCATTTGGCACCATGGATGCTGTTCCTGAGTCCAAAGGGTGCTCCTGGACAATGGTTACCCAGAGCCTCCCAGCTATAACAGCTGTAAAAAAGCACTAACTCTGTAACAGGTGGTTGTTCCAAGATCCATTGCCTGTATCCAGCAGAGATTCATATTATCACAGTTATAGGAAAAATATCCATTTATGCTAACTGGGGAACAAATAATGCTGTTTATAGAACTCAGTTTGACCAGTGGAGGCAGGAGACCTGGCAGGGAACTGGCAAAATCGCTGATGTTTCCCCTTCACCTAGAGGAGGCTAATGGATTACTTGTCTTTTGCATGTGCCTTTTCTATGTGAGATAGATTGACCATCAGAAAAAAAGTGTAGAAGGTTTTCCTCACTTTCGATTTTCAAAGCCCAATAAAGCTCTAGAAAAGTGGGGTCTATTTTTTGGATGTCTGTTGAGGTGTACAGGGTGTGATAGTGACATGGGTTTTAGCCACAAATACATTAGTCTTTCATCTGCATGCTTCTAATGCTTTAGATAGAGTTTTGATTGCAGCAGCATTTATTCTGTGTAAATAATTTTATTCCTAACTCATAAAGATTAATTAAAAATTAATAATATTTAATTAATCATTAACTAACTTAGATTAAAGTTAGATTACATTATTGAAACTAGCCGTTTTTCAGTATCACACATTTATCAACAAGGCTGGTTTATGACTTGTTCTTCTTACATCTAGGGAAAGCAAAAAAAAAACCAAAACAAACCCCTCAAACCTGAAGTCATTCTTTATATCAAGAGCTGAGAATGACACAGGTTAAATAGAGCAAAATTCAAAAACTTTAAAATAACTAAAATATTTTGGAATAGACAACAAAGACTGAAACCAAAGTGTGAGGAGCTATTTTCACCAATTGGCTGGTATCAGCCAGGTTTCCCCTCCTTTCAGAAATAATGATGACAGGGAAGGAACAAAAAGAGAAAAAAATAATGTATACTGTCATAAGTGCATAGCAATGTAGTCTAGGGAAAGAGGGTCTTATGATGATCTAGCAGAAGAAGGATTCCTGGCCCCTCAGCCCCACAGGGATCCACTGCACCTACCTGCTCAGCAGTTCTACACACACAGAATTCCTCAAGACTTTTTTGGCAGACAGTGCTAAGCAGTGCTGACATGTCTCTTCTCTTCCCTCCAGCAGAAGCCAGTACTGTAAATGGAACAACTCCTCACCCAAAAGAGCTGCCAACACCAAAAACTACAGGTAAGGAGAAAAGCTTTCAGCCTTCCCCTTCTGGGCACAGCTTGGAGCAACCAAGCCCCAGGGAGTGCTGCAGATACCCAAGGAGGGAGCAGTTCCCCTCCTTGGGTATCTGAGCCCTGCAGGGAGCTGTTCCTGAGGCTGTTGGAGCAGGGCAGGGAGGGAGCTTGGGCACAGCCCAGCAGGGAAGAGATCAGGGCCATGGCTGGGGACCACAGAGCAAACCCTGCCTGTCATGTCCACTCCCAGCTTGATACTGGGGAGCCCCAACCAGGAGGGTCAAACTCCTGCTGGGATCATCCTGAGGAGGGACAGCCTCCTCCTCCCCTCAGCTCTTCCTCCATGGTGGGTTTGCTCAAGCACATCCCTCCTGCCAGCACCCCACTCCTCCATCAAGAAGTGATGCACTGTCTGTTCCCAGCACTGGGAATGTCCACGTGCCTCTGACTTCCAGCAAATGATCCTGTGCCAAGGGCCTCAGTGGGGAAATACACGTGTGCAGGCTGTGCCCAGTCTGATACTGCTGCTGCTGATGTAGCAGAAGGATTCCTGGAACAGAAGTAGCCTGCTGTCAGTGTCCACAGGAATCTATTACAGCACAGGAGTGTGTGTTAGCAAAGGAGACTTTCTTCCACTGCTCTGGAAGAGTTCAGATGGGGTTTGGAAGGATGCTCCAGCAGTGCTGAGTGCAGAGGCTGTGTGCTTGTGGATGGGATGCTCCAGAGGCTCCTGTGACTGCCAGGGCTGCAGGGAGAAATGTGTGGTGAGCCTACAAATCAGCATCAGCCACCTGGAGGAGAAAAGCAGGGAGGGCACAGACCTGCTGCTGGTCAGGAGGGGCCCAAGAGCAGGGTGTGAGAGAAGGGCTGGGAGAGAAAAATAACACCAAGGCACACGAGGCCTGGGGACAGACCAAAGGGGAGGTAACGCTGCCCAGAGCTGTGGCTGCTCAGCCACACACAAGTGCCCCCACACTTATCTGTACCTAAGTTGTCCTGCATGCAAAGACTTCCCTGGTGCTGCCCTCTCTCTTCTTCTCCCTCCGTCAGAAACGGCTGCTTCTGCTAACACAACAGTGACACTGGTGACAGAAGCCACAGGAGCCCCTTCTGGGAACAGTCCCAGGGAGCTCTGCAGCCCCCACAGAGGTTTCCCCAAGTTCCTCTTGCAGGAGAGGCAAAGGTGCCCAGATCAAGGCTGTGAATGCCCTCCACAAGTTCCTCTTTCCCTGCTGGTCTTTGCTGCATGGAGAGGGCATTGGGGAAGGGTTGAGGAGGCTGCTCTTTTTGTGCTTGGTGCCTTTACCTCCTGCTTCAGGCCTGGATAGAAGGGGATCCCTGTAGAGATGCCCAGGGGAATCCTGTGACCAGATCCTGCAGGGAGCTGTGCCTCAGGCTGGTTGCTGCTGGGTGTGACAGCTTTGGCTGACACAGCTGTGGCCATAAAGCCCACTGAAGCTGGGGCCACAACACTGTGTGTGAGGTCCTTGTGTTCCAGTGCTGCCACTGGGGGACAAGGGGTCATGGGCACATCAGATGACACAGGTCTCTCAACCAGGGAGAGCCAAGAGGCTGGGCAAGGGTTCTCAGGGCTTTGGCCCCTCAGCCCCACAGGGATCCACTGCACCTACCTGCTCAGCAGTTCTATACACACAGAATTCCTCAAGGCTTTTTGGGCAGACAGTGCTAAGCAGTGCTGACATGTCTCTTCTCTTCCTTCTAGCCAACGCCAGCACTGTAAATGGAACAACTCCTGGCTCAACGGTGATGCCAACCACAGAAACTAATGGTAAGGAGAAAAGCTTTCAGCCTTCCCCTTCTGGGCACAGCTTGGAGCAACCAAGCCCCAGGGAGTGCTGCAGATACCCAAGGAGGGAGCAGTTCCCCTGCCTGGGTTTCCCTGAGTTCTTCTCCCATGGGAGACAAAGTTAGCCAGACCATGACCTTGAATTAGTTCCATTCTTCCCTCTTTCCCTGCTGGTCCTTTCTGCAAGGGGAATGTGTGCTGGAATATTTGAGGAGGCTGCTGTTTTCATGCTTGGTGCCTTTGCCTCCTGTGCTGGGGGCTTACAAGAGGTTCCATGCCCAGAATGCCCAGGGCAAGCACATTACTGGGGCCTGCAGGGAGCTGTTCCTGAGGCTGTTGGAGCAGGGCAGGGAGGGAGCTTGGGCACAGCCCAGCAGGGAAGAGATCAGGGCCATGGCTGGGGACCACAGAGCAAACCCTGCCTGTCATGTCCACTCCCAGCTTGATACTGGGGAGCCCCAACCAGGAGGGTCAAACTCCTGCTGGGATCATCCTGAGGAGGGACAGCCTCCTCCTCCCCTCAGCTCTTCCTCCATGGTGGGTTTGCTCAAGCACATCCCTCCTGCCAGCACCCCACTTCTCCATCATGAAGTGATGCACTGTCTGTTCCCAGCACTGGGAATGTCCACGTGCCTCTGACTTCCAGCAAATGATCCTGTGCCAAGGGCCTCAGTGGGGAAATACACGTGTGCAGGCTGTGCCCAGTCTGATACTGCTGCTGCTGATGTAGCAGAAGGATTCCTGGAACAGAAGTAGCCTGCTGTCAGTGTCCACAGGAATCTATTACAGCACAGGAGTGTGTGTTAGCAAAGGAGACTTTCTTCCACTGCTCTGGAAGAGTTCAGATGGGGTTTGGAAGGATGCTCCAGCAGTGCTGAGTGCAGAGGCTGTGTGCTTGTGGATGGGATGCTCCAGAGGCTCCTGTGACTGCCAGGGCTGCAGGGAGAAATGTGTGGTGAGCCTACAAATCAGCATCAGCCACCTGGAGGAGAAAAGCAGGGAGGGCACAGACCTGCTGCTGGTCAGGAGGGGCCCAAGAGCAGGGTGTGAGAGAAGGGCTGGGAGAGAAAAATAACACCAAGGCACACGAGGCCTGGGGACAGACCAAAGGGGAGGTAACGCTGCCCAGAGCTGTGGCTGCTCAGCCACACACAAGTGCCCTCACACTTATCTGTACCTAAGTTGTCCTGCATGCAAAGACTTCCCTGGTGCTGCCCTCTCTCTTCTTCTCCCTCCATCAGAAACGGCTGCTTCTGCTAACACAACAGTGACACTGGTGACAGAAGCCACAGGAGCCCCTTCTGGGAACAGTCCCAGGGAGCTCTGCAGCCCCCACAGAGGTTTCCCCGAGTTCCTCTTGCAGGAGAGGCAAAGGTGCCCAGATCAAGGCTGTGAATGCCCTCCACAAGTTCCTCTTTCCCTGCTGGTCTTTGCTGCATGGAGAGGGCATTGGGGAAGGGTTGAGGAGGCTGCTCTTTTTGTGCTTGGTGCCTTTACCTCCTGCTTCAGGCCTGGATAGAAGGGGATCCCTGTAGAGATGCCCAGGGGAATCCTGTGACCAGATCCTGCAGGGAGCTGTGCCTCAGGCTGGTTGCTGCTGGGTGTGACAGCTTTGGCTGACACAGCTGTGGCCATAAAGCCCACTGAAGCTGGGGCCACAACACTGTGTGTGAGGTCCTTGTGTTCCAGTGCTGCCACTGGGGGACAAGGGGTCATGGGCACATCAGATGACACAGGTCTCTCAACCAGGGAGAGCCAAGAGGCTGGGCAAGGGTTCTCAGGGCTTTGGCCCCTCAGCCCCACAGGGATCCACTGCACCTACCTGCTCAGCAGTTCTATACACACAGAATTCCTCAAGGCTTTTTGGGCAGACAGTGCTAAGCAGTGCTGACATGTCTCTTCTCTTCCCTCTAGCCAACGCCAGCACTGTAAATGGAACAACTCCTGGCTCAACGGTGATGCCAACCACAGAAACTAATGGTAAGGAGAAAAGCTTTCAGCCTTCCCCTTCTGGGCACAGCTTGGAGCAACCAAGCCCCAGGGAGTGCTGCAGATACCCAAGGAGGGAGCAGTTCCCCTGCCTGGGTTTCCCTGAGTTCTTCTCCCATGGGAGACAAAGTTAGCCAGACCATGACCTTGAATTAGTTCCATTCTTCCCTCTTTCCCTGCTGGTCCTTTCTGCAAGGGGAATGTGTGCTGGAATATTTGAGGAGGCTGCTGTTTTCATGCTTGGTGCCTTTGCCTCCTGTGCTGGGGGCTTACAAGAGGTTCCATGCCCAGAATGCCCAGGGCAAGCACATTACTGGGGCCTGCAGGGAGCTGTTCCTGAGGCTGTTGGAGCAGGGCAGGGAGGGAGCTTGGGCACAGCCCAGCAGGGAAGAGATCAGGGCCATGGCTGGGGACCACAGAGCAAACCCTGCCTGTCATGTCCACTCCCAGCTTGATACTGGGGAGCCCCAACCAGGAGGGTCAAACTCCTGCTGGGATCATCCTGAGGAGGGACAGCCTCCTCCTCCCCTCAGCTCTTCCTCCATGGTGGGTTTGCTCAAGCACATCCCTCCTGCCAGCACCCCACTTCTCCATCATGAAGTGATGTACTGTCTGTTCCCAGGGGTCTCAGGGCTTTGACCCCTTAGCCCCACAGGGATCCACTGCACCTACCTGCTCAGCAGTTCTATACACACAGAATTCCTCAAGGCTTTTTGGGCAGACAGTGCTAAGCAGTGCTGACATGTCTCTTCTCTTCCCTCTAGCCAACGCCAGCACTGTAAATGGAACAACTCCTGACTCAACGGTGATGCCAACCACAGAAACTAATGGTAAGGGGCTAAAATGCTTTGGCAGTATTTTCCAGGGAGTGCTTGGAGTTACCAAGTCCCCGGGAGCTCTGTAGCTCCCTCAGACCAAAAGGAAGTCCTCAGACTGGGTTTCCCACGTTCCTCTTCCAGAAGAGTTAAAGCAGCCCTGATGGTTGCCATGAACACTCTCTATTCTTCCCCCTTTCCCTGATGGCCTTTGCTGCAAGGAGAATGTGTTGAGGAAGATTGGAGGCGGTTGCTGTCTTTGTTCTAGGTGCCTTGGCCTGTTTCAGCAGTCAGGGATACAAGAGGATCCCTGCAAAGAGGTGCCCAGGATAGCTCCTGACCTGGCCCTGCAGGGAGTTGTGCCTGAGGCTGTTGGAGAAGGCAGAGAGGGAGCTGGGGCACACCCCAGCGTGGGGCTGGGGTCAGGAACCGTGTCTGGGGAACCTTGCATGTGTCCATCCCAGGAGCTCTCCAGATCCCACCATCTTCTATCCCAGTAGGGCCTTCCAGTGTAGGTAAAATGTACCCACTTAATGCTGGATCTCCCCTCCACTCTTCCCTGAGGGCCCTTAGTGCAAGTGGAATGTGTTTGGAGGAGTTCACAATTCTTGTTGCTTTCTGCTTGGGATCTTTTTCATTAGGAAAAAAATTTTGGCTTCACTAGGTTCACTGGAAAAAGTATTTGGAGATGAACCTTATAGGAAATGAAAATTCATTAGGTGTTTTACATTTTATTTTTTGGGGTATGAAGGAGACTTCCTCTTTATATTTTTTTCCCCCCATTTCACAGAAAATATCTCATCTATGAGAATGTACTTAGGAAGTGAAGTGTAAAAAACAAAGTTTGATGTCTTGGACAAGAACTGTGATTACCATCCTATATATAAGATGTATAGAAATATAACTTCTAATTACTTATTAACCACTTAAATTATGCATAGATATAAAATACATACTCTAAAACCTTAGTGAATATATATAATTACTCTGAGAAAATATTCTATTGTGATTCCCTTTGGAGCCCTCATTTGATTAATGTGTCTGCAGTAAAGGACTGTGCTATGACACTGTCATAATAAGGCAAGTATGAACCAGTGCAGTATAAAAGAGACACTGGCTATTGTAGTCTTACTGTTTAGACTGTTTTCTAACAGTCACTGGTTTGTGCAAGCCTTGATATACTTTCTTTCTTTGATTTGGTTTTAGTTGTAGTAAGTAGAGTTGAACTGTGAATGCTCAATATGACAGATAATAAATTTCAGACATAACCCATGTCCTCACTGGGGTATCCTGCTAGGCTGTGTAGGGAAAACATATTACTATACATTACTATACAAGTATGTATATATATATATATACACATATATAATATATATATATGTATATAATATATAATTATATAATATATAATTACTATATATTATTAAACAAGCAAGATATAGCTGTATGCTCTGCAATTGCATCTGTAGTCTCTAAAACAGACCTGGTAGATTTCTTCAGTAGAAGTATATATAATATTCAATATATGAGTTGCTTTATATATGAACTGGCTATTGCAGAAATTCACAGAAACCCTAATGTCAATATCTTTCATCTTGGTATTAGTGGACTTCTGCAGTGAACATCCTTGTGGAATAAATTTTGCTACATGCATTTCCTTAAAAAGCAAGTATACCTGTCAATGCCGATATGGATTCTACTACAGCGATAAGAACTGTTACAAAGGTGAGTTGCAGAAGGACATAAGTGCTTTTAGTTACCTGCTCAGGTGAATTTTGCTTCCCACATAGCTTGTTTTCATGTTATAATTGAAAACACAATCAGTCTGGGAAAGTGACTGCTGAGTGATTTCTTGCTTTGCAGACAGCCACTCCTACAATGACCTAGATTGCTATCTCACAAAACAGTGACAGCCAAAGAGGTTAATGTTCTAGGAAAAGAAGGTGAATTCTCTGTCAGGGATGCAGGAGATTAAAATGAGTGAGAAGCAGGAAGAAAGTGCAAGTGTAAACCTGACATCAATATTAATGACAGTGATTTAGAAAGGACCAAACCTATGAAGACCTGTGAACAACCAGATTGATTTTCCCCACTGCTAAACGCTCATCAGAGTCCTGTTGAAATGCGTCTCTGAAATGCTTCTGAAGGCCAAGCATGTGAGAAAATAGGGCTTGTTATTTAAGGATCAGCAAGCAGGATTCTCAAATTTATTTGTGAGACTAAAGAAGCAGGTCTATTCTGAACTACTTTCTCTGTAAACCACATTAGCTGCTTAATAGCTGCAGGTTCAGAGTCCTTAATATATGTAACACCTTGCATAGAGTCTTTTATCTTCAGGCCATGTAACATTTTAATGTTACTCAGTTTCATAATGAGGACAGATTGGTCAGGCCCAGGATCCTGCCTTCTTCCCTGGAGGCCAAAGTACATCCCCTATTGTGACTGAATTTGTCCCCTACTGATCCCTCCTGTATCTGAAAAATAGCACTGATTTATTTTCTGCATTGTATTTCCCCATCCCTGAAGACTACGGTGAGCACTCTAAGGTGAAACTGGACTTTGTTGAATGCTTTCTAATTTACCCACTCTGTTCTCATTCCAGGGCAAGTATACCCAGCGACAATTGCAGTGAGAGCACTTTACAGTAGTAGTCTTCACAATGTAAATTCCACGGAATACGAAAAGCTGTTCGACAATGTATCAGCATTTGTGAGTGACAGTGGCTTTCCTAACCATTTATTAAATGCTATACTGGATGTCATGCAGACAGAGAGGACACACACTTTCTTTAATGTGGGGCCTGAAAAGTTCCAGTCTACAAGAAATGTGCTTCTTTCAAGGAATGCTTCACATTAGTTTAGAACTATTTATAAAAGACTTGAACTTTGCCCTCAGACGAGCACAGGCATGACTCTTGCTGGAGTGAAGGGATGCCCTGAAGTAATATCTGCATTTTTAATACCATTTCTATTCTGGGGAGTTCTCACATAAACTGCTCTGCATCTTTCACCGTTTTCTCTCCAGAAACAGTGGGCATGAGTGAAGTTTTTCAGGCTATTGAGTTTCTGATCTCTGCTGTTTGCTGAAGGCTCAATAATACTCAGTGATATGAGTAAAAATGAACAATTTTAATTTTTTTAAAGAAAAAAATTGACTCCACACAGCACAAACTCTTCTGAATGGCTGTCCAATTGTGTCTAAATACCAAATAATAAGCCTCTTCCATAAGTCTGTCAGTATTTTAATGTTATTAGTGAAATGGATAGTGCACATTTTTTATAATTCTATGATTATACATGAAATTTGGTAATAGATTTCCTGGAGAAAAAAGATGATCAGTTTAATTTATACTGCCATGTTGAAACAAGTGGATTTGCTTATTTCTCTTTCTGGCAGTAAGGAAGAATAGATATGCAATTCTACCAAATATCTGATTAAAAAATATTCACCAGATGTTAATCAGGAATCATCAAAAATAGTTATAAATGTCTGCATTTTATTATATTGCTTACTATGAATGTTGTAGCAGAAAGTGACAAAAAGTTGTTCCCCCATAATGTTAAAAAATATTTTCTCAATTTTTTTTGTCCAGCATCTTTTCATAGTATGGCTACAGAAGAACATCATATGTAGGACTAAAATAGATACATAATAGAAGGCAAAAGTGAAAATAGCATAGAGTTTGCATAAAACAGCAACAAATCTGAATTTTATTGCACTGTAAGATGGATAGTTTATCTTCCATTTCAGTTGAATTAGATATCTTATTCTCTTCTCACGGTGCCTCCTGCTTGTGTGGGAGTCGAAGGCAGCTGCCTCCACTGGTTGTTCCCAGCTTCACATGGGATGAGGGAGAGCAGTGACTTTTCTCCTGATCCTGTTCAGCTCCCAGTGCTTTCATGAGTGCTCCTTCCCGCAAGAACGACCCCTGATAATCCCACTCCACGTGCCTCTCAGGGACACGTGCCATCTGTGAGGAGGTTGACTTCTCCCTCTTCCCCCTACCATAGATTCCTGATGGAATTCATAGAAATCCATAGATTTCTGCTGTGGAGACTCCCTCCTAAGCCATGAGTTTGCAAAGGGGTATCTGTAACTATCAGACAGTTAACACTAATGCAATATCTGACTTTCATTCTCCATCCCTGCACTGCCCTCCCATATTCTGTGTCCTTCCATATTCTTCATCACCACCCCACTCTTCTCTTCAGAAGAGAAGGTTGCTCTTCTGCAGTACCTTGCCTGGTGGATTTAACACATCACATTACTTTGTTTGTGCTTATGGTAGCATATTCTGTATTAAAGTTTTACTGCTGAAGCCTCAGTGGTTCATGTGATTTTGGTCCATGTTTCTGCTTGCCTTGAACTCAAATTTCTTTCTCTTTTATAGTTCAGGGGGGCCTTACAACATAATGCGACAGGCTATATGCAAACCAACATCATAGAAATCCAGTAAGTTTCTCAGTTCTTTTTTTATTTTTTTTTGCACAGGACAGACTTCCACACACCTCATTTTAATCTGTTTCCCATGAAGTACTCAGTTCAGTAAAAGATATGGGATGAGTTCAGCTCAGAATGCTTCCCTGTAAAGGACGGATGCTGGCCCAATATTTTTACCCCAATATGTCTGTGAAATGGGCTGGCTGATGTCCTGCTTCTAGCACCATGTAGGACACAGCACTGTGCTGTAACTAACAGTCCCTGTGATATCTGACATGTCTGAAATTCTAACAGTTAACTCTGAGGTTTCTGTGACCTCTGGGTGAGCTACCCAGCTTGGAGTCTCACTTCATTTAAAAAAAAATCACCCTGTTACAGGAGGCATAGAAAATGCATTTAATTGTGCATTTGTTGGTGTCTCCTGGTGGCAGGTTGAGCAAAGATGCTGCTGCATGGGTTGTGGTGACTGTATCTGTGGGCATAGGTCCCTTGCTGGTCTAGGCAGACCATGTGAGATGTCCCTCTCCTCCCATCCCCATCAGTTACAGGTTACTGTCCCCAGAGCTCTGCCAGCTTCTCTGTGTTTCCTGACCCCCATCAAGCAAAACCTGGCATGCTAGCACATGTGTCAGCCCTTTCAGTGCACCCCAGGGATTAAGCAGCTAAACAGATTGTTGCTCTAACAGAGCTGTGTGGGCAGTACCCTCCAGCAGAGCAGTTGTGAGGTGGGACACAGTAACACCTCAAGGAACTTCAGCAATCTGCCACTTAAGGATAGTTGTGTGCTTATCCTGGCAGCATGAGGTTTAGCTGGAGAACAGAGAAGTCACTGCTGCTCCCCACCTCACGGCAGGGAGCTTGCTGTGAGCAGAACCCAACCCAGACAGGGTGTAGTTTGCACAGATACCTCTACATCACAAACAGACCCTTCTGCATTCATTGTGGTCATACCCTAAATTGCCTTCACCACGCTTCAGGGTGGGCTCTCCACATCATGCCTGGATGACACCACAGGCTGATGGAAGCATCATCCAAAAGTTACATTCTAGCAGCTGAGGTTCTCCACACTGCAGCTGGCTTGAGGTTAACCCAGTCAGAAAATGTCAGTTGTGTATCAACAACACACAAAGGAGCGATGTTGTTAGTCTTAAATCCAGCAGCTAACTATTTATGCCTGGATCTACTGGAAAGATGGCTATCAATGTGTTCCTGAGCAAGACTTACTTGTTTTCGGGTCTCTTGGCAACCACTTACACTATGGGAAGAAAGACGCTGGGGAGAGAGGGAGATTTGGCAGAAATTTTCTCTCATCTTTGCATCTAGCTTGCTATCCATATGGAATATGTGAAACTTTAAAATGGTACTATCTGTCCTTTGCAGAGATGCAAGAGAAAGCAGAAATTCTGTTCTCAATGTAACAGTGACAAACCTGTTCACATGGGACACAACTGAAAATGCCACCACAATTAATGATATAATACAACATGCAATAGAAAATGGAAACATGTCCTATGTCTACTCCTATGAAGGTATGTAACTCCTTGCTAGGGAAGTAATTAATCAGCAGACACAGAGGTTCTTAAAACCTGGTTGGAAGATTTCTGTGGGCATAGGAGCCCATCAAATCATAAGCCCTGTTGATTTTAAGGAGCTGAATATTAAATCATGGGTAATTTTGAAGAATCAGCCATTCAGTGCTAGGCTCTTTTGTCTTATTACAGCTGCCTACTTCCTGTGTAAAGAAGAAAAGGAAAAGATTTATTCCCTGGTGAATAATGGCATGGTGTTTTAACCTGCTGAGTGTTAGGAAGTGGGAAAAATCAGGATAAAATAAATACAGATACATATTGTGCTTCTGAGAATAAGCCAGTATTTTACTGGCAAAATAGGATGAAACTCTCATAATAAGTCATGGTAATTGAAATGAGGCCTCACCAAATAGCTACTGAGCTAAAGGATTTGTTCATCTTAACCAGTAAAGTCTTGCATTATTAAAAGTGTAATACTGGGAGAAATAGTTTCCAATTAAAATAAGGATTTTTTTTTTTCTTTTTAAATTTTTTAAAAAAATATAAGTTCCTATTTTGAAATGAGCTTTCTTAAAGGGAATAGCTAATAATTAAGAGTCCATTTCATGGCTTAAAGCCTGAGTTTGGTCTCTGAAGGTGACTGTATCCTCAGCCATGAGGAGGAAATAGAAAACCACTGAGAGCTTCCGAGGCAGTCACATCCCTCTACAGCACGCCATGCACTGAGGCCTTTAAACCATTCCCAGCACAAGGATGTGGAGCTAAAGAGCAACACTCTGGGCAAACAGGACACTAATGCTGCTCATGGAATGAGCTGCATGCCCATAAATGTTTATATCCCTCTAGAACTGTATGGGATCTGGGTCTCACAGGTCAGTTGTGGAGAAAACTAGGAGAAGAGTTATGGTGTTTCTCTGTATGGTTTTTTTTAAGGTGAGTCAGAAAGTCAGTTTTCAGAATATGGACTTAGGGGAAGAATGTCCCTTTTCGTAGACTGGAGGCAGGAAGGTATGGAGCTAGTCATAGGAGGCTGAGAAACAGAAGGTCAGAAAATGTCACAAAAACAGGACCTTAACTGGTAAAGGGCAAGGAGGAAAAAAAGAGCGGGTCCAAAAGCCTGTAATATTAATGTCACAAGAAAAGGATTTATAATGTTTTCTATTTAGAATTACTAAATAATTGGTTTATGTTTTACTGGGTAAGTGCACTGCTTTCTATGAAATGGTATTCAGGTTTGCTCCCTGTTTCTCTTTTAAAGTTGCAGAACATTGTTCTGTTTATAAATGTGATAACAGAACCACAGATTGTCATGGGAGCATGTTTCCAGAATGCAAATGCAAACCTGGTTTAGCAAAGACAATATGGGATGATCGTTCCTGTTCAGGTAAGAACCTTGCTGCTTTATCTATCCCTGAAAGGCTGACCTGCTTATTCCCTGTCTCAGTCCCTTTTTGAGAAGGGTGCTGGGCAAATGTGCTGAGCTCTAAAAATCAGGGAATGTGCATCCTGTGAAGAAAGCTGTAGAAACACATCCTCATGTTTCACTTTGAATAAATCTATAATTTTATCCCAGCAGAATAAATTATTAAAACTCGATAAAATCATCACTGAAATCAGTGAGTAGGCAAGTCCTTAAACACATTGTTAAGATCCTGGTAAAAACTGAAAGCTAAGCAGGTAAAGGATGGAACAAATTGAATTCTATACTCACAGCCTTCTCTGCTAGGACATATTTTGGGAATAAATTCTACATGTTACTTGAAGGCAGCTGACAGAATTGGAAGTCTCATGATCCACTACAATGGTCTGTTAAGGCTCTGTCCCTTGTTAATAATTCTAAATGATTTAGCATTACCTGGATTTAGACAGGCTTTTGTGAGAAGAATGATTTTTGTCACTTTTGGGAACTGTTGTTAGGGCTTTATTTACTTTCTTGTTTTGAGTCTTTTATTGAGTGCTTTTTGTATTTTACCTACCCTCCAAAGCCCTGTGATGTACCTAATTTTCTTCAAAATACTTTATTTTTTTCTTATGGAAACTAAATTTTTCACACTACAGAAGTTAAAAAAAAGTCTAAGATGTAAGATTTACAACAAATAATTCAAAAATCCATGATAAAGTTATGAGAGCTGGCTACAAAAAATCCCAGTGAGATGTGATCCAGTGTAGGCCTTTGTGGTCCCATGCCTGTCTAAAACTGATACATCTTGCCAAACAAATCATCTACTGTGAGATCTAACTTCAGGCCATTGCTTGCCTATGGAAGATGCAGCCTAGCCAGACTTCCTCTTTGATGAAATTGGATGGTTTTAAACACAGCCTCTTCACTTCTAATTTTGTGATTTTATATTTCAGTTTTTGTTTTACATAGTGTCAGTCCTAAAAAAGCCCTTCTGATGTTTTAAAGCACAGGAGAGAGGGGTGTGTGTGTGTGTGTATGTTCCCAGAGCAAAAAAATAATCTTCTATCTGCAATTCACTGATGTTTTTCTCCCTGAAAATACAGTTTGCAGTGAAAGCTGTTCTGCAGCATCATACAAGTACTGTGTAAGAGAAGAAGGGGTTCCAAAATGTAAATGTATGGCTAACTATAAAAACATGACTGGAGACTGTGTGGCGTGAGTATTCGGCTTCTTATCGCGCTCCTGTGTTGTGGGTGAAGGCAGGGGAGAAGAACATCTGTCCCAGGGTCAGCTGCAGTCCAGGAGACCAGGGGGTCAGAGGGGTGCCCCAGGGGGATGGACAGCAGCTGGTGTCACAAGCTGTGACTCCTTGGCCTTAGCCTTTTGTGTGCACTCATAGCACCTCGGAGGAAAGGCAAGGAGACCCAAGGTCACCCGTGAGCCAGGGATAAAGTAATTCAGCACACAAACTACCCCAACAGCGTGGCTGAGCCATGGGAACTGCTGTGCTGAGGTGTTTAGTAAGCAACAGGCATCAGAGCACGACGTGCCTCCAGCCCCTGGAATGTTTGCACTGGTATCAGTGGGGACTGTTTCCAGACAACTTTCAGACCCATGTTATTCCTGCTTGGTTTTCTCTCTGAAATTATTTCTGTCAGCTCAGGATCAGAATGGGACAGTGTTTGCTGGTGAGGCTGAGTAAGTGACTGGTTGTGCCCCGTTCTGGTGGATAGACAGAGACTCACTCCCCATATCCATTAATTCAGCTCTTTTTGTAGTTATTACTGCTGCAAATTGAACATTTCTTACCATAAAATCAATATATTTTAATTATAAGAAACTACTATGGGAAGAAGATAGAGTTGTAAATCCTTATAGACCTTATACTGAGGCATTTGTTAAAGTCATTGCATGGCAATTCCAAGTGGCTCAGATGTGCAGAGTTCAGTTCTTTAGAAAAATTAGGTCCTTTTAATATTTTTCAGACTGAGAGCCTGAAACTTTGAGTGCTGAGATCACCAATCACTCTGAAAATCTCAGACTGTTTCACTCTAATGAAAGTAAATGATTTAACAGTAAGAGAGGGTTAAAGAGGAAACCTGTAATGAACACACTTTGTGGAGAAATTGCTGACAAAAGGGGGATATATACTATTGTTTTGTGATCATAGAATGGTTGGGATTAAAAGGGACCCTAAAGATCATATTTTCTTTCTTCCCCCTTTTTCTTTTTTCTCTCCTGTCTCTCCTGTAGCTGTCCAGTGGGCTACGCTGGGGAGGATTGCAGCGACAGTAAGTATAAGAACTTCCAATTTTTAATTATGGTCTTGAAAAATACCTAGTGATGCTTAATCTGTCTGAGCTAACAAAAAAGTAGCAGACTTTAGGGGTGCCACCATTCTGCATTTATAGAAGGAAAATGTTAAGGAAAAAAAGTGAAATTTTTCTGTAGTCTCATGTACCTAGGAAATGAGAAGAGCCTATTTGACACCTAACTACACAATTTAGCATCAGTACTAGCTTAAACAATCCCTACAATCCTCCCAGCTGTTCCTGTCCCTCACCTATAGCTGTGTGTAAAACCATTCAGTGCATAGCATTAGGAACAAGAGCTGGGGTCAAAATAGCTATCCATAACAAATGGTCTTTATTGCAGATCCTTAATTTACATCTTCCTGTGTCCACAAAATGTTGTAAGCACCAGGAGCCTGGAAATAAATCCCTTTCCTTTTCACTGTGAGTTATTAATTGACACATTTCTTCTTTGCTGTTTTTTCTTCCCCAGATAGTGAACTCATCCTTATAATAGTGGGCACAGTGTTGGGAGCTGTTGTCCTGATTTTAGTGATAGCAGTCTCTATTGTTTCAGTCAGGTAAGAATATTTCTTACAGCTGAATAGAAACTGCATTGTTGTGTGTTCATAATAAGGGTTTTGCACTAGGTATGCTTCAAAAATGTGTTGCATGCCTCAGAACGGGACTGACTATTCCAAATAAGGTGGGAGTGGACAAACCACTTAGTTGGACTTAATAAGTAAGGTACACTAAATAGTCTTTTAAAATCTCTTTTGTTCTTTCATCTCCTCTGAAGAGCAAAGCACAAACAAAATCCAGAGAAGAGGAGCCTGATAAAGCCAGGGTATACCGACAAGAATACTTCTGATGAGAGACCAAGCTTGTTCCCCAGGGTCCAGACCACTTCTGGCCACACAAACCCAGGATATCAGCCAAACAACCCCTATGACATGCGTTCCACAAATAGAGACAATTTTCCAGAGAGAGATTATGACAATTTGGTAAGTGTTTCACATAGTCCTGTAGGAATGGAATAGGAGCAGTAGCACTGTGGGCTACAGACACTGCTGGAACCTAAGCTCCCCTCTGCACATCCTCCCTTGGTCTAGAAAGCCAAAGTAGTACAAAGGCACCCAAACAACTGTAGCTGCAGATGAAAAAAAATGTATTAATACAGAAATTTTCCTCAATGCAGAGATCAGCACTCATAAAGACCTTTCTAAGCCCCAGTAGTCATCCTTGAGCCACAGGAGGGATATGTGAAAAGCAAGGGTCAAAGCAAGAGCTCGGCTGCCCAGTGCTCTGCTGGTCATAGGATATTTGTCTGCACTGGCCAAACTCATCCCTCAGCACAGCTGTGCCTGCAAGCATCACAGGCTGCTACCACCTGAGCTTCTTTTAGGCTGCTGTAGAGCCAACAGGTGCTGCAGTGGCACCTCCCAGCTGCAGACTCATGCAAGATTCACAGTCAGCTTAAGCTGGGACTGATGGCCAGGGGGTTGTGTCCTCCCACCTGGCTGCTGCTGCCTCATTCACAGCAAGAGCATCTGCAGCTGCTGCAGCATTGCAGAGGGGAAAGGTGTGAAGTGCCATGAAAAATATTGAACAGTTTTGGCACTGTTGTGGCCCAGGGCAGCCAGGTCAGCAGAGGTGTGTCACTACATGGAAGGCATGTTGTAAAAAAGAAAGAAGCCTGTTTTATCCTTGAATTCTGCAAGGGAGCTGTGGAGGAAGCAGAGGCTTGAGATTAGTTCAGTTTGGGTTAATAACACCAAGGTTGTGGGATCAAACCCTCTATTGCCAATCATGCAAATGCTGGACTTGATGATTTTTGTGAGTCCTTATTTCTTTTCTTGTCTGACAATTCTCTATAGTACGAAGCATCACAGGAGCCTAGGGGCTTTAGGAGGAAATATTGAGTGACCAGAGCAGTAGAAGGATGAATGACCACCACAACTCTTGGTCAGAGCAAAGAGCTTCACAGCCTCTCACCAATGCAATTACTTCAGCAGAGAAGACAACACCATCTTAAACCCCAGATTCTCTCAAGATTTTCTAGAGGAAGATTCCTGCTTGAAAGAGATCATGGACAACTTTGAAATAAGGGAAAAATGTTAGAGAGTAGGGAGAAGAAGAGGACTTCTTTTAAAAGAGCTAATGTGGTCTAATAAACATTCAACTTTTTCAATGAGGCCAATCCATTGGCAAGAGAGTGAGTGTACACAAAATACCAGGATTTTAACCCTGCTGATTTTCATTTCTGGAAGATGGTCCAGGCAATATGTGTGATGCTGAAAAACATCACTACAGAGCTTCACTTGGATTTGTGCTCACTTAATTTGAACTACAGCTTTGGGCAGATGAAAACTGTTTTTCATGAGAACCTGACCTGTTTCACTTTACTATATTAGATACAGGTTTTTTCACCCTCCTCAACCTGCCAATATTTCCCATCTGAAAGCATTCTGTTCATATCTCTGCTGACATGGGTTGTGTGACACAATGGCACTTGTCTGACCTTTTCCACAGCCTTCCTTCCCAATACAATGGCAAGATATGATATCTTCAAACAAACACTATTCTTCTTCATCTTGCAAAACTGCATTGATTTTACATTTTTAGCTCCTGTGGAAAGTGTTAGCAATTTTTTTTTTTTTTTTTTTGATTTTGCAGTCTTTATTTTTGAATGATAATAAGCTTGGTGTTTGGGTTTTCTTAAATTTTCTTACATACAGTAGTTAAATCTGTCTGTAAAAGGATTTATATTTTACTGTATTTTACTGAGTGTGCATTATCTGTTGACCGGCATTAATATTATAGTTATATAAAATACTTGTATGCACACATATGTACATATATTTATAGGCTACAATCATTTAAAGCATCATTTAATTCTGTTGTATTTTGTGTTTTGATTTTTATATATGCAGATTAACTTTTCCTATTAAACATTATTTTTTTTCTCAGTACCAAGGCTTTCTTATGTTCCTCCCAGTGATTTAAGTGTTTGTTTTTTTTAAATTCCAGACTATTTTATGTTAAAATTTGTGCAGACTTTAGACACAAGTGCACACAGACTAATTACATCAGTGCCCTTCACTCAGAAGTTCAGAAATGTTATTATTAATGAAGTTAAAATGTTTATTGTTGTGAGACTGGCACCAATATTCAGTGGTTGCTTTTGGTGGGAACTGGGTGATTATTGCAGCTGGATCTCCTTTGAAAATGCTGGACAAGCTTTGTGTGATGGCAGCTGTTAATGGCCCAGATGAAGTGTCCTTCAGCTTAAAGGACAAGTTTGGGGGTCAGTGGCAGAGAGCACTGTAGGTGGCTGCAGAGATTATCAGGATGTGAATGCAGATGCTTCTTTCCAGTCTCTCCATGATCAAAACCAGCCCCCACTCACCACTTAAACGATTGAAAGCTGGGACCTAAATAGTCCTGATCCTTCTCACGTGGCTTCTGTAGCAAAAGAAGGCAGACCCTGCTTTCTCAGAAGCAGCCTGGTGAGAAAAGGTGCCATTTTCTCTCTGTTGTTTTTCTGAGGTTTCATTGTTTCTTTCTTCCCCTTCACTCCTGTCCCCTTTGCTGCTGTCCCCTGGCTGCAGAGTGTCTGCCATTGGCAGGGTCTGTAGAGACCAGGTTCTGGTGGCCTCAGCCAACCCCACCATCTGTGTGCATGTCTGCACGCTCAGCGTGGGAGCAGGGCTAGCTGGATTTAACTAGTCACGATACCTTGTTCAAAGGATGGGGAGGGATTTGGTCTTATTTTCCTGACTTTTCCTCCGAGAGTACAGCCCCGTGAGGAGCAAAGCAAGGCACAAAGGTGGCTACACTTATCAAAAAGAGGCAGAGAGAACCATTCTTCCTCCAGCTGGAAAAGCCCTGCAAGCAGGATGAGCTCCTTCTCCCAACAATTTAATGTGTGCCCCCTGCCCCACCCCATGCCTGCTGCCTCCTTCTTTTTCTCTGAGCCTTGTGTGTCTCCACAATAACCTAGGTGCTCCCAGCTTCTAATCCTCCTGCTCAGTCTTTTTCTTTCCCCCCTTTCTCTGACTTTTCAGCAGCAGGAAAAAGTTCTGCCATCTGCAGCACTCTGTTAGCCCCATGGAAGGCTCCACTCTGCATGTGCTGAGACACTTGAAAATGGATGGGATAAAGGCAAAAACTGGCCAAAAGTCATGAAGCTCAGCTTCATCCAGCTGGCTACTTTTGCTTGGACACCTCCTCCTCCCAATCTTTGTATGGCAGACTGAAACTTTGGCTTACATGGAGCTGAATAAAAAAGGTTTTCCTGTATCATCAGTAACGGCCCACTGGAATGGTCATTGTGGTCTTTCACTGAGGCAAATTGCCTGGCTCCATTCATAAAATACATGTAACAGTAACCTGCTAAAGAGGCACGTGGAAATGCTTTTGAGTGTTATCTCCTACTCTTTTGCAAAAGCAAGAGAGGTTGGAAATGCAACTGGATGCTGAACAAGAAATTTTAATGCAGTAAAACTTTATTGAGGGTGTGCTATCACTGGTAATAAAAGCAGCAAAAACAGTCAGGTGTTTGCACTGTTTCACTGCATAGGAATTTTTGTTGCTCTAATTCAAAGCTAATATCTGCAACTGCAACCAGTTCTCATTTAGCCAGTGCTGGGGAGGGGCTATCAGATACCACTGTGAGCCTGCTTCTTTTTAGCATTTCAAAGGCTGCTACAGTTCTTTTATCTGGGCTGGAGTTCTGTAGCGAAAGGGGCAAACTCCCAGATATTGCACTTCTGTTTGTCTGTTAGCAATGTGTGACTATTCTGGGAAATGTCATTATGGAAAATAGCTCTTTGTTGGGTTTTATGACTGCTGCCTCTTGACTCGTGCTTTGTTTCAGCTGCCCATCCTTCAAAATCCAAGTAGGCATAGGAAAGGAGCTGAGTTGGGTGCTCACTGTCAGTGTGAGTGTGGATATGCCTGCAGGCAGGCTGGGAGGCTCCAGGGATCTGCCACAACCCATTTTGCGTTCTGGGTTCTCCCATCCATCTTCTCCCTTGAGCTGCAGAGCGTCCTGCTGGTGCATGACCCACAGAGGAGGTGGGAAGAAGCTGCCCCTCAAGCCTGCCACCAGTTTTTATCCTAGACCAAAAGTCACTCTGGAGAGTGTAATTGCCTGGCATGTCTGCACAGGGTGTGCTGAACAGTGCTAAAGGAGCTGGGACAGAGGTTTGCCTGGTTTCAACACATACTTGCTTGGGAATATTGGCATAGCTTCAGCCATCTGCCATTCTATGTTTATTTAGATATACCCAAGCATATTCAAGCAATGTGGGGTGGGAGGGGAGGGGCATGGTAGGTACTGTGGATGGCAGTGGGGTAAGAACCTGGGTCTGGGCAGCTGCCTTAGAGGAGCTGCACCTGAGGAATGTAATGGGATGGCAGGGTAAGAATGGGTGGGGTGATCAGGCCTGCTGCTGTCAGCACTGCTTACAGCTGAAACCAGCCTCAAAAGTGAGAGCTAAACCTCTGCATCCACACATTCCCCAGCAATGCTCAGCATCCAAACTTGCAGGTGTGAAAACAGCACCTTTCAGGCCTGAAGGCAGGAAGCACTTTGCTTTTTTTTTTGGCTGCTTGTTGGAGGAAGCTGCCCATTGTTTCTTTTAGGAGACTGTTTTTATACATGTCCTTCATGCCATGTGCCAGGCTGGAGGCATAAACATGGAAAAGTGAACAATGAAGGTAAGATACCACTGCAGACCAAGGGGCTTGACTCTTCACTTCTTGAGCACCTTGAGTTTGATGGCTGGCTGTTTGCAAGGTGAATGACAGCACTCCTTCCAACAGCAGGGACAGGGGTGAGGGAAAACGAGCCTCTCCTCTAGCAAGAAGTTTGCACCTCCTCTGTAGGAACGCCTTCAAAACAGAAACTCCTGGTATGAGAGTGTTTGGGAAAGCTCAGGTGAGGGTTGAAGGGATTCAGGCAGGTGTTCTGGTGAACATGACTGTTCCTAGCTGGTTTTGGGGAGACCACCTCAGCTTCATCCTAGGCTCAGGAAGGTGACTGACCTTGGTACAACCCAGAGACAGAGGATCCTGCTGGTAATTTGTAGTTTAATAACTCACAATCTGCAGCAAGGCAAGCCTAGCGCTGCCTTATCTGTCACTCCTGTGAGAGGACTGTCATTTGTCAAGTTTGGCAGCTGCAAAGTCATCAATTGCTGTTTTATCCACATTTCCCATCCTTCACCCTTTGAGTTTTAGCCCAGTAATGCTCTCTGTTTCAAAGCCATCTGTCTGGTGATGGGGGGGAAGAGTAGATTCGCTTACTAAGGGTTCCCAGCAGCATTAAATTGACCTCTCTCACATTTTGGGGTGTGAGCTGAAAACACTGATTTTTATAGCAACTTGTCAAAAAAATAATAAAAATCCCCAAACCCAAGACTAAAAGCCCAAAGTGGTGGAAGAAGAAAGAAACCCATAAAACATGTCAGGTCAAAATTAAACAGGAAAGATACAGGGCTAAAAATAAGATCTGTAAACTTCCTTGCCAAGGATGCTCTAGCTGCTGATAAAAGGCTCTTTAAATATACCAAAGCCACAAAGGCAGCTAGGAAATCAGTGGGAATGCTGATGACAAGGGGGTAGGAACAGCAGATGGGGACGATGATGTAGCAGAGAAAGTCAGTGGTAACTTTGTGGCTGCTTTTACAGCTGAAGCTGTTGGGCAGCCCCACATGTCTGCCCGAATGCAGTGGATCAGCTGGAAGAGCTGGAGCAAGGGAGGAGAAGGGCAACACAGAGTAAAGAGCTATCAGGAGTAAAGGAAAAGTAAGTCAAGTCACTTTCATGGAGGTAAGAGGAGGGATGAGGTCAAATAGACAAAGTGGTTGTTGAAGTGACTGGGACCAGCCACCGATCCTGGGGACCCAAAGGAGCAGCAGAACCCAGAGGTGCAGGAGTGGGGGGCTGTGGTGCCCAGCTGTGCTGCCAGGCACAGTCAGTACATCACACCCTGCAGACTCACTGAGCTGCACTGAGCCATCACTGATGGGTTTGCAGAGCCTCTGACTCAGAGTGGCAGCCAAACACCCACCAGAATCTGGGGGTACACAGTGCAAGGCTCAGTGCAAAGAAGACAGAAAAAACCTGCAGGCACAGTTGGTGAACTTGCTGTCACAGGATGCTGTGGATGCTGTATCTGCAGGTTCAAAAAGAGATTAGGCAAATTCAGAGATGCAAATGCATCCTTGAGAGATGTACTCCCTAATAAAAGGATGAGAAAGATGGGGTGCTGGAGGAAGGGGCTGTAAAAAAGCTGGGCCCCCAAGACAGTCTGTCCTGTTGCACTTGCTGGAGCAGAGTCTGGGTCTGGATGGACATCCTGGACCAGAGGGACATCTCTCAGCTTCTGAATGCATTGACCTGCTTTATTCAACAGCAGCATGGGCTGAAAGGTGATGCCATTGGCATAGGTACATAGGATCTTATATGCCCTAATTATGCCCATGCTGTTCATAAAACAGAGGCAGGGTAAGGTGCTGTACATGGGGCTCTGATGTTTGTGTAAAAACAGCCTCATAAAAGAAACAAAGGGGAAATTTCACAAGCAGATAACTGAAAAAAATGCTTCCTGCTTTTGAGTCTGGAAGGTGCTGCCTTTCACAGACAGGCTCCAAAGAGCAACCTCCAGAGAGCAAAGTCTCCTCTCCCAGAGAAGCAAACCCAGACCAACAGCTCCCACTCTCCCTCTCCTGGTGGAAGCAAAACATCTTCTAAAGGAGCTATGCCTCACCTTCTTCTCACTGCTCCCAGTCCCCTGGACACTGTCTCCAAACCCCAGGCAGTGTCCCCCAGAGAACCCCCTACAGTGGGTGACATCGAGGGGAACAGAGAGGAAACATCTGCCCAACAGGTGGCCCAAACATGGCAGAGATTTCTCCAGGGGATCTGGGAGACTTGCAGCGTCAGATAAAGGGGGAAAAGGAAAATAGGATACTGAGAAGAAAAAAATGTTGTGAAGGACCCCAGAGAGGGCTGTGTAAGGAACCAACATTTTTTTTAGTGGCCATCAATGGCAACCAAGCATTTTATTCCTTTGGGTTTTTTTTGTTTTTTTCTGTTTGTTTTTTTTCCCTCTGTGCTGAGACTTTAATACCATTGGTAGCACTCTGAGGGCCATTTGTCCCAGCTGGTTTCCCTGTTTGGTCATTGTTTGGCAGCCAGTTTTCAAAGCTGATATTAGCATCTTCCCACAGTAACATCCATCACATCTTGGTGGGTGGGAGGGCAAGGAAGGTCCCCAGCCCTCCTGAGGAGCTCCCCTTGACCCTCACTGGTGGCACTGCTGCCTGTTCCATGCTAGAAGACATGAGCCTGGTTAAACATTAGGGATTCTCTGCTTTTCCTGTAGTCACAGATGTCCAGATGTAGCCAGGGAAAGAAAGTCTGCTGCATAAATGAGACTTTGGGGGGGGAAAAAAAGGTCTTTCTCTCAAGTTTTTTTCATCCATAGAGATCTTTTATAGGGTAAATCAGCCAAAAGTTAAAAGAATAAATGTTTCATATCTGGAACAGTCAATGAATTCAAGAGGTCATTATAGTGCTAAGGTTCCTAATCCCCACTCAAGCAGAGGAATGTCTAAATTGGTGAGAAACAGGGGTCAAATGCAGGCAGGTATTTCAGTGCCTAACTTGTGCTGACATTAATGGGAATAGGGGTCTCTGGGGAGGAATTGTGGACCTGGGTCTGTATATCATTCCTATAAATGAAGCAGGGCTTGTGTTGCACATGTGTAACAGTACCTTATTATTCTTTTCAAAGCAAGGTCTTTCCTTGTAGACTCTTTAGCATTTCTCAACTGCTTTGTCCTTCCAAGATTGGTGTGAACAGATTCTGCAGCAAGCTCATGCTGGGCAAAACCCACTTGCCAGAAAAATAAGCAAAAAACCAGAGTCTGGTGAATTATTTCAAATAGTGATTAAATAGCCAGGTGTCAGCTGTGATTTGAAAAACCTGCATGGGACATTGTGAGGTCCAAACTGCACAGATCCAGGTGAATTCCTTGGAAACTCGTTTGTACCTCCAGAGCTCACCAAGGTGCTTAGGCCTGGAGCTTTTAGTCCATTCAGTGGGAATTTTGCCAGAGATTTGAGTGGAGCCAAGCCTAGCTGGCTCTACCTACTGACCTTTAAAATCGTATTTAATGGTGCTTCCCCTACATCCAGGCGTACAAAGGGAATCTCTTTGGGCTCTCCGTTTATGAGAAACCCCCTGCCAGATGCATCCAGCATTTACTCCCGGCTTTTGCGGCTCTCCCGGAGTGCTAACCAAAGCGGGACCAGTTTATGTGAGGCAAGATGTGCAGGGACACAGAGTATTTTTCATCTCGCAGTGCAGGGTGGTGAGGACGGACCTTCGGGCTCCTCTCGTTCCTCTCTGCCACCGAGCAGAGCCCTGGCCACAAGATGGAGCTGGGACTTTGCAGTTGCAGGATGAGGCAAAACCTTTTCGTGAGCACGCTTTCCTTGGGGCTAACCATTAACAGATACACAGAGAGGTTTCCACTCATTTTTAACCCTCTCCTGTGTCCCAGCCTTGTACATCCCCACGCCCGTCCCTCTGACGGCGCATTACTTAACTCTGGGGATTGGGGCATATTTTTTGGGATGGCTCCTGGCTGGAGATATCCATCCTCCTTTTGAGTTCAGCACATCAGTGAGCCCCTCCTGTAAACAGCCTCGCAGGCAGCCCAGTGCCTCCCAGCCTGCTCCAGGGGCTGCAGGCACACCAAAACTTGGCCAGGTTTGGTCTGGCTTCAGCATCCTTGTCTCAACTTTATGTACCATAGAGGCATGAGGAAAGCCTCCCCCTTGTACTTCCCTCACTTTCCAGCCCAGCAGCTTCAGGTATGGGCTGGCTCAGAGATTTATTCTGAACTCTGCCTTTTTTTTCATCTATTAGTCAAAACTTGGCAAAACCACTTTAGGTGCTGTTCTCCGCTTCCCAGAAGTGTTGCAATGCTCTCTTCAGCAGGTCAGGAGTTGTTTGGGAGTAGTATTGCTCCTGAGTGTCTGAGAACAGAGGTTGGTCCTTAGATGGTAAAAATATCTATTTTTATAGCAGGCAGCAGCAACATGTGCTGCATCTTTAGCCAGAGAATAAAAACAGGATTAAATTTATGGTTGTAATTTTTGGCATATGGTAGTTGCCTGTTACTAACAAGAATTTTGTGTGAATTGTATTTTTTTTTTTTTTATAGCTTCCTTGGAAAAAGAAGGAGACAAACTTTTTCCATGGTAGTGAAAACCCCAGCAGCCTGGTCTGTGGGAGGAAGCAGTGTGGGGATGGCAAAGCTGCATGCCCACAACTTAAGTCTCTCCTCTCGTATTTCCCATCGTGGCACAGCCAGGAGGAACCAGCAAACAGCATGGTGAGGACCTGGAAAGGAAAAGTAAGTGTTTTTGTAGTACAAGAACTGTTTGTAACATGGTGGAGGCTTCCAAAGTTCAAATGAGTTTGCCTTTTATTTCACATCCCTGATCCTACACCCCAGTTTGACCCTAGTTCTCCTAAAACTCCTTTTTATTAAAACCATAAATCAGTCCAGTTTTTTTTTCACCATCTGAATTCCAGTTTGGTCCTCCCTTGTTGTATGGAGAGTTGCTGGGACCAAAGGACTGGGGGATGTTCAGGACCTGCACCAATGGTGCCCAAAACCAGGCTGCACCTGGATTCCCCATCCAGCCATCTGACTTCTGGAAACAGACAATCTTAGATGTCTTAGCTGGTCTTTCTTGCACACTAGAGAGCTGTGCCTGGGATCCTGAACTTACTGCAAATACAGTGGATGGATGAGTTATACCAAATAATGTGGCTGTAATGAATTACATCCAGACATGATATTTCTTCCAGCTGGAGCTGCTAGGAAGTAGCAAACCTAAACTTATGCCACAGAGTCTAGAAATGGGAGAAAGTCAGAGAAGCCCCAGGATTTTGCTGCTGGAGATTGGCTGTATTTTGTGAAACCCTAAGGCAGAGGTGGAGCTTCTCTTCCCTGAAAGAGGCTGTGGCTTTGTCTAAAGGCCTGGGAGTGGCTCAGACTTGTGCAGAGGGAGGAAGGAATCACCACTGACAATCCAGAACCTCTTTAGTGCCATGGCAGTCATCTAGATGTGACTCAGATGCTTTTATCCACCCTTTCTGCTATAAGGAAGATACAATGAAAGCATATCTGTAGAGCACCTGGAATATCTCAGATAAAGGATTTTATTTGCTTTAGCTGATGATAAAAGAGCCAAAGAATCTGTTGGAGTCAGAATCAACTTATAATTACATCACTTTCAAATGCCCAGGTCAGATACCCTGGGTTTATGTCCTGCTTTAGCCACGGGTTAAAGTGTAAGTGATAAGAAAGTGAACATAAAGATCAGGCCTTTCCAGACAGGGATTTTCCTCTCTCTGTAACAGCAAAACTGTGCAAGGATAGTGAAAACCCAAGTCCAAGGGCCCCTGTGGCAGATTTGAAGGAACCTGAGGGATCTCAGTCTCATGGACTATGTGATCCTCAAGAATGGCATTTTGTAGACAGGAGACACAATAGTAGAGAGAGAAAAGAGCCAGGCTGTGGTGGCGGCTGTTCCTGGAAATCAAGGCAGATTTTGTTGTAAGTCATCCTTTCACAATACCCAGAAAACAGAGCCCTTTTTTCAGTTCTCTTCCCAAAATCTTGGTGCTGCCTCAAACTCACCTACTGACTACATAATAATATTGCTGAGACATGGGCATTAAAAGCTTTTTTTCTCAAGCCCTTATTCAGAACAAGGGAATCCCAGGAGGAAGATCAAGGGATTGTCTGGTTTCATATATGAAGGCAATCCTTCTTCGAGGTGTCTACTGCCACCCCATCCCTGACTCCAGACAACAACTACACATGACACATTGTCACTCCAAGCAGGAGGGGTTTATACCAACACCTTCTCTGTGGATCTCATTTCAGGCCACACATTGCCTCTGCTCATGCCTCATTTCTTGGTCCATGGCCAACCTCAGGGACACAAGACTGCCTGCTTTCTCTGGAACTGAGCTGCCCTCCTCCTTTACCACTAATTCCCCCTCCGTGTTACAGCTGCTCACTTGGCCATTAGTACAATTACCTTTTGCTGCTGCATGTGGGGTAAAAGAACAGCACCAGCTTCAGAGAAGGGTATTTACACTCTTCTCATCAGGGAAGGCACAGCACTTCCCTGTGGCTCCAGGGGTCTTTCCCTGTACACACCACACTGTGGTCTGTTGGTCAGTGGTGTTATACTGGGATGGGATAAACCGCCTGTGACTCTGCGGGACCTTCAAAGGGTTTGGCTTGAAAAACACGATGACTGATAGCAGATGTTGAGCATTGACAACATTTTACCGCTCAGAAAGTGCATAGTAGCAGCTCCTGACCTTCCCCCTTCTCATGGGGGTTTCTCATGGGGCCTGTGGGATGGGAACAGCCTGAGCATGGCGAGCACCAGGTGCTTGTCCCAGTGCCACAGGCGCCTGCAGAAAGAGAGAGCCCAGCCTCAGCTGAGCCCAGCTAAATATAGCCAGTGACTGGGGAGCTCCTACGCCTCGCCTGGCTCTCGTCCTGCTGAAATGCATTCCTTCTGAAAGCACTGCCTGCTTCCTCAAGCCCTTTTCTCTGCTCCTTGAGATGCCACAGTTGAGTCTCAGAAGGTGGCTTCCTTCCCTCCAAGTAGTTTCTTTACCCCAAGGCTCTGCTTTTCCTTTTTCCCCCTTGCTCATTCACCACTTGCCCCTGTGCATCTGCTCTTTCATCCAGTGCTCCTGGGGCAGCATGGCAGGACACAGGGACCAGAGCTGAGCATCTCCCTGCTCCTACTGCCAGGAATGGTTTAAAGCTCCCAAACATGAGTCTGTCCATGGATATTTACAGTTGTAGTTGTGTCTTGGGGTACTTGGGCATGGCCAGAAGATCAAAGAAGGGACTTCTAGGTCTACACAAGGCTTCTCTGGGCAGCAATGCTCATATTTTATATATGAGCATATATTTTATACTTTATCTCTTGCAAGTGTGGGATCTGCATTTCACTTTCTTTTTTTTTCTTCACAGGAATATTAAAAATATTCCACAGAGGAACAACCTGTTTTGAAGTCCCCACACACCACATCTTGCATGTCCAGGTCAGTCCCAAAATGGCCAGTATTAATTTTACTATTAAAAAATGGGAACAGCATGCACCTTATTGTGTTTTTGGGGTAACAGGGAGACCTGATGCTGTCCCATTCTCCATGCACAGCCAACAGCTCGAGGGCAGCTTTTAGGTTACTGCCTGTCCCACGTACCACACTCCTACCATGGCAGAAGTGTCGATGAGGTATTTAGTGATATTTTTGCATTGGTTGCAAGCGGGGGGCAAGTTGTGATGCCCCTACAGCCACACCAGGACTTGGTTTGATTTAGCTGCACTGGGACAGTTAAAATGTTACAACTTTTGTCAGTGTGTATTTCCTAAATCAACAAATAGTCACTTTAAACCCAAACCTGATTTCTCCCGGTGTATGAAGAGGTTGAAGAAACCAGCAAGGTTTGTGAAAGCAGCGTTGGAAATCAATGCAAGTAAGGGGAAATTTTGGCAGGTGGCATTACAGTTAATCACTTCTGTCCGAGAACAGCAACACAACATCTGTGTTTTAAGCAAAATCTGATGGTAAGATCTAGTAGACATGAGGGTGTCATGAAGGTCTGCAAGTCATGGGTGAGTTACCTGTTACCTTCTTTAAAAATCAGTGATCAGCTCTGGGGATGATCTTTGATTTATTTAAAAAGCAGAAGAATACAGAGAGCTCTCCGGCAACGCAAACACGATCATAAACCCGACGGTCCGAAGTGTTGATGTCCCAGGCGGTGGGGGCGTGGACCGTGCCAAAAAGCCGCCAGACAGCGAGCGCAGCGCTGCCCGGGTGCCCTGGCTCCAAGCGCCCTTCGGAAAACGAACAGAGTCTGTTTGCACAGAGAGAATCCCCGAAGCAGGAAAAACGCCACGTAAGAGCGGGCAGTGACCCGTGGGGAATGAGCGCAAGCCCCGCTGCGAGCGGGAGAGGAGGGCGCGCACTGCTCGTGTGCCCGCGGGTACCTCTGCGTGCGTGCCCGTGTCCGTGTGTCTGGGCACGCCGTGCGTGTCCGGCTGTGCCTGTCCGTGGGCCACACGTGCAGAGGCAGCCTGTGCTGTCCGTGTGCGTGTCCGTGTCCGTGGGCCCGGCCGTGCCGCGGCTCCCGCTCCGCAGCGTTCGGGGCTACGCCTCCCTGCGCGGGGCGGGGAGGCGGCAGCGCACCCTCGGGAGCGGGACAGACACACGGACACAGGGACACACGGAGCACGGGCACGGGGAGCCGCACACCGCCCCGTCCCGTCCCGTCCCGCCGCCCCCGGGCAGCTCCGCGGCGCCGCCCCCGCCTCCTCCTCCCGCCGCCGCCGCCGCGGCCGCACAAAAGGCGGCGGGGAGGGCCCGGCCGGGAAGGGCAGCCCGGCCGCCCCGGCCGCCGCACCATGCCCCGCCGAGGGGGACTGCCGGCCCCCGCCGCCGCCCGCCGGCCCCCCCCGCTCCTCCTCCTCCGCCTCCTCCTCCTGGCCGCCCCGCTGCAGCCCGGCAGAGGTAAGGGCCGCTCCGCTGCCGCCGCCCCGGGCCCTGCGAACGCCGCTCCGGAAGGCGGCTTGTCCCCCAGACCCGCCTCGGTGCTCTGCCTTACCGTCTGCCTTCTCCCCTCCTCTCGCTCCCCTTCCCGCTGCCTCCCCCCGGCGCCCGCTTTGCCGTGCGCCCGCAGCCGGCGGGACGCGGGTCCCCGCTGTCCCCACTGTCCCCGCGGTCCCCGCGGTCCCCACTGCCCCCGCTGTCCCCGCTGTCCCCACGGTCCCCGCTGCCCCCGCTGTCCCCGCTGTCCCCGCTGTCCCCGCTGTCCCCGCGGTCCCCGCTGTCCCCGCTGTCCCCGCTGTCCCCGCTGTCCCCGCGGTCCCCGCGGCCGGGGCTGGCCGCTGCCGGGGCTCTCCGCGCTCTCCCGGTCCCCTCCCGCCGTGTCCCCGCTTGCGGGCGGCGAGGACCCGCGCTCCGGCAGCGCTGCGGGGCACGGGCTGCAGCCGCGGGGTGTTGCACCTTAGCCTTAAAAAGCATGGAAATGGTATTTATGCGCCTCTCTCTCTCTCTATATATATATATTCCTAATGGAAGCGGCTGCAGCCACTCCTGTTCAGGGATAAGCACTTCCCCGGGATGTTTGCCTGAGCGCTGGGTGTTAATGGCATGAGGAGTAGCAGCAGAAAGCCACACACAGGCTGTCGCACTGTCGGTGACCGCTCTCCACTCTCGCACCTTGTATCATTGCTCATTTGCACCTTGTACCGTCTCCCCCCGTCTGCGTGGCACCCAGAGGGAGAGAGGTCCTTGTCCCCCGTGGGGATGCTCTCTGTTTCTGCACACACACGCGTGAACTGCAGTGCAGTTTGTAATCCGCTCCAGCAGTACTGGAAATAGAATTTCTCCCCTCTCTGAGCACTCGGGGAAACTTTTTTATAGAAAGGAAGCCCACAAAATGCCTAAGTCCACTATTCCAGTACTTACTCTCAGTGCTTGATATTTTAATGAGTAATCTTACGAAGAGACTCATCTTGCAGAGTGCTGTAGCATATGACTGCAAAGGCTCAGAAGAGGTTTCCTTAACTTTATTTTTTTGTGTGTGTGCCTGATACATGGAATTGATGGTGCAGTATTGCAGCAGACCATCTCGAGTCTCTTAAAATGCTTCTTGCAAGCACAGATAAAATGCTGCTTTTTCATGCTTAGCTGTATAAAGTGCATCAATTTTTTATTTTTTTTTTTTCTGTCTTCCCTAAGCAAGCCAGTACATTCACCTCTGTTTGAGGAGCTGCCCAAACTAGGATTTCTTGCAGAACAGGTTTAAACTGAGGTCTGATTGCCTGGAGCATCTCTATGAGTAAATTTGCTGAGTACCTTTCATCAGAGTTTCCTATCTCTGCATCTGTAGTTTGATGTACTAAAATCTCTGCTGTCTAGTGGGATACACTGTCTTCTACTTCTTTGAGTGCTCCTGCAGCTCAGTCCAAGGGAAGGATGTAATTTGGAGATGCTCTTTGTGCTTGCTGGACACTACTGTGCAAAATAAATAGGGTGCAGGGCTTAGGAGTCAGTGACATCATTATGAAGGACTGTATGTGGGCTGTGCAGTTTAGCAATCCAGCAGGGTGGATTATTTACCTCCAGAGTAATCCCAGCTAAATCCTGGATGGAATTCTCCCCATTATAAGAAGTTTAGCTGATTTTTCAGGAGTGGTTTCATTAAATGTATCACAGTCCAAAGAGCAGACTGAGTTCCTTCCAGTCTCACTGGGTGATTTGCCCCAGCATATGCAAGGATCTGCACTGGCATGAGCATCATCAGGTCCTTCCTCTGCCTGATTCAGGACTGCACTGAATCGAGCACAGCAAGATTTGCATCTGGAAAATCCAGTGTGTTTCTACTCCAACTCAAAAAGCTCAGGTTTCAGTCTAAAATTGGAGGACTTCACAAGGCTCTGTTTTCACAACAATGCTGGAAATTGTTTAGTACTGCTACAGAGTGGAAAGAAAAGCATACTTGGAAACTTCAAAAGCTGCCACCAGGAGGAATGTCACCCCATGGCTGGCCACAGGAGCGTGGGCTGCTTTGGTCATGGCACGCAGGGGAAGGAGGAGACCTTGGTTCTCATTCAGCTATTACTGTGACTAAGTAAACTCTCAAAAATCCAGCAGTCGGGAATGGAGGTAAATATTTCCATGCAGATGGGCAAGTGAAGCTGTGGGAGAGCCAGGGCTGGGTAGCCAGGGTACAAATGCAAGTATTTGCTACATAAAGCCCATTATTTTTGCTGGGTTACTCTGTGCACAGCTGCCAGAGCAGCAGCTCTCAAGGAGAGGCTTTGAGACATGTTGTAGGGTTTGCGAATTCAAGTGTTAATTGCTGTCTAAATTTTAACTCAGTTGAAGAAGTTACATTTTGGTTCATACTACCCATTTATCTTTTGAGCTCTTGCAATGTCCAGGAGCTGGAATATAACTTCTGAATGCGAACCAGGAATGAAATGCCTGGGGATGTGGCAACAGCCAGAAGGAAAAAAAAAAAACCCACACTCTTAAGAAGGCTCTTGTTTGGTATGAATGAGCCCAAGGAGCCTGTTTGAATGAGAGCCATAGAGAGAGTGCAGGGCTTGGCTCTCTGGGGTTAGAATTATCCACCTTGCGGGCAGCAGAAGCCCTCAGTGCAGGGCTCTGGCACGGTCAGGCCTCTGTGATGACTCAGAATGATTGACAGGACCTCCTTATCCTCTTTTTGTTTTTAGTCCAGGGCACGATAGGTTTTCCTCCAGCTGTCCAGTTTGATTCACTGCTTCCTGTGCTCACAGCTCAGCCCCTTATGGGAGCGACCCAGGCAGCCACGGCTTTCCATCTCTTGGTGCAATATTCACACGGGATTCAGCAAAAATCCTTCTTCCAAAGCTCTCATGGCAGAAAGTTCCTGGGTCAGGAGAAAACTTCATGGGACTCTTCAGCTCTTGGCAAGTCTGGGAATCTGCAGATTACACCCAGTAGCAGCGTGGTGCGCCGGTATCTGCAGATGCAACTGGCTGAAAATAGAGGCCTGACAATGCTTTTATTGACATTTGGGTTGGAAAAAATAGCAGACTGGGAGTTCAAGCCTGAGGCGTTTCATTTGGAGCGCGCAGCCTCTGTGCTGGAACCTCAGCTGAAGATTTCTTTAATCATTTATTGGCAGTAGAAGTTAATAGCTGCACCCGGGGGAGCTGGGCCATCAGTGGTATGGAAGGGCACATTCATAGCCACAGGCACGCTTGAACAAGCTGCTGCATTCAAAGCCCATGCCACTGATGTCTGCTTCAGCTTTACTTGTGTGGTTCCACTTCATTTTTAAAGCCCAAAGTGCAAATTGTGGATTTTGCAAGTAAAACCTGCTTGGGACCCCTTGTGCTGCTGGGCACCAGCAATCCAGGAGCAAAGAGCACCAGCCTGGCTGATGCCCCTGCTGGGATCACTGGCAGGGAGAGCCCTCGGTGTCTGCCACCCCTGCTGCTTTGGATGTGTCCCAGTGCAAACACACTGCACAGCATAACCTGGATATCCTGTGGAAATGTCTCTTGTAGTGACATAAAAGTAATTTACAGTAACATGAGTCCAATGTGAGAATCACCCATGTGGGAAGGGGAGATGAGTGTGTTTTAAAAGTGCTTTAGTATGAAAATTATGGGAAGAGGCCCCCCTCATATATTCAGCTAGAAAAAATGAGAAGATATGTGCAAAGATGTGATTTTAAAAGTCATCTCAAGGGATTTTGGACAGCCAGCTCCATGTTTCAGACTGGTCAAACAGTTATTGCCTTCTGTCCACAGCAATAGGAATATTTGATGAGGCAGATGAGTAGCTGGACTCTTTGATTAATCAGACACCATTGAAAAAAACTAAAGAAAAATCACCAGATTCAGTCATATTTTAGAGGTTCTCAGCACCCCAAAGCAAGTTTCTGCCCTTTTCATTTGCCTTAGGGAAGGAAAAGAAAACAAGACCTTCTTACAGATGAAGAGAGGCTTATAGCTTCTCCTGCCTTTTAGGCTCCTGGGAGATTATTTGCTCTTGTTTGAATTTACAGTGTGTTTAACTTTAAGAATGTCTCAGAACTCCGCTAAACACTGTTTTGGAGTGGAATAACCATTCAGCCCATCCTGTTCTCTTTTGTTGAAGGTCTCAATCTGTGCACCAGTGGAAGCGCCACGTCCTGTGAAGAGTGTCTCCTCATCCATCCCAAGTGTGCCTGGTGCTCCAAGGAGGTAGGTGGGCACACCTCGTTTGTCTTTCATGCTTTTTGTAGTGTTGGAAGGGAGCTCTTTTCTCACCTTGCCTGTTCCTGATGCGTGGCACGAGGGGTGGGTGAGGGCAGAGGATGCTCCATGCCGAGTGTATTTTGGGTGTATGTGACTCCTCTGCTCTTTGACATCATAGGAAATAAGACTTTGACCCCACTGGCCCCCACATACCCTCAACAGAGCAGCACTGTTCCTTCAGTCCTTCTGTCCCTTCAATTACCTTCTTGTTTTTGGTGGATGCTGGGTCCCTGCATGGGCTCTGTGTTGCAGGGAGCCTTTGCTCCAAAGCTCTCTCCCTAAAAAGCCCCAAGCTCCTGGCTAGTGTCCTGCTACGTGTCCCTTGTTGTGTGGCCTGGCAGGGGCTCTTTGTCTGTAACAATGACAATTCTCCTTTCTGAATCTGTTGTGTCATTTTGGGGGGGTGACCCATGCTCTGGCATCAGTGCCATGAGTTGGACAGAATAACTGAGCACTTCAGAGGGAAAATATATCCTTGTCTTGATGCTGAAGCTGCTCACCCATAATTCAGTTGTGCCTCCTTGTTTGTGAGGAATTGCAAATACCTCCCCCTGCTCCCTAGGGGCTGCTCATGAGTTTAGATTTATATATACAATCCAATATGTCTTATCAAGTAGACTTAAAATTTCTAGAGAACAAGGTGTGTGAAAGACCTAATAATGTCTCATGCATAGAAAGCAATTGCCTGCTTAGTGCCTGTCCTAGGTGTTCAGGAGAGAAGTGTGGATGCTTTCAGATGCATGGAAAAATCTGAAAACCAGGCTGGCACAGCTGCTGTGTCAGGAGCCAGTTTTTGGGGTGTGAGAACCCCAGAGCAGTGGATGATCTTGAACCTCTCGATGGGCATGGCCAGCGGTGATGCTGTTCTGTTCCCTGCTGACCCTTATTCCTCTAATGTGGCTATCCCTGTTCCCTTTTGAGCACTTACTTCACCTTCCAGCTCCAGCTGGTGTTGCTGAGCTGAGGATTCAGGCTCTGTTTCTTCTGCTGTTCCCATCCTTCCTCCTGCCAGCCCTGCCTGGGGCAGCTGCCAGCTCCAGGGCAGAGGATGGGCTTGGGGATGGAGATGGATGTGGGGTGAAGGTGGCTTCCCTCTGGCTTGGCTGGGTCTTGCGGGGTGCCCAAACCATTGGCTCTCCAGGTCTGTTTCACTGGAGTTTTCACTGGTAAGCACAGTTGCATTTCTCCAGGGAAAACCTCGTAATTCCACAAACACCACGCTGCTGCCTGACAGTGTAATAGCATTCATGGGTTGTTCTTTTCCAGCAAGGCAGTTGGTGCCCAGAAGGGAAAGGGTAAAGCAATAGATCTTGCTTCTGAGACATCTTGTAAACAGCTGTAAGAGCTCCTCTTCCAGACAGCTAATCTGTGGTGGTGAGATTGGATCCAGGAACGCTGGCTATTAAGCCATGGGTACCCAATAGCTTGTGCTTTTTTTGTTGTTTTTTTTCTTACTTGGCATCAAAAGACAACTTTCAGAATGTTGCTAGTGGAGATGTTTATCTGGTGGTCACTGTGACCACTAATTGTACTAATGGGACTGGCAGCCTGACTCTTATCATGCAAACAGGATAGTTACCAAAGAAAAAAGAAAATTCCTAACTGGAATGGAAGGGCCAAGGAGGAAGATGGGTGTTTACAGGGAAGTCCTGTAATACTTCCTGACCTTTAGCCTGCAGCAGCTATTTAAAAATATACAGTTCAAGGTGTTTTGTGCCAAGAGCTACATGTTTAAAAGCTGCTGTTCCCATTACATGCTACATGCTTAAACTTAGCAAGTTCTTATTCTAATTCTGTATTTTTTGTATTTTTTTTAAGAATACATTGTTTGAAACTAATTATTTCTCTTTAGCTGAGATCATCAGGTGAGGTAATGGGATTTCAAAAGATACCTGGAGTTTTTCAACTTCAGAAAGTTTAATAGTAATATTATAAACTCTATAATATCCGCCTTCTTTTCATAGTCATGTCACCACCTTATTTCCCCTCCCTCTGCTGCAGTCTATTCAGGTTTATTAAATTTATTAAATAGCTCTAAATGTGTTTTCCTTAGCTTTTTCCTTGGGCTGCCATTTGCTATCTGTGTTGTCTGGGTACATATACACCAGTCAATTTCTATAGCTCTGCTGCCCTTTAAATATCAGAGATAAGATATTGGAGTGGGCTCCACAGATGGCAGTTGTGTTGTGGCAGAACCTCAGTCAGCTGATTTGTGTGCATTTTGTGCTCCCTTTGCATTTACTTTACAGGTTTGGGAGCAAATTGGGCCAGGCTTTATTGATTTTGTAAGCAACAATTAATAATTTTGTCAGGAAATATATATATGGTAGAAGTTTATCAGTACATGTAGTATAATTCTATATATAATATCTATGTATGTTTAGAGGTGTCTGTTATGTGATTTTTATTTTTTTTTATATATATATACAGTGTATAATTATATATATAATTGCACTGTATAGTTATGTATATAATTGATCTTCCTGTATTCATGTACCTTCTTGTATTTCCTTTGGGGAAATATTTGGGGGATAATATCACTTGGTGGGACCATCATGCCAGTTTCTTTGGGAGCTCTATCCCAATAGTATCCTGGGAGGGATAAGGTTCCTTGAACTCCCATTGCCTTGAATTGTGAGGGTAAGGGGATGTGTACAGACAGATCTCACAGAAGAGCAGTCAAGGTGCTCTCACTTTATGACTGCCACCTCCTAACTTGTTGGTACAGGCTGCATCACGTCCCCTGGCTTGGTTGGACTTCTTTTCACTTCTTCCTGTGTTCATCATCTCTGTTCCCATCCAAAGGGGTGATGATGGATGAGCTGATGATAGCAGCTTCTGGTGTGCAGCAGCCCTAGAGCCTCCAGGGGCTGCTGAGCTAACCACAAGTCTTTGGGCTCTTGGAAATTGGGCATTGATTCTGTTGGCTCGTGGAAGAATAGCCTGAAAGGCAGGCTTCAAAGGTGGTTTCAGTTGCACTTAGAAGGGGAGGTGAATATGTGGCCTTACCCATCACCTGAGCATGCCTTGAAACAGGACTCTCTGAGGGAGAATGACTTGGGGTGATGGGGGCTGCTGCAGCCTTTCCATCCGTGCTGGAACTGAGGAATCTGCAATGTCTAGGAGAAGCTGGAAATGATGAGAAATTACTGATGTGGTGCTGGTAAAATGTTCTGACTGGAAGCTGCCCACTGGCAACCTGTGGGGTTGCTGTGTCTCTGTGGCAGCCTGGTTTCCATGTGTGGGACTGGAGGATGCTTGTTGCATGTTCTGCAGTGGCACCTGCTTGCACAGGCTGAGCAGGACTTGTTGGTTTTCTGGGGAGAACAGGGAGCTCTGGAAGTGGCTTCAGTGCTCTGAGCTGCCAGGGCAGGTGTGACAGGTCGGGGTTGTGATTGTGATAAACCTTCCTGGGGTGATTGCAGAAGGCAAAGCTCTTCAAAAGAGCTTTTGGAAGTACCAGTATGGGGGGGAAATTTCACCACTTCATGTTCTTTTTTGCTGCTTTGGGGAGAAGTGGAACAGTGTGCACAGGCTCCTCTTGTTTGTTAGATTGTTTGTTAGGTGGATGAACTCTGTTCATCTGTCCATTACCTATGTGGATGCATTTATGTGTGTACATGGAACCCAGAGATACACATTAATGAAAATGAAATGTCCTTTTTGAGTAAGTGAAATGAAATTTCCCCAGTGGCACACTCTGGTTTTTCAGCCAAGTGGTTTTACCCCATCCTCTCCCATCTCAGAAATCTCAGAATGGGGAAAGAAAATCAAGGATATTCCTAAAGGGAACATATCAAGCTGTTTTTTTTTTTTTGTTTTTTTTAAGGGAGAAAGCAGGCATGTTTCAGACTGAATTAATGCAGAACTGGATTGATTAAAGCAAAAAATGATTGAGACCTTCAGCAAAGGAGAACAGGATAGGCTGAATGGTAGGGACATGCCTAGTCAGGAATTACATATTAGATACAGTGAGTGCTATTCTCCATTTTTATAGCATGAACCAAGCAATTTGTCTTAAAACTCTCCAGTTGATGAGCATGTAATTGTCCTGCTGTTGTCTTCATTCACTCTGTCTGCTCCTGTGTGTTTGCCTTCGTGAACTTGTTACTGCCAAGGCCAGACCACGACGTGCCGGGGGGCTGGAGCAGCCAGAGCTACTGACAGGGCCTGGGGGATCTTCCACAGTGCTCCTCTGTAGCAAGAAGCAAAATTTGAGGTGGTTCCCCCTTGTGACTGGTGTCTGCTGTATTTCTTGCCCAAGCAGGCCTGCAGGCAGACCACTGGCAGATAGGTGGGCACGCTGAATTGCTTAACTAACCCCGGGGTATTCTCTGCATGGGGAAAATTGGGATTTGAACCAGCTTGCTGTGTCTGAGCTGCTGTGGGGCTGCCTTTCAGTGTGGTTTCTCATGAGCTGTCTGGACCTGTGCAATGCCCTTTATTCCCCAGGTCTGCTCATCCTTTTTCCCTTCACTGGGCCTCCATGAGCCTGGATTTTCTCTATCACAGAAAACCTTGCACTGGAGTTGGATGGTACTGGTAGCCCCAGTTTTGGCTTTGGGTTTTGACCTGTGGGTGCAGCTTGGGTGTTTTCTGGGTGCAGTGGTGATTGCTGGGACTTTCCCAAGGCTATTGCCACCCCCCTGCACAGTGCTACTCTGCCTGGGTAAGAAATCAAGACAAAGGACAGGTCAGTCCTGCACCCCTGGGTGCTGAGCAGCACCACCCTCCCCTCGGGTGGGTATTTTCTTCCGCCACCTCTTCACAGAACAAGAAATAATGGATTTGATTTGAGCTGCAGGTCAGCAATTGCTGCCCTTTAGCAAGACTCTGGACCCATTTTAGAAGAAAGTTTAAAGAAAATAGCTGGATCAAGCGAGGGGGACTTGGGGACTGGAGAAGTGCAAAGGTACTGCTGATTTAAGAGTTGTGTAGGAGCTTTCTCCTGACCTCCTGTACTTCTTTGGAGTCTTTGGAGCAGACCCTGGGAAGGTTTGGAAACACCTGATGGAAGCTGCAGTTATGTGAGCAGCCCTAAATATTGTCCTATTTGGAATCTTCTCTCCAATGTTAATTACCTGAGAGTAACTAAAAGTTCCCAGCTGTGCTTCTGGACTGTTTGTATTGATTTTTGCAACACTTTTTTTGATTGTCCTTTCTAATAGGTGGCAGCAGTTGGCAGAGGTGTTCACCTGAGCTGTGGTCTGGGTACTGGGAGAGCAGGAGAGCATCTCCCCCTGGGTGCCCTGCTGCTGGATGGATAGGCTCAGGAGAACACCTGGACCCCACCAGCTTTTTGCTGATTTCAGGCAAAACTACATCTGAGAGAAACTTCTCTCCAAGGCTGCCTGAAATGTGCTGCTCTGAAAGGCTGGGCATTGTTTTCAGTTTTGTGAGGGATTCTGATTTTTATTTTGTCATGCTGGAGATGATTTAAATAGTCCCAGTCCTCCTTTTTTGGAAGTTCATCTGTTTACACAATGTGTTCCAAGAAATTTGGATTCATATCCATCTGATGTGCCGTCGTCAGTTTCTTGGCTGGACTCTGCTGCTGGATGCAGGAATGAAAATCTTGCATTTTTCAAATAGCGTTGGGACCTTGTAGTGAGAAAAATGCAGCTGGAAGCCTCTGTCTGTGTCCCAGGGCCCTGTATCCAAGCTTGTCCTTGAGGGACCCCTGGAGACCACCCCAAGAGGATCTGTCAGGAGCCTCTCCCTCCTTGATGTCTCTCCTGTCCTCTGCCATGCTGGAGTTTCAGCAGTAAGTGAGGTTTATTCAGCCCCACACTGGTTTTGGCTGAACAGCTGAAGGAGGGGTTGGCATGGCTGCAGGCATCTTCTCTGCATTATTTCATGTTGTATTAGCTCCTCAGCCTTGGAGCTGAAGAGGGTTGTCTCTATTGTTGTAGTGCAGAAATAAGTAGGAATCGACTATTGAAAATCCAGCAAGTTTTGGGCATGTGACTTGTTCCCTTTGGCACTTTTGGGGAGAAAAAAAAAAAGGCATTCTAACAAACAGGCTCTTTGCAAAAGGGTGCATTGTGTTCCTGGCTGTTCCTGAGTGCTGCCCTGCACAAGGCTGCTTTGTGCACCACGCACGGGGCTCGCAGCAAGGGCTGCAGCTCTGGGATGGGTGTTGGGAGACTCCTGGCCATCCTTTGGGAGTGGGCCTCTGCCTGCACCTTGCTGCCTGTGCCTGACTGTCTGTGGTGGGCACAGACTGCATTTTCACCAGCTCCCATGAAGTTTCTCCCACCTCCCTTATTCTCCACACAGTGCTTGTGTGGGGCGTGCTGTGTCTCACCCAGGGAAGAGGGAGCCACCCACTCTGCCTTCAGCTTCACATTTTCACTTGGCCCTCTCTGGGTTGGTGAGTTTGTCCTGCTTCTCTCAGTGCCACCTCCTTGTCCTTTCTTCTGTCTTTTGCAAAGCTCCTTTGAGATGATGCATGTGCATAAAATAATAGGGATGGCAATGGGCTGTCCCTGCAGCAAACCAACTGCTTTGCCTTGCTCTCTTGTGGCCAGGGCTGGTGCTGCTGCTGTGGCTGGGCTGAAAACACAGGCTTAGGTTTCTGTTTCAGTGCTCTGTGAGCAAATTCAGGGCCCAAATCCTTACAGAATTTCCTTTTTTGGTTGATCCCTTTGAAAGGCTCAAGGCTCAGTGCAGGCTCCTTCCAAGTACAGTCATCACAAAGGACACCAACTTCTCCTTGTCATCACCTAGCTGTTAGATACCAGCATGTCAAAACAAAGCCCCTGCTGTGGGATTGATGTATTCCCCTCCACTTCCTCTTTGTCCCTTCTTCACCCCCCAGGATTTCGGCAGCACGAAGTCCATCACATCCCGGTGCGACTTCCTGCAGAACCTGATTGCAAACGGCTGTGCCGGAGCCATCGAGAACCCCAGCAGCAGCATCAGCGTGGTGAAGAACGTCCCTCTGAGCAGCAAGGGCTCTGGCCAGACCCACCTGGACGTCACCCAGATCACGCCTCAGAAGGTCGCCTTGAATCTTCGTCCTGGTGAGTCCCCAGCGGCTCCGTGGGGTGTGGGGGGAAGGAGGAAGGGTGGCCAGGTCATGCCAAGAGCACGCTGTGGCTCATGGCTTTGTAGCCCGCTGGAGCAGGGGACTGCTGGCCCCTTCCATACCTTTGAACTTTGGGAGTGCATCACAAACAGGTTTGGGGCTGGGGCACGTGTCCTCCATGAGAGGACACTGCTGTTGGGCAAAGTCAGTCAAAGCCCACCCACAAGTGCTCCCAGTAATGGTCTTAAGACCTGCATGTGCTTAAAAGGAACCTGCTTAGGTTAAAAATGGAATCACTGCATGGAAGGAGTTAAAATAACTTTGGTTCCTCTGCTAAGCTGACAGGGCATGACTCTAAACTGAGACAGTTCCTTCTATAAATTGGAAACAAACTCACATATCTGTTTTCTGTCAGTATGCAAAAGAGCTATGGGATCAAGGCAGAAGATGGAGATTTGAACTTGTGACTCAGGCCTTGGACCATAGCCAGGTCCCTCTTTCATTCTCCTGAGCCATCGCTTTTCTTCAATCTCTTCCTTTTAATTAAAAATTAGAAGGGAACGGCTCATCTGAGCTATGCAGGCATGCTTGTTATCAAAAGTTTTTGCATGGTGGGGGGAGACTTTAATGTGGGTTTAGAATTCTTGCAAAAATTTGGCAGCTGACTTTTCTGAAGAGGAGAAAAAAAGCTCTTTATTGCAAAGATAAGAAGCAAATATAAAAGCTTGATTCATTATAAGTGACTGGTGTGGGTTTCTAAGGCTTACAGTTTTGTGACAGCTCTCACGAGCATACAGAAAAGAGCAATATTGATGTTTTGCCCAAGAAAAAATAGGGGTTTGAGCTGGTGCTTATGCTACCAGTGCTCTTCCAGAGCCTACCAGTTGCTGCAGGAGTTTTTGTTTTAGCTGTGTAACTTAGAAGTTGTCATGATTTTTAATTAACTTCCTCAGCTGTCATTGCTCAGACCCTCAAATCTAAAAAAATTTGCTTCAAAGCCTTAAAATCAGATACCTGATTTGACTGAGAGCAGTCGCTGCTGTACATACATCTGGATGCATGGCTTGTGCCACTGAGTATTGTGTTAAAAGAGGGAGCAAAAGGGAGTTGTTATTATTGCTGTTTCTTGAGGCAATTCCTAACAGAAAGGGCTGGCTCAGCTTCCAAATCTCACCTCCTGTACATCCACCTCCAGCTCAGTGAATTCTGCTTTCCCAATCCCTGACAGTTTTGCCCATCCAATGTCCAGTGCTCCGGTCAGCGCTGGGGTGTGGGGATCCATCTCCCTGTGGCCCCTGTGCTCTTGGGAGCCTTGGGCTGCACAGGGCTGGTGTGCTGCTTCTGCCCACCCTGCAGGGACCACACTCAGGGCCACCCTCAGTTCTTTGTGATGGAGAAGCCCTCCAGGTCTGGGCTGAGCTGCAGGAATCAGCCTGAGGACCCCCACAGCAATTCCCACACTGAGCCAGATCACTCCTCTCCCTGTGCTCCTCTTGCAGAGCATCAGAGACATTGCAGGAGGAGGGACAAACCTAGATGTTTGTAATACTATTTCCCATTTTTGTTCTCTTTTTGATACTGGGCAGCACTTCACTTTCAGGCTGATGACTTCCTAAACCCTTGCATTAGCAGGCCCAGTTAAAATTATTCATTAATCCTTGATTAATTTTTCATTAATCCCTGTGAACCCAAGACAAAAAGGAGACAATGTTGATTTAATTTTGGGCAAGAGGGGTGTACTATTTCAAAGAAGAATTCACACAGTGGTCTGTGGCAATGGTGATCTTTTATTCTTAGACCGCTAAGCAGAAGCAGAAGGGAGTGGATTGTCAATTGTTTACTGTTCCCACCCAGGCAGTTTGATCTCATCATCCTGTGGCAGAAGTCACATCCCCAAATCTGTGTCCTCAGCTTAACTCCAAAGGCCTTAAATTGATGCCCTTATAGGGTAGCTTTTGGATTGTGCATTTAGGATTTGTAATATTCCTTTTTAATCTCGAGTCCAGCTATAAAGCAGCATGTCCTAGTTAAATGAAATAGAAATAGTGTAAAAGGACTTAAAAATTAATAGATGGAAGCTGTGTTGTCCATCAGGCCATAAGCCTCACCAAGCAGGAATAAGCTGGATAAGCATGATTGTCGAGTTTTTGTTCTTAATTGACCACAATCAATTTTTCCAGTTTCTGTACTGCCTCTGTGTGTTGGTATCCAAGAAAAATTTCTGAATTAAACTCTGAGTTTGAAACTTTCCAGTAAAAGTCCTAAGGAGAGGATGGTGGTGACACCATGTGAGGAAGGAGGGGGCTGGATTATCCCTAGAAGTGTGAGAGTAATACTGTCCATAGAGAATAATAAATTCTTTTGCACTTACATCCACATACATTAGCGATATTTTCTCTGACATAATTGGTTTGTGCTGTTAGGAATGAAAAAAGAACCAGCTACAGGATCCTGTTGGTTTTGGTGCTTCTCAGGGACTAATAAAATCGTAACTCTTTGATCACAGCATCCCAAATACTCTTTCTGGCAGGGAGAACAGTGTTTTGGAAATGAAAATGTTGCAAAATACAGAGGACATATCCCCTTTTCCAGGGGGAAAAACATGTAGGAATGAAAAACATGGGCATGGGAAAGATTTTTCCTAGATTTAAACACATTTTTTCAGTACTGAGTTAAAGTCAAGCTTGCAATCACAGTCTTTTACCCTGCAATCAGTGCTAACGGGTTTTGTGCTACATGAGTTACGTTCTTCCTTGTTCCCCCATGAAATGCATGCCAGGTACAATGTGAGGCCCACCTGGAGCACCTGCTGTGCTCCACATCCCAGCCCTGTGCTGGAAAAGTCCTGCTCCTGCTGGACAAGAAAGCTGGGGAGCAGAGTAAGGAGGAATATTTACAGCATGAGCTTCTTGCTTCCTACAGCTGGGTGCTGTCTATATGTGCATGTTTGTGCCTCCTGCAGCCCTGCCTTTTCCAGATGGGGTTTTAGCAGATTGTAGGGAGATGCTGAAACAGGAGGGTGTTGTTTGAGGAGCTCTGGTTTGGTGCAGCCTGACCCCAGGTGCCAGGCAGGGCTCTGCCAGCCAGGCTGCAGAGCCCCTTGTGCTGTGCAGTGCCAGCATGGCAGTTTTGGGATGCTGTTGCTGCTGTTGGGCTGGAAGTAAGTGGGAGCAGCTGTGCTGCTGTGCACAAGGAGGAGAACAATAAAGTGGTTAAGGAAATGTTTTCACAATACTAAAAAATGTGAGTTCCATTTCTGGGGAAGAAGAGGGGAAGCCACAAGTGTTTTGCAGAACCTGCCACAGCCCCAAGTTCAACCTTGCCCATGAAGGGCTGGGAGAGGGCAGAACTGGGAGCTTGGTTTTGAAAGGATCCAATTCCCTGGGGCTGAGACCCCAGTGAACTGGAAAAGGGGCTAAGGTGGAAGCTGAGAACATGGGATCTCCAAACCAGCCTGGCTTGTGGGGCTGGGGTTTGCAGTTTTGTTTAGACCCCTCCCTTAGCAAAGTGGAAAGCAAACTTTGGCCACCTGCTGTCTGGCTCCACCAAGGTCCATCTGCTGTGAAGTTGAGTTCACTTTGAAGATTTTTTTTGAGGCATAGGTGTTGCCTGTGGTGGTGTTCCCTGGCACCCCTTCCAGGGGCATCTCTGGTGAAACCAGTGTGGCAAAGGAGGTCAGGACCAGGCTTTCCTCTGCTTCTCTTCACATCTGTGACTCAGCCCTGTCAGCTCCTCCTCTTGTGTTCTTCAAGAAGTTTCACCTCTGCCTCCATGCTTCCCTGGGTGACCCTAACAACTTTCTTTTTCACTTCCTTTTTGCCCCGATTTCTCCAGCTCCATTTTTGGGGAGAGCTCCTTTTCAAAGGTGTTTCTTCTGTGTCTGCTTCACCTGCACAGCTCAGAGGACATCTTGCTCATACTGGCTGTTTTCTCCTGATTCTCTTCCTTCTCCTCCTCCACCTCCTTCTCTCTTTTGTGCAGGACTTCTTGGACTGCTCCTGATTTGCTTTGAGAATGTGCTCAATTAAGTGTGGGCAGGGCCCCTGTTTCAGTAGTCCATGAAATATCCCTTTAAGGTTCACTCTGCTTTTCTTTCCTGTTTTCTAGGAAAACATCCCTGGACTGCACACAGAGCAACAGTGTGTCCCTCCCTTAGATGTAGTCTCAGATGAGATGGAAAACCATTTCTGATCCCTCTAAAGAGCTAAAATAGAGACATGCACTCCATGTCTTTTTCTTGCCAGCCCATATACTACATAGTGTAAGAGAACCCAAAGTCAATTCCTGTTTTCCTGTTAGTCTCCTAAGGGATGTGTTTGGAAAAGCTGATTGCCCTCACCCTTTTCCTTTGAAAAAGTGATTTGTCTGCTCTGCAGGGGGGGAAGAAAAGTGTGTGACCTGTATTTTTATGTGTGCTGGGAGTTTCCTTTTCACCGTGCCCAACCCTTGTGTGTGCACAGGTGACCGGACCTCGTTCCGAGTGCAGGTGCGGCAAGTGGAGGATTATCCCGTGGACCTGTACTACCTGATGGATCTGTCCCTGTCCATGAACGACGACCTGGATAACATCCGCAATCTGGGCACCAAGCTGGCTGAAGAGATGCGGAAGCTCACCAGCAATTTCCGTCTGGGGTTTGGCTCTTTTGTGGACAAAAACATTTCTCCTTTCTCCTACACGGCACCAAGATACCAAAACAATCCCTGCATTGGGTAAGTGCTGGGTGCACCCTGAAGGGGCAGGGCCTGTGTTTGCACAGAGCCTGGCTGCAGTCTTCACGTGCCTTTTTGTTTTAAATAATGAGCCGCACTTCAGCCCTGGCTTCTGGGAATGATGATTAGCTGTGGCTGTCACTGTGATACTGGAGCAATTCAAAATAGGACAGCTTCTAATTTTGCTGTGGCTGTTGGGAGATCTCTGAACCTAGACATGGGAAACTGTTGTACCAGGGAGCCTGAAGCTATTTTTAAGTACCTGAAAAGGATGCAGACATAGCAGGCTTTTTTACAGCCTTTAAGGAAAAGGAGCCAGAGCCAGAAATTCCTGATTTCTGTCCTAGCTCTGAGTCATAATTTGGCATTGAGTAAATCAATTGAACTTTTTGTCTGCATTTACAGATAAGAAGACCAAGGCAATGCAAATCCTTCTCAGCAAAAGTGTTTGGAGGAACTGAGATTTGTGATGGCCTATATTGCTGATTAATGAGTTTTTGTAGAGTGTTTTTAGGTGGCATGCAGGTTTTTTCATCTTCATTGCTGTGGAAGGAAAGCAAACTGGCAGTTACAAAAGACACAAATGATGTGGCTTACTTTGTGGTGATATCAGAGCTTTTGTCCCTTTATTTCCTTTTTTTATTTTTTTTTTTGCTTGTATCTTTGCAAGAGTCTTTTTGTTTGCCTTTGACCACCAGAGCTGGGAACAAATCTGTTCAACTGAGGATTATGCCAGAACAAAATTGGCTGTAGGGAAGAGTGTCCAGGTTCAGATGGGTTTGGATGTTGGAATTGAGGGGTGCATACAGCAGCAAGTCCTGGGAGAATGTCACCAGTGACACCTTTGTAGTCCCCATCTTCACCTCATCCATCAGTGGGTGCTTCCTAGTCGTGTAAGGGAAGTGAGGATAACCCTTTAATTTGAGCCAGTTGTGGATACTTACATTGTAAGATCACCTCAGGCATGGATGCCAAGCTCTGTGCATGCTCTGAGAGGCAGATAAAGACACCTTGCATCAGCTGTGAATTTCTAGGCCAGCTTTTGGCACTGACCAAGCATTGGCATCTCACTGCACATTGCTTGTTGACCAGACAAAAATGATCTGTATTCTCTTTTCACCAGTTCTGTCCAGAGTGGAAAGTCAAATGGATTTTAACAATGAATTAAGCTCTTGCTTTAATCATGAGGCGAAGGTGACCACACTGAGCCGGGAAGGTGTCTCTGCCACAATGACATTGCACACCACACTCTTTATAGTGCTCCTCCCAGAAATTTGGCATAGCCTCTGAGGGATCCTCTCAGTCACCTCTGTCATCCTCAGTCTCTGACACCTGCCCTTAGGCTGGGGACAGTCTCCAGCTGGAGAAATCTTGGAAGCTTTGTTTGGCTGGTGTGTGATTTAATTGGAGTGACATGGCTTTTGCTGAGTGAAACATGCAGGAGGAGAAGGGTGCAAAAGGAGGAGAGGATGGAACTGGACGACTCAGCAATAAGGTGTACCTGAAATTCCCAATGACCTTTTATCAAGAATATCCAGAGCTGTCACCTCAGCTTTTCCCACTATGATCAGGCTATCTGCGTGTTCCTTTGGCTCTACCCAGATGGTTGCTTTTCTTTCTGGGGGTTACTTTAAGCCAGCCTGGTCTTGGGAAAACATTTAGGAAGGATTGCCCACAGCAGTTTATCTGGTAGGTGTTCCAGTTGCCATGTGTCTCTTCATCATCCAAACCAGGGGTGCTGGCTCCCTGCGCTCTGATGGAATCTCCTTCCCCAGCCTGCTCTGTGTGGGGCTCTGACTGTTGCCATGTGTCACTCACTGGTGCAGCCAGGTGGGTTGTCAGGCGTTGTTTTGTTTGCAGCTATTTCTGGTGTCAAAACAAACCGTTCTGCATCTAAGAAAAGCTGCAATTTGTGGTTTTTGCCCATGGTCCAGGCTCTCCCCTCCTCTTCCTTGTGGTGGTGACTGACTTGCAGGTCTGGGTGCGGTGCAGCCCTGTTTCCCTTGTCTCTCTCCTTTATCACCTCTGCTCCTAACTCGGCATCCTGATGGGCTAAGGGCAGTGCTGACACCCTGCAGTGCAGAGGTTTCAGACACAGCAAACCCCTTGCCTTGCCCTGGGTGCGAGCGCGATGCAAGTCTGGACATGGATCATGGATCAAAAGGGATGGCTCTAATTGCCAACCAAGCCCAGGGCAATGAGACCTGCCCCGTGGTTAGGTGTGTGTGTGGCTGTGTGGATGGAAATCCCTGCTCTGGAGTCCCTTGTGAGGGATTTGAATTCTCAGTGATGGTAAATTTTAAATACTCCTTTTGTGTAAAAAGTCTCTTGCAACTTACCCATAGTGGGTCGTGTCAGCCAAGGCTTTTAATTGCTCTCTGGGTTATATGTTTAAAGATAAGAGTGAATTAGTGCCAGACCAACTCCTTTTTAAACACATTTCTTCTTAACCCTTCCCATCCCTCTCTCCTGCACACACTCACTGACTTTCCATGCAACATGAGCTTCTTTGCTGAGCTCTCCAGGTGAGCACCAAAACTTCTCATGATTTTGTATGGAAAAAAAAGGGTTTCCTGGTAGCCTGCCAAATCATTTCTCTGCCTTAGGGTGCCCATCCTAACTTTCCGTTCCGGTGGCACCCTGGGAAGCAGAGATGTTATTTGCTCACCAGCTTTGCAGGGAGAGTGGGAGGAAGCTTGAGCTGGTGTTGGTTATTATTTCATCTCATCCTGGGCAATTGCCAGGTGCCTGGTGATGTGCAGAAGGTGTAGGGTGGCTCGTACTGGCAAGAAAACTGGATGACACGGTGAAAATCCATTCTGTAGAAGAGAGGAAAGGTAGCTCTCCTGAGTGATGCTCCTGCCCTTTACCACCAGCCCACTGATTCTGCTGGTGTGGGACACAGCTCCCATAACCCTCCTGGGCTGCTGAGGCAGGTGGATCTACCAAACACAGCCTCTCCATCATTGGGTTGCATCCTTGGCTGCAGAATCCCAGTGTGAAAACCACTTTATAAGCGGTGAAACTACAGAGCTGCATGGCCCAGGGTAGGCTGGTGCTCAGTGTCTCTGCTCACACCATACATGGACAGAGATGTTCAAGTCCTGGTGGGATCTCTGGAAACTTCAGCTTCTGAAAGTCCCTGAGGGGAAACAAAACAATATGGGCTCTACTGTAGGGTTTTGTAGAAAAATAGCCAGAAATCGAAGTGTCCAAAATATGAAGCGTTGTGAAAGTATTCCAACCCTCTGAACAGAATTTTGGAGACCAACCTGGTAGAGCTGGGAGCTTCTGCAGTTCTTGGCTGTGGGTGGGGTTCCTTCAGGCTGACCACTCCTCTGTTCTTCCCACAGTTATAAGCTGTTCCCCAGCTGTGTCCCATCCTTTGGCTTCCGCCACCTCCTGTCCCTGACGGATAAAGTCGATCGTTTCAATGAAGAAGTGCAGAAACAGAAGGTTTCCCGCAACCGAGATGCTCCAGAGGGTGGCTTTGATGCCATTTTGCAGGCTGCTGTGTGCAAGGTAAGTTGCTCTGATTTCTGGAGGTTTCTTCTGCTCTGTTCTTGAACCAAGGCAAAGCTTCAGTTTGCCATTTCTTGGAAGTAACTACTAAATTTTTCTTGGAGAAACTGAAAAATGCTTTTAAAAGTACAGGCTTTTGTTTTTATGTGCTTTTGTAGATAAACAGGCAAAGGAGAAAAGGTTAATTATTTTTCTAGTTTAAGGGGATAAAAATGGAGCTTTTGCAAATGCAAACTTCATTACACAGTTAGACCTTTGGTGCTGAGCACCTGGGACAGAATCCTTTAAGATTCACATACACTTGTGTGCAGGAGTGCTGCATGTCAGCTCAATGTGCTTTTCAAGGGTGTGTCAAACACATCTTGCAGCAGTTGATCCATGTTGAGTGTTGGAGCTGGTTCCTACTGCTCCTACTTGCCCTCCTGGTGCGTGGGGGGATGATCTCACCTCTGGGTGCTGATAGCCTTCTCTCCCTCTTTGACAGCAGAACCAGAGCAGAGTTCATTGGCTTGGTGCCATGTTAGCCATGTCCTTAGGGTTTTTGGAGATGGTTCTTGAAGATCTGTCTGGAACAAGTAGTTGGCTTGCTCCATATCCCTTTGTCATGAATGAAAGTGTTTGCTCCACTCTGACATGAGTCTGAGCTTCCCTGCCCATCAGAAATGGCTGTATTTGCTGTTTCCCCTATTGCTGCAATTTGCTTTGTTTTTGCTTCAGCCTTGCATAGTCCTTTTGGTTGGGCATGTTTTCTTCTGGGTCTGAATTATGGGAGCTGGGAGAGATAGGAATGGTATGTGGGAGCGATGGGATGCAGGCATGTGGGAAACCAGATCTTTCCTTGCCTGGGTTGGTTTTGCTGTGCTTCATGGTCTTGGCAGGACTGAACCTGCCCCATTGGGGCATCTTCCCACGTATATTGTTGTTGGCAAAACTACAGTGCTGCTCCCAATAATTGTCTGGATATAAAGTGCTTCTCAGTTTTGGAGAGGTGGCTCCCATGGTTAGAGCAGGTCTCCCTCCAGATCCTGGCTCAGGATGGTGACTCAGTTGTGCCATTCACCATGTGGGTTTTTGCACTCCCTTCCACAATGTTATTGCAAAAACAGGCAAATATTTCCCTATGGTGCAGCAGTACTTCAGTGTGTATCACAAGGGCTCATTTCTGAAGTGCTGGTGGTAGGCAGGAGACATGCAAGATATTTCCTCTATATTTGTGCCAGTCTCAGACTGTTGGAAAGGACCAAAATCTTTAACTGTTCTTCTTGAACGCACAGCCTGGTGCATTCTAACCCTTCTAAATTTAGAAGATGAATTTAAGATGCTGGTACCATCTAAATTCAGGAATGAGCACCCTCTAGAAATGGTGAGCAAAGGTGAGCATGTGCTCATGCGTGGCTGTTGGCATGATGTGGCAGGTCGTGACAACAAATTTCTGCAGCCACAGCAGTTAATTAATTACTGGAGCTTGGGTGTGGGAAAGGAAGTCCATGGCACTGGTGTGCAAGGCAGGAGAACCGGCTGTGCCGTGACTCGTGCTGCATTGGCAGTCCCTTGCTCTGGACGGAGCAGCTGCCTCTCATCACAGCCATGAGCAGCAAAGACCCTGTCTGTCCAGAATTAAAAAAAGCAAGATTTCAGGGCAGCTGGTTGACATTAGGATGTTTGGTCCCAGAGAGAAAATGGGAACTTATTGCTCAATTTCCCTTGTGGTCCCCAAGCGATGGCCCAGACTGGTCAGCAGCTGTGGGCTGTGGTGAGGCTCAGCTCCACTGAGATGGGTGAGGGTTGCAGACATCTGGGGTGGCAGTGAAATGCAGCTTGTTGACAAGGATGCTCTTGGCATGGAGCTTTTCATCCTGTAGTGACTAATGGATTATCATGAGGATGAAAATCTGAGAAACAGGCAGTATTCCTGTTAACTCAGGAACTATTCCCCCCTTGCAAGAGGAGCAACATATGGGTACCATGGTGACTTCAGGTGTGGGTTTCCTCATCACTGCTGTGGCATCCCATTGCATCTCACTGGCACGCTCCAGCTTTTTCCAGGGTAGTTATCACCTTAGAAAGTCACCTGCCTTGGGGACATGCAGTGTGTTGCCATGAAGCACTTTGTGCTCAGCATTGAGGGGAGAGCTGGTCACAGCATAGCACAGCCTGGCTGTCTCCAAGCCATGGTGTCTAAACAAGGTCTCCTCCCCTTCTGAGGTGTCAGAAACAATACCTCCTGTGTTGACTAGATGTTTTTACACTGTAATGCATAGCAAGCATTTCTTCTGCATGAGCTGCCCAAGGGCTCTGTAGCACTGGAGTAATTTTTTGGCCTGGTTTTCAACCCAAGAAATGGGGAAAGTTTGTATAGCTAATAAAGACTAAGGAGGATGCCCAGGGTTTGGCTCCTTTCTGAAAGATGAAGATATGGTAAATGTTATTCTCGAGGCAATGAAAGAGCCAGAGACAATAAGCCTTTATTCTGATGCTAAAATAGTATGCCAGGAATATTAATCAGCCTTCCATAATTACATTTTCCATTTGCAGTATTTAGGCTTTTTGCCATTCTCTAAGTGCAAGCCTCATATGGCTCAGTGGTATGTGTAAGTTTCAGATCTTACATGCCAAGATGCACCAAAGAGATAATGCTAGATTGGAAAACAAAGCATCTTTTGGAATGGTTTTGATTGGTGCTTGCTAGACACTGGCATGTGGCAATAGCCAAGGCACGTGGGAGACACTGAGGTGCCTTTCAGAGCAGTACCAAATGAAGGTGGTTTTGGGTTTTGATCCCTAAGGCATACTTGCCTTGCACCTGTATCTGTTTCTTGCATCCAAGAAAGTCTGCACCTGAGAAACTGGTGAAGTTTTAGACAAATTGATGAATCCAGGGGGGTCTCCTGGCAACTGAGTCTTGGCAATTAATGGCTTTTATTCAGTGCCCAAAGTATAAATGTAGGTATTTATTCAGGCATGGAAATACAGGCTTTGCAGCTTTTTCAGTAGTATTTGGAGAGCTGTGCTGAGGCAGGTGTGTCAGTTTTGCCTGTCACTATTGGCTGTATGGAGTGAGAAGCTGTTTTTTTGGGGTGCAGCTGGTCATAGGAGTAGGGGCAGGATCCGTAGCACCTCCAGCCCTGTGGAAACATGTTACTCTGCTTTGGGCCCAGTCCTGCCCCTGCCTTAAAAATCCTACTTATCCCATAAAGGTTCAAAAACCAGATGAGGGGGTAGGCATCAGTGCAGGGCTTTTGTTCAGCAATCCCAGGCCAATAAAAATAAATGAAATTCTCCTTGGCTATTTGCTTTAAGCAGAGCAGAGTGCTGCTCTGTGTTTCAGAGTGGAAACTGCATGCTGAAGAGCTGTATTTTCCAGTGCCTGGAAGCCACTGGCAGAGGCAGTATGAGATGCTCCTTGGCATGCCAGCCTCCTTGGGGGGACTTTTTAGTAGGCCTACAGCTTTTTTTTTTTTGTGTGGGATCAGCATGGACTCAGCCAGCCCATCCAAGGCACCCTGATTTGATGCTCTGAGGCATCACATACTCTCTGTGCCTGGATATTGGCACTGAGACTGTGTGTGCTCATTGCTTTCAGTGAGTTCCTGAACTGAGCAGCCACAGCAGTTTTGATATTGTTTACGTGGGAAATTGTGTCAGAGTCATGGAGGGTTTGTCTGCAAAGGAATGCTTAACCCATGATTTAAAGGTGGGCTTAGCAGGCAGGTGACCAGCACCAGCACCCCTGAAGTGACTTTGTAACTGCTGCTTGAATGCAGCGCCTTTTCTTTGTGTACAGCACATTTCTAAGGAAATGAAACTCAGATTAATCCTTCTAATCTCTTTGGGAGTTTCTTGGCCTTAATCATTTAAAAAGAAATCAGCTTTGGATACTCAAAGAAAAGTGAATTGGATGGGCTTCTGTCTGGTGGCTGAGTAAACTGAAAACTGCCTCTTGCATTATTAGAGCTGTAATCACTTTTGGGTTGAGTTCTTAAGAGGTTATGTTTTGGCATGAAGTTTTAGCCTTTTGTCCAGTGGGGTAACTTCAGTGGAATGAATCCTGCTTCCCAGAGCAAAAAAGTCCTCATTGCTTCCTGAGCTGGACTGTAAGGTGCCGGTGCATGGTAAAGGATGTGTGTTGCCAAAAATTTCTTCCTATGGCCTTATATGCATTGTGGGGGTCTTTAAAATGTCAATAAAGAAAATAAAACTTCTGTAATTGGGAGGAAAAAGGAATCTACTCTGGAATAGTGTCCCTGAAGCAAGAGTTATATTTATCGGAAAGATCAGCAGGCTTTGGGCTATGACTCACATTTGGAGGCGAAAATTGCACTGGCACAGATGATTCTGCACCCTTCTGCCTGCTCTGCCCTCCTGCCCTGCCCACTCCAGTGCTTTCCATAGGATGGGCCAGCACCTTCCTGTAAACAGGGATGAGTTTGGGTTTTGCTAAATAAGCTGAGCAGTAACTCTGGAGGAGCTGGGTATCTCCATCTGTACCGTGTTCCCATCAGTGACCTTCTACTAGCTTTTCCCTTGTGTCTTCCCAAAGGATTTGTGACTCTGAGCCAGGGTCTGGAAGGAGAGGGATGCTGGAAGTGTGTGGGCAGGGAAGGTGTGGGGCTGTGTCTTTGCTGGTCAGCATGGCCAAGGGGCCAGCAAGGGGAAGCTCTGGATGATGGGACTTCATGCTTCCAGTCTGTGCCATTGCAGGATCTCCCTGCCATGGTCAGCAGCAAGACCCCTGCCCACCCAGCTTGGGAGTGACCTGGCAGCAGGAGCAGCCACTGAGCAGAGAGGAATTTGCTGCAGAGCTCTGGTTTGCAAAAATTTCCTTTAGGCACTTCCATTTCCTTCCATTTCCATTGCAACAAAGTGCTTCAGTGTGCTGTTGCAGGCACAGATCTGCTTCTCAGGCTGATGAAAACTTGGAAACCTGAGGAAGCTCCATGGGAAGGAAATGTTTGTAATCTGGATCTTATCCCTTTACTTGAAAAAAAATCTGTCTTTGCATCTCTGTTCATGCAAAGACAGTGATAATGTCTGGTCCTTGCACAGAGGGACCAAGGAGGGGTCAGAGGATGCTTCATGTGCTGTGCTTGACACCTCAGTGCTTTTGCAGGGACCACTGCAGCATGTCTTGATCAATCATCACCATGATTGTACATAGGCAGAAATTATCAGAGCAGCACTGTGCAGAGTGGTTGTGTGGGATTAGTGCCAGCATCAATGCCCAAAGTCCCTGCTCTGCTCTGGCTGTGTACCCCTCCCCTCCTGGGCTGTGGTGCAGGGGCATGCAGCTGTTTGGGGCATGTGTAGAGCTGTACAATGAAATAGCAGAGGCACCACTGTTTCCAAGAGGAAAGGGAAAGGGCAGAAAGGGACCAGGGCAGAGTGCCTGGGCATGAATGTGGGTGCACCAAAGCCAGTCCCCTCAGGCAGGGACCTGGCTTTGCCCATCACAGCTCAGAAACAGCCTTTATGAGCGGGCAGTAATGAAAATGCTGAGCGGGGATATCGCAGCTCTTGCTGTTGTGTTGGCTGCTCCACAGAGCTGAGGAAACAAGGTCAGATTAAATGTGTGTGGAGGAAGTTGGCAGGTCTCCTTTGGCTATAAAAGCAGCTGAAATTCTTACTCTTGGATCTGGGTAGAGAAGGTCTGGTGGACAGTCCGCATACCGCCTCATGCCTTTCAAATTAAGTGTGCTGGAAGGAGACGCTGGGAAATGCTGGATGGGCTCCTGACATTTTGTTTTCATACCAGGGGATGGGTGGACAGGAGCATGGTACTCTCCTAATTAATGCTAATGGGTCTGCTGCAGGGCAGGCACGTGGCTGGGACCATGTGCAGGGTGAGGGGTGAAGCTTGCAGGGGCAGGCTCCTGTCTCACAGGGTTTGCTGTCCTCCAGGAGAAGATTGGCTGGCGTAAGGAGGCGTCTCACCTGCTGGTCTTCACCACGGACGATGTGCCCCACATAGCCCTGGATGGGAAGCTGGGGGGGCTGGTGCAGCCCCACGATGGCCAGTGCCACCTGAATGAAGCCAACGAGTACAGCGCGTCCAGCCAGCTGGTGAGTGGGGCACGGGGCCCAGCCCTGAGAGACCTTGAGGGTTGGTGGACCTCTCTGGAGACCAGCCAACCCCTACTCCATCAGCTTTTGGCAAGTGCAGTACCTGGTTTAACCCAGCTTCTGCAATTTGCAAATGAAATTTGCTCTGCCCTTAGGCATTCCCCCATAGTGAGTGCCTCTGTGATGTTCAAAAATGAGTTGGTGACTTAGTGAGTTCCTTCAAAGCTCATTGCAAGGGGTGGAAAAGTAACTTGGTGTCTTGAAGAGCATTACATTTTGCCTGCAAAGGGTAGAGGAAACATATGTCATCCCTCTTCCAAAATATGTCTGAGGAGGATGGAGTCTGAGGACTGTGCAGAGGACTCTTCCTGAGGAGGATGTATCTACCTTAGTGTTGCTACACTAGCAGGTACAACAGAATGCTGCTTTTATTCACAGCCTTTGAGCACAACACTAACATAAGTCTTAGTAATAATCAGGCAAACTAACCCTTTTTAAAAATTGAACTCAGTGGAGGAAGCTTCTGTGATGAATGAGCACTTGCCTGCCACTTCATTATCCCATCCTTCTGCAGAATAGTGCTTTATTCAGCAGATCACATACACTAACCATGATTTTTGTTCCTGAATGTGAGGGGAGGGCAATCTGGATGGCCGTGTTAAGGTCAGAAGCTGGGCTCTGCAGTGGAATCCCCTGTGCAATCCTACCAAGTGGATGTATGTGTAAGGGACCACATTCCCCAGCTGGCTCCCTTATGTGGAGTTAATGCTGGGGAGCTGGCATGGGGGATGCTGCCTTGGTGTTTCCATGTTTGAGTCTCAGAGGCTCTCAGTCAGCCCTCCAGTCTTCAAGTAAATGAGATGTTTTTTCCCAAGGGCAGCACTTCAGAGTTTTAAACTCAAGCTGGTCTCTTGAAACTGAGCCCTAGTTCCTTATTCTGTTGCTAGAGCAGTGTCTCCTTGCTATCCTCTCTGCCAGGGAAATCTGCAGAATTAAAGAGCTTATTGTAATCTCTTTATGGTCCCAGTATGTAGAAAGAACAGGCAATGGATATTTCTGCTTTTGGAAGAAAAAAATTGATACATTTCCACTTTTTGCAGTTCTAGATCTCCCTGCCTCACACCCCTTGAGCTAGCAGACATTTAGCACATGTGCATCTGCTGATGACAAAATAGAAAGAGGAAAGAAATAAACCCAGTGTTTTGGGTATTGCTGTGGATAGTGCTATTGTCAGTCTTGTATTATAGTGAGGAGTGCAGTAGACATATTTAACAGATTTCTGATATTTTAGTTGGGATTGTGCTGGCACATGTGGAGCTTCATCGCACAACAAAACATGCCATGTGTCTGGAATGAATTTTGCTGTTGGGAAGAGGAGAGTAATGAAATTAGTCTTTGTTTCCTGTGTTACCCACCAGTCTTTCTTCCCTTTTTTTTCCCTCTAGGATTATCCTTCCCTGGCACTTCTTGGGGAGAAACTTGCTGAAAACAATATCCACCTGATTTTCGCTGTTACGAAAAGCCATTACATCCTGTACAAGGTAAGTGTTGTTGAGCTGCCTGGACTTGTGGAGATTGAGGAGCCTCTTGAGGCCCTGAGGAGTGCAGGCAGCTGCAAACATGAGTGTGTGCAGTTATAAACACATGTGTGCAGTGATATGGGTGCATGCATGTGGCCGCAGGCTGCCCGGTGCAGGCAGGCAAGGCTCAGCCCTGCTAGTCCTTTCAGCAGAAAGCACTAAAGCTGCTTAGAGCAAACAGATATATATGTGTTAGTGAGCATGTGAAGAGCTAAAATAGACTCCATGTTAATCTGGATGTTCGGATGGCTGCCAGCGTGCAGCGTGCCAGAGAGCAGAAACCTGCTCGGCCCATTCTGCAGTGACTTAATCCCATTACCTAATCATGCACAGCGTTTCTGCCCAGCTGTGTTTTTCCATCACGGAGTCCAGGGCCCTGACGTGCCACACACAATTTCAACTCTCCTGCCATTCCTGCTCTCCCCTCCGAAAGGAAAGTTGACCCAAGGCACAAAGACCAACCTGTGTCTAGAGCTGCCCTGCGGGGTTTTGCTGCTCTGCCGATGCAGGGGTGGTGTTTCAGGCGGGGTCGCTTTTGGAAACCTCTGCCGAGGCCCTCGAGGCTCAAGCAGGAACAACAAGCAGCCGTGTTGCTATGGTTGGGATGCTGCTGTTCGCCCATGGGGAGAGGGAGGGCTGAGCTTGTTCTCCACCCCCTCTCCTGGGGATGCTCAGGGTTGTGAGGGAAGTCAGGACAGCTGCTCCTCCCTCCCTGCAGTGCCAGCTTTCTCGAGTGCACAGCAGCTGGGTCTTGCCCTCTCCAGCACCAGAGACAGGTATGTTTGTTCCTGTCCCATGGCCATGAGCTTTGTTTAATATTTGACATGCTTCATTAGCAATGCTTTACTTTTGAAACCTCCACATTAATGGGAGCCAAACCATATCATGTACATCTCTGGGTGATGGGGCAGTGTGTGTGGCCTATCCCTGGCATGGGGTCAATTCTTCCCCATCCTCTGCTTTCTCCTCTGCACCTCAACATATTAATCTTTCTTCTATTATTTTTTTTTAAGAACTTTACCACTTTGATCCCTGGAACAACGGTGGAGATTTTGCACAAAGATTCCAAGAATATCATTGAGCTGATTGTCAAAGCCTACAACGTAAGTTCATTTTAATAGCACAGCTGCTGAAGTGAGAAGTGCTAAGAGCTTGGCCAGCTCAGCTCCCCCCGGTGAGCTCCACCCAGCTTGGCTGCCTCCCTCTCCTGTCCTCTCCACACTGCTGGAGCTGGGATGTCCACCCTAGGAAGGGAAACAAGGTGTATGAGGAGGAAAAGAAGCATGGATACCCAAGAGAGCCTGTGGGACTGCAAATTTCACCTCATGTCTCTTATGTGCAGAATTACCCACAAAACACAGCCCCCATCTAAAACAGCTGGCAGCTCCTGCCTGTGCCACAGTCAGCCCAGGGCCACCAGAAACCTGGCACTTGCCCAGCCCATCTCCTCTTAGTAGCTTTGTTTTTTTCCTGAAATGACTGAGGAAATTCTCACTGAGGGACATGGCTGAAATTCTGTTTCCCAAATGGGAGTGAATGTTTTTGTATTCCTTGTGTAAAGGAAGGTCTGAGCCTGGAGAAATCCTTCATCTGCAACAGGGACTGTCTTCTCCTGCAGGGTGGCAGTGGCTGATGTTCTGGGCCTGGGCTCAGTCCCTCCCTTTCAGTGTTTTGTCCACCTCTGGTTCTCTCTCATCTGCTTCCCCTCACCCATGCGCACATCAGATTTGCCCAGGGCCTACGTTACCCTCAAGATCGCTTTTTTCCATCTAGCTTTTCATCTGCCCAGCATGCTGACCCCTCTCCCTCATCCCACCAGGTGTGAACAAAAGAGATCAGACTGCTTTGTCCCTGCCCTTCCCCCAAATCTCAACATACCTGGGAATTGGAAAGCTCATGGGAGGCTGAGCCCAGACACAGGGCTGGATTTGGACTGACGATAGCGAATGGGATGCTGGTTTAAGAAGCACTTTCCTGAACCAAATCCAGGCAGGCTGTGGGAGTGTTTCTTGTTGCAAGCACCAGTAGCCCTGCGTGGTGTGGTGGCTGTGGTGTTGTGAGAAGACACTGGTGTGTAACAGTGCCAAGGGGCTGATAGTGATGGCACTGAATTTAGGGTAACAGCACGACTCTGTAGGGCTAATAAGAGGACTTGGCATCTGTGTAGGAACATAGGATGAGCTTGTGCAAGGTCATACTGAGGCCTGGCCTGGTGTCCTGTTTTCTGCCATGTTACTGATGGGATGCTCTGGGAGAGAAGACAGGGGAGCACATCAGTGTAGCAGCTAATTTCTACAGGATGGTTTGGGGTGGAGCAGTATCCATGGATTAATTGGCAATTGGTGCATGCAGCGTTCAGCCCACGGGCAGTGCATGTTCTGTATGTTCCCAGTTGCTACCCCATGAAAGGCTTCTCTACAGTGGAGAGATGGAAAATTATTCCTTTCTTTCCTCAAGGACTGTTTAGATTTACCTGGCAAAAACTCATTTATTTCCTGCACATTTCTAGAAGCATTGGCTCTTTGCTGGCATGTGAACCCTGCTTTTGTCATCACATGTGGGGTCTGAATTAGCATTTTCCTTAATCTGGCCTCTTTGGTGAGGGCTGGGGACAAGGGGAAGAGGGATGGAGCTGCAATCTGGCTTTGGATAATAAGCATATTTGTACAAAAAGCTCCATTTTGAAAAACTTTGTTGTTTTTGGACACCACTGGTATAAAAATCAGTTCCAGCCATTGGAAGAATTAAACAAAACAATGTCATTCTGAATTAATATTTATAAAATTCATTTTGTTGTGACTTAAAAAGTCTGTGTATGCAGCAGGGCAGAGTTGAGAAGCAGAAGAAAGGGGTAGAAGCACACCAAAACCTTCCAAATGGAAAATGCTCTTCACTTTGAAAGGTTTTTTCAAAGAAAGAGATTTTTCACTAATTTTTTCCCATGGTGCTGTTTCCAGCTTACACTTTTGAAAGGGTTCTTTTTGTTCAGCTTTTCCTTCTAAGAGGGAGAAGACATTTTTCTGACCAGTTGGGTAAAATGAAGAAAGCAGGACAGAGTTAGTGCAGTTTCATGTCCTCTCTGTGCTGCACAACAGGCATTGTAGCACAGCTGCCAGTGGAGAGGCAGGCTTTGCACTTTGCTCAGGAGATGGTTTATGGGGAGGAGAAGGCGCAGTGTGCACAGAAAGCTGTGACCTTCAGAGATATTCTGTTGTGGTCAAGAAGATTTTCTTCTTTTTCTTGTGCATTCATGTATTTCTGGTACTGGCTGCAGTGTCCATTACACCTGTCCTAGAGGGCCTAAGCCACCTGCAGGTGTGGTAGGCTGTTCCCTGTGAATCCAGTTGTGATCATGAGAAGTCTTCTGGCCTGGTTAAGTCAAACTCAAATGTCAGTGTGTGTGCAGGGGTGATTTTTTTCATATAGGTGCAGAGATGTTCTACCTACCCTCTGGAAACACCAGGAGAAGAGACCTTTCTGTCTTTGGGAGCTTGATGATTTGCTTTCCCATTGTGTTTCCAGAGTATTCGATCCAAGGTGGAGCTCACAGTCTGGGACAGCCCTGAGGACATTGGCTTGAGCTTCACTGCCACATGCCAGGATGGGCTATCCTATCCCGGGCTCAGGAAGTGTGGGGATCTCAAAATTGGAGATACGGTGAGTCTGCTTTCAATCTCTTCCCTGGAGAGGCTGTTTCACCCGCTTCCCTTGGCTGATGAGTGGTCCTGGGCAATAAAACACAGTTTTGTCCATTTTTTCCCTGCTTTCCTCATGATGATATAGAAACCCACAGAGAGTGGCTCCGCAAGAAGCAGTTTTGGGTGGTGCAGGTCAGTCCAAGGCGAGCTGTGAGGAAAGGGGGAATACAGGCATCTTGTCTACGGTAGTGAACTAAAGGTCCTGATCATGCAGCAGGATGCAATAGTCAAAAATGGGCTTTTTCCCTTAATCACAGATATTCACATCACACTCTCACCTGTGAAATTCCATGGGCAGCTCTCCTGTGTTCAGTTCCTAGGTTATTGAATGGCAGCACAGGCTGAAATAAATGCTAACATGGCATAATCCATCCTGTGCTTTTTAAAAAGCAGTGAAGCTAAGCTTTGCTTGTTTAAATTGAGTATTGATGCAGATAAATGAGTTACTGGGCTGCAGGGCTAGGGCAGGAAGGCTCGGGTCAGTGAGGAACCGCCTCCCTTTCTTCAGACTTTTGCTGTCTGAGGCCATGGGTGTGGGTTCGTTAGCAGCCTGATTGCCTTATTTGAGAAGAGTGGCTTTGCAAACATTCCAGAGCTCTCAGTGCTCTGGCATATAAATATTGTTTGAAAGAGTCAACAGTTGCTGGAGTTTTACCCCACCAAATAAGGATCATGTGAGGTGTTAAATAGAGAGGTGGCCTTGCTTTTTAAACTGAATTTCCTGGCTCTTGGATAGGTGGATAAAAGCAATACCTGTAGCTCCTTGTTCCTACAGCAAAACTTGAACCCCAAAGGAAGCAGAGTCAATCTGGTGGTTGATCCTGGGCTCCCAGCTCTGGCAGGAGCAGGAGCATCGTTCCAGCTGGTGCAGCTTGTGCTATAAAGGGTCTGGTGTGAGTGCAGGAGGGACCTGGCACTGTCACCGCTCCATTTTTGGGGCACCCTGAGTGTCGAGGTGCCTGCACAGCCAGAGATGCCACAGGATTGTGGGGTCGTGTACCTCCACCCTCTCTTTTCAGCTGCTCTCTGCCCCATTGCTTCCACGTGGCTTGAGACTTGACTCCTGCTAAGAAAGTTTCCCCAAAGAGGATAATGCTGGCACTGGACCCTAATCTGCCAGGATTTAGTCCTGGGGCTGTGGGTGTCAGCAGGTGAAAGGGAGCAGGATTACCCTGATCTCCTTAGCTTGCTTTCTGATCTCCTCCTCTGTAATTTGAGCTTCTATCCTAATTGCTTCAGGCCTTGGGAATGGGAGGGGGTCAAGGGAAGTTTCCTGGGGGTGCAGCTCTCCTGTCAGGGGTGGCTGCTGTGTCTTCATTGGCACATCACCCCTTGACCTGTGGGACAGTGAAGTCAGTGAGAGTTTAAGGTGACCCCCAAATGTCCCCAGACAGAAAGCATTCCTTCCTGCAGCCTAGGAAGGGGTCTCATTTCCTTGGAATAAGGTTAATCCTCCTTGCTAACTGGCAGCTCTGGGCAGTGCTGGCCAGCCCTAACAAAGAGCAGGATTAAATCGGGGGCCAAGCAAGCAACCAAAGTATGGTCTTGGTTTTCTCAAGGAGAAAATCCCTGACACTGGATTGTAGCAACATAAAACAAGTAGAGGTGTGATGTATAACCATTTAATGATGTGTACAACCCTTCTGAAGTCAGGCTTGATAGAAGCATCCATTAAAAATGGCCTGTGAGCAGCGTGCCAAAAGCTTGGGGCTGTGGGGCTGATACACATTTCCACATGCAAATCAGGAGTTCCATAAAACCTTCTAAATCCGTGATCTTATAGGCATGTTGGGTTCTTTGCTGTGCTGGTTAGATCTTTGGTAGTGCTTGTTTTGAGAGAGTTTTCTATTTTTAATGGCATGAAAACTGGGCTATTTGCTAGAGTTTTGCTCAGTTTATTCATGGGAATAGGCAGGTTCCTTCCCACTGCACAGAAACCAATGGTGCCTGATGGGGAAAATTGCTGTGAATGTCTGACAGAGAGTTTTAAAATGCTTTCGATGCGCAGCCCCTCATGGGACTGGCGGGTGCTGGTGCACTGAGCTGCAGGTGCCCTGCTGGATGCACAACTCTCTGGGGCTTCTCCTCACACCTGGGAATGAAGCTCTGCCGTGCTGAGCTGGGCCCCGTTCCCTGGAATTGCTCCGTGGATTTTCCCCGTTCGCTCTTCCCTGCTGGGGAGCACCGCTGACAGCTGCTTTGGGGCCGTGCCTCTTACCTTACATCTCCCCGCAGGTTTCCTTCGAGGTGGCCGTGGAGGCGCGGAGCTGCCCTGCCGAGGACACGGCCCACACGTTCACCATCAAGCCAGCCGGCTTTCGGGACACGCTGGAGGTGGCCGTGACCTACAGCTGCCTGTGCGGCTGTACAGGCCGCGCCGCCCCGGCCAGCGCCAAATGCAGCGGCAACGGGACCTACAGCTGCGGGCTGTGCCAGTGCGAGCCCGGCTACCTGGGGGCCCGCTGCGAGTGTGAGGAGGGGGCCAGCGGGGACCTGCACCACGGCCTGTGCCGCGAGGCCGAGGGCAAGCCCCTGTGCAGCGGCCGAGGGGAGTGCAGCTGCAACCAGTGCCTCTGCTACGAGAGCGAGTTCGGCAACATCTACGGGCCCTTCTGCGAGTGCGACGACTTCTCCTGCGCCAGGTACAAGGGAGTCCTCTGCTCAGGTAGGAGCCTTTCCTCCCTCGCGGCCTCCGTGTCGTAGCAGCGCAAAAACTGCCCCAAAACGGGAAAGGTTGCTGGGCTGGAATGTGCGGGGAATCTGCTCTGTTGCTGGAGGTGTCTGTGCTCCATTTCTTTTCCTTATGGGAAAAAGAGGGAGAGGTTGAAATGCATCCACATTTAAGAGAAAAAATTGCATTATCTTCATCAGAACTGGGTTTTGAGCATTGGAGTCAAAGGCTCCCTCCCTGCAGGCGTGTCTGCTGCCTGGGTCCCAAGGAGATGAGCAGAGTCTTGGCTTTGGTGTTGTTAATTCGATGTAACTGTGCACATCTCTTGCACACTGATGTATTTCCTTAGGAAAGTGTAAACCAGCACAGGCTTGAATCCTCTGAGGCTTTTTTGATGTTTTCATGGGTTGGTTTTTCCTATGTGTGCCATCCTTCCCTGCCTAGGCAGAAACAATCTTCTTTTAAAGATGAAGTATTTGGCGTAATCCCCTGGTGCATCACAGGTGAAAGGAAAGATTGTGTTTCAGGCTGTTACTTATTAGAGAAAATCCGTTTTAAAGATTCCTAAAGCTGTTTTTTGTATGGATTTTTCTCCCACTGGGAAAACAAGTCATTCACTGGGAAAGCTGTAACCAGGCAGCTTTGCTTAAACAAAGGTAGAGGAGTTATTTAGCTGTGTTTGCTAAAACGGTTTTAGCAAACCCCATCAGTCCAAGGTCAAATAATTTACCTCGAACATAATTGCCTGGATTAGCCCTCAGACAAAATTCCCTCAGCTGGATCAGGGCAAAGGTTTGTTCTTTAAAATTTGCCTGCTTTCAAGCAAGTGAAATATTTCTGTAGCCAAAAACCTTGGACAAAAATTCCAAACAAGTGTAAGCTTGGAAAAAATAGCTACTTTTTATATTTTCTCCAGGGAAGTGGTGTTTTTTTCCGCTGCTGTTTATCTTACCCTGCATATTTCAGAGTGGGGCATTAAAGCTTTGGTTGCAATTTTCTGGCTGTTTGAGGCAGTTGTGTTGTTAGGTGGAAAGAGGATGTTTGTGTTAATTTTCCTGTAGCCTGGCTAGTGGTTTTGTCGCTGCTGAAGATGAGGCAGACAATGCTCTGTGTTTGGAATTGCCCTGGAGATCCCTGCTGCAGAGCAGTGGGAAAGGCCAGTTCCACCCTGACAGTGACTGCCCTGACTGGGGGGTCTGTGGGGCTCTCCCTGCTGGTGCATGAGTGGAAAGATGGGGGAGCAAGCAGGAGAAAGGTGTTTGAAAGTAGATGGGGGGAAAAATTAACCTCAGCAGTGAGGTAATTAGGAGCACTGCTGCCTGGAAGTTCTCCAGAAGACAATTGCTTTGATAGCATCATCCCACCCTAAAAGCGAGCAGGGCAGCAATGCTATAAAGCAAGGTTGTGAGTTACTGCTGTAGCAGTTGCTGCAAGGGAAGGACACTCTGCTTAAATTTCCTTTTCAGCAGGAGGGCCAGAGCTCCGCAGGAAAGCAAGTTATGTATCTTCTGCTGCACCTGCTTGCTTCTGTCCCTCTGGGGATGTCTGGTGCTGGGAAGAGCAGCATAGCTGGTTTTGTGACTTGCTGAAGTCTTTTAAAGTAATTTAAAAGTCCTTTTTATAGTTATGAAAGAAAACAAAGGGTAGGCTGAGGCCAAGCAAGCTCTTTGCTCAAGGGATGGGATGGAGTCTGGCATGGCTGCATGAGGTGGTTTGTTGGCTTTTTTCTTTTCCATAAATTCCAGCACTCGTGGTGCTAAATCTGAGCTGTAGCAACTACTGTGCCAGTGACATAACATTTTGAGGTGGCTTTGTCAGGCCAAGAGGCTTGGGATTTATCAGCCCCCCACAAGCTTGCATGGCAAGGCTATGCCAAAGCTGTGTTTAGTTCAGCACTGAACATCTGTCCACCAGCATGTGTAGTAGACTTGGGCAGAAGAGTTTGGGTGATGTCTTGGGAGCAGATTGATTCCCAGGGCAGTTGGTACAGTGGCTGGTTGCTGTTTTTGTTCCTGCTAGGGGGTGAAAGGACACCCTGCTCTCACTCTGTCTTTTCCTGGGAAAAAAAGATTGAAATTCCTGGGTCCTTTTATAAATGTTGGAGCCTCATTTTGTCAGCATTTGAGAGGAGAGATGCCTTCGTCTGCACCTGCAGACAGTGCTGCCTATGGCTCCAGTCCTTTTGTAGTCCCCCTCATGAAGTGGAGAAGCAGATTTTAGATGAGAAAGAATCTAAAGAATCAGCAAGAATTTAATTTCTGTTAGTGGGAGGTTTAATGTGCCTTCTGCATTGGTGAGGCAGGTGGGAAAAGGGAGTAATTTATAATGTAGAGTAAATGTTAATTCAAATTGAATCCAACTCAGAATCAGTGTCACTTGGTCACTAATAAGTGGCATTTGTTCTGCTGCTCCCCAACTCCAGTTAACAGCTCCAGAGTAGCTGTTTCAAACCATTAATCCAACTTCTGGAGGGGCCATAGGGGGTGGGTTGCACAAGTGTTCTGTTCTTCCAGAAGAAATGTGGCTGGATTGATTATCTGTAGCACTGTGCTCTGATACAGCAGGCAGAGGCTTCCCAAACTCTCAAATGCTTTACTCCCAGTTTTTCTTTGGGTGGAGAGGTTGCCTTGAGGTTTGCATTGAGGTCTTTGGCACGTCACTGCTCTGAAATGTGGGTGGCTGTGGGAGAGGGGCAGAAAGCCCTCCTGCCTGCAGCTGGGTTGGGGAAGGGGCAGCTGGCTGCACAACCCACAGGCTTTTGAACTCCTTGGCTGCCTGCCAGGCAGTTTGACAAAGGAGGAAACATCTCTGCCCTAATTGCATTCCTGAAGGTCCCATAAAACTAGGTGGCAGGAGGGGGGAGAGGCCCCAGTAAGGGCATCACACATTTGCCTCTAATGAAGAAAGACTGGCTTGTTGGAGGCCAAGCTTCATTAGCTTCAGTTGCTCCAGACCTATTTTTTCTTGGATGAGGGGGACACAGAGTAATATGGCATCATATGGGTCTCTAAAGAAATATCTCCTTAACTACCACCACTGTTCCCCAGCTCCTTGTGTGAGTGTCATTTGTGCTCTGCAGCCCAGGACTCTGGTTGTGCACATGCACATCACTAATTACAGAAGAACACTAGTCATGCTGCAGCCATTCCTCCCCCTAAAACACAAAAGATCTCATCCCAAAAATCCATACTGCCTGAGCAAAACGGCAGCTACTGATGGAGGTCCAGCTTTGAGGAATCAGGTCTTGTGGTTTCTCTTCTTCATTTTTTTTAGCATTGGACAGTAAGTCAGATTTATAAACAGTTTCGCACCTGTAAATGAAGCCCTTCAACGTCTCTCTAGCTTGTAAGCAGCTGTGAGCATCTGAACTGGTTACAGGTGACAGCATGATGGGGATGCCTTGGAGCACAGGAGCTGCTCTGGCCTCCCTTATCAGCACAGGGCTTCCAGTGACACAGAAAACTCAGGTCAGCAATAAAGCATCAGGTGCCAGAATCACTCTGAGATGGGATATGGGAAGAGACAGCTCATTGGAAATTTGGGGTTTGTTTTGCAGAGAGTAACCAAACTGATGTGTGATGCAACTCCAGCTGCCCTGCAGAAACCACTTCAAAAACTGCTGAGTTCATACAAGTCCTCAGTATTTACTTCTGAATGCTTCCTCTCTTGGTTGTAGTAAATAGGGAAGCTCAGGGAGGTTTTAGCCTGTACTAAGGCCCAGAGAGATAAGGCTTTTTTGTTTTGTATTGTTTTGTTTTAACACAGCCTCAAATTAGAAACCTCACTCATGCTTTTGCAATTTGTTTTCACTGACCCAGTCCATAATGCATTTAACAGCCAGTGGGATGATGGCTCAGTGCCAGTGTCCCAGTTTCTGGTCCTGCATTAGAGCCCCATGCTACGAGAGTATCACTTGGGTTTGATTCCTCTGCTGGTATTTGGGGATTTGTATGAGATCTGTTACTCTACAAATCACTGTGCCCATGGACACATTGTCTGGAATTAGCCTTTCTTCCACAGATACTTTGTAGTTACTATTTACCTACCCAGTGTCCTGGGTGCTAATAGTAACTGCCTCTTGGATAGAGGATGCTGGTGTGCATCTGAAAGCTCAGATGTGAGAATAAAGGTGATCCACATCTTTCAGACACACAACAGCATTTTATTTTTGGTCTTAATTATCTTCATTCCTAATGTCTAAACTTTTACCAGAAGCCACTGTTAAGAAATAAATGGGTAGCATATGATTTATTAACCTCTGAGGTGCAGGTGATGTGGTTTGGGGAGGAAGGGGAACTTCTTTTGTACCCACTGTCTGTGGCTGTGCTGTGGGTGGGGTGGCGTTTGACAAGTGTACCCCTGCCAGAAGGGAAGAGGGTGGCCTGTGGCAGAAAGAAGAGAGGGAACAGAGCCTAAACCACATCTGCAATTTTTCCTTTTAAGTCACATCAAGTCTTGTCATCTGTAGGTTTTTCTGAGCACTGCCCAGTAAAAGAGAACCTGAAGGGGAGAGACAAAAGGACCATATAAATATGAAAGTTAAAAATAATCCTTTGGCTGTTGTTAAGTGCTAGTGCAGCTGTGAGCCAGGCAGATGCAGGGAGATGCAGCTTCATCTCTGGGGCGGCTGCCCCTCAGGTCAATCCCACTCTGCTTCCCATGTGGGAGGAGGATGGGGAGCACACATCTACCAGCACATTTGAGGCTTATTTTGGTGACAGAGGATGCAGTCAGCTTGGGTCACTGTGCTGTAACCTCACAGTACCAGTTGCTTTGTGAGTAGTCCCAGTCATTAGCAGCAGGTTGGGGGCTCAGAGGTCAGTGGCTGTGGGTGCTGTCAGGGTGCAGGGCATGGGAGGGTGGTTTGGGGTGAGCAGAACCAAGTGAAGTCCTCTGAAACAAAATCTGTGTCATTTGGGTGTTGTATGTGAATGCCCCTTTCCCCACCCAAGAGCAGGGTAGGAGACAGGGAGCTGAAGACAAGTCTGGGCTGGAAGACACAGCAGTCTGTGTATATTATCACACTGTGTGGGGCACAGGGTGCCCATGGCTCCTTGGCAGCCCACAAACCTGGTTTCAGGCACCCTGAGGTCTCTTGCCTACAGTGCCACTTGTGGAGCCCAGGGGACCTTATGCCTGGAAGAGACAAGGAGATGGCACTGCTGTACCATCTCTCTTTTACAGTGTGGTCAAAACTCAGTCAGACTGCATGTTTATCTTCAAGTTTCCTAAAGACCTTTCTCCTTGGTGCATTCCCATTTGGCCTTTCCTTTTATGACCTGCAGGAGCTGCTCAGCCAAAGGTCCTGTCCTGAGAGGTCTGTGTGCCAGAGAATAAATGGATAAAACAAAACAATCCCCTGAATAAGAAGGAAAAACAAACCTCTGACTTGCTGAGTCTCATAGCTGTGAGGAGCTGAGGCCAGAGCACATGTCCCTGGTGTCACTACTGGGTGGGTATCCCCTCTCCAGCTTACATCCCTCCTGCACCTGTGAAACAGTTCCAGTAAGAATAGACTACAAACATTCAGTAAGAAACAAATTAAATGGGGCATCTCTGCTGTCCTGTTCCTTTTCTGGAGTTAAACTGCAAAGCTGTTCTACTGACAGATACCACGTGGATTGCTGTAAAGAAGTGGAAGGTTTAGATCAGCTTCATTTATTCCCATCCAGTGGGTCAGCCTAAAAAACCTGTAAGGATCAGGTAAACAGGAGCAGGCAGGGCTGTGGACTGTGGTGGGGCAGAGCAGTCAGCTGAATCCACCTTTATCCTGCCCAGACTGATGCCACTCTTGCTGTGCTTACAAGCTCCCTGCAGATGCTGTTTGGCTGTGTGTCCAGTGTCATTTGGCTGCATGATATCTAAGTCCCAAATCAAGAAAAAGGCCTTTTTTTTTTTAAAAAAAAAGGTGTTTCTGTAAACCAGATCTTTTCTGAGCCCAGCTGCTGAACTGTTGGTATTCCTGCATTCCTGCTTGCCCTCCTGCAGAGCATGGGGCTGCCTTGCTTTTGCAACATTTTGGAGCAGCAGAACATGATTACTCAAGCAGTGATTTACAAAACATTTCCACAGGTGAGGAAGGAACTGTGGACGTGCCTGCTGCTTCTGACACATGTGGGATGTTGGCTTTTAGGCCTTGTTCTGGCAAGGTGTCTGAGCACTAGGGTCATCCTGGGCTGCTTCCTGTGGTGCCTTGGGTCTGGCCATGCTTTGCCAGACAGCAGTGAGCTCTGAGAGCTACACTTGAAACCTCTCAGCCTTTAGTGTGGAGTGTCATTGAGAAAGTCTGCTCTTCACACAGTGTGAAGAGGAGGAGAAACTGCAGGGACGTGTCTGGGACACGCTTACCTCACACTGTAGATAGCCTGCGGTGCTCTGTGCTTGCATCATGTGCTTGCTGTGCCAGGGTGGCACCTTCTGTGCAGGGAAGGTTTATTTGAGGGCAGGGACACCCAGCCCTGAGCTCCCAGATGATTTGAAAGGCTGTAGAGAGATTCCACCCTTGAGTTGTGTGAGTGGCTGGCTGGCAGTAGCATTCCACTGTAGCAGTGTTTGGTTTTAACTTGTAGGCAAAGGGTTCCTGAGCATTAGCCAGGACCAAAAGCAGCAGGGTGTCCCATGGTGTTCTGGGTGTGCTCATCTCCAGGAGCTGTGGCTTATAGTCCCAATGCAGAGAGGGGTTGAGAACCACATGGGAGGTGTTTGCACTCCAAATTTCATCTTCATGAAGCCTGGCACACAGATCCTCAGTGGCCTTTTGGAGGAGCATGGGGCTGACTCAGTGCATGTATTTATTTACATCTTCAGTCTTTGGCTGGCTCCCGAAACTGCTTCCTCTCAGGGCATCCTTTCCATCCTTCCCCAATCTTTCTCTTCTTCTTCCTCTCAAAGTTTATTTTTTCCCCTTTAACCTGGTTTCTCTTCTGTTTTCAGTTTAATATTGAGTCATGTGCCACTCTCCTCCAAGAGTGTGTGCCTCCCCATCCTGCTCCCTGTCTTTTCAAAAGGCTGAAGATCCCAGAGTTCAAATGGCCTCTGGGTTGAGACAAACAGCATGGGGTGACCCTTGTCTGCTGGCTGTGACCTGTGAAAGCATGGCCAGTGCTTGTAGCTGCAATGTAAAAATGCCTGGTCCCCCCTCTAATTGCACTGCTAACAGCCCCCGTGCTGTGCTTCAGGTCAGAGGTGGCTGCAGGTGGATGGTTCTTAGCTAGAATGCTCTGTGCTCCATCAAAAAGCTCCTCTAGATTTCTTTCATAGCAACTGAATGCAGTATTTGCTATTACACCACCAGGCATTAGCATTGCACCGTTGCCTGTTAAATATTATTGATTATTGCAGAGTTGGACTCTGCCAATCAATCATCAAATCATCATCAAATGATGATTCCATTCCATCAGTGCTGTGCTTATTCCTTTTGTTCCTCGGTGTTCCGGGCAGCAGGCATACCCTGCCTGTCCCACCTTGCTGGCTTTTCACTGAAACACAACTGAGCTGGAGATTCCCTCCCCAGTGTATGGAGTACTGCTCTCCCAGAGTCTCTATTCCTGGCACGAAAGGGCAAAGCTGCCCTTTTTTACCCCTCCTTTCTGCCTGCCCAGGCTCTTATTGCTGTCCAAGCCTTGCCACTCCCCCCAGATCTGGCAGCAGCTCCTTGAGGGCCAACCCGCACAGAGAGCTGCTGTTCCTGCCTCTTTTCACTGCAGTTTCTCCTTGTCCCTGAGCGGACCTTTAGCAAGTGTTAATGCATGCTAATGAAGCATTAAATGCCCGGGCAGAATTAAAGAATACAGGAGTGACGTCTTTGACATCTTCATGGGAGCCAGAGCTCCATCCTTGGGGCACTGCTCTTAAAGTGGCACACCGTGTGAGCTGTCATTGAAGATTCATGCACGTACCCAAACCCCTTGTCCTGTGCAGCTGCCCCCTGCCAGGGCAAAAAACCCCACAGAAACCCTGCCAAGGTGAACTCAGAAAATAAAGTTTAGATGGTCATAGAACAAGCTGGCTTTAAATGCTCTACTGGCCAGCGTCTTGTGAGTTTGGTGTCTGAATTTGGTCTCTCTGGTGATAGTTATTGACAGAAATGCACATTTGGAAATTAATGTTGTATTTGGGGTTTTAAGGCAGGTGAAAGCCTCAGACCAGCAGGTGAGTGGAATTCTGGGTCTCTGCATTTCTTGACATGCACTGGCAACCTGTGAATTTTGCTCAGTTTCATTTAAAAAATTGAGCTTAAGTAATTCATCTGAAAGGGAAGTGCAGCACATGCTGTTGTGTTCATTCTTTCTCCTTTTTTGTTTTTTTCCTCCTTTGTCTTATTTTGAGTGGTATTCTGACTTTTTTCAGGTACTTTTAAAAGGGAGATCTCTGTAACAAAACCACGGACCTTTGGTGAACTTGAACCAAATAATGTGTTTGCATCCAAACACGGAACTAGGCAAGGCTTCCATGGCACTGCATTTTGCAGAGAAGAATCCCTCTCTGCTCCAGAGTCCACTCCTCTCAACAAGGTCCAGCTGAAAGGACATTCAACCCACTTGTGCTTCAGCAGGATGTTAAGGAATTAAACTGCTTTTTATTTGAAGGATGGACCTGAACCATAGAATTTGACCCTGGAGTTTAGGAATTTGGGATCATGGAGCTTTGTTTTTGGAGACAAGTTTTATTTTAAGAACATCTCTGGAGGTTTTTTTGGGTGGTAGGAGCTGATAGGAGTCAGCTCAGGCATCAGAGTGGGAGGATGAAGCTTATCCTTCCTGGAGGCATCCTGTGTTGATGGAAGAGTTGCAACACTATGGCTTTCCTCAAGCCCTTTCTTTGTCTGTCAGCAACTGCATGGTTGCCACATGTCCCCTTGTGTTTCCAAATTTTCCAGAGCCTTCATGGTGACTAAAGCTGAAGTGCAGAGTTGTACAAGCAGACCTAAGCAGAGGCAGGCCAGGAATTGTGTAAGTGGGGGAGAAGCTCCTGGCTCTGGACCTGTGGGTATTGGTGGTAGCTGGGCAGGATTGGGAGTGCCAAGTGGAAAATGGGGTTTTTGTCAAGCGGTTTTATTTGTCAGGCTTTTTGGGCAGAAAGGAAACAAATAGAGAGATCTGCATTCAGGGATGTTTCATCTGTGAGCAAGGCTATGAGGGGCTGGAGAGAGGAGCACTGCTGTGGGAGAGGTGTTGCTGTGTACCATGGGAGACCAATGAACACCTGTGTGTGAACAGATTGAGGTTGATAGGAAGGGACAGTGGCCCTTCCTGAGTTAGAGGTTTGGCAGGAGACACAGTAGGGGCAAAAACCCCAGAGGATTCACACACACCACCCCCTTCTGATCTGGCTTAAGGAATAGTATGAATTGTTGGCAGTTCTTGCAGTGCCTTCCATGTCAGGTTCTTAGGGGGTGACAAAGCCAAGGATGAGCACGTGCCCAGAGTGGTGGGATGGTGTTTGGGCCCATGGCTTGAAGGAAGCCAGCATATCCATTCCAGCTGCCCCCTCTCGGGATGAAGCTCTGTGCCTCTGGGAGGATCTGGCAGCAGACCTTGCTCCATAGCTCTCCCTGCATCAGTAACAGAGTTGGCAGCAGGACCTGAAAGCCCCAACTCCCAGCTCTGGGTCTCCATCTAAAAGGCAACATGTAGCAGGCTTGGCTGAGGAGTAATTTGAGTAGAAGTCAAGGATTTGTGGAGTGCTGAGCTTACTTGGGGGGGAAAAAAAAAGGGAAGGTTTTATTTTAAGAAATGCAGCTTTAGATCTCTTTCAGGAAATGACTTCTCACTCCCCATTTTGGCTTTCTGATGGATCATCAGCTGTATCTCGTGGTTGTGTTTCAGCTTCAGTTCCATTTCTTTAGCAGAGATGGAAAATGAGGAAACGCTGGCCAGGGCTGCCACAGGAAATCCGCCTGCCCCGGATAGCTTTCAGATGCCTTCATGAAACAGCAGTTTCCAAAACCATGTTTTCTTTGCCCAGTTCTCACTGAACCCAGAAATTCCCAAGTGAGTGAGAAACTGGAGTGCTGAGGGGAGTGTTTGTAATGGCAGTGCTGCACTGTGGGGGATGCTGGGAGTAATGTCCAGCTGGTGATGGCACTTGTGGTACCCATGGCTGAATTAGCAGCTCGAGCCCCCATTTCTTCCTTCACCTTTGGTTTCATTAGTCTGCATCTTCAGTATTGATTTTGATGATCCCCCAGTGCTGGGACTGAAATCTTGGTTAAACCCATATGCTTCAGGATATAAATATCCATTGCAATGGGAAGATGTACAGATCCATGGTGTCTGGTGTAAATAACATTCAGAAAAGCACTATTTACTTCTTACTAACCTCTTAGTGTTTGTTTTGCTGTTTCAGTATTGCATTGTGGATAAATAAGTATGGTCAAGCTCTCTCCTGGTGTGAGTGCAGGCAGTCAGATGAATTTCAGATTACACAGAAACCTTGGACCCTTGACATTTTTCTGTCTGTGTTTCTGTAGTAGCCTCCTTAGCACCAGGAGGTTGTTATGCTCAGTGGGCTCGAGGGGTTGGGGATGCTGCTGCCAACATGCCACCCTTGTTTTCCCTGCTGGACTGGCATGACCCAGGGGGTGGATCCTAAACCCATCCCCACTGTTTAAAATTTCTGGAGCTCTCCCCAGGTCGCTGTGGGTGCCGACCATCTGGCAGTGCTGTGGGCCTAAGCTGTGCCATGGGCAGGCTGCCTGGCCTGGCCCTACCTGGCCTCTTGATGTGCAGCACCAGCTGCTTTGAGCCTGGAAAGAAATTACTGAGGAAGTTGATGATTTATTTGCCTAAGCAGGCTCTGTGTCTTAACCTAGCCCTTTCCCAAATGAAAAGCCCTATGTTTTCTATGTGTTCCAAGCCTTTTCTGCTGCCCTTCTTCCTCCCACTCAAAATGTGCTGTTCACAGAGCCTCTCCCCCAGATATCAAGCACTTTTGCTGAGAGGTTGTTTGGTCTGGTGCTCAAACTGGTGCTCAAGCAGTGCCCTATGTCAGTAGGGTTTGACTTCTCTCATGAGCAGATGTTTTTGATCCACGGTTGTGGACCCCTTCTGCACTGGGGCTCTCTGGGTCATGGGCACAGCAGCCAGGGCTTGTTAAAGGGGTGACACTGGAGAATCTGGAAATTGCTTGCCATAACTTATTTCTCTTAGTTGTTTTTCCTGTGGGTTTTTTTCTGTTTCAGACTAGTTGTTCAAATAACCAAAAATGACAAAAGCACAGCCTTTTGGAGATTCTGACCCAGAATCTGGATGTGTGCACAAAGGCACAAAAATAAGTGGCTTGATTTAATGGGAACAAAATATGGTATGATCTTTCTCCTCCTGAATTTTCAGAAACCACTAAACTGGCTTAAAAATCATGACTTGTTTTTCTTGTATGTTAGGCACATCAGTTTAATGTTCTAGAAGATGGGGAAAAAAGGAGTGTTGGAGAGGGTTTGTTTTCAAACCTTTTCTACCTCTGCATAAAAGCATATTTTTTCTTTCAAAAGACAGCTGGTATTTTTTGCATGACTTTGTCGTCCCCAGAAGTAGGAGGCTTTAGGAAAGCTACCTTCTATGAAGAGCCATAGTGACACAGCTTTTAGTGCAGTGAGTTTCAGCCCTCTTGGTGCAGTTCCTAAAAGGCGGACAGTTATTGTGGAGGGCTGTCCCGCCAACCAGGGTCACAGCCTGCTGTCAGGAAGCCTGGGATGCAACCAGGGTCAGAGGCTGGAAGCTTCTGCCAGAAGCTGCTGTCCTGATTTGGGAATGATCCTGCTTGGGAGCAGCAAGAACAGCGCTGGTGTGGGGGTGCCAAGCGGCATTTGTGCAGTGCCAGGCTGAGGGCAGGGAGGGTTTGGCCTGTGGCTGCCATCCTGGGGGTAGCTGGGGTGAAATGAGGGTGGTTGGATGTCCTGGCAGAAGCTGCCTGAGTGGCAGTGAGATGTGCATCCCAGCTGGGGCACAGCAGTGGGGTGGGGAGAGGTGGAAGCACCAGCTGGGCTGTGAGTCTCAGCCCGCTCTGGTGGGGTCCCTGGGAGCAGTGCACACCGTGGCTTGTGCCCGGATGGATCCCAGGCTGGTCAAGCTCAGTCTAGGGACTGCTCTCCTCCCACAAAAGCATTGCTTTCCTCTGCACACCCTGCCAGCAGGTTTCTGCAGCCTCCTGACATGTGTTTTGTGTTAGTTCCCCAACCCCCCAGAAGGTCAGGAGCTGGCTGGAAAGGATGTTATCAAATTCAGAGGGAGCATTTCATTTCCTAGTTAGATTTGGATCTTTTAAACTTCTAAGCTTGTCTCATTTCAAAGATGGGAACAGAAGAAAACATCTCTTATTATTTTTGGAGAACATAATTAATGTATTTTGGCTTCACAAAGCAGCTTTAACAGAGAATGTACAAATTCAAAGTGTTCAAGGGAGTTAAAGTCCAGGATGATGTCCTGCACCATGAGACTGCTGCTGGTGCAGAGGTGTCTTGAAACACACCCTCCTTGAGGACACATTGCTGTGGAAATGAAACTGGGAAGTGAAATTGAGTTCATCATGGGCACAGTGGTGGAAGGTTTCCTGTAGGCACAATGACACAGAGACTGCTTAGCCACATCAGCACTGTGTGTGACCATGGGAGAGCTGGGACTGGGAACGGGCAGCACACTGTGCTGCAAAATGGGAGTACTGGGTAACACTCTGCAAATCAGAGCTCTGGGTCACTGTCACCAAAAGCCTCACTGCCACATTGCCCTGGGACTCCTCTCAGTTTGAGTATTCCCACCTCTGGTGCTCCAGGTGGATCCTGAGAAGTGGGACAACTCTTACTGTGCCCATATGAAAAACAAATGTTTCTCATTCATGGAGTTTTTCCAGTCTCCAGGCTGTGTGGGAGATGGATGGCACCAGAAGTGTAGCTCATGGTGTTTGCAGGAGTGTGGCATCTTTGCCACCGATGGTCAAGATGGAAATTCCTGCTCTTGGCACATTGACCACGATGAGCTTCAGCCAGTGACTTCTTGCACACTAGGCCAGTGTGGCCAAGGCAGGAAACACATGTCAGCGTGTTTTGACATTTTAATCTCACACCCCACACTTAGTCATCCTCATACAGAATGGCTTTTTCTTCATCCCTGTCAATAAACAAAACCACATCCTTTAAGATGCTATTTCTTAAGTTTTCCAATCACAGTGGTTTAATAGGGTGGGTTATTTGCAAATGGCCATTTCCCTTCCCCAGGACAGTAATTTCAGGCTCCACCTCCAGCCTGCCCAGGGCTGGAAGGGATGTGCAGTCTTTCTAGCCTCCTATGACCTAGCTCTGATGCTGTTAAAAATGGAACCATTTTATGGTCCAGAGACAGATTTCCTCTGGAGTCACCTCTTGTGCTGCATTCTGTGGTGTCCTAGGAGAACTGAGGGATGATATGAATACCATCAGCTTGCTTCTCTTGGCCTTCACAGTTCAAATTCAAGCCTGAGCACATTTACTAACTGCCAGCTGCTTTGGATTCTTTGAAATAATGCCATTTAAGAAAACCATAGTTTATAGCTAATTTGGACACACATATTGCCATGGAGCCACCAAACCTGCTGTATGTGAGAGCCCAATCACCTGAATTAATTGTGAATAAAAGCCAGACACCCCATTTGGTTTCCTTGTGAAGTGGTGGTCCTGGGAGTCCCCACTCTGCAGCTTTCCCCCAAACAGCAGCAGCTGTGGATGTAGCTGAGCCCATGGGCTCAAACCTGGAGCTTTCTATCTGGGGAAAGGGCAAGGCTGTCATTGTGAAGGCAAGTAGAGCAAGGGATTTTAATCTCCATCAGATGTAGGCACAGAAGGAGGTCACCTCTAGAGATCTTGTAAACATAATCTCCTTTGTCCAGTAATGTTTGAATATGCAGGCTGGATCCAAAGCAAACGGTGGGAGTGCAGAGGAGGCTGTAGAAGGACACCTTGTGATGTGCTGGGATATATGAGATGCCTAGTAAAACAGAAGGTGCTCCCATGACTTTTGGCAAGGGATACAGCTTGGCAATCCACAGCCTCTGGTAATCTTGGCACGGTGGGAGAGGCAGGGAGATCTGTGGGTTTGTGTCGGTGAAAGGAGCATGTATATAATTTATCATGTCTGGGGTGCTCGAGGCTCTTGCCAGTGGAAAAGCTGAGCTGTAATTAGGTTGCTGATGAGCACTGTATACAAACCCTTCAGCTCTATAAACTGTGCCTGCAAAGGCATCCCTTCTAGGGACTGGCCACGGAAGAATTTGAGCAGTCTCCAGCAGATGGATGTCTGAAACCAGCTGCTCGGTGGCCAGCCACTTCACCTACTGTCACTGACAGCCTTGGAGCCTGTTGACTTTCTCAGCCCTTTGCTAAACCCTGTAGCTCCAAGGAAATGCCTCAGTGGAGGAGAGCCCTTACTGGATTGGTTTCTTCATTGATTTCTGCTGTGAGCTGCCCTGAGCTGCTCCCTGGTGGGGGGTTCAGCTGGCCCCAGCAATCTTCATGGCTCTGGCTGGGACACAGAGCTCTTGTTTGGATACAGGAAATAGTGCTTGTTGACATTTTTTTTTTCAAAATTTTAAAAGAACTTCTTAAGTAAAACTGTTAAGAAGAAAGAGAAGGAAATACTTTATGAGGTGGGCAACCTGCTAGGCTTTTTGCTGCTAAATTCTGGGCTCAAAACCAGCAAGGAAGAACTATTCCATTCTCAATATCTCCATTCTTAGTATTAATTTAATATCTTAATATCCATTCCATTCTTAATATCTCTTGAGATAGACAGAGAAAGAAGAGATTATTTCATACAAAAGTAGGAAGGGGGAGGTGCCCATTTGTCTTGAGCAACTATAGAGGAGTGAGTACATATTTTTTGCTGCTAAATGTAGGTATTAACTTGATATTTAGATGTTTTCCATCAGCATCTTTTTGTTGCCCTGCCAGGTAAGGTCTCTCTGGCAGCTCTTCCTGATGGGCTGCTGGACCCTCCCAACCACAGCACCCATCAGTGGCCCCGAATTCTGCTGACACCTCTCCCCTGCTCTCACCTTCAGGTCACGGGGAGTGTCACTGCGGGGAGTGCAAGTGCCACGCCGGGTACATCGGGGACAACTGCAACTGCTCCACGGAGACGGACAGCTGTGTTTCCAGCGATGGGCAGATGTGCAGCGGCCGGGGTGCCTGCGTCTGCGGGAAGTGTCAGTGCACCGAGCCAGGGGCTTTCGGAGAGACCTGTGAGAAGTGTCCCACCTGCCCAGGTGTCTGTAGCACTAAAAGGTACTCACAGTTCAGGAGGGATTTCTCACTGGTGGCAAGGGCAGCTCTTCGGTTCCTGGGAGACTTTTCAGCTAAGGAATTACTCCTGCTTTGTTAAATGTGTGATCACTTCCAGGCAAGCCTACTGCTGCTAGGAGCCCATGCTGAGCAACCTGCCAGCATCCCAGCTGGAGCAGAAACAAGTCTTGTTGCCCTAGTGCTCTTGGAGATTCATGTCTGTGTTCATTTCAGGTGCTGTCTCACTGCAGGAAAGACTGGCAACCCCAGTTTTGCTGTACTCTGAGCTGCAGATGTCTGGGTGCAGAGAGCTGTAGAGGAGGGGAGGACTGGAATCTGAATCACTGCCCCTGCCTCACAGCAATGAAGGTGCCTCAGACTAGCACAGAGCAGTAGGACTGCCTGCCTTGATCTCAGGCAGGATGGATTTTGCAGTAATTGACATCCAAAGGGCAAACAGATCCCAAACCTACCAGCTGCTTTGCACCTTCATTGAATCCTAAATAAATCCATCCTTGCAACAGAGATGCTTGGCCCTGAAGCTGTTCCTTCCTTGTGGTGCAGATGTGCAGCCTCCAGACCAGCACCCAGGGAGTCTCTTCCCAAGGGGTGAATGCATTTTCATGCTCTCATGCATTTTCTGACATGTCCTTAATCCTCCCCTCTGTGTGTCCCTGCAGGGATTGCATTGAATGCAAGCTGTTTAACTCAGGAAGACTGGCTGATAACCAAACCTGCCAAAAGCACTGCAAGGATGAGATCATCACTACTGTGGATGTTCTTGGTGAGTTGGCAGCAGCAGGATTGCAGGTGGTGGGAACTGGTGGCAGTGGCATTGAACTTTTCTTAACTAGACTAAGACTTACCTGTAAAGAAATGTGCGTAGGTAGTGTGTGTATGTGTGGTGTATGTGACGCTCTCTCTGGGCTGTAATCCATACTGAAGTAAAAAAACTCTTTGATTTTAAATAACATCTAATCACTACTGCCAGTGCAGGGAGCAAAGAGAGTGGGATGAGGTTACATGAGACAGATGAGATGAGTCGTGAGAGAGTGCAGAAGGACAGTGTCACCCAAAAAAAGATGTTTTCTAATCTTCTGAGGTTTTATTTTGGAAGAAGTGATCTTGTAAGAGAAAGCAAAGCTGAGTTTTGCTTTGGTGGAACTGACTGCTACAAGTCCACCTGGTAATCTCCAGCCCTTTGTGTCCTCTTGTAGACGTCACCCCACATGGGCATCTCTCAGCAGATGACTTTCTCCCTGCTCTTTTCAACATATGTTCTGGGAATCCCTGGTTGCTATTTAGGGGAGTAGAGAGGATCCAGACTTGTGACAGATTTAATCACAATCCTGATCTTGGCCTTAGCAGTATCTCTTGGAGGGAAGGATATAGATCAAGCAGGGATAAGTTACTGTCTGCATCTGGCATTTCCTCCTCTTCCTTAGTTTATAGAGGTGGGAGTCCCGCACTTTGCTCAGCCTTTCCCCCACTTCCTCCTAAGCTGTCTGCAGGAGATGTTTTTCCCATTGACTCCTCTCACATCCAGTGTCCAGCGTTTAAATTATGACCAGTGGAGTTTCCTACCCTTCCCTTTGGGACACTTACCCTCATTCTCTCCATTCACCCAGCAGTTTAGCAGGGAGTGCACCTGCAGCAGCACACTGTGAGAGGCTTGGAAGTTCAAAACACACAAAGCTCCTTTCTAATACCTGTCTGGCCAGCAAATATTGGGGATCAAAGCTCATCCCTCCTGGCTGGTTAGTGTACTATGCCAAAGTCAGCTTTTGTTCTGCCTGCTCCCTGGAAGGTGAGGCTGGGCTGTAGTTTGTCAGCCCCCTGCATGGTTTTCAGAGAAAAAAAAAAACAAACCAGCCATATTTCTGCTTTAAGACATTTTTGGGAATTACACTTATGCTACTGTTGAACTGTTGCAGTCAGATTGCACATAGTGCTGAGATCTTGGGAGCTCTAGGCACTTTGTGGCTTGGAGATCTGGGCTGCTAGAGAAAGAGGAAAGGCAAAATATTCCTAAAGTTCTTGTGGACTATGGACTCCTTCACAGGCAGACTTGGCCAAATCCTGGTTTTCAAGTGCTTTTGTATAATTTAGCACATATTACAAGTCCCAGACTGAAAGGCAGAATGCTGATATTTTTCACAGAATACATAGGTCTGTATTGTCCTGGCAGAGGATGATGGGACCTTCTTAAATATCAAATTGCAATGAACACAGCCTCAAACACCCCAGCTGCTTTTTGACTCTGGAAATGACAGTCAGGGCTTCAAAGCTTTGTAGAGCAGAGGCTCTGTCATTGGACTCATGAGCCAGAATGCTGCCTCAAGGGAGGCTTGTATGCCTTGCTTTGGACTCTGCAGGATCTCCTTCACTTCTGCAGTATTACCTTGGCATTCCTGACAGTTCCAGAGAGGAGCTTTCAGTGTGAGAGGAGTGTGACAGGTCCTGCTCCAAGCTGAACCTGGCAGCAGCACACATCAGTGGACCTGAAAACTCAATGGAGCCTTCACACCTCTCTCTGTTGACATCTGATCTCTGAAACCTAGGAAAGATCAACAGAAATCATTACTATTGAGACTTAGATCACTGTATCTTTTACTGAAATAATGGTGCAAGGATGGGAGTGAAAGCAGCTAGAGCTGCAGGAACTAAGATCTGCTGCTCAACTCAAAAGGGCATTAATCAAGAAACATGGAAGTATTATCTCTATTAATCTAATCAGTACTTTGCTTTGTAACAATCAGCACTTTTCCATGCTTTGCTACCGCTCTGTAGATAGAGCAGGTTTTCTGGTCCCAGGGTAGGAACAGCTGAGGTTTGTCCACACCAGGAACGTGTCAGGACTCACCAGAGGGGCAGCTGCATCTGAGCTCAGCTGTTGAAATGGGGGGTATTAATCTTTTAATTGGATACAGGTCAAAAGCATTGAAAGGAAAAACAAACAGACAGGAGAGAGCTAAGGGGCTGGCATAGCAGTGGCCATTAATGTGATAATTTTTCAGCATGACAGGCATGGATACAAGAGCTGTGGAAAGCTAATTCCAGGTGCCTAAGACAAGGTCATGCATGTCTTCCAGCCGACAGCACTGGCTCCCCAAATTCCTCTCCCATGAAACTCTCAGCCCTTGCAGGCTTGCAGTTGTGCTCCTGTCCCAGCCAGAGATGCTTCCCCAACTCTCTCCAGTCACTGTCCCTGTAATATCACCCCTTAGGCTAGATCTGCAAACTTTAGGTGTTGGCTTTGCTCAATCTTAAATTGTTTCTGTGAAGCAGCCTTCCTCAGGCAGCACCTCACAGCGACCAGGCTCTGTCCGGTGCTATGGTGTGTCAGACACAAACACACAGTGCATGGTCCCAGGAATGAAAATCCTCTCATTTCTTGCAACTCCCACATCTACACATCATCCTTTCAACCAACTCCTCCCTTCCCCCTCCCTTACTCCTCCCCTTTTCCATTTTCCTTTTTTATCTCACTCTTTAAAAACAAACTTCTCTGCCGTTTCCGGAGCTGGAACCATTCGGTACAGCTGGAGCACAAGCTGGCCATGGGCTGCTGCTGCTGCTGCTGGCCCTGAGTCGGTGCCCCTTGTTTTCCCTTTCCCTTCCCTTCCACTCTTCAAGAAATTTAGCAAATTAAGAAGGAAACGCCATTTTTGGCCAAAGCAGACTTGCATGAAGAAAAAATGTGTGTGTGTGAGGTTGAGTCTGTTTGCTATGTGGTGTTTGCCAAGTGCCACATTTTCTCAAGCAGTAAATCTGGACACTGCTCAGTTACAATTTGTATGAGTTGTGATCAAACTGTGCTGCTTTCCAGGCTTACTCCCCATTCCTTTGCTCCCAGGCATCCCTGGAAAGCTCTGCTTATCTTTCAGGGGAGAGATGTGCTAATTCCTAATACTAAACCTGCCAGCTAAGTCAACCAAGTGCTGTATTGCAGCTTGAGACTTAGCCTATTAGACACAGTGACTAGTTCAGAATCAGGGAACCCATATCTTTGCAAGTTGTTAGGGGGGGATTATGTTAAAAAATAGAAGGTGTTGGAAGCATTTATTTGAAAAACTAGGGTGCAAAAGTTCTGCAGTATTTAGGATTTTTTAAAAATATATAAAAACTTATAGAAAATCCTGTGATTCTTGTGTCTGGTTCCAGAAACGGATGACCCCAATGCAATCCTCTGTGCTTACCCAGTGAACAACTGTGTCATGAAGTTCACCTACTTGGAGCTTCCCAGTGGGAAATCCAACCTCACTGTCCTCAAGGAGCCAGGTTGGCACCCCCTTGGGTTTCTTTTTTGACAGCACTGTGTGACAGAGATGATGAGCTGCTGGGGAGCCTGATGGGTTGCAGAAAGGCTGGCTGCATGTGTGAGCAGATAAGCCAGGGTGATTTAAACTGAAGTGTTTCACTGTGATGAAACCCAGTTCCAAATGCTCCTAATTTAGTAAAAAAGAGCTGTGAGAGTAAACCTTGCACCTGAGCCATCAGCATTGCCAGCAAGTGGCTGAAGAGCTTTAGGAGGCTGAATTAAATGGAGCCTATTTAAGTTAGAAAGAAGCAGGCACAAAGCATGCTTGATTTGGAGATAAAGTCTCTGGGAGCAAAAACATCAAAAGAGGACACCTGGCGTGGCTGTCAGTTAAGTCAGGATATTGGGAAAGCCCTGCACCACCTAAGGATTTCCACACTGCCAGAGAGCTCTGATGCAGACAGTGTGGGGGCTGGGTGTCCCTTCTCCCCTCCCCTGTTCCCTGCACAGGCTGTGCAGACAGCTGTGCTTCCTGGCATTATTTTAATCATATGCAATGCAGTTGCTCAAAGAAAACCCCTTGTGGTGTTGCAGGACAAGCTGGCAAGCATCCAGCAGTAGCTTCTTGTGATCTGCTCTGGTCCTCTGAGGCATGGGCCAATATGGGAAAGACTGAGATTCCTCATGTTCTATTTCAATTGTGCTGCAGCTTGCACTTAATTGAAAGACCAGTTGATTAGCTGACAGTTAATGTCCTTATTTAAAGTCTGTAGTGATCACCTGTCTCTGTGTGGGAGGAGCTGAGCTGGCTTTTGCCAGAGGCACCTTAATGTCCCACATGGGTGACCTGGCATTAAAACACTGCGTCACTGTTGGACAGTGGCACTGCAGCCCTACAACGTGACATGCTAGCTCTAGTGACATCCATGAGAGGTGTCCCTTTGACCTGCCTCTAGCCAGGAATTTATTTAATAAAAAACAAACAAACAAAAAAAAAAACCCAGTTTGATTTCAGAGGGGACTGTTGCTTTTTTTAATTTAGCCACTGCTGCTAGTGCTGCCTGAGGTCACTTGCTCAGAGGCTGCAGTCCAAGTTATTACATCCCGGTATCCTGATCCGGGATACACTCACACCAGAGCTAATTAGCTTTTCTCCCTCACTGCCAGCCTGCAGCTCAGCCCCCAGTGCTGTGACCATCGTGCTGGCAGTGATTGGCAGCGTGGTGCTGATCGGCATCATCCTGCTGGCGCTCTGGAAGCTGCTGGTTACCATTCACGACAGGCGGGAGTTCGACCGGTTCCAGAGTGAACGTTCTCGCGCCAGATATGAAATGGTGAGCCTGGGCTGGGGGTGCTGCTGGTGTATGGGGGGGTAATTAGGATGCTCTGGCAGCAACCAGCTCTGCAGTGATGGAGAAGGGTGGCAGGTACTAAGGATGCAGGTGTTCATGCCCTGTGGTGCCTTCAGGGTCCAGCATCTTGCACGGCCTTCTCCTAGGCAAGTTATAAATGCTTAGCACATCTGTACTCAGCCTTTGGTTTCATCATCTATTTCCAAGCAGAGCTGGAGGCTGAAGGGGAGACTGTGGTGGCAGCCACATTGGTCAGGTCTGTGAGGGAGCCCTTCTGGGAGGCTTTGGGTGGAGATGCATTGGAGATGCATTTTGGGTGGAGGCATTGGAGGGCAGTGCCTCTGCCTGCGGGCAGGATGGAAAGTGAGTCTGATGGACAGCTTTGGATAAACAACACTGCTTTTGGATCCAAATGTTCAGTTAACTCAAAGCCAAACACAGTGCTGTCACCAAACTAATTGTTATGTTTTTACCATGACACAGACTTTGTTCCTCATCTTTGTTCTTTTGTCTGCTCCTTTCTCCAAAGGCATCCAATCCTCTCTACCGAAAGCCGATTTCCACGCATAACGTAGAGTTCACGTTCAACAAGCTCAACAAATCTTACAATGGTACAGTTGACTGAAGGGGTCTCAGTGCCTGGCACTGCCATGGACAATTGCTTCAATGGCCGGGCTGCTTCCCCACTTGAAGATGGGATTCTCTTCAGGGGCGAGAATCCCTTACGACGGGACTGGTCGATGACCAAAGCCTGTTATTTGCACAGTAAGGAGAAAGGTCTGGTTCATTCTGGAGGCACAGACATGAGGGCAGGACGCCTGCCTGTGTTGATGGACTCTGAGCCGTGTGCATCTCCATACCCCAGCTTTCCAGATGTATTAAACCTGCCAACTAAGTGAACCAAGTGCCATATTGCAGCTTTAGACATATCCCGTTAGAAAAGGTGACTAGGTCAAAAATCAGGGGAACCCACTCCATCACAAGTTGTTAGGGGGGAATTAGCTTGAAAACAGGGTCTTGGAACCATATGTGTAAAAATTAGGATAAAAAAGCTCTGCAGTCTTTAGGATTTTTTTTATATAAACCCGAAAATAAAACAGTTGTGCATATATGATGCTGTGAGTAGAGTTGATTGTTTCTTTACTGAGCCCCCCCACCAGAGCTGGAGCTTGCTCCTCCTGCCAGCAGCAGTGGTGCTGCTTGATGGATTTATTAATAGAGTCTTATCAGTCAAAGCATGGCTATAAAACATGGAGCTGGAGCTGCAGGGACTGCCACAGAAGTTGTGTTGATTTAATACACTGGTGTTGACCTGGGGCAGGGAGTGCCTCAGGGAGCTCCTGCTCTGAGCCAATGGTGTTAAACAGATTGGAAATTGGTGGGAGCCCAATGAAAAGGGAGTTTAGCCTGAGGAAATTAATACAAACACCCATTCCTTACGATGTGCAAGTAGGAGTCCAGCCCGGGTGGCTACAGGAGGGCAGCTGGGAGCACACAGCAGCTCATCCACTGCTGACTTTTTACCAGAGGGCTGTTGCTGTGAGGTCCAGTGGAGCCCAGCTGGAAACACAGGGGAGCCCCGAGCTTTTGGCTGGAAAGGGAGCTGGATAAAGACCAGTGTTGTTGCTTCACAACATATCTTTTGCTTTGGGTTGTTTTTTTTTGTTTGTTTGTTTTTGTTTTTTTTTTTTAATTTTTCCCCCAAAACCATTCCCCCAGCCCTGTCTGTTTTCCTCTGGAGCTGGGGTTTGGGTTACCCTGCTGACAGCTGTAGCTTTAAACCCACACAGACAGGGCTGCAGCCGCTGCAGGAGAGAGAAGCTGGAGCAGTTGCTACTGCCTGGATTTTTTTTTTCTTCTTTTTTTTTAAATTTCTTTTTTTCTTGTCTCTTCACCCTGAACAGATCATGGAATAGTCAGATGAAGGAAGCTTGCCAGGGAAAAGCAAAAACAAATGGTGTTCATTGTTTTGACTTGCTCTTCTCATTGGAAAAGGGCCATGGGCCCATCCTTCCGGATTTTTTTTTATGTGTTTTTGCCTCTATAAACAGAAGCTCTTATTTGTTCAGTAAAAACAGCTCTCCTTCAAGAACTTTATGGCCCACCCCCTCCTACAAGCAGCCCTGAAGAAATGCAGCAGACTATACTAAAAATATCTCAGAACTGAGATTTTTAGGAGGGCAGCAAGTGGCGGCATCGGTGCTGATCAGGTGGAGTAAAAAACTCAAAACCTCAGGCAAATGGAATCTATACCATCTTCCCACCTGATTCCACTAGATCTGCCCTAGCAGGGGAGGAGGGTGCACACACCCATCTGAAAACAAGTGCAGGGGCAGGCTCTGGTGAAATGCTGCCTTCGTGTAACCCACCATGGGTGGGCTGGAGGCTGCGCCTCCTTCCCGCAGCACCACCAGCAGCAGGACAGGCCTGAGTACTGCACAGGGGCAGCTCTTCAAAGCTCCACCTCTCCTACACAATAATGAAGTCCAGGCTGAAGTTTGCAGGCTGAGAAATTGCATTTTGAATACCTGGGACTAGCCCTGCCACCTGGAAAGGAGCATCCATGGGGCAAATTTGGGGGTTGTGGTCATCCCACTGCCACGTGCCGAGATGGCAAGAGAGATTTCATCACTGACACAAAAATAAAAATGGAAAGCAGTCAGAAAATAATCAGCCTAAGGAGACAGAGCAAGTTTTAGCTTGGTTCACGTGGCTGCCTCATGCAATTCACACTGCCTCAGGCACGGAAAGGGGGAGCAGGAAGGAAAGCCCAGGGAAAGGAAGGGCAGGAATGCCTTAAACCAGCTTTGCCACCCAAAGCAGCAAATGCTGTGAATACAGTCCTGCTTCAGTTAATTTGTGAGGAGTTTAAAAACAAATCCACCCCTTTGCACTCTGAAAGGAGAGGCACAGGCAGTGCCCCCCTGCCACCCTTTCCCTTGCACTCTTGCAGATTACCTTTGTGCTGTGGCATTTCCCACAACACTGGGTTAGGGCTGAGAGACTGGGCAATGCAGGCAGTTGTAGGGAGCCAAGATTTGACTCATTGCTAAGGGGTGGTTTGGGCAGGGAGAGTGGAAAAAAGCAGAGAAAAGGCTTGGGGACTGGGCTGCAAGTGCCCTCTTTCCCCTGCACAGGGAGACAACTCGGCTCTAAAGCAGACTGGTCTGCAGAGTATTCAGGGTGCAATGTGGGACCAAATAAGCAAGGGAAGGGTGCCACAGGCCTGGTTACTAGGCCAATGTACAAAAAGAAAGGAATAGGGTTGATGTCAGTGCTGCCTGTGGTGCTGCAACAGACAGTGCAGAGCAGCCCCCCAAATTCAGCTTCTCCACGAGGTTACATCTTAAAAAAAGGTAAGGAAGCACTGCTAAGGGTTTGCGTTACTGGGTAAGGAGATCTGCCTTTACCCTTGCAAGGGTAGTGCCAAGCACAGTCATGGGAATGGTGTATTTCAGTCAGCAGCAGCTTATTTGTGTCTGTAAATACATGCAGCCTGACCACAGCTAGCATTCCTGAATGAAAGCTCCAGCTGAAGGCATCAACGGGTCAAATATGACGGAAAAATGTCAATGCTTGTCTAGCCAAGCTGGAATCCGGATGCCCTTGCAACATCATCTCCTCCTGTTTCTCCAGCCACAACTGACTGCTGCTGCTGCAGGGTTGCTGGGGCTCACCACTGCCTTTTCCCTCTGCTGCTGGTCTGGGGGAGGAGACAGCATCATTCCTTGGGAAAAGTCAAGGCCAATGGCAGCAATATTTGTTTTGTTAATTGTGGAGATGCAGAACTGTTACACAAGCCTGAGTGAAGCATGCTTGCCTGCATCCTCATTGCCCTTTACAGTGGACTAAGAAGGTGCTCAGCAGCTGAAGGCAAAGCCCAGGCTCTGGAAGATGAATGCTCCACACTCTTGAACTTACTTAACCTTGCGTTTCTCCAGCCAAGTGAAAAGCCAAGGAGCTACGATGTTGAGAGAAAAATCACTAAGCTGCCTGCAGGAAATGCCACAGTGAGGTAACTCACTGCATCTGCAGCCCAGCAATGTATTCCAGCACCATCTCCATACCTGAACACACAAACTGGAATTGGCTGCTGTTCTCCTCTCCACTCCCAGCCTGCAAAAGTCAAAACTAGACAGCAGAGACACAGGAGTTAATTTCATCCCGTCCCTTTCTGCATGCCCACTAGATTATGCTGGTGTCCACTGGATACAGCCCATCAGAAACTTGTCCATTCAGCTGCCACGACCCAGGATCACCAATCTGTGTGAGGGCAAAGGTTGCAACCATGGGTTTGGGGGACCCTGTCATGCACAAGGACATGGAGGCTTTATTTCCTGAATTACTTTATTGCATTTTAATACAAGTCACCACTATCAAAGTGAGCATACTGATGATTAGCAAATAACTACTGTTACAAATAACTACTGTAAGGCTGTTGTGGTTTAACCCCAGCTGACAACTCAGCCCCTCACAGCCACTCTCTCACTCTGTCACGGTGGGATAGGGGAGAGAATCGGAAGAGTAAAAAAGTGAGAAAATGTGGGTCAAGATAAAAGCAGTTCAATAAGTAAAGCCACAGCTGCATGCAAGCAAAGCAAAACAAGGTATTAATTCCTTCAGAGTCTGACTAACAGGTGTTCAGCCAGTCCCAAGAAAACTGAGCTCCTTCACGCCTAACTTGGGAAGACAAGCACCATGACTGTGAACATACCCTCCTTCCTTCTTCCCCCAGTTCTATGTGCTGAGCATGATGCCATATGCTCTGGGTTGTCCCTGTGGTCAGGACTGTCCTGGCTGTGTCCCCTCACAACTCCTTGTGCACCCCCAGCATCCTCACTGGTGGGGTTTGGGGGAGGAGCAGAAAAGGCCTTGGATTGTGTAAACTCTGCTCAGCTGTAACTAAAATGTCTCTGTATTATCAACACTGTTCCCAGTAAAAATCCAAATTGTGCTAGCTGCTCTGAAAAAAGATTAACTCTATCCTAGCCAAAGCCAGCTCAAGCAAATATATATTTCAACAGCAGCAGAAATCAATATTAGCAGTAAGGAATATTAGTAGCAAGTCTGTATTTCAATTTCACAAGTCACCATAAAGTTACTTAAAAAGCGGCAAAAATAATGACCAGTAATTGTTGTTTAGGACAAGAGGAAATGGGTTCAACTTGCACCAGGGGAGGTTTAGATTGGATATTAAGAAAAGTTTCTTCGCTAAAAGGGTTGTCAAGTTTTGGAACAGGATGCCCAGAGAAGTGATGGAGTCAACAAACCTGGAGGTGTTTAAAAGGCAAGTAGATGTAGCACTTTGGAATGCGGTTTAGAGGTGGACTTGTCAGTGCTGGGGTAACACTGGGGTTTGATGATCATAAGGGTTTTCTCAAACCTAAATGATTCTTTGGTTTTATGATTCTAATCTAACCCTTTCTTGGAGTGAAGAGGTTATGATTAACTGCAGGTATTTGAAAAACAGACAGTGTGCTCAGAAAGGCAGCAACCTTCCTTTTGTGCTTTCAGTTCCTAAGGTTATTGGATGGCAGCACAGACTAAAAATATAGACACGATGATTCTGAAGGTCTTTTCCAACCTAAATGATTCTGTGATTATATGCGTGCCAGTATATATATCTCTGTGTGTGCATATATATGTGTGTATGTGTATGTGTACGTGTGCACATACATATATAAAATTTTAAAATAAACTGTTGCTGGTACCATGTGCTTGTCAAACCCATCCCAGGAGTGGGGGCAGCTGACAATGGCCACAGTATCACTTGGACAATGTGTTGGGTCTGACTGAGACAGAGCTTGTTTTCCCTTAGCAGCTCTCACTGTGCTGTGCTTTGCAGTGGGAGCTGGAAAGGTGTTGATAACACACCAGGGCTTTGGCTACTGCTCAGCAGACCTGTCCCTCTGACATTGCCCCCCCATCAAGGGGCTGGGAGTGGGCAAGATCCTGGGAGGGGACACAAGCAGACCAGCTGACCCAAATTAGCCAAAGGGATATTCCATACCGTATGATGTCAGCTCAGCTATAAAAGCTAAGGGAGGGAGGAGGAACAGGGAGGCATTTGTTACTCTACAATGTTTGCCTTCTGGAGCAACCACTCCACATGCTGAAGCCCTGCTTCCTGGGAAATGACTGAACCTGGCTCGCTGATGGGAAGTAGAGATTGACCTTTTCCCTTTGCTTGTGCGCGCGCAAACTTTCAATTTTCTTTTTTATGCTTTAGTAAACTTCCTTATCTCAACCTACAAGCTGTTTTCCATCTTATTCTCTCCTGTGTCACACTGGGAAGAGCAGCAATAGGGTGGTTCAGTGGGCACCTGGTGCCTGGCCAAGATCAGCACACTACGGTCGTTTTTGGCACCCAGACGTGGGGTGAGATAAAGGCAGTTATCTATAGCTATATATCTGTATCTATACTGCATGCTGTAGTAAAAACTAAATCATAGCTATAGAGTAGCAAGCTCTTGTGCAGGACACAGAGTTTGTCAGCTGTGCTGCTTATCTCTTCATTTTGCTGAGTTTGGGAACATGTTAACAAAAACAATGGCTCTGTGCTTTGCTCTTACACTGATGGCCTTGTTATGTGTGGGGAGCTATCTTCTGGGGATGGTGACTGATGTGAATGCTTTTATAATGCAGGCTCCCATGGTCTTTGCTCATCCTTATGTAAGCCGTTTAATACTGTTAATAATATTAGCTAATACTGTTGGCATGCTATGGAGTTCATGGAATCTGGCATCATCCTGGGGTAGGAGAAAACAAACTTTAGGTGAGGAGATATTGAAAGATGCCCTGAGGCATACAGTTCCTGGGTGGCAAGGTGCATGGAAAGATTTGGGCAGGTTCCTAGGGCGGTTATCACCTCCCATTGCCTGGGACTTTACACCTGAACAGGTAATCAACCCTGACAAACTGACCCGACAACTGATAGAAGGGTGTCTTGCCCACCCCACTGAACACCAGCAGCTTCTTGCCCTGTACTGGGGCCTGGCCTGTGCCTACCGAGCCACTGTTCAGTACTCTCAGAGGACTGTGGTTGAGGCAGGAACCCAAACTGCATTTGAGGACACAATGGCTGAGCCAGAGAGTCAAACCATAGCAGCTGCAGTAACTGCCCCAGAAGTGAAAGCGAAAAAATGGAAAACACAAGTTACACACCCTCAACATCAATTAGTAAGGGAGGAAGAAGAGGAAGAAGAAGAAGAAGGGGAAGTAACAGTAGTAAAGGAGGAGTTAGATCAAGAGGCAGGTCCTTCAACAAAGAAATCAAAAGGAGTGAGGCAAACCAAACAGGAAACCGAAGTTACTCGGTCCCTGACCTCATCAGAACTTCGAGACTTGCGAAAAGATTACAGCCGCCAGCCAGGTGAGCCAATTTCTGCCTGGCTGCTTCGATGCTGGGATAACGGGGCTGGCAGACAGCAGTTAGAAGGTCATGAAGCCCAACAGCTGGGATCCCTTGCTAAAGATCGGGAAATTGAAAGAGGAATTGGAAAAGAAGGAGCAATTTGCAGCCTCTGGAGACGGCTCCTCTCAAGCGTGAGGGCAAGATACCCATTTAAGGAAGATCTGGTGAACTCCCCAGGGAAGTGGACCACTGCAGATGAAGGTATCCAGCACCTGAGAGAATTAGCAGTGCTGGAAATCATCTATAGTGATCTAAAAAGTGACAGGGTCCCTGAAGATCCAGAGGATGCCCCATGCACAATGGCCATGTGGAGGAAGGTGGTTCAAAGCGCCCCTGCATCCTATTCCAGCAGCTTGGTATCACTGTACCACCCACAGATGGATACACCAACCATAGAGATGGCATCCTCCTGGCTCCGAAATGTGGAAGAAACTCTGGGCTCTTCCTCATCCCTACAAGCTAGCAGCCCAAGAGGCAGCCCAAGAGATCGGTCCTCTCCTTCCCCAGTCAGAGGGAAGGGAAGCCCCAAGCGCAGGCCCCGTGGTGAGCTCTGGTTCTTTCTGCGTGACCAGGGGGAGGACATGAGGAAGTGGGTAGGTGAACCCACCTTTAAGCTGGAAGCCCGTGTCCGTGAACTGAGAGGGAAGAAAGCTGTTAAAGGGTCACCCAAGAAGACTGCCAGTGCAGTTGCCACAGAGAGACAAGACGGCAATCAGCGATTTCCCAGACATAAAAGAACTAAAATTGCTTCTTTTCACCCTGATGAGGGAACTTCTGATCTGGCATTGCAAAGGTCAGATAGTGAATACTCTGACCAGGAACAGGAATAGAGGGTCCTTGCCTCCTGCCAGGAAGGGAAAAGGAATGACCGGGTATACTGGACTGTGTGGGTTTGATGGCCTGGCACATCAGATCCACAGAAGTGTAAAGCTTTAGTAGATACCAGTGCACATTGTACATTGATGCCATCAATGCACAGGAGTGCAGAATCCATCTGGATCTTTGGAGTGACAGGGGGATGCCAGGAATTTTCAGTATTAGAGGCCAAGGTGAGCTAAACAGGGAAGAAGTGGGAAAAGCACCCACTGTGCTCAGAAGCCCCTTGTATCCTTGGCATTGACCAGATACTTCAAGGATCCAAAAGGGTATTGGTGGGCTTTTAGTGTAGCTACAGTAAATACAGAGAAGATCAAACAGTTACCCACCCTGCCTGGCCTCTCAGAAGATCCCTTCATTGTAGAATTGCCACAGGTTGAATGAAGAGCAGCAAGTACCAATTGCTACCAGGACTGCACCAGCAACAGTATCTTACTAACCAGGACTCTGTAACCCCCACCCATGAACTCCCCATCCATTAGTCTTGGAGAGCCAAGGAGTGATCAGCAGGACTTGCTCACCTTTTAACGGCCCCATATGGCCAGTGTGAAAGTGTGATGGGGAATGGGGGCTGACAGTGGACTATCGGGGCCTGGATGAAGTCACACCACCTGCGAGTGCTGCTTTACCAGACATGCTGGAACTTCAGTATGAGCTGGAGTCAAAGGCAGCCAAGTGGTGGCACACAGGTCACACACGAACGAGAAACGTGCTGCAATCAAGTGCACCACACCAGTGCAGTCTCCTTGGAAGAGAGGGCAGTGGCTGGGGTTCCAGGATGGAGGCCTGGAAAATTGACCACATTGGGCCATTGCCACAAACATGCCCAGGCAGGAGGTACATCCTCACCATGGCAGAGGCAACAACTGGCTGGCTGGAGACATCCCCTGTGAACCATTGCCACTGCTTGAGAGACCTTGAGATCCCCAGCCTTGAGGGACAGATTTTGAGGCAACATGGTACTACAGAGGGAATTGAATTAGATAATGGGGCTCACTTTAAAAATAACCTCATAAACCGTTGGGCAAAGAAACATGGCATTGAGTGCACATGTCACATCCCTTATTACTCACAGGCCCCTGGGAAGATTGAAAGTTATAATGGACTGCTGAAAACTATGTAAAGAGTGTAAGGTAACGGGGCATGGAAGCGCTGGGATGCAAATTTAGCAGAAGCCATTTGGCTGGTCAACACTAGGGGATCTGGTAACCGCCCTGGTCCTGCCCAAACTGAACCCCTACACACTGTGGGAGGAGATAAGGTCCTTGCACACCCTGGGAAGTGGGAAAGTCAGTCCATTCATTGGATTGTCTTTGTCTGATGACCTGGGTGTCTTTGGTGGGTGGTGAAGAAGGATGGGGAGACCTGGTGTGTACCTCAAGGACACTTAACCTTGGAGGAAAAATAATCTGTGGTGTGAGTTGTATGTTGCAGGAAGTAGCAGAAATGACGCGAACCGATGAAGAATGAATTTTGCGAGGAGCGAGGAGAATGCAACGACATTGAGCTGAGCTGGTGTCAGTGCCCAACAAGCAAGTGTGCTACTTCTCCTGTCCTGACCACTCATCCTGATGGAATGGAGCCCAAGTCATGGATCTGGAGGGATGGAGGAAGCCCATGAAATGGGAAAATAATATCCATCATTGAAAGGACAGGGGATAGTAGTTAATGAAAATGTATGTTGTAGATACGATTTAAGGATGTAGTTTAAGTTGTATGTGTGGGCAAGGAGGCATTCCAGTAATGGGAAATAAATACAATGGAACAGGCGGAAGATAAATTATGTGAGATCTGAGTATGACACAAATGGTATGGAATAAGGGGTAAACAGTGTATTAGGTCGGCCTGAGACAGAGTTCATTTTCCCTTAGCAGCTCTCACTGTGCTGTGCTTTGCAGTGGGAGCTGGAAAGGTGTTGATAACACACCAGGGCTTTGGCTACTGCTCAGCAGACCTGTCCCTCTGACATTGCCCCCCCATCAAGGGGCTGGGAGTGGGCAAGATCCTGGGAGGGGACACAAGCAGACCAGCTGACCCAAATTAGCCAAAGGGATATTCCATACCGTATGATGTCAGCTCAGCTATAAAAGCTAAGGGAGGGAGGAGGAACAGGGAGGCATTTGTTACTCTACAATGTTTGCCTTCTGGAGCAACCACTCCACATGCTGAAGCCCTGCTTCCTGGGAAGTGACTGAACCTGGCTCGCTGATGGGAAGTAGAGATTGACCTTTTCCCTTTGCTTGTGCGCACGCAAACTTCTGCTTGTCTTTTTTTTTTATTTTTTTTATGCTTTAGTAAACTGCCTTATCTCAACCTACGAGTTGTTTTCCATCTTATTCTCTCCGGTGTCCTGCTGGGAAGGGGAGAAAGAGAGGCTGGATGGGCACCTGGCACCCAGCCAAGGTCAACCCATTCTGCATCTCGGAACCTGGATCAGCCTGGCATCCCTGGTGAGGGTCTGCTCTGCCGAGGAAACACCATGGAAAACAAAGATTCATGCACATTGGGATGCATCAGAGAAAGAGGCTCCATTTGGGGTAAAAAAATAAGTCCTTTTTATACCACAGAGACATAACCAGGCATAGGCCACCAGCACTTGGAGCAGGCAATAGGTGCTGTTACTTCTATTTTCATCTGGCACAGTCAATAAATGATGATGTAAATGGGACAGAACACAAGCTTGTATTGATTCTGGAAACCTCACAGACCTCTAGTACAGGGTTGAACACTCTGCCTTGATTACCCACAGGGTAATGGTTGTGTTGAAAGTTAAATGTCAGAACTTGAGATGGGAACGCCTAAGGAACAAGATGTGCTGTGGTACAAGTGTCTATCCTCTGTGGTGGAAATCTCAGTGCCACAAAACCAGAACCATCCAGGGGTTAAAATTTGGCCACCAGCTTCACCCAGGTTCATTGTCTTACTCATAGAATGAATTAGTAAAACATGGATTAGAAAAAGAATTCAATTTTGTTAAAATCAGAGTTCCCAAAAGAGGTTATGAACTATACAGCCAAATGCTTGGGTTATAGATGTCCTAATTATCATTAGTACTAAGCCAACTCTGTAGACAACAGCATGTAGAAGTAGGACCAGTGAGATTACAGTGTCTTTGACAATTCATGTTATTAACAATCCATGTAAGATGCCAGAGTCCACTAAAACTGCCTTTTCTACTGCCTTCTCCCAAGCATCCATGACCTGTTTATCACAGATCCATACTTCTGACACCAACTAATGCCACAATCCAGAAGGATTGCTTGGCTCGTGAGTGTGCAAAGATCACAACTGTTTGTAGTGTGTCTGACTCTGTCATGCACAGACACTGAGAATTTATTACCCATTTTCTCTTATTCATTACAGTTTACTACTGTCAAGGCAAGTATAGTTACAGCTGGCAAAACAAATATATCTACTCTACAAATTACTGCCAGAAAGCAAACAGGGATTTCCACAACAGCTGCAATCAATAGTAACATCAAGTCTGTATTTCAGTATTACACAGCCTATGACATACCACCACCTTATGCACAGTTACAGCCTTGCTCTGGCTTCCTCCTGTCCTTAGTCCTGGCCAGCCTTCATCCACAACCCTGCACTTTCACAGCTGGACTGTGGTTCACATCAGCTTATGAGAAAATGCTCAGAGCGCCACATGGGTCATGTAGGAACAGAGAATTGAGGACAAAGCCAACCCAGACACACAGGCAGGGTCACCTCTCCCAGCATGAAAATGCCTGCCAAAGGAGTTGGAGGAAAACCTGAAGCTGGAGCAGACACCAGGCTGAGTTTTAATTTCCTACAGCATTCAAAACTGTACTTGTCACTGTGGTACAGCCTGACCAAGATCCACCAGCATGATTATAAACAAACAAACAAACAAACCATCCAACATGTCTAGCCCATAGCCCAATCACAAGCCTTCCAAAACAGGCCATTCCCTGAGACAGTGACGTCCAAAAGTCAGATCTGAAAACAAACTTCCTCTGGGTGTTTCACATTCCTTTGGTGCTATTCTCTAAATGCAATGTTTGTGTCTCTTACTAAAAAAATCCACAGCAACAGGCTTTCCACATAAACTTAAAGGGAAGTGATTCAGTTATTTTTCTGGGATTAAGTTTCAAATAAATTTTCATAGACTAGGCAGGCTATGGAAACTATAATATGACCTGTCAGTTAACCAATAATAAAGCAACGTTGAGACTGTGGCATACAAATAATACTTTTAAGGACGATGCTGGTTTAACTTGGCTGGTTTTAATTCAGCACAAAGTTTATCAAGATTTTGCAAGAATTTTATGTCTGAGTAAAGCAGTGTACTTATGCAGCTATACTGATTTAAGTGCTCTAGCTGGGTTCTCTAGACAGATACCCAATCTTTGTCTGAGACACAGAGTGGACTTTACACACAAATATCAACAGCTACGTAACAATTCCTTAGTGGTTCCAGCTTGTGCTGGTCTCAGAGTTCTCAGGAATTGCTGCTCAGAAATAGCAGCAAGTCATGCAACTTTCTGTTTCAAGCACTAGCAATGCTTGGCTACAGTCTTATTTCACTAGGAAAAGAGTTATTTCCTTTCACTCCATACTCCATACTCCAGAGTGGGTAAGGATCACAATTTCATATAAATGCCTACTTGCCAGTTAACATTAAACTGAAAATTTTAAATATAGTCTTATGCCTCTACCACAGGCTCGATCAGATCACAGAATGAACTGCAAGAGTTTCAGATTCATATATTATGATGCAAATGAGTTTTGTAAATTGTGACCTAGTTCCCATGTTAGGAACAGTTGGGACCAACAGCAGGGACTGTGAGATGAATGTGAGCAGCAGGGGCAAGCAAGGAAATTAACATTTGTTCTTAATTTGAAATGGATTTTTAATCACTTTCAGGTGCCTCAAAGGAAGTGCACACACTTGTTTACTGTAATCATTCTGACAGAGAATGCATATAGGAGGTAGCAGGTTTTTGTTTTACTAATTGAAATGTCTGTGGCACTGGTGTTACATGAAATGCCAGAACACAGCTCTTTCTGGAGGGCACAAAGAAGGACTGTGACATGAAGTTTCCCAATTGATCCACTCCTCAGAACTTGCTTTGTAAAGAAAGTGAGTTGCACGTACCCTCTAAAAGTGACTAGATATTAGATCCCATTCATCTTTCCAAATCCAGTTGCTATTTTTTAAGCTAGAGGCCTGATAAACTCACTCTCCAAAGAGCCTGCTCAGGGATTTGGCTCCACGGCTGTCAGCCACATGCTTAAACACCATTCAGCAGGGTTAGTGGAAAATACTGAACTCGTGAAATTCTGCTTGTTCTGTAACAGCGAGACCACAACAACACACTGTGCTGAGCTTCAGCCTGAGGCAGCTTTCTGATTTAAATGAGTTTTAGAATACCGTTTTAAATATTCAAATGACATTTGAATGTTTTAAATATACCAAACAGCAAAGGTGTAACTTGTTAAAAACCAGATATTTTCATTCTGAGGATTATCTAGAGTTGGAAATTACTGGAAGCTGTAAAAACGGCAGTGTCAACACTCCCCAAAAATGGAGTCTCAGCTCCCTCTGGTGGAAAAGGTAATTTTCTGCAAAAAGGTTTAAGTGAGAAAGTCTTGTTTCTGCTACAGGCCTCAAGGCCAAGAGATACTGAGACATCAAAAAAATCCTGTTCACTCTGAAGGACTGGAACTTCTAAGAAGTTGATGTGACATATCCCATCTCACTGACTGTTGCAGAGTGTCTGAACAGGATACCCACTTCATAATCAACAAGTTCCATCTTCCACAGGGTGGAATTCTCCAGGTGTGAATTATGATATATAGTCCTACTTGGATTATAATCCAATACATAATCCAGTTGGTAGCCCCAAGGAAAATAACACACACAATGTTCTAACATTCTCTCCACAACATCTTCAGCACCACAAGCAGCTGAGTTATGAAACAGAGCACAGTGTCACTAAAACACGAGGCATGAAGCAAAGCCTTCAGATCCCAACCTGTGTCCCTTGGTCTTAGATGTCCTGCATAAATTAAACCAACCAAAAAAAGCCCCCTCCAAAATCCTATTTTCAAAGATTTGGTGAAGAGTCCAGCACTAATGACAAAAACCCCACTAAATACAGTTGTTCCTAGTTATTAACAAAAGGACCCAGCCTTCTGTGTGCTCTGGAACAGCAACAGTCCAGAACTGCATCACCACTTGCTTTTGACTTCTTGATCAATAAAATTTTCATTTGCTATTTGCACCACATGCATACTAGATACACTTAAGGTTATTCCATACTTTATTATCAAAACCAATCAAGCAAGATATTTCTATTTCTCCTTTTTCACCATGTACAGTGAAAAGGAAAGCCTGCAAGTATTCCAGCTATTGTCACAAAAAGTCTAATAAAGTATATTTTTATTTCATATTAGAGGAATCAAGAGCTCCACTGTAGTTAAGCACACAACTAACTGCTCTGACAAATTCTGTAAACAGAATCACGAGCAACTCCTGCACTCACAGACACATCAGAATGACTTTATTATACCTCTGCCACAGAACAAATACATATAGAGCCAATAAAAAGGAAAATGATAGCAAAAAAGTATTTATTGAACACCACATAATTCAATTTCACAGTGTGGCATTAAAACCTGCACTTGGCTCCTTTGAAACAGGAGAGCTGAAGAAACCTGTGAAGGTGGGGCAGCACATCAAGTGTGCAGGTAAAGTTTAAGAACATAACAAAATACCATTTCCACAGCCATAAGAAATTTGAGGGTGGGGAAAAGAAACAAAGCCAACAAAATACCCTTGGAGTGTGTTGTGCAACGTTTTTCAAATAAGAAAGTCTACTAAGACTAAAAAAATAGGTGTGAAGTTTTGGGTTCTTACATTCAAATATCAAAAAAACCCCCAAACAATGGCAAGTACAATTTGACCTCTGTGTGTACAATTAAAAAACTTTGTAATAGATTTTTCTCCAAAAGGGCAGTTTTCTACAGGCTGAAGTGTCCATGTATTTAACTGGACCCCTGATGAGGATTGCAGCTCCATCAGCTTTGCCTCCTGGCTAGGACAGTGTTTGGTTTTCAGTCTTCTGCAGGAACACCAAGCCTGCTCATGTAGCTCTCCCACGCTGCCTTCCTGTACTTCTCTGCTTCTTGGAGACGGTCTGAAGCTGCCAAGATGCCACGTCCCACAATAATGATATCAGAGCCTCTTTCACCAATAACTTCCTTGGGGCTTAGGTACTTCTGCCCAAGGTTATCACCTGAAATGCAGACACCATTTTTGGTTTTTTTGTACAAAACTGCATGTACTAGAAACCTTCAGAGGTGCTGGAACACAAAACAGGTCCCCTGTCCCAGCTCTCACCCTAACAATCCACAAACATAACTAGAAACTGCATTGCCAAACAAAAAACACAGCTCAGATTTGACAGCCAGCACCCTCCTTTTTCATGGTTTTACCAATCACTATAGATGGAACAGTTACTTAAAGAAGTATCTAAAGATTACTAAAATAAGCTTCAGCCTTCTTAAAACAGGCAAAACCCCTAAACATTAATGTAAAAAACTTGTGATTTCAGTTTAGGTCTCATAAGAATTAAGATTTGAAGAGAAACATATCTCTCCTATCTGCTTCAGTGATAACCTCTTTAGTCAGCACAGAACTTTCAATTCATTGATACTGCACCTATATCAATACCAAGTGTTTCTTGGACTTCTCTATTTGTTATAATTTTTTTGCACTTACTGAATAGTTTTACATCTAATCTAACACCTATCTGAAGACATTTCACATGTTTTCAGGAGTGTGCTCTATGGTATGCACAGACCTCAAAACAAGAAGAAAGGTTGCATAGCCCACTTGCTGCTTTCCAGAGCTCCCAAGAAAGGAATTAGCACACCCAGAAATACAGGAGAGAGCCCTTAGTGGGAAACAGACTCCTCCCAGCTGAGAATCAGCATCCAAACCCTCTTCAGAAGCCACTTTTTCACTGGAGACTAGACCACTTCTATACTTAGAGACTAAAAATATTTTTTAAAAAGTTACCTCCAGTTTGCAGCTGTACTCCGGGGGTTAAGTGGAGAAATTCTGGTTTATTACTAACTCTAGAGCCACATATGAATCCAAAAACGAAATCTGAGTTGTCTTCAGCCATCTGTACCTGAAAAAGATCAGTGAACAATTACAAATGATATACTTAAAATTCAGCTGGCCTAGCAATCTGTTTCTCATCCACCCTCTGACGCTTTAAGCTGTGTGAGGCAGGGGTATGAAACACCTCTTGATTTCCCAATGTAAAGTCACTCCTTCCCTCTGGCAGGAAAGTGAATATTATGTTTCTTTCTATGTTATAAATAATACCATTAATTAATATAAACTAATTAGAAATTAATTGCTTAAAGAAAGAAAAAAAGAAGGAGGGTTGCTAACAGCAAACCTGGCATGTATACAAGAATTCCAAGTGTGAACTCTGACCACCTCACATCACTGGCTTACAGCTGCAACCTTTAAACACCACACAGTCATATTCCTGAGTCTCCAAGGCAAAAACAAACACCTGTAATAGTTAGAGCTGGAGGGACTTTTGGAAGTGCATATATTAGAAACCCATAAAACCTCCCTGTCACACTTTACAAGCTTTTAACCTGACACAAGACTGCCCACTTACTGCAGCTTTTGTGTATTCACCCGTTGCAAGGGACCCCTGGGAACTCATCTCTGCCACCAGGAGACAGCCACGCTGGAGAGGAAGGCCTGCTTCCTTCAGACCTTTCACAACTCCAGAGCCTGGAACCACGTGGGCATTGATGATGTCTGCCCAGGATGCGATTCTGAACACACCACCTGAGAACATGCGCAGGAAGACACAGGCAAAGAGTCATCAGAAATGTGTTAAACAGGAAGCACAAGTTAGACAAAAACAGCTGCACACTTACATATTTATAAGACAGTTTTACTGCTGAAGCTTGACAGTTACAAGTTCAGTTTCATCAGACTGTTCTGACAGCTGCCTAACCACAAGGTGTAACCTCTCAGTTTACTTTTCACAAACACTTGTTAGTGTGTCACCTTTAGTATTTACTGAGACATTTATGGTAGCCCAGAAATCCACTGTCACAGGTGCTATCTTCCCAGACAGCATGCAGGTCACAAGGGACATAAGGATCAGGAGAACAGCAGCTCTACAGCTGCAGATGGAGTATCAAAGGAAAGCCATGCTGGGCACACAAGCACTACAGTAATGGCAGGCAGCAGTTTCTCATGGCACACAACTCAGAAGTACTTACTGAGCACAACCATAGATTCATAAAAAGGTTTAGGTTGGAAGGGACCTCAGGAGGTCATGCTCTCTCAGCAGAATTAACTTCAGCACTAGGTCAGATTGCTCAGGGTCTCATCCCCTTGAGTATTTCCCAAGGCTGGAGATTCCAGGCTCTCTCCTGGCAACCTGTGCCAGTACTGCAGTTACACACACCAGAGGCAAAGTTATAGTAAATCCAGGTTGATGATAATCACCTTCATACTGATGTTTCACTGTGTTTCCAATATCTGCAAATTTTCTGTCTTCAAAAATCAAGAATTCATGTTGATCTGCGAGTGTTCTCAACTCCTTCACTACCTCTTGAGTGAAATCATTCAAGATGTCTATATGAGTCTTCAGGATACAGATGCTGGGGCCCAGCATGGCAGCTAGCTGCAGCAGCTCCTTGGGGCTGGTGACATCAGCAGAAAGGCACAAGTTTGTTTGCTTCTTTTCCATGAGCATGAGAAGCCTGGCTGCAATAGGATGCACCCCTGGCAGCTGGGCACGAGTGCTGAAGCTCAGCTCCTTGCAGAGTCTCTTCACAGGAGCAGCACCATTCTGAGCCACTGCCTCAAACACATTTCCCTCAATGAATTTCTTCACCTTTTCAACCATCTCAGCAGCCACTTTTCCCTGCTGCTGGAGAATCTCCAGCACCTCAGACAAGGTGCACACAGAGTGCAGGTGAATTCCATGTTCCTCTAGCCTGGCCTTCCCACCCTGCTCCCTGTCCAACAGCACTATGGCATCTGTGACTTTTAATCCTTCTTTCTGAAGAGCTTCTGCAGTTTCCAGCACACTGGATCCACTTGTTACCACATCCTCAATGATCAGGCATGTCTCTCCTGGATTAATGGTGCCTTCCACCATGCGCTTAGTACCTGAAAAATAAAAAGCAAACACTCCACCAAATTAAGAAAGGTTGGATGACGCAAAAAAACCCTTAAGAGTATCAAAACTTTATTAGATTATACCACTTATCACAGTTCTTACCAAAGCTCACTCATGGATGTGTAATTCAGCTCATAAAGACTGTTATTTCTCCAAGTTGATAAAACACTACTTTATGTTTCCAGAAGTTATATTCCATAACAAAACTGACACTGTTAACAGCACAAATTCAAATGTCTGAATAAGATGACTTCAGTTTAGTACTGTCATGACTTGAAAGGTCAACTTACAAAATTACTCTCTCATTATTTAAAACATCTTTAAGGCAGCCAAGTTATTGGCACTCTTCAGCATGTCTCATTTTCCACAGGCAGCACTGTGTGCTTCAAATGCCTGTTAGAACAATTAGAAGGAGTAAAGCCTCAAGTGCCTTTGTCCTAACTAACAACAGGCACACATCCATGAAAGGCCTCCTAGGGGGCAACGACAAAGGATGCCTGGCTTTCCCAGGGGCAGTTAATCGCTGTCACAACTGGCTTGTGCTTCACAAGAAGGAACAGCAAATGTTTCCATGCCTGGCCCACTGCCTGACACAGAACTAACACTTAGTTTTGACAAGTGCACTTTCTAATTACACGCTGTTGGAAGAGGATGCGTAGAAATCCAGTTATATGGCAGGTTAATGTTTCAGTCTGCCCTCCCTCTTCCTTTATCACAATCAAATAAATGGCTCATTGAGTAGAGAAGGGACTGCTGCTCACCTGGCTCACAGATAACAGGACCGTAGGATAATGGAAGAAAAAGAGGTTTAAAACATATATGAAGAAGAGACTAGAAAGGTGTCAATACACTAAAAGCTCTTTTTGAGAGCGAAATGTGTCTCTGGTCTCAGCATGCTGGAGAACCTGAGCTGTAAATCCTCGTTTATGGATGAAGCCACTAACCCAGTATCCTTATAGCAAAGATAACAAGGAAAGAAAAAAAAAAAAAAAAAAAAAGGATATTGCTAAAGAAAAGAAACAAACTCTCCCAAACAAAACCAAAGAAGCAGAAAATACCCTTCAAGAAACTCCAAACTAGAGCAGGACTAAAGCTGCAGCCTAAAAGCCTAGACGGCAATCAGCTGGGAGAGGCTGATCAGGCTGTGATGCTGTGGGAGGTTTGCTTCAGGGGGAAAGGGCCTGCAGATTCTTTAATTGCAGTGGTAACCTTAAACTGGCACAGGGATGCTGTGCCTTACAAAAGAACCACAAATTACATAAATACAGTTCCCAAACGAGGCAAGATGCAAACTCTTGATTTGAAAGCTTTACCGTAGTCTTTTCCTTCCTTCCTCCGTATCAGCATCGGGACCTGATTTTCCGAGCAGATGATGGTGGCCAGCGGCAGCGCCGTGTACGGAACGCCGCACACGCAGTCGTACTCCAGACCCGCATCTTGGGCCGCTTGGAAAAGAAGTCCTGCAACCTAGAAAAAGGAAAACCAAACGCTTTTTAAGAGCCAGACTGGCGCGAACGTGGCTAAGTCAATGAAAACCTCTCTGCCTGACACGACCCGAGAGCCGACCCTGCGAGGCCCCCGCTGCCCTGAGGGTGAGGGCCCCGCCACGGGCAAGGCCACACGCGGGGCCCGGCGCGGGGCTCCCGGTCCGCACCTGCCGGAGGAGGCTCGGGTGGGACACGAGGCCGCGCAGGTCGATGTACACGGGGGAGGAGCGGCCGCTCTTCAGCACGAAGTGCCCGAAACGCAGCGCGCCCGCCCCGCTCAGCGCCGCCGCCACGGCCCCCGCAGGCCCCGCCGCCATGGCCGGGCCCGGCGCACGGAGATGATGCGAGCGGGAGGGGCTCGGGGCGGGGACATTGTGTGACACCCGGGGAGCACTGTGAGACACCCGGGGAGCACCGTGAGACACCCGGGGAGCACCGTGTGACACCCGGGGAGCACCGTGAGACACCCGGGGAGCACCGTGAGGCACCCGGGGAGCACCGTGAGATACCCGGGGAGCACCGTGAGGCACCCGGGGAGCACCGTGAGACACCCGGGGAGCACCGTGAGACACCCGGGGAGCACCGTGTGACACCCGGGGGACGTCGTGAGACACCCGGGGAGCACCGTGAGACAGCCGGGGAAGCCGTGGGGCCCGTCCCGCACCCCTGCCCACAGCGGCAGCCCCCTGCGCCATCCCTGCCCTGCTGCCCCGGGCCCGTTCCCCCATCCACGATTCCCAGGTCTCTCGTCACCCCACTCCCCCGGGAAGCAAAGGCCGCTGAAGAGGATTTGATGTGTGACCCGAGGGCTTCTCGCCGGGTCGGCTCCGCGGGTGATTCCCAAAAGGGCGCTCGGTGCGTGCGGCCAGGGTGACAATTCCTCCTGAAAACGTGAGCTCGGTAGTGTCCCCAGCCAGCCCCGAGCCTCCAGGGGCTCGCTCAGAAAGATGCCACACGTGTGAAATAAGACTGACCCGGTCTTCTCTGAATAATTTTATTTAATCAAAAAAGCCCAGAAACGGAGTCTTTAGTATACTCTATTTATGGGAATGCAAGGACAGGAGATGTACAAGTCGAAGCTACATCTGTAGATGATCATACATACCGCAGTATAGTAACAACAACATGGGACAGCAAGTAGTCACCTCACAACAGTACACATGAGTGATTAGACTTACAAAGGAAATATTTACAAACCTGCCTTTACAAACCAACATGGTGTGCATACAAAATGAAATCCGCAATAAAACTGAAGATACATTTAAGGCAGACCAGCAATACACTGAAATAATTAAGGCTGTGGAATTACTTTGCACCTTGAAAATGCTGAGCTGTTAGCAATACTGTTTCTTTTTTCCTCCTTCAGTGGATTGTTGCTAGGATTGAAAAGCATCAATACGTTCCAACTGTTTGCTCTTATCTCGGTGAATAAGTCTGAGATTGATTTTATTTTTTTTTTTTCACTTGCTATTGCATTTGCTTTCCAAAAGTTATGAGCAAATTGACCTCAGTGGCAGAGCAGTGTTGAACAGTTTGGTAGAAAGAGAAGTAAAAGCACCAGCATCAGAAGTTGGACATGAAGGTGAAATATGGCTTGAGTAGAGAAGATGTTGGTTTTTCACTAGCTCCATAATAAAGACTACAAACAGCAAACATTCAGCATCCTGACGCTATGGAAACACTCAGCACTACACAGATCCCAGAACAAGAGTACATCACTTGATGGCAGTGTGCAGTCAGCCTAGTAAAATGGGATTTGATTTTGTTTCCTTGGGAAAGCACCGTTTTCTGATGGGACACGAGTGAATGAGCTTGAAAATAAACCCAAGCCCTGTGTTAGAGGAGAATCCACCTCTGCTGTGGAAGGAAAAAGAATAAAAAAAGGTGGTGAGCTCCTGTGCATGTAAATTTTGTGTTAGACCTTTATGTGCACATCTGTCTCTGAAATTTGTATTATCCTAGGTTACTTGACACAGTAAGTCCCCTCATTGCAAGGGCATTAAAATAGGGTTATATGTAGTCAGGTTATAACGTGTGGTTCTGCATTCAGCCTTTATGCACAGTATTTGTAGCAAAGGCCTAATGGCATTGTCAGAAATGTTAAGGAACTCCACTGAGGCCACAGCCTCAGGGGTCAGTTGAGGGCACAGACTTTGTCGCAGCATTAACTTAGAAGTAAAAAGATACATGTTACTGAAAAAATCCAATCCATAGTCTTTTAAAAAGAAAGGGCAGTAAGACTAAATGAAAGTTGTTGATATCACGGAGAAGAGAGAGACATTTTATAAATTTCAAAGCCTGGATTGCTTTAAAATACTGAAGTCTACAACCCTGGAGTAGCTGTGTATAATCCCTGTGATACCACACACAGGGGACTTGGCAGCTTGGGGGTAGCTGGGGCCTCCCACAGGGCAGCAAGTGCCCCAAGACCTGATGGGGGCTGACAGTTTACACTGGCCAGCAGAATTCCTGCCCTGGCCTGGCTGCTGCAAGCGGAACAGAGAGAGAGGCGAGTTAATTTCTCATTGCACATTCATTAAATGAAGCCATCTTAAATAAGGAGAGCCCATGTCACTGCGTTCTCTGGGCTCTGTGTCACCAGCACCTTTGCTCCCCTGCCACCCAGCACCTGGGGACACTGTGAGCCACACTTTGATGTCAGAGCAGGGTCAGAGCACTGTGGAGATGTCAGAGGGCGGTGGCTGTGTGCACAGTGCCACTGCACACAGAGCTTGTGGTGCACTGTTGTCAGTATTCCTGTTGGTCATCCTGGATGGCTGGAAGCTGCTGGAGAAGCTAAAGGGTGCAGCTACCACCATGCCTTCAAGCTGTCTTGGGAACACCCTGAGTGGTACACAGCTGCAGGTGGAATCTTCCCCTCAGGTCAGATATTCTGTGGGGAGTCTCACTGAGAAACTGTGTTTGTTACAGACAATATTTCATGCACCAAAAAATCCACTCACTGGAGAATGCTACACAGGGGATTGGCTGTGGTGCTTCTCACCCAGCGGCTGCGCTCCAGGCCTGCTTACTGAGCTTCTGAAACCTCTTTACAATGGCCTTACAGTTTTCAACAGTTACAGGACCTATTGCATCTGCAGAGGCACCACAAGTTGGCTTAAAAAGACTTTGAAAGAGCAAAGTCAGGACACTTCCTTTGCATTTATCATATGGCAGCATCGCATGCCAACTTGGTATTATTCAGGCAAAAGCAAGAACAGTTGATAATCACAAATGTTATATGGAAGTTCTGACTGGTTCAAGTATTCCTGAATGGACTGTAAGAAGAATGGAGTCCAGGAAGAGGTGTTCTAACACAAATATGGAAAAAACAAAACCACAAAAGAACTTAACCCCAGAACATTCAACATCTTCAGATTTCAGCCCCTCCAGCTCTCTCAACAAGGAGTCTTTTTTGAATCTGAGCACCAATACCTAATCATATATCCTCTCTCTTTCAGCGTTTTGAGTTTTCTTTTCTGTTATTTGATAGCAATGAGAAGCTTAAATATGATATTAAACAGTCCAGCTTTTCCCCCCTGTGCATCCAAAGTGTCTGCTGTTGTAGTTTGACATATGAATGTGGGATGTAGGAAAACAAAATACCGAATAACTCCAAATTTCATGTGATACATGAGAATTTGTTTGTATTAAGGCCAACCAGAAAGCCTGTGGCTTAAACTGTACCCATAGGCCTAATAAAAGCTGTGGGTTTTACAGACCACACTTCCACTAACATTTTTTAAGGGCAGCACAATCGCAGCACAAAGAATCAGCTTTGACAAATAGGAAGAATTGCAGCCTTGTAGTGAGAAAGTACCTGAGGCTGGTGGTAATTAGAGACCCCCCCCTTTTGACTGCTGTCTGTATTCAGTTGCTAAGAAATTGCATATTTTGCACTGTTGTTCAGGATGAGTCTGGTTTTTATCTAAGGGGTGCTGCTGGATTGCTTAGAAAATCAGCTGCTGCCTTAGAGAGGAACTGAGATAGGTTCTAAATGATTCAAAAAGCTTAACCTTCTGTGAACACTTGTGTCTTTCAAACCTTTCCACACCCCCTCCCTGCATTAGATCTCTCACAGAACTGCTTTTGACTCTGCTGAGGCACCTGGGCTCACTTCTGCCTGTGGCTTCCCAATCTCACGGGCTGTTCTTTGTTGCACACACTCAGTGCCGAGTGCTGAGGATTTTTGCTGTGCCTCTTCACCACTAACAAAATACTGACCACTGTGGTGTAGTGATAGAGCAAGCACAAAGAGAAGGGCCAGGTCTCCTCCCTGCTATGAAAGGGAGCTTGAAGGTGGATCAAAAAAGGGCTATCAGAGCCCTGAGAATTTAATAGTCCTTGCAGGGCATCTCCACCACCTGCTGGCAGAGACAGCACTTGCTCCTGCAGGCTCACAGTGCAGTTACTCAGATGGTAAACGAGATGTGACTCTCTCCCTTGCAAGAAAGTCTGTATGAGCACAGGTGGTCAGATCAAGCCCTTTTCCTTAGGAAAACCTTTGGTAACAACGGCCATTTCCCATTACAGGCACACAAATGGTACTCAGCACCGAGACAAAGTCCCCACATGCTAGGGGAAAAAAATCTCTGATCGTAACCCGTCAAGGCTGTAGAGCTTTGTGATGTGGCAGTAGGATGGGGAAGCCCCAGCTGGTTTCCCCTTCCAGTCCCATTTCTGGAAAGGAAGATTTGGCCAACCTACAGACTGCTGATTTGTCACTGCAGACTCCCTGTGTTGGTTATACCTAAGGCTGGCTCCATCACTCTAACATCAATATGATGATGTTGCAACTTGGCTTGTAAGAGAGAAATGTTTCAATTGTGATTTTTTTTTTTTTTCTTATTACAAATTAGGCTTTGGACATAAAAATATCCTCATGAATGCTTTGGTTATGAGGTGCTAATGGTGGCTGAAGTTATTTACAAGTTTGGAAATGAAACAAATGACATACTTTAAACACTGAAAACGATTTTCAAGCTGTAAGCACAAGAATGAACTCACCACTCCTACTGCACTCAGAAAGGTTTAGATGGACTTTGGGCCAAGCAATTCCGAAGCTAGAAATGGAACAGGATCCTTTATATTTATATATATTTATATCTATGATACAATATATGTATACTGAAAACCTGTGATAGAAAAAATTGTCTTCATCACCATCATCATCTAGTTTACAGATACTGCAAAAATTGGACTTTGCCTTTTCTCAATGCACAGGTTTTGCAAAAGATTTCTGTACAATGTGTATAAAATGCTTTTAAAAAACCCACCATAGTCCCATTGTGCTTAATCAGAACCAGCTGTATGCTCCAATGAATTCATTGCCTTAATCGTGGCTCCAAAAGGTGCTGCACATTGACTTAACACAGCAGAAAGCCCAAGGAGGGGCTTAATGGAGGATTTTGGTCTGAGCACTACCACGCAACATGAGTGTACCTAAGCCACGCCACCATGAGAGCTGATCCAGCAGTGACTGGAACCTGATCTTGAGTGTCCTATGCAGGCAAAGTTCCCACTGAAATCATGGCAGATCTGGGCATATGGGGCATGAGAAATCTGACTGATAATCTGGAGCAGGCTTGCAATGATTTCAGCAAAAACTGACCAGTCCAGTTCTGCAGTACGTGCTAAGGTCAGCCTGGTCTCACTCCCAACCCCCCTCCCCCCCATCCTATTCCTATTCTTTTGTACATTTCAAATTCAGCTCAGCACGATCAAGAGGATTTCTTATAAGGCTGCCTCACAAAGATTAAGGCAACTGCAATTTTGGCTCTCATTCCCGGTAGGTGTTTGCTTGCTGCAGTCCCTTTTTGCTGGTGAATGTGCCAATACCAGGTGCCCCGAGAGACGGAGCGTGTCCCCGCTGCTGTCACCACCTTTGCCTTGGTCCGATTGCCAGGTCCGCAGTGACTCCCCTCTGCAGCGGTGGGACGCAAACACCGAAGATGGGATATGTACAGAGGGATCCTCGTGCTCCCGGCGGCGCTCCGGGCCCGGGACCGGCAGCGTGGGATCCCGTGGATGGAGGCACTACGTGCCCGGCTTCATCCTGCTCAACAGGAAGCTCTTGACGCTGGGGACCGGGTGCACGTCGTACTGGTGCCTGCGGCGCTCGATGAAGGAAGCCAAGCGGGAGGTATCCAGTGGGATCTTGGAATAGCTGCCATTGTGCGGCTGCAGCCACGGGTGCTGTAAACAAGTGGCTGCTGTCGGCCTTCTCCTGAAGTCTTCCTGGAGGATAACGTTGATGAAATCCCTGGCGGCGTGACTCACGTCGGAGAAGTACTCGTGCGGGAAGCTGAAATCCACTCTGCACACGTTGATACAAGTCTCCTCTTTGCTTTCATCCAGGAATGGAGAGACACCACTTAACATGACGTAGGTGAGGACCCCGATGCTCCAGATATCCGTGCTCAGGGACACGGGAAGGCCTTGGATAACTTCAGGGGCTGCGAACTCCGGGTTTCCAAGGAGGTGGTGGACATGGTAGTGACCTGTGATCTGGACTGCATCTTCCAAATCAATGATCTTGACACGAGGCACTGGGATTCTTAAATCAATGAGCAGATTTTCTGGCTGTTGAAAAGATAATGATATACACTTAATCGTAACTATATTTTTGCAAATAAAATATGTAGGATTCTTTTAGGCTTAACAGACAATCAAAAACTTGCATTTAATGAGATGTGCAAGGGAGAGATCAGGAGAGTGAATGATAAGGAACCAATGCAGCTGCTGTTTCCTCTAAATTCAGATCAATGCTGCAGTTGCAATGACAAGATCCTCTGTTGCACTAGGGCAACACACTGGGATTTTGCACTTTGTCCTAAATACTTACAGTTCATTTTCCCAAACTAATCTCTTCAGATTAAGAGCACTGACGGATTTTTAAATTTTAATAGGACTTATATATATCTGATCAGTTTATTGAGATTCCATTTGTTCAGATGACAGCTGGCTAAGTGTGTGTAACTTGTAGCAGAAATGTTCTTCATGAAGTAAATGTTCAAATCTGCACCCCTTACCCTGGGAGGGACTGGTGTGTGCCATTACAGCTGACATGGAGCTGCCAGTGTGCCCCTGTACACACCAGGACACAGTCATGCTTTCCAAGCCAGCATGCAATTACATTTCATCCCTGTTGGTTTCTCTCTGTTTTAGCAGCTCTCAGTATTTAATGTCTCTCTCAGTGAGAGATACTGAGCATTGCCTATACACTCTGTTCTGGGGATTTAACATGGATTATCCTTCCTTTGTTGGCTCTGAGATGATTTCTGAATTTACTTCTTGCACCCTTCTATGTCTTTTTTTCTCTCCTTTATCCTCATGCATATTTTACTGCTGCCTCATGGCATACAAATATATATATATATATATGTAAAGCAAAGTTAACGTGGCTGTTCCAGTCTCTCCACTTGCTCTTCTCTTGTGCAGTCTCTGTTGACAAAATCAACACATCCTTAAGCAGGATCCTGGGACAACACAGTCCATGGACAGGTCTGCTGTCACTGCCAGTGCATCTCCTGCTTCCCACTTAGCAACAGAAAGCTCTTTATTTAGCATCCCTCATTCAGGGAAACTGCAAATAGGTCACAGAAAATTAGCTTCCCACCTTGTTTTTGGGAAGTATATAATAATCAAACAGAGAATTCATTGCAGTTTCTTACCTCCAAGTAATACCTACTTTTTGACAAGTCATATAAATAGGGCAAAAAATACAATTACATAGAAAGAAATCAGGCTGATTTAGTATTTTGTCTAATTCTCATCTAAGGTCCTGTACAAATGGAATTTTTTGTAGGGGTAGAAAGTATTAGTTCGTCTGGCATGCCTGGGGCTTGGAGAGATGAGAATAAATCTCCTTAAATCTGGATTGTCCACTATATAGGAAAGTTAAATTCATCCCTCATTCCCCATCTTTAATTGTCATTTAAGTCTGCAAAGTGTTATAGATTATCTGATATCCCTGGCAACCAGAATCAATGTTACAGATCACAAAACTTGAAACACTTGATCACACCATGAATGGCTAATTCTGTCATCCAAGATAACTGGGATGCTGGGGAGGACAAGAGTACAATGCCAAATCCAGGACAGCACAGTGCCTCCTGCCATGTGTGCTCACAAAAGCAGGTACGAGCTGTACTGGTGTGACGTTAGAGAATACCCCAATTTTATCTCCACAGTGCCACTTGTCCTTTGTTCTTCCTCTGAACCCTTCCCTGGGTGTATTTCCCTCGCAGTTCCCCTCTCAGGCTCTGCAGCACAATGTAGGGTACAGCTTTCCTTTTCCTTTGCCCCTGCCAGCCTGGCACAAGCCAGCTCTGCTCAGGAAGGTTGGTGGCTGAGTTGGTACAGTGTGAGCCCAAACCATACTCCATAGAATTACTCATGGTTTCCCTTCAGACAGGTGCTAGTGAGATCTCACTCTTGTCTCTCAGACATCCTGGTTCTCCTTCATTAAATCCAGAAAGCCCTTGGGAACAAACCAGTGAATCAAGGGAAAAGGTGCATTTCTTGTGTGAGGGCAAAGACCTGGCACTGCATGTCAGTAACTCCTTTCTCTGGCCAGCAGCTTGTCCATTTAGTGATCATCTCCGTGGGGTATAGGCTGCACCTCCTCCCAGGCTGCACAGCTGGGAACTCTCTGTTCCAGGGCACAGAATAACAGCATCATTCTCATTTGTTCCTACCTTTATGTCCAAGTGAGCCACTCTGCAGTTGTGGAGGTACTGCAAGGCTTCCATTGTGTCTCTTATATAGAACGCCACCTTTTCCTCCATAAGTTCATCGTGGTTCATCAGATAATCTAAGAGACGACCATCATCCATCCTACAAACAAACCAAACCCTGAGCATGAAATATCACATGGCATCTCTAGGAACACTTAGTATCTGAAAACAAAATTACAGTGGAAACTTTGTGACCTAGAAAAGGGAGGAAAACAAAATGCAAGATCTGATGAGTATTTAATGATATCTCAAGATACTGTAGGCCATGGAAGTGGTAGAATGATTAATCCTCAATTGTTATTGCCAGTTCTTGACAAATTTAGCAACAGTCTTAAAGTAAACTCATTTGCTTAAGGATTCAATAGACAGAGACAATTCCTTTGGAATCAGAACTTCTTAATTATTTGCATTCATCTATTTATTTATAGAGCTAGTTACATAATGCAGAAAAAAAAAATCACTGACATTTTCAGCTGGTAATATTTTCTGTGGGAAAACTAACCCAGTAAAAGTTTTCCACCTAGCTTATTTATCTGTACAAACAAACAATCAAATTGGCCAAATATACTTTAGAAAGCAGTTTTGTTCCTCTTAATCTTACTTACTGTAAAGAAAAGGCAGTGGAAACTCTGCAGAAAATGGCTGTTTCATTTGACATCTCAATCAATAAAATATTTGCCCTGCTGAACTCAGGGTGATCTTTATGCTTTTCTTTAATAGGGCTGTGATTCAGACACTTGAACCCAAGCTCCGCTTACTTACAGTTCCAAAACTAAGATGTAAGAAGTTGGAGACTCGTAGGTATCATGGATAGTGATGTACTGAGGATGCTGTAAGTGTTGTAACAAAGCTGCTTCATGTGCTGCCTGCTCTTTCTTTTTCATTTTTTTACTAATGAATTTTACAGCAACATCTTTCCGGGTGGCTTTGTGGACACATTTCTTTACTATGGAGAATCGACCCCTGAAATTATAAAGAAAACAGAATAATGAGGTGGCCTCATGAATAAATCATGATAGTTTTTAGCACAATAACAGAGTGATTTTCGAAGGTTTTTTTGATTCATCCCATTAATATTTCACAAGGCATCAGATTTAACAAGTTGTTCATAACCTTTTCCAACAAAGGCCCTCCATCTCTTACCCTGAGTGTAGAGATTCTTTGGGGATTAGCAAACACTGAGAGCAAATGGTGTCACTTTGCTTTGTGCAGCCATACTGATATCCTCTAACAACCTCCCCTGGGTTCAATTTGCTGCCACTTTTACAGGTTCTATCTCCTTTTATTTTAGCTGTGGGTCTCCGTTCTCCAGCTGCTTTATTAAAGAGACTAAACTTTCTCAAACAACTAAAAGAGAAGCCTTGTAATGTAATCACTGGCCTACCATTTTTTTCAGACACACAGTAAGAAATTAAGAAAAAAGCTATCAGGAGAGCATTTAGGAAACTCATACAGACCATAGTACCATTCCTGAAAGTAAAACTACCCAGTGAAACCATGTGCTGAACTTGAGCTCTCAGTAATAGCATCCCTGTTTTCTACAGAACCAGAGGGAATTCTGTCCTTTCAGCCCCAGAATTGTCTGTGACATCTGAGCTGATGAAATACTTACATTAACCTGAATTATTTGCATGTCCCTTATCTGTTATCTGTGGAGAGCACCAAGGGCTGACAATATGTGCCACTCCTCTTTAGGCTCTGTTCAACTCACCCTCCCAATCAGCAAAGATAAGTAAGTCACATGCCCAAGTGTTTTGGCAAACTCAGTCTTTGTGGTTAAGCTTATCCAGAACCAGTAAATTGTCATGACTTCAAAACAGGACCTCAAATCAGAGATGACAGAGAAGATACCAACTGCCAGAGATTTGTCTGCCTAATTGCTCACCAGCTTGCCAATCTGCAATTCTCAAATCAGAACTTAGCTTGGAAAACAGAACTTAGTCAGTATTCTCATCAGTATTGGATATGCAATGGTCTTTGAAAGGAGCGGCCCTAACTACAAAAGTAACCTAAACTCCTCACCAAGGAAAAAGCTTCAAGCCACTGTTTGAGTGTTTTATTGAAGTGATAAGCAGGGTTAATATTACCTCCCAATCTCATGCAGCTCTGCATAGGCAAGGTCAAAGTTTTCCTTCCATGAAATAGTGGCACCATCAGCAGCAGAATCTTTGAGAGAACAAAGAACATTCAAGAAGGTATAAAGTTAAATACAGTTTGCTGTGGACTATAAAGAGCATATTTGAAAATAATGCAAGACTATATTATTAAGACAGGAAACATTATCACTAGGAGTCCAGTTTCATACTGCCCAGGCACAGCTCCAGTGGGTTGGACCACTAAATGCCAGACCTCACCAGGGAAAGGATAAGAGGGACTCAAATATGTCCTTGCAGTTTTGGGCTGAAAAGGGCTACAGAGACAGGGGGTAGAGCTATGCTGTGTGAGCTCTTGCTCCATCCAGCACTGGCTGTCCCAGCCAGTCACACACGTAGTTACACAGCAGGGCTGCTAAAACATGGGGAAAAGTGGGCTCTGGTGACAGCACTTGAGAGTGAGCTGTGCCCCAAACTCCTGCAGCCCTGAGTGCTTGGGAATTGCCTCCATCACAGCATTCCCATTCCAGCTGCATTGCTCAAGGAGAGATGTTTAGCAAGGGGAATTGCAGCCCCCATACGGGCTGCCCAGCAGAAGCTGCAGGTGCTGCTGGCATTGCTGGAAAGGCAGGACAGACACCAGCCAGGACATGGAGCCCATTGGGCAGAGATAGAGACAAGAAATAGTCTTGGGCTAGAAAGCAGGGGCGTGCTCAGAATCTGCAATAGCCTCTGTGGCAGAGGCAGGCTCTGAGTCTGGATGGAGGTGAAGACCCAAAATCCTTTCTTGGGCCAGGAGTCGGCTCTGAGCATCTTCCAGGCTGGTTTTTTGTATCCTAGTTGGCCCAGGATCCCTGTTTTTATCAGGACCCCTCAAAAGCAGCCATGCAGAGCACAGGTGGATCCCGGTGTGCATCGGTCCGTCCCTGCAGCGCTCACTCACCGTACTCCGGGAGCCTCACGAACTCGGACGGGTCGCTGGGCAAGCTGATCCCCCAGGGATTGCTGGCACTCACTCGGAACTGGTACTGGCAGCCTGGGGACAGGTCCTCAATGACGAGGTACGTGTCCAAAGTGGAGGCTACTGACTGCTGCCAGACCTGTGAGCCTGTTGGACAGAGGGACAGAAGGACAACTGAGGGAAACACTCACTGTGTGAAGTACTCTGGGAGGGTAAAACCTACAGGGTTTTTGACAGGCAGTGTTACAGCAGACTGTTAAAGCAGAAATGGGTCACAGGAAGCTATTTTGTATTGCCACCACCTTCCCATCTGGCTAATTGAGAAAAAAAGGAAATGCCCCTCAGTTGGCTGATAATGATGGAAAAAGCTCAGCCCAGGGACAAGCTGATCTCTCCAGCACTGTAGCTGTGTGCTACAAGCAATGTCTCAGGGCAGTGTGATAAGACAGAAGAGGAGGGCTGATTTGATGACAGCTCTGCTATGATAGAAACAGTAGCAGAAATACTGCAAAAAAACCCAAAACTATGGGCAAGGGAGATGAAGCTGAGACAGGGCATGAGTGCAATCCCAATGCTGATTGATGAAGATGTGGTGGCTACAGTGAAAGCTGCAGGAGGAGAACCAGTTTTCTGAGGCTTAACACAGACAGCTTGCAGATGAGCAGAATTGCAGCAAAGAAAAGTGTGATTCTGTCATGTGTTTCTGCTCCTATCAAACCCAGCCACTGCCTAACCTGTTTTATTCATCTGTACTGGGTCAGAGAACAGAAAAGGACCCCTGGAACACAGAGCTCTGTGAGATGGAGATTTCTTCAAAAATACATAAAATTTTATCTTATTTTAGTAAGCTCAGGGCCTTTTACCTTTACATTATTTACCATGACTCAATTATTTTGTGTGTCCAGTGGACAAGTTCTGATTGCCAGGTCACAAGGTCATGGTTGGTTTTACAAGAGTCAGTTTTACCTTTGAAGTGGGAGGAATACTGAAAACACTGCTGGGGACTTTTTGATGTTTGTTTTGGTGGTTGTTCTTAATAAAGGAGCTTTTATTTTACAAAAATGCCAGTCACACTGATGGCACAGTGTGGGTCAAGGGAAAATATTCACTAGGACTTTTCCTAGTTCTAGGCATCAGTATGATGGAGTGATTAGATTTACACACTTACTAAAATGGGGTAGGGTTTTTTGAAGAATGAAGGGGAAAAAACAGAGGCCATATATTTAAGACAAGGTTTACTGCCCAGGGACCCTTTGCAGAAAGAATGCAAAAAGGGTTGTGAATAATTTCAAATGCCCTTTTCAAGAGCACGTGCCTGTGCATATTGGGAAAACAGTTCATATAATATATAGCTAATTCTTCAGGGAAAAAGGTTGGTTTGATTTAAAACCAAATGGATTTCAGAGGTGAGCTTGAAAACTATGCAGGGATCTGCAAATTTATCCAGATCAAAAAAATAATGAGGCTGATTTGATTTTGATTTCTGGGAAGCACCCACCAGAAAGGATGGTGGTAAAATGCAAATGATAAAAAGATGTCTTAGTGATGGATAGGTTTTATCTCAACACATTTTACCCGTCATAAGTGACCAGAGGAAACAGAAAGGTCTGTAATATATGAAAGTCTGGACTGGATGATAGAAGGGCTTCTTTCTGCCTTAGACTTTGGGATCTGTAAGCTACAATTAGTGGCATGACAGTGGTGACAAGAATGCTTTTGGCACCTGTTGTGCCATAAAGGAAACTTACCATGTTCTCACTCCCACAGCCAGCTCACACCACTTACCTTCTTCTCTGTACTCCACAGTGTAGCCTGAAATGGTGCAATTGCCTGTACTGGTTGGGGGTAGCCAGCGTAGGATCACAGAGGTGCAGCTTCTCTCCTGAGCAATGGGGCGGTTTGGGGCAGCTGGCACACCTTGGGAAGAGGAAACAACACCAAATCCAGCTTCACAACAGCAACTACTAGTGCTTTACCATGAAGATCAGGTGTATCAAGTCACTACAGGACAGCTGCACCTTGTAGAGGGGCTTAACTAAGCAGCAGGTGAGGAGTCAGTTACCATTGAATGCCCAAAAATGACACAAGCAAGGCACTCAGAATTCTTCTGTGTGTAGGGTGCTTTGTGTGCTTGGGAGCAGATTGACAAACAACCAGTAATCCTTCTGTGCTTTGCTCAGAGCTCCTTTCAGCAGAGGAATAGTTAGTGCAGCCACTGACTTGCTTGGATAAATCGGGGAAATTGGATCTCTAGGGTGGTTTGCAAGGCCAAACAAAATTTTAAATGCTCGTGACATTGCTGCATCTGTAATTCTCCAGTTGGACATTCATCTCTGGACCATCCCCTTCAACACAGCTGGCACCTCATCTCTAGTGCTAACAAATCCCTTCTCAGAGCTGGAGGCAATGAGCATCAACTCATTATTCTATATTCATTTCAATTTGATGGGTCAGTAATTACAGTGCTGAGAATTCAGGCTTGGAGACATGTCTCCAAGATGAATTCCCAAAGAACAGTTTCACTCAGGCTAAATCTTACTCTCACCTCCTTTGTCCCCTAAAGAGAAGGAGAGGCAGACAGTTGGTGCCACTGGATCCCAGTTCCTCCCACTCCAGGCAGGTTCTGAAGCCCAGAGCTTCCTGCAGTCAGTTGGAGCATCATTCCTCGAGGGACTCAGCTACCTGAGGGAGCTGAGTTTCCCCTGGCTGGCCTTACTGAGCTCCTGGGAAGCAGCACTAGGAGCAAGATGCAGGAGCTGAACCAATGCCAGCGCATTTTCATTTCCCAAATGTGATATTTATGGTCAGATGAATTAATCAAGCACAAGGAGTATGCAAAGCCTTCAGCCATCAGTGGGAGTTGTGGCTGAGGAATGGTTGTATGACTTTTAACATCTCAATTCACCTGGCACAGCTCCACATCTGGCTGCCTTTGCATGGGCTGTTCCTGTGTATTCCCAGCCCCCAAGGGACCACACACAGGAAAAATCCTGTGTGTTAAGGTCAGATGTGCTACCTTGGACTTTGATGGTTGCAGAGGTTGATGCCGTTCCATGTTCATTGGTTGCCACACAGGTGTAGATGCCGCTGTCCTGAGGCATCAGGTTGCAGATCTTCAAGGTGAGCTCTCCTGAGTCACTGTAGATGCAGGAAGCCCAAATTATAAAACACTGCTTCACTTGCTAATGGTTTTTATATAGTTCCTGTCCTGCCTCATTGCAAACACACGTGGACACGAGTCCTGTTAACACACTTGAAGGAACATCCCTCCAGCAATTTGGTGCCCAACTACAATCCCCTCATTTGTCAGGGTTTAGCTGTTAATGAAACCTTTGAGCAAACCTTTGGTCTGAATTGCCTGCCAGGCAAATCCTCATGTCTGCTGTGGTCTAGGAAGAGATGTGAAGGATCACTCAAGCAGCAAGCAGTCCAGGAGCTGAACATTGCCTGTGCTTGTCCAGAGCTGGATGCTTAGACTTGATATATCTGGAAAGATTCACCAATGAAGATCTTTCCAATCATGGGAGATGGTGAGCTGCTGTGCCTCTGCAGTGAGGTCCAACACACACCAGACAAACTGGGCTTCCCACAGATGCAGGAAGCAGTCACACAACACAGGGTGACATTTCTAGGGAACTTCACACTCCTGGAGCATGTGGCATTGATCTGATGCTGTTGCCAGGGCCCCAGTTGGAAGACTGGACATCTCATAGCAGCCAGGGATAAAGAGCACAGCACTGAGTTTGTGAGATACACTCAGTCTTTGTGCCAATCTGAGAAAATAAACAGCTCTGTGCAGTCTCATGAATTTATAGCAGGTCTGTTCATAGTCACTGCTGTTTGCACACTTCAGTCTGCAAAATGAAATTTGAGGGAGCTGGCCTGAATTAAAGGATTTTGCTTGTGTAACTGTTTTAGCTGTACTGGAGACCCAGCTTAGCTAACAATAAGTTTCCTTGATGGCAAAAGTAGGCTAGTTCTTGAATGCTTAATCTTTTGGGTACTGCAGACAGACATGTTTGCTGTGATAACTGTCTGGACTCTGCAGCTTTTGCTGGTCTGTGCTGGTTTAAAACAGGACACAAATATCCCCTCTCCCTGAAATCCACACACTTGTGCCAGCAGGATCTGTAAAAGCCACTGATCTGCTGGGCCTCTGCTTGGCAGGCAGTGTCTTCACTGGAAAGATTATTTGAGCAACAAGACAATACAAGTGCTGATAGTGCACAGGGAGCCAGCAGGAAGAGGACTGTGATGGAAACCAGAACCCTGTATGGAAATATCCCCCCATCCCAAGCCCAGACAGAGGCTCAAGATAAGGCACTAGGAGATCTACTGAACAATAGCTAAAGACAATTTTGGATGCTCTGGGGCAGCTTCACAAGCCAGTGGTCTCTGAAGGAAGCTCTTGATCAGATGTAAGGGTTTTTTTTATTGAATATGTAAAATCCCTTCTCTCTTACTGTTCTTTTTTCACTTTCAGTGACTTTGTACTCCCTGGATTCATTTCAGCCTGAGCCAGAAGTGCTGAAAAGTTCAAATGAAAGATTGCCTCCTGGAGATTTCCACTGCAGTTTGGCTTATATAAGCTGCAGATGAGCATCCAGCAGCAGGCTGTTACCTGACCTGAATTCAACTCCAGATCCTTCTGAATCTTCCCAGTGCTTGTTGTAAAGATAGTTTTCCTCTCTGCTAGCCAAGCCAGGAACATTATGACAAGCATCTTTCTGTCCAAACACAGCCAGATGTAGCCTTCCCAGGAGCACATGTGGGCTTTTTTAGGAACAGCTGAGGAAAGGCTCAGGAAAAATGCAACCCCACCACTGCCAATAAGATCAGAAAATGCCCAGTGACAGGGGTATTGCAAGCTGGTGAAGGCTTGCTCTACCCTGCCTTGATTAAGGCACCAAACTCAAGCAGAGAAGCAGAGGCAATACTAGCCAAACTAACAGGTTGTAAACATTCTGGCTTCTGGCTTGCAGCTGGCTCAGGAAGTCAACTGGAGCGAGCTCACATCTGCCAGCAGCACTTTGTGGATATACCCAACATCAGCTTGGGAAACAAATACAGCAACCCCAGCCCCGAAGTCTGACCCTTTCCAGCCAATGTTTGCCACACTGATATGCTGACATGCCATGCCATGCCATGCCAGGCTTAATTAACTGCATCCTAATGAGTCTTGTAGCCAGACTGGTGCCATATTTGAGGGTAACAAGCCCATCAGGACCAGCGCTGTTGGGATCCACGGGCAGGACCTTACCAGGATGACACTGTGTAAGTGGCTGTGCTGTTGTCATTGTCCAGAATGTTTTGGTCTGGTCCTTTCCAGGTTATAGTTGGTTTGGGTCGCCCACAGACTTTGCACTGCAGCATCACTGTGTCCCCAAGCAGGCAGGTGATGTCCACTAATGGCACAAGAAACTCTGGAGCCACTATAAAATAACAGGGGACACACACACACACAACACCTCTTTTAATCTTCAGGTGAGGATGTCTAGAGTCATACAAAGCTAGAGAATACATCATAGGATGAACTATGGGATCTGGGTCCCAAACAGGTGGGAATCTTGGGATTATGTCATTGAAAATGCCCTCCAGTAAAAGCCAGCTATCTGCAGCTCAGAGAAGGAGGTAGAAGGGAGCATCCATTCTCCAGCCCTGTGTTCTGGCAGGTGGATGAGGTTTTGAGAGGGCAGGTTTGGGGGCTTCAGCCTGGCCTGCAGCCCCAGGCTGTCTGAGCCAAGCAGCCAGCAGGAAGCCCACTCTGCCTGGGGACTGAGCAGCCTTTGCTGCAAATGCTGGTAAGTGCAGAGCATGCTGTGGCACCAGAGTAAATCACAACTGCAGCACAGCTGTCCTTAACTCACCTTCTTGGATGAAATTGGGGTTGATTATCTGAAAAACACAAAGAGATACAAGCATTTATTTCCTAGACAGTGACAAAGAGACATCTGTTTTCACAAGGCCCCGTGGTGATTCTGACCAGAACTACAAAAGTGCTGCAGAGGTAACAAGCACCTTTTACAAGCAGCAGGTGCAGCAAACTCTAGTGACAACACATGTGGGAAAGTAAATGAAAGCTATGACTTCTTGAACCCTGATAAAGCATCAAATGTAACAGGCACAGCACCAAGGCTGAGGGGGTGGACATGCTTCCTCTTTGCTATGTGATAATGACAAAGCCATTAACTCTTCCCAGAGGTGGTTTGTGCATCCCCTGTGCCCAGCTCCAGACCTGTGTCACACAGCATCTGCAGTCACCACACACCTGGAGCATGCCACCAGCACTCTGGCCACTAACCAAGTCTGAGGAAATGTCTTTTAACTTGTGCTCAGCTTCAGGAGAAAAAAGGTAAAGCACTAGACCATAAATACTTCATTTTTCCCACTGTCAAGGATGAGTCCTGCAACAATTCTTGGTCTATTAACATGAGTGAAAATTCACTCATTTAATTGGACTGCTGGAAACTTTCCAGCTTGAAAGGTTTGGATAACTAGGGGTTATTTTATCTAACTAGTTAATTGACCAAGTCAGCAAAGACTTGAAAAGCTACTGTTACTCTGTGGTCTCTGTGTGCCAATGTAACTCTGGAAGCAAAGGTGGAAAAAGCAAAGACAATGCCACTGAGCTCTTACAGAATCGATGCTAACTACATTGTGTTGTACAATAGTATAGAGGTTTTAGCCTCATTAACTGTTCTAATAATCTCATAAGGCCTTGTTATTCATATTCAATCTAATAATTTCATGTTCAAGCACCATAAACACCAATGTGGTTTATCTCACCTTAAATACCTTACTATTTATTTCAAAGCTATTTTGGAAGATGCCAATGAAGCAGTGACCTAATTCATGGCCTGCCAAAACTGATAGGAAGTTTTTGCAGAGGCTCAGAAACCAGGCCACAAAACAGAAGCAACAACCCTTCAAAATAAAGTAGATACATCTTCAAGATTTGTAGTTACATTTTGGCTTTATAAATAGTTTCCCAAGGTCGATGGCTCCGGGTGCCATTCAAGGAGGCGTTCGGGCACATTCATTTTGGTTTCATAGCCTTTCTTTATAGCCCCAGACTGAGACCTCAGGGTCTGTTTTCCCCTGGCACCACCACAAAACCCAGATGAACCAGGCATAACATGGAAAGCACAGAGCCCCTCTGAAGGGTGCAGCTGGGCACTGCCACCACCAGCACATGGACCTGCCAGCCCAGGGGCTCGGGGAACAGCATCTGCTGCCCCACGGGGTCCAGGACCCACACACAGCCCCCTGGACGCTGCAGACACAAACAAATTGTGGCACAATGGGGTACTGGATGGAAAACATCCTCTGTCCTGTCTGTGCATGTGAAAAAAAGAGAGATGGCTCTTTGTGATTTAGTTGTATCTTTCACACAACACAGCAAAGGAAGAAAAAGCTGTTTTGTGGATAACCATAACCATTGCCACTTTCACTCACAGAAACCATCTACTTTTCAGCTGAGTAACCCCAGGCATCAGCTCATTTGCACATACATCTTCATTTTTGTGGTGTTTGGCTTAACTGAAATATCCATTTTCCAAAGCTCTCCCCTTCCTTCCCTGCAGCATGCACTAAATTCCCTTATTATTCACTGATCTCCATCCCTGTAGGATTAGAGATCAGGAGAAAGAAACACTCATTAACACTTTATATTAATTTTATGACTCTAAAGGATTCATTAGAAGATGCAACTACAATGATGAATGTAATAGATATCCCTATAAATAAATAATTCTACATTTCTAGTGACTTCCAAAGTACAATAATTTATAATAATTGCCTTGCCAATTTTTTTTTTTCATTGCCTCACCATGAGAATAAAAGAAAGAAAATTATCACTGCTACCTACTATTGGAAGAGTCTGTGGGTAAAATTTACATTTTCTTTCCCAAAACTTCATCTGTTAATTAATCAAACGATACCTAGCAACACCCCCACAGCCACATCACAGCTTTAGCCTGCTGGAAGCTTAGACAAAAATAAAAGCTTGTCTGCACAAGAACATTTAAGTGATTTAATACACCACCTTATTAAAGAATGGGATTCCTTCTGCTTTGAAGAGCAGCATCAAATATGGGGTGAGAAGGGCAGGAATGGGAAAGGAAAGGTTCACAGCCCCATCTGCACCCAGGGGCTGGCTTGGTACTTCATGTGCTCCCAAGCCCTGGGGTTCTGCTGCCTCTCCCAGCAGGCTGGCCAGGTTCCTGGGCTATGGCTGGATGGCAGGAGCCTCCATAGAGTCCTTCTAGCTTAAGTGCAAGACCTTTGGAGACAATTTCTTCATTTGCCAAATAGGTCTGTAATCCCTGGGGGTGAAGGGGAGCTCCCAGAGATTGCTCTCACTGCCCTCAGAGGATAGGAGCTCATGCACTGCTTCTCCACACAGCCTCCTGCTGGTGCCAGGGCTGGATCCCCTTGTGGATGCACTTGCCCACACAGTCTGCAGCAGCCTGAATGAGGATCTCACAGCCCAGCCCTCAGCTGAGCACCTGGGCCGTGGTGGCTGTGAGCAGGGGAAGGTGGCCCAGGGTCTCATGCTGACAAGGGCTGCCTGAAGAGATCCCAACAAACACCTCCTGCACCAGTGTGGCTGCCAGTCTGGCTGTGAGAGGACAAACTCATGGGGATGGCACCACCCAACACAAGAACTTCTCACTCCAGCTTCAGTGTCAGTCCACACCATGCAAACACAAACCCTAAGGGCATCAAACCTAGTTCACAGTGCATGTAAGAAACACAGATGTGCTCCTTTTCCTTGAAACATAATTTTAATTGAGATGAGGTATATATATATATATATATATATATTTAATTGGATGAAATACCTGTTGCATGGCCCAGAACAGGTGAAAATTTCTCCCCTCTGTGTCCAGGAGAGTTTGTTTCCTGTACAACGACATCTGAAAATGGAAATCCTATGCAAGGTAACAAAAGGCAGAACACGAAATGTTCTCTGTTCAAGTAATGTGGGGTCTAACACTGACCAGGCAAAGCCAGGCAGCTGGAGGGAGAGGGGTGAGATAAAGGAATGTGAGGACAGGTCAGGGCTATTGAATAAAAAGCCAGAAATAGACCTTGCTTCTCCCTCTTCAAGCCTGTGCTGTTTCAGGGCTCAGACCAAGAAGGCACATAAGACACGTACTTGAATGCCTTTGGGCACCTGCAGGGATCTAAGTGACCTGCATTTAGGTCAATTAAGTGAAACTTAACAGTCAAGCTTTAGCAAAGCAGCATGGGTGCTTCTCCAGCAGCTCCATATTCTGCAGTATTTTTCCTGGTCTGTTAAGCTCATGTTATAAGGATAGAAAGACATCTGCAGTAGCTGTAAGGCCCATTTGCAAAGTGACTCTAACTGCCCTAATTCTTAGCATGATCTTATCTTTCACTTGTGCACACTTTCTTTATCTGGGGGGGAGGGAGAAGCCATCCTGCCACGCCAATGGCCAGTCCCCAAACACTCTGCAAGCACAGCTTGGCTGCCTGAGAGGGTTCTCACCTCGGCCAGGGTTTGTTTCTCCATTGCAGGGAGACCTTGCCATGCCTACCCCACTTCCCTGGAGGGATTACACCCAGCCCAGACACAGCAGTGCACAGAAGGGCCCAGCAGATGACCAGCTCTTTCCAGTGCCATGTTTCAATCCCATTTTAAGAGAACATATCAAAACCAGGAGTGAGAATATTACTTTTCCCCCAAAGCCTAAGAACAGTCTGCAAACCAAGCCCTCTGTAACAAGGTTGGTGCTTCACCTAAACAGCAGAGGGCATGTTCACTCCAAGACAAGCGGCTGAGCATTTTGTGAACCTCTTGGTCACCGAGTTAAAATACAATACTGACACATTTGCTCATACTGGTAGCAGAGTCCTTGCTACCTCAGTCAAAACCAAAAATTATGATTCTCTGAATTCTTAAAACCACGACAGGAAGGCACAAGAGATGCTGTACAACACCTGTGCAGAGCAGAAGCCCTCTTGCCTCATGTTCTTGCTGCCTGGCCCTAATAGCTGGTGACTTCCATGGCTGAATCTGTGGGATGTCCCTGGCACTGTGCTGTAGCACCCTACACCTTCCTGCAGATGAAACAGGTCACTTGATTTTCTAAAAGCTAATCCACCATGTCTGTGCTGCTGGCTCAGGCTATGTCACACCTGATGAGCCAGCCACCTTCCTGGTCTGTCTCAGCAAGCCCTGGCCACTCAGGGCAGCAGCACAGCAGTGTTGCCTATGGAGCCCCAGGGAAACCCAGGGAATCTCCCAGGATTGTACTCATTCACACTGTGCTAACAGGCCAGGAAAGGCTTTCTTACAGTATTGTAAGACTTTGCCAAGAGATCACTCTGGAGGTGGACAGCCTCAGGCAGGGGGTGAAGGCATTTGCACAAAGCACTCGAGAATTCTTGGCCTGAGCTGAGTGGTGACTTGGAGCCAGCGCTGTATCCACCAAAACATTACTCAACCACGTGGACTGTGGGGGTGCTAACACAATATTCTTCTACAGTGGATGTTTCCTAGTGCTTATCATGGTCTAGGTGTCTCTGAGTAGTTCTTGACATGCCAGAATGTCACAACTGAAGGAAACAGATTAGGAAGCCCAACATACGTACCTTGGCAACAGCTCAGCACACTAATGGCACTTCCAGTGACTTGGCCTGGGCTTCATCTCTGCTTTGCACAGCAGAGACACGGAACAGACAGCAGGGGCTCAGTGACAGATGTGTGTCACCAACAGCACTGGTGACACTGCAGCTTGGGCTGTGCAAAAGGTGTGGAGCCGTGTCAGAGCCCTACACCTGAGGTCCATCCCAAAGCTGGCAGGAGCTGCTGCTGGATTTAGTGAGGTTTAACTCAGTCAGATCTTCTGACTGCTGGAAGAACATTCCCTTAGACAAGGGAGGTTTCCTGATGGGATCTGCACAGCTGCCTCGTGACCTCCTCAGCAATGCTGCAACCCCATGAGATGTTACAACACAGAATTGTAGGATAATTAGTTGTGTCATTGTCCAGGACCCCAGACTTGGGTGTGGATGATATTTACTGATTCACAAGGGCATACATCTTCCCAGAAGTGGAGTTGCCTGTCCCTGTGAACTACAGACATGTGGAACGAGAGTCTCAGATAATTTTTAAGTGTAGGTTACTCCTGTCACTCACATGGCTACACATGGCTCTTAAGTGCCTGCTCCTACACTCACATACTTAATGGGTGAGTTTGTGCCTTCTGTTTTATGAGACTACCACACAAAGCAGAAAACTAGGGGGGGAAAAAAAAATCAAACTTCATTTTCATCTTTATGCACTCTCATTACATATTAATAAACAAAGGGAAAAAAAAGAAGCAACCAGTCACTAAGAGATGCTATTTCTAGTCAAAGCTACAATGAATAGGAAATTCTCAAAGGCCTGCATGAACAAAAATCCAGCAATGGAATTTTAGCTCTTTTAAACAGTCACCCAGAATTTTGTTTCCTGCTCTCACAATATATGTTTTCCACATTTCTTTCCGTTTTTGCATTCCCTTGAAACAAAAGCAAAGTGCTTCCAGAAACCTGGAGTCTACTGAATGGAATCCACTGTGGTATTTCATCAATAGCAAACAAAGCGAGATCTGAAAGGCCACAGCAGCTGTGGGACTGCATGGGTACTATGAGCAGCTTACTGACTTCTTAGGCAGGAAATAGGGTGGAGATAAATTGCACCCATGTTTCCAGGTAATTAATATGTCTGCTTTGCATTTTGAGACTGCTGTCTCTGTTCCAGCACTGGGTGCACGTTCTCATGCACGATGGGAAGAAGAGGGATGTCAGGGGTGACTGGCCCTGTTATTACCTGGCTGTAGTGATGACTCCACCTCAGTGACACAGGAAAGGCACCTCTGAGTGCCGCTGGCCAGGACACAGCTCTTCTGCCAGCACCCCCAGCATCTCTAAAACCCCTCACAAGCCTGGCCAGGAGTGAGGACAGGTGTTCCCTCTCCTTGGGCCATCACGTTTCTCCAGCTGCCCTGGGAACTCATCGGTGGGCACTCCACACAGAGCAGGGAAAGCAAAACCAGGTGAGATGTGGATGTTCACTGCAGACACAGGTGGGGCTGGAGGGGCAGCACAGCTGTTTAAGTTATCTAAGCCCAGCAGACAAAGCCCAGAAGATCGATGAAGCCCAGGATCAGGCTCTGGTTTTGGAATTAGCTTGTTTTGCCCTCTGATTTATTGAGAAAAGACTTTGGCCTCCTGGCCTGTAATATAGCCCATTTATTGTAACATGTTTGGAAAGGAAAATCAAACCACTCATAATAAAGGGAAAGGGAGAGCAATTGTGGCTTCCAGCAGTGAATACCTTAAACCTTTACAGATCAGACTTCCCCATGGCCTCTCCTAAGGCTTCACCAGCATTTTATGAGTCTGCCCTTGTTCTGCTCCCTCCAGACAATTTTATTTAGTTTATACTGGGTATTAGCAATCCCTTCCCCCCAATATTTTTTACCAGACCAGCGAGATGACCACACTCAATCCTGGCTGCAGATTTTCTAAAACCAGCACAAAGTAAGGGCTGTGCTGCTCCTCCAGGGCAGTGTGACCTTAGTAAGTCACCCCCACAATTGTTCTCTTATTTTCTCTTCCTCTGCCATTTTAAATATTTGCTCAGTCCCAGAGAGATTTGCCAGAAGCAAACTTGAGCTTTCCAAGCCATGAGGAATACTGTGGCTTCTGGGGTCTGCGGTGCAGTGGCACTGTCACCTCCAATAAGTGACCTGGGAAATGCAGGATGGGGCTTTCTGAGTGTAAATAGTCACACAGAAGGCACACAGTAACTCCCCCAATAGCAGAATGATACCATAGTTAAGACTTCACATTGGTGTCTTTTGGTTTAAATAGAGACTTTTTTTCTCCTGAACTTCAGAACAGTAGACTGCACCATGGTAAAAACACAAATCAAGCCATCAGGAAGACTAGAAATGCTGGCAATGCAAGGATTCAGATACCTCCCGCTGGAAATGCTAAACCATTTGTTTTTCCTCCTGTTGAACAAAGTCAAAACACAGAAATCCTTTGCAAAAGAACAGTGATTTTCACCCAGCTCTGCACAATCACCCTTGTCTCAGCCACTTGTTGCTCCACAGGGCAATTTTCGGTGAGTGAAAGCTTCCACGGACTCATGTGTAATAATGGGCACTGCCTTATAACAAATACATACACTTCCAGATATTACCTGTGGCTGGAAAAATGCTCTTTGAAAATGTAAACACACTCCTGAGAATAATGCAGCTTTGGAGGTGAGGACCATTCAATCTCCAGGATGTCAGCTGGGTCAAAAGCTCTCCTTTAGTACACATCCCAACACAATTAAAATAAAAGCATGCTTTCAGGTTAACAGTGTAGGTGGTGCACCTTAATACACTTCTTTCTCTTTTTATTTTCCCTTCAGGAGGCAGATCAGCTTTCTTTTGCAGGATGTTTGTAGTGCAGCCTGGCTGACAAAATCTGGGAGATCTGCTAGGGCACAGATATCTCTGTTCTCCAGTGACCTGTCCTGTCATCACCACAAGATCACCGTCTCTCTGAACCATGTCCTTGCCTGTTTCAGCAGGAACCTCTTTCAGCCTTGGAAAAATGTTTAGAAATGCTTTGTGTGGTCATTATAAACAGGAGGGAAAAAAAAGGATCCTGCTAGATTTTAATTGAGGAGAACCAGACACATAACTCTGCATTATTTTACGCTCTTTCAGGCTCTCTCAACAAGGCACTCCACTAGAACTGGTGGTTTCACAATGGAAAACCAGCGGCATAACACAGCATAATTTGGGTCTACCTATCTGCATCAGCCTTGCTTGAGATATAGGAACATTCACTCAACTGGTTTTACCATTCTCCTTCAGTACCTGGACAGAAATGCAATTCCCACTCTGCTAAGAGAAAAGGGAAAGGTATTTTCTGATTTTCTAGGTGAAGGGCTGGTTGTGGTACAACAACATTTGGCCTGACTGGCAGCTCAAGTATGTATTGCCAAGGGAAGGAGTGTTTGCAATATAGAAAGGTGCTACATTTATCAGCAGCTGACACACTTGCATTATTGTTGGAATGAGGTCCCAGGTGGGAAGCAGAGACTGAGGGTGGCAACGTGAGCTCCCGCTCAGTAGGAGCTTGTTACTGAGCTCCCTCCACCGCTCCCACAACAAAAGAAGCCCAGGGTCCAGTTCAAAGCTTGGCAAAACCAGAGTTGATACTTTTTGTGACTCACACTAAATTGGCACACACCTCTGCGAGCAATACAGACCCACCAACTCCCCTTGCAGCAAAGGCATTTCAAAACAGACACATGTTTCTTGGGAAAAAATAATCACAAGGATGATTGTCTCTACCTCCATACTAGTATTGGGGTCAAGGTCATCACACTCTGATTCCTCTGAGCTGTTTGTCTCCTTGTTTGGCAGCATGAAGAGGAAGAAAGAGAACAAGAGATTAGAATAAAGATTGGTTAGTCAGGGCAGAGCAGCACGGTTGTGAGCAGCATGGAAATGGGTAACAGTAAGGAAAATGCTCCTAAAACACAAACGAAAAACAAACTGACAACAAAACAAGGGAAGCAAAGGCAAAGACATGCTTTTGCCAGAGAAGCAGCAGTGATTCTGCAATTCGTTCAGGTAGTGAAAACGAGGAGGAAGCAAGAGGAGGAAGAACTGTGCCACCATGCTGGAGCAGCTGCTTCCCTTGGGCCCAGTCCTTCCTCGTCCAGAGGGTGCGAGGGCGCCCGGGATGCAGTGTCAGGGTTCCTCCCTTTGCACATGCCAGGGCTATTGCACCAGGCTTGTAAGACAGAAAGCCTCTGCAAAGGAAAACACTTCATCATAGACTCTCCTGGAGAGGGGTGTATCCAAAGGACATGCTCAAGTGCTTTCCTGAATCAAGGCCGGGCTTTGGTTGTGTCAAAATCACAACAAGTGTTTGCTTGCCTCTGTTGGGAGGGAAAGCCCCAGATTAGTCCTGAGCAGGCCTCATGGTCGGTTTATAGGGATGGATCCTTTGAGTTGGAGCACAGTAGTCAGGCACCCAGAGCAGAAGATGGAGCTTAACCCCACAGTTCTCAACCTTTTCCATACTGGGAGATCTCAGAGAAAGAGAGAGAGACGCAGACACACAGACACACACACACACAGACACACACACACACACGAGACCTTCTCCTGGCAAGACAGAGTCAGCATCTCTGCCCTGTCTGATAACACGGAAAGAAAAAGGTCATTGAGACCGTCTCCCTAGACCAAAAACCTTAAGAATCCCCAGGCTGGGAACCCCTTAACATCTGGTGAAATACTGGCCTAAAGAAAACTCATCAGCAAGGCCATTGGTTCACCCAGTGGCTTTCTCACTGCTACAGCTGCTCTGATGAAGCTGCACTAGGCTAGATCAGAGGTCAGTAAATCACTAGTGTCACAATTTTAAGTTATTTAACCATGTGTATAGTTGGGTTTCTTAATGAGGATTACTTACTTGCATGTGGGATGCCAGGAAAAAGAAAACAAAAAACAAAGACTGCATTTTATCTTGCATGCAAAAATCCTGCTAAAATGGATACTACCAAAAAGAAACAAAAAAAAAAGATAACTGAAGTTGAAAAAATAAAATACAACAAAACCAAAAAAAACCAAAACCCAAACTCAAAATTTGAGCCACCCCCTCCCTCTCTCAGGAGAGGATGCTACAGGGGGTGGAAAGGATGGGAAGCAGGAGAGCAGCACAGAGCTTTCAGATGGCCTTACTCACTTTAACAGAGACTTTGTTCCCCAGAATATCCTTGGATTTACGTGGCCCATTGGCTTCATTTTTGCCACTGCTCTCCTTTTCCGCCCGCTTTCTCATGCGCAGGGTATGCCATGAACATGACTTCCTGTTGTACCAAAAAACGCAGCAATCAAATGGCAAATCATAGCAGGAAGAAAGGTTTTGGAAAGGGGAACCAGCATCCACATTTGCAATTACTGCAATTCCCTAGAAGGTGAAAGCCACCGGCAGGCAATATGCCCGTCTCAATCTCAGCAATGAGAGCTGAAGTTAAAAACCAAACCAAAGAGTTCTGCAAAGCAGATGTTGTGCCACACTTGCCGTTTAAATGCATGGAGCAGGAAAAAAATGTCCATGATGGAAGCACAGGCAACTCGAACTTGGTCATCTGGTTTTGGGGATTTTGTCTTGCATTGCCACAAATAGAAATTTATTTTAATTTTGCTACATTTAAAAGACCAACTTGGTCCTCAGTCTCGTTGGTTAAAAGCAGTATAACAAATACGTAAGAATGGTCCTAATAGATTATTCCGTATAGGAAATTAAAAGAAAATTAAGAAACTCAAGTTGTTGCTCACTACATGTTGCTCAGAACACAAACAGCTGAATAGGAGCTGCATTATTAATTTTCCAAGAGATAAGTAATTTCCTAGAATTACAAGCTCTGCTGTGCCTCTCAAGACCAAGAATTTCCCATTTGACTTTGCCAATCCAGCTAAAGAGGACATCAATCAGCTCATGGGTTTTGGCTAGCATAACAGCAGGCACCATTTCCAGTAAATTTTTTACCCCTTATTACTGCTCCTATGACCTTATTCTTGGAAAAAAATAAAAAAAGACCACTATCACCCTTTGTAAGAGCAATGCTGTGTTGACAAGAGAATTGCATATCAAAGCAGACATAAGAAAAAACCAAAACAGTTCTTGGTATGGATTTCATTTGGCTAAAATAGTGGGCAGGTTGGGGGGGGAATCTGGGGAGGGGTATGTTGTCCAAAGCATAAAGCTCTCAAAACAGCAGTGTGATGAGCTGGGGTCCAGGTTCAAAGCATCTGCCCACCTTTAAGTCATGCAAATTTGATTTGCATGTTTAAGCCCAATGTTTGGCACATGTCACGTCTACAGTACCTTGATACATTTTACAAAGGAAGTTGTATGAAATCCAGGGATCACCTGTGATGCCAATAAAACGCAGTATGTTAGCAAGGTAGGACCCAAAGGATGCCCCACGCAGCCGTCGCTCCCCCGTGAACACTGCGCCTGACTCCTAAACGCTCCCTGCTGTTACCTCAGCACCTGATGGGAGCTGTACAATAGCTCAGTTACACAACAAGCAAACCCTGCCACAGCCACAAGACTGAACTGGGTCACGACGACTGTTCCTGCCACCAGGATCAGAGCGTGCACTAACTCAGCCTGTGCGGGCAGTCGTGTCTGAGCACAGGGAGCACCAGAGCACCCTGCACGGCTCAGACGGGCCCGAGGTGCTGACTGCTATTGGGGTGTTCCTGGACAAGGTCCAAATGAGAACTGCAGAGCAGGAGAAGTTATCCAACACTTCAGGACTGTTACGTTTCCCTTAGGATGTTTAAGAGTCAAGAACATGGCAGATGGGGCTCCCTGATCTATATAATGAATATATAATGAATAATGAATATTCATGGCACCAACACTGCTGCATCAACCATATATTTTGTGTACAATATTTGTCACAGAAGAAACAGTTTTATGACTTAAACTAAGTAGTCACTGTGATCTGGCAGACCAGATAGGACTGAAGATAGCACAGCTCCAGGTTATTTTTTCTCATAGGACTCCTATTATTCAAGCATCTTTTTGTTTTCAGGGTTGTTTTACTGGTTTGAGTCTAGAAACATAATTTAGGACTTTAAATCTCACTGCAGTGACAAAGAGAGAAGTGCAGTTCATGTGTCTTTCAATTTTGTTACACCTTCCTGGCCACAATTCATCTGCCTACAGAATTTGATGCAGAATTTTACTGCACAGCTGCCATGCAGTCAGTCTTCACCAGGAGGCTGGTACTGTGGATGGTTCTAAGGGCATGTGGGTGCATATTGTGGCTAGAGAGGAACCCGGGAATGGCTGTGGCAGATGTGCAAGAGATGTGCCAAGCAATTCCTTTGCCTTAACATGCAATTCCAGGTAGCATTCATTACTGGCTGACAGGTAAAGTCATCATTTCTCTTAACTGAAATGGCAGCAGAGATCAAGTTATTATTTTTAGTGAATCTGTCACAAAATCTGCCCTCGTGTTCAATTCTGCACCTCGAGGTATTTGTGTAAGGTAACACAATTTGTAGCATACATCATGCATTACCATCTAGTCATTTTAGATGTTAAAAGAAATCAACAGGTATTACTGAAAAGAGGGTTGTACCTTCTGTATTTAATACCAAAAAACCACTTTCTTGCATTAGTCATTTCAGACTGACAAATTTCTAAAAATCAGAAAAGAAAAATATATATCCACACATTTGTTAAATAAGCAACAAAATATTATAAACAAAATTAAAATCAAAACAAAATAAAATCAAACAAAATAAAAGGGTCAAACTAATTATTTTACCTCATTAAAACATGCTCATGGTGAAAATTTATTTTACATATTTAAAATAGTACATTTAAAATTAGTTACATTACAGGTACAATGATGAACATTGCGACTATCCATTATATTGCACAACCTGACTTCATCGATGTGAGTTTGTTTCTTTTTTTTTTTTAAATAGTGCAAAATACTTTATACAGGAATGTACTTGGATGGGGGTCTTGCAAACCAAAAAATATATTACAAAAGTTACTGCAAACAGAAAAAAAACCCCAAAACAAATTAAAAAAAAAAAAAAAAAAAAGATACAAGCTGTACAAGGAAATTGCCATAGACAACAAAATCTCTCCTCCTTGAGAAGCAAACCTCAGTCCAACACAGAGCCTGGATTTTTGTGTTTGTTTGTTTTTTTTATCTAGATGCTGTTATAACCAATATATAGATTAGTAACTTAATACAACATAAATATAAGTCCAGTCCAAGCAGGTCCATGTTGGTGTAAAATGGTGTCACGTAAAGCATATCTTTAACCGTCTATGGTTTTATTTCTCTCCAAAGTATAAACAAAATCCCACAAAATGAAAATAAGCAAAACCCGAGCTATCCACCATGGCTGCCCGTCGCTGCGGATTGACCACTCAGCTTGTTCCAATGGCACTGTAGATCAAAACCAGCGGGATTTCCCTACCTTTTGGGTTTATTTTTATTTATTTATTTTATTTTCCTCAAAAAATCCACATAGTGCTCCCAGCGAAGCCAATAGGGCACTTACTTGATGCTTCCATCGCTACTATCTGTAGTGGATTTAGGGAGGGGAGCCAAGATACTGCCAGGGATCCATCCTTCAGCGGCTGGAGAGTGGTCGTTTGCGGGCTGGTACACCAGGAACATGTTCTGCTGGTTGATAGCAAGGATCTGAACCACCTCTCCTTGATTCACACAGATCTCATCCTCCTTCAGTGCATAGTAATCTTTAATCACCACCATGGAGGAGGTCCCATTGCACCCTCCCAAATCAGTCTGCAAACGGACACAACACAAAGCGGTGAGCGGCCGGCGCGGAGGAACCTGCCCTTTCTGGCAGCGATCCCACTACTTCATGTCCAGCCTAACCAGACCAGGGAAAAAGACACAAAACATTTGGAAGTTCACATTGGCAGAAAAGGATTTTAAAGATCTGAAAGGTGGCAGTAAGCTAATACAAACCAGTCTCCTATTTCACATCAGACTTCAAAGCTGCTAGCGACTGTGCCCCTGGGTGTTCTCATCTGCGGGGGTGTTACGGATCTGTGCTGAGCCAAACAGGGAGAAAGACCAGTGAAGCTGAGTGAATACTCACAGATAAAGGTAGGTCAGACTGAAAGTGGCTTTGGTCAACCTCATTCAGCAGCAGGGTCCAAACACAGTTGGTGGCCACTGACTCTTTGGTGGTTTGTGTGCAGCACACATGTGCCCAAATTATAACCTTTAGCTGGCACCCTGTGAGCTGTTATGTGGGAAAAGGTCTAAGCTCTTCCCTACCACAGAGTTTTTCAGGAATGGGTGGTTAATGGATATTAGAGAAGCCTGAATATGACTTCTGCCATTACTGCAAATGGATATCTTGTTCACCAGATCTGCAAGCACAGTGCCCTGAAAAACACAGAGATCAGTGCTCCAGGGTCAGGCTCTGTCTCTGTTTCCCAGATGAAGTGCTATCCATGTTGATGCCAGGGCTTTTGCATGAGCTGTTTAATCCCAAATCACGTAACCCCATTGCTTCAGTATGTTGATTCCTGTTGACCTGGTTAGCTGCTAATTAAAGCTAACAACATGGATCACCTGTGGTGTAAGAAATGGGCTGTGAGATCATGTTTTATTAGATGAGCTCAGTACCTTGCTTTGTTCATACTTGTCTCCGGGCTGTGAGTGCTCATACCCTGTGCTGCCATTGGAGGTAGTTATCTTCAGGGGTGGGAGAGATGGGTTACGGCTTGTAGCCTTCAAAGGCTTCTCAGACCCTACTGGAATAGAAGAATGGGGCCTGGTGTTGGGCTGAGGGACCCTGCCAGCCTGGGGCCGCAGCACCGCCGAGCTGCTCTCCTTGCGTTGGTACTCGATGGGCGACTGCAGCGCTGCAAGAGAGGACAGGAGTCAGCCATGTGCTCCCAACAGCCTTGCCAGGGGCTGCAGAGGTGTTCAAACAGGTGGGGTGGTTCAAACAGAACAGATTCATATGCTGCAAACCAAACAGGAGCAGGAGATGCTGCCCATGGAAGCACATGGAGCGCTCATGGCGAGACAGGACACAAGCACTTTACACTGTGCTGTGTGTGAACTGGACACAGCACTCCACACTGATGTGAAGAACAGCTTCTCTAACCTACACAGAGAGGAGACTAAAATGTTTGCCATTTATAGCATACATAACTGCATTCATTTTCTTTGAAATTGCACAAATTAATCACATCCTGTAGTCAAAATAAACGAAAGCCTGACTAAGAGGTGCACAGCACATTTGCAGTGAGTTTTGCTAGAATCAGGAAACACAGGTCAAGACCTCTGAGTCTCATTTGCATATTCCCAAGAAAGTGTGACTAATAAATAGTCTTTGGATGTAATGCACTTCAACTTGGCTTCAATGTGCTTTCTACATTAACTGCTTTGGTTCAAGGAAACTGCTGGAACTGACCAGCAAGTAAGGAAGTATAGATGGCACCAAGACATTGATCCCAGCAGCCCAAACCTCTCCAGAAAACACCCAACAGGCCACACTAAACAGCTTCATAAGCCATAAAAAATAAAGTCTGCTTGTGAGAGTATATTTTAGTCATGGAGAGAGCTTGCACTGGGAAATGGAAAAAAATCCACATCATAAAGGAATAAATAATTTGTTATGTTTGGAGGAGAAGGGATCAGGGCTGGGACTCACAGTGAACAGATTTTCTGGGCTCAGGCTACAAGCCCCAGACCTATGGGCTTGTTTTTTTGCATGTCATGTGGCTTAAACAGATGATTTATAGTCAGTTAATACTGTGTACATGCACCAGACTAAACCTACTGGAATGCAGGGAGACTAGTCTAGCAAGAGGCAGACAGAGAACATAATGTCACAGCATCAGCCCCACCAGGGAACCACAACACAAGGAATGTCTTTCTCAACAAAACGAAAAGGAAAGAAAAACAGAAAAGCTTAGCACCATACAGCACACTCTCTAGCACTCCCCTTCCAGAGAAAGGCAGGACAACTCAGGAAATCACTTCATACTAAAGAACAAATGACTGGGAAAAAACAAAAAATCAAGGAGGATGCCAGATCACCATTTTCTTCAAAAGGACACAGACATAGATCTGTAGCAATCTGGACGATTACTTTTCTCTAAAACCTGAGCCTTGTCACAAAAGCAGATTGTATTTATGCCACAGTGACTGCCAGTTTCACTTGCTTACCTCAGCTACAGCTGGAAATGGTTTGGTCCTGCTGCAGACCAGCCACAGAGGGCAAGGAAGGCTGGGGAAAACTTTGATAACGATTTTGACAGTGACATTTTTCTACTGTATACAGTAAATAGGGCTGCAAGGTCATTAGCAGTAAGATCTGAATGGATACTTATCAATCAAACAATCTACTGTACTCAGTACTTTTAAAGGGTATTTAGTTGAGAGTCCATTTCTGACTACTAATTCCACCATGAATTATCACAGTAATGCCTGGCTTCCAGCCTCCTGTTAAACATCTGTCAGTGTTCTTAGAAGCTTCTGGAAAAAGTCATTGTTCATCTACTTGCATGTTCTCCCTTTCTCTCCCAAATTCCCCCCACAAAACATGATTAAACAAAGGTACAGATGAATGGCATTTTCCTTATGAAACTCGTCCAGCAGTGACAGCTTTACAGCTTGCTTCCTAAAGAACAGTCACAACATCCCTTCATTTGATGCACAGCCTGTTTTCTCAAGCTTAGCAGCTTTTATTTTTCCATGGAAAAATAAGATAAACTCAAATATTAAACTTTTATATTAATGAAGTTTGGATGCAAATCCCACGCTTTGTACATAGTCCCTACTCTTTAGGACTTCCCTGGTGAAGAGAGAAAAATCAGAGACAGCTTGGGCAAGAACTCAAGGGGAATATTTTGTTATTAAGTTTATGCAGCATTGGCTCAGTGTGGATTTAATATGATTTTAAGGACAGAAAATGTCTGCTTTAATGAAATGCAAAGCTAAAAAACATATTTAAAGATTAGTCAGTCTCAATAAGATTACATTCTAAAAGCCACTTAAAATATTCTGGACTGGACAGGCTCTCCTGGATACAGTATCATCTTCTTGGATCTTATTTACAGTTTTAAGGTAAATCTTTAAGCTTGTGTTTTAATAGAAATCTATTTTTACTTTTGCTTTAGAGATAGTGATTATGTTCCTAACCCATCAAATTGCTTGCTGTCCTCACAGAAGATAGGCTATGGAGGGCTATGAAGATGCCTCAGCAGAAAAAGAGGCTCACAGGGCAGTAAGTTCTGTGAAGATAAGATAGAATACTTAAAAAATAAAAAGAACAAGCAAGAAAGATATTGAAGGGACAGAAAAATCCTGCATTAGTGCCTGAGGAGCTCTCATAAGGCTTATAAAAAAAAAAAAAAAAAAAGTCTGTAGCTAACTGTTAGTGGAACTTATTTTTATTCTGTTAATTCCTCAGTCAAAATCAGCTGCACTGACATAAACCCATCAAGTTTTGGTACCAACTGGTCAAACTGGAAAACTTAAGACTCTTCCTCTCCCTCATTAATTTAAGGAATCATTTTACAATGGTTGTATGAGGCTGTTTCTATTCCAAGTCACAAAAACCCAGTATCAAGTTGTGGCATCATGGGTGAAATATATTTCCCTTCTCAGCTCAGCCATAGATTCTGAACTGTCACAAACAACTTTTGCATGTAACCCCTTCCCAGTTAACTTCTGAAAAGTAAAATTAAGCTGAATTAAAAATTTTAAAGCCTCCACATTGAAGAGAAGGGAACCTTTGCTTTGATGTGAACTGAAAGAGCCTCTTTCCATTTTGCAACAAAATTTTCACAAAACCAAATAACAAAACCCTCCCCAAAAAAACCCAAAAACTAACATATTGTGCCAAGCCCAAACATCTTGATTCAAGCAAATATGTTTTATTATTGAACATGTATTAAGTCATTAATACTCTAATATAAGCTCCATAAAATGAGCTGTTTTGAAATGAATAGTGCAAAGTAATCTTGGAGGCATCCGAAGCTACTCTGTTGCTTCCAAACAAACAAAAGAGATACTATTTTTAGATTCTTTCTCTAGTCCTGTTCCCTTCTCTTACCCTCATCCACTCAGAAGCAAGAACAAGCTAAAATTGCTAACTGAATTTGATTCCTCTGTATTTCCAAATGACACACTTCTGTTGCTTGTGTGTGTGTCTGGTTTTTGAGAGGGTTTTTTTTTTGAAACACAGCTTTAGTTTGAAATATTATTTCAGATCACCTCAAATCTATTTCTACAGCAAAACTGGTACTTTGGAAAGGGCCCTTTTCATGCACATGGTTCCTAGGAGAAACAACCCCTTGCCCTTGTCTCCTTGCCCGTGTTTCCTTCCTCTTTCGTGTTTTTTTTTAATTGAGAGCTGCTGCTGCCCTGCAGAGCTGGGACCTGTAGGGGGGTGCATGGTGAGGCAGCCTTCATCCCACCTCACATCCTCAGCTGTAGCACACATGTTGTCTAACAGGAGGCTCTTGGGGACAGACCTTGCTCTGAGTAACTCATTGATGCTGTGTAGCCACAGTGGCAACCTGGCTTCATCGTGATCTTGAGCTAGCTTCAGATTTAAAACCTCGCGGTACAATCGAAAGCACCAGGTAACAGAGCCCTGCAAACCCCAGTACAAAAATACCACCAGCAAAAGCACCACCCACGGAGGGACCTGAGGAACATGAGGCCAACTGACACATGTACAAGTGGCTCAATAATTTTCTCACAAAAGAAACAAGGACATAAAGATTCTAAATCCTATTTGGCATTACAGTTTGGGAAACAGAACAAAGACTGTGTACGTACCATTGAGGAAATCTCGTTGTGTGTCCAGGACCTGGTTGATGTCCTGTACCCAAGCTTGTTGAATTTCTGGATTAGCTGCCTGCAAAATGACTCTCTCTGATGTTTCCCGGCTCATTAGAGCAAACTTGCAGGGATCATTGTCCACATTTTCTTCAATGATAAGGTAGTTCATCTGAAAGAAGTCAAGATAAGCATTTTACAGGGAGCATGAGTTAACATTACACAAGAATCAAAAGTGTTGTGAAATGTTCCTGAACACAAGTAAGTCCGATAACAAAATATTAGATCATAATAATAAGAATTTGTCTCATCTAGATAGCCTCAGATAAATCTAAATCTTAAATATGATGCTTAATAAAGCTCTGACAGATGTACCAGACATCCACCCGCCTTGTCTTGAATTACAACTTCTATTTTAAGGAACACAGACCTGACTGATGTGCTTTAAATTTACTGAAACCCATAAATAGAGCAAAAATGTTCCTATTAATATGTTAATAAAGTCTATAATTCCTCCAATTTAAATAATTGTTTATATTTCTTGTCCCCTGAAAAGAAAATCTTAGTCATTAGCACATTTTAAAAATGGAATGGACTGTGCACAGGGATATAATGAAAAAAAAGGAGCAATTCTCCCATGATGCTCCAACAGATCTTATTTCTAGCAGATTAGAGTCCTCTGTGTGCAATCACTTCACTTGACTGTAGTCACAGATAGGCTTTCTGGAAGTCACAGGGATGGAATTTTGGCTGCTGTCCTGCCTTTGGGAGGCTTCTGTTTTAAGTGTACTCATAACTTTAGCTTTTTCTGAGATGTTTAGGGTAGTAAACAAGAATAAGTTGGCATAGCCTCCCAAAAAAAAAACAAGAGAGGGAATGTCTTCATGTCAAAAGCAGATGGCTCTGAAGACTAAGGCAGTGGTGTCCCATCTCCAACTGCTCTGAGTATCTGTCAAGTTATGAAGATCCACTCCACATCAGGATACTGTCCAGAACTCAAACTGCAAGATGGAATTAGCATCTTCCTTTGCTTCTGGGGGTCTGGATGAAGTTACAGCGACAAGCAGGAACTCCCCTGCCATGAGGACAAGGAAAGGACAAGGACATGCAGGTGAGCTCAGACAGTGTTCTTGCTCCTGTTCTGAGCTCATTTTCCTCTGGTTGATAGCCAAATTAATCCTGGTATGACTCCAGACATGTACTGTCCCTAAGCTCCTGTCTCAGGGAGATGCATTCATCAAGGCTTCCACTCGGGTATTTTGAGAGCCTGAAAGGTATCCAGCTGAGAAGTATCTGAGAAGGGATGTGCCATTTCTCAACACTAAGGACCTTATTGTGTAAAAGAGGGTTCTTCGCTAATGCAGGACAAGATGCTGAAGCTTCTGTCACAGTTTGAGTGAGACAGACCTTGGAGAACAATATCTGGGAGTCCCATCTCACTGGCAAACCAGAACAGCTGCACTTTGTGGCTGTGACAGAGGAAAGAAACAGGATCAGGGGGAGGCCCCACTGTGGGGTGAGGATGCTCAGAGCTCAGGGAAGCAGGGAATGGTCCTGCTCCACTGGGAGCCACAGCTCTTCTCTGTGGGAAACAGACAAATGCAAAAGCAGTGGGAAGCTGAAGTGGAGGCTGGGAAGGAAGGTGTGAGAGCTGCTGGCACTCAGATTCCATGCTGAGGTGGGGGAGACACACATGGAGCCACAGGGGCTCCCACACTTGCAGTAGACACTCAACAGGAGAATGAGCTGTTTGCCAAGTGGAAGAGAAGGGGCTGGAAAATTATCACATGAAAAATTTAAACTCAGGCAGTGGGAGCAGCATTCCTTTTGGAGGCTGTATAACTAGAAAAGCAACTCATACCCTTGAGGCAAGCTAATTTTATTGACATTAGGAGAGATTTATTTTTCTCTCTTTATCTACAATATACAATTCAGGAATTGTTTCCTGCAGATAAAAGCCTCATTGTTATATATACAATAAACTGAAGTAAAAATGATTCATACTATTTCCATCTCCAATTTTAATAATGATTTAAATCAGCAAAAAGATAAAATCAAATCTGATCAACTAAATCAAGATGATTGTTTATTTGTACACTTTGGCTTTTCCCTTTATAGCCTATTATTTGGTTGGAAACTATAAAATACACTGACTTGCAAATGGATATAGGCTTTTCAGTAAATGCTGCTGTTTCCATCAGCCAAGAAGACCTCATTTCAGTAAATACGCTGTTTACTGTAAGTTTGTTTAGTTATATATGTTAATATGCATTATTTCAGCTGATAATGTTCTCTTCTTTTTCATATTAATGCACCATTTAAAATTTAGAGCAAACACAATGCATTCTCCCATGTCTCTTAACCTGTATCTTTGAAAAGGAAATCAATGCCAGACTGGTTTCTCAGCTTTGAACGACCCAGAAATTCAAATGAATTAATGATTTTGCTCTTTCTGCAGGCACAGCAAAGGTTGTTTTACCAGGAGATGTGCAGCACTTATGCACCTTCAATGACCATTTCACAGGTAAACTTTGCATTCTTTAAACAAAGAAGTATTTGCTTAAATAAATAATTAATAATAATAAAATTTAATAATGCATAATTAAATAATTAAATAAATGTTTAAATAAAGCTGGTTACTTTCAGTTTTTACTTTTAACCTTGGCCCCATAATCTGTACAGATTATTTAAAACCAAAATTAATTTCTCAGAACTCTCTTTATAGTTTAGCTGGTTTTATAATTCCTCACAGCTGTATTTTTAGAATTATGTGTGGTTTTGTCTTTGAAACGTTCTTGCAACATCCGTATTTGTACTAAGAGCCCTCGCCCAAATTAGGAAGAGTATTTCCAGAAATACCATGTAAAGGCTAAGTATTGACTTATAGTTTGGCCTAAAATGACTGTTTTGGATACTGTACCTTCATTTATCTTTTATGATCATGCATAAAATCAACTATTGTAAACTTCCTTTGACTACTGCAGGTTTTGTAGCAATATTTGCTAATTCAGAGCTATGAATGATAGAGGACCTGCCCTGGTTGTGCTCCTTGCAAAAACTACCCAATAAATTTAGACATCCAGTGGTTTATTTAGAGATGGTCTTAAACAGCTTCTGATCCTCTGAAAGGTAAATGCAAATGTTTGTTTGTCTTTTTTCACTGCTGTTTCCTGTTACAGGATGAACCTTACATGACCATCAAGCAGAATATGCTTCTCCCTCTGTGTTTCTTACCTTTATGCTTTTCTTGAACATGTAGCCTGGCGTTAGAGATCCTTTTCTAAGGAGTTCACTGAAGATAACTATTTGCTCAAAGAGAAACACCCTGCGCTCCTTGGGTCGAGACTGAACCCCGGAATCCTGCTCTGTCACATAGAAGGTGTCCTGCTGCAGCAGCTTGCCTTGAGCTGTCAGTTTGCCCTGGGAAGCAGACAAGGCACCAGCATTACAAACCCTGACCCACAAGGTGATATGCTCTATTTCATGCAGCCCAGGTTTTCCAGGCAGCCCTGCATTCGTGTGAGATGTATCCCCTCTAAGTTACCAAACCAGCAATCCTGTGACCTCAGCTAAAGACAAACAACAAACAACATAGGTTCTCCTTGCTCTCATTGCCACTGTGTATATAAAACCAAAAACAGGCAGTCCCAAGCAGACTGTTTTATACATTTAATTTCAAATCCTGTACTCATTATGTTCCTGTAGTGCTCCAGCCAAGAGCTCTCCATCATGCCCTAAGCCAGCAGTCACTGACCTCTGAATGTGCAAAGGCCAGGACCTACCTGTTTGCAGTGCATAAGATAGTAAGACAAATCTTAATTCATTTTGGAGATAAGACCTCTCCCCAAAACCTACACTGGCTTAGTTACAAGCCACAGGCTGTACCCTGTGGGGTTGTAGCTCTGAAATCCCCTCCTGGATGTTGCTGAACTTGGCAGGAGCTGTTATCATGGTAATGCAGGTGACCTTACTAATAGTCAGGGCAGGCTGGTTCATCACTTATTTTGCTCTGGTAATTGATAGAATAAGTCTCATTAAAGCTTGCAGAAGCTTTTACAGACCTCACATTTTGAAGAAACAATATGAATTGTCACACATTTAGAGTGAGAGGTGTGTCACTCCCCCACCTTTGAAACCTCACCAAGCATGCAGCTCAGCACTGCAGAAGAACAAGCCCTAGATAAGTAGTCTGCCTAGATTGAAGAGACAATCACAGAAAGAGAAAGTAATTTTCCTTGCCTAGTTATTATTGTAAGAAGAATGCAAATGCATACCTCAAAGCCTTGGAGGCGGCCCAGGTTCATCATGTCATTGCAACGTTTTGGTACAAGGCACATTAATTCAACTGCTTTCTGTTGAGGAAAAGGGATGTTGCATTATTAGAAGAGAACCAGAGGGTTCCTGAAAGCACAGTTTCAAATAGTGAAGTTCAATAGCACGATTGCTGGAGTGACTCATGGCAAGGCCCTCATGAATAGATAACTAAAAGAGGATGGTGCAGGACTAAAATGCAGGATTGCGCCATCATCTTTTAGTTCTGATTCAAGCTAAGAGAAATACCACATTTAGAGCAGCAGCAGGACCTTCAGCTATTGTCAAAGGAATACTGGGGTTTTCATTTCTCCACACAAAGTCCCATTAGCCCTATTGTCCAGGGCAGGAAAATGTACCTCTATCTCGGAGCACTCCAGACCAGCTTTTTCACTGTACCTCAGGAAGTCCTGCAGAAAGCAGAAAGGTTTGCATTAAGGCACTTCAGAAAAGAACAAAAGGCACCAGTTTGAAAAGGAAAAAGCATATTCAGCATGTGATTTTCTGAGAAGAAACTTGCTAATATTAATAAATTCACTTTCAGAGATTGCTGAATGTCCTGACCACTTTAGAAAAATGGAAGAGGGGTGTGGATGATTGTTGAGAAGATCACAGAAAAAAACCAAAAAGCTGGGGTTAGACCTTGGGAATGCTTATTTGGTCCCTGTCTTAAGCCACAAGACCACACACACACACACACAAAGACTTTTCTTTTTTTTTTGGCATTTTGGGGAACACACTGCTGTGTCTTTGCTATTGTGCAATTCCCAAACCTGGGCTGATGGCAGTCTGCTGGGGTATAGTTCAAAAAAGAGGAGAAACCAGCTCAGAGCCCAGTGCTGCTGGAGATTATAGGATGCGTTCAGACATGCCTGATTTTAGATACTGGCTTCAGACCCCTTGTGATGAATTTTCAAGAGTGATGAGCAATTATCATTATGGATGAGTCCAATTATCATTATGGATAAACATAAACCAGGATGGTCAGGCTCCTTGGGAAAAAAATTGTGGTGAGCTCCTCAAATTTTAAGATGACAATATTCTGAAAATAAGTTTCTTCAGCTAATTTCCAGACAGATATTTAGAAATGGAGGCTACAGCATTTACTAGAAGCATGCCATTCAGCACCTAAGACAGACTTTAGCAATACACTTCTGTATCTTTGTTCCAATTAAAAAAAAAAATAAAATTGAAAGTTTACTCTGAAACTTCAGAGGAAGAAAATCCCTATTTGAAATGTACCTGTCTATAGAAAAATTCCAAAAGTTTAAAAAAAAAAATCTGTTTACTATCCTAAATTACAAACCACTTACACAGATGTGGCCTCTGTCACTGGACATTTTCACAGGCCTCTGTCAATGCATGCCCTGAGAGCAGACCCCTCTTTCCTCTTAATTTGATGAATTTATTCCTCAGTCAAGTCTAAGGCTGATTTAAAATAACAACATCTAATGCAACATGCAGACTAGAGTTTAACCCAAGCTGTATTTTTTCACCCACCTTGAGAAGAAGCTGGTATTTAGTTATTCTTTGAATGGGTTTAATCAGAAAGTCACTGATGGTCAGCCGCTGGCTTATTTCCTGCTGAACCTCCTAAAAAACGAGGATTAAAAACAGTTGCAAACAATCACAGAGTAAGACAGACAACATGATAAAACGTCTCAGCAGAGACTTATTTCCACAGAAAGTTGGTCTGTTCTTAATCTTTTGTTTGCAAGAGGGAATTTCTGAGGATTTAAAGATCTGGCATATCCTATTTAGGCAAGGCCAGGGTAGGAGTGAGGGAGCTGGAAGGAGTTGGGAAGCGCAGGGTGCCTCCCTCTCCGAGCTGAGCGAGCAGCCCTGCAGGGGCTGAGGGTCACTCTTCCCACTGCACTGGGGATTAGCTCACAAGTGAGTCCTGCAGAACAGGCCTCCTGCTCTGCTTCTTTTCAATCTTTCCCTTGTTAAACAAGCTTCTTTCACATTACTGTCGAAATGTGTCTAGTCCCAAAGACTTCTTGAAATGGACAGAGTTACTGGGGATTTATGAGAGGCACCACCCAGCTCCAACAGCTTTTACCTCTTCCTCTTGTTTGTACACTACTGATTTCAAAGTCTAGTTTTACTTGGAACAGAAACTCGTGCATTTGTGGTACCCTGAGGGCCACACACAGTTAGTACTGAATTAAATGTTTATTAGAAATTCCCAATATGAGAATTCGAAAGCAAGTAAACATTAACACTTTCTCCGTACGGCAGAGACCTCAGCACCACATGCTGTATCAATATTTTCAGGAGTTTGTTTTAGGCAAACCCACAGGTTACTGAACAGTCTCCTTGACCTGAACTCACAGCTGGAAGCAGTAATAATGTATAATGAGCCATGCTTACCTCAAAGTACGTCTCATACTCAGCTACTATATACTCAGACCGGGGCTTGTTTTGGCAATACACCACGTACATGTGCAATCGCCGCTCCTGTGAAGGCAAGAGGCACAGCAGCCACGTGAGACACTGGCTACCCTTCTGTTATTAAAAGGTGGCAGAAAGTTTCTATGATACTCTGCTTGGTCTTCCTGATTTTTGGTTTAATCAAAGATTTAGTTCGCTAAAGCAGGAAAGAGAATTGGTAACTGGTTCTGTTCTCCACATCTGCCTTAGGCAAGGGCAGCTTTCTGGGTTGTGGCCTGTGAGAGATGTTATACCCACACTGACAGGTCTGAAATTTCCTCTAGAGTTATACTTTGGCTAACATCACATGAACATGTAAATTGTAGCAGTTGGCAAGACCCTGCCATAATTGTAATTTGGCAGATGTCCTTGACCACATCAATCTTGCCCCCCAAATAAGTTTTCTGCAAGAAGACAATGATTAATGCCTTAGTACAATCCAGCTGCCATGCTGAAAATGTATATCTATAGGGAAACTTTATGTTTAAATTCAGTTTAGACATGTAAAACTATCGAGTCAACACAAACAGGTGTTTCTGTAAAGGAGCCATCACACCCTAAAAAGCAATTGTACTAGATACAGGAAACAAAATAAAACTTACATGCTTAATAAAAAGCTGTGCTAAACGCTCAGGTTCTTGAAGACATTTTTCCAGTTCAGCCAGGAAAAAGCTAAAATAAAGGATAAGAATACTTCAGAACATTTCTTTAGGTCATCCCAGCAGCAAACTAGTCATCCTTCAGATGTAAAAGTGTCATTTTAGCTGTGGTATTCAATAAAAAATGAAAAGGTAAGCTTGGCTTCAGCCCTTAACGGTGGGATTTCTAAATCATTAGATGAGAGCTGTGAAATGTGGCGGTCTTGTCTTGCAAACTGCTTGATCTTTTTTACTATGACAGTGATTTCAATTTTCAGAAAGTGCTGATCACTATCTAATTGCAAGAGGTGCTTTCCTTCACTGAGAACTCCCAAAGTAAAACCCTCCCAATATACCAAAATGCTTGTAAAAACTCAATTTATGAAAACTCCAGCTTTACCAGGAGTTCTCAGCTGCATGAGCAGATCTGGAGTACTGGTCAATGTGAAAGGGATTGCTGTATGTTACTACCTGAATAAATGAATCAACATGTTTTGCTGGTGGAGTTATGGTATGATCTGTTTGTCACTGGTTTTAATTTCATAATAAATCACAATTTCTAATTCATAATAGTCACAGTAACTTATAAACACCATTTCCATCTTGACTTGAAGCTTCATGGGGGAGGTCATTCATTCTAGCTCAAATGACCTTATCAAGAATATTCTGGGATACCTAAAAGTGAGGTGAAAACTTCAGAAACACTTCTAGATTTTTCTGTCTGGTAGACAAATCCAGACAATAATCCTGCCCATGATCTTCTTTTTCATTTCAGGATTTCAGTCTCAAATGCCTCCACAGATTTGCAACAGAAGCCAGATTTTGTGAGAGGACTTGCTTGCAATGACCTGATCCCAAGAAATCCCAGAACCTCTAAAAACAATGCAAATTGGACAGATGTCCCAATTAAAAATCTCCACTGCTACCATTAGATGCAGCTGCTTCCATAACCCAATCCTCTATAAATGCTACATTCATCTGCATTTAAATACACTTCTTGACCCAGATATACAGAACTAAAAATAGGGAATCTTTCAAATTGTGTTATAGAAAACTCCTATCCTCACACTTAATCAAGGAATGGCACTGGTAAAACCACTCAGTTTTCTGCTATTAACCTAACATAACATGAAGCTTTCTCTGACATTTTTCAGTTTGTGCTCACAAGGTCATTTTCAGAACTTACAGACAAGCCCAGGACATGAGATATGCACCTCTGGGACACATGGCAGGAGGGATACTCTGCTTCCTGGGTGAGGGAGATGTCCAGAGCTGAAGGAACCTCCAGCCCAGTGATCACTGTTCAAGTCTGTACATGCATGCTCAAATTTTAGTTAGCTGGAACTGCAGAGTATTTCTGAGTGGCAGGGTTGAAATGATGACCATATTGTCCATAAGCAAGACATTGTTCACAAAGTTACAAGGGAAATGGCCTCAGGTTTGTGTTTCCAGCAGCTTTTCAAAATCTCTTTCTGTAAGTAAGATTTTCAAGGAATGGAGCTCCTAACTCAGAGGCAAAAGCATCAACTTGGCCAAAGCATGCCAGGGCTTTCAGGTGAGAAGCACCTTGAAGCAATTTGCATTTTTTCACCCTTCTAGCCAAATACCACTGGTATGGTCAGCCTTTGTGATCCAATCAGCTGCATGTGAAGATGTTGCTGAGGCACAGGAAGGAAAACTTGACTTTCCAGACTGCTACTGCCCATCAGTAGGATGCATTGGGGCTCCAGCTGTGACCCAGGAAACTCAATTATGGCAGCCCCAGTAGCTTTTCTGAAGATCCAGGGAATACCCCACAGGCAGCAGCTCTCTGACAGTGATGCTGGGAGTGCTTATGAGCAGTAGCTCAGGAGCTGTGGATGGACCACAGTGGTACCTCACAGTGAAGCCTTGTTGGGGCTCCCCAGCATGAGTGGCAGAGCCATCAGCAGCACAGAACTGACACAGGGCAGCGTCCTGTGTGCAGCATCCCTGTCACACTGACCAGCACTGCTGGCACGGTGTTTGAGCCAGCATAAAGCTGTACCTGTGATCACAGCCTGACAAACACCCTCCCATGAAGCCAGGCAGTGCAAAGCTATCACACGCCAAAGTTCTTTCTTCATTGGGAAAAATTATTTCAGGTAAGCACAGTGCCTTCCATCATGCAGTTCTGCTGGCTCTGGCTGGGTAAACAAAACCCCACATCAGGATTTAGGGTATTGAGAAACTGTGGCTAAAAGCACATGAATCAGGACATCTTCTCAGGATTCAAGGTAGCCTGGATTTGTGATGTTACTGAGCAGCACTTACAAACCAACAGAGACAATCTAAAAAGAAGCAATGTCCTTTGGAAGTTCAGCCCTGAATGACCTGATGATACTCAATTAAAAGCAGCTTAGGCATACAGACACCACATAGTCCACTCTTCTATGGACAAGAGGCTAGAAAAGTCTTTAAAGAGGAACGAAATCAAAAACTTACTCTTTGTGCCAGTCATAGATCTGGTGAATATTGCCAAACACAATCTTGTCTTTCCCTTTCATATCTTCAGAAACTCCTTTTTCTTCCATCCTCTTCATGAAGCCCTTTAGGATTAAGGATCAGTGATTCAGCAAAGGGCTCATTTGAAGGGGGAGCACAATTACACTCTTTTCTTTTTCAAAGAAGCAAAAGTTTAATGCCAGGATTTTCTACATTGAAAATGCTTAAAATATCTTTCATACAATTTCAAACCAGAAACCTAAGTAGATACTTTAAACTATACAGTTTGCTTAAAAGAAAATTTTAAAGGATTTGTTTAGAATATCTGCAGTACTTACACAAACCATTATTAGATGTAATTGAAGTGACAAGTGCAATTTTAAGATAAAAGTTAAACAAAGCAGTTTGTCAAGCTCTTGGCTTCTCTAGTAAGGGGAAGAAATCAGACTGTATAAAGTTCTTCCACTCGTCACCATGAGTATCTTGTGGGAGCACAAAGCCAAGCAGTAAGTTTAGAGTCACAAGAACAGGATTTCTCACACCTCCTGAGAGTTTCTTTGCAAACCTTTGGAGCACAACAGCCCTGTCAGGTTTGCCAGTGGTGCATGATGTAAACAGAACATAAAACAAAGATTTTCAAGTCTGGAAGCTGTTGAAAATCACTGTTAGATAGACTGATAATTCTCTCTGGGCTAGTGAATGCCACTAGTGAATCACATGTCTCCAGTTCTGAGTCCTTGCTGGGGAAAAAACTGAGCCCTGCACTGAGTTAGATGTGACAGGTGATCCCTAGAGATCAGCCAAATCTTTACAAGTTGAAGCTTAAAAAAAAAAAAATACCGTTTTTAATTTAAAAAAGCCTAAAACTCTCTTTTATCTCAGTTTTTTTTTGCAAAACAATAATGCACAGGACATGTAAGCACCTCAACACAGTCCCAGACCCAGCTTCTGGAAAAGTACTCAGACACAGGACATAAGTCCAGGTGCAAATTCAAGTAAAGTATGTATTACCATTACCCAATATGATGGGAAGAAAAGCATTAAATAAGCAGTAGGATCATATGTTGATTCTCCACCAATGTCTCCAAAGCTGCATTACAGCAAAGAGAGCTTGTCACAAGTAGGGTAGCCAAGAAAAACCTTTGCACACTGGAGTTGAACCTAAAATACAACATTTGCTAGATGGAAACAAAAATAGTTTCCAGAAGCATTTCTTCTTGTTTCTGTCAACAAGAGAAGGGGACCATGGAAGCAGACTGCAAAATAAAGCAGTTTGTTTTTCATGCTGTATTTTTTGTTGTCACTTGTCAGCATGGTGCTTTTTAGTAGGAAAGCATTTTGCATAGCAGGGTTTGCTTCAGCTCACCTCCACAACAGTTCCCAAGTCTTTGACGTAGTCCTTTTCAGTCTGCACCAGCTCATTTAAGACAAACCTAAATTAAAACAGAACACATAAGTATTTGACCATATTCCTGGATGTTACCATGTGCTCTTTTACCACATATGATCTCACTATAAAACCCCATCATCATCCAGATCACATAACATAATTCATCCTTCGCTCAGTGGAATGCAAAAGACAAAAACATCTCATGTCAGGTCAGAGTAGTTTCAAATCTCTTAACTATTCTTTCCTGCTATCCCTCTTCACCCCCACATCCCAGGATGGTGCAAGAGCAGCACAAACAGCTGCCTCTACCTTAAACTACCCTTCCCTGATCTCCTCTCCCCATCCCCTATGCAGCTCCCCCAAGAATGATGGAGATGTGTCCTGACCCATTTTGCAGCAAGCAGGAGTGGAATTCTTGCCCCAGTCCATCTGTATTCACCCAAGATTCATCAAATATCAATTTTGAAGTTCCAAACACTTTGAAAACAAATCCCCTCTCCCATCATAACTAAGAGCTTAATCTTTCACAGTAGGTAATCTATATGTGGCTGTCAAATGTTTAAACTCTGATTTCAGAGCTAATAACCCCAGGTAGGGGAGTTATCTAATGAAGGCCTGATGCATGCAAACAACAGCAAGTTAAAACAAGCCCCTCCTTTGTAATTCAAATTGACTAATCACATAATGGTCTTTTGAGGACAATTTCAAAAGTTACAGCTTGCTGCAGACAGTTTGTCTCTCAACTATGCCAATACATAGATTTGGCACATGACAAATAAACTCCATCTGTCCTCAAGTTTGCTATGGTAGTAACAAGGTTAACAAGATAGAGGAGTGCTTTCATGTCTGATACTGCTCTGTCCACATCAATCACCAGACTAACCCACTTGAAGTGATAGGGCTGAGGGTAAACAGTGCTAAGATAAAGCCTGGTTTAAAATACCTGGAGGAGAAAAAACCAACCAGACTGGCCTTGCAAGGAGAGACTTAGTTATGAGAGGCTACTGAGAAAATTAATCTTGCTCCTGCTGTGCTTGCAACGTGTCCCTTGCTCAGACAAAGCAGGTGTGATACTTTGGCCGTGCAGCAGAAAAAAGTCAAATGGCTTCTTGTTGGTTTGAGAGTGAAATCCAGCCCCCTTGGCAGCAGGCAGGGCTGGCAGCAGCCACAGCAGACACTTGTGCTCTCGGAGCGCTCTGCCAAGCTGTGCCTGGGCAGCAAACAAGGCAAAAGGCAAGGGGCTGCTCCTTCCCAGCAGTGTGTGGCTGAGCAGGCGTGTGCTGCCCATCCCCTCGGGCTGCCTGACCCCCTGTACCCTTGTACAGGCTCCACAGTCCCCTCCTGCCTCCAGAGCAAGGCCAGGAGGGGACCCTGCAGCTGGCACCACCTCTGTTTGTGCTGCTCCCCACAGGCACAGAGAGATGGAGGGAGAACCTCTCTCACCTACAAGGTTACTGCAAGGATCCACCGGGCCAAGTTCTGCTCTAAAAAGGAAGCAGCAGGTACTTGTCACGCCTGTCATGCATAACATTGCAGGACATGCAGGCAGGAGCGTGTTTACTAAAAATCAGTGCAGCAGCCAGGTTTCTGGTGAACAGACAAAACTTGCCAATTCACACCTCTACTAGGATTCAGGGTCTGCACCTCCACTGCTTACTTTAAATTCAGCACCAGGGTTCCCTCTGCTCCTCTCTTCCTACCAAGCAGGAAATCAACCTTGACCACCTCTACTCATTCTCTGAAGCCTACCTGATCAGCACCTTAGAAGTATTCCCAAATTTAAGGTTTCTAAGATCCACGTAGGCAAAAATTCAAATTCACTCATCTGCTTTGATAACAGGGAGCAAGTGCAGGGAACTGCTTGCAAAGTGCCTTGGTCACCAGCAGGTATTGACTACACAGCTGAATTTAAACTGGCACGAACAGGAGCAAGGTCAGAGCCTCCTCGTTTCTGACTGAGTCTGAATAGCTGGATATCTTGAAGACTCTGTATTAGACCTATACTGAACAATGGGAGTCAATAAGACTATTGTCTTACTGCTCACAGAAATGCAGCAATCAAGCCTGATGGAATAAGGAGTTTTCTCACACCAGGGCTAACTGCTGGCATGGATGTGCTGCCAGGAACAGAGGACACTGCTGCCCATGCCTGTGCAAGGGTTCAGCTGCTGTTTTGTGGGGATTGGAGGGTCACAGCTCGAGCTGGGAGATCAGCTGCCTCACATGACTATGGAATTAAACCCAGCAAGCTGCAGGGACACAGAACACAGACACAAAAGGAGCTGGAGGGGAGACAGATGTCTTGTGCTGAAAGCCACTAGCAGGTGCTCCTAAACATCCTGGTGTTTAGGAATTCTGGCAGCTACTAATTGCACATAATAGGCTGCCAGTCCCCTGCCAGAAGCTGTGCTTACAGTGGCAGAGGTCTCTGCACTAAAACTGCAACCTGCAGTTAGCTGCCAGTCACCTAATTAATGAATTGCTACCAGAGGAACTCCAGATCCTGCAATATTGAGGAGCTTTTAGAAGGCAGTCATGGGCAGAGATGTTCCCTGCAGGAAGGCTGACAGCTGCCTTATAGAAAACCTCTGCCATTCAGAAGCACATCCAGGAGTGTCATGTCTTTGTCTGCTGCTGGGAGTTGCTCCAGTCCCTCACTGGATCTCCTCTCTGGCTTCCTGCAACAAACTGCAGGAGCCAAGGATGGCTTTCACCTGTGACACTTCGCTCCTACTTTGTCTTTTACTCTTAACCACCTCCTTGTTCTTCCCTGACTTGGCATCTTTCCCAAATGGGGTGCTCTTCTTCCACCTCTCACCACACTCCCATGAAAGCTGTATGGAACGTTCCTTTCCCCCTCAATCTACCATTCGATTAGATCATTGCAGTTAGTGTAATGTCAGAGGTGATACAGGGGAAACAGCCACCTCAGCTTTCTTTTACATAATTCTTTATTCTGTTGCTCCAATTCTCTGTGTTCTTCAGATGAACATGCATTTAAGAAACATGTTAATCATTTTAGGCTTTGTAGTAATAAGCATTATTTTTGTTAAATCTAAGGGGCTGCAAAGCTAATTTAAAAAAAACCCCAAACTTTCATGAGCTGTCACCACTTCTGTTTTCTCACATTACCATAAACATGAAGGTTTCCCAAATGGAACTTTCTTTTCAGGCATGTTTCCACCACAGATGCATCTGAGTCCTGTCCCTTCTTTTGCTAATAATGAGGGCAAAAAACATCTCTTTCAAAAAATCCTAGAGGGATTCTCTGTTCTTTTTCTCAAAGGTAGCTAATAAGGTCAACTACATATCCCCCCTCTGAGAGCTGATTTCACCTCTGGCAATGCAGTAATTACCAAGGCAAACATCTCAATAATACCTGTTGATCGCTTCAGAGGCTTTTACAGCAATAGATATTTGCTACCTGGTGTAAAAGCTGTACCTTTTAGAGGGATGATGAATGTCCTGTCTGTGGAAGTGCTTTTATGAAGTGTTTTTATATGTTAAGAAAAGCAAGAAGCAAGCAGAAGACAGTTTTACTCTCAGTTCCATGCTCATTCACTGGCTACAAAGTATTGCTGGAGTCTGCTGTGCGTCCTTCTGGGGTACATATTTTGGAAAGAACCAGTAATATAACTTACATCCTGCCTCTCATTGCTTTGGCTTTTTGCTCCTCTTCAAGGTTTCGTGGGGGAGTTGAAGGTGTCATTCCTTCATTTAAGCAGCCAGTGGCATCTTTTAAGCCTCCTCGGTAAGATCCTCCTTCAAGGGTCTAAAAAAACCCCAAAGAATAATAGAATAAACATTTTCCTTGAACTTCAGCATCAGTATTCAAGTCAGTTCTGCAACCAATACTACAAAGTATTCAGAAATACTCTCCCACAGGACTTCATGAAACACAACCGAACTAGTTTTAGGACTCCACAAATAAAGCCTTAAAGCAGAGTTGTGATCCTCTTGTTAGAAGGTAGTAAAAGATGTTCCAGTAGATCTGAGAAAAGAAAACTCTTCCAAATTATTTCAAATCAACCTGGAAATATCCTGATGTCTCAATCAGGACCATTGTTAGGCTACACGTTCCTCTGCCAAAAGCTGAATGGGGGATTCTTGTAGCAGAATAAAACACAAAATAGAAATAGATGGACACATAGTAAGATTCCACAATAATTAAAGTTTGCCCCAAATCCCTTGAAAGTAGTTGTAATAGTCTATTAGACTGCATGTGGGGGAGAGAAAATGCCATCCAAAAAAACATGTCTAACTGGATTAATGAAATACTTTTCATTTTGTTAGTCCCTCAATGGAAAAAAACTATTTGAAGTGAATTTTCTGGGAACAGCCCTCTTGGTTTCCCATGCCACAAAGAGCTCCCTTACCACTCACACCTTACCAAGCACACTATGAGTGCTGACTCTCCTCATTTACCAACATCTCAAACTGAGAAAATACCAAAGCCTTCTGAAATGATTCACTGGATAAAGATGCTTGCTCAGAGTTGCAATAATTTAATGATCACTGTGGGGATTTAAAATTTTTTTTACTCTCTTCATAGTTGCAGTAGATGCAAGGAAATGAACTTTTGCAGGTTCTTCATATCCCTGCTTGTTAATTATGTTAAACTTGTTCAGAGAAAGCATTTAGCTAATTTTAGAGGTCCTGGGACATGTAGAAAAAGGTTTAGCTTTGATATTAACATTTTTGAACTGCTCAGGGAAAACTTAAAAGAAGCCAAGATATGAAACAGGATTTACTCCTTGTCCAGCAGACATGGGATCAGACAGTGAGAGCACACGATATTAAATTTTTGAACAAATTAATCCCTGAGCATTTTTATTGCTTATTCCACTCCCTGCAAGAAAGAGTTGACAAGGCAGAATAAAAGTGACACATGAATCTTTGTAAAATTAAAGCACAGCTGTGGTACTTCAAGCACTTCAACTCTTTAGAGAGCCTTTTCATTGAAACCAGAACACCAAACAAATTCACATTGGGTAGTAAAACTCCTGTGCCTCAGAACAAGCTTTAAAACAAAACAACCAGAACATCCCACTGTGTAAAATATTTGAATACTAACAAGACCCCAGAAATTGTACAGTACAGTGGCTCATGCTCTGCAAAGCCCACTCCAGAAGTGACTTTTGACTGTGCAGCGCAGAGCCTGTGTGAGATGTAGGCTTCATCTCAAAGGGGAGCAAAATATTGGATGCTACTGAGAAGCAGAGCACACGGGGTTAATAAAAGCAGAGCAGATGAAGGTAGAAAGCAAGGAAACCAGAACAAGAGGTGGCCTTTAAAGCCCTTCCTTAGACTCACATTGGGCCTGTTGTGTACACGGTTTTCACAACACTAAACTTACCAGCTTAGTTTTGACCAACTTTTCTATTGCACTGACAAGATCCGCAGCAGTTGGGACATCGGAGGAGCTCTGTCGAGCAGCTAGCAAAGAAGAGGACTGCAAGACACCAGGTGGCAAAGGAAAAGCAAGTTAGCAGGATGAGAAGGGAGTAGGAAACCAAGCGGTCAGTGAAGAAGCTTCCGAGACAGGAGAAGGAAGGCGGAAGGGGAGCTGGAGGGCGAGAGGGACACATGCAGGTCAGGTGAGCGAGTGCTGCCGTGTCAGACAAACATGGAACTGCCATCCACTTCTGGCTGCACACCTCCCTGCAGCAGTTCCAAGACTGGAACTGGGGAGCAGAGTCAAAGAACTGAAATTCATTTACAAACAGGTTACGACACTCTTAAAGTTGGTTCCTCCTTCTAAGGCCATCTATGGTCTTACAGGCTCCAGAAAATTGATTTTCTTACTGCAGATGTAAGAAATTACTGCCTCCCCCATACATGCATATTTAATAAAAGCAGTTAAGCACGAGGTACACATGGAGTTACAGACAATAGGGGAGGGAGGCAGGGGGGAACAAATCATCCCCCATCCTTTCCCCATAAATCAACAGCAACTCTAAATGAACTTAGATGACACCTCTCACTCATGTAACTTCAGTCATCTAAAATGTGTAACTCTTCTCTTCCCTCTCTGCAACCACTGGAGACAAAACATGTCTCACCTGTCCTGGGTACCTGGCACAGGAGGGCAGAAAAACTCTGTTCTAGTTTAAGGTTTTTCCTCCACAAAAGCATATCACCCCTTGACTGCTGTCCTAAGAAACTTCAGTCTGATCACCCAAACCCACTTGATAGCTATGAGAATTGGGATTTATTAGCTCACCTATATATACATTTCTTCTGAAGGCAATACAAGCACTGACTAGAACTACAAGTCCTTGGGCAACCTTCTTTTGCTGTCAGGCTGACACAGACTAAATCATGGCTACATTTTTATAAATTATGAAAAAGCTTATTCATCCCTCAAAGTCTTGTGGAGGGCAGCTATTTCAGTGAAGTCACTGTGCAGGTGCCAGCATCTGAGATTGAAGAGTGCTGGGGAGGGAGATGGGGAAATGTGGTGGCAGGAGTTAGGCAGCTGGCCACCTCTTTCATCAGCCCTTTGGGGAAGTTGCTCCTGTTGAGTGACACATCCCCAGGAGAGGAAAAAAAGGGCAAAGGAGATTAATCCTAACCAGAAGCCTTCGCTACAGAACAGAAACATGAACACACTGCTACTCATCAACTTGTCTTTCACAAATAATACATCTAATCAACAGTTCTGATTACAACAACAACAAAAACTACAGGTAATCAGGCTGGCAACTGAGGAATTAGGCTGGTAATGCAGGAATCTCATACTAATGTAAAAGCTCAGCCTGCCTGTTTCACCTGCAATGCAGACAGACATGTCTAGGGAAAAAAAAAAAAAAAAAAAAAAGACTGAAAATAAGGACTTTGAAGAGCTACTGGACAAATACATTGACAATAATTGCCAAACACAGCCATTCTAGCAGGAGGAGTCCAATTTTTGGAGGCACTAAACAGCTGTTGCTCTCATTTATTTTAACTGAAATTGCTCAATAACTCTGAAAAGTAAATAACTGCAGGATTCTGAAGGAAGCACGAAAACATTTGCTGCCTGCAAGAATTCCAGGGTTAAATAAAACTTCTGTGATTGACAAGAGTCTAGTTTTAGTGGGGAAAATAGAAATGCAGAATTTCTATTCCTCAATAAGCAAATTATGAATTTCTAATACGAAAAGATCTTGCAATTTGTCTTTATGAGAGCTTCTAGGAGCAGTGAGGCACAATTACTGCTGCCTGGCAGATGGACTCAGGGAAAAGTGTCACCTCCTGTACACACAGACATCTCCTGCCTACCACAGCTACTGCCCCACACTGCTGCTGCTGGTCCAGCCTAAGCCCATGCCTGTAAGCACAGAGGGAGGACATGAGCAGGACACTGTGCCCAAATTAACACCATTAAAGAGCTTTCAGCTCCAGCATGGCTCAGACTTTGCTAACCTGGTGCACCTGTGCCAGGAAATTCAGTACCCTGTGGGCTTTAGTTTCTTACCCCCCTGGCAAAATGTTGAGTAGGGCAAGAAAAACCAGAGGGAAAAAAGGGTTTCAGATGCATCTTGCTCTATTTAATCTTCTGTTTTAGGAGTGGGTGAAGAAACAGGATGCCAAAACACTCTGTAGAGCTCAGACATCTGTAGCAGAAAACAGCTCAGTTCCACAACATTTATGCTGTCAGAAATGTATTTAAGAAATACTGAAATCACATGGCATGTTGGACACCAAAAATAGTGACCCAAGCTGTAGCACTTTTGTTTTTCTTTAAAAAAAAACCCCAAAATAAAACCATCTCCCCAAAACCAAAAAGCAAGCTAAACCCCAAACATTTAGCTAAACACCATGGGGAACAAGCCAGGAGCAATTGTGCTGGGCATGGATCCACCAGGGCTCTGCTCTGCCGACCTTTTGCCTCTGCCCCTCACCAGACAGCCATCAACACACAGAGCACTCCGAGGGCAGGAGTCCACAGCTCCAGCTGCTTCCTTCTGCTCCTGCTGCCACCACAATGTCATAACATTTCCTGACAGATTAACAGCAAGCCCCCAAATCCTTTACTCCATCACTCTGATCCTTGAGTCCCAGAAATATTTACATCCTCCTCTCTCTGTATTTCCAAACTTCTGCCTGAACCTTCCCCAAGAACATTCTGGGTTGTTTTGGTTTTTCTTTCCTGACAATTTATTAATCTCCCCTATCCTCGCCTCTTTGCCTGCAGCAATTACAATCAGAGGACAGCGATACAGAAGTGCCAGTGCTAAAAACAGATGCCAGCAGGAAAGCAGGAAACTGCAAAACAGGAGGATGGTTTTCTACAAGGGAGATGACAGCACCAGGAAGGGGTGGGGGGACATATACAGACAGGACTGGCTGTGAATGCAAACCACTGTCTCAGACATATTCACAGGTTCTCACCCCGAGTCCAACACAGGACTCTGCAAGCCACAGGGCCAATTACCACAGCAAATCCTGACTTAAAGTCAGAGAACTAGCACCACCAGCATGGTGCCACCAAACACCATTTCTACTGCCACAGCCAGACACCAACAGCACTTTTCAAACAGACATAGCAAACACACATTATTGATTTGAGGGGGGCTTCTGACCACCCACAGCACAGGCACAACATCAACCTGTCATGAAATGGGATGACAGGGTTAAATTGCTTATCTAGCACTGCTCATAAATTCACTTGGAGAAAGGTATTAGATTATGATTTGCACATAGGAGACTCTTATAACCACAGTTCTAGGCCCTTGATACTGGAAGACCACTACACAACCACTGTGACATAGCTACGTGAGAAATGCACTCAAACAGAAAAATTATATAGCAAGGGAGGCCTTACCATATCATCTTGAGTTGGATCATTGTCAAAAATCTTCATAGGAGGTGGAAGAGGTGTGTGAGACTCTTCATCTGGCTCATCTTCTCCCCAGCCCTTCTTGCTCTTCTGAAGAAAAGTTAAATATAATTACAAACAGGGACAGGATTCTTTTATCTTTTCAGATCAATATTGTGTTGGATGGAGGGAACTGCAGGTAATGGAAAAGAAGCAGTAAAGACATAAGGTTTTGCTGGTTAATCCTGGTGTACTCTAAGGCTTATAGAAATATAGTTTATAGGTCATTCATACAGCTACATCTGTGTGCAGACAGAATAGTAGTTTTTTCATTTAAATAAGAACTCTTTGATGTGCAATTTTTAAAATGTGTTCCTCAATTTGTGTTCAGTTAGTATCTTCTGCATTTTTTGCTTTAATTCCTCATTCACTTTATCAGGAAAATGCCATTCTGGTGGAGAATATGCCTGCAGAAAAACTGCAGGTACAACTACATAGCAGATTTAACAGAAACATGGCTATTTCTCGGAGTATTTTCTTTCATTAGAGGAATTACACTGCCATGGTAGCATAAAGGGGATATGAACCACAGCAAAAAGTGATAAGAGCTGCTCAAGAATAATTTCATTTCTGTCCCTGGCAGCTTTCTAATAGCTATTAACAAACCTAGTCTAAGGACAATAATAGATGCAAACACCGTTCCTTATATATTCCACTGCTCTTTGGATGACAAAGCTGTTGGCAACAATGCAATTTGATGTATGATTCGTTGTTCCCTCCAGACCCTAAGAGAACTGCATTTCCTCAAGCATGACTCACAGCCCATGGAGGAGACTATCCGAGACACACAGTATTTCCCGTAGCAAACACCACCACACACCTCATCTGCGCTGTCTCCTTGAGGAGTGGTTTCATCTCCAGTCTTTGGTGAGCCGAGATCAAAGCTCTTCCTTCCATCTCGCACCTTCTTCTGTTTCTTGATGTGGCTCTCGGTCTTGCCGCTGTTCAGGCGGCGCACGGGACTGGTCAGCCATTTCTTCAGGGTGTTGGTCGAGCGCTTGGGGCCCGGAGAGCTCTGGATGGAGTTGAGGGATGGCTGAGGTTGTAAGTTGGCCACTGAGTCAGACTTGCCCCCGTTGTCATTGGAAGAGACTGAATACGCGTCTGCAAGAAAACGGCGCAGGTGAGACCTCATTGCGGCAGCTCCTCTGCTCCCCGGGGCGCGTCAGACGCCCGCAGCACCCAGCAGGAGAATACAGCCTGCCTTGGGGAAAGGTTTGTGACCTATGGACTTTATGCAAGCTTTATTGCACACCAGAGGGAGGAATATGCCCTGCAATGGGCATTTCCCACAATCTCACACACCTCTCTCGTTTCCTACCCCACTATCTGTCCCTATGAAAGATCGCAGACAGCCAAGTTTTTTATAGGCAGGTTTTTATTCAGTTTTTTTTTATGGAAGCCTGATTTTCACACTAAGTGCTGAATTTCTCAGCTTCTTCCCACAATTTCATTGTGAGTTGCCAGGAACAAAATAAGCACAAAAAGTAGATTACTACAGGAGACCTGACAGCCACCAACACATTGTCAGGTTCCATAATTGTTTCTCAGCTGTTTCCAGACCCCAATGACACGATTTAGTTAGACTACTTATTAACTCTGAAGCACCTTAAAATTATCTCCTTTGCCTCTGAAAGCAATCTGTCAGAAGAGTTCACACATTCACTAGAACTATGAAACTGGAATGAGCAATTACAGAAGATGACAAACTGTTCAAACCAAAGGAAACTCTCAATAAGGTTTAAAATTAAAAAATAGTTTCATTATATGGAAGCAGGAGGTTCTGCTGAACTGCATCCAACCTCAGTTACTGATACACATGTTCAGACTGGCACCTCTGAAAGGCCTGCAACCTTCCTTACTCCCAAAGTGCAACAGACCAAAGATGTGCCAATGTCAGTAAGGCTTTAAAACCAAAACAAACAAGTTGCTCAAAGATTTCCCAATTGCCCTGCAGGAACAAGTGCCCTGCTTTCAGCTTTCTGAAACCATGGTAAACTCCCTCCCGTCCCTATCAGGGACTGAGATGTTTAAACCCACACCAAGATGAGGATTTTTTTTTACAAAATTCAGACACTGTCACACTCCTATAAGAAACATCTCAGGCTGTACATCAGAAAAAAGCCAACCGATGTGATTAAACATTTTTACATCATTATCTCTGAATCTTTTATCTGTCCCAGCAGAAAACAAAAACCTAAGTTACAACACATGAAAATAGATTTGAGCATCCAGATATTCCCATTTCAGCAATAAATGCCATTAGAGATGCTGGGTTGTACACATGCTGAGGGAGAGCTACGCTTGTAGAGAATCATTACCTCTCTTGTTCTAGAAGGCAGCTCCTGCTACCTGCATGAAGAGATCATATCCCCTCTGGGCAGAGCTGCTGCTTGCAGCTGTCTGTGCACAGAGCAGAGATTGTGTCCTGCCTTGTCTGCCAGCTTGCACAATGCAGACCATGAGAGTCAGAATGTTTTATAGCCACACACAGCATCAGTCAGAAGTTAAACCAATAAGTCATTACATACCTGAGGTCAAAGGTTAAATTTTAGAACACAGTGAAATAATTTTAACAAGCTAGAAAAAGTCAAAGTTCATTTCCCAGACAAGAAGAAAATCTCAATCATCTGTTTTTTGAAAAGAGCAGTGAGTGCAAGAGGATGGGTTCCAGGTAGAGCTGATCCCAGGTGGAGCTGCTGGGGATTTTCTGGCATTCCTCTGTAAGTAGCAGTCTTATCTCCAAAAGGCCTGGGTTTAGCCAGCTGCTGCTGATGTTATTTCATGTACATGAAGTAGCACTAAATCAACTAGCGCAAGATAATGTTTGTCAGGGGCCAGCTTATCTTCCACTCAATAGGCTTTGGACAGTTCTCCCTCGCAGGCTCCACGTGATGCTCTGCGAGTTTATCAGCGCGCCTTGCGTCAGCAAAATTCAGGGTTTCACGATGGTGGGTTTGATTTTCCAAGTGCCCTCATGGCCCTGGCAGCACTGGAAGCCCCACAGGCAGTGGGGGAAGCTTGAGGGTTCTTGGCCAAGGGGCTTTGCTGAGAGGAGTGCCCTCAGGTGCTCTTCCTGCTGCTGCAGGATTAACTTTGGGAATTACTGCAGCAAAGGGAGCTGGGCTGCAGTCAGAAGGAGAAATGCTGCAAGTGATTGCTCTGTGGGGCTGCCACTCCCAGGGATGATTTGGAGGGAGCAGCTGTATCATGGACTCGCTGCCTTTGCTGGGCTCAGTAGGAGGTTGAGGAGAACCAAGGATGAGCTGATCTCACCACAAGTCAGCTGATGAACAGAGAGGTTTTTACTACAGCTTGTAAGTAACAGTCCAACCCCCACCTCCAGCCCACAGCACTTTGCCAGTTTAATTTTTGGTAAGGGAAAGGATCTGGTAGGGGGCTAATGAAGCCTGAGACAGCCCCCAAGGGTTTGTTACTGAGATGGCAATCCTATCTCAGCCCAGTGGGCTCAAGGCAGGGCCAAGTCCAGGAGCCCTGATGCCTGTGAAGGGGCAGGGACCTCTCTTTCCAGCAGGAAACACCCCAGGTTTTACCAGCAAGGTCAGGCTCCAGCCTTGCTGCCTCCCTCTCCTTTCCCCAGCAGCACAGCCACAGCAGGGGCACGGACAGACACACAGCACCCCTCCTGCCATGGCACTCTTGGCTCAGCTGTCCTGGGGAAGCGATGGTCAGAAGTCCTGTCACTCCCAGGAAGGCAGCACGTGGGCAGAAACAGTCCCAGTCCCAAGATGGCCCACAGCCCACCCTGCCTGCTTGTAATAATTCTGACACAGAGAGCCAGGAATACTCTGCAGAGTGAACATCAGAGCTTCAGAGCCACCAGCCGTAACAAAAGCCAGCCCACAGGTTTCCAGAGGGAGGCTGTTAACACTGCCCAATGATTCCCACCTGGAAAAGGCTCTGGATTTTCCTGTTCAAGGTCATGCCTTTGGTGATGAAAAAGGCTGTTTACCAAAGGGTTACTACACGTTGGTTGTGCTATGCAACCCTGTCAGATATGAAGTCCCCTTCTTTCTCCTTGTTTGCTGAGCTGCCCTGGCTAAGCACAAAAGGCTGGGACAGAGCCCACCCTTTCCCTGGCCCATGCGACCCAAGGCTGAAAACATGGCCTTATTTTGCCTGGTAAAGCTGCCTTTGCTGGCTGGGGAACAAGCAGGGAGGTGGGAGAGGAAGGATGGCATGAATTTCCCTTCTCCCCAGACACCATGGGAGCCCTTTGATGCTGAGTGACTTATCTCTGCCCACACCCTACACTGGTACAAAGCACTTCCATCTCACCATCCCAATTCCCACTGCTACCAAACATGCCTTACCCAAAAGCCACACCGAGAGTCCACACACAATACTCATAACCTTTTTCAAAGGAACTGCAAATTTGGATACATTTGTGAGCAAGTCACATTTGCAGTCTGCCAACCCTGCTGAGAATGATCTCCTCTGCACATAAAGCCAGTCACATCAACATGGTTGCAGAGGCAGGACTGGAGCTCAAGGAAGAGCAGAGCTCAAAAATGAGAGAAAGAAACATGAACCACAAAAAGAATCTGCCAGGAACGACCTTGCAGGCAACTTCCTCAGCCACGTGAGCTCCGCTCCTGCAGCACATGTGGCTACAAACACATTAATCACGACACTTGATACTGGCCCGAGACCCAGACTCCAGGTGGATCGAGCGGAAGAGGAGGACACGTTACCGTGCTCTTCTTGCAAAGCACTAGCACATATGTGCTTTGCAAACTGCATTAGCAGAGCTCTTTGGAAACACAGTTTGTTTAAGAAAAGCCAGAGAGCTTTTGGGAAAGATGCAGCAGCTCGTTGCGTGATAATTGAGGCAGCTGCTGCCGCCCGCAAGCCCCAGAGAGCAGCGGCTGTCCCCACACTGCAGCAGGTCTGCCATGAGGAGCTGTCCTCCCACCAGTGTCCCCAGACACGTCTAAAAAAAGGTATTTGGTGAAGCAAAACGGTTGTAGGGAGGTCAGCAGACTCGTGTGGCTAGATTGATTTCCTGGCCAAACCATTCATTCAGACAGAAGAAATGATGGTTTCCAAAACACTCCTAAACAAGCCTCCTTGAAACTTCTGGCAAGAGGACTGTGAGGGATAATCAGCCAGACCAAAGGGCTTTAACATTCAGAACTTTTGCACCACTGCAGCCATGAAATGTTTGTTGTTGTTGGTCAAATGAACAGACATCTGGAAAAGCACAACTCTTGTACTTGAAAAATAGAAAGTTCCAGTTCTGTGCAGCATTGGGTGAAAAGAAAAATGAAAATCTCACAGACCTGGTTTTAGAGGCACAGAAATATTCTCATTTGAGTCAATAGGAATTCCTGTTGGAACATAAATACAAGGCATTTTATTTTTACCTCCCTGTTCCCCGAAGCACACATAGGAGGGGAGGTTTGTCTGACCAGGCTCAGGCAGCACCAGCCTCCTTTGTAGGACCTCAGATCTCTGACAGGGAAAGGAAAAGGCTTCTCAGAGCAACTCAGAAGGAAATATCAGTCTACTCTATTTGATACATAATAATGACAGATCATAAAGGATAAGAAAGAAATATGTGTCCATAACCAGAAGATAATACAGAATATAGGTATAAAACCAGGAGATTAGAGCAGGGCACAGTCTTGCTTTAAGTGAGGTGAATCCTTTTCTGATTTATATATGGATCCATTTACATCCCAGAAAAACAGCCTGAGAGAAAAGGATTTTTCCACAGAAGTCAAAGAAAATAAGCTAGAATGAAGTCCTATTAGCATGTGCATTTAAATCAACAATTTTTATTTTACAGAGATAATTTCACTTGTGAATGAAAGCCAATAATGACAATCTGACTGATGGGCACATAAATCAGCTCTGCTGTGCTAAACAGAGCCCATTTTCCACATTCAGTGGTTGCTGTTAAAAAACACTTGTGACAAAGACTGAATTTAATCAGATGTGGATAAAAGACTAACTCAGTCTATACTCGAGTAAATTTCCTAAAGAATAGGAATTTCCACCCCAAAAAATCTTGGAAAGTAGGAGTCATCTGGACTCATCCTGTGCCTCTGTGTTAGTATTTCACACTAAACAAACAAGAACCATCTAAACCATCAAAACGCACCTTCTCCTGCCCTTTCCAAGATAATCTCTGTGATCATCCAAGTTCCAGTTCACAGGTCTCAGCCTCTTGAAACTTGATACTCTCCCTTGGGAAATGCTGCTTTGAGAGCCCCTTTGGATCTGATCAAGGGATTTGGGACTAAAGCTCTACAGGATGGATGCAAAGATGGCAAAATAAGGTATGAACACTGCTCCTTTGGTCTCTTCTGTGCTTTTGTATTAAATGTCCAAAACATGCTCAGTGAAACATTTTTATTGGCACGAGTCAGGGTTACAAAACTTTGTGGCTTAGGCAGATGACAGTACCGATCCCAGTTTTAGTGTTACAGCCCATTCTGCCTGTAAAACCTGGCATGGATTTGCAAAAGTTTGGGAGGCAGCATTTGGATAATATACAGTCCCTTACAGCTATTCCTCTAGTGAAAACACTAGGTGTTAACAGTGTAAATAATGTATCTTACAACTTCTAATGTCAACAGATAAGAGTCTCCTCAGACACAGCCTCTGAAAAAGTCTCTACTGAAGAATATAAGTGAACACAAGGAAACTTCCAGTGCCTATGTCAGATAAAGACAGAGGACAGCTGGCTTGAGAAGCTCTTTAGATTGGAAGTACATTAAACTTTCGCAATGGAATTGCAAAACATGCCCTGGAGACTTCCAAGGCTCCCCAACCTCTCCCAGCTCCGCTCAGCCACTCCTCACATGTCCAACCACAGACCTGACCTGTGCTCCAGCTCAAGATAAAAATGAGATGGGACCATGTAGGAGAGAATTTCATACCAGAGGGTAAAGACAGGTTCAAACTATGCCATTGAAATCTAAATGCAAATTTTGTTCAGAGATTCAAATGCTCTTCCTAACTTCATAATCTCCTGGAAATGAGCAAATTGAAAAGGTTCAATTGAATTTTCTGTTTGTGTCTCGGGAGTATCATTTGAAACTTCAAGCTGGAAGTAACATCAAAAGGTATGAATCAGTCTGGCAGGATTCTCACAACTCCATTTACATGGATGAAATGAATTCTGTCCAAACTCAAGAATAATGGTATGGAGTTAAATATTTTATAAAAAAAGCTTCTAGTCCAATAGAGGAAGCAGCAGACACATTGGTCAAACTTTCTGATTGCTGTAATGTAAAACCTGAAATTTGACTTTTCGTTTCACTGCCAAGCATGCAAACGTGACTAACATCCAAAAAGAGCAAGGGAAAAAAAGGACTAAAATCTAAATCACACAACATTTAGAACACACTGTTTGGCTATTGAAGAGCTGTCATTTCTTGGAAATATGAAGGAAGAGCTGCTTTGAGATAGAGAATGATCTGCAGAATTCCTTTTAACCACACTGCAAAGCAGGGGATGCTCCAGAGGGATTTTGCATGTGGGTTTTGCCTTTGGGAAATGGTCACCAATCTGTTGGCTTCAATATTCAGTTTTCTAATCATTACTTCCAGGTTGAAACCTAATGTGAGGAAAACAAGCACTCACCCAGCTGGGGTGAGTAAACACTGCCACTTGGAGCCACTCATTTTTGTGGCAGGCAGCAGCTTCATCTCCTGCTCTCGGCAGTCGAGGAGCTGTGCACACTCTGCACAGGGCGATGCAGAGTGGGACACACCCCATAGGAGCCTCTCTCTTTCCATTAACTACAGAGGGAGTCCGAGGAAATTATACCCTCAGCTAAATTTAGTTATTGTGAATCCCCTTCCCACATTTGAGTACACTTCATACCAGGCCGATCTCGCAGCAGGGAATGATTAGCTGAAGTTAAGCATCTGTCAATTCACTTTAATGAGCAATAACTCGTGGCAACCTGCCATTAGCTTCAGTTGAATAGCTTTTATTTTTAGCTGGTGTTGCTCAGATGCAGCTTCCATCCAACATGTGCTGGGAAAGCTGACATCCCAAAGTAGTCTCCAGGTCTTCGTTGTGCCAGTCCGAGTGTCAGGGCTCAAGAGCTGCAGTTCCTGGAGGTCAGAGAAAAGTCACTGCAGTTCTGGGAAAGTTTCAAAGAGTGAGATAAAACCAAAAGCCTGGAGAAACAGCACAGAGGCGCACGGTCCCCAGAGACCTTGCAAGAAAAGTTACTGAAATCCTGAGAGCGTGCTGAATGAGTGAGCTTGGTCCCCAGGGAGAGAAACAGCACAAGGGGAAGGCACAGAGAGAGAGAGAGAGCCTGCTGAAATAAAACATAACTTCAGTACTGTCCAAGAGTGCCTAGTGAGAGGAACAAATGCAGAAGTTCTCTTTTGTACCTGCTGCTCCATGTGAATGTAGGCTTTTATCAGAGGTGACCATAGGAAGGGAAAGGGGAAAAGAGCAGGATGAGTCCTCAGGTAAATATAGGGCAGGGTCCTGTTTCCTACAGATGAGCATTTAACTCAGGAGCTGCTGCACATGAAGGCAGAGCACATGTTTGTGCCTCCAAAGAGACCCTCAGGAAAGCGCTCAGCTTCGCCCTGTGGCACTAAGTGCTTGAGGAGCAGCTGAAATACCCGAGGTCCTGCCCTCTGACAGTCCTGCTCTGCAGTGGGTTCCCACAGAACAGCTTACAATTGTTATGGGCATCTGCAACTCCTCTGCTTGGAGGTTTGAGCCTTTTTGTCTCCGTGTATCAGCCTAATTCATCCTGCTTCAGAGCCCCATCTGAGCCCCCACATGAGCTGCTGTGAGTTCACAATAAAAATAAGGGAACAAATACTCAGAGTGAATCCACCGACCTGTTGGTGAGATACTCCTAGCCAGCTCCTACCCTAAAACACTGTGAGACAGGTGACAAGGCAGGGCAGTAACATACCTTCAGGGGAACCTTGAAGCAACATCCTTTTAGAATAGGCTTTTACTGAATAAAAAGGTGTGGAAAAAGCTCAGAAATAAAGCAGCTGCTCCACACAGCAGAGCTGGAGGCCAGACACAGTATGTGAGTGCATTTGATTTCATTCACCCATTCTCTTGCCTCGAGTTTGTGCCCAGCACAGGTCCCAGACCAGCCCTGAGCACAGCAGCAGCAAGTCCAGCACATCTGCTGGGAGTGCACGTCGGAGCAGCCTTCCCGTAATGCCTCACAGCTGGGTGAGCAGATTGCTGAAGTCAAGAGGCACACATTTCTTTAGCAAAGAAAGGAAATAAAAAGTCAAGACTAACAAGATCCAGAAAGGGCATGCTTTTTTTTTTTTTTTTGAACAAATCAACATTTATTTCAATGTAGTGAAACAACTTGTTGAAGCACTTCTCTCAGCTCTACTTTACATTTTGTATTTACACTGTCCTCATTCTGTGACAAAAATAAAATAATCTCCAACCCTGAAGTTTCCAGAATAAGTGTCACTAGCAGCAAAAAATAACGAAGCCCCAAACACAAAGCAAAAATCCCCCTTGATATATTTTGATGGGGGGATTTTTGCATGTTCCATAAAAAAAGTTTTAACCCTGAAACTTTATGAAAAGCTATATGGGATGACAAGGAGAGAAATGTCATGTTTGAAGCTGAACGAGAGCAGCATTTGCTGGCCTTTGCAAGTACACTGTTACTTTTAGCATAAGGAACTGTGAAATGCTTAGACACCCACATAGAAGCAGACTTTTAAACTTTGATCAAAGCAGTTCTGCTCTTCTGGGAGCGTAAGGGTACCAGAGTCGGCAAATGCCATCTTTTATCCTGGATGTTGGGCACAAAAACAAACTTTATTACACATGGTTTCCAAGCAGCTGTTAGTAAAACACAAGCCTTATTCTTTTGGGAAGTGTCAAGGGTCAGCTTCATTCAGCAGCTTCCAAATTGAGCTACTGTAAGAATTTTGAAGTAATTTCTCAGTTAAATTACATCATTGCTAAGGTCAACTCTGCCTTATACTTGAAGTCAGCAACCTCTGTGACAAGGTGGACCGCTCTGCTAAATGGGAGAGAGGAGGGAAGGCAATGATATTTGAGTATCATGTTTAGGCCTCCCTATCTCAAAGGAAACTGTGGCTATGTACCCAAACAATTCTCCATGGAAACAACAGAAGAGTATCAGTGACAAACTTGGAATTGGAAAAATAAAAAAAAAAGCAAGAACAGAACCCAAAGCCTTTTGGGATAGGAAGAAAAACTGCATGTTGAGAAAGAAGGAATTGGTCATTAAACTTTCCAGGCACACAGAGGGCTCGGAAAGCACAGAAAACAAGCAGAACAAACAAACACAACTGTGTGCATCTTAGCATCAGCTTCTTTTGCCAAATGCAGTAGCTTCCAACATTCAGCAGCTGCCTCTTGCTTTCTAGTGCTGTGGAGTTCTCTTTGGTACTTGGAGGCTGTGAGGAGCTCCGGGCAAAGAGAAAGTCTTTGTCCATTTACCAACCAATTCCAAAGGCGCTGATCTTGAATAACTTTACTAAGCAAGAGTGACACAGATGTCTAGGAAAGGGGACTTTTCTCTTAGTAAAGTTGTGGTAGGTGCAGTGGAAACCCAAGGCAATCTACATGCTTGTCAATTTGTGCCTAGGTAAGAACAGAGTCCTCCATGAACGTCTCTCATTTGTTCACTCTTAAATTATTCAGGCTCTGACAGCCCCTGAAAAGAAAAGAACGGAATAAGGATAAGTTGCAAGGGGCGCAGGGCAGGGGCGGACACCACGTAACCACCAAGAACAACGAGGTTGGGGTGTTTGACGACAGACACACTGCAGCTGCAGCCTCCAGGGCTGGTGCCCAAAGCAGCTTCCTCCATGCCCTCGTCCTCCAGAAATGCCAGCAGAAAATACAAGCTCACAGCAAAGGTACTGGTTGGGATGAATTAAAAGAAGTAATGAATGAAGTCAATGCAAACAGCGGTTTGGAAATAAAACACACAGATAAGAATTGCTGGTGCTCGTGACACTTTGCTCTTTGAACACAGCACAGGGAAATGGCTAAGCAGCTTGGAGACTTCTAACTGCACACTTAAGACTATCAGTTAGGTTTGTGGGAAGCTTTAATTCATTCTGAAGTAGCAAAACCAGAACACCACTTGCTGTCCCATATAGCAGGCTCACGCGACCTGCCTCTTGGTTTTTGTTTGACAGCTCAGCAGGGAGCAGCTCTGTGAGGAAGCTTCCCCGTGATGCCAGTCAACAAGTTTATCAAATTTCAGGTGACAAAGTCACCACTACCCTCTATCTGCGTCAGCAAGAAAGATGGACAGGAACTTGAAGTCTCAGAGAGCATCTGCTACATGGGAACAGGAGAGCTCGCTTTCTGCAGCATCCTGCCGAGGTCTCAGCCCTCTGAAGCTGTGCCAGTGCCTTGACCCAGACACCAGCCTTCCCAGTGAGGCTAGTCCTAAGAAAATGATTGATTGTGACTTCTGAAAGGCCACACAGAGCCACCCACAGCTTTTATGGTGCCTACATCATTGCTCCTTACCAGCAGCATTGTAGAGGTTTTGCCAATGTATCACAAGCACCCTTATGGAAAAAAAAAATCTACACCCAGCTTTGCAGAGATGTGGAGAGGTGCCCTGCAAAAACTGCTTCATTCCCTTCTGCATCACTGAGTCTCATGGCAAACAGCGGTAAAAATCCTCTGCCAAGCAACATGTCCAATAAACTTTCATTACAAAAGCCATCTTCTCTATTGCTGAGTGGCTCCATCTTTCTTTTTATTTCTTTTGGCTCCATCTTTCAAAGGAATCAGGAAAAAGAAACACTTTCTTGAACACAACAGCGAGGATTAGTAGCAGAGGCTCTTTGAGTCTATAAAGGCTTTGTCAAATACAGGTGACCTGTTACTGCATTTTAAGATGTCTGATCACAGACATCAGCTGCCTGTTATTTTAGTATCTCCAGGACAAGTGACTGCAGTGAATATTCAGCAAGCATCAGCCTTTCCACGTTTGTCTGGAGCTTGCCTTGCTGTAGGCTTGTCTTAGACACACTGCCATATCAAATTTTACAGCAACACAGATCTGAGCAGCTACTGCCCTGCCATGAGCAGCCTGGAATGCTCAAGACTGGCTAATTTCTCTGACACTAAGACAAAGTCAACTAAGATGCTGCTCTCTGCTCAGCACTTGAGCCCTGGCAGGAGCTGTGCCCTGCTACTGCGGAGCTGAAGTTACCGCTAACATTCAAAGCATTTGCCTCCTTCTTGCCTAAAGCTATGATTTTCTTTCTGCCGTCCTAGAAAGAATACCTGTTGATTAATATTTATTCAATTTCCTAAAGAAATCTATTCAGCCTCCACATGTTTCAGCTGAGAGTGATGTTTAAATATTGTGTTGATCCTCAGAGTTCAAACTGCAGAGGGTACAAAGAATACCAGACTTGAGGCACTTCAATGGTATTCACTGTGAATCATCATTTTACATTGTACCACTCAGACACATTTGGATCTAAAATACATTTGCATTTCTAATTAAAACAGATTACCATTAGTAACTAAAGAATGTCTTAAATCAGAATCCCTAGGCCATAAAAGCTAATTGCACGATGCTAAAACTGGATTTCAAAAATATACATATTATACCCCCTGCAGGATTAATTAGGCAACATCTCTTCAAAAGAGTTCTCAAAAGTGTATTTATTCAGCATGCGGTGAAATTATACCGGTTGTGCAACACTTCCCATGGCCTGCCTTGGCTCACGCTCCCGTGGCAGCGGAGAGCCGGAGCCTTACTCATCAGGGATGCTCAGAGAGGACAAACTGGATTCAGGACTGCAGCTGATGAGCAGGGAAACACACAGGAGCAGGAACTGCTGCCCTGGCCACAATCAACCAGCACCCTGGAACAAGGTGATCTCAGGTATGTGCATAGCCAGGACATGCAGGTCTACAACAAGGTTGAAATCAGCTGGTCAATATGCATCTGGAAGCTGTAACCTGCTGATGATCTGGTGCTTAATTGGTCACTGGTTTCCTACATGACCTCAAGGAAGGTTCTAAGTGCTGAGTTGTAATGTGTTTTCAGAGAGGTTACAGCTGTACCACATGTCTTGAGGATGTGAGAAACTCCTGCTCACCAAAGCTGCACATGCATCACATGAAGGGATGGGAAAAAAACCCAACAGAGCCCAAGAGGTCCTTAGCTGCTACAGTCTGTAGCTGTAATTGTCAGCAAGCCTCAAATGCATGAAAAAGTGTCCTCAGAAGATTCAGCTGCAGCTGGGGATGTGCCACTCCCAGCTTTCTTCTGTGCTCTGAGCTGCTTGCTCCATATGAAAAATGAACATGGAAAAATTCTCAGAAAACCTAACAGTGGAGACACCTCCATGGTCACTAAATCCAGTCCCTTATCATCACGGGTCATAGTCCATCACTTTTCTAAATGCTTACTCCAATGTTTTCTTGTGCAAGTGAACAAGAGATCTTTGCTCAAAACTCACACTTCGACTGTACTTGTGCTTTCCTGTATGCAGCAACTTCATATTTCCATGTTTAACTTACAAACTTACAATACAAAAGATAACAATCTACAGCAGAAACCACCTACTGGTTCCTCAGGATGATGTTTGCTAATGGGTTCCCAGCAGGTCTGGCTCCCAAGCTTCACCCTCTTATAGAACTTCACAGCCTGGAATGTCATTTGGCAGGGGATCCAGGATTTCAAAGCTGTTGAGCTGTCCCAGGACTAGCCATGGCTGTACCACATGAGACAACCAAGTATACTGGGGTGCACTAAGGGCAACAGAATAGCAATTACTAACTCATCATGTGGCAACACACAAAACAGGAGACACACTTTTTCCGTTTTCCAAAAGTAGCCATGGTTTCTGTATATTAAAGGAGCACCCACAATCGTTGGGAAATACTGGGAGGTCAGGGAGTAAAAATCAGGCAGGACTTCCTGCAATATGATCTTATGTGTGCTGCATTATCAAAAAATAAATGACAAATGCACAAACTGAAGTGTGTATAATGGGTTTCTCTCCATCAAAGAGAAGAAACCCTATGGCTGTTCTATTATTAACTGCTGTAATTCAGCTTGCAGGTTCTATTTTTCATCTCATTAGAACTTCACTGGAGACATTTTCATATTTTGTCCTAATTACATGAACAGAGCCCAGGTGATGTATGTGATTCCCAAGTTCTCAGCCTGCCAGGGGTTGTGGAGCTGGCCCAGAACAGAGGCAGAAGGAATGAGAGGCAGGTCAAACTCAGCAGGAGACCCAATGGGATGCACTAACTACCTTTAATTCAAGGACTGGTTTGTGTTTCAGCATAAACAGCCACATCAAACAACAGGAGCTAAGAGCAAATGCATTAATGTTTGTTTTGTGGTTTTCCAACAGCAATGAATGGTCAAGGGAGATGATTTCAAGCTTATCTGATTAGAGATAATCTCATTATTTTCTAATAATTCTTTACATGTCCTGAAGTCCTACTTGTGATCTACGCATGGTTTTTATGAAAAAAATCCAGATGTGCCTCTATAGTTACATTAAAAAGTAACTTCACACGACACAGAATTGTGAGATGCAATATTTGCAATTGAGCTCTTCTGCAACAGCAACTGACACAGTGGCTAAACTGGCAGAAAATTGGATTTCCTTACTGAACTGAAAACCACAGGATCTGTAGATCCCTGCTGTAATCACTAACTGCCCAACCAATCCCTCTCTTTCGAAAAGAAATTGGAACTTTTGCCAAATATGAAAATACTTTCATAAAGCCTGTTAACAGACAAGAATTAGACTGAAATGTAACAGTGTTCTGGTGTGCTTGAGAAGTATCTTGATGCTATTTTTAGGCTGAAAACTTTGGAAGCTGGGGAGGTTTTAAGTTTGAAATGATAGATTAGTTTTCTTAATACATACACAAGTTTTAACAAGGTGTGTGCTGAAACAGAACAGTTTGGGAAAAAACCCAAACAAAATCCTTCTGGGGTCATGTGAAATAACTGCCCTTTTTGTTTCACTTCAAAATGGAGAGATTTTATTTCAGCATCCGTGCATTGAATTCCTGAACAATACATCTATCTGGCATTTATTTTATAGGAAAACAGCATGTTTAATTATCCCACATCTTCACACTGAACAGGGAGTTACCCAAGCTATATTTTTCACAATTATCTGTTCTCTTTTCCTAAGAATAAATTCTCCTTTCTTCAGGTTTTTGACAAGATGAATAAAGAATAAAGCCTTGTGGGTTTTCACATGCTCCTTGGAGTGAATGGGAATTTTTGGAGTCTTGCCTGCATAAAAGCAGTCATGTTTCTTTATCCCATGTTTCTTTAAAGCTGAATGAATTTATGGAAGTTGAAAATAACATAGCAATCTGAATAAGTAGGATCCCCACTTATATTCACGCCCAGACCAGTAACTGAAAGCTGATGTTTATAGAAGCTCTTGCTAACTCTTTTTCAGATATGAATTAATACCTGAAAGTTTATTTTCTGTACCACTTCTGTTGCATCTTGTATATAACCACATGTCAAAAGATTGCAAGACTAATCACAACAGGGAGACATGAAGCCAGAGGTTGAGGAGCTAGCTTGTATCAGGAGAGTTAGAGCTGTCTAGCAGTACATGTAACTTTCAAGAGAGAAAATAATAACACTATTATTGCTTGGATCTTGGAAACTGAAAGTTGCTAAGGCATCCCAACACTGGCACCAACATGATAAATGTCCTACTTAGAGGAAGTGGCTGGTGGCAGATGAGAGAAGTGAACACAAAGTCGTGTGCAGCAACCAGTGCTTCAGAAAAGCTCAAACCTTCTTGGTTTGTCCAAGTGCTCTTGGACACTTTATATCTGAGAATAATACAGACCCACTGAAAACATGACCTGCTGTATCTATGAACAAGGTTCCTACCCTCAAGAAGCTCTCCTGCAAACAGGTAAGATTTAACAACACTAAGTAATTCTGCAAGGAACTGACTGTTCCCCCAGCCTGCCAGCAGAGCAGTGGCCGTGCTTCTCCTTCCACTGCCCATATTCAGAGGTTATTCATCAGCCCCAGGACTTCTCCTGAACTCCCCCTATGCGTCATTGCCACACAAATGCTAAGAGGTGCAGAATAGTGAGTCTATTTACCCCAAGAGACTGCCATGGGGACTGTCAGTCATGCTTCTGGGACATGCTTAACTGAGCACTGTGTCAGGAGGGTGCAGAGCAGGTGTGAGAAAGCAGTTTCACACCAACAAAGAGCGACTGGTTTTTTTATTTTTATTTTTTTTTGCTAACAGTATTCAGCTTGTCATGTTAATCCTGCTTGCTCAACTGAGCAGGATTCTCATCAACTCTTTTGTCCCTTCCAATAACTCTCTGCTATGACCTATTCTGACTCCTGACTCAACCTGCAGAGGTGGGAAAACACAGGACTTGAAGGGATGTTCCTGTCATGGGCAAACCAGTTTTCTCTTAATAGAGCTGGAAGGAAATAACAACAACTCCTGCAAACCTCTCCACATTTGCTCACAAATTTGCCAGGACAAAGAGCAGAGCTCAGCTCTGGCATGAGAGGGAGAGAGACTGCCTACAGAGGACCAGTACACTTGATCCTCTTGACTTCACTGAGATACAGCTAATGAGCAACAGATGGACATCACCCAAAGAGTTTATTTGGGAAACCTAACAGTTTCCTCATATTTCTCATTCAAGAAAGACCAGGAAACTAAGCAAGATTTGGTTGACACCCTTTATTTTACTATTGTTTTCTCCTCTGCCTCAATTTTGACAGAGCTGCTTCGGCCATGCATTCCATTATGCTTTACACAGTGCAACCATGGCTCAGCCTGAAACACTAAATAAAATATGTTCAAATTAGGAAATGTTATGGGCTGGAATATATTGCTGGAGATCACTCTCTTGCTACCATTCAGCACAAAGGTACCAGTTCCCTTAGCAAAGCTCTTCAGCTCGCTGTAAGTGTCAGCACCTTCTATAAAAAGCACCATCAGATCTCACTTTTTACCTAATGAAGAAATAAGTTTTATTAATGTGCTGTTGACAGCCCTTGTGATGATGCTGGTTTTCTTAACTTCCAGTTAAGGCTCTGTTTCTGTCCAGCTAGGAAAGATGTACAGGGTGGTTGGCTGAACCCCCTTCACTGTGCAGAAATCACCACCACTCCGTCAAGACAAGCTTTCTTTTCTAATCTTACGGCAAAGATCCAGTGACAAATCAAAGATTTAGGCAAGAAGAGGAAAAGGAAGGAAGGAAGGAAAGAAAAAGAAGACAGTAAAACAGAAAATTGCAGAAAGGAGACCGAAAGTGTAGGAGATAGGACAAACTAGAGGGACAGAAAATTTAAAATAAGAGGTTTACCAGGAGCTTAGCACAGAAACACACTCAACCTTTCAACTTTAACACACTGAGATTTAAGGTTTGACATTCAGATTAAGTTTCTTTTGTTCTGAAATTAGAAGTTTGCATACAACCAGCAGCCTAATCAGAAGAGCAACTGCTTGAAGAGGCAGAGGATGTGTTCTTTATTGAAGCCAATACAGTGCATCCATTTAAATCCATCCTCCTGATTTCTGGCTACCCTCAAGTAGAAAGTGTACTGTATTCTCACCTGAAGCTATGCTTCAGCCACATAATATTAATCATCTGAACTCTAAAATTACTCTGACAATGATTGCTTTTAACCACAGACCCTTTTCTTTGTACCTGGTACACTCACAGCCAGCTCAAGTCCAGTAGATGGGAACATCTGTCTCCTTGTGCTCAAAGAAAAGCATTTCCTATGCCTTGTTTGTGCTTCCCACCCTCCTGGGTGTCCCTTAGGGCAGTGAGACCCCTGCATGCTCCAGTTTGGAGAATTCAGTTTCTAGAACTGAATCAGCTGAACTACTGCAAAAAAATGTCCTCTAAATAAGGTCCTGGGTATAAGGCAGCACACAGAATTTAATTTACAGGTTAACTCTGAGACACCAGTAGTCTTTACAGCTGCCTGTACATCAGAGCCTGGAGTTGAGACTCACCCAATGTCCATGTTCTCAGTCACTGAGGAGCTTTCAGAGCCCTGTGCAGAAGGCAGTGCAAAGGAATGGCACTCACACATTGGACTTGGCTCTGTGCTTAAAGGCAACAAAGTTTTGATCTTCTCACATCCAAGGCATACAGCTGACCACTTGCTTTAAAAAAAGACATTTCACAAAGCAGAAATCCCTCCTATGTCTTTATTTTCCCTCTTTTCCCTTTTAAAATAATCCCTAAGCTGAACTACACAGGCAACTGAGGAGATAGACTTCAAATTAAAAAAAAAAAAAAAAGAAAAAAAAAGGTATATTCAATTGCAAATCCTAAGCGAATTTCTAAGGAGAGTTCAATGACTTTCTAGCTATCAGAAGACCATCAGAATTTGAACCCTCTTACCAGGGACAGTTTTGCAGCATTAAGAAGCATCCTTTTACACAAGGTCACTTTGGACTTCTGCATTTAGGAGGTACAGAAAAAAACCTTGCTTGCACCCTCTTGGCTTAGTAAGGCCACTGGCCTAAAGGCTATGCAAGTGTGCTGCTCCTAACTACCCCTTTTTATGGCTGAAAGCAAGTGACAGACTCTTGCTCTGAGGCACTCCTATATTAGGATTCATATCTCTCTATACTGCAGAACAGAGAAGTAGTCCTTATTTAGTTTCTGCAGGCAACTATCAGGGTCAGAGCAAAATTGCAAATGGTACTGTCACTTGCTTTCTCTGGATGGTTCCCAGCAGCTCTGTACATGGGCAAAGCTGACAAGATCAGAAACTCACCAAGAGAAACAAGCCAAAAAGCAGCATCAAGATCTCTACTGCTGCACTAGACAGTGGAATACTAATGCAAAAGAGTTTGAGTCATCTGTCAAAATCCTTCAGAGAAATGCCCAGCTACACAAAACTTACGTATTTCACGATACACAAGGGACCTCACAAGGTTTGGGTTTTTTCAGCTCTACATTATTGCTGCTATTCAGGAGATCAAGCATCCACATCACTTCCAAGCTCCATGGAAAGCAATGATACAGCTCACACCAACTATCTGAGCACAAAACCTGTGTTTGACACAATGCAGGCTCATCTCCCCTATTTCTCTCACCAGACAGTTCTTATTCACACAACAAAACCTACTGAGCTCCTGCAAAAGAACAAGATACATCAGGCACTGGCACTGGGAAAAAGCACAGCAAAACTTCCAAAGGAAAAGATAAGGTCACTTATGGGGCAGCACTGAGAATAGCTCTGAGATGCTTCACACCCATCCTAAATACCAACTACAGTCACCTCTTTGCACTGTGAGACTGAGATCAGTGAGAAGCCCTGGGATGAAGTGTCCTCCCCAGGTGATCACTTGAAACACAGAATACATGAAGTTAGAGCTTCAAAGCCCTGGTTGCCACATTAAAACATCTCCAAGCTTAATGGGAGAAGCAGTCAACAACAGCTTGCTGATGCTGTAATCTGGGGCACCTGAATCCCTTGTCAAACGTAAGGTTTGGTACCTGCTTAAATTCAGGGATTATTTCCACCCTCTCTGGTTTTTTTAATAAATACATGACAGACAGCCTTTTACAACTTTTCACCCAAAGTTTACAACCAAGGACAAGAAAGAAGTAAATCAATCTGTATCACAAAACACCTTTTGTTACCAACCCAGTAAACTAGAACTGCAAACACAATTAACATTTCAGCCGAGAGAGAAGAGCCAGCTGTTTCCCCTTCCCCCTTCTAGAGACCTTTGTAGGCAGGACAGGCATCAGGGAGATTTTAATCCCTTAGAATCAACATTTTCAAGAGCAGAGCTCTGTCAGAGAGCTTGAATACTGCTCCAGCCTGCTGCATGGGCCAACACATTAAAGCACAGGCTGTCCAAAAGACTTGGCTTTCACAGTGGTTTAGTACCACAACCTTTCTGCAGGCAGCCCTACCCCTAACCAGATTACATGTTCCTTTTTAAAGGCTGCAAAACAGCGGGGTGTTGTGCATTGACCTCAAGAATCACTTTCTTGGCATGAAGTGGTGTGTTCTCCCCAGGCTAAAAAAGAACATATCTTATGAAGTAGTGGCAACCTCCATCACCGACTGGTTTGCTGCTGTCACCACGTAAGTGTGACTAATTCAGTAAGAGGGGAAGGAGGGCTGCTCCTGTATTGCAAATGTGTGCCCCAAGAAATGAGTAGGCCCACTCATCCTCAATGTCATCTTCATCAGCTCTTTGTTGTTTGTTTGGTAACTCTGTTCCAGAGTTACCAAAAGATTGCATTTGAAATCTTTAGTTACTAAAAAAAAAAAATAAAAAAAATAAAAAAAGACACAAAACAAAAGCCAAGTTTTGTTTAGAGCACTTTGCTTGGCCATTCAGAGAACAGGAAACATGGGAATACCACGAGTAGATCTTTGAAAAACCTCACATTATCCAGAAAAAGTCCAAGAGCCATATCACAGCATAAAGACTGCAGTCTGCGAAACCTTCAGTCAATGCATCTGAGCTGTGCTGTTCCACATAAAAGCCAGATTTTGACTTTATTTTTACAAGGCACTCCAGCTGCCCTGGCTTTCCCACATCCCTCTCAGCATTTCAGCTCAGCCAGCTTCCCCAGACCTTCCCCCATCACCATTCAGAGACTTGTGAACTGTGAGAAACAGATGTTCTCAAAGCATTTTGCTAGTACTCGAGCCCAAGAAGGACTAAAAAGGAAGGGGGGAGAAAAAAAAAAAAAAAAATCATTTCAGCAAATATTTCTCCCCGCCCTATTGACCCTACAGTCCCAGAGTGTTTCCCACCAGCAATGATAAAATGTAAAACTAAAAGCGAAAAATTGTATCAATTCACTCGCGGTGCCCGTTACCGGCGGCACCGCTGTCCCCGGCTGTGCCCGGCCCCAGGACACCGCTGTCCCCCGCTGTCCCCGGCCCCAGGGCACCGCTGTCCCCGGCTGTGCCCGGCCCCAGGACACCGCTGTCCCCGGCTGTGCCCGGCCCCAGGACACCGCTGTCCCCGGCTGTGCCCGGCCCCAGGACACCGCTGTCCCCGGCTGTGCCCGGCCCCAGGGCACCGCTGTCCCCGGCTGTGCCCGGCCCCAGGGCACCGCTGTCCCCGGCTGTGCCCGGCCCCAGGGCACCGCTGTCCCCCGCTGTCCCCCGCTGTCCCCCGCTGTCCCCCGCTGTCCCCGAGGCCGGGACGCTGCCCTGCCGACGGCACCGTGAACCCCCGACCCCGCAGCAGCCCCCGGGCCCCACCGACCTGTGCAGGAGCAGCAGCAGCAGCACTTCGCCAGGAGCCATCCTACACCGGAGCGGGCGGGATAGCCGCGCCTGCCCGCTTTCATGCTGCCTTCGGGCTGCTCATGGCAAGGAGCCACCGGCCCGCTTGCGAAAAACAACAAATCAAATGACAATAATAATAATAAAAAAGGCCCTAAAGCAAAAAACAAAAAAAGAAAAAAAAAAAAAAAAGAAAAAGGAAAAGAAAAAAAAAAGAAAAGAAAAGAAAGAAGAAGCTACTTGTCGGCAGGCAGGCAGCGCGGCAGAGCCGCTGGCGGCCGCAGCCGCTGTCCCCGCCGAGCCCGGCGCGCACCTCCGGGGGCGGCGCCTGCAGCGGGGGGCGGCGGGGGCGGAGCGCGCCCGGCCCGGCCCGGCCGGGGGGGCTGCGGACAGACCGGGCCCTAACGCTGCTTGGAAGGGGAAAAAAAAAAAAAAAATAGTTTTCAGGAGGAAGAAATGCAGAACTGCTGTATCTGTGCCCGGGCAGGCGGCGTTCGAGATCGGGAGCAAGAATAAAAGCTGCCTGGGAGGAAGTTTGCTGAAGCTCTGATACGCTGCGGATGGGGCGGGGGGGAGAGGTCCACCAAAGCCTTTAAAAGGCAAAACTTGTGGGGTTTTTTAAAACTTCACAATGTTCTTGGCTTCCCTCCCCGCCCCCAGTGCCATTCCTTAACTTAAGCGTCTGACAGCTAAAACTCTTTACAAGTGGCTGAAAATACTGCCCGGCCGGCTGTGATCCCAAGGGCTCTGCCTGCTTCCTGCAGCAGCAGACCTGCCTGAGGCACTGCAGAGGGAATGCCGACCCTTCTGCCACACGGACCAAGACACTCGAGATCCACAGGCACAGCTTGCTTTGGAAGGTGCCAGCGTGTTGCGTTAGGATTTCCTACCTAAAGCATAGAAAACTGGAGGTGCCAAAAACATCCCGAACCTTGCTGGAGGGAGCTGGTAGGAGAGGTCGGGCAGGATTCCAGAGCAACAGCATCACAGTATTGCACTCTTGCATCAAACAAACCCAACTTCTCCCAGGCAGACATAGGTACTGAGAGGGAAGAGCAGAGGGGAGATGTGCCACACTTTGTGCCACTGTGTGCCAGGGCTTCAGCCCGAGCAGGCACAGCTCTACTGATGCCACAGACTGCTGATCTGGACTAAGGCTTTTGGTAATGGCTTTGGGGTAAGTGCCACTGCCTCCAGAGGGCCGAAGGCCGTTTCTGGACAGGAAGGGAGGTTTGGGGCCACAGAGTGCTCACAAACCCACCTCAGGTTGCACCTCTGTGGTGGGTGCTGCTGTCCTGGACTCAGTGATTCCACGGAACCCTGGGGTGGGATCATGCAGACCCTGAAGGACTCCTGGCAGAAAGAAGAGCCCAGTACCTGGTGCAAGGAGAGGGACAGAGGCCCTCCCTGAGAGACTCCCTCCATCACACTGGCAAATATGAAACCTCCCTGCTTCACTTCTGGCTGCTCTGCAGGAACTGTTCTTTGACTGCAGCCTCGCTGGAAGGACTGGCAACCTTGTAACATGCCTGAAGCATGCAGATTTTCCTGCCAATGCCCTTGAGCACCAAGGTGTTTTCAGTACATGAGAACAAAGGGCACTATGACTGTTTCCCATTTGCTGTGTGTTGTGTCTTTCTTTGACTTGGGTCTTTGCCTATCTGGGAGCTGCAAGGGAATGTCTCGAGGGTGCACTCAGGGCTCTTGTGCCTGTAGTAGGGAGATAATATGTCACACATGAAGCAGAAACCACAGCTGCAGCCAGAGAAGGAAAAGATGGGCTGGGAACCAGCTGGGACACCCTCACCTTCTGCACCTCTTCCTTTCTGTGTTTGTCCCCACCATGACTCTCCAAGCAGCAGCTCAACTCAGGTTCTCTAAGTGATCCAGGAAACTTGCAGCAGGGCTCTTCTGAGAAGGCAGCTCCTCTCTTCTCTGCTTTCTACTTCAAACTGCATCTCTCTTTTCTAACCCACCCTTGCACAACACGCCCACCTCCTGCCCCATGGGCTGTCTGCCCCCACCTGATCTCAGCCTGCTTTGTGCAAACAGAAAAGGGGTAAGGTCTTCACTGGCATTTCACTGCTCATGTGGCATCTGGCCAGACCTGCAGTACAGGATCTGAGGCAGAGGCAGGCCATACACAGCACCTTGCTGGGTTTTAAAAATCACCTTAAGAAAACCTTTAACACTCCTCATTTGAGAAACTAGGAAACAGCCTAAGCTGCTCACCTCTAGCATTTCACCTCTAAATTCCCATGACTCCTGGAAGAGTTGTCTACCCTAAGGAGCCTTGTGGGTCTCTTCCAGTTCAGCATGTTCTATGATTCTGTGTGAGCCCAGCAGCAGGGCCTGGCATGCTGAGGGGAGCTGGGGAAGGCAGGGGGATACTGGGCTGATCAGAGCCATCATCTGAGAGACAGAGTGGTGGAAAACATGGACAGTGTGCCAGCAGAGGCACTACAATAACCCTGCCAGGGAATGAGGCTTCACTAAACCAGCACATGTACATGGAGTCTGAGACTGTGAGAAGGCTTGGGAAGCAAGGTCATAGCTCTTGTAATTGCAGCCAAACTTTAAAACATAATTAAGTTGCAATTTCAGGTCTTAAAAAAACTCCTTCCCTAATTAAAACAGAATTGAAGTAATTATTGTGGGAGGAAGCAGGCTCTGCCCCTCCCCAGTCTACAGTTCCAGCAGTGTTGTGAAGGTTATCTCTATAAAGTTGCTCTTTAAAAACACGTACATACACTCACTGATGAATGATACATGGAATAAATATTTCACAAAATAAGGCTGAAAGCCATATTCTTAATAACCACACCATATCAATTAGCTCCTACAAAGAAGAGGAGGAGACATGCTGTGGGCAGTCTAGCTCAGCTCCAGCCCCAGCTGGGAAAAACATCTGTCAGCAGCAGCAAATAGGCACTGTACTGTAAATTACACTGAATCTTTAGCTTCAAGTAGGGAATTCAGCCTTTGGGATGCAGAAGTGTTGCAGAGATTGTGTGGGGGCTGGAAATCTGTACAGCCCACTTGCCTGAGGTGAAGGGCAAGGAATCTTCTGTCTGGGACAGAAGATTCTTGGGCAGGAAGAATTTATGTGTGACTGTGGTCATGAATTACCAGTATGTCCCCTGACAAGGAAAACATCCCTGCCCCTGCTCTAACCTGTGCCTGAGTCAAAGAATAGAGTCATAGAATGGTTTGGGTTGGATGGGACCTTAGAGGTCATCTTATTCCAACTCTGCTGCCACAGGGAGGGGCACCTTACACTTGATCAGGTTGCTCAAAGTCCCATCCAACCTGGCCTTGAACACTAGGCAGCCACAACGTCTCCAGGCGATCTGTTTCAATGCCTTACCACCATCACAGCAAAGAATTTCTCCCCGACATCTAATTTAAATTTCTCCTTTTTTACTTTAAAACCGTTCCCCCTTGTCTTATTACTATTTGCCTGTGTAGAAAGGCACCCTCCCTCTTTGCTATAAACCCCCTTTAATGGAAGGCTGAGTCACAGGAGTTCTTTAAGGAAACATCTCCTGGCACCACACTCCAAATGCTCCAATCATTACCTGCAGTGGAGTGAACAAGAAAATTTTATGGCCCTGACTGGCTGCATCTGAAGCTAAGTCTATTAGCAGTGTGAGTGCACCATGGGCCATGTGCTGCCCTGCCCAACAGAGGATGGACAGGAAGTCATCTCAGTCTAATGTCAGGATGACAAGGAAATTACTTCTGTCTACTCTTAAATACACTTTTAAAGTCCCTCAGGCATACGAGTAGCATTCATATGAAAACTAAGATGGTCTGTAAAAAGTACTGTTGTTGTAGAGGAGAAATAAGTTCTAATAGTTTTACCCAGCCTTCCTGAGAAAAATTTGGGGTGAAAGATGGAAAACAATTTTTTTCACTGCCTTCAGTGCTCCCTCACACCTGCAGCAGCTATTTTATTTTCTTAGGTTATGGACTGAGGGATTTATCTGAGGGCAACAAAGGACAAAATAAAGAGAGGATGTAAACAGGCATGGCTTCATTTTGGGTCAACATAAATGCAGTGAAATATGCCTGGCCCAGATTGCCCTGGAGGTCTGTAATGCAGAACAGCAGCGACAATATTTCTCCCATAGTAACAGGTGCTGCCTCCTTCCCCCCATCACATGCATAGGAAAATGAATAATGTAATAGCTGTCAGGAGCATCTGTTCATTACTTATGCAAGTCAATCCTACATTGTGCTTTAGGGTGTAAAGTGATCTCTGCAGAAAATCCATCCCTATGGACATCACTATCATGGAATAAGATGTACTATGGTTGATTTATTTTTTTAATCCAGTGAAGCTTAAGTATTAGCTACCCCTTTCTTAGGGAGGAACAGCAAACTATCTAACAGAAATAACTGATGGATGGCAAAAGGAAGATGGATTTAAACAGTTTTAAAAACATAATTTAAGTATTTGATGTAGCTTGCAGTGTCAAATTCAGATAGAGCAAAGACATACATGAAGTTTCAATTTTGTTAACAGGCAGAGTTAGGTACTACTACAGAGCAATTCAGAGGGTGCAGGCAGGACAGTAAACATGGATGTTTTGAAAACCAGTGAGAACCACTGTGACTTAGCAGAACTTGTTTTCAGATTACAGTCTTGCTTCAGTTCATGGAGAAATCAGGAGTTACACTGCAGCTTCAGGAGCCCAGTAGATGCTGGTTTCATTACTCATTCTGTCACTTGCTTTCTGGGAGACTTTAGGGGAAGAATTAGCATTTCATACCTCAATTTTCCTATGTGAAAAAAAAGGAATTTTAGCATTTCACATTCCCTTTAAAGTGGTCTGAAACAGAGGTTAGACATCCTACACTGAACAAGAAGAGCTGTCATTGTTAGTTGTCTTGAAATTAGTGTGGCAAAATATGGCTCTGGCACTATTTGCCTTTGGAATCAGTATTAGAAAGCACCTTGATCAATATGTCCTGCCTGCAAATGCTACTTGCAAAACCAAGTAAATCTGAACAACTGGAGAGAAACAGACTAGCAGAGTGAAGCAGTCCTTGCTCAACCAGCACATTTCAGTACATTATTCTTGGCTCTGGCTCCAGCTATTTTCAACAGCACTAAACATTCATTAGATTAAATCAAATGAACCACATTCTTTAAAAATAGCCAGAGCCTTGTTGTGCCAGTTGGAAAAAACAACAAGTTTATTGGGTACTAAAACAGATAAAATAAATTAAAAATAAATAAATAAATGGAGTTATATTCCCTCCTGGCGCAAAAAGAGCACAACTCCAAGGAGAGGTTTTTGGCTCCCCAGTTCAGCACAGTGGTAGGCAAAAAAAGAACATTCTAAACTAGCTAAATCAAACAAATTAAGAAGAAATATAGACAGTCCAGCAGAACCTCCACGCTGAACTGCAATGTAGGCATATGTTCAGCAAATGTTAGGATATATCATCCTTATCTCTCTGCTGTGGATGTCAGCACAGGGTGGATTTATAGCAGCTTAGAAGAGTTGCCATGACCTAATAGCATCCTGGCACACAAACTCTACTGTAAAGCCACAGGCCACAGCCAGACCTGTCTGCTCTGCTGTGATGGACCTCACCTTTACATACTGCTCACCCACCTCTCCCAAACATCACAAGCCCCCCACTGACACCAGCCTTTCTTTCCTTATTTACAACTCATCTATCCCCTTTCTCTGCGTTCTATGAAGAATGAAGATCTACAGGAGGAGAGAAGTTGCTTGGAGACTTATCCCCAAAAGTATCTTATAAAGATCATCAAGCAAAGGTGGATGACTGCAGAGCAGACCACAGAATCAGATACACATATTTCCTTTCATGTGATTCAGTCTGTTCCAAGGGAATTTAGATTTGCCACCCAAATATTCAGGTAGGTACAACCCAGGATACTTTCACTCTCTTTTGGAGCAGAGCATGCCTGCAGAACACATTTGCCCCTTCAACCTCCAGCCTAACTTTGCCTCTCAGAGATCTCAGAACAGATTCCAACATTGTTCAGTTCCTCTGGTTTCCTGGGCACAGGACCAATTCTCCTATATATACAGCTTCTTCCTAAGCAGTAACCATTTACTGACAGCGAGTGGCTTAAGAAAACAGTTACAAGCTGGTGTAAAGTACGGCCCCGTTATCATCCTCCCAGATCTCACTGTAGGCTCACCTGCCCCTGGACTGGCTCTATCACTTCAGCAAGGTCTTGTGTGGGCAGAGGGGACTTCTCTGACCTGCCACAGCACCACCAGATGAGTTATGCTCAGATGAGGCTGCAGCAAAGAGCCTCAGCTCACAAACCAGTCTGACCTGGGAGGTCCCGTAAGCGAAACCACACACCACATTGTGCTGGTACAGTATCGACTGCCTGCTGGGGAGCTGTGCTGGATGGTGGGCACATGCTCAACAAGCTACTGGTTAGAATAAAAAACTCCAATCCTTCAGCTGAAAAGAGCAAAATAAAAATTTAAAGCAGGTTTATGTTTATTTCCTGAAGCACTTATCTCCATCAGAACGGAGACATGTCTTTGGGAGTTACAGCAATATCCAATGACAGAAGACAAGAAGCATTAAAGCGCTGCCTTTTGGGCATGTTTTGGCTCCTGTCTTACTGTGGTGGGCCTTGGTGGGGAAATCAGGAGCCTATCTCAGCCCATCATAGTCTGCTTTCCAAGACAAACAGGAGCCTCACCCATTGGTGCATGACAAAGGTGAGTTGTTCTAGTGACTACAAACTAACAGTGTAACAAAAATATTCCTAACCTGCTTGTCCCAGCTTGCCTGAGGTTGCTCTGTTTGGATGGTAGAAGCCACAGCTGATTTTCCTTTAAATTCCATTTCTCTTTCTTTAGAGTAAGATGTTACCCGTTTCGGTTTGTTTGTTTCTTTAATGGAAAAGTATCCAGACTATTTTCCTGAGATGTTCTGCAGCAAATTTGCAAGTTCTGTTCATCACCTTCCCCCTACCCAGTACCCAACACAAACAGGGTTCAAGGCAAGCTAAAAGAGAAGTTAAAAACTGGCACACATTCACTGCTTAGGGGGGGAAATTTTCTCTGCTTGGCCAATTCGGAGGAATTGCACTCAAATTAAAATAAAATTCAATGGTTGTATTGTAAAAGCTTATGTTTATTTGGACCAAATTACTGCATTAACTGTATTTTCCACTTCCCTTTTATTCTAAGGTAAAAGGAATGCAGAGGAGTTCTTACCAGGCAATGTTTAGGATTGCAAAGCTTTCTGATTTACAACAGCAGATCTAAGACAAGCATAAAAGAATCTGTAAAGCTGCTGTTGAAACTTATGGTGGGTATAAATAACAAGGGCACACATAACAGGCAGCCTGCTGTGCAGAGAATTGAAAAAAAAAAAAAAAAAAGTAGTTTTAAAGCTATTTTTATCAGCTGGTGGAATGACTGGCTAGAAAACAACTCTTTTTTTCAGTGTGGAGCACCTCTGCCTCCTTTTCATTCTTTGGTGTCCGTAAACCAGCAGTTAGGATGTTTTTTTGAGGATGTTAGCTCTCTGGTATACAGGATTTCTGCTGATGTTCTGTACAGAAATGCTGTTCCTGGGAATGCCAGTGAGCAACTGCCAGTCTAGCACCAAAAACTCTGGAAATCCCCCTTCTGCTTGGTACCATCACACATTGCCAAAAGCTGGATTTCTACACATTGGAATTTCCAGTCACCACAAGACAGAAAATCCTCTTTTCTTTCTGCAAGAGGGACAAGTACGTGATGCCATGGAGTACTTTTTAGTTCCTGTGTTCAGGCAATCTCTTGGTATGTAACAGTTCCATATGACATGATAGCTCTATGAGCACTTAGAGTTGTCAAGTGCCAACAGTCCTGCCAAATCCCTTTGTTGCCTTTTCTGTCTCTCCCAGGTGCCTGATCTTTCCTGCTGCTTCTCCTGTGCCAACAGAAATGTTTGTGCAGCCTCACAGTGAATCTGATCTGCAAGTGGATCTAGGTTAAAATTAACCTAGTGGGGAAAAAAAGGTTTGTTTCAGCCCAGATCAGCTCCTTGATCTGCCTTCCCTCTCCTGCCAGTATTCCTCAGATTCCACTGCAAAAGCCTCAGGCTGTGTGGCTGTTGCATCACCTGTCCTGCTGTGCTATCCCCTGGCCTGGGTGATCCCATCGCTGTGGTAGATTCTGGCTCCTCAGGTAGGCACAGGACACATCCCTGATGCTCCCAGGGAGGTTCAGCCTCCTGGTGTGAGACAAAATGGGTACATCCAGCTGGCTGACAATCTTCTGCTCAGCTGAGAGAAGCACCAGTCCCCAGTGCTGCTGAGCTCAGCCTGTCTCTGTTGTGCCTGCATGTCCCGTTTCATGATGGCAACCAGAAGGGAGAGGAATGAGCATTCCTGCATTTTTATGTGCAGAACGGCACATCTTTGGAATAATGAAAGGCTGTAGCAGATTGATTGCAGAAGGTGTCAAGCTCCCAGGTGAAGGCAGTGTCCCAACAGTTGTCCTGTGGAGCAGCACTGTCCTGTGTGCGCACAGCACAACCACAGCAGATCTGTCTGAACAGATGTGCAATGGCCACAACGGTTACGGCGTGAATGCCTGAACTACCTTCATGAGCTATCCATTCACAAAGCTTCTTTTCAATAAGGTTTTTCACAGGTCAGATTGGCACCAAGAGCACCCTGATTCCTTCACCCTGCATGAAATCTAATTTGACTTTTCTAGCCAGTGAAAGGAAGAATGTTCTTATTTCACTGAGTAGGAGTCCTGCAGAGTTAATAAGTTCTTTGGTGCTTTTCTGAAAAATGCTATTTAGTTCTTAAAGCCAGAATCTGTTCTCTGGTACCTAAATGTGATTCCCACGGATTTCCAAAGAAACTGAATGTAAGTTCCTGGCAAAATGCAGCTATTAACTTAAAATCCTGAATTTAGATACATGAAATCTACAGAGAAAATAAAGAGCTGGGTACAGTCTTGAAGAAGTAAAACTGAGCTATACAAAGACCTAAAAATACCTTTTAGAAAAGTATCTTGAGTTCAAATATTTTGGTGTTCCTCCCTAGTCTAGGAAATAGAAAAATGTCCTTGAAATACGATCACTGGGTGCTACTGTTGAACTTGTAATCTTTCTGGCTTGCAAAAGCAAAGGGCAATAAAAAAAACTGTCATTTGGCATCAGGCAGTATAAGGTTATTGGTGAGAAAAATGGAACCTTAGGTTCACTTCATGAAAATGGGAGTCACCAGCACTCGTGAGCTGCAAATTGTCTTGCTAAGGAGAAGAAGTCAAGGCTGCTTTATCAGTGAAGTGTTGGATAGTGTGTGACTACTGTTTTTCTTGGAAGGCACATCTTTAGTGAGGCTGGAGGCCATCGCAATCTTTCCTGCAATATGCAAGCAATTATCTCTAGGCTGTGTAAATTTTAATTTGTATTTTGAAAACTCTGTGAAGAAAAAAACCCCACTTATTTGACTGCATTACAATTCTGCAGAATCAATGAATGTTCAATGCATTTATGAAGAATATATGATGCAAATGTAAAGTAGCACCTTCTAATAAATGCTTAGGACATCCAAGGACAAGAGTGGTTTAACATCTGTTTTCCTCTTCTAGATTGTGAGAGACTTATTTAAACAGATTTAAGGAAAATGCAGTCAAATATGGACTATGCCTTCAAGAAAAGAAAAGCACAGTTCTGGAGTTCTTTTTATGAAGTAATAATATTCTTTATGAGACTAGCTAATATGAATGGGAAAAGATGCACTGGCATTTATGTAAATCACCTCCTGTTCTAGACTTTAGACCATCATAGTTGCAATAACATTAACTCTATTTTCTAAAATTTGGAATTAATGTGAACTAAGCAAATTTGACATTGTTTCAGGCTCTTTGAAAAATGTGTAACCTGGGAATAAGCACTCTGACAAAATGCTTGCCTAATGACAGGAAAATCAGGCTTCTTGTGTCAGGATCAATATATCAAATCTGTGCAGTGTGCTGAAGCAGATACACAGAAACATAATTTCTATTACTGGAAATACATTATTTAATACACATGTGCTTTGCATCACAGTTTGCCTATTTCCGGCTCAGACCAGTCAGGGAAATGGGATTTTTAGCAGACCTAGTTCACTTCAAAACATGCTCATAAAATAGTTGTTTAAGATTAGCAACAAAAGGATCAGCCCAGCAGTACACAGGCCTTGCAGGGTACAAAAACCAGATTTAGGATTAGTCCCTTTAACCGTCTGGAAGCTGAAAGAGTGGGGAGGCAATATTTTGGGGAAACCAAAATCATCAGTCATTAGTATTTGTCTTACTGCAATTGTTGCAAGGACAGTAGCTATAGGTTCAGTCTTTGTGAGCCTGCTGTTAAAAAGTACATCCACAGTTTGACATTAAATTAGTAGGGATGTCAGGCCTGAACCCAGAACCAGCAGTTTACTTTTCCTTCGTGCTTAAACTTCTAAAACTTCAGGGAAAACTAAGTTACAGAATATTGACCAAAGTAGAAAACCCTGAGGAACACGAGTGGTGGTGCACTGAAGCTGGTTACACAGCAAAAAGGCCAGGCAAACAACTCCCATCCCACTCTTCACCCCACAGGCCTAGATGGGTTATGGTTCAGTGTCCATCTGTGAAAATGCTAAATTTAGTCTGTCCTCAGAGGAAACACAAGACGCAAGTCATGCACATGCTCCCGCTGATCTTTGAGGATGACCTTCCTGTCAGCTCCATGGGCCAAGTGCTGCAGAGCAGCCCCCCCTCCTCACCACACTACTGTATTTCAAGGCACACGACTAAATGCAGAGGAAATAGACTTTACTCAAGGAGCTATTTTTATATCCTTCTTCTGGGTGCTTGTTTTTCACTGGTGGGGCAGAGGTGTGGGGATGCTGCTGGCTTTGGGTCAGAGCTAGTGTAAAATCTCATGGTGCAAACTCAACTGCCTGCTTGCTCTGGTCTCACTGCACTGAGGCACCACAGTTCCCATGAGGAGAAGAAACAGAAGGCATCTATATGGTTCCTTTGAAGTTAATATAAAGAATATTCAGACCATTTTCAGCAGGTGCCTCCCCTGGCTAACTGTGCAGAGCCCTTTGGATAATCTCTGACCTGTTCTCTTGACCCTGAGTACCACAGCAGAAGAGCTGAGTTCCTTCTCAGTACAGCAACCACTGCTCAGACTCTGTGAGCACCATTTGTGGTGCTTCAAAGGCCCCTCTCTCTGCTCTGATCCTGCTAACACAAGGGAAGGCTGAGCTCTGCCATTCTGTGAACAGACACGTGCTGGGATCACTGGGGAGATGGGGACTGGTTTAGCTGGTTTAGATCAAGAAGATGCCTCTGGTCTTCCCCAGGCCAAATGGGATGCTGCATACCCCACATTACTCTAGAAAACTATCTCAATTAATTACAAGTCTAATATTGACTCAGTAGAACGGCCTTTGGTCTTTGTGATTTCCCAACAGCTGGGACATCAATATGTGAGCAGTAAAAATTAAAGTTTCCTTTTCCAGTGTGTGTTTGAAGACAAGCTGGGAAAAAAAGGACTGATGCAGTCTTGCTTCTCAGCATGTATGCACAGCTGAAGTCTGCTCAAACCATCCTCTCTCAGATGGCTTGTGGGCCCAGGAGAGGGCTGTGGTCACCCACTCACCCATCACCTGAGCAGCAGGGGCCAGCTGGGACCTCCCGCTCATGAGCTGCAGCTGAGGAGGGAAGTTCTCACTTTTCTGCACAATAGCAAAAGGGAAATATCTTGGTTGGCTTAACCTGGCCCTGAAAAGCATGGGCTGGCCCAAGGAAATGACACTGGGAAGGCAGGCGGGAGAACCAGGAGGGCATGGAGAATTTCTGACCCTGGTCTTCCTCAGGGGCTGTGCATGGAACTGAAGTCTTGAGCCTGACACAGAGAGAGACACCTCTACTGAGTTTCTCTCCAGTTTCCTTGCCAGACCAAGTGCCGAACCCTTTGGCATTCTTGGTGAGTCTCAGTGGTTTACAGCCTTTTAAATTCCCTCCATTTGTCTTTTTTTTCAGTGATAAAAACAGCATAGACATTGTACTGTAAAATTCAGGGTTAAGCTGACAGTGATTATGTGGATAAATTTTACCCACTCCTTGTCAGAAGAGGAAGCAAAGGCAAAGTAAACAAGAAAATTTGCAGGCCTTCTCTCTTTTAAACAAAGAATCCTGTGTTTAAAATAATAAAAATTCACTGTACAAAAGCAAAGCAACTTCCCCCAAAATAGCCTTTCCTGTTTTATCAAAGCATTCATCAAAATTGTGCTTCTCCATAAAAAGAAAGTTCCAGGTAGAGTACTGGAGACCTATTTTGACTAGATAACTGAAGCTGAAAGAAGCTGAAGCAATAAATAGAAGTGACTTTACTGGTACCTGGAATGTCCCCATGGCTGAATGTCAGTGTTGCTATCTAGTGATGCCATACTGAAAATAAAAACTAATGAAACAGAAATACCACATCAGTGAAATAGGGCTATTCACAAGCCATGGGAGTGTGGCTCCAACAGCCTGCACACAGCCTGCACCAATGTCTGCATCAGACATTGTCTGATGAGAGAGGGAGGGAAACTCAGTACAGAAAAAACAAGGGAAAGGGTGGTGTGACTGAAATAGCACAATGCTTCTGAATTCTTTCATCTTTAGTTTCCTACTCCTTTCACAGCTGCATGAGCTGTGAACTTGGAGCCACACTTGGATACTGAGGCAGAGCAGCAGCCCTGAGCTGGGCTGTGGCAGACCTTGGTGCCAGCCCACAGAGCTGCCATGTCCCTCCACACTCATGACCGACTTGTTATAGCTTCTCTATCGTAACCAAAATGGAGCTAAAATGAACATTTCCTGATGTGATTTTCCTATGTAAGCCATGTCTTGAACTTGTAAAAAGGACACTATGAGGCACTTAATGCCAGCAGAAGGGGTTCACGTGACCTCTCCTGAAAGACAGCCTATACTACAAAATTTTAACTCTGAACACCCTTGTTGGATCAGTATCAGGAACAGAAATGAAGGTTTGTTTTTTAAATTTAAATATTGCATATTTATATTGACAATGGGAGCCTGAACATAGTTTGTTTAATAAGAACCCCGTGACCATCTTATGTACCAGTTAAATCAACTGTGTCACTTAATGAAATGTTTCCTTTAGTTCAGAGCCTTACATTTTAATCGACTGCTCTTCATTAAGACTCAAAACTAAAAACAATTTCTCAGCCTCCACAAGGACAAATGAAGGTTTAATACAGCGCACTGAAACATCTGAATCGTCCTCACACAGCTCCCCTGGGACATTGGGAGTCATTACCATCGAATATGTTTGCAACAGAGATTGTTCAAAACACCACTGAGAAAGTGCGTGAGCCAATGCAGATCGCAATTTAAAGCTCAACAGGAACAGGAATACAACAAAAGCTGCCTAGACTCTTTTCCCATACTAAAACCCAAGATGTTCTTAAAAAACAGAGACGTGGGAAGAAACAATTATGCTTCTCCCTACACAGATGATCCCTCTGAGATCAGGAACTGGAGGAAAGAGTCTTTCAAACATGGCAAGAGTTGGATTAACCTCACCAGCTTTGCACACTAATGCATTACACGACATGGAGAAGTTACCAAAATGCAGGTCTCAGCGTGACCCCTTTTTCATTGATACCACTCCTCTTACCAGCCTTGTTAAGTCCTTATTCTGCTTCCTGCTGTCCCAGCCCAGCCTGCCAAGGCACCTACCAGCCCCAGGCTCTCTCAGGCTGTGGGTGGCCCCCAAGCACGGGAGCTGTGAGTGGTGCAGCACCAGAACTCTCATCCCTTCTGCCCAAAGGCTGGTGCTCTGCCAGTGACACCTGGACAAAGCAACCCATCTGGGAAGCACAGGCAACATGGTCACCCTGCTAACACACACTTTGCAAGATCTGTGTTTCCTCTTCCTCTGGAAAAGATCCAGCTGTTTCTCAGTCTGGTCTGGTACAAGGACCCACCACTGCCACCAAAGCCCTGCTGTTAAGTGGCCTTCAGCCTGCACAGCAAGATGTTTTCATAGCATCTTAAAAACATATATTCCTCATCTCCTCCAGAGGTATGCACCAGACACAAGTGTCCTGTGGGCAGGCTCTGCTTTGGGGCCCTGAACAGGACCTTCCTCTCATGTATCATCAATCCAAAACAAAAAAAATCCTCTTTTTGTGATGGAAGTTGCTTAAAATTACTGCAAGAACAAACCTCTGTTACTCTTTTAGTTACCCCATGTGTTTGATGTTAAAGGGTCATCAGACAATGACTTTTAAGATCAAGATTTCATCTAATTCTTCCATGGGCCAAATTCAAAATTGGAATCACTCAGTCAAAGTTAACAGGTTGCCACCAGGAATATGCTTGGCTCAGTGGGCTTAATGAAGGTCATCACTTTCTATCCAAGTGGATTTCTCTCTCAATTTGAAATTTATAGCTTAATACCTTAGAGCTCAATTATAGGGTAAAAGAGACAGAAATAAAAGTCACAGCTTTCCTGTAATTAGTCATGTGGGATAGTTCAAACAGAGCTTCATTTCTAGTACCAGAGATCTTTCTCCTTCCTTCCTAGGAATGCTAGTCAGAAAATAAAAAGCCCAAAACATCCTGCAAATTCTGGAGTCTAGTAACAGAGACTGCAAACAAATTCCTTTTATTCAGTCTCTGCATATCACTTGCAAAAGGTTAATCATAGAAAACTGTTTGCCTTTTTATAGAGGGTAATTGCAAACACTGTCAGATTATCAGAAAGGAAGGACAGGCAGGAGGATACCTGTGCTCTGAGCTGTAGTCATGTCATGAAAAAACCAAATGTGTGCCCTCCAAAGGAGCACAGCCAAGAGTCAGACAGAAGGCTAGGAGACCTGTCTTTAAAGTCTCTGCACTCTTAATGATCAACAAGAGAGATTTGTACAGACATTTCATTACAAAAGGTAAGGAAGTGTTCTCTTCTGGGTGTGAAGAGACACCATGTATTTCCTTTTGCAACATTTTACGTTAATTCACCACCTATTTTCAAAGGAATAGTGTAGAAGAGTGAGGAAGAGCCAGACAGAGCACATGTTCACTTGTGAAGTTTGGTTTTGCGTTTCTAGTGGCTTTTAGTTAGACTATTCTGAAAGGCTTGATGAGGACTTGTACTGATGCTTTACAAAATGTTCTGGTGATCCCACCAAGTTGTTCAAGCCTTCATCTATTCAGATGTTGGCTGACATATTACTTTCTTTAATCTTTCATTTTAAGGACAACATGTAGCTTCTGTGAGCCATGATTTACATTTATACACCACCATTACTTATAATAGGACCAAACAGAGTAATTTGCTGTTTCCCTCTATTAAGATGTAACTGTGTTTTGATACTTGGCAAAACTCTCCATATTTCTAAAGTAGATGGTAAATTCTATTATTAGAAATGTTAACTTTTGAGTACAGGTACTTTCTGTTCTTGAAATTACTTGTGCTTGTAAAAGCAAAGAATTATGTGCCTTGGTAATTGCAAGCAAATTTCAGCTATTAACCTGCTTTTCTGCAACTGTGTATGTTTACATACTTGACGCAGACCAGGAACATCATTAATGTTGATATAAGATGTGCCAGCCTTTGTTCTGGGTTGTAGAGAAAGGCAAGAAATTGAGCAAATCTGGGCCAAGGGATTCTACATGCAACCCGTGCCTAAAGCTACTGGAAGTAGAGAAGGGCACAACTCTGAATAGTCAGAAACCATTTGTCATGCTGATTTTACCAGCAGCTCACAAGACTAGCAGGCTCTTTCAGCAGCTACTGCACTTTCCCCTTTAAACTTACTCCTCTTTCTTTATTCCCAGCATCTGTTCATTCAGTTTAAACAATTTCCTGTTTTCCTAATAGAGGGAGAACTGATTAGACACAGAGCCTATTTGCTGTACACTGGCCAAAATTGTGGATTGGGTGGTTATTTTTATTATTTCTAGCTGCACTTCTGGAGATCCCATTAATTCTGAGGCTCCCTGATATAGCTTTGGTATGTACAGGAAGAAAACTAAGGCCAAGGGGGAACAAGATACAAAGGAAATAAAGGCCATGAACACATGGCTGGAGCCAGCCGGCCCCACACTCACTCAGCACTCGCTCGGAGGTGCTGGGCCAAGAGGCAGCTCCAGCCCAGGAGAGGTGGCAGTGTGTTAGGTGAGAAAACCTGCCCACAGGCAGGCAGAGCATGCCAGCAAAGCCTTGATGCTCTGCTGACACAGCCTGGTGGCTTGCAGCTATCAGTGGGTGCTGGTCCACCAGCCACAGCCCAGCACTGTGCCCATCCTGCCCGACCTGTGGTGCAGTTGTGCCTCAAAGCTCACACGATCTGCCAAAAGCAGAGTCTCTGTGTCCCCTGCCAGCCTCCTGCACCACCCTGCCTTCATCCTCAGAATTTCCTGCCTCCCTTTTCACAGCCTACTCTTGCAATGTTCAAGTTTTATTTCATTTAAGGAAAAGCTCTACAACCTGATGCTCTCAGACGTGGTTGGAGTGGTGTTCCACAGTGCCCTTGAGCAGAGACACAAGGCCAACTGCTGGACCATGCACACAGCAGACACGTCCCCAGCTTCCCGTGAGTCATGCCAGCCAGTGACTGCTCTTACGCACACCAGGCTGATTTTCAGCCTCACCTTTCTGTTAATTCACAGATAATCTGCATGTAAGCAACTGCAGCACTTCTCAGCTGAGGGCCAGGACAGGCTCCCGTGGCAGCAGCAGCAGGGCAGGGCCCTGGGAATGCAGCAAGGAGAGGTGGCAGCAGGACTAAGGAGTGCATGGGGAGTTTGGGGTTCAGCAGACAGAGCTGAGGGGATCCAATCTGAGAGAAGCTGAGCTCTTGTCCCCCGGTTTGGATCAGATCCTCTTGAAGGAAAACTGACAGCAGACCCTGGCCCTATGGCACTGCTCTGTCCTGGCCGTGTGTCCCACTCCCAGCCTCTGCAGTGGGAGTGCAGGCACGGAGTGAGGACAAACTACAGCTCCGTTTCAGTGCTTTTTCTCCAAACAAACAAAACCACCAAGCCTAACTTGCTCAAGCAACAATGGATCAAATTCTATTTTCCTTAATGCTAAGTGGAAAAAGAATTTAAAAAGACAGTTCAGGCTTCCAGTCAGGAGTGGGATGATAGAAGCCTTTCTTTCATGGACCTTACTTGTGTTGTGCATGGCCAGAAGTGGGGCCACAGCCAAAAGGAGACCTGCTCTGGCCATAATGAGCTGAACCAATCCTGGTCTACCAGTCTGGAGCATCTCCTAAGCCTGGCTGCAGGGATGCTGTATGTGGGACACACATTGCTCAGAACAGAACACCAACTAAAGAGGCCACAAACACCACAGAGACGAACAATATTTCACCATTTGTTGTGAGTGAAGCCCAAGCTCTCAGGATAATACCAGCGATGTGTTTTGTTCCACATTGATTGTGAAGGGTTCTTTCCCCCTTGTACTGTGCCATTACACACAATGTCTCTGGTTCACAAGGTGGTAGAGTGTACCAGTACTCACTGGTGACCTCTTTGCATTTACAGACAGGAATAAACTAAAAGAACATGAACCTAGTGTGCACTTTGGCAATCATAAAATAACATGTCCACAATTTGAGGCATCCTGGGTGTATAGACAGCATGGCTTTCCCTCATTCTAGGCCTTTAGGCACTGAAAACAGTCCCTCTGTTGTTTAAAAGTCTTATTTTTATCCAAAATCTCAAGACAATGATTACCACATAGCGAAAGACGCACATGTACAAACATTGACTCATGGACATGGAGTCAGGCTAGTGCTGTGCCCATTCACAGGGACCTGGCAACAAAACTCACCAAGGACTCAACAGCTTTTTACCCACTGACTGCAGGAGCAGCCCAAGCAGCTTTGCACTTACATGATACAGAAGGGAAAACCCAAAACAATCTTAAACCAGCTGGGCTGTTGCCTACCTTTTCCTGAAGGGAAGAAGCAATCCATCTCCACGCTGCTGCGGGAATGGGAAATGCAGAGAGCGCTGCTGGGGACCAGACCCTCCTGAGGTGGGCTCCGCTCCGTGGTCCTGACCAAACACCAGCCTGGCCTCTCGCTCGGCCTCTCCAGCAGCTCCACTGTCTGCCCCACCTGAATGCTCAGCTCGCTGCTGTGGCTCGCTGTAAAGTCCTGGAGCACCACAGTCAGTTCACAGCCTCCAGACAACTGCCCAGGTTCAACGGGGAAAAAAAAAGAAAAAGAGTAGATGTTAGCGAGGGTAGGATGAAAGCAATCATCTTTGCATCATATTTACACTGGCAAAGACAGGATTTGTGTTCCTTAGAAGCCAAGTTAATAATTTGTTTTGTCAAAGTTCAACACATTGTGGCCTTGGTTTCCTTTACTTCTTATTGATTTTGCTGGGCTGAAGTGAGACACCAAAGATACCATCCCGTAACCTTTTGAATGCTAGCTGTGGGGGAGTTTTTGAGCTGTGAATTTTCTAGCTGTGAGTGTCCATCAGAAACCCTGGGGGTTTTTTTGTTGCTTTAATTTCTGGGGTCACTTTCTAGCTTGGCAATAGCCCAGGATGCCTCAGTGCTGTGCTTCATGGTGTGACAAATTCCAGCTCATCCCTCTAGAGCATAAAGGAGACACATTCCCACCGGCCACCAGTGCAGTGAGAAAACAGCTTCTCTTCTCTCAGAAGACAAGAAATGTACTCTCATCTTCCCAAAGTTGCTCTAGGGACCTCTTGGGAGACTATGAAATCCTGATAGGGCAGATTAGAAAAGCTCCTCCCATGCTCTCTGATGGAACCCAGAGGTGTAAATATATAAACACAGAGTGATTGATTATATGCTGACTTTCAGGATTTGTACCTAGGAATAAATGTATCATTTTACTTCCGTACTAAATGCTGGAACTGCTGCTCTGCTTCAGCCTCACACCCTGTTACTCTTGAAGAACAGCAGTGTAACCACAGTCTCTGTATATCCAGGGACTGGGAATATAAGCACTTGTGTGTACATAAAGAAGTGATTGTACTGATTTGTTAAAGCTTGGGGTTTCTTTAACAGAATTGGATCTCAGAGTTAGATTCTTGTGTGTCTAAAAAGGTGTGAGAATGAATCTAAGTTTTTCTGGCATGAGGAGTCTTTCTTAATGATCCTCTGCAGTGTGGATTTCTTGCTGCCTGCTTGTTGTTAGGGATCCTCCTTCTTTGTCCTGTGTGCTGCCTGCTTCCCCAAGGTTTGCAGGAATCTTTGGGGTCCTTATTTCAATGCCAAAATTGATAGAAATTTTGATATAAATTAGTTCACTGATTCAAATGTTATTAAAATGAGGATAGTAAACAAGCTTAATACTATAATTTTCTTAGGATATGAAGCTAAAACCAAGGCTAATATACAATGATTTTAAGTGAAGAACCTGTAAACCCAACTGGTTTAATTGGAATTGGAAGAAATCTTGTCAGGTGCAGAGTTAACTGTGGGTGGAATCAGTAAAAACTGGGGTCTACTCCTCAGCTTGAATGGGGGAGCCCTTGAGAAGAGCACACAAATCTCTATGTATTTCACTCTTGAGCAGGTACAATCTCAAAATCCCTTATCTTAGCCCAAGCAGCCCCGAACACTGACTCCTACGGGAACAGCCTGTCTCCCCTCTCAGTGCCATAGGGGTTTTTGTGTCCAATGCAGATGTGAAAGAAATCCCACTCACAGGGGTGATATTCACAATTACAGAAAGGGGTCAGTGGACAAGGACTGGTTCTCACCTGTCCTGTGTCTCTGCCGTAGACGAAATGCTAGATTTGGGGAAGAAGAAGGAAATATTTCTCTGAAAGATTATTTGTAAATAAATAGAAAAAAAACAAACAAAACCAACCATGGCAGCTGTTTGAGGCCATTCAGACAAAGCACTGGCATTAATCCTGGCAGAAAGAGCTCAGTGCACTGATGAAAGTGCACAAGAGGTCAGTGTAGCAGCTAATTGGGCAGTTTATCAGCAAACCCACCACTCATCACGCTGACAATCTCCCCATAACTGGAGAACAGACATTCACAGGGATGGTAAGAATGAGATATTGCTGTAATATTTGCTGAAGTTTCTTTGCTATGGAATAATTTGAGGAATAGAAAATCTTCCTGACCAAATATAGTATATGATTTGGCATGGTGTGGGATATTTAAGACAGGAAGAAAAAAACTGATTACTTCTTGCTAAATACACAGACATCTCTTACCAAAAGTGATGGATTTCCCCTAATTCTTACACTGTTCCACACTAAATAAACTTTCTGTCCCCCAAATTATGATATCTCTGATATCTTCTCTGAAAATAATCAAGTATCTCCTCCTTTTAGAGGACAATGTGAACAAATACTCGGTTGTATCTCTCAGCTTCTCTCCCAGAGAGCTGCTCAGAGCATTCCATGCCCTGTCCCGTTGAACCACTAGGTGTCCGTCTTTGCCATCCCACAGCAACTGAATTTGCTATAAAGAATTAACTCTTGCTTGTCTTCGAGGTGTTTATCTAATAACGAGGTGCGGTGTCTGGACATGAAGGAACTGGTTCAGACTGCATCCCCAGACTCGTTGCTTTCAGTGATATGCTCAGAGGATGTTCCAGAATATTTAAAAGTTGTCTTTTTATAGTTCAGATTGAATTTTGAAAAAGAAGTAATTTTTATTGCTTAAGCAGGGAAGGTGAAACAGACTGGGAATATTCCAGAGAAAAAGGCCTGGTCAAGATGAGACCTGGGAAATTTTGGGACAAATAAAGCATTTTCCAGTGAGCATCAGCCTGGGAAGTGCTGCCCTAAGCAGCTCCCTGCCCTCCTCACTGGGGGCTGAGGGGCAGCTGACCTAACATCAGTTTATGCCAGGCTTTGTCATCCCTTCCAAAAGAACTAAACATCTGTGAACAAACAGATGCTTCAATTTGGGCAACACCTGTGAATGTTATCCCAGAGGAGGCAGGTGTGCTCCACAACCCTCGGGTACCATCCAGCTCTGTGTGCCTGTTCTCTTCGATTCATTAAAAACAGCAATTTAATATAATGAGAACAGGAAGTGATCCCCTGGAGGAGCTCCTGGGCACCTGGTGTGACCAAGTTCTGCCTCAGCAGGTGAGATTCTCGTCCCCCCACCTTCAGACCGTACCTTTGATGTGTGAGGAAGGGAGCTTGCTTTCCTCAGCTCCCTGGAGGCCTGACTATCCCTGCAGATATATGAATTGATATCATCTTCTCCTCCAGGACCCGCTGGATGGAAATGTGGGCCAGGGCTTCCACATGCTCCAACTGGCTTGAGCCAGCGCTAAAATAACACATTTTCACCCTCTTTGGCAGGTGGAATTAAAGCAGTTTCCCTTTTACAGGTGGGTGCAGGTGGTAGGTATGAGCAGCTAGCTCAGGAAGGGCCCATAGATTATTTTTAGGTGCCAGCTCCAAGGAACAGAAAAGGAGAGATCCTTTTGCCCAAGGACTTCCAAGTACTTCCCAGGCCCGTTCCATGTCTTACATACCACCACACCACAAAGAAAACTTTCTTACCAAATTAATCCACAGCAAAGTAATCTCTCTGGAAAACTTATGATATAATAATATATATAAAATTTGTAAGCCACTGAGGAATAATGCAAATACATCTGATTCCCAATGACAGAAATCATTTCACCTACAAAGTGATCACTCAAACTGTTACTCAATTTGTTTTTAGAGAACAATTTTCCAACTTGAGAGAAATATATCATGCTTCCCTCTATGCTGGAGCATGGAAACAGGAATACAGATGGACTGCTGGTTTCTCACACATATTGCCTTTGTTTTGGACAGAAAATAGAGAATGCCCTTGGGGTTGAAATTCACAGGTAAATGGCTTCACATTTTAACATATGATGTTCACTTTTATTATTCCTGTGATTAAAACCACCATTAAAGCCACTGACTGGATATATTTAGAACCCAGACAGCACTCTAATCTGTATATGGCAGAACAAGACACATTAAAATAAAAATAACAATGCAACATGCCTTTGCAGAGCACAAGGCATAACTGAAAGATCTAACACAGGGACAGATCTAACAAATTACACAGCAAGCAACAGCCTTAAAATCAGGAAGAAAAGGAAATGGTGGAAGCAAATAGCAAAATGTAATGAGGAAGCAAGAGGGCCCCAAGCTGTCTGGAGTGGCTGTATGTCCTGAGAGAAGCTGGCAGGAGCCCCAGCCTGTCTCCACAGTGCCTGCCATCAGCAAACCATCTCCCATCCTCTGCCTTCATGTGTTCCTGGGCTAGAAAACACCACTGTGCATTCAGTGTGTAAATGTTTTCATCAGGATAATCAATCATCTCCCTCCAATCTAGCGATCAAACCCGAGCTAGAGTGGATCCCTGCCTGTTCACCAGTGCGGGCAGGGACCCAGCCACAGCCCTTGGGAGCTCCCCTCTCTGCTGCAGGACACTGCCACCACACCTCAGAGCATTGATGAGAGCAGTTTATGTCACACTGACTCTGGGAATGAGTTTTGTCACCCACATGAGCCTTTCTACTCCTGGGAACACCCACCCCATGCCCATCAGCCACAGGAGAGTGAAGTACAAGCAACCAAAATGATCCCAGGCACAGGCACATCCCGCTGTGGCGGTGTCCAGGCTGCTCCAAGAGCTCCAGTGACCAGCAGGCACTGGTCAGTGCAGGATGAGCATGAGACTGCCTTTCCTCAATCACAGTGTGCATGTGCATGGTCACAGTGCACCTGTTTCATTTACAGCCATAAAGTACAAGCCAGAGGAAGCAAGGCTGAACACCAGAGGTATATTTATCATCAGAGTGCAGATGGAAAACACCTACCAGTCACAGTCTGTCCTTCCTTCCTTCAAATAAACCCTTAAAATAGATCTTAAGTGGTATTAAATCCACTCCAGGTGAAAGTGAAGTGGGCATGGTGAGCTCTCCAACAGGGTGAGCAGGTATTTGGGAAGTGGGTGTCTGCAGTCTGTTTAAGTGTTTTGAAATATGCCAACACTGCTGTGGAAATCCACACAAGCTGGTTATTTACATCTATTCAAGAGGACACAGAGCTCGGCTAGTTTAAACAAAGCATTTTGTGTGCTGCAGCACTACACCCTAATATAAATTGCTAGTTTTCTGTTGCTTTTAGGCTTTCTGCCTGTCTGGTTCTGGATGAAAGCCAATTTTGAATAGAAGCATTTAGTCACCATAAACAGCCTATTTCAAGAGGGTGAGAGAGGCGGTAGGAACAAGAATGGGATTTGCATTCTTATCAAGAGATTAAAAAAAGTGAATAAAACCACTTAGATGTTGTTTCTGTCTGCACTGAAATAAATTCAGGAGCTGTCACTTTAGCTGGGGGATGGACATGAGAAATCTTATCCCCTGAGGAGTTCTTTGTGAAAATTTCTGTAATTTCATAGAGATTTTCTTTTTACTGGGAGGCTAGAGAGTGAGAGATCAAATTCAGAAAAAGCCTTTGAGGAATTTCAGTGCTAGAATTGCTTTAGTTTTTTTTTACTCTATAACAGGCTCTGTTTGGAGTGTGAACTCTGAGTCACCCATGTTTGTCACTCTAAAGCCTCTCAGCTCTAAAGGATGCTGAGCTTTGGCAATGCTGGTGGATGCTTTGCTGCATCTGTTCAGGGCTGTTTCTGTAGGGAGAGGCTGTATTTCAGGAGCTATGGGCTAACCAGGAATAACCTTCTGCAGTCAGTAGCACTGCTCTGGACTGAGTAGTTTTGCATTGAAAACTCAGTGGAAAATGCTTGACTCACCTGAGTCCTTTGGCCTCACTACCCATCTTCCATTAAGATGGAGTTGGTGCTTCCCACTCTTTCTGTTTTGTCTGACTGAACAGGGAGGATCACTGCTCGAGCTCCAGGGGAAGGTCTGTTTATATTTAGGCAATTACTCAACCACATGGCTGGGGTAATGGTGACGTCCAATGGGCCAAATGTACCATCTTTGCTCTTCTCAACAAGGAGATAACAGAGGCATCTGGGTGTGCAGCATCACAAATATAGACACAGCAAGTTATTCCACAGCATGGAGAGGAGACAGATGGCATGTGGGGGCATATAAATATGCTTAAGGAAAGGAAATCTGGTGCTACAGTCTCAAATAGCACGTACCTTTCCAGCTCCTCTTGCTGGAGTCCCTACTAGACAACCATATCCTGACTCTGCTGGATTTTGGACTCTGGCACATGCTGACATCTGCTGAACAGCTTGAATGGAACTGTCTGAATTGTTTCTGGAGCCTTTTTTCCAGAAAGTAAGACTAAAGTTGGTCCAAATGAAACAGCATTTCTAGCTAATAAAAAAAAAATGCTTTTGAAGATAAAAACAACCAGATTCACTTTGTTTCATGCAACAGACTGAACCAGAACATGCCTGTGTTTGATCTGAGGGTTTCCTCATGGCATTTGGCTCAGGGAGCTGGTACCCAAATTCCATTCTTTTCCCTTCCCTGGAGAAGCACAAAATGGAGCTCCTCAGTGACACACAGTCAGAACATCTAGCTCTAAAACCTTTTGGTTTTGGAGGGTGAGCAAGGCAGATGGCTGAAACCCTCCAAGGTAAACCCTACCTGCTGTCTTTTGCAGCCACAAGATTTTCTAAACCAACTCAGGGTTAAAAAAAAAAGCAAGGATAGACTGAAATCAGGGAGCTGACTAGCTGTTTTCTTCCATGTTTGGCACCATTGTGAACTGGGGATCAAGGGTTCCAGTCACAGATGATTCATCAGACACCAACTCCTGAGCCACTCCTAGCAAGTACACAAAATCTGATCATGTATTCTGGCCAGGAACTTTGTGAAACACCTCCAGGTATAAGCAGCAGAGGCAAGTGTGCACAGCAGAAAGTCTTTCTTCACAGCTGATGAGTTTAAAATAGAAACCCAGCTGCTGGCATCACATACCTGGTACTGGTGGAAACGGAGTATTTGAGTCTGGTGAAGCTTTAGAAACACAGGGGATAAGAAAAGAAGCCCTTGCAAAAGGTGGGTTATATGCATATCTGTCTTTATTTAAGTGGGGCATTCTGCCCTGAGCAGAATTTTGAAACGGGAGACCAGAAAACCTTCCAGAAGCCTTCCTCCCTCCACTGTGCTCCCAGTTGAGCATGATCCCCCCTATTTGTTTCTCAGCAAGGAATCTACTGATTCCCTGATATCAACATCAGGAAATAATTAGGTCCTTAATTAACCACCTCAGCTATTAAATTACACCAAAAGGAAACAGCTACCCAAAGAACTGTGAACAAGGGTTCTCAGTAACCAGAGGAGAAACCTCAGATGCCCTCTTGGGAAGGAAACAAATGATACAACAGTAAATAAAAAAAAGCACAATAAGGCCAGGTAAGGATGCTTTAAAACAACATAAATTTCAGTTTGTACACTAGATCAGATTCTCTTAATACACATATCCCCAGATTATACTTCCTTTATAATCTGGGTAATAATTTTAAACAGCTACATTGCTGTCTGCAGACTTATACTCGGATTTATGAAAAATGATACAATTTCAAACAATACCTGGCAGAGATCTCCCTCTCCTTGTCAAGTTAAAAAAAGTAGACATTTCCAAGACAAGAAATTGTAGATTGCTTCAAAGCTGTTTTCCTGGTCCTGCTATAAGAAGTGAGGGCTTGAAGGCAGAAAAGAGATAATCTTATATTCTCTTCCTCACCTCTGCCAGCATGCAGGAATCAGGATTTAGTAGCCAAGTACCACTGTGGTTTAGACACAAATAAGACTGATTTCATTAGACAGATATCCTCTCCAGTGCCAGCCCTGCCCAGCTTCCAGCAGACCCTCTGCTGACCTTCACTGACTCACCTCAGGTGCTCTGGACTCCTCTAAAACACCCCCGTCCCCTGCAATGAATGCTGGATATCTGAAGGCTGCATGGATGGGGAGCCCAGCAAGCAGAAACACAAAAGCCTGCCCTCATGCCTGGTAGCATTGTAGGAAACCACAGCACTCCCCCTTCAGGGATACTAACCCCCTCAAAATGGGTGAGGATCTGCACAGAGAAACTAAAACCATGATGAAGTACTTAAAATATCCCGATGGGTTTTTTTTGCCCAAATTGATGAATTCGCAGAACAGATGTTTGACATAAAACTGGCTTTGTTTTTAATTGGAGGAGATTATTTAAACTACATCTAAGCCATATGGTCTTGTAAGTCTGACTCCCCTCTGCCATTGCTGGAGAGACCAGCTTGGCATCTCTCTCCAAGTTGTTTCCTTTTTACAGATTTAATAGCTGCTATTTTTCTTTCTTATTACTGGTCCCTAGGTCCCATTACTATAAATCAGGGCCTTAGGCCCAAAATTAATTCAAAGGTGGATTTGGACAAGTCGTTTTGCATGGTTTTCAGTACTAGGTTGGTTTAATAGAACATAAAGGGAAATGCAGATGTGAATACAGAAAATTCACTGGGAGGAACGGTGGCAGTGAGTGGTGCTCATCTCCAAGCCACTAAAGGAAAACCTGGTCCTGCCCCTTTTCCCCTTGCAAGTGTCACACTGAAGACAGTGAATTTTCAGAGGGATTTAGTACACACTAGAAAAACCAGCACATGTTACCAACATGACTGATAGAAGGTGCTGGGTGCCTTCAGGCTTCAGGCTGATGAACATGTGATGGCTGAGGGCATCCTAATGATCTGCTTCAGCTTAATGTTCCCATTAATCATCACATAAAAGCAGGCCACTGCTGCTGCAGATAGGCTGCAGGGCTGAGCTCTGCTTGAAGCAAAGCTGACCTTGAGTGGAAGAGTTTGCAAAATTGTTGCATACCAATACCCTCAGATGGTGCTTGGCACTGAGAAAAAGGAACTGGGGAGAGATGATCACTTGTGTTTGAGTCCTCCCTGCTGCTTGCCTTGCCCACTGCACCGTCTGAGCCCTTCCAGCATTGCTGTGGGATCTTCAGCACATGATGGGTTGCAGCTTGGGTCCCAACAGTTAAATCCTGGGGTTTTCATTCCCTTCTCCATAATACTGCCATTTACTTGAGGTGACCTCATTTGCCAAGTGATGTAACAGTGTGCACGATCGAGCCTGGCACGTCGAGGCGGATGTTTTCAGTGGACACAGAAACAGCATTATGAAATGAAAATATCGCTGAAAACCTGAGCAGCACCAGAGATTACAATGGCCTTTATGAAGATCAGCTTACCTAAAATAGCATTGAAAGGCCTTTGGCTGCAGTCATATGCTTCCCTTATAAAATGAAAGATTGTTGCTTGTACTACTGTAATGTGACTCCCAAAGGAACCAGCAGCTGCAGGTTTTGAATTTTATCATTTTTGGCCACTCTGTTTGACAGAGTTGACTGAAGCATGCCCAAAGGACATTCCTCCCATAAAATTTTCTTCCTTAACTCCAATAATAAAAAACGGTTGCATATTTTTCTTCTTGGTGTGTTTTGTTCTAGCTTCTAACAAGGCAATAAATTCTATTTCAAAGAATGTAAATCCAGAGAGTTTGATAGTTGATCTCACTTGCTTTGTTTCAACTGAATAGAAATGCTCATTGACTCTGTCATTTACATTTTTTGTCATGTCATATTATCAGAGAGGGCTAAGTATGAATCAATGAAATCCCACACAAACAAGCAGAAGATTGAGAGAAGCCTGAAAGAACTTGCTAGGTTCATTTATCAAAGGTTGAGCAGAATAATAAGGTCTATTGATAAGCACATTCCCAGCCCCTGCTTAATTTCTTTCCCTGAAGACACTTCCAATAAAATGCTCTGGCTTGTGCAATCACTGTTACATGTAAATTGTTCTCAGATAAATACATTCATTTCTGTTCTTCCATACTCAATTCAGTCAATATGGAGGCCTCAATTTCCACAGGCAGACACCTGTGTTTATCCATGGCACTCATACATGTGCTCTTTTGTTCCCTAAAACCACATCTCTCTTTTACTCTCAGTGCATGCAGAGGAAGGTGATATGACCTGAGCTTATAACATCCTCAGGATATTTTACAGTGTGCAATGCAAGAGTGTCCAGGAGAAACAAAAGAATTTGGTAGCTGAATGTAACATTTTCAGCCTGAGATCCAAAGACAATGTTTGTCATTAGCATGCCCAGTGTGTCTCAAACCATGTGGAGGACACATCCAGGGCAGCTCAGTTACTGAGCTGCTGCTAAGAAGGGACAGAGCCTGAACTCTGAGAAGTTCAGTGTGAATTTGACACTGCTTCCTTTGGGTTTCTTTTGCAAATCCTCAACTATATCCCCATTTTATCCTTAATTGGCAGATATAAAGGTAAGTGCTCAGGGGAACCACATTTGATTTTTCGCTAGTAACTGGGAAAAAAAGAAAAACTGTAAGGAATTCTCCTTCAAAAAGAAAGTGAATCCATTGCATTTGACAGTGGCTCTGAGTTACTTTATTTCAGCTGGAATAGCAAGGGATTTTGTGGCATCCTAGGTTCAGGTGAGACGGAGAACAGGAGCCCATGCAGGGAGGGAGAGAGGCACTGGAAAGGAAAAGGGCTGTGGGAGCACTGGACTGCAGCGATGGAGGGCAGACAGCAACACGGGTACCTAGGGCTAGACAAAGGAAGATGGTGAATACCAGCAGTGGTAATCAGCCAGGCTGATAAACAACCTTGCAATGAAACTTGAGTAATTCCCTTACACAACTTTAATTCACTTTGAGATCAGATTCTCAAGCTGCATACTGGAGACTTTTAAAATAAAGGAAAAAAACATTAATCTTTGCTGCTCTTGCTTCAACTCCACTTCTTATTACTCTTACCTCGACAGTTTGCCTGCCATGCTTGTGCCCTTAGCAATTTACTTGGTATTATTCCATCTACTTAACCTGAATATCCAACAGGGCACTACCTTGGCTGAATATTTCCTTTTTGAGTCAAGAATTACGCTCCCTTAACAAATTCTGTTTTATGAATTCAGTATTACTTCATCAATGCTGGGAGATTTTTGGCATAAACATCTGCTTCCTTTCCTAAAATAAGAATGATAAATAATAAGTAAGCAATTTCCTCTATCCCAGGCAATACAGTAGCAGAGCTATGTGTTCAAACCTCATTAACCCCCACCCAATCTAAAGAAGAAACTGCTGAAATGCTCTGTTTGCCAGACTGAGTCCTAAGTGAAGGGAAAACATGCTTGAAGTAGAAGAGAATGAATTAGCCTTTACTGCATGAAATAGGAATTTATTCTTGCATCACCACATCTAACAATATGGTTATGAGGTGGTGGTTCTTTCAATGCTGAATTTCCACAAGTAAACAATGAAAACACAATGTAAATCATCTTTCCTTCTCAGGGTTCACGATGCCTTAGTAAGTAGTGGCCCTATAAAGGGTGGGTACTTAGCTTAGCACAGCCCTCACTGTTTCCTTCTCTTCTTTCTGGGCCCCCTTTCTGTCCCTCCAGCAAAAAAGGGACCCTTTGTCACACTGCTCCGTATTGTACCGTAACTAATGTCTGAATTGATCCAAGGTGCAGATAAATGAATCTGCCTCTCTCCTGTATCAAAGGTACTTTTGTCAGTAATATGCACCACTGAAGCATGGGAGAAAAAAAACAAAGAGAGTCTGAAAAAGAGTCTGAAAAGGCCCTGCAGAAAACAGAGAGAAAACTCAGGGGACACAGTATTGAGAGGCAGGTGCACTCTTGGCACACAGGCAGAAGGTTCTGCAGCAGCAGCAGGCCATCTCCTCCTGAGAAGGTCCTGGGCTCCCCAAGGACAGCCTTTCCCACTGCCCCACTCCTGCTGCTCCCCAGAGAGGGCAGGGGCAGAGGGGACACTTGCTGTTGGCTCAGAGGTGGCAGCAGAAGATTTGCCAGTCCTTGAGACTGGCCCCCTTCCCTGGCAGGGCAAACTCAGGAAGAGTCCTATTTCAAAATGTCTACAGCACCTTTTTCTAGCCTTCCAGTGAGAAAGTCACAAATAAAATTGAATGATACAACAGAGATTTTAGATCACATGAAATACCTTTCTGTCAGGCTGAAATCACCAGTAATGGGTGTAAAGAAAAAATACAGATGAGTGTACAACGTTTTCCAAACTGAAGCCAAAGAAAATCATTGTTCTTCACAGATATCTCCAGAGAATTTACACATACCACAATGGCAACACTGCTAACGCAACTAAACCTTATTTATTTCATATGAAGGACAATTTCATCTTCTACAGAAGATGAAATTATTGCTCAATTTTAGTTTTTTTTACCTCCTTGAAACTTGGCAGCCATTGGACATCATCCATCTCTATTAGAATACCATGGGTCATCAACTTTGGCTATTTGAACAATTATAATCCCAGACAGTCCCTTTGCAAAAATTTCTGCAATTTGCTGGCACCACTACATACAGTTGGATTCTAACTGAACAATAAATGTCATTTACACTGGTTGGCTCCATTTTCCTTTTCTGGTCACTTTATGTCATTTTATGCCATTCTTTCTCTCAGCCTTAATTCTGCTTTGCAACCCGATATAATTTGACTCATCATCCCTATAATAGGTCTACTTCTCTTTCAAGCTATATGATAGGAAATATTCTGTATCTGCATACTGGTTAGCAATAACAAGGACACACTTTAAGAGAATTATCATGTGCTACCATAGACAAGAAATGCAACTAATTAAATTCATGCTCTAGCCATAGTAACAGAACCTGCATTGACTCTCGACACAGTGCAACACTTTAACTGATTCCAAGTCTTCTGCAAACACAACTTCTATGGTTTTGCTGGTAAACATGAATAGTGTAGAAAAAATGGACTATTTTCCCTGTCCACATACTTTTCTCATGAAAAGAAGTCAGCTCACTTCTAAGGAAATGTTAGTGCATTTTTCTGGTTTCTAATAATGGGAAGGTAGTCACACAAGCAACACTGAAGGAAGCAAACAAGTGATCTAATCTCCCTTTAAAAAAGAAAAAGTAGCCAGTTAACAGCACTAAAGAAAAGCACAGCACCCACCAGAGAAACAGGCAGGAGAACAGTCATTCCAACAACACATTACAGTGGAATGTTATACATCTACAGCTATAGATCTGGTATAGTAAATTTGGGTTTCTCTTTTTATAGAAGTGTTTCTAAAAAAACTCCTTTGGTAAACACCAGCAGAGCCTTTACTCCCAAGAAAAGCAAACACACTGAAGGAATTTGGTGCTGTTCTTTTCAAGTACAGGTCTGCTCTCCCCACCATCTAAAAGGATACCCAAACCAGGAGGGAACGGCACTGCTCGAGCAGTGCAATCCTTTTAGCAGGATTTCTCCCTGAGTGAAAGCTCCAGCACCACCTGCTCACGGTCAGAATCTGCTAAAGCTCACAAAAGCTGCCTTGGGACTTGAATAACGCTTTTTAAACCTTCACCAAAGTTGTTTAGAATCAGGGATGGAATATGTAAGAGCCAACATACCTTCCCCTCTGGCAGTTCAACAGGTGTGTGCTACATTAACTAACCCAGTCTCTGTGCCACTGCCACCTTGACGTCATTGTTACTGGGTTGACAAAAGGTTTCCATGACAAACTAGAAAGCTGATCTGTTATCTCCCCTTTGGAGGAAATTGAAATGCCCTCTCTCCCATATTCTGCTAGACCCACCCATCTTGTTTTTGGCACGCAGCACAGAGAGTGAGTTTCTGTGATTGATTTAGATTTCCCTCTGTTCTGAAATAGAGAAACCTACTTGTTTGTTGTTTTTCCCTTAACTTAAACTAGAGGGTGTCACTCTCATCCCATTGCAATCCCAACCACCTCACCTACAGCACAATCTTCTTTGTAGGCATGTTGACTACCATGCTCAAAAAGAGAACAGATAACACTGAAAGAGGACAAACTTTGAAGCAATGAACAAAAAAACATTATTAAGACATTTGATTCTCTTCTTGGCTATAATTTATTACCTCTACTAGCAGGCATGACCCATAATAGTTAGCAGATGTTTGAAATATCTCATTTTGAATTTTGCCTAGGATCAAAAGAGATCTTATAGAATTTAAATAGCAGCTGCAGAATAAAATAAGGTTGCCTTTCCTAATGTGACAGAAATGTTCATCCTAGCCTTAAACAAGGAGGACTGTTTTATGTTCTGTAAATACTGAGGAAGCTAAATTTCTGTGCACAGGCACCCACACATTATAAATTTTATGTGTCTAATTTGCAGCAATTGACATGAAATAAACCCAGTGGAAAAGGCTGGCCCAGCAGCCTGAATGCTTCTTAGGTTTTTGCTACAAAACCTGCAGCTCACCACAAACAGGAGAACAGGGGGATATTTTGGCCATGAGCATCAGGTTAGCAAACTTGGAGGTACAAATTTATTTATTATCATCATTACTATTCTCACTGCATCAAGGGAGAACCCAGCAGTCCTCAAAGAGGATCGTGTCCTAGGTATGGAAACGAACCCAAAGAATCTCCAATAAAATACACTTCCCACCTGCTGTGCAACCCCACCAGCCTTTCTGCCATGCTGGCCCCAGTAAGGTTCCTACCCTGTGCAGCAAAGCACAATTGTTTAAACACTGGGACTGATGCAAATTCAGCCTCATGGGTATAGTCCCTATGGATCCTCTAGGACTACTGGTTCCCCTACCTCTTGTTCCTATAATAATTAGACTTCAGCTAAGGGTTAGCCATCTGTGTCAGTGAATTAGTTAAGGTTCTGAATTGAGGAAGTCAACTTACAAACAGCTAATATAAAAGCAAGTTCAGATTTCAAAATTACTTACTGTTCCCTTTCAGACTGCATGCATTTCTTCTTTCCTTGACACTTTTAATATTTTTTTCATTAATTCCCATACTTGCAGGTTTCTCAGTGTTTGCAGAGATCTCATATGGCAGACATGAGAGCTGAAACAGGTTTTGAAAGACCCACTATACTGAACGAAGATGTCCTTAGCCTTTATGCATCTGCTTTGAGTTAATATTTGTATCCCCTTAGAATACACGAGACTTTTTTTCCTAAGCTAGGCTTTTCCTAGTACATGTGTTTTAGTAACATAAGGTTGCAATATACTGCTCTCAAACAGATGTGATTCTGGAGGCTGTCCTGAGGAGTACTGCTCACCTTTGGAGGGAGTCAAAGTCTAAACCAAAGGTATTCTATTGTTTTTGGGGGAGACTAAATGCCTTGACTCCCATTAAGATAATTTTAAATCCTGCTGTATGACAGATGCTTACAACTAATGTGGCATGTAATATTAAAGATGTTATTACTGAACATGAAAATAGCTAACACTTTTGCAATTCTAATCAACGTACTTCATTCATCATCCCAGTGTGGTTCACAACTCTAAAAGACCTTCAAACCAGTGCAGGACTTAAAAACATATACTTAACCTAACTCTATTCCTGTTGAACAGAGCTCAACATATGCTTAACATTAAGAGCATGTGCATAATGGGCTCGTGAAACACGTCCTGGTTTATGATTCAGCATGAGAAATCTGCAGCTCTGTTTTCATATTCCTCACATCCACTATGTGCCCACAGAATTACGACAGGCCAGAGGCAGGAAACAGAGGGCTCTGAAACTGGGCTGGGGGAGCCGAGCACACAGCACCAGCCTGGGACACACCAGTGGGGAACCCTGGTCAGGGTGTTCCATTTACAACCAGAGAGCAGGCGAAGGAAAACCACCACGGCTAATTACATACCATAGGTATTTAGCATGAAGAAACTATATGCTGGAATAAGACCCCCAGGTGGTTTTATTGCAGATTTACACCACTCCCAGCAGGTGTCAATACTCCTGACTGGAGAACACACCACCTGCATGTATTTTTTATTTAATTACAGTGATTTTCAGAAACATGCTCTGCGGTGCTCAAAGCACAGTCATTAATCTTCAGTAATCTCTGAACAATTTCAACTTTTCTGAGCCTGGAGCCCCTCTATAAAGCAGGGACTGTATTGTCTGAACATAGGATTTTATGCAAGGCAGTTACCATGGCAATGTGACAGAGAGGGCAGAACCCAAACAATAATTGAGCATCAAAGAATTCTAAGTGCAGGCAAAATTCAGAGCTAGATTCCATATTAGAGCTATAGGCTGTCCAAACAGCAGATTTAAAAGCTTAGGAAGACTGGATATTATTAGAAGCTCTCTTGGGGATAGCTGTATTCCAGCAATGCATTATCACTGATCTGTTCCCATTATAATCCATCCATTTCATAGAAAACAACATATTTTGTAGGGGAGTGGAAAAGCAATCTAAAGAGGAACAATTGCACATCTCATCTTTGGGTACAGAAAAGAGAAAGAGGGAGGAGGAAAAAAGGGTTATAATCCAAACTGTATTTCAATAGAAAGCCTGGCTGTTGTAAAAATAATAATGGTCTTGGCTAGTCACTTGTTGTGAAATAATGAACCTTGTGCACCTTTATAATATTATTGCAGGCATTGTATAGAGCACCCTAATAAAAATGGATGGCTAACTAAATGAGAAAAGGCTGCTGCATTGTTTTATAAGGCAAGAATCCAGCTCCAGAACACATAAATTGTAAACTCCAAACCAAAGAGTTTATACCAAAAACACAACACAGCTTTATTGTTATTATTACCCTGTTGCTCTTGTATATGCTGCTACAAATGTGTTTTCAAAATAATTAAAATCCAAAAGCCTTAGCAACGGAGCAGACCATAGTTTTGTCTCAACACTGCTGAGTGCCCCAAGCTGTTACAAACCTTCATCTAAGAAAGGTGCTGGTTTCATGTTCATGTGGATTGGTTTGCCACTTAAAAATGGAAACATACAGATATGGAAGGTGAAAAAAAACTAGCAGAAGGCCTGGGACATAGATGATCTTTGTTCTAAATCCATCTCTCTCTCTTGCCCAGAGTTTAACTTGGATGACTCCATTCTCCTATATATCTTCTGAGTCACGGAAATGGGGATGGTGCCAGTCACATTTTCATGAGACAGCATAGAAGCTTGTATTTAACTAATGGTTATTTTTTGCAAGAAACATGCTGTTTGGACTAGCACATTTCTAGCAAGAGAAAAGCCACCTCAGTGCTGGGGAAGTCACCAGCCTCCTCAACACCACTACTGGCCCCTGAGCCTAAAAGAGGAGTGAAGTCGTCCCCTCCATGACAGTGAGATCTGCAGTTATTAGGATGGTCCTGTTTACCTATGGAAAGCCAGCCAAGCTATTTGTATCAGCAGCCTGTTCTTTTTGCTCCTGACTGCTCGTCCAGCTGCAGGCATTAGTGACATACTTTTAATTTTTTTGGCTTCTCATGCGTAACCAGCAGTCCCCATGGAGCAGACCCAGCACAGGCCAGCTTCCCACAGAGCTGGGCTGCGTGGACAGTCTCCAGCTACAGCGGAAGCTTCTCCTGAGGGTCACACATCTATGAGGTCCTTCAGACATGTGGAGCCTCTAGTAATGTGTGTGTCCATAAAAACACGTGTTCATACTACTACATTTCTTATAATTAGAGCAAATTCTTGGTTGGTGTCCCTAGCTTTATGTGGATTTCTACAGAAATGATTTTTGAGATCAGAAGCTTCTGTCAAGTTGCTTAAAATTTGTCTAATGTGTACAAAAGTCATCACAGGGCAGAGCACAAAGAGATGTTGAAAACATGAAAGAAAAGGTTGCTTCCCTAGAAAACTAGGTCAAAAAATTTCTCCTATCACAAAGGTAAGGATAAGTCTCTCCAGGATTTCTCTATAAAATTGCCTGCCCTTTAATAATTCTATTTTATCTGTATCTGTCAACTAGCCAGGTTTCCATCATTTAATACATCACATGTTTATTTCCTATTGTTCTCCTCTGTTAGTGAAAGTATCACATGGCTCAAATCAAATATCTATCACTATTTCCTCTATTAGCTGAAGTATAAACTCATAAAAAAAAAATCAATCTAGCTTAATTTTATTTTCTACAAACAGGTGCTAACTTGCATTACTTACATGAACAGGGCTTAATACACATCATTAACTTGTGCTCTTTATTTGTTATTTCATTGTTATTCCTAGAGCCAATATACCAGGTTTGCAATTCAGTGGTATTAACTACAAATGAGACAGCAGATTTTGAAAACTGCAATGTTTTTATCAGCTGGCAAATGAGGTGGAATACCTGACATGAATCCTCTTACTGTTTTTAGTTTAGGTTAAATACAATTTCTGCAAGTTTCTCAGAATCTTCTGCATTATTTATATATCATGCAGGAACACAAATACCCATTACTATGTCAGTAGAAACCATACCAGCCTTGCTGCCATAGCTTAGACATTCTTGTAGCACAAGAGACCCTTCTATGAAACTTGGACAGATTTGGAAAGCAGCTCCCTAATGGACACGTTAATTAACATCCTGTTAATTAACCTGTTATTAACAGGTCCCTTGTCCTGTTCCTCCTGGACAGGACCAAACCATCCCATATCATTTACAGCTTTAAAAGCAACAGAGGTCAAGGATCACCTGCTCCTGAGAGCTGAACTGCACTGGAATGCTAGCCCTGAACCCCAGAGACTGGAGATAACTCGCAGTGGGTACAATCTGAAGTTGCTCAATGCCAGGACATTAAGTCAGGTGTAGGTGCATGTCTGATTGCTTGCAGGCTGCAATTGTGCTCCTTTTTCTGGGCCATGCTAGAAAATACCTGCACAGCCTCCAGGCTGGAGTGCTACCATCAGCATTGCTCAGCATAAATCATGTAGAGCTCTTTTCACAGCTCCAGGATAAGCAACTTCCACTCATACACTACTATAGTTCCTAAAGTGCCAATGAGGCAGGCCAATCTATGATATGATGGCTTGTTTTATTGTATTAATTTCTGATTCAGTATTATTTGGTTTTACTGTAACCAGTTGTCTGTGCATTTTGATGTTTTAAAGCTGCTTCTTTCCCAATCCACTCCTGGCTGTCTCTGCAGTAATAACAAAATGTGATCTTGGATAGTTTGGCATGTGATTAATAGCTGCTCAGATTGCCTTGGCAGTTTCAGAGTATACTAATTGGGTTAACAAGGTACTAAGTGCTCCAAGGTGTTACGAATGTGTTGTAAAATCAAAAACTCTGCTGTCAAATGCACTCATTACTCACAGTATGTAATTTTCTTGCAAGGAGCCTACTCCAAAAGGCAATATTTCCAGCCATTTCTCCTACTCATCTGTGAAAGACATTAGTACTCCAGCACCAAGAACATCTTTAACTGACGCTTTCTCATTCCCAGAGGAGGAATCACAGCCAATGGGCTCCTTGGTATCTTTGGAGAGTGTCAGATTCCTCCTCAGCTGGTGCCAACCGGGTCACACCAGGCTCCTTGCCATGAGCTGCCCTCACCAGTCTCCTCTCAGAAAAGCAAGACCCAATAGGCCACCTGGACACAACCAGTTCCAATGGGGCACGGACCTGATCCCATCAGGACCAAAGTCTGGAACACCCAACCACTACCTGGGGCTGTTCCACATGCCTCACTTCCTGTTTTTCTCCATCCTAGCCCCTAGGCTTTATTGCTATTCCCATTCTCCCACTCCCCACCATTTGCACTTTAGGTACCATGCCTCATTCCCACCTCTTGCTATCCTGGCACACTGTCTGACAGTGTTTCCTATTTTTACAAAATAACAACCTCAGCAATCCGACCAAAGGGCTTTCACAAGCATCCTGTGCTCTCCAGGTAAGGTCAGACCAAACAATGGCACTACTGCTCAAGCCTACAGAACAGACAAGACAGTGACAGTATCATTTGTTCCTGTTACCCCTTGTGCTGAAACATACCCCAATTTATCCACTGACGTAAGAGACAGGTTCATGTGATTCCTTCTCCTTCTGCTAGTTCTTTCCTACTAAAGGTCACACCTCCCAATTTCATTTTTGTGGAACTGAGCAACTTATTCATTACTGTCTTCTCTTCTCTTGTTCCTTTCCCATTCCATTAAAAGCCTCAGCCAACAGTGACATTCCAGTTGACATTGATTTCTCTTGTATTTGAAGTCAATGTAATAAGATAAACCCTATATCTTTGCCTGATACAACTGAGACATACTAACCTGAACAACTGGGCCAGAACATGGACAGAAATGAAAATAGATAGTGGGACAAAAACAATTCCTCAACTAACCAGCATCAGTGAACAAAGTTCCTGGCAACACCGAGGCTGGATCTAGATATATGGAAAAGTGAAAGATAGAGGAAACTTCTTTTTTTCTTTAAAAAACTGAAGATGGCATAAACTGCTGCACACCACGCAGCAGGCAGGGGAATAACACATGAATATGAGAAACAGGTAACAGTTGACACCCAGTCAAGAGTTTGTTTGCATAAGAATTAATCACCCAAGAACACACTTCAGCGGAAGCTGGAAAGGTGTGTACAGAGGATGATTTGTTCCAAGGAAGGGCTGACTTTAAATGGTAGCAGCTCTCCATGCAGCTGGCACTTTTCAATGGAAGCAGGTGTGACAGCAGGAAGGAAATGTTTAATCTTTGGATTTAAAAACATGACTCTTCCTTGCTTGACTAAAAACAAGGTTGTTGGCTCAAAGCAAATAGGAGGTTCATAACATTCTCTTGTTTCAAAGCAATAACCTGCTTGAGAGGGGACACAAATTCAGGCCCCACTAAAGTCAGTTCTTGTGTGCCTAAAAGAGACAGGATTTGGCCTGGGATTGGTTTCCAAAAGTGGAGGTGGGAATGCACAGCTGGGATAGACAGCTGAATGCAGACAGCTCATATGTGCATTCCAACACAACATTTCTAACAGGAGAGAATTCTGCATTTGCTATATTGCAGTTGAAGAAAAGAGAAACCATCTATTTTTCTGCACCAAAAAAATCATTGGGACCTGTCACACAATGGAAACATGCTGACTCTCAAACAGCTCCTGGAATAATCGCTTGCATTAGCACATTGCACCAGCTCATAATGGTGGGCAAAGCAAAAAATGCAGCATAGCAATCACAACTAAGCACAAAAGGTTCAAATCTGACTGATTTCAAAGGACAGGAACTATATGCCCAGCACGGAGCTTATATTGTGCTAAATCAAAGCTACCATTCCCTCTCTCTGCCTGCTGCTCATGAAAGAGCTTGGTCACCTACCCTGTGTGGTGAGTCAAGGGTGCACAATCCCAGCTGCCTCCAGTGACTTCTTCCCTCCTACTTCGCCACCAGAACCCCTGTAATGCATCACAAGGCTGTGCAGGGGCAATGACTGCAGCTGGGCAATCTAACACTCCTACACTCCTAACCCCTTTGGCTCCAGCAATTTAAGAGAAATGCCCACAATTTATTTAGTCCTAAAATCCATCCTGTCACAAGAGTTAATAGCCAGATAATGCTATCTATAACATTCTAAGTATGGCGCCATAAATAAGAAAGTGTTTAAATAAAACTTAGCAGCAAACCTTCAAATCCAAAGTTCACTCGTTAAAAACCAAATCAATGTATTAATCTCCATTGCTGCATATTTTAAAGCCATGAAAACCAGATTCTAAAATGGATATGGAATATAAGACAGACCTCCCATGCAATTGAAGTCAGTGCTCTTACAGCTTGTCAGCATATTTGTTAGGACAGGATTTACCATCAAAATAGAACAAACAGAAAGTGAGATGCCTTCTGTTAGTGATGATAATGTGAAAAAGGCAAAACCTCTTCTTAATTCATTCAGGGTTCATTTAAAACTCACTGAACTGCTAATACCTACCATTATTTTATTTAATTTTCCTCAGTCATACAAATGCTGTCTTGGGAAACTCAGAAACCCTTGCTGTGCCCCATCATGAGTTTATCTTTACAATTAAACTTGCTTCTCTTTGCCAGATTTATTTTCTCCTCTAGAGCACAAAGAAATTTAGCAAGAGAGACACAATCTGTTGTGACAAAATTGCAAAGCTAGAAGAGTGTTCTGGCTCTTGCAATGGTATTTTTTATTGTTTCCCATGAGGGGAATTATGTCCATTAAAGGTGATTGCAAATCCCTGTGTACTGGGACATTAGCTTCCCTTATATTTGTTATTGAAATGAAAAGAGACAGCTGAAATATTACTGAGCTGTTTTATAAAGCACTTATCCTATTAAGCCATTTAGCCATAGTCTTTACATAGGGATGGGATGCCCAGAAGAATTATTTGGGGAATTAATCAGTTATAACATTAAGAAAAGCAAATGAATGCTTTCATTCATTAGGACCACTTTTAGCAGTTGCTGTATTGCTCCTATCAGGAAAAATTCCAAATTTGTGGATGCAAGTGGTCACCTTTCAGATCTGTACATGGGGAGCACATCCTGGTTCTCCTGAAATGCAGCAGTGCTGCTCTTTATCTCCCACAGCAAGCAAGGACTGGGAACCAGCCATGGAAAATAACTTGTATATTTGTTTAAAAGACATCCGCTTCAGCCCTGCTCTTACTTAACTATCTTTATTCTTTTACCTCCCCCCTCAAATGGAAGTGGTTCATCCAAAGGCTGGAGGCAAATCCTGCTCCTACTGAAACAAAACCTTGCGCAGCTGACGGACTCCTGAAAGGCTAGATGTGATGTGCAGCTATGAGAGGCTCAGAGACAGATATTCACCTGGTGAACAGTGAGCTGCTTTCCTTGACTTGAAATAAAACTGATTTATGTGTTACCCTGTTTCCTTTGCATTTCTTCAAAAGACTTAACCTTTTGTGCCTTGCATCTCTGACCTTAGCAGCTGCCTAACCCAGTACAACAGCACTCACCATCCCTTTTTTTGCTCTTTTCAGTGCCACAAACTAATTGCACTTCAGCCTCAACTTTTTTTTTTTTTTGTGTGTGTGTGTGTGTGTGTGTAAACAAGCAGCCAAGTGCTCTCAAATAACACATGAGCATCACACAAAGAGAAGGTCATAAGGCAGGAACTTGATGAGCCTGAGAAAGGGTTGATTTTTAAAGTCCTTTCTCAGTCCTCAAATTTCTCTCCCAGGAAGTCTGAAGGATTGAGGTTTCATAAAGGCAAAAGGTACCAAAGGTTCAGTTGCTGGGGAGGACAGCAGAACTTCAGAGCTGGAGGGTGTTTCTGCAAAATAACTGCACTGAGGCCAGGACCCAAGAAAGAACATGAAACCTCAGAGTTTTCAAAAGATAACCCGCAAAACCAACCCCTGGAGGTGTGGTTTACACATCTGTTATATCTGAGAGGCAGAGGGATGGGGACCCTGCCATAGTCTGCTGAGCCATTGCAACAAAAGCCAGGTCATTGAAGAACCTCAGTCCCCAGGCTGTCCCTGCAGTCACAGCTGTTTAAGCCAGTACAAAGCTGGGCAAAGCTGTATCTGCTGCTGGGGAGGTTCAGGGGCAGGGGGCCATCAGCCTCCCAAGTGCCCCAGCTCACACTGGAAGCCTGCACAGCAGAGGACTGGCCAGGATGTGCCCAGGATGTGAAGGCAAAGACCAGACAGCTGAATGCCATTTTGCCCTTTTTATAGGCAGCGATGGATAGAGAACACAGCCCTTACCTTTCTAAGGACAATCAGTTAAATTCATACAAAAATCAGCTCTCACTGCACTATCTGCAGTAAGCCAGAAAGCTGAAGTTTCTCTGTGTGAGTTTCAACTTCCTTTCTTTTCTCTATCTAAATGTCACACTCCTAACTGATGGCTTAACAACGACTCGAGTTTTAAAGGAAAATCATGTGGCTTGGCTAAATTTTCCTTCCACTGGGTAGACCCCTGCTGTCCTTTCCTATTGACTGCTCAGGATCATACAGTAAATATCAACACTAAAGAACTTCTAGTAATAATGGCAACTGAGGCCCAGGACCTGTGGGGCACAGCTGGATTCCACCCTCAATTCTTCCTGCAAGCTGAGAAAGATCAGCACCTCGAGAGATGGTGCCCTAAAGATGTAACAACAAACCCAGCTGACTCCTTTGAAATAAATAATCAGCAATCAACACACAGCTTTTCTCCATGCCAGTGGAAAACACCCATGTGTGGTCCAGCCTTGTGCTTTCAATAATTGTTTATTTGTAACTATGGTCAGGAAGTGATGGTGTGGTGTCAGGAAAAATTAACCCAGGCAGAAAACAGGTTGTGGAGATGTGCCACATTTCACACTCCTCTGTTTCTTGCCTGCACACATTTGAGGAAGGAGAGTTTGATTTGGATTGTTGGTGGGTTTTAAATTAGTGTAAGACACAAACAAAAAAAATAAAGTTGATCTGGACAGCAGCACTTGGATCCTGGACATGGAGGGTTGGGGGAAGTTTTGGATGCCTCTCTCCCTTCTCTTAGCTGCCAATAGCAAGGCATGCATGTGGTTCACAAGGTGGGGAGAATGCCAAATCCAAGGCAGGGAGGTGGCTCCTGGAGCATCCTAACACTAAGTTTTCATCTCACTTAAACTTTTCTTCATTTCTAGACAGTTATTCTGTGTTATCCCTATGTGCCCTTTATACCTGGAACCATGCTGTTCCAAGGTTTTCTAAGTTTCTTGAACAAACCTGGCATCTCTAGTAAACATTAACCACACACAAATGATGAATTCTAAAAGGAAAAAAAAACCAAAAAAAAAAACTTAGCCAAAAAGAAAACATATTGTTCCTCCAGAGGGATATATTTTATATTGTACATCCAAATTAAACAAACACACTGTAATCACCAGAATGAAACCCCAGAAACAACTCAAAACAACAGCACAGGAAAAATAAACATGAACTCAAGTTCTTTGAAGAACAGGAGGAAAATGATCAGATTTAGACGAGGAACAACTTCTTGCTTAATGACAACACTGAAAGTAGAACTTGAGATGAAATTTTAAAAAATAACAAAAATACCCTTTTTAAAAACAAGTTCTGAACACTGTTTGCTCCTTTCTTTCTAAGCCATGTAGTTTAAATGATCTAGTGGCCCAAGAATGGATACAGAGAGAATCCCAGAACACTGATGGACAATTCCTATTCTATTTATGTCTTCATTTGGAGGGGACCCCATAATCTATCCACTTTTAATTAACTATTTTGTCCCTTTAATCAACAGACTAATTTGGAACACCAGCCCAAGGCTGAGGCAGGAGTGTCCATTTTTGTTCTGAGCTGGCTGGTTTGCAAAGTGGTGTCAGATTTTTGGGAAGGTGGCTCTGGGCAGGTGCTGTGTATCCCTGTCAGAGGTGATGGCAAGGGTCAGTCTGTGGCATCCCGAGGTGAGGAATCACCTCAGCAGTGTCACTCAGGACTGAAATCCTCTGCTGTGCATCAGGTGCAAGGACAAAGGTGAAAAGGAGTCATTCATGAAGAGAAAGGGAAGGAACACTATGTTAGTTTTGATAAGCAATAATGAGGAAATGGCCTTTAATGACTTACAGTTCAGCTTGCACTCACATTAGCAGATATAGAGGAGGAAGGAACTCAATCACTTGATCTCTTCAAATACATATGTTTTTGTCTAACCACTTTTGCTGGAAAAAAAACCTAATTTTGACTAACATGAATCAATTTGAACTGTTTCCCAATCAGTAAAAGACCAGTTCAGAGATAGATAGAAACTCCTCTCCCACCTGAAGTCCAACTCATTTCCCAATGAAAGGTAAATGGCAACAAATCTTTGACCTTTGATTCTTTGAAAATCACAGCACATTTATAAAAGTGCAACAACAGCTGGTCCCTCTGCAGAGCTGAAAAACAATATCCTTTAATTCTTCTGTGCAAATCAATAATTTATCTTAATCCTTCTATTTTAAAGTCACTGGGGTTGGTCATGTCTTTGAAATAAAGACAGGGATTTATTTTACTGTACTTCCTTACTTCTTAGTCTGTTTTGATTGCATCAAACTCAATCACTTAAACACCCCCCTAACTTAAACATCCTCTTTCTTCACAGCAGGCATCAAAATATCCTTTTCTGTTTGCTTAGTAATATGGATTTATTGATTTGGAGCTTATTTCCTGTCATGTAAGACCATAGTGCTGTCCACTGCTGAGTTTCCAGCCATCTTTTAAAGGGCAGCACTCTCCACCTTACTCTGTACATTTTAAAATTACAGCCATTCTGCCTAAGCAGGATCACATGTGCTTCAGAAGTGCCTTGTGATTGAGAGTTATGACATTTGCAGTGGATTTAGGGTACTCACCATATGAACTAAGATTATATGATTATACAAACTCTGACTGTGTGCCTTGCACCTCTCTCTGGGGAATGTGCCCATCAGCACATCAGTATAGAATCTGATTTTCAAACCGCTTGCAGGAATAGAAAGGAGAGATCAAGTGGGTTACCACAGAAATTACATTTAAATGCCCTCAACAGGAACGTGCTGATATTTGTATCTACCATATTCTCAGGAGATCTTCAGTTTGAAGGAGTTCCATACACTTGTTGATTCCATACACTTACTGATTTACTTATTTTCCACCAAAGGATGCATTTAGACTAGATTTAAAAGATCTAAGAATAAGACTGAAAGCATACTGAATGCTGATCCTTTTGTCCTAAATGAAAAAGCAAAATTTATTGAAGTCAATAGCAAATGTTCTTTATGAAATGGATAGCAATAAAAATGAAAATTTACAAAACAAGGCACTTTATAAAAGAAGTGGAGCATATTCTACCTGCCCTGGATATAACTGCTAGTTCTTCATGGAGGAAAATGCTGAAAAGATATCTTTGAAGAACTTGCAAGATCACCCAACTGAATCTGGATTCATATTTGTGGTTATTTATAGCTACAAAAAAAACAACCAAACTTTGGAGAGGTGTTAAGAAAATATCTGTTGCTTCTTGCACTCATCTGGAAATAAATTTGTGGGTGCTGAGCAGTGACCCTGCACTGACCACCACAGGAATGGTTTTCCTTTGGGGAAAGAATTGTGTCCAAGAATTTTGAGAGCTGAGGTCCCACTAAAGTTCAATAGCACTTTCAGAAATCCCAGCTGAGATACTTAAGATGTATGCAGATCTAATGTCTGCCTTTTTATAAAGCTTTTTCCTGGAAATATTACCCAATGAACAACATGATTTCTATTTCCATGGGCACTGCAGATGCTTTGGCTTTGCTGCATTTTCACAGTGTGAAACATTCAAATCTCTGGGGAATTTCTTGGTAAAATTCAACTACTAGATAAATAAAAAAGGGACCTTGGGGGAAACTCCTCCATTGTCATCACCTCCTTGGTAGGTGTGTGGGAAATTGTGAAAAAATGAATAAAGCTCCACTACATAATTAGGACTTTCTCTAAGGTCCCCTGCATAATTACCATGAAGTTTGCAAGTGCTGCCAACAGGTGTTATATATTAAAAGCAGCTGATCATATTTTATTTTGTTTTTGGAAAGAACCATTTCCAAGAAGGTTCTGTGAAACAAGATAGCCTGTGCCTGCTGCTGCCTCCACCCACAGCTGCAGCAAAAACTGGGTGGCAACAGAAAGCAAATGTCCTTACTGTTGGTAGCACCTGCACCCTTGACAGATCTCTTCTCAGAGGTAAATCTCTTGATCACCTACCAGTTACACTTAAAAATGGGTGCCAGAAAAGAGAGGTAATGTGTAATTCAAGCCAGGATTAAACCAAATCAAGGTTGGTAAGAGTTACTTTTTGCTTGTTTTGAAATCTAGTTCCAATCCAGGAAAGACCAAAGTGAATTTTTTCAAAGTTCACAGAGAAAAAAGGTGCCAAAGGCCCCAGGATTGTCCTGGGAGATTTGTGCTGTAGGCAGAGCCAGTATTAATACCTGAGCTGGAGATTCTTTGCTACATGCATTATAAATCTCTAAGAAAAGAGCTGTAAAATGACTCTGCCTGCAGATGGCAGGTAGGTAAATTCCTGTACAGCTACAAGCCATAGTGACTGGTGTACAGACACATAAAGACACTGTGAGACCTATCAGCCAAGTCCCCAAAGCAGAGATTAAGCTATACCATGCTAGAGCATAGGCCCAACACTGAGCAAAGAATGGTTGTAATTATTGGATCCCCTCTGAGGTTCAGAGTTTTCTGTGAGCGCCCATGAAAGTTTGCACAATTTAAAGTACATGTAGCACTTCAGTCCAGATTTCCTTCATTTGGAAATCTAAAAACGTAATTTATACCTTGCCTGTTTGAGTGTGTTATATTTCACTCCAAGAGCATCAAGTTAATTTTCCAAAAGACTGAAAAACATCAAATTTAGACAGACAAGCAGACCTCTGCAAATCAAAAGCTGGAACATTTCAGGATGTTGGCACTGCTGCATTCCTGATAAGAAATACAGGAAGCAAAGTCCTTACTTATACTTAGGAAAGAGAGAAAAAAAGAAAAGTGCTGCAGTAATATTACTGAACATCAACGATTAGAAAGGCAAGTTCATGCCAAATCAGGCATTGCCAGCAGAGATAAACCAGTCTCATTTTATCAGCTCCAAATGTCACTTCAATGACTTCAGTTTCAGGCAACCATTCACAATGAAAAAAAAAGATACATATATTTGTATATTTTTCTCAGGGAAGAGCTGAATTTGCAGGGGTCCTAACTAAGATTTAGAGCCAGAACTGAGAGGCAGCCTCCCAAAGCCTAAGGAAATTTTAAGAAACTATCATTAGAGAGACAGAGGGATGTCTCAGCTCCTGGCTGAACAGTTTATTTCCATGGTAAGATAAACATTTTGCTACTACATGACAGTATCTTCAAAAGAGCTAACTACCTACAGCTAGTGAGTCCTCAAGAAAGCAAATTAAAGTTCCAAAATGTTTAATGTCAGGTTTTCCTTTGATTGTTATTGTGTTTTCTCTTTTCCACGGGTGAGGGCAGTAGGAACTCAGTGTGAGAACTGCTCTAATGCTAGGCAGCATTCAAGCAATAGAAATACATCATCTGGGGCCATAATTCACTCCTCTTAATCATATATTCATAGTAAAAATTCACTTTACAGTTAAAAATTCATTTTCTGTTACATAAATTTAGTTTTACTTGTGGTCCCATAACTCATCAGTCCCTGCAAGGAAGCAGCACTCCAGACAATACACTGAATTCTGGCACATCACTTGCTTGGACAGTGGCAGAATAACCACAACAGAAATAAACAAATGAGAGATCAAATCAATCCCTTCCTTTGCCCCTTAGAAACTCACAGTTGTTTAATTTAATCCAATTTACTGAGAGTAAAATTTCTTGGTTGAAGGAAGAAACCTCTTCAAGTCAATTCAGATGAACTGATGGCACCTATCACAGTGCTCCAGAAAACAGGAACTTCTAAATACTCCTGATTCTGTATTTAAGTGACTCCCTGCTCCACCACCCACTCTGTATATTCCCATGATCCTGCTCTCCCTGGGCTCTGCCATAAAGTTTCCATTGCACCTTCCAGCTTCTTTCCCACCAGCTGCAATACATAGCACCCCCTAACCACTGGCAGAGAGACTTTTCCACTGACAGGTGTTTGCTGCTCAGGTCAGTCCCACAGCTCAGGGGCTGCACAGACTCCAGTCCATGGTGACACATGTTTTGGCCATACACAAGCACTGCTGGGGATCAACAGCCCCTGTCCCTTGGTATTCCCCAGTACTGCAGTAGAAATGTGTCTCTTGCACGCGACTCAAGACAGAACTCACCAGCACTGAGTGAGCACTTCCTGCTATGGGAACAACATCACAGGGAGAAAGCTGTTTTACCTTGATTAGAAGCTACTCAAAGAAAGAGAATTTTCCCCTAAGTGATGTGTTCCAACAAGCCTTAATTCTAAAATCTCCCCTCTTGTACAAATTACCTTCAATTAGAAGAATGATTATTCCCAGATTTTATATAATACCACCAATGTGGAAGAGGTCAAGGTCTCAGTCTCATGACTGAAAGGTGAGCTGAGTCTAGTATCTAATGGAAAAGATAAAAGTGTATAATGTAGATTTATTTTTAGTGAGTAAAACATTTTCAGTTCACATTTCAGAGCCTTTTTCCACATCCAAAAACAACAGAAGGAAATGAGAACTGCTCTCCCCAGTAGTCTGCAAAAGCCAACAAAAAGGAGGCCATTGGAAACTGGACAAGTATCGCCAGAAACAGCTGTTTCACAAGCCAACAGCTCAATGGGCTTAACAAATGAGAATGCCCTGCATGTAACATTTCCTTTATGCCATTCCCCACTGCTTTGAATCCAAATATAAAGATTGAAATCCTGTCTGCTGTGAATAGGGCAAGGATTTCTCTCTAAGGAGAGGATTTTAGATAGCATGCTGAAGAGGGCTTACTGTATAGAACAAAAGCTGTCTCCTTTGCCTTTTGGAAAGGATGAAGAAATTTTGTGTAGTTGGTTACTTGGGACCTGACCTGGATCCTCAATGGGAATTGCAATTCCTGTAATAGTATTCATTATCTATTGATTCTTTAGCACTGGGTCTGGGTCATCAACCCATTTCCCACCCCCCGTATAAAACTTACACACTCCAAATGACAATCCAAATTCTTTTCCTGTGTAGGAAATATTTTGGATTATAGATTGCATATGGAAGTAGTCATGGATTGCAAATGGAAAAAGAAGCATTTTATATATTCTCTCTTTTACGAAGGTGCAGACCTACAGACCTTGCTTGAAGTCTGTGTTTCTACCATATAGTATGTAATGAAAATGAAATGTTTGAGCCTGGAGAAAATTGCTTTACATACTTTTGAGACAGAAAAGCTCAAGTAAAGTAAACATATTAAATACTCATATCCAGATTTAAGAAGCTACTTAATCAGGTATTTAATTTAAACAGACCCAGACACTATTATTATTATTTTTTTAAATCTGGAGAGTCTTATATAATCACCTGACCACTGACTGCAGTCAGGAAAGTCTGCATACTTAAAGGCTTAATAACACTTCTGGAGTTAGGCACATAACTCAGAATACTTTCAAAGCAGAGTCTGCTACCATAAGGGCTACAAAAACAGGCATCTATCATATGTTGGGACAATGGAGGATAATGCTGTAATTAATGTACAAATGTAATGTAGGTAAGAATTTGTGTCTCTCCCTGAAAATTCCTCAACCAAACAAGGGGAATAAAGGAAAGGGTAATGTGCCATCAAATGTACTTTGTGATGGTGTCCAACACGTGAGTGACAGAGCAGAACCAGGACTCAGCCCCCAGTCCAAGTGCTCTATCCTCTGCACCAAAGGATTCCCCTGATAAATGTCTTGAGAGAAAACAAATCCTTGCTGAACTTCCTTACAGTACAGTTATTTCACTCCCACTTAACAACAAAAAACCTTTTTGTCTTTTAGGAGTTTGAAGTACAAAAGTAAAGCTTAGCTCCAGGGCTGTGCCATGGTGAGAGAAAACAGAAATTGCTACTTACAACTCAGGAGGAGTTGACTCACAAATAAGTTGAAAGAAATACATATGACTTGAGGCATGAGGAGTGTTGTTAAGCAGAAGTGCTACTTGAAATTGAGAATCTTCGAGAAGTTGTGATTTTCTTTGTCTAAAATGTTGTTTGACATTCTTGTCTGAACATTCAACTAATGTGTTAGGCAACCCTCAGGCACAATAGCAAGGTTTAGGGAAAGGACAAAGTGTGTCAGCTAAATCTTTGAATTCTTTTGGCTTCAGAGAGTAATAGCAACTCTTACACATTACTTGAGAATTGCTTCTGGCATGGAGCTAATACATAGATGGTCCCAAGGCAGGATTAATCTGCTGCCATCCTGGCACGCTGCTGGCACTGCAAAGCTCTTGGCATTGGTTTGCAGATGAGGCTGCTGTGGAACAGCCAGAGTTTCTAAAGGTAGGAACTCTTTCCATTGGCTCCTCTGGATGGAGATCTCACTGGGGCACATAGAGAAGTCACCCACGGAGGCTGCAGCCCCAAAAAGCCCCTAGTCTTGAATCTGACCTCATGGGAATAAGTCTGCTGACTATGCTGGAGTGAAACAGGCAGGGAAACCACTGATGGTTGAACCCTGTACCCATAGGAGCTGCTATCAGCCCCACAGGAGTTAACTATTGCCTGTATGCTACAGTGTGTGCCAAGAACTGTCAACTCTGCCAAGAAAACCTACCTAGAGAGCATGATGTGGTCCTGTCTTCCAGTGCTGATAACCAGCACCAGTCCATGTGAGAATATAAAACCTCCCAGTCCAGTCACATTTCATTCAGACCCTCCTAGAAGAATAACTCAACTACACACTGAAGGAAAAAATCCCATGTGGTAAAATGTCACCATTAGGAGTCCTTTCAAAGCTTTGGATCTGCTGACAAGCCAGTCCCTGCACAGCAGGAGCCAACATGTGCTGAGGGCTTCGTGCCAGCAGGTGAGTCTGATGTCTGAGTGAACACTGAACACAGGTGTGACTCTGCCAATTCAGCAGGAGGTAAGGCAGCTCAGCTTCATCTGCCACTAATTTGGGTAAGGTTGTGCAGAAAAAATGAGAGAACTATAAAGAGATGCAGGGAGTTCATTCTCCTTGGAGCAAAGACATGATAATGCAGCACTCTAGGAGCTGAATTCTCCACAGTATTCTGGCATTAGCATCAGTGACAATAAGGAAACTGTTCAGCAGGAACTGCCCCTCTAGTTAAGGATGATACACTGCTACCTGAGATTCAAAAAAGCATGTACAAGCAACCTTCGGACTTAGCTGTGCGCTCAAATTTGTTTCTATTCATTAAATGTATAACAGGACACAAAACCACACAGTCTTAAGTCAGCAAGTGAACCTATCCACCTCAAAAAAAAAGCATGACACAACCCTTTCCCCAGTGATAACAACTTTTCCCCTGTACAATCTTTACTCACTTCATCTCATACACATTTGCTGTTCAGCTCAAACAAGGTTCTGGATAGAAATTCCTGTAAATGTTTCCAGTCTTGCATCCTTAAACCAACTCCTGCCACGATGGGCTGTCTTTCAGGGTACACAGCCTGTGTTGGCACCATAACCCCTGTATGCAGCTGCAGCATGCAACATGGAGCATCTTACCCAGACATGGCCAGAATTCATGCAACCGAGACAACGGGCTGGGGGCAAACGAGCAAAGCTTAGGCGAGTGCTTAAAATTATGTATCAGCTCAAGTACTGCACTAAGTCAGGGCCTTTTAGCAGGAATGATAAATGTGAAAAACACAGAAAGTAAGACAAGTCCATGTGGATTGAAGACTTCTCAGACACTGGGCAAAGTATTTGCATACATTGCAGTGGCCTTTGGATTGTGAGGCTTAATACTTTTCTAATGCACATTATTGGACAAAACCATAAAATCATGGGGACATGCATTTAAGATAAATACAACAGATCGTCTTATGAAGGTAATTTATTTGCAATTAACTTATATTTCTGAGTCCAGCTTTCAAAACAGTGTCTGCACTGAACCTTACCTGTGAACTTTACAACCAAAGCTCAGACTCTGATTTTGTGAAGACACCCTTCTACCTTGTCAAAGTGGCCGCATAATTAAAGCCCTGACAAACAGATAAATCCATAAAGGCATGGGAGAATTCAGATTTCTTCAAGTTACATGTGATTTCAAAAAAACACATGAAGAGAATATGGGCATTCTCTCAGGGGCTATGATAAGCGCCATCAGTGTAGCTACAGTAATTATTAACTGCCCATTTTCTCCTACAATCAACTGCTAATTCAGTGGAAGAGCACAGCTGGAGATAACAGGGTGACAAATTCGAGTGAGTCATCCTGGTGGAGCTTGGGATCTGGACTCAGATTGTCTGACAAGTAAAATGACAAGTACATACGTGCTGACTGTGCAGCATTCCAACAGAATCCAGCATGTCTCTGGGCCATCCATATGCTCCAGCATATGTCTGTGAGGAGAGGGGTCCAGAATATCACAGTCTCTGGAAATGGTAGGTCTCCCAGGCTCTCAAGATACCAGCCAGGATCCCAATGTTGCTGCGTTAATTGGTGTGTAAGTACCTGCATTCCCTCCAACAAATGTCTGATTTCAGCTCAGAGGGAAACATGTACCATAGCCAGCTGTTTGCTCATTTAGAAGCTGGATCTCACAGGACAAGATTTACTAGGCAAGAAAAGGTTGCTCTGGGCTGTTTCTTCAGAGCCAATTGAACCTCTGTGCATTACCCACAAAAAGCAGCAGTAGGAGAGGTGTTACCGTGTAGAAGAGCAGTACTGACGAGCACACAGAAACAGACCGGGTTTTAATAACCTAGTGAAGGGGAATACAAATTTCAGCTCACTCACTAGAAGGCAGGTTGCCTTCTTTTGCCTCCTCTTCTGCTTTTCATGTACATTTTTCTGAGGGCAATTACCTGCCACCTATTTTCACATTTCAGTCCTACCTTATCACTGTCCACTGTGTTCTGTGATGTCCTGGAGGCAATGGAAATGGTGTCAGGTTGACTGCTGCCATCCCCTTGGCTGTCTGCATCATCTATTCCATCTCTGCAAGAGATGTGATTGGGGAACAGTGATGTTTCTTAACACAGCACCAGTGAGCACAACCTTACAGGTGGAGCTGAGAAGAGCTGAGTGAGCAGGACAGAGCTGGACTGTGATAAAATTACCCCACTGAGGCAGCCCAAGATGCTATAGAGCTCTTGGAATTTAGAATGATGTCACCCTCAGCCGTGGGGTTTGGATTTGCACAATAATCCTAACATTTGTTTACATTTTCTTCAGGAATTTAATACTAAATCATAAAGATGATATCTAAACATAGATAAAGACAGTATAGTCCTCTACCTATTTACCTCACTGAGGCTGCTAACACAGGGTATTTTCTTCCCTTCGGCTGTACAGATAAAATAATCATAAATGTTTATTGGTCCTTCAAATTGAATACTTAAATAATATAAAATATATACTTAAGGACAAAGAAAAAATATGTCTGTATTCTGTACAAGAAAACTTTTATATTGGAGCATGTTCTTAGAGGAAATGTCTGGATCTCTGCTTTGCTACAGGTCTCCTGGGTAACCTGGTTATTTATGCTTTGGATATCTCTATAACACAGCCTGAAGTAAAAGAGGGATAAAATCTGATGAGGAAATGAGGATGCTGTAATTACAGGTGGCTTTTGGGACTGCCACAACAGAAAAAGAACAAATCATTATCTATAATTTCTATTTAATCCAGGATTGAACAAGTTGACAAAAAAAATTGAATATTACATGACAGGCTGAAACAAGTCTGTATTTGATGATGAAATACAGATTATTTCTCTATCTATTCTTCAATATATTGTCAGGGTCAACTATGATTTTGATTGCCAAACAATTAAACATGCCAAACAAGGAAAAAAAATCTGGTTTTACTCAAATGTGAAGAAGAAAAATCTACTTTAGGAAATAACTATAACCCTAGACTCTGAAGAATTTTTACTATTTCTCTCTATACTTTAGAGCATAAAATGAAAGATCTTTGTACTTCTATCATAAAAAAGGACTTCTAGCTACTTTTGCCAAGACAACATAAAAAAGGCAAAGACAATGAAAACTGTTTTGACTACAGTAAAAGCCAGTAAAAAGTCCACAGCCCCCACTTCTGTGGGCTGAGAAAACACGAGTGATTTCATGTTGTGGGGAATGACTGAAGTTACCTTCTGCTGTTGTTCCGCTGCTTTGCAGGTGTCTTGGGGAGCTGAATTGGCTCTTTCAGAGCTCCTTTCAGATGAATGATCCTTTCCTGAATAACTTCCCGGATATTTTTGATCCATTCCTGTTTTGTTTCAATACTGGATGCCTAAAGTTTCACAAGGCAGAAAGACAGAGACTTTATCATGTTCTCACCTCCTGTGTGAAGGAGTCATGGTCAGCTGATGAATGTCATGAGTAACTTTGTCCTCTCTGCTGCAGTGTCCCAGCTGCTGGAGTACCTGGTAACCTCAGGGAACTGAGAGCATTCTGACCAGACCTACTTGGCAAGCAACAGCAAAGCAGCTAAGCTCTGGATAAATACATTTAATGCTAGCAATACAGCATGCTCTGCAGAGGGGAAACAGGTTATCAGTGCACAGCTGGGATTTCCTTAGACAAAACAATTATAACATGGATTTCTCAGCAGAGTCGCTTGAAAGAACAGGCTGTCAGCTCTGGAGGTCTGTGGAAGAGGTTGGGTGCTGATGAAGCCTGGTGGCAAAGGACTCAGATAATTACACCTCCCAGCCAAACATCCTGAGACCTGTCCTGTGTGAGTGTGCAACTGCTCAACCCAGGCTGCAAGAGGAGATGCAATTCCAGCAAGGCTGCACAACTGTGCCAATTGCTACTGACTCCTTAGAGCTCAGCTGCTCCTGATGCAGGCATGACCCCACAGGCAGATATGGAAGCCATGGAATATGACGAGGGAAGAAACTGACCTTTCATTCAAGGCTCCCAAGGCCTGAACTAGAAGTGCTAAAGGCAAAGAAAACAAACAGAAAAAACTCACTTTCAGCACTGTTTTATTGTCTGAGGATGGTGTTCGTCCAGACCACAAAGCAAATTTGCAGGGATCTCCTTCAACATGTTCAGTCACTCCCAGTTCTGAGGTCTAGTGTGGAGGAGAAATGATGAAAGATTTCATACACATGAAGTTTCACGAGTCCAGAAAACTTTGGACTTGTAGGAAGAAGTGGGGAGGCTGGGATGGGTAGGGGAATGGGATCTTATCTCCGTTTGCTACACACAGATAAAAGAAACAGAAAAGCTCTGGGGTGGCAGGGAAGCGAATGGCTGGAGTGATCCTGCTCGCATTTCCCCCCACCCTTCACATCTCACTACCTTAAACCTCTGCAGACTCACTGCAGGCTGACTTCCAGGTGAGTCCTGCAGGACTCAGGGCCAGCCCTTCCAGGGGCAAAAGTATCCCCAGACCAGCAGGGGATATGTGAGCCTCCAAAATGCAACTTCTACCTACAAAAAACACAACACCCAGAATATTTGCTTTGCAGCCACACCTACCAGTAACTTGTTCTTGTAAACATATTTTGTGTGTCCTGAAGAATCTTTGATCTCTTTGCTAAACACCAAAGAGATTTCAAAGAGAAACAAATGCCTCTCACGGCCTTTCCGAATGAGAGACTTGGGATCCCACACTTGGAAGGAATCCTGAAGAATCAGCTCCCCCTGGACGTCCAGGTTCTCATCAAACCCTAAAACCACAAAATACAATCGCTTGAATTTATTCTTGGGACAAGCAATTCACAGAAACACCAAAGCAGTGAAGACTTGAAATAAAAGAGTCTTTCTCTTCTTTTTTTTTTTTTTTTCCAGATTCTGAAAGGACAATAAAGGCTATCTATTGCCCCAGTGATAATATTTTCATTTCTCCTTTCTTTTTCTACTGCAGCATTGAAATTAATTCACTGAAGGTCAAATATGTCATATGTGCTAAATGAGGCTGCTGCTGAAGTATTGTAATAATTTCTCAAAAATAATATTATGAAGGTTTCAGTGGTGGTTACTGTACACAGAACTGCATTGCAAGAAATCCTTTGCGCTTCATTACAAATTCAGTTTGCTCTCCTGCAATTTTAATCACCTGGGCTTATTGTGCTGCTTGGCTACTGGCACAGTTCCTTTTTTCACTTGTTTTAGTATTCTATTTGTTTCTTGGTTTTCCTCAAGTCAGGCTGGAAATTCTCTTCCCAGGCCAAGAAAATGTGTGAGACACAATAAAGCATCTCAGTCCAGAATAAAATTTTTTCATTTCAGAAATACTCCACACAATAATAAGCCAATAAAAGACTTCACATTGTGCCAATCAAACTTTTTTTCTGTAGTTTTATAATTTTTTTTAATGCTGCTTCTTTAATCGCTGGCATAACTATGCTAACATTTTGAAACACAAGCTGTTTTGACTCAGAAAACCAGAACTTTTGAAATGTTGAAACAGTATTATGAAATGTTTTCATCCAATAATTTTTACAGCTGTCAGCAGCTAAATTGATACTGTTTCTGGAGGGGATTTTTTTCATTTAATGGAGAAGGAATGTTTTAGCTAAATATATATATATATATACATCACATATGCATACATACACATACATATGTATATACAGAAGATACAGATAAATGCCTCCCCTTCTCCCCTCCCCACCAAACTTCCTAGCCATCTTTATTCTTTCAAGACTTTTGGAAAAATATCAGAAAGGAGCCAGGAGGTACCTAAAAATTATGATGAAACAACAGTATCGCTACAGTCAACCTATAGTAACTTCTACCACAAGTTACTAACAAACATTTCTCGGCAGGTCCCTCCCTGCCCTGGCCCCTGCCCACCTTCCAGCATGCTGACGTGCATCGCATCGTTGGCCTTCTTTGGGACACTGAGCATCACTTCCAGACCATCCTTCAGTTCCCCTTTGCCCTCCTCACAGCAGGTCAGCAGTTCCTAAGAAGCAATGCAGACACCCATAAACAAACTCTGATCCACGTGCTGCCCTCACACCCATCTGTGCCACTTGGTCCCTGCAAGCTGCTTCAGAGACAGGAGAAAGTTCAACTGCAGCAAACCCCACTGTGGATTCTCACAAGTCAAAGTGGGGGGTCAGATGGGAACAACTATAACACAAGACAAAACCAGGTGCTCTCAAGGGAGACTGTGCCCTTGGAAGATTTCTGGGCACTTACAGGTCATGAAGCAGCTCCCTTAAGCAAAAATAACTCATTACACCTCTGCTCTGTATGAGCTGATCTGTGCAGCTCACTGAGGTACCTTCAGTAGGAGTTGGTATTTTGTGATTCTCTGAACAGGCTTGATTAAATAAGAAGAGATGGAGTTGGCCAGCCCATGTCTTTGTTGAATTTCCTAGAAGGGATAAAAACAGCAGTCAGTCATGGAAAAGTATTAACCCCCAGACACACAGAACCACCCAAAACTAATTTTAGCTCTGCATCCCTGCATTCTATGTTTAGTTTTTTAACTCTCTTTAAGCTCACATGCATGTAAGTGTGGTTTCAGAGAGGCTGGCAATAAACTGCAGGGTCCCTCTGCAAGTCAAGCTAAAGCTCTGCTGAGTAAACAGGCCTTGATTTAAGTACGACTTACCTGTCATGTCATCCGGTTTCCCCTAGCTAAGGAGGCTGAAAGCAGAGTCTTAACATTCAATTAAAATGAAATGACATTAAATTAAATTGCATGAGTAGGGTGTAATTTAGCTGTCTAAACATAGGCATTGAGTCCCATTTGAGAGCCCTGGGGTAGCTGAAATATCCATGTGGGAATAACAGACGTGCTCTACTCCGAGGTGGCAGCTGGGGGCCAGGAGAGGCATCCCCTTATGATACCTGGTACAGCACTCCAGACTTCTGTTTCGTCACCTGAACCTCAACCAAAATGTCTGGGTTGATCAGTGTGATGTCCTCATGAATTTCTGGAGACATCACAGACCTGTTGAGGGCTGCAATGGGCCTGGCTGCCTCCCCACAACTGTTCCAGAGGGAGTTGGGAGCTCCTGAAAATCCTACAGAACCCTAACAAATATATTTAGCCACCTAAAAGACTCCAAATTCATGCTCTACAGGGGCAGATTCTCTGATGAAATAGAACAGATTGGAAACCCTTCTGTCTCTGCCAGGCTCTGGGCCTGCCTTGTCTTGCTCCTGGCCACCAGAAAATCCATGATTCCTAAGGAAGCAAATGAAAAAGGGGAATGGGACTTTTCTCTAGCTACTGGAGTGTGAATTTGAGACTGTAAAGCAAAGAAGTTCTGGAAGATGAAAGGAGAAGAACTGCCAAGAACAGAAATTTTCCTTTTGTATACAATCTGATTTTCTGTGGAGTACTAGGGAGGTTACTGCTTATTTTTAGCTCCACTGTTTGTCCTAATGCTGGGATGCAAAAGCATCCACTTCTCACACAACAGATTTTTGGTTTGTTGATTTGGTTTCTTTTACTATAAAAGTTGGTTTTGTTTTCTGTTTGTTTGTTTTTTTAACTAGCTCTGGTGCCATGAAGAAGACCGAAAAGGGAAAGGGGCCCTATTTGGGGGTTAATGGAGTTTGCATGAAGCTGAGTCATAGCTGACTTTTCAGAGGAACTGTGCCTGCAGAGCACGTGGCTGAGACTCAGTTCCTAACTGCAGGAGCCAGCAAGACTTCGGCCATGTCTGTGAACTTCCTGGAACTGGCAAAATACACTTGTCTTAGCAGGATCCAGGTAACAAAATTAGCCCTGGTCCTTTCCTGCAGCTCTCTGAACAGCAGGGCTTGCTCTCAGCAAGATGCTCTCCTTTGGGCGCTCCTTGCTCTGCCAGGATGCTCCCTGGTCAGACTGTGCAGAGACACAGCAGGGTGGTGGAGAGACATTTGACAAGTGCTGGGAAGGGCCATTCTCCCTGCAGCTCCTCCCTATGGTCCCTGAAGTGTTGGAGTAGGAGCCTGTTTGTGCCTCTGCTCATTTCCCAAGGGATATTCTGGCTCAGCAGAGAAACTGTCCAAGAACCCTCATCCATGCAGAAACACCATGCTCTGCAATGCTACCAAAATCACTGAGCTTCATCATGTTCCATGCTGGTCATGCAAATCCAAAGTGCCCTGTGGCTTCTTGGATGTCAAACCATATCTTTTCCAAGATTCAAAGCAAAAAAAGTATTCCAAATAGAAGAAGCATGTACATGTCTCAACCAAACTCTGTCCCAAAGATCAAAGTTTGCTTAACTAAAGGCACTAAAATCAACTTGATTACCCCAATAACATGCTGATTCTACCAATCGAAGCTGACAGCTAACATATGTTGGTAATCAAAAATAGTCTGAAGTATATGCTATTACAAATATTAAAATTTGTTAAACATGATTTATCTTTGAAACTGCTGAATAAAGAACAGTTTAAGTAATGATGAACAAGACAGATTCAAAAACTGAAAGAGCAAAATAAGTCTACTGAAGTTAAATCAGAATAAACACACTCTTTTCATCCCCTGTGCAATTTCCAGCTAATATAACCATACCAAAAACTTATGGATTTTATAAACAAAGCACCATCTGTAGGGAGGGAAGATGGTAATCTTTATGCTTTATTAGACAAATGCTGTAGGATAAACTAGGTGTGTTTCACAGTTGAGAGTTTGTGCGTTGTTTTCCACCTGTCTCAACTGGTTCAATAAAATAAATTGCTTTTCTCTACATACATGGCTTCACTTACATCCTGAGAACATCCCAGCTCTCAGCTCATAATTCTCTTCACAGTTTCAAATGAAATATGTCACCTATCTTTGCTCCTTCTCATAATCAGTTAACCCTTATAGTGAACCCCGGAGCTGCAGGTTTTCCATGGGCTTAAAGGGTTCAAACATTACTGGGACTGCTTGTTTTAATCTCAAAGGTGGTTTTCTATGAAAGCTTCTGAAATTTGAGGAACACTTGTGATTTTCAAGCAGGCTTCTTACTAAGTGGTGTTATTCTAGATAATTCATTCTCATCATCAGGGTTTTGGGAAATTCCAGTTTCTGCTTGGAAAAAAAACCCAACTATTTTCTCTATATCCTTGTGCCAGGCTGTCCTGCCCCTGAGCCACTGCCACTCCAGATCAAGATAAGAAGGCTCTACAGGTACTTTGCATTACTTTAGTCACTCACACTGCGGAGGAAAACCTTGAGGAGTTTTTGGGGGGATAGTCACCTTTCTCTTTTTCACAGGCATCACTGGGTGATGGCCCAGCACCCATGGGAAGCAAACACCTCCCCCTGGCAAAACAGCAGATGCTGACACACGAATATTCACTACTAAGAAATATCAGGCAGCTTTCCAGCCTATGCAGAGAGCTGGAGTGGAAAAGCTTTCAAGCTGTGCAAACAGCACAGATGGACAGAACCTAAGGCTGCTCCAACCCTGCACTGCCGCCGACCAGCACAAACCATTCAACAGGCTCAAGCGCCACCTCCTGGAAAACACATCCCGGTCCCATTCGACTTTCAGAGCATTCCGTAAGCAGGCAAAATGAAAAAGGTGCTCATCACTTTTCCTGTGGCTCCGAGAGACCTTTCATTGTTGAGGGAGACTGAAATGCTGTAACCATTGGCACATACAGACTCCAGAGGAGCTGATTTATGTCAGCTGCCAACTCCATCACAGCTTGGATCCTGCTGATCTGTTACATTTGCAAACACTTTCAATGCTTTAGAGGAGAGGTCTTAGCACTTTTTTTTCTTTTTTTTTTTTTTTTTTTCAGAAAGACAACTAATTAAAGCTACAAGGTAGCAGACAAGCATGGCAAAATGGATGAGGTTAAGCAAGAGGAAGAGCTTGGTTTAAAGGTACTCAAAAACTTGAAAGACTTTTCTCAGTCTACAAAATTGGAATTGGAGCCTAAAAACATTTATCACTGGCTGTAGCACTTGCATGGGAAATAGTTAATTGGAGTCAATGGAGTTCCTTATTTGCACAATGAAGTAAAAATGGAATAGGCTGGGTAGAACAGGAGGATAGGAACTTGTTTAAGATTTAGGAATTTCAGGTCATAATATATAACAGAATCTGAAATTTTAATTTTTTCACTAACCCAGAAACAGAGATTACATCTGAACCAGATCTTTGGAAAGGACTGGATCTGCAAAATGCCCAAAGGTTCCCATTGGAATGTGTGTCTCCACACCTCACCACACTCTGCACCACAGCCTATCAGTTCTCACAGCATGTGATATTTGCAGTGGAATGAAAAACCCAAATGCCAAGGCACAGAAAGGAACCCATAGCTTGAGTGTAAAAAAGAGGTGTTTCAGCTGCACCAGGTGTGGAAGGAAAATAGCAATGGCTGCTTACATCAAAGAAAGTCCCTGCATGTTCCAGGATGAGCTGGCTGGAATCAGGCTTGTTTTTGCAATAGGTGACATACATCTGAAATTTATCTGCCTGTGAAAACAAACATCAAGGGAAAAGCAAGATAAGCTATTTCTCTGCTATTTCCCACAGGTTTTTATTAAGGCACACCAGGATAAATACAGGTGATAACTCCCACACACCCACCACCACCAGCCCCACCCTGCCACCAAGCAGCACAAGAGCAGAAATTAAGAGCAGAAGACTTTAAGGTTCATACCTTACTTGAGCAGTTCTGAGGGCGGCTTTCTTTAACAAATATCACAAAGGGAAGGCCTAAAACTTTAATCCAATTGTTACACAAGAGTTTGAAGGTCTCAAAACTCAGTCATGAAGTGTTGACTCTATCACCTACTTGAAGATAAATCAGTCTACAAACTGCCAAGTGACTCACCTAGTTTAAACTGGCACAAGCCAACATTTTTCACTTGAAATTTGTGACACTTGGCCTAGACTTGCCTTTCTTACTTTGGTTCAAACTTAAATGGCTCAAATTTTATGTTGTGCTAGGAGTGTTTTGCATTTTATTTCCTAATTTGTTTACTTTTAAGCAGAAATTAAAAACATCTGTGCACTCCCACCTCTTATTAATGTACTCTGGTCTCAAGAAGGGGGAGGGAAATAAAAGAAGATGATGTTTTCCTTTTACCATTGTTGCATTTTTTTATTCCAGATATCTAAACAACAGGATCCTGCAATTGTGCAGGTAGCTTTGTATGTATATCTGTTACCACACACACAGCTCTGGACATGAACCTTTGATGAGATGATGCAGAAGTATCTTAGAGTACCATGAGGATTTTGCAGAGAATGATACATAAATGCATTCATCTTTCCTAAGCAGGTAAGCTGTTCTTTGTAAATGATGTTTCTGAATCCATTCCATCAAGACTTGTGATATGTTTTTAAATTAAATGCCCATCTGAAGTCATCTAAACAAGGTTATTTTTTGGTAAAATGGTACCATCTTTATTCTTAAAATACTAATTTCTAGCTTTGATATATGAATAAAAAAAATCAGACAAAACACAAAGATGGCTGATTTGACTGGTAAATATTTTGAAAAGAGAACAGCTTTCATACAGACAAATTACTGTAGCCAATTCCCAGGGACTCCTATGCTCACTAAGACTCTCTGCATCAGGAATTCAAAGTCCTGTTGGAAATTATCCTGACATTGCATAATGGAATGAGAGAGCACAGTGGCTCAGAAATTTGACACTAATTTCTGGAGGAAAAAAAAGTTGATAAAATATATTCTTCATGCCTTTGTAGAGTTCTCATGGCTGTCACCCCTAAAAACAGGTTTGGTTTGATGAAGTTCTGCTAAACAAAAATCAGCAGAGGTAAATAAAAGCTGTAGTGGTCAGTCAGGAAAAGGAGAGAGGCTCTGGAAAGCCTTCATACAATTGCTGAGGAGAAGGGTGGAAACTTTCACCCTGGGGCAGGTGAAGGATAAAGCTGTTGTAGTTCCAGACTAGCTCCTAATCCCATTAATCACCGGGGACACGACCCTTGCACATATTCCCAGCTTGTTCCCATTTGTGTTAGAGAAATTAATTTGAATAAATAATGAGAAACAGCAGCCTCATTACCCAGGTGACAAAGCAGTGGCCCACATCCTCGGGCAGTTGTTCATATTTCTCCAGCTCCTTTAGGAAAATGCTGAAAAAAGAAGACAGCAATGTAACTAGTTACAGTCAAATACCCAGGAGATGCAGGATAACCAATGAGTTAATCAGTCCAAATGATCAACATTTGTATCTTGATTATGAGGCTACCCAAATGTCCAGCTAGCAGAAAAAGTGTCACTTGCCAAGGTGTGCTTTGTTTTTTGAGTACAGTCATGCCTAACTCCACCAGAAAGGAAAACGAGGCAATCCCAAGTAGTGAGTCAGTGTGTTCAGGACTGTTCTATTTGAACAAAGATCTTCAAAGAGTTATTGTGTAGTGGTTCAGACAAAGAGCAACAAGGGAAGCCCAAAGCTGCCAGATTCCCAACACCCAACTCACCACACTGGACAAAGGACAACAACTTAAACAAGCTCAACATTTCACAGGTAAGTAGTAAACTTCCAAATTAGAGATTTTTTTAAACCAACTCTCTCTGAATAGCTTGTACCACAAGTGACACTTGTTTGCACATAGAGCCCTCTACAATGCCTGGGTAGAAAGAATATGAAACAGTTTCTTCAGCTGCTCCTCCTAGAACATGTTTTCTGGACCATTCACCAGCTTTTCTGCCCTTCCTTGGACATGGACATTTTGAATCAGGCTGGAGGATGCCTTAAGATCACCATCTGAAAGAGAAGGCTGTGGAGGACACTGGTAGAGGGGACAGGGGAAATTTATTTTAGCATAACGAGAAAGAAATTTTAGAGGAAAAAATGATTATGCAGAAGCAGCAGGCTGCAGGAGGAGGGGTCAGAGAAAAGAGAAATGACAGCAGTGAGAAGCTATGTGATATGACTGAGGGCTGGAGGGATGGTAGCTGGGAACAGTGGAAACTCAAAAAGGAGGGAAATCAGATGGCATCAGGCAGGGCCACCAGAACAGAAATATAGCACCAGAGAGAAAGGGAAGTGGGAAGGCAGTCAGGCTGCTATCCTGATATGCTTTGAAGCTGTTTGCACAAAAACATGCACAGGGCATGCTCTGCTCTGCTGGGCCCTGTTTATGTGCTAGCACATTTATCTGAATGAAGCTCTTGAAATGTCCTAGAACTAAAAGAGGGAAGGATTCTCTGGTTTGTTTTTAAAGTGTAACCTGAAGACAGATTTGGAATTCAGACTGAACTTGTTGGATCCAGCACCCCTAAATGTGAAGTTTATAACTGTTGTTGCATTCCCATTATACCATGGAAACAATGCCCTCTAAGCTGATCTGGTACACAGTCTTATCTTAACAAGATGGGGTACTGTTAGTTACAGATTAAATACAGAAAGTCTCCAAGAAGTGGCAGAAAGCTACTTATTAACCCAGCTCATGCCAACAATTCCACTGTCTCCCCTTTGTGTTTTCCAAGATCATATTTTTGACAGGCAAGCGTCCAGACTAGATCCACTGGTATAATATGGCTTTAACATTGTTGATCAGCTGAAGGTGAAGTTAGAAGTAAGTTGCAATTCATTTTTGTAAAAGAAACAAAGCAAGAAATCAGACACTATTTTGCAAATTTGGATCAATTATTTTACACTCAGGTGTGTGTGTGGGGATTCTCTGGAGACACCACAGAGATGCACAAGTGCCTGAACATTAGCAGAACTGTTAAGAAAACCTACTTGTTATGGAAGTCATATATCTCCTGAATATTGCCAAAGATGATGTGTTCTTTATTAAGGATCCCAGCTGGTATTTCTTCCACTCCACTCGTCATTTCCCAGAGATAAGTCTGGAAGACACCAGAAACTCTTAATTTTGTGAATAAATACAGTGGAAAAGAATAGATCTCCCTGTTTTATTGCCAGAGACACAGGTTGAAAAGGAACTACGTACTTTGAGATTAATAAACAAGCTAAATTATAAAAAAATAATTTTCCAATGTTACAGAAAGCTCTCCAGAGAAATTTAAAGTGCTGATGCTTTGAAGTTGTCTGAAGAAAAAGCAGAAACAGGCCAACAACACCTGTCTTTGCTGTCCACCTGAAGGTGTCCAAAAACTGCAGGCAGAAACTGCTGAAAAGATAAGCCAGATTTGCCACTTCAGTAGCATTAGACACATAAAAATCTGTCAGACTGCAGATATGTGAAAGCTGACAGATTTCACTGAATTACACTCTGATTTTTGCCTTGAATATCACTATCTACTTTAGGAACACCCTTCTGTACAGCAAGACAAGGTATTTGACTGTGCAAATCCAGAAGTTTCTCTAGCAGGAGATGATTCAAAGGAATAGATCTGAATCCTTAAGGAAAGGCTTCTTGAATCAGTGTGCACAGCCTGTGCATTAAAGTGAACATTCCCACTGCAGAGGACAACATGTGCTTCCAGGAAATACAGGAGACCTCCTGGGCCATAACTTACCTCTAAACATTCATGTAAATCCCTGACATAAGCTTTTTCTGTCTGCAGCAGCTCAGCCATAATGAATCTGAAAAAAAAAATAAAAAAAAATGGAGTATTTTAGGTGTTTTGGACATTATGAGCATTTCTACAATGAACAGAAAACAAAACATCCTCCTGTTGTATTAAGGAATAAGCATATTTCCAACCTAGACTTTCAGCTGCCTTACTTTGCACTTTTCAGTCCATGATCAAAATACCACTTCATAATCCAGTCCCTGGTAGAGTTTTTTCTAAAAATCTTTTCTGCACAAAATCCTATTAAGCTGTATTCCTGCAACCCTGAGTCCATGGGATTTACCATCTACAGGCCCATCCTGAACTATCAGCCGGTTCTCAGAAATTTTTTGCACCAAGGATTAAGGATTCACCAACAACATTTGCATCTTTGCTGACAGTCAGTGGGAAGTCACCCTAAAACTTTACCTTCAGGGGCAACAGAAATGGATTTGGGAGACACCACTACTTTGAAGAGACTTCAACAGCTTCGTACCTGACCAGAGAAAATCCAGATGCTGTGAAATGCAAGAATGGTATTTGTAGACCCTGAGGCTGGGCCCCTCAAAGTTGAAATTCTTTATGTTTTGCAAATTTGCCACAGGTAGACCAAGTGTAACATTTTCTAAAGTATAAGTGGTTTCTTATCAATCATGACCTGTAGTGACAATTTCAGAGGGCTGTGAAACACTTTCCCAATATTCTTACACAAAAAATAAGACAGGATACTGTGAAAACAGTTAGTGTTTATGGATTTAAATGCAACAAGCACTTCTCCAGTATTTCCTCTAGTGTGAACTATTTCCAGGTCTCTCAGTCCTACACTTGCTGAAATTTGAACCTAAACTTCAAGTGAACTCTTGGGTCACTGATGTTTAGATAATACTTAGACATCCAAAGATGCTCTTTATTTTTTCCCGCCCATGTTACTTTTTACATACAACAAGACAGCAATAAGCAACTCCACCACATCAAGGTTAATCCAAGTGCTTGACTCACTGCTTTCCCTTTCTAACTTCTGATTAAAACCAAAACAAATTCAACCTTTATGTTCTGAAATTCTCTGACCTACAAGTAACAATTTCTGCCCTACACCTGCAGACTTATCTCAGTAGCTCTGCAGCTGGAAGGAGTTACAGGACTGTCAGTCAGTCCTGGTCATGCAAATACCACAGAATTATTCTTTAGCAGATACTGTGCCATGCAGACAGAGTGTCTGGGAACATACTCTTTTTTTCTGGCTGACTTCCTTTTTTCTTCATTGACTTCATGATTTGCATCTCTCAGCTTTACCTCCCGGTCTGAAAGACTTGCTGGAATGATATCTAGTTCTAGGTCTTTGTTATCCTAGGGAAGAAAAGAAAAAAAGGTACAGAGTTGAACTTCATTGCAATCTTACTGTTGTGCAAAGTGCAGCATGTTCATGAGATCAAAGAGGTAAGAAGGGACAAATGTAAGATAATATCAAAAAGGAAGAAATTTGGAGAGAAGCAGAAGTACTGTGAGAAAAGATAAAAAGCTGAGAGAGAATCTTAAAAAAACAGAAATTATATTCATTGTAATCTTCACTGTTTCTCCTAGCTAAGAATCAATACTGATAAAAAAGTCTAAATTACCTTACTCTTTCATATCTAAAATAGTTGTCTATTACGGGACTTGATAAAAAACAGTCTGATAAAGTAGAGCACCATGCAGAGACAACTTTCAGTGGCCATTTACCATGGAATACCTTTCCAGACTGTGGTCAGAACTCTGTGTAAACCAGAGGCCCTACAAGGAACAGTGCAGTTAAAGCATTATGAGGGTGTGAGGAAATTTATTCCTTATTCTTGATACTTAATTCCAGAGAGCTGTTGACTGAAAGGTTTTTAAGTGTTTCTGCTTATGGCACTCTTCCTTAATAATATGGCCAGGGAATAGCAGGAGATCCTAATTTTTGCTTCTTATGATGCTCTATTTCCCTTGAAAGAGTTCAGAGATGAGGCTGGGGATCAGTTGTTTATGTTAAAGGATGAGACAATGAAAACTTAAGAGTTTGACACAAAAATAATGGTGTGGGAAGATTTATAGTTTACACCAAGATTAACACAGACTTTTATTCAATTAATTAACTGAATAATTCATTATTCCCCTGAATAATGAACCCTCCCTCCTGAAAAATGGTGCAAACACTTGTTTAGAAAATCTTTCTGGTCTTCATCTGGCTCTCCTCACATCACTGACCTACCACAGAAAAAAACTTTAACCCTTTTTCTCCAGAAGCAGTTCTGAGCATGGCCAGGTGGGCTGGCTGAGTTTTCATTGTTTCTAATGGCCACACGGAAACCAACAGCATTCATACCAGAGGCTTCACCTTCCTCTGTGACTCTGGCACAAAACCCCGACAGGACAGGGTCTTATAGTACCTCTGGGTTGATTCCAAGGGCTTTTTCCAGGGAGTAGCGGTATTTCCCCATCCTGAGAGAGAAGTCCCGGTAGCGCTTGTCAACGGTGGTGACCCACTTCCTAATTTCAGTGGCGTGTATGTGTCCTTTCTCTACAAAGCTGTCAGCCAGCTGGATGAGGAGCTTCACTTTCTCCTTTGTTTGCTGCCCAAAATATGGTCCTTGGTTATGTTTCATTATTATTTCCATTGCTTTTAACACACACAGCAGTCAAAAGAAGCTCACTATTTTTATATATCATTAAAGAGTGTCTGTACAGAATGAGATACTTCAAACTTTTTCAGTAAAACATGGAATGACATTTTTATAAGGACACTTATGAAGCTGAAGAAGATAGAAAGTCAAGTTTTTGAAACCCCACAGACACAAAGACATAAAATATGTTGGCAGCTATACATGGCTCCTTCCCACAAGAAAGGGCTTATTTTTTGGTGAGCCTTGGAGCAGAAGACAAGATTTTAAAATCACACCTCATAAAATGCACCAAGTTACTCTGAATCTATACCTGGTGGATCTGCAAATCTGTGTAGAAAGGTCATCAATAAACCACATATCAGCCCAGGAAGTGATTTTGAGTCATTAATACTCTGTTTCAAAAAGAAACAGAATTTAAATCCAAATTCATGGTCTACTATAAAATCCTCCATCGTGGCAGTGATGTGTCAGAGGCAGAACAGCCACAAACACACACTAAGGTCGTGCAGCAACAGCCAACTTTACTGAAACCTCTTCTCCTTATATACACCGGAAGGCATGTATGGTCAATCCCCATTGGCTGAGCCAGTCACCACCCAGCCCAGCCAGCCAATAGCAGCCCGAATACCCAATGGCCTGCGCCTGTCTCCAACGGGCCGTACTGGTCCAGTTACTTAAGCGAGGTAATTATATAAACAACCACGTTTCAGTTATAAAGTTGGGATTGTTTGTAACTGTGAGGCCTCCAGGCCAGCTTTAGGCCACCACAATTCCCCCTTTTTATTTTTAAATAGAAAACAGTGTCTGTCATCCTCTGCAGGGCCCTTGCAGACAAGATGACAGACACAGTATTGTGTAAAAACCTCAATCCTTTTAAGCTTTGAAAAGCTTGAAGGAGACCTTCAACTCAGTTTGAGAGGCCCAGCCTCTTTTCAGTTGGTGATGGTCCCATACACCTTTGAAGTTGTAACATTCACTCTCTGGAGCTGTCAGGGAGAGCCACTAACAATGCAAGTTACCAAATTGGCATGCTGCAGGATTATAGATTAAAAATTATAAATTTACAACTTAACTCTAAAAACAAGAAACATTTCAACTCTCAGAACTGTAGGAAAAACAACCGTGAAGAAAAACAATCTGCCTCAAAATTTTCAGGTCAAGTCCTCACATTTAAATATGTATAAAACCTTCATGTCCATAAATAGATAAAAACCTTAAATAGACTTGTCATCTCAAGTTCTAGTTCTCTGTGTGGCAGGTGTGCAAGTTGTTTAAGTCACTGCTCCTCAACATCTGCTGGAGTGTAGGATTATATTTACAGGAAAATGGACAGGTACTAACTGAACCAGCCTAACCCTCTGGAACCCTCTGGAAGGAGGTCATCTTTGTGGATAAAAAAGCTGATGTTGAAAGAAGAAAGAAGCAGAAAAGTTGCTGACTGACAAAGGGGTGTCAAAGCGAGTAAAATGATGTTTACAGCATCTACCAATTAGATTAAGAAAGAGATGCATGCTTGCCTCATGGACAAAGTGGAGCTACCAATTAAACAATGTGTGACTGTGTAGACCAAGATAAGAAGTAAATAAACAATGTTTAAAAGCACAACAGCTTTTGCTTGATTCACATTGAATCGTGCAGAGTTCTTTGTCTCCTCACTGGAGGATCATCATGAGGATGTTGTCTCTGGTCCTGACCATGATGTAGGGCACACCTGGTATCCACTGTGTTCCGGTGTCTGGGGTTTTCCGATGGATCTGAAGCCTCAGTTTCCTCGCTCTATCAGCTCTGTTTTGAGGACAAGAGACTTAAAAGGGATGAGTTGGGCAATTTGTGTTTTTGCAGGGATTGTCACAGGTGGAGTAGGGGTTGAAACCAAAGCGTGTATCTTCCCAGTGAAACCTATATCAATAATGCCAGGGTGCACAAAAATACCTTGTAGACTAGCACTGGATCTTCTGATAAACAGTGCACTCAGTCCTCTCCAGATGGGCCTGTGGGCCTTGAGAGGGACCCTGTGTACCTTTAAAGTGCTTATGGTTGTTAAGATGGATGTGGAAACATCCATTCCGGCTGTGTCTCTGATCCTCCCGTGAGCTGGTCACATAGGCTCAGACAGGAAGGCGGGAAGATGCTTGTATCATCACGTGTCTCTCCCCTTCACGCTGGGTCTTCCGTTTCCCTGGTCCTTAAAGGAAACTGTGTCAGAATGAATTCAGGATCTGCATTGTCTGGTCACTGGATTGTTTTTTCCACACTGGCTACAAGTTGTATTCCTTTGTCTGTGAATTGTCCCTGGTAGAGTAGACTTATGAGGACAGTTGGCTTTTAGGTGGCCTGGTTGTCCACATCTGTAGCACAGGGGTGTCACTTTCACAGCTGCCGCTATGGAGTCTGCTAACAAGGACATGTTGTGGGCATTGGATCCAACCTTGGCACAAGCATTTATCATCTCATCCAAGGATGGTTTCTCATTTGGCAACAGTTCTAAGAACCTTCAACAATCCTCATAAGCATTGCCCTTGGCCAACTGTAAAACTAATTGGTTTCTGGCCTTAACATTTATTCATTGTTTCTCCATTGCATCTTGCAGTCTTTCTATGAATTGTAGATAATTGATAAGCCCCTGACTGGTCTTTGAGTAGGTCTGGGTTGGATTTGCCATGTTCATGACCTTGAGCAATGCTTGCATCCCCAAATCCTTTACTTGTGCCAGCACTGGTGGATCTAGCCTGGCTTGGAGGCAAGGGCAAGCTAATGGTGGTAATCCTAAAAGCTGAGAGAACCAAACTTCATAATGTGGGTCTTCTCAGGGGACCTTTAGGTTTCTTTATTCCTGTTTTTCTGCACAGTGTCGCTATGCTGACTCAAAGACCATATATTGGACTGTTGTAAACATTAGTTTAGCAAGCTGTTTAGTATCAAAGGGAGTAACCTCCTCTGTTATAAACCGCAGCATATTGGTGGCAGCAGGTGAGCCCAGGCTGTACTTGGCTACAAGCTGATGCAGTTCTGAACGAACTGGCCACTGAAAAGGTGCATAATTATCCAGTGTTTTTCCACCACCCCTTATTACCAGGTATGCTTCAATTGTGCCATATTCAGGTTCCTGACTTCCTCATAATGGCACATCAATCACTTCTGCAGCTTCATAATCCCCACTTGCTATCATTGCTAGCTTTACTTGGTGCCAAATGCTGACTGGATCAGGCACGGCTGTTGGTGTTGTACTGATGATGGCTTTGTCTCAGGGGTCTGCAGAAAAATGGTGGCTCTGGCTTTTGGTGCCCCTAGCCAGTAGGTGTTCCACAGGTAACTCCAGCTCTGGTAGCAGTGCATGTGGCACCAACTTTCAGACCCAGTGGTCCACCACTGCTTCTGGGTATGACGTTTGCTGGGTATCTGGGGACCTGTGGTGATGTATTTCTGGGATCCATCCATGAATCAGCTCCAGCGCTAGGCACACTATTCCATGGTTAGGTTCCACTCTGGGGTGGCCGGGCTGGGTTCTGCTGTCTGTACCTCCTGGCATGGGACAAGGCACTTTCTAGTGGCCACAGTGTGCTCCATGGGAGAGGCGTCCCGGCGTGATGGCTCAGTTCCACGTGGCCGTTTTGTTTCACTGTGCGCCCAGAGCGGTAGCCACGCTGCCAACTCTCCCAATGCCTGGTTCTCCTCATCCAGTGAGTGCCTCCTCCACTGCCCTTGCGTTCTGCTCTTCCTGTAGCTGCCTTAGCAGGTCCATTGAGTCTCCAAGGCTTAATAATGCCAACAGCAGCCTCGTCTCCAATAGCAGCTGCTTGAAGTATGAGCCTGCCAGCCTGGTCCCATGTTTTAAAATCTAAAGCGACACTTTCAGTCACATTCAGTTTCTGGTTTTTGCACCACATTAGCAGGGCAGTTAGAGCCCGGTTGTCACACTTTAGACCACGTTTCTTTAGCAAAGGTGTCCATACCTGCAGGGTAGGCTTCTCTGCTGTAGAGCAACATGCTCCCATCCCAGTGGCTTCTTAATTCCCCAAAGAGGGAGGGAGTCTGGACCCAAACACGGCTCTCCACAGCGTCTTCTGCAGCTCTGCACTCTGCCTTTCCCGGGGTTCCGTGGCTCTACATGCCACGGGTAGCAGCTCTGCACACTGCAGGCAGCTGTTCCCACTGCCTTCCTGCCTCCTCTGCTCTACACACGGGGGCTTGTTGAAATCACTTCGGGGTTCACCAGATGTCACAGTGATGTATCGGAGGCAGGACAGCGACAAACACACCCGAAGGTCGTGCAGCAACAGCCAACTTTATTGGGACCTCTCCTTATATAGACCGGAAGGCACGGGTGGTCAATCCCCATTGGCTGAGCCAGTCGCCACCCAGCCCAGCCAGCCAATAGCAACGGCCTGGGCCTGTCTCCAACGGGCCTTACTGCTCCAGTTACATAAGCAAGGTAATTATATCATCAATCACGTTTCAATTATAAAGTTGGGATTGTTTATAACTGTGAGGCCTCCAGGCCAGCTGTGGGCCACCACACTCCACCAGTATTTATTTTAGGTGCAGTTAGAACCAGCTAAAAGATGCCTGAACTCCAAAGAACACACTGAACCCCCAAACCTCCCAGAGATGTCTTCTGTTCCACTTAGGCTCTGACAGCCCCTTATTCAAAACTGGCCCAAAGGACCTAGTTATAAACTAGTTAGTTGTAATTCCAAATCTATCCCAGGAAATGAGGCACTGGCAAACCTGCTGTCAAAGACAGAGAGGATGTTCCACCATGCCTGAAGCAAGACACACTCTCAGATACCTGACATTATCAGTGATCAGACCACAAATGGACAAAAACACATCACACCAGAAAACATCCAGCAGGTTTCAACACGAAGCTAAATTAAAGAACTTTCATCACCATAATAGGTTAAAAGCTGAATCAGACATTATCCTAGCAAATCAAATGGGTACCTAAGCAAGGCTAGGTTTGGTGATGTAAAAATCTAACTTCCTGTAGTATTTACAGGGTGATCTTTCCCAAAAGCTACTGGTGGTTTTGCATTCCAAACAATTGGTTTGGCCAGAAAGTTACTGGGATCAGGAAAACTTTCAGCTACAGCTTAATTTGAGAATAACATCAGTCTGGGAATGACATGCATTTACCAGATTGCATATGGCAGTGAAAATATTCTACATCATCAGTAGGAGCCGTAGGACAGCCCAAGGGAACAAGACTTAGATGTGCCAGTGAAAGAAACAGGCAGTAATGGTTAATAATGAGCGACATCTAAAATTCAGTCCTAGGCTAAGTCAAGAGTCCAAACGGTTTGGAAACTTTGTTATGAATTTGGATTATTCTGATAAAAAATTATGAACCAGAATGTAATTTTAGGGAGAGTAATTATGCATGGTTAGAATTCAGAAGTAGTTAAAAAAATGTCATATGTGTCTTGTCTGAAGAAATTACCTTCCATCCACTGCTAGTTATCTCACATTTTCAGAAACATGCAAGCTAAGCTAAAAGAAGTGGACAAGAACACCACAAAGCATATGAATCAAACCCATACAAGCATGGACAGCCTAAGGAGGAATTTAAGGATTATAGAAGATCAATTTCAGGACACGGTTAAATGCAGCTACATAATGCCAAAGCCATGGTCTTCCTGCAGTCCAACTCTGCAATTTACATCCTTATCAAAGACTGTTAATACCCCTGTGGATTCACTGTCTATAAATTACCCATGGTTAGAATTAATTTGTCTGAAGCAGATCCAATCACCATTCCTGTGTAAACTCCACCAGATTTCCCAGAATTGCTCCATATAAATTAATATATTCTTGGTAATGCAGTTTTGTATTCAAAAATGTTCACCCCGGAGTTTAAAGACTCATCTATTTAAAGTACTTCGGTGGGATCAGCAGATTATTTCTAATGAGATAAATGATCATCTGTGATCAACCCAGTTGGAATTAGTGAGACAAATTGTGGTTTTAATGACAGAAGAGAAAGACCAGGAGTCCATTGTGACCTTGGATGTGTTCAGATCAATTAGTCACTCTATGCCATTCTGGAATGATTGTTTGAGGATGGAATGTCTTATTAGATTGCTCTGAACTCTGTATGAAAATGGACTTTCTCTTCCTTCTGATCGGAGCAGAAATTTTCTATAACCACTAATAATCAAGGTGGAAAAAACCTCCTTTTTGTGTCTATATCTTGCTAAAAGTTCTCAAAAGTCATTTGTCTTCAGGACTAGGATTTTTAGAGAGCAACTATAAAATCAAGAGAATATTATTACAGAGATTTAAGGTATTGAAACAGGACCATAAATACAGACTAAAGCAGATGGCATAATTAGATTAAAGGAACTGTTTACTTTGGCAGGTACTCTGAATTCCCCATATTCCTTCAGGAGCTCCTGAGTTTCTTCTGCTGATTCCCCTGTGGAGTTGTGAGTAGAGAGGTAATATTCGCCTGTTTCTTGGATCCAGTCTAAGGCCTGTGAATATCAAAAACACCAAAGCAAAAACAAAATAAACAGTTTTTGTATTTCAAGAACTAATCCTCTGACAAAAAAAACAAACAAACCTGCCAGACAAAGAATATCAAATGCATTGGGACTTAATACCCTGTATACTAAAACACTGTCTAGGAACACATAAAAAGAATAAAATAATGAAAGTGGGTGGGAAAGGATACAAAGTGGTACTCTGTTTCCTAGGACAAAAAAGAGTGTAGGGAATTCTACCTAAAGAAGCTGCAGGGAAAACAGTTCTCTCATTCAGGAACAGCTCAATAAAACAAGTTTGCTCTTATATTTACTTTCAAACAAATGAACAAGTACAGAAATTAATCTGAGGTGAGAAAAATAGTGAATCTTGTTGTTGGGTTTTGAAATTGTCTTAAGTTGTTTTAAAACCTATATTGGCCACGTTTTCAAAAGTAAGAGTGTTTAAACACAACTTGAGATTGCCACAGGAGCCCCACACAGAGGTGTTACATGGAGATTTTACACATTGCCAGGACGGAAGGACAAGGTGGGGTTTTCACACTACCTGCTTGGCACTGCGCTCAAAGACAACATATTGCTGGCACTGATCTAATCTCCTCTTCTTCAGGGTCCAGAAGTGAAGGACCCGATTCTCCCTCTGCAACAGCTCGCTCAGAATGGCTGTAGGGAAAAGGAAAACACCTGCATCACTAGGGATTCCTTGAGTGCATTCGGAAATAAGCTATGAAACAATGAATTGAATCACTTTGCCTGGACCTTGTTCCCAAAAGCAGAGAGCCCAAAATCACACTTCTTAAAAACAAGCATTGATTCAAAGGGGCTGCTTCAAATAACCCTCAGACCCAAAACCAAACCCTCAGACCGCATCCACAGGAAACCACCACAAAGCGCGCATAGTTGTGGAGTGATCTGGTAAAGGAAATGATGCTAGAACAGAGTTTGCCTTCTGAGCACATTCACAGACTGTAGGAGGAGCACACTGCAGAGGGGGAGGCAAACCAGACCTTCAGTACTCTGGTGCACCAACCTTTGACCTGCTGCTCAGGCCCTCTGGTGTGGCTCGCCACTCCGGGCATGCTGACGTTGTTCCTGTGGATGTACTTGAGGAACACCTCGGCGTTCCTCCGGGCCAGGGTACAGGCCTAGGAAGAACAACCCCCAACAAAAAGAATCAGTAAAGATGAGCAAAGAAAGCAAAGGGGACCAAGGGAGTTCTTGCTTATACCACAAGGAGTTCTCTTTCATCTGAGAAGATAAGAATTTCAGCTAAGAGTCAATAAACTCAGCTAATAAACTAACAGTCTCACAGATGTATTAAAACATGAGTAATATTTAATATAGTGGCTAATTTTAAGGCAAAGTAATAAAACAACTGCTTGTTAAGAACTAGCACCTCACACATTTTCTGTCTAATGAAATCTAACCCATCTCTCAAGAAAAGTACTCATTGTTTCAAAAAATGTAAAAATCTAGAGGTGTAATTTCTTAAGCCTTGACTGCAAGTGTAGTTTCATGTTGTGTATCTGTTTTAGTGGCACGTGAGAGGCTGGCTGACATTTCATTTTTCAGCCTGGGAGATCCCTGGTTCTTCCAAAGCAGCACCTGGAAGAAATCTCTGTTTCCATCCTAGTGCTGCTTTGCAGAGACAAAATTGCTTCAATTACTATTAGTTCTTCAGTTATTGGCTTGGAGGACAAAATTTGAAACGCTGGATGGTTTGTACAAGCCAACACCAAAATGATGTATAATACCTGTCATTTATAGTGCAATTTTAAGAACTGAACTTTGAACCAGCACAACTAACATCCTGCAAGCACAAACACCACCTAATTGGTCTTGATGGCATTTCTCTGAGATATGTATGGATAATAATGCTCATTACCCCTGCTATAACAAAGTAAAACTGGCCTAGGGTTTATACAGCCAGCCAGTAGCTGAACTGGAATTATACAGCAGAGCCTCCTCTCAAATTTACCAACACTGCTCTAAATTGTCTACTTAATGGAGACTTTTCCTGATTCATTAGAGAACTAAAATTAGACCTTGAGAAAAGCCTCCTTCTGTTCCAGATGTTTGCTGATCAGAGGGATGACATGGTCTATCTCAGCTGCTGGTCCAAGTTTATCTCGGCCTCCACACCAGTCTTCATCCCGTCTGTATTCCTGCTCCAAACTCTCTAAAACGCTGCACACCTGAAAGATGTCCATAGCACAGCAATTCAGTTAGCCACAATCATAACCAGGAGTAGAACATTCAGTACAAGTCTATGACCAATGACATTTCATTTTTTTACTATGGGCCACAGCATGGTATAAACTGGGTATAAAACAGAATGATCTAGGTGTTTTTCTTACCCATAGGGATCTTTATTATTTGGGATACAATTTATCTGGTTTAAGGTTGATAAATCATTCTTCTCTTCTAATGAATAATGGGAGGAAGCACAAAAGGCTGAATTAAGGAAGGCTCAGTCCAGCCCCAGTGAATGATTCAGGAAACAATCCCTATTCCAGAACATGTTTAAATCCTACTCAAGTCAAGGGACTTAACACATACTTAAAGAAAAGCACAGGCTTAAATACTTTCCTGAAACAAAGTCTGAAGCTGGAACTAATTCTCTTCAGCTGCATTTTAGTTGCTCCCCATACAGATTTTTTAAAGGCTGATGGAAACCAATAAACTTTAAATCAGGGTCACAATCTAGCTGGATGCAGGTCTCACACACACATGTTCTGTCTTGGTAGAATAGTAGAACAATGGAAATGTGGTAAATAAACCACTGGAAATTAGGCATTTGCCTCAGACAAGGCTGAGTCTTTTATGTTGCAGATCCTGAGAATATTCTCAGTGGCCTGTGCAGACACAGCAAAAGTTTCCCAGTACACTTGGAACTTTCTTCTTCTTTCACAGAGGGTTCTTCCTACAGACTCTAGAGCTGAGATGACCCAGTCAGCTATTGTTGGGATCCAGGCAGCAATGTCCATCATCTTCTTGCTCACTCTTGCAGCTTTAGTATGAACACAGTTGTAATTCAGGGGACCCCACGTGATTAAGAGCACAGTCTGGAGTAGACTCCAGAATTACTCCCCAATCATTCCCACTATCACAGGCCATTTTCATATAACTCTGATCAACAGCACATTGAAGTCCACTTTTAAGTCCACTTTAAAACTAAGGTGAGCTGATAACTGATCCTGCTGCCAGGCTTATTCACTATGCATTATGCAAGGACCTCATGCACTTGGCAATCTGAAATCATCTTCTTGCTTGGATGCAAACCAGTGTTCAGCCTCAATCTAGTGAAGAGCAAGTGCTTCATGTGTTATTTAGGCACAGAAAAACATTTCCATTTTACTTCTTGAAAACCTTGACATTCTATTGGACTTCGGTGGCTTAAAGAATGAAAATAAATGGACTGCCTGGGATTCACATATTTCCAGAAAGAATTGTCCCTGCACAGGCAAATACCGTTTTTCTTTTAGGGTGATGAGAGAAGTGAATATAAAATAGGCTGTCAATGAAGTCAGAGAGAAACTGGGTTATTTGAAATCCGGGGTTTCACCACTAATATCAAGAACATAATATACTTGGGGAAGACAGGCATGAAAAAGTTTGGCTGCATGTGACACTCTCCTTAGACACACTGTTCTTTTAGCTCCTTTTTCTAGATATTCAGAGCATTCAGGATCCAGTAAATTATTCACTCCACTGTCAAGCAGTCAGGGAGCAGACCCTTAAGGACTGTAGATCAGCTGTGCAGCCCAAGAGAAGATGACAGGCTTGCAGCATGAGTTCATGAGCATTCAAAGACTGAACGATTTTTGCCCTACACATTTGCTGAATAGACACAACCAATGAATGAACTGGTGGGTGCTGCAGTATGCTTATCTGAGACTTGGAAACAGCAAGAGATTGAACTGATAAATTACTGGCAGTGCATATTTTGGCCAGCACATTTAACTGCCTAAAGCTCTAATGAATCCCCTAACAGTTTTCATTTCTCACACTCCTCTATCAGTAGTAATTCATTTTGGTCTTGAATCCATCAGGGACTGTAAATCTGTTTGAAACTCTTCTCAGCGAAATATATTAATTATAAGGAATGAATTCCTCTTAAACTGTCTTAAAAATACATTAAACAACTTACACCAAAAAGTGGCCCAAGGATCATCTACAGCCTCCAAGTTAAGGAAAAGTACACTCCTTCCCTAATGAATTATCTAGCTGTGTTAAAAATCTTCCCCTGTCTGGTTCTCTAATTGAGGATCTCACTGTGTGGCAATAACAATAGAAAATGTCCTGGCAATCACTGCTGCCTTTTGTGTAAAACCACAGGTTCCTGCAGTGTCCCTGCTAACACCAACTGCCTGGCTGCAGTAATTGACATCAGGCTGGGCTGCTCGAGTAGCCACACTGTGACACTAATTCTCACTGACTACAGTATAAAGGGCACCTGCTTGTGCAAGGGATGAATAATCCCACCCTGCCAGCAGCCAACTGGAATGTGTTTTGCAATTCATGAACACCTGGAATGAAGTAGAGTTGTGTTAGCATATAATGGGTTCCTGCTGTAATTATCTGTGTTGCAGGTGGATTTAAGAAAAATCCCTTCCAATCTTGGCATCTTTTTTTGGCATGGTTGTATTTAAGTACTAGTGAAAACATTGGCTCACAAAGTAACAATAAATTAATTGCAAGCAGTTCTCAAGGAAAAGAAGACTTACATTCCTCAAAACTAAGTATCATGAGAACTTGAAACTAAAGTGGTGGGATTTCAAAAATTATTCCTGTTTGAAAGGTGAAAATTGAAAAAAAAAACCCCAAAAAATAGCACCTTCATAAATTACATTGCTACACTGAAAACTTTAGGATGAAAGTTACTAAAAACTTCATGCTGCTATTTGTCTTTTTTTGGGGAGGCAGGGAGGATGTTATGTTTTGTTTGGTTTGAGTTTCGGTTCTTTTTGGTGTTACAATACTTGTGAAAAAAAGAATTTTTACTGATTCAGACTTGGCTTAGTATGGCCCAGAAATGACAGTGTCCAGCTCACCTGCTCAGAGGTTTTATAAAAGGCCACCGAGGCATTGACAAGTTTGAGCCTGTCCTCCATCTTCAGCATCAGCTGCTGCCAGTGCAGGGCCACCTTCTCGGCACATTCTCTGATGGCATCGGCATCGTAATGTCCAGCCTGCAGCAACACTTCGGCCTTCTGCTGGACCTGCAGGGCACTCTGGTGTGTCTTCTGTAAGGAAGTGGCATGAAAGAGGGACTGTGTATGAGGGGAGGAAAGAGAGGTTGTACAGATGTGCCAGATATATGATAGAAAGGTGAAGCGAGGCGTGAGCATGGGGATGCGAGAGAGTGAAACATTTTCAGAGTTACCTTCGGTTAACAGTCACTTTCTGCAAAGCATCTTAGTTTCAGTTATTGACACACATTTGCAACATGTTAATAAAGCTTGGAACATGTAAGCACTGCTAAGATGGGTTGGCTATGCTGGTCAGCTCCTGCCCCTTGGGCAGTAACACAGGGTGGGGTTCCCAGGGGTCTGTTCTGAGAGCCTGGTGCAGGCAGCTCTTGTGCTGAGCTCTCAGCCAGCCTCAGCGCTGACTGCACCCCACACTGCCTGCAGCCCAAAAGCAAACTCTAAACAGTTGGCAAACTGCAGGCCTGATCATCCTAATTTGGCTCTCACCAGGCAGTTTACCTGGCATCAGCAGCTTTACTAGTGCAGTTGTTCAAAACATCAATCCCAGAAAACATGAAGATGTCTTACTAAAGGGCATGAACTTCATCACAAGTAGCAGCCCCTACAAGATGCATTTCTCAAAGTCAGCTCATGCACACTGGAGATTAGATTTATGCTCTTACCTTTAAGGTCAGAGCTGGGGAGAGACAAACCACTGCCTCCACCATTCCCCAGTTTGCTCAGTAGCCACTTTACAGGCAGGACTGAGTTACCTGGCCCATTCTCAGCCTATACCAGCTCCCCTCAGTTCCCAAGTGGTGGCTATGTCTTCCTCTGTGGGCTGCTAAAATAGCCCCCATCCCTTCACACCTCCTGAGTAACTGTGTTCATACATGGTTAAGTCCAGTATTTTATTTTAATCTTCTGAACAGAAGCCCTAAAATCTCTCAGACTCCTCTGTGCTATGTCCCATTTATAACTGCTGCTGACAAATTCTCATGTGATAGTTGTATGATCTAAGCCATGAACCTGGAAAAAAGCTTGAAATCATCTGCTAATACACTGATGAATAATATAATGTAGAGAAAGCTACTAGGAAACAAAAAGGATTAATACTTTGCAGAAACTTAGAAAGATGTTAAAGAACAACTGGTAAAATTTAATATCCAGTTGCTTTACTGATGTCAGAATTGTAATACTTGTTTGAAATAGACTTTGAAGGATTTCAACTGAAAATCAATTCCACATCTAGAATGCTTTTAGAGAAGAATCTGCTTTGTGTGTTTTGCTGATCTTTCCCATATAGAGCTTTAAATACTTTAAATATTTAATCTAGTGTTTTTTCTTTCTGAAACTTATTTTCCCCTTACTGTGGTGTAACCCTCTTCTCCCTCTGCAATTTGCATTTACCACCAAATGCAAGCACTTCCCCAATGTCAGAAGCTGGGATAACTCAGCCGGTGGTTGTCTTCCTCCCCACTGCTGTCTGGGGGTAGCTGCCAAGATGTGGTCAGCACAGCTTGGTACCAACCAGCTCCACAGAACTGATAAAAAACTTCTTCCTTTTCCTTTAGGAGCTGCAACAGCTGTTCCTTCCTTACTCTGAGCAGAGCTGGATCAAAATAAGTCATCAGCTGAGATTTAAACTCTATCCTTATTAGCATCACAGTGATGTATATTGACTGACTTCAAGTTTACCAGGAGACATCCCTTCCTCTTCCCCCCACCCTCAATCAGGCAACTCTTCAAATCTCCATACTTGCAGAATTTAAAGGCTGGTTTAGTTTTCAAGTATATGAATATTTTTCAGCTGTTCTTTTCTCTGTAAAAAGTTAACAATTAATATTATCTGGGAAGCAGACACACCTTTTAAGCCAGAACAGGAAAAAGCAATGCTAGAAAGCAACCTCTCTAGAAACTGATGTGAGCACACCCTGTTAGTATAAATAACAGAGATTCACGAAGCACTGAGCTTAATTAGGAATCTTTTAGTGCCCTGCTCAGGGCAGACCTTAGCCCTTCACTACCCTCTCAATCAAAGGAAAGCTGGTCAGAGCAGGGGCTCTTCCTCCCAGCCCTGTCAGTGAAGCAAATGGGCTGGCTCACAATCAGTTTCCCATGGCCAGGTTAAAGATGTGTTGTTACTCCAGAGCAAGAAGGGGGAAAAGCAGTTTAGGAGTCAATTCTTAAAATTTTCCCCTCTTGCCTCTTCGTCAAAGTTATTTGAGGATGAGGGTTGGAATGAGTTTCTTTTCTGGTGTTCATGAAAAGAAAGCTGAATGAAAGATACTGGATCATGCTCTCACGCATTTAGTGCGAGAGCATTATCCAGTAAAAAAATATTCACAAATGAATGCTGTGGAATGACCTGAAAAATGTGGATGGGGAAAGACACTGACTTGACAAACTTTTCCCATTGCAGATCACTTTATGAATTTTAATGTTATTAATTTTTTATCAAAGAAATTATCAGGAGATGCCTGAGTGTCATTTCCATGAATGGAGAAGCTGATATCTGGCAGCAGAAGAATTAGCTGCAGGTAATAAATAATTTGTTCCACTGTTAGCCTCTGGCTTCATTATGAGTTTAGTGATAAGTTGATTTTCTAAAGCCTCCATTCCTCCCCTTCCTTCAAGAAAGCAACAATTGATGCCCATGAGAACTTTTTGTCTGCTGTACACCTGGGAAGGAGAAACAAAGTTAACTTGTTGGTGTTACCTCTATTGCCAGCTGGAACTGCTCGTGCTCTCGCTGGAGCTGCTCAGCCTCCGAGAGAGAGCTGGCATTGACAAGGCTCGCATTGAGCATCGACTCCCCATTCCTGATCCAGCCAAGCACCTGCAAACAAAGGATGTGCTTATTGAAAGGTTGCTTCAGTACTAGGGTCGATGCAGTCACCTATCAGAAAATGCTTCAGCCCGGCTGAACAACGAGTGCGGTCTTCGGCTGAATCAATGAGCAGAAAGAAATCCTAGCATAAGGTCTTAATGACACACAGTTTTAGGAGGCAAAGATCTTATTGAAAAAGTTATTGCTTGAAGAATTGAACTCACTTTACAAGTATATTTGGATAGCAAAGAGTACTCATTTTCAAGGTTTGGTCACAAAAATGAATGGGCCCCTATGCAAATACCCCAGGGCAAAACTACAAAGCATAATGGGGGAGAATTGAATTTAAACATATTTTCAAATTTCTGACTGGAATCATAGATGTTGCAACTCCTTTCTACTTCACTTGCCTGTGTGTCTTTCACAAAACTCTGAGCTTAGGGGAAAAGAGAGAGAGGACACAGTTGAATTCATTTGGCATGGAGTTTAGATGCAGTTAGAGTTTCCACCTGCACAGAGAGCTAGGAAAAAATGTCAAATCTTGCATTTTGTATTTAATCAAGAGGCTTTCCTTCAGACATGTTAAAATAATCTGCAGACATGTAATCTATGCTGTAATGACTGCAGAATCTCATCCTAAATGTACATAATTAATCCATCAAGTTTGTACTCACTCATTAAAGCAGCAAAATTTTCTGCTATTTTAAGACATGTGTTTAGGAAATTAGCACCCAGAACAGACATGCAAGTTCTTCCCTGTGCTGTCTCAAAGCCTTTTTCTCTACCTGTGGAGGTATCAAGTTAGTCCAGTAAAGCCACAAAGTTGATGAGTCCTGTTCAGAGATGCACAGGAAATCCTGACTGCTAAATCACTGCCCTAAATTTAGCTCATGATTTCCAAAATTGACTGTGCTGCAATAGTCTACAAAGCAATTTCCCTTTTGTACTATCATTTTCTACAAGTGATCCATTAAATTGCCTGGAGGAAACAGTGATTTTTTGTTGCTTTGTTTTTCATCCCTACACCATGCATCACCCTACTTAGTGCCATCCAGTTCCCTGCAGGCTAAAAAATTAGTTTTCCCTAGGAGAAAAAAGGGAGATATCTATACATGTAGCTGACCCTAATTTGTAGAAAATTACATTCTGCTCAGTACAACAGTGTGGAAGATTTAATTTCATTTGTTTCTCTTTCATCAGCAGGTATAATTGTTCCTGTGGGAAATAAATCACATGTTTAAAGGAAAAGCAGTTGAGTTATCATGGAAATTGTATTGTCTGTCATTTTCTATAATCCATCAGACTTGAACCCTGCATTATTACCAACTACATGGTACCAAACTCTGAAGTTAACCAAAGAATCACTATACCTGGGAAAGGCTTGAATTGAGGACATCATGAGACATGCTTCCATGTTTTACATACTGCAATACACCCTGCCTTGGACCATTTGGAATGTAGAAAATACTGAGTGTTTAAGCAAAAAATACGGCACTTTTTTCCTCTGTGGAACAGCTTTCATTTCAGTTGATTTTTTCATAAACTGCCACAGACAGTTTGACACAGATTTCACACAAATATCTGAGCCTCCAAATAGTGAAACATCAGAAAAAAAATATATGGAAACTCAGTCTTAAAACAAAGTAACTTGATTAGGAAGAGAGACCACACAACGAGTCTAGCACGTTTTCTCTTGTGTTAACAACACGTATTCATCCCTCTGTACAAGTGTCTTGCAGACTCAAATTATCCAGGGGAAAGCAGTTTAGGTGGACTGATGGATTTCATGTGCTAGAAGTGCTGCCAGCACCGCTCCTAACCAAGGCTGCTGCCACCCCTGAGTAGCTGCCCCCTCTCCTTCCCCAGAGCGTGGGGTCAGACACCCATTCTGGGGTTTCTACAATCCCTTTTTCAGGCCCAAGGAACAGTCAAGCACTAGCAAATTTTACTTGGAAGCATTTACACAGTGACCCCTTTCTAATTCCAGAAGTCTGGCATGTAAATGTTAGAGCCTCATCTGGGATTTGCATCAGCTGTTTTCATAGTAATGTTTCTCTCTTACTTGTTTTGTTTACATACAGTAAGGAAAAAAAATTCAGTTGCACAACCAAAGCTTCTTAAGCCTAAGTTCAAAACCCTTGCAGAGACATTCCTCATGTCTCTGGTTTAGAAAAGGGAACAGGCATTTACACATCTGTATCTGGTTTACAAGACCTGCTCACAAATTGACTCCTACTCATATAGTGCTTAATATCCTTTCATTAAAATATGTAGAAAAGCTCCTAATACAGCACCAAGGCATTTCTATGATCATTTCCTGTATTAATAGGTTCACCATTTTTTAGCAATGTGCAGACAGGCCAACCCAAAAAGATAGTTTTAAACAGACATTTCCTACAAATTGCAGGTTTTATTAGCTTTGTAGAAGCAGTGCTTAAATAATTCTGGAGTCAAATAAATCTTCAAAGACTTTCTTATACATCCTAACAATTTTTTATAACAGAGAAGCAGAAACACTTTTATAGGATCTTATATAAAATCCACTTGTCACTGGAGAACAGTTTTACTGCAAGGCATAGGTTGTTTAACAGAGCAACCACCACAACTCTGAAACAACTCCCACCTTTGACTCCAATCTGCTTTAGAGAGGCTATGCTCCTGTACAGGGATTCTCTGTAATAAAATAAGAGTACCAAATTCTTCTAAAACTCCTAATTTCTTCCCTGGAACTCTGCCACCTTCACTGAGCACAGAGTCAGACTCTACAGGAAAAATAAAGCTTGAGGCACCCCATGTTCAGCCATCCTTAAGAAATGAGAGCTCTGTACCATGCAGTGCTTTTGCCTACTGCTCAGTTTAGTCAGAATGCCTTCCTTCATGTTTCTAAAGAAGACTTAAGGCCTTGCTATGGATACCTGTCCAGTCAGATAAAAAAGGATTTTTAAGTTTAAAAGACCAAACAATCTAAAGCATTTTTTTTTTCACACCTCCAGATCCTTTGCAGCTTCCTTCAGAAGCTTTTACTAACACAGACACAGCCATCAAGGACAGCTTCTGGTAATTTTAACCATGTTAAAACTGCATCGGTTTTCCAGGAGCTTTTTTGACATTAGGTTAGTAAAAAAACCCCAGCTACATTCAGTGTCTCTCAAATGACTAGTTCCCATCATCCCTTGGGCATATGTATTTTGAAGCAAATCTAATGCTTCAAACAGCAAAAATAGATGGATAACAGGCACATCAAAAGGATTAAATATACTTCAAAACAACCTGGAAAGCAAGTATAGTGGGACACCTTGAGGATATCTTGGAGCAAATTAGGTCAAGTTCAACACTTATTAAAAAAAAAAAAAGCCCAAACCATACAAAGATAAATTAAGGGGATAGGGAAGCCAAACAGCTGCAGGCACAGCATTAGAGTTTGTTTTTTTAAAACTGATTTCCACAAATCTATTCTGCTATTACCTTCACGTAAGCAGTACAAGCTCTATAGTGTCTGTCAGAAATGAGTAGGATCTAAATCAGGGAAAATCAGGCTTGGGCAGAATTTTTCTAAATAACAAAGGCCTTGTGAATTACTGATCTTTACTATTTCTGCTCTAAAGCAGTTCACAGAACATCTCATTTGGAACTGTTCCACTTTAATGGCCTCAAACTTCAATTCATTGTCTTGGCATTCAAACCTTGGTGCATATGATATAAAACAGAAATCTCTGGTAAATGAAACTTAAATAGATAGAGACAGTTAAAAGACTTTTTATTTCCATGAGCCATTATATCAAAATGCAAACACATGTACATGTAGCAGCTTTGACCAATTTTACTCTGTCAGCAGAACTTAACACAGCTCTAGGAGGTGTCTTGAAACAACCACATCTCAACTCATTCACAAGAGAAAGAGCAAGTTGGTAATGAGCTCATCCATCCTCTCAGATGCACTAAACTGAAAGTGAAGGAAACCTGGACTAGACTGGAGATGAACTACAAGCCAAAATCAATACATTTCCCAATTTCACTAAGTGGTTGGGAATATGACTCATCTACAGGAAACCAAATAGATAGGACACAGAAATATTTTAACTTGTCTCTTTCTAAGGAAGAGCTGTGGTAATTTGTAGGTTAACAAGCAAAGGGGTGCTTAGCATTCAGCTGAACAAATATAATATTTTTTCACTACTGGTGTGCTGAGAGGTCACATAATAACAAAGGTTCTGATGGTCCCAAGCTCTGTTAAGGAAATACTAATTCAAGGCAGCTGTTCTCTCACAGTAAGTATTAGCTCAGCACTATAACCACTTCCTTTGGGTAGATTTCAGTTGTAAAATAGTTAAGGACCAGCAGATATTTGATAATAAGGTAAATAACATCAGCTACCTGCAGATAGTGCTGCACTGTCACTGAATGGCTGCAGGAGCAGCCACAGGGCTGACTGCACTTCAGCTCAGGCAAGTGGGCAACCTGCTTCTTTAGCCTTTCTGCTACACCTGTAACGCCTCTCTCCTTTCTGTCATATGTTAAAATGGCTCTGCTTAGTCAGAAACCTATCACATACACTCCAAGCTTAGCTAAGCTGTGTATAAGAAACTTCAGGAACCTATAGAAAAGGAAGCATATACTTCATAATCATGTTAAGATGGTGATTATAAATATCATAGTGTATTTCTGGGTTTAGCTTGGTTTGTTTTCTTCTTCTTTTAGAAAAAAGCTAAGCAGTCTACAGAGCCCCAGGACTTCATGAGGAGCTGATCTTCAATAACCACAAATGCAAAATGACCATATTTTAAAAATAATAATTAGGAGAGTTCTATGCTACTTTTAGGTAGAGTTGCACAATATTCACATCAAAGCAGACTTTGAAAGAAAATGTATGCACTGCTGTTAGTGCTGCCACTTTTCTGAGTGTGAAGGATTGTTTTTTTTTCCAACAATGATAAAGCAATTTAGTTATTCTGTCTTCAAAAGTGAATATTTGTGATCATATGTACTGAGCATTCAGAGAGTGTGTGTATGTGTACAAGTAAACAAATGAGCAGTATCTTTCATGAACACCTTGCAGTATTTGGACGCTCCTCCCAACACCACCCCCCAACACACCTATTTGTATAGGTAAAACAGAAAACTGAATATTTCAGATGTCTAGAGTAACATTCTTTGTTCAAGACCATTCAATTAAAAGACAGACATACACTAGAGTGTGACGCCATCTATGGGCTAGGAAGCAGGGAGTGTAATGTTATCCTGTGCAGCAAAGGAAAACAAAGAAACATGAGGCATCCAACTTAAATATTAGGGAAAACCAAGGGAGGCAGAACATGACTGCCTATGCTATTTAAATGAAATTTAAAAGAAAGGCAGTGCAATAATACTAAGATGCCTGAACAAGGTTTGGGATCTAGAGACCATTGACAGAATTTTTTAAATCACCAGGTGTTAAAGTTTCCTTCAAGACAACAGATGTATTGCAATAAATGAAAAGGTGAAACTACCATAATGTCATACTTAGGCCTCACAGCCCAGTTTCCTTTCCTTTGGGCCTGTTCTCCACCTCAGCTTAAGTCTGGGTCACAAATCAAAGAATTATATTCCCAGAACACTTGGAGTTTGAGGCCATTTCTCCAGTTGAGCAGCTTTGTGGTCAGTTCTGCACGGCATTCCCAGAACTACTCATGAAGCCAAAACCATGCACACTTGGGAGAGCAGAACCCCTTCTTATTTGCAAAGGGCCATTCTGTAACCTGCCAGCACATCAAGTACTGTTAAAGAAAGGGGGATTTAGACTGCCCACCTTCCCTTTTTGCCAAGGGAAAAAAGGTTTTTCCCTTGGCAAACACTGGCTTAGCAGTGTGAATGTATGTAATAGCTGAAAACCCCCTCAAGCCTCTCATGTGTGGTTAAAAACTCTCACCTGCTTGACCTCAGCCTGGAGGTGCCGGAGCTGTAGGCACTGCTCTAACCTCTTGTGAGTTTGGTCAGCATTAAGCTCCAGCTCGTGCTGTTTCTCATGAAGGAATTCCAGCAGTTCTTGAACCTGTGTCGCAAGATCAATGTCTTTTTCACAGATCAGCTCAATGCCTGTAACATGCAGAGAGAGAGAGATCATGGCACTTACTTGAAATTTCAGTTTTGTGTAACTGTAAATTTCAAATTTTTTTGTCACCTAACACATTGATTTGCATCTGTCCAAGTAATTCTTTCCCACTTAACTTTCTCACGTGTAATATTTGGCTTTCCCAGCTCCCTAATCTTCATCACTACATTTTTCTGCAAAGTGGTGTTTCTCTGATGGTCATTGCTCATCTGACTCATCAGCATCTGGCCACTTGGACTGACTTAAGCACAGTCTTGCTAAAAACTTGCATGAACATCAAATTTTAAAAAAGACAGAAAAATCCTCCCTTTCTTAGGGTAACTAATAAACTTATACTTTAGAAATGCATGTGGGAAAGAAGACCTAGCAGAGAAAAGAGATAAGGAAAAAAATAGAAAAGTGAAATACAGGAAGTAAACCCTAGACACCAGATCTACAGTAATGTTTCAAGTGCAGGGAACTCTTGCTTCTCTGCAGGGAACAGAGAAAACTTTTTTCTATCTGGGTGCTTGTAGATTCATTAACAATGAATTAGTTGAAATCAGACTTTAGTTCATTCAGAATTATTCCACAGACTGACTTCTGTCCAATCCTCACACAGCAGACAGAAAGGGTCTCTTAGTACCACATTCCCCTCCCCTGCATCCTACATGAACTTGCTGACCCCTCAAAGGCCTGGTCTGATCTCATGGCCCTGACTTGATCAGGAGATTGAAACAGAGACTTCCTGAGGCCCTTCCCACCTCCTGAATGTTTTTGTGACTCTGTGAGCCTTGTGTGTAGTGGTCACATGAAATGCAGTGTCCAGTTTCACACCTTCCTTCTGGGTGACACCAATGTGATTGCCACGCTTGGTTCACTTAGGTTCCAGTGCAACTGGACAGTTTGGCCTGGAGGAGATGTGATGTCATCCCATGTTACTGCAGTCCCTGGGATTGCCAGCTAAGAAAGAACAAACTCCCCTTATTAAGGTCTACTGGAATTTTGCCATTGGCCTCGAAGCAGGGAGGATAAGGAGCCTAACATAAAAATAATGCAATTGCAGTAATGCCGAGAAATCACTGCACTTTCCTCCTAAGCCATTTGATTTCATGGAATAATACAGCATTAAAAAAGAAATGTGTTAATTAGAAGCTGCTGAAAAAAAAACTCTTGGACACTGTTTTTGAAAACAATTTAGAAAGCTGTCTTTACCTCCCTCTTTATCCTCCTCAGAGACTCATGACTTTGATTCAGCAGTATCTACACAGGACAGCACACAAAATAAATACGACCTTATTACTAACCCTATCCCTTTTTCTTGGTTTCTAGTTTTATCCAAAAAAGCACATGGGAATGCAAATGATTGGCTTATTCCCTTTCCCAGCCAAAACAAAACAGTTCCTTCATTACCAAATCAAGTGGAATGGCCTCTGGCTTCCCATTTAAAACTGGAAATTTAATATATGTTTCTATTCTTGGGAGTGAAGTTCTTTTCAATTGCCAGACACCAGGCATTGTCGCTGCAATTAGCCTGCATATGGTTCTGTATCCTGAGGACACGATGGGTTTTTGTATGCTTGACTTCCCCACACCTATTGGATATTAAATGCACAGCTTTCCCTCTCGCACACTCAGCTGGTGCAGTTCTGATCGCGCTAACTCATCAGCAGCAACCAGGGAACTGCCTGGGATGCCATCCAAGGGCAGTGTGTGCTCCCCATGATGAATGATCTGCCCTTTCCTGCTTGTCATATGTCACGCAGATTTATTCTGTGGGGCCAGCACATGCGGCGGGAGCGCTTTTTCTTCTCAAGCATTGGCTGGCAAAATAGAAAGCCTTGTTTCCCGAATAATTTAATACGTATTATCTTTACATTGTGTTTTGACAGCTAGAAAAGCACAGCTGACTTTCTGATAAAATGAACTTGGTTGCCATTTTTTTCTACTGCCTCAAACGGTGCAGCAGATGTCAAGTGAATGATATGGAATTGAAAATGTTTTTAAAAATCCTACAGGAAAGAGTACTGAGCCACACTAACTGGCATCCTGCAAAAACACACATTAGTGACACCTGAACTGCTTGCAGTGTGAGATACAATTCAGCCTAAGGAAGGGCTATTGCTTTTAACCTGTATAAAACTGTTCTGAAACTGCTTTAAAGATGCTTTAAGCTGAAATACTAAGAGCTTCTGATAGCAAAGTTTATATTCTCTTTTTTTTTGCAGTATAAACAACAGTTATAATTAACTAAAAAGGACATCACAAAGCAAATGAAATAGATTTCTGCTTCCCTTTTAAGCAATGCAACACTTGGAAAAGAGGTGAACAATGTTAGCTTGATGACCAGGAAGCAAAAGGCCTTTGAATTTTACATGTATCAGACAGGGACTGAATAAATGTTCCCAGCTTCAGCTCTACAGTGTATTTCAGGTTTGACTTAGAAGCAATTTGTGTAAGATATGAAAAGGAACTCTGTAAACCATAAGAGACCCCCAACTGGGGGCTCATTATGACAATGATATTGACAATGCAAGTGGACTTCATTAATCAAATAAATTTGCACAACCAATTAACCAGCTGTTAGAGTGTTCTGCTTTTAATGCCTAGAATCAGACTAACTAAGGTGCATGTGCTAATAAATTACCTGAACACATCATCACCACAGCTTGGGCCCAAGTGCTGAATCACTCCTGAATAATTATCCTAAACTTTTCAGTGGGAAATGGATTTCTCAGAAATGTCCAAGTTGTCACTTTTGGAAGCACCAGGATCCTTCAACATATTGAGTTAAGCATCCAAAAAAATCAATAACCATTTCTGAGAGCATATACCCACATATTTAGCTTTGCTATCAGCAGTAGAGCTAAAATCAAACAAGAAAAATAGCAGACAGGTTCCTTGAAATAAAAAGGGCTGGCTCATTAAAACTCTAGTCTTGTTGAGAATATTACTATAGTATTCTCTACATACAAATATGATTTCCTGATTGACACAAATTTTAGCAACAATTTGCAAGAGCTGCAAAATTTCATGAAATGCAACCTGACTTCCAATCTTACCCATTTCCTAACAAAACCAAACATTTATTTTAAAAATATTTATTCTGATGGAGAAAGCAGTCTAATCCAGGCTCACTTGCACATGCTGGAGTATTGGAAGGAATCACAGGAACATAACCCTGAGCTGGATGGAACTTTGGAAATACTGGGCTTGCAGAGATGCCTGATTGTATGGGTGCCCTCAATATCCCCAGAGTCTGACCTGCTGCATCACAGAACCACTGGATTTATTGTACCAGCATAACAATGTTCACAGGGATTTCCAGACACAGCCAAATAAGGGTCAGACATTTTGCATCAGACATGCAAAAATCATGGCTGAATGTCTAAAACATTCTTTTTCTACCTCCTCAAGGCTTCCAAGTGAAAAAGACATTATAAATGGCAGCACCTGAATGTAATTTCATCTGACAGACTTGCTAGCTTAAAGACCTCCAAGACAAACGACAGAGTGATCAAAATCAAGTCAGCTTCCTGTGTGGCATGTTGAAAAGAATAAAGCTCAAAGACAGTTATAGGGAAGGGAAGAAACTTGGTCAATTAAAGGTGGCTGGTTAGGTAGAATGGCTCTGGAAAATCACATTTTTTCTGGCTTTATCTTCTGTGGCTACAGCTGAGTTTTGATTGTAGCAGTGGTGGCAGTGTACAATAGGAAGCAGCAACAGCAGCTGATTTCCCAGAACCCCTGCAAGTGTTCAGCTCTGGCAGTTAAGAACAATCATCCCCTACCCGATGCACTGGGTGGCTATGATAAAGGATTCAGGAAGAGGGAGCAAAATTAAATCACTTTTTTATGAAGTATAATTGTTCGTTATTGAAAGAAGAATTAGTAGGCTCCCAAGTACTATCTTTCTCCCTTATTTTTCCATTCTCCCAACACTTAGCATTCCATGCACAGCAGACATGGCCATTACCTTTGATTAACTACAGTTACTCTACATCCCCATGGGACTTCTGCTTCCCTGCTTTAGGGAGCAGGATTTTTATCAGGCAGGCATCATAGAAAGTCATCTTAGAGAATCTTACGAAAACATTTTAAAAGTCAATTCATTGAGTTGCTAACCTTCTGTCAGAAATCCAAAAGAAGTTGTTTCTAACTTCTTGAAGAACACAGAATTTATTCAATTTTTTATTTTCTAAAAAACAGTCACTGAGGCTCCTGACTGTGATCTGTTCTGGATCATATTCTTTACCTCCCATGGGTTCCTTCAGGATGAAAAACACTGAACAGACAAAAGAGCACAAACATCTTAACCAGTGTCTTAGGATGAGTTTTCTAACTCAGAAATTCGGGAGGCTGAAGTACAGGGCCAGGCAAAGTGTGGGCAGATCTCAGAGAGGCTCACACACATGGCTCACAGAAAGCATCAAATTATCTAGTTCACAGCATCCTCTTGAAGCAGCCCTCAAGCCTCTGTTGAGTGCAGCCTGCCAAATCAGGCTGGATACTGCCAGATTCTTTTGAAGGTAGGTGCCTAGAGGTAAAATGTTTGCCAAAGAATAATACCATAAAATCCTTTTTATTTTAAATGAGGGAAAAGACAGAAACTGCTCTTGCTTTGCACTCATTCCAAACATTTTAGAAGATTAGAGCACTACACAAGTAACATTCACTTCTGGGTTTTATGCAGTGATTAATATGAATTATTATATTCTTTTTACAGATACAAAATTCAAGAATACAAAAATTTTGCCTCTTAGGATGTATTAGAAATTCTCTTAGGCTGAGAAACAGTAAAATGAGACAGACTCTGTATCAAAATGAATCAAGACTTTCACTTAAGAGCACATCTCAAAGGGCTTTTTTACACCCAAGTTGTTATCTTTAAGTGCACTCTGAAAAGAAGAATTCCCTTTTTACACAAAACAGTTCCAAGTAGAACTGGCTGGAAACAAGACTTCTATTTTATGTCTCGTTTCAAAACTCTCATATTTGGATTCTTTCCTAGAGGACTCTTGTATACCTAGATTTTTTCTTCCCTTATTGTCTCTCTGCTTCCCTTGGGCTGTCTGCATCCTGAAATAGGGAACAGGGAAAAGGTATCACAGTCTGCAGAGAATGAAGCCTGCCCATCTGGTCAGTCTGACTGTCACTAAAGTCTATTTGCAGTAAGATTAACAAGCTTAGGAGTCTAGAACGACTAGACTTCATCCAAACCTGAGGTCTGACTGCCCAGCTCAAGGATCTGTAGCTCATGACTCTGCAGTGTTTGTTTCTGAGCTGGAGCAAGGACAAGGAGTTTGTCTTGCCCTCCCCTCTCCATCCAATTTGGAGTCAATCACAGACTCCATACTGTAGCTGTGAAACTTCCTGCATGAAACTTGAAAGTCAGCTTCATTTCCTCAATGAGTTTCAGTCTCAAAGAAACAGCAGGTTTTTACATAAAATCCTGAATCAAAATCCTCAAAACTTGTGGAACAGTCCTGTGCAGAGACAGGTATTGCCTACATTTATGTTAAAAGCTGATTTGATATGTATTGTGGGACTTCTGCTTGCTATACGTTTTTTGGGGCTTTTTCTTGCTTTGTTTTGTTGGTTTTGGGACTTTTTTTCCCCAAGTAAAATAGAGATCAAATTGCTCTTCTCACCTGAAGCCTGGACCTCCATGATGTATTGGTGCAAGTCTTGCCCTTGCTGGATGACTTCAAAGGTCATGTTGTTCATGGCCAGTTTCCGCTCAGTGTGACGCTGCAATCGCTGCTCAGCCAGAGTGAGATCCTCAGTATTGAAATCATTCATCTGCCTCAGCAGATCTTCATTCCAAGCATCCAACTCTGCTGTAACCTTCATGGGCAGAGACAGACACTCAGGATCAATGAAATACCTTATTCTCAAACAATACTTCAGAAAATACTTTGCATTTTGACTCTGATCCAGAAACCTTCAAACTCCAAATCCTACCCATTTAATGGTGACACTTCACATTTTTCTTAGGCGAGAATCCATGAAAGGATTATCAGTCCAACAAAAACTGTCACCTTCCTTTTTCCTTACATATCCCAAATGGCACTGGAAGAGAACACCTGCTCTGTTCTCATGGATGGTAGAACAAATATTCCTAAACATATTCAAATTAAATGAAAAAATAATGCTTCCAGAATTACAAAACACCCTGCAACCACACAAATGGCCTGAATGTTTCTAAAAGCATTTTGCAACACATTATACATTAAGTATCACAGATGTAATGCACAACACAAAAACATCACACTCAAGGTTTAGGTGAATCATCTACAGATTAGTAAATGGTACCTGACTGTAACCAAAGAGCTGCCAGTAACTCCTGGGAACATCTCCTTTGCTTTCTCTGCTTCCTTATTGTGACACACAGACTGATGCTTTTAGGTCCATTTATGGTGTCTTCTGCATTTTACATCTTTCTCCACAGCAGCCAGCTAGTACCAAAGTCCTCCAGTTTTGCCTGTGCAACTAAAGCAAGATCTAATCTCCACCTAAGCAGCCCAGTCTCACCTCAACCTTGCTTCTGCTGCTGCAGGCAAAAAAGAGGGAATGTGCCAGTGACAATGAATGAGGGAGGGGGAGGAAGGGAAATGGGAATTAAGTCGTACAATGCAGAATATAAGTCTTAGAAGGATTGAAAATGATTAAATAAATGCCTTAATTCTGATTAATAGGTCAATTCCTCATAGCTAGATTCAAGGGAGCTAAAAGTAGGTATCTACATTCCCACTTGTGCACATTATGGTACTCTGAGATGTTCTCTGCTTTTCACTAAAAGTGTTCTTCAGGGCCTGTGTGCAGGGAGATGTTTAATTTCCTAAGGAACCAAGATCCAAAATTTTCCATTCAGCTTTCCTTTCCAGAAAACACACATTATATGCAACACAGACTTAGGAAGAGGACCCAAATGGACCAGCCTTTCTCACATTAGAATGGACAGGAGCACAGTTTTGTACTAGAAGGAAAAAGTGGATGTTTTAGGCTCTTTTTTGAGAAAAGCAGAAAAGAAAACTTACTCAATGAAGAACCTGGGACTCAGCTGCGGAGTAAAAGGCAGAGCATGGATATCCTGAGGGGTTTCTATTTTTCTTCAGCTTGTTCCTTTGCCCATTCCACTCAATTACCTTTAAATAATAGCTATTTCTACACTGTCTTTGTTCCCATTCCTGATTCCAGCAGCCTCTGATTCATTCACAGATCACAGCAGGAGTCCCTGGACTGTGGACACTTATTGAAAGATTTAACAGTTATGGCAAAATGTCCAAAGTTGATGGTGGAGAAGAGTTTTACTAGATACATTTACATTTAGGGACAGATGCTCAGCTAACAGTAATAATAACTGAGGTGATCTTGACCTCATTTCAAACTACAAACAACAGAATTAATTCAGAGGGAGTGCAGGTTCCTATAGTCATGACAGTAACACAAAGTTCAGTGTAAAGTCCTTTCTGCTCTTTCTAATGGAAAAGCACATGACAGAAGTGAATCAGAAAAACTTTCTCTTGGTAACTTTTCCACTTGGCTGCAGAAGGGACACTGACCACTATTGCTTTTATTGTTAAATCAACAATAATTTCCATTCCAACACTGGGAGGTGGTTCTTCCTGACCATACTGGTTTCTGTCCCTCGGGTGTGAGTGTCCAAGACAGGTGTGCAGCAGAGAGGCATCTGCAAACACTCAGGAGAAGGGTGGCTCCCAGGCAACCAGTGCAGCTTGTGTTTGTGGCTGCAGCCAGCTTCCACCAGGCTCCACACACAGAAGGAGCTGCACCCAAATACTGACCTGTCCCTTGTGGACAGTGGAGCTAAAAGGGACATCCCACACTCCCCAGATCCAATCAGTGCTCCAGCCAAGGAGGGAAGGATGGTTCAGGCAGTGAGGATGCAAGCTGATAAACAACGAGGGATGCAAGGCCAGCCCATGGTGCTCCATGTCACGTTGTCAGGGCCAGGAGCAGAGGCTAAGCCTGCACCTGAGCAGCTCTGGACAGTCAGACACATCCAGCAGTAACAAAGCTGAGTGAGTGCCAGCTCTGCCAGGCCAAGAGCACAGCCACCAGTGGAGGGAAGAAGGAAGGAGGGAAGTAGCCTTTGAGTGAGGGCTGATGAAGGGCTGACAGTCATGCCATGTGCTGGGTCAGGAGAAGAGAGGAAGGAATCAGGCACAGCAAGGGGTGGAACAACATCTCAGGCTCAGTGGGTACAGGAAGGCTGGGTACATGCTCTGAGTAACAAACAGATGGCTAGCAAGGGATCTAAAGCACACTAAGGCAAGAAGCAAAAGCAGGCCTGTGATAACAACCCAGGTTTCCTGAATCCCAATCTGGTGCTCTGTTCCAGAGACCATGCTGTTTTGCATATCTCATTAAGACATTTCCATTTCTGTCTGTATAGACAATGCCTCAAAATCCCAGCATTTTCTGTACTTCAAACAGGACCATTCGGAAATGGTGCCAGAATATGAATATACTGGTTTGATTTGAGTATATGGAAAAATACTAATTTTTCTTGAGGAAGAAGATGTAATTAGGCAGCTCTGTTAACTACAGCCATGTATTTTTTGTCTTAAAAATGTATGCTTTCACAGATTAGTCAGGCCTCGATATCTCTGACAAAACCAGGACTGCATCAAACAGAAGTGTCCTGTACTCTAAGCTGTGGTAAGACCCAAGTGCACTGGGCCTCTGTCAGGAATTCTCTCATAAATGAGGGTCACTTGGCCATGAACTTGTTTTATTCCCTTTTGACAAAGAAGAATGGCTGATTAGTTTAGCCTGTTCTTGCGCTAGTTTTCTGGTGGGGAGAACTGACAGCACTTCTTATTTAATCACTTTATTTACCAGTGTTATTGACTCTAAATAGACCTCAGCAACCCTCACATGCAGTGAGAGAAGGGAAGCCCTGCTGTAATAGAAGACCTGAGCTCTGCTCTGTTCTGCTGTGTCTTGATAAAGGAATTTTACCAAAGCAGAATGGTCATGAGAGCAGCAAGAGCAGCAGTGCTAGGTCTACACTAGCACAAGCAGCAGCAGCATTATACCCTGCTTCCCACACCGTTCCAAGGAAAGCTGCACACGACTCATTGTCAGCCACACTTCAGCCAGCTCCTTGGAAGGAGCCACCCTCCTTTTTTGTGTGTCATACAAGGTCAGTGGCCAAGAAACAGCTCCCTATTACTAAAGGAAGGCCAAATGACCCAGGAGTACTGATGAGAGAACGCCATGACAAAGCTGTTGATTCCAATGAGCCTAGGAAGCACATTTTTCCATTCTTCACCTGAAACAGATGCTCCTGCTGCCATGATAATGGGAGAAGAAGCTACACTGGCAGTGAACCCACGTGAGTATGAAGTGAGAGCTCTGAAATATCCTTATCAGAGAAATGGAGGAAGCATGTGAGTAAATTTTGGGTCTGTGTGAGCTCCATGAGCCTATCACAGAGCAATTATGGATACACAGACTGTGGCAGCCAGCTCTGTTTTCCATGCAGACACGGTGACCACAGCCTAGACCACGTAGTCTTTGGGCAGGAATTCTCCTAAAGCAGCAACTTAATATACCCAAATTCCCACTGCTGCAATACTGCTGCATTTGTTGCCTCCTGGATGTGTCATGTTGCAACATCAGTGGGAAACATGACCAAATGGAGAGGGACAGGTTCTTCAGCCCTGGAAGATAATGAGAGGTACAGAGAAGAGGTACACAGGAGAAAAGCAGCAGCAGTAATAATGATAACAGGAGCAGTCCAGGCATCTCATGCCTACACTGCAGCTTGCTTGTGAATTAGGCCAAAGATTCTGCCAGAGCTGCAGCAGCTGCTGTGCAGGCAATTGTACATCTCCAATAATTTCTTGTCTAAATCCTTAAGTATATATTTTTATGCTGCTACTGATGAGATTTTCTACAAAATGGTGCTTCTGAGGCTCAAATGCTGCTTGTTTGGCCTTAATTCAGTGTTCAACATCTACAGTCATGTTGTTTCATGGAAACCAGAAAATTTTTTTTTGCCAGTTGAAGGAGGTGGAGAGGGGAAGTGAGGAATCAAGTGAAAGAAGATAAATGCTGTATGGAGAGTGAATCACATAGGAGCTGATATTCTGAAGTATGAGCTGAGGAAGGGCATATGAGGAGGAAGGAAGAAAGTTCTATCCTGGGAACACAAGCTATCAACACAAAGAGAGTGGGCTTGAGAGGGATCTGAAAAAGAGTAAAGATGCCCAGGAAGAATAAGCAAATGTAGGAGGCAGGTTGGAACAAAAATGATGGTGCAAGTAGGAAGAGAAGCAAAGGTGAGTAGAGTGGGTAGAGTACGAGAGTGAGCCAGGACAGGAAGAACAGTCACAGAGCAGATCTGTACTGAAAAGGCAAGATCTGCCTCATTTCAAGAGAAAAAAACGTGGCAGGCATACAGCTGAGATTAACCATGAGGATGGATGAGATGGGAGGAAAGATTTGATCCAGGAAGGAATAAATAAAAACCAATTCCAACTACTGGATGTAGAATGAATGCCTGTGAGTACAGAAAGAGAGGAATTATAACAGAGTTAGTGAGACCAGATCTTTAAGGCACTCACCAGAGGATGGGCACCAGGGCATTCAGAGTAGGCTGAAGGAACAGAGGACTGGATGCAATAGTGTAAGTGGGTCTAGGAGCAGACTAAGGAAAGGGTAAATGGAGCTGTCACTTCTACAAATCATATAAGCAGAAAGTTTGCTGTTCTTCTTTCTCAGGCCCTGGTTTTGGCTGATGCTGTGCATAATGACAACACTGTCACCCCATTTTTTGACAACAGACAGAGATGCCGCACTGGCTTAGTGGGGACCTGAGCCACTGAAGTGTGAAAGGACTGTCACAGTGATGATTCTGCTCTGGTGCTTTTGATTCCTTTGAATCCCAAAAATATCTGGAGCAACAATGAAATTCAGCTCCAAAACACAGGGTGCCCAGAACAGCTTAGAGCATTCCTTTCCTTAAAATGAATTGACATGAAGTTGGAAAACTTAGTATAGATGGAAAAGAGAAACAAAAGCTCACTAAGCATGAAACATTACAGGATCCCAGCTTATGCACAGAAAATACTGAAATTTCTTTCCAATCTATCTCAAAATCTCTGTAACACTTATTTCTAATAAAGAAGTTCACACTTGACTGTCAGGTTTTAGTCAGTGAGGGGCCTAAAAAACATCTTGTACCTTTAGCAGGCATCTAATGCTCTTGAAAGGTTCTGCTAGTGTTATAAACCTGTAATGGGACACTCAAATGAGTTGTAAATAACAGTGAAATGAGCTGCTGTGAAAGCTGGCTCCTGTTTCCTCCTAAATTCATGCTCAGGGATTGTTGTGAACAGCCAGAAGAAGCAGCAAGAGAAATCAAGGCTGAAAAATTTAATTAGCAGGTGAAATGGAGCCAAAGAAATTGAATGGGGGAAAAATTAGATATCCAGCAAGTGAAGATTTTAATGATCATGGGGTTTTTTGAAATATAACAAACAGCTTACAAGATCCAATTTATACTGTGCATTGGGAACCCCCTTAATCCCTCCCAGGACTGTCTTGGTGTAGGAATCACATCACTCTAAGAGTACAGAACACAGGTTCTGACTAGCATTTCACATTGTAGGAAACAAATACATGCAAGGGAAGGAGCTGGACACTTCTGGGAAAGGGAGAAGGAGGTTTTCTTGAGGTAACCAACAAATGTTGCTGGACATGTATTGGTTGAAATCATTTGTGTTCTCAGTTGTAGCATTCTATGGAGGCCTACAGGTGAATTTGATAATCTCTCTACAAAAGCTTAAAGAGAAATATATGCAGAAAGACTCTGCATGCAGTAATTTTTTAGGAGATACAACTCAGTACATTTTACCATTTGGTTCTTATACATTTACTCATCATTTTGCTGTACATTTGCATTCACTCAAATAATGTTAATAAGCCTTTAAATTACTATTTCTGAAATAAAGGACAAAGTATACTTGACAGATCTTCCTGAAGCTATAACTCTGGAGCAAGGCTGTGCTTTGTATGTACAATACACTCAGCGTGGTGCCAGCACTGCTGCTGATGTCTGCCAGCCCTCACCCCACCAGCCTTGCTCCTGATTCCTCCACAGCTGATCAGCTCCCACATTCACATTCCATGAAATCTCTGAGTCACCTGGCTGCCTGCACAAACTCCATGGAAGTCTGTGTCATATGGAAAGACCAACCATATAATCCCAATGACCCTGTCTTGTTTTGAAATGTGCTGTGGTTTGGTAAAGGAACAAAACCTATCAGGCATCAGAGTTAGACACATTTCCTAAATAAAGGATGGGCTGTCATTTTTTGGGGTGAAAATTTAAGGCAAAACAGCCTTCTGTAGGGCCAGTCAGGGTCTCTCATGTTTCTGTTATGTCTGTTTTCAGGTGTTGCCCTAGTTGGGATTTATCACTTACCCCAAGAACCCAGAGTGCAAATATCAGTCAATATCATGAGATTAAGGCAAGAAAGAACATGCAGAACATGCTATGGGCCCGTGCATTTGTACCAAATTTGTATCTGCCAAACCTGCCACGACTCCAGTACAACACAAAAGCTGCCTGTGAGGCTTAAAAGTCCTTTAAAGTCCTAAATGAACACAGCTGGCCTGCCCTGCCAAAGAAAGGTGGCTTCTCTTAAATTATTTTTCCTGAAGACAAAATGCAACAATAGTTGACAGATTTCACTGAAGTACAAGATCAATAGTGCCTAAATAGATGGAAATAAGTGTTGATTGTACAGTAATCATTAATCCTAAAGTTTGTCTGGACTCCAAACCTCTGTCAAGATGCAAAGATTATAGAAAAGCTCAAAAACCAGGAGGGCTACAAAACAGATGGGTGCAGTGTAAGTTTAGGAAGGAGTGCCAGAGGAATGGGTTATGTGATCAAGGACACATATTTCAATATTTGGGGAGAACAGTCAAAGCAGGGTAAGTTCCAAAGAACAAAAGACAGACACTTCCTAAACAAAATGGCAAAATAACTCATTTGCCATTTGTGAATTTTAAAAAATCCTAATACTTTGTTTACATTATTAATTAGAAAGGAGAGAGAGAGAGACGCAGGGAAAATTAACAGAGTCAAAAATGCTCAGTGTCAAAACGGGATGGAAAGAAACAATATGACATGTGACTGTTTTCTGAGGCTGAGCTCTTTGTGTGCAGCCTTCCCTAAAGCTGGAAAGCTTGGAAGTTGGAAGCAGATGGACTCCCACAGCTGCATCCTGCACTAGAGAGATGCAAATCTTCCTCTCACCAGAGCTGCCAGGGAAGGGTTCTCATGTCAAGGGATTCCCTGGAGCACAAGAACCAACAGACCCAAGAACACACACCTGAAAGGGGGAAAATGGGAAACTCAGTGCTTGACAATGAGGAGAAAGATGTTCAAGTTTAGGAGGAGAGAACCCACATTTTGCAGGCAGTTTGTGTGAGTGCAGGAAGGATTAACACAGCTGCAGCAGGTAGAGCTCTTTCACTAAGGATGTGCTCAATATGGCACTGCTCCTTGGACAGATGGAAGGGGGCTTATCTAGACTAGAAAAGGAGAAATTCATTTGACAGTCAATCATACTGGTACACAATATTTCACAATTCTTAATCTATGCAGGATCTAGGCTATTATGGAAAATTAAAACCTAAATACATTTCCAGTCATAGCTCAAGCTACTTGTCTTTAGTAGGGAAAAAAATTACTTAATTTCCAGTTTTAAATATCATTATCCTTTTCCCTCAATACCTTGGAATAATCAACCATCAGAAATATACATGCTTTTAAATGATGGTGATGAAAAAAATCTTTTTGTTTCTCAACAATGGCATGAGTTAATTCTGTTAATACTTGTAACTGTTTCCTACTGACTTGGAATCTTCATTATACAGCTGAGGCAACTGACTGCAATCTACTTTCTAAGCACCATTACTGTGTCAATTTTAGCCAATTCAGCCACTGTTTGAAATGCATAGCATACATGTGTTATTTAAGATTTTATTTCAAACTGCCTTTGTTTTATTATCCATCAAACTGCCTTTCTTGTTTAAGCACTAATGGTACTTAGAGGATTTAAGATACTGACCTGGATATGTTTTTCAATGTGCTTTCAGTAGAAATTGTCATAATTTTTCTAAAATAATTTTTATTTTTCTGAGAGAGGGAGCTTTCTAAATAAAATGATCTGCCCATCTGACTCTATGAAATATGCTCTCAGATTTCCCTGTAATATTAATCTTGCAGAGGCAATTCAGATGCTCATATGATAAAAAATAGCAAATCTACAGTGATAACTAAGTGGTGATTTTCTTTAAAATCCTTCCTAGCTAATCTGATTTCAGAAGACTCTGAAGCACATTTCCAGTTTTAAATATCTTTATGTTTCACAGCCACTCCATTCTGTGACTATACAGAAGTAGGATCCATGCAGAAACAAATTAAAGGTATCCACAAAGTATTTCCATACTGGTATCCCATGTGAGGGGAATAATGTAAATTACACCCTCTCCTGATGCAGCAGTTGCCCCATCAGTAAAGGAATGCCTGGTAGTGACACCCTTTGATTGAAAGACTACTTAAAAAGGAAAAGAATTTGAGAACAGTGATTTGTTTTAATTTTTTAAAAAATATTTTTCCTTAAATCAGGACAATTACAGGTTCAGACTTTGAATCTGCAGTGAAACAGGCTGAGACCTTAATGAATAACTTACATGGGTTTGCCACATACTGTCTACAAACACATTTGGGTGCTGCAGAAACACATATTGGTTGTCTCCTTTTTTTTTTTGTTTCATTTTTGAAAACACAGGTGCCATTTACAAGTATGTTTAAGCACAGCATTCACACCCATTTACATCTTTAGAGTAAAACTCTCAATTATTCAACATCTGCCACACCAACATGTATAAAGCCTCTTCTATTTAAATATAGGAGATAACATACTTTGCTGAAAGAGCAGTATCTGACGTGAAATAGATACATTTATGTATTTATACACAAATACACAAAGAATGCTGTCTCTCAATAGCAACGAAGATGCACACTACTGCTAAGTAAATGAAACTATTCTAATTTACATAATTAACAAACACTGTAGGAGAGACTGCAGTGAAATACCTCACTGTGCAGTCACAGCAGAAAAGCTCAGATACTCCTCACTGATTCCCATGTCTGGCACTCAGCTATAGAACAGGACACCTTTTAGGAAACTGGACACCTGCTTCCTGCCTTCTATTCCACTATAATTCATAATGCCATGTCTTAAACACAAATTTAACACAGCATTCTGAACCTCCCATTAGTTACAACACCCATCTTGAGACTACCTACAGATTTACAAAGAATACCTCCAGGAATGTATCATCCTCAAACACTGACAGGTGCTCCCTGAACTCAACAAGCACCAGGGGGACACAGCAGGAGGAACACACCCCACAGAAGACACAAACACTGTCACCACTCTCATAGACATTGTGTATAAGTTAATATACATTTTGTTCTTCTTTCATCTCCTATCAGAACTACAGAAAGTAATTACTGAGATTGGCTGGAATCTCTTCAGAATTTCTCAGTCCAAGAATACCCCAATATTTTGATGAATTTTCCATCCAGTGCTTTTGATTCCAAAACAGAACTGAAAGACCTTTTTTTTTGCATGAGAACATAAAGACATCTCTTTCATTTTCCCTTCTATTTTTTTTCCCTTTTTAAATAAATCCACTGTAGTGTCTAAAAAGCCCACCTTTTAAATATCCTTTTCTTTTAAGCATTACATGTTTTTTCACTCTGTGGTTTTTGAAGACAAATATATCTCTTTGTATCTGAAGAGGCAAACCTCACTAATAAGTGACTCATGTCACCAGAGAGTTATCACAGCAATCTCATAAAGCTTCTCTACAAGGCAGGCAGACTCCCAGCACAGTCAGGTAAACACCATGCACCAATTTCAGTGCATTCTGGCAGTTTATCCTCAAGTGTGCTTTAGGTCCAACAGTCTGAATAAAAGCACAGTTGTAACTTTCTCTCTCCCCCTCGCCGGACAGCTGAGCAGAATCAAACCCCTCAAGAGGTACCCTCACAGGTATGTTCACAGACCCTCACCCCCACAGCTTCCCCCTGCCCTCAGGTCATGCAGCCAGCTCTTACCTCAATGGTGTACTGCTCAAAAATCCTGAGCTGAAGGAAAATGTCTAGCTTAATCTTCCTCTCATGGAAGAGCTCTTCCATCTGTACCTGGGCCTCGTCGAGCTGCTGAAGGACGGATTCAATGTGGCTGATGGAGCTGTTGTGGGGGGTCTTGTTGTTGGAAACGGCAGAGTCCCTGGAGCAAGGCAGAGAGCAGGCTTAGAGCTGAGCTTTTGAGGCAGGGAAAAGAGCAAGAACTACACATCTGTGATTCTGCATGCTGCTGAGGAGCAAACCCAGGCACCGAGGGCTGAGGGAAGATGTGTGCAGCACTCGTCTACTCGGGCCGAGAAATCCTGCGGCTCCTGAGCTCAGCACAAAGTTTGAGCGGGGGGATCTTCCTTTCTTGTGTGGTGACACTGTGACCTTACAGCTTGGGAGGGGCAGGGGAGGAGGTGGCACATCCATCTCAATGGCTCTCTTGAGGAGACTGGCTGGGAATCACCTTTAATGCTACAAGGTCACCCACTCCTGCCCATACTTACATCAAACTGAGATGCTATTCAGCCACCTGCACCTTTACAAGTTAATTTCCTGCATTTGCCTTATTCCTTACAGACTAATTGAATTAGAATTAGGAGTATTTTAGACCAATGGTTAGGGATGCCTTGGTATCCTCTGGATAACGTACTACAGCGATGGATACAGAACACAGTGCAAAAAACCCCAACACACCTTTCAAAAACTCCAAGAGAGATCCTGACTTGTCTTTTCACTGGGGGAACTGAAAGGAGATGTGACTGTGACAGGTCAGATACTGCTCCATTTTCCATTTACAGGCAGCAGAAGGGAGCAAACCCTTTAACTGGTGGGCCAGGACCAAGGGGGAATTTGCTGTACTTGAAAGCTTAGTACGGGCACAGGAAAGTCCTGACAGTTCCTTTTCTATTTGTGCTTTCACATATAGAAATAGGCTCATCTACAGCCTGCTCTGTCTTTAACAATTTATTTTTTTTTCAGTGACTCTTTTATGGACAAATACCATTTGCAGATGTAAAGATATGAAATTCATCAAACATTTCACACAAGGTCCCTCAACTTTCAGAAGGGCCAGAAAGGAAACTCTGAAGCCAAAATTTAATCCTGGCTTTGGCACATCAGCTAAAATAAGATTTAGATGTAAGTACTACCGATTTCCCTTGCTTATACGGGAATATTACACTGGTATTTCTCTCTCCAGGTGTTGTGGTTTTTTCCCCACTTTGTCTGTTTTCACGTTCTTGGTGATCACAGGGTCTGCCTCCACATTAGAGGTACACAGAGGAAGGAGGAATGAAAATAACTAGAGATTTTGAAACTACAGCTTAATCTGAGGCTGCATCCAATCAAGCTCTGTTTCCTTCAGTCAGCACCTGTCTTCTATAAAAGGACATGAAATAAGTCTTCACTTAGATGCAGGATTATTACTATTCATATATTATCTAAATTACTCAATGAATTATTCAAGACCGGTGCTGAATAATCTCTCACGGGATCTAGAGACATACTTAGTTTTAGAAATTCTTTTTCATTAAACATTTCACTTTTCAAATCAAGCCACACTTGCACTTCAGTGACTGATGCAATACAAAAGTTTAAGAGTAGTAATCTGGTGGGATTTTTTCATGTCTCCTTGGATAAGGCATTGACAACCCCTAACTAGACTGGTTTGAGAAAGAGTACCCTACAGAAAAACACATTTCTGACATTGCATGCTTCTGCCACAATATTTCTTGTTCTGTCTGGTGATGAGAAACTGGGAAAGAATAAGACCCTTACTAATCTTTGAAAGGCTATGGATTAGAGTTTTAAAATTCAAGGAAATTATTGGCAAAAAAACCCCAAAATAAACTTTGGGGAACATAAAATTTGACTCAGTATATTGCTGCTGACTTTGTTTAAAATGAACACTGTGCTCCTCAAACCACTTTCAGTGCTTTCACTGGGGGAAAGCTCAGTGAGAAACACACATTATCTAAAGTTTATATGCTGAACTAATGAAAAAAGGCAAGATACCTAACTCTTCACTGGCTTATTTTTTTTTTTTTTCAGTCACAAACATTCCTGCTTTTCACATCTCACTGGAGCAAGTCATTGTTTTGCCTTTCACAGATGACCAGAAATATTGCCCCCAGCAGCACCCCTGGAACTGCAGTTCAAAAGGTTTGCTTTTGAAGACTGCTGAGAACAAGGATCACCTCAGTAAAGCACTGATAAGGAAGAGTGAAAAGTGTTTCCAATGTAAACCATGACATGCACAGACTTTCTAGGCAGGCCTGTTTTATTCCTGACAGGTATGGCCTCCTGATGTAGTCACTGAGGCCCTGAAGACCTCGTGTGAAGTGCAGTCCCAGGCATGGTATTTAGTTCAGGCAGCTGAGCTTTTCATCGCCTATCTGGAGGAAACAGAGTGCTATTGCACAAATGAACCTCTCTAAACCAAAATCTTTTCTCTCAAAGATAAGAACAAGAAACATAAAATTTTCCAAAGCCCCAGTAATTTTATGTTATGACATGCTTTATAAGAGTAGCACATTTCATTCTTTTCACTGTTGTAACATTTGCAATCTTCATCTATTCTTCGTGGCAGGTACAAGGGGATCCACACTGAAATGCAATCCTGTGTTAAGGAAAGACTACACATTATAGTTTTTCTTTTTTTCCTTTATCTGTATGTTCATTACCATTGCCAGCAGCCACAAAAGCTGGTAAGAGTAGGCACACACAGAGGCAGCTTCATCGGTTTTTTTCACACTGCTCTGCTTTGAAAGAGTCCAGGATCACATTACGAGCTTTGCAGTTAGTCAGCGCACTCAAATCCAACACTTGAACCAGCTCATCTTAAAGGTTTGGCAGCTGTTCTGTGTGGGTTTGGTAAACTTCATCAAAACCAGGGGATCCCTTTGCACAAATACATTCACCTTCTACCTTGCTCACTGCCCAGAGCACAAACTAGACCCCAAACCCAACTTTTCTTTGTTAAACACACCCACCACAAAACCTGCCATGGTATTTTGTAAACACTGGAGCATGACACCAATTAAAAAAAAAAAGTCTCAAAGCTGAGGCTACTGTTACTCTTCCAAGACTGAAACTAAGAATTGACTATGTTCACATTAAGAAAAAGCTGAAGTCCCACACACCACTTTGCAGTTCACCTCTTCCCCGTGCTTTACTGACTTCTCAGCTCTAGATATTACTCTGCCCACTCTCCACACTTCCCTTCTGACTCAGCTGCAGGCTAATCCTTTAGGACAATCCCACAACCAGAACCAGGACTCTAAATGTCAACACTTTTCTGCAACCCCACAAACCACTCCACATTCGACCTGATGAGCTTGAAATGGGTTCCTTTCAGGCTCTTCTCCATGTGTGTTCACGCTGAAGTGATGCCATTCCAATAGTTGGGAAGAATAACAAAAAATGTTTAGCCCACAATTTCACTGCTATTTTTTTTATTAGAAATGCCCTAAACTTTGCAAATAATTTTTTTGCATAAAAGTAAGTTACCATGCAGACCTTTGACTGACCTGCTACAGCTGGCCATACATGTGTTCTTAGCTAAAACCCCTTCCCCTCTTCCAGCTCACTTACCAAACCCAGCATGTTTCTATCCTACTGATCTCATCAGCAAAGATGAATAGCATGATCATTCTATTCATCTACTCCTGATCCTTCCTCCCCAACTCTAATATTGACAAGCAATACCACAACTCCAGTCCCTTGCCCTCCCCTGTGGTGCTGGCAAGTCACAGCAAGAGTAGGAATCTCCCTGGCCTTTCCAATGGGGCTGCCCAGGGCTGTATGACAGTCAAAACCTAGAGCAGTCCTATTAATCTCTCATTATTTTTTTCTGATCCAGCAAAGAAAACTCTGCATTCAAGATGACAGGAAAAAGCTTAGAGGAAAGCTCAGCATATGGCAGTAGTAAAACACTTAAGGACTCTAGGAGGGCTTTTAAGGGCAGAGCTCCACCAGAGCCCTTACTGTCCATTCTGCTCTAGAGCATCTTGGGCTTTTCCTGGCAGGTTCCTATCATGGCTCATGGTTTTCTGCACATCTCAGATAAGAACTAAAGGCATCAGATTAGGAAAGCTCAGGGTGAGGAGGATGATATCAGTCTCTTGGACTGTCTGGTGAAAGGCACAAATCTTGGGATATTTGCATATTATAATGTATACAGAACATGCACACTATGTACATGTGGATAAGGGCAACCTGTAACAATACAAAGATCTAAATAATAAGTGATGTACTGGACTTGGTTCAGTGCCCAGTGACATCCCTAAAAGGCAGGAAAACTTCACTGCTGTCAACAAAGCTAAAGGCACAGTAACAATAAATGAGAAAGATTTCACAATTACAAATTCTGTATAAGCTTACTCTGCAAATATTCATTTGACGATACTTGCAGATTGAGAAAGAAAGGAAACAAAAACATAAAACCCCCAACAAAACCCCCAACATTCCTCCCCCTAAATTCTTGGGGCTAGTCTCTTCATGTATTTTAAATTAGGCAAAAATGAGCTGGTTTAATTCATAGTGCAAGTAGAAGAACCAGCAGTAAAAGAGCCTCTTTGACACTATGAATAAACCCCACATACACAAAGATAAATAGAAGGGTGCTGCATGCAAAATGAAACAGTGAAGCCTGTTAGACACGTGTGTATTTTATTAAGAGGAATACACTTACCCTACATCAGGAATAACCATATAAATCACGGGGCCTCAGTTCACAGCCATTTAACAGTCTTCTATAAATACCAACTAAAAATATTCACTTCAAACACATTTGGTTCCATTCACTTCCCAGTGCCTATAAATAATCTCTCAGTCAAACAGGAAACCAGTGCTGATCCACAGACTACTCTAATCAGTCCACACAAATCACTCCTTGTAATTTCAATAAAACACTCAAAAAGATCTGAGGAATTATAAATAAGCAAAGAACTAACAAATTCTCCAAATTGATCCTAGCTTGCAGTTCCCTGTTTAGGTATCCCTAAAGCACAGCATGCACCAGATTTCTCAACACCTGTGCCCAGGTGGATGCTTACCTGAGCTGCTGGATTAGATCTTCCCCTTCTTTAATAACATTGAGGGTAGCATCCAGGGTGGCTGTTTGCTGCTGCTGAAACTGCTTGATAAGCTCCTGAACTGCATCCACAGAGTCAGCACAGACATCCTCTAAGAGCTCCTTCTGCAGATCTTCCATCCATGTCCACAGCTGGGAAGAAGGGGAGGGAAATATAAATCAGAGAGGGATAGAGATTTAACCCTTTTGCTCTCTAATTCCAGATCAATAGGCATTAACTCAGGCTGAATGTTTCACAGGAAAACTGACCTAAAATTTGTATACCTAAAAAGATACATTTGTTATTGATTCCATTTAAAGGAAAAAAAATAAGATAAATATAGTATCAGGCAATTTTCTAAAAAACCCAAATCAATTTCTGTTCATTATACAACAATAACTAATTATTTTATTTTGATTAACTCTTTATATGAGTAACAAATTAAAATCTCCTATAGCTGTGATATCCTAACCCTTTCAGGAGCTGAGCACTGTCAGCTGCTATTAATTTCTCATGCAACTGAAGCCTGTTGCAGGACAGACCTACAATCTTTGGTATGTGTGTATGGTATTGACTACTCTAGCTGTGCCTGCTCAGCTATGCCTTCCCAGGGGTTGAGGGTTTGGGGTTGCTTTTTGTTTCCAGCACTTAAACCCCCTCCTCAAAACGCACTCAGACTCTGCATTTTAACTCTGGGAAAATCCAAACATAGGAGACAGCAATATCACCAATCAACCCCAAGCAGATCTATTAATTATGAATAGTCTTGACTACCAGTTTTAAAGCCACAATCACAGCAACAAATCATTGCAAGTGTTTAGATGAGAATTTCCAGCCAGCTGTTCATCAGAGGTCTGGACAGGGGCAGGAGTGCCCCGGCAGCCTCTCGCTGGCTGCAAAGGCTTAAATCGAACGGAGGTTTCCCCTTTAAGCTTGTGCTGAAAAGTGAGTGTAAAATTGCACCAACCGAGCTGGCAGCCTGCCAGCCAACCCTAATGACTCCACCAGAGACTTTTCTGTGCCACGCCTGCCCCATTAACCCACATTTTGCTGGTATGTGCTGTTGGTAGCAGTGAAGCACCAGAGTGAGAAACACCAGCGCGCTGGGAAATGTCAAAGGATGCGGTGCTGGCTACAGCTTCTCCCACAGGCATGTCCCAGGGACTGCAGAGCTCTGTCCCACAGGGACCTAGGGGTGAACATAAAGCAGAGAAGGACATTGTGTGTGGGTGGCAAAGAGCTGGTAAAAATGTTTGTGTTCAAAACGAGTTGCACTGGATCCCCATCCTACAGCATTTCCTCTGAGACTGTGAATTCTGCACGTCCACAATAAACGAGAGGAGGATGGGGATGTCTAAAGCTCCAGCTGCCAAAAGGCAGCCACTAAGTCAGCCTAAGGCCAGTCACCAAGGGCTACACTATACACACACAATGGACTTCAAGGACATTATCCTGGCCCAAATCAAAATCATCAAAATTAGAAGCTGTCCCAGCATGCTCATGATACCAGAAATGGGAGAGTGCCTTTTGCTCTGTCCCCACCTCTGACTCCTTGCTTAAGAGACTTACAAAAACAAGTATTAGAACATATGCCTTACTTATTGGCTTTTCAGAGTCAGCTTTGAATTATTTGGGTAAACTCTTCTGTTTATTCATAAATATTGTAATCATAATGGCCTGCCCAACTACTGGTCTGAAATGGAATGTCTTTGCTTGGCATATTTACATATTTTCACATTCTTAGGAAAAAGGCATAGTATGAAAGGGGAACAATTAATCAAAGAAACAAATGTAAGTGCATAGGCATGAGAAACAAGTGAAAAAATGAAAACATATTTAACCAGCCAAAAGAGGGCTTTTCAGTTGTGGTCTGAGGTCCATGTGCTGAACTTTGGGAAGTTGCCATAAAGGGAAAATGCCTTAGTGCCTTTATATAGTAATTATATATTCCTGGTTTTGATCCAATCCCTGCACCCACTCAAACAGTAGGGACAACTGGACCAAAACAGACAAGGACCAGGTTGTTCAGGAATATTACTTCTGCTTATCAGGTCTTCAAGTAATAGAGCACTTTGTAAATACAGAAAAATAGTTATGTGTATAAATCATCCCTCTGTTTTGAGGTGGGAAAGACAGTGGTTTTTGAACTTCTTGCAGTTTTTTGTTCCCTTTTCAGCTTACAAAGCTCAGGGAATTTTCTTTACAAAAATGAAGGTCAAATCAGGAATTTGTTCATTTTAGAATCTGCTGTTTTCTTGAAATTATGTTAAAGCAGAGGAGAAAGTTTCCAAACTTCAGAGGAAAATCTTGTGCTGAAAAGTGTCTCTGGATCCCTACTTTTCAGAAGGAGCATTGGATATTTAAGATCTTATCCACTTTTTGAGTAGGCTTCTAAATCTGTTTTAAAATACTTAAACATAAGTTGTATTGTATTCACCCGGAACCAAAACACTCATTAATTTCAGAAAGCACTCAAATATATTAACTCATATTAGCTTCAGATGTTTCCATTAATGACCTCTGACTGTAAGGATTTGCATAATAAAATCTATCAGAATCTAGGTCATCCTTGACTCAGAGGCCTTTAATCCTTTAGACTCCACCAATCTCTGGAAAACCCTAATACAAAGAATCAGTCGATATTAATAAGATTAGGAAGATCTCTCAGGAACAAATCACAATAGGAACCTGATTCCAAAACCTCCTAGGTTATGTGCTACAACTAATAGCACGTGAAATAAATTGCTACCAAGCGCCATTTGTGAATGCCACAGCAATGGAAAGACCAATTCCATGTCACTGCAACACCACAGTCAGAACAGCTGTTATTCAAAAAACAGAAATCACATCCTGGTTGTCACTGCTCAGGAAATCAGTCCCTCTTAGGGCCTGATGTTTCATTCCAATGCAAGTATTTGACTGATTAAAAAAAAAATCCTGACTGTTAAAGCCCCAAATCACTGGATACCTTGTGCATCTCCAGTCCATGCTGTGACATACTCTAAGCTAGATAGCTTAGACCAAATAAACTATTCCCATTAAAATCTGACATACTGCACAGCACAACTTTTTTTTCATACTTGCAGAAATTGACTTTTTTATTCTTAGCACGAACAAAATTTGTGAGTACTTGTCCCATTCCCATACATCAAACTATTACTAAGGTACCACTTGATCCCATACAGGGGGTGTATGTAGATATGTGCAGATATTCCAGATATAGAAGCCATATTTTCACATCCACCTGTGGTGATTTTCACTAAGTTTGCCAGTCATGCATGCATCCAGAAAAGGAAACAACCTCTGCATTATGTTACTTAACAGGTACTAAACAAAAAAATATAGAATCCTAGAAAACAATACAGAAGTACCACAAAAGTAAATTTTGTTCTTCCTTCAGCAGATTTATGCTTTTATGTTTAATTGGATATGGAGAGCACAATGCATTAGTGGTAGCACCTGAATTAAGTCTATCAGGGGTCTGACATAAATCTGACCCATGCAAACTACATGTAAAAATGTCATAGTTGTTAGCTATGAGAAGTCCCAGGTAAGTACCTATCACTAAGGCTTTAATGCAGAAGTCCACAGTGGGTCCACAATTGAAGCTTTATTTATCAAGGCTGTACAAAAGAAAACTAATTCTTCTCTGATTACTAGAACAGTGGGAAAGAATGACATCCCTCCTTTCTTTTGGGTAGCATCTGGTGCCCCTCATGCATTTTGACAACAGCTTTTGCATCTTTCTTGGATATGAAACACAGACACTTTCCCTCCATCCAAGAGACAATACAGCTCTTTATTCCCAGCTACTTCATCTGATGAAATACCCTTCATTTTGCTCAAGTACTTAGTGAGACCACTTAACTGGAGGTCTGAAGGACACCTGTGCCTGTTACCTAAAAATTAATGCTTTTGACTTAGAAAAAGGAACCACTTTAAACAAAATCTAAAACCTAAAGAGCTTGCTAAGAAAATGTTGCCTGCATGATTGGAATAAATATTAAACACCCAATGCTTATATAGTGCTATTTGTAAATGACAGAGATGAGTTATAATCCCCTCAAAAGCAGTTTAAAAGCACTGAGTTATGAGAGCAGTACAAAGAACCAGTTCAAATCCAGGAGATTTACTGTGTACAGTATTTTTGCTAGTCTTAAAAACAAGAATGTTAATGGACACAAGCAACTTCCCAGGGTGTATGTTCTACCCCTTTATTATGTCAGAGAAGCATCATGGATTACAGGGCAGGCCCCAAAAGGATGCTGATGATAACTCAGGAAGAGAACATTGATCACAGCAATGAAGATTAGAGCAGAAGAATTCAGTGTCATGCAGGGACCCTGCTGCCACCCCACGAATTGCAATGTGAGGGTTCAGAAAACCAAGGGCAGGCTGAGAAAAACCCCCAAAACACACAATCAGAACTGCTCCAGAGAGAGATGTCCATCAACTCTATTTCCCTCTGTTACTATGACATTCTTATACAAGTCTATTCTATGGCAATAATATTTAGCTTTGTCATAATTTGCACTAGGAAGTCACACAGATCCCAAGTTCAGGTTAATTTATGGCAGATCTTCAGTCTGCACTTGTGTTAAGGCATCTGTTCAAATGCTGTTGTGCATCCAGCTTGACTGCACAGCCTTTACTAAACTGCCCCCACACCAACATGGTGGTGAAGATAAAACTTTCCAGTGCAATTAACCTTCATCAGGTTGTATTTATTCACACTTAGAGTGCATTCAGGCCTGTTTCAGTTGAGAGAACTGAGGGTTGCTGTAAATTGGAAGCATATTTCAGCAACATTGTCCAAAGTCACATTCAAACCCTCAAGAAAACATCAGCAGACACACAGATAACAAGGTCTGTAATGATGAGCTACAAAGTGACCTCATGCCACCAGCAAAGTGTCACATGATGGCAGCACACCTAATAAAAGGTGACAGGATGGGATATGACTAGACACTACATATGAAATGCCACAATCTATGACTTACACAGTAAGACACAACTGATGAGACTCCCTGCTGCAAGACCTAATGTTACCAGATACCACCAAACTGGTTGGGAAGAAATGTCAAGTAGAAAAGGAACATCCTGTGAAAAAACCCATCTGATCTCTCCGTAACCTCTTTCTTGCTTTTTTTCCTTTTCCTCGCCAATTTCTTGACATTCATCCTTGGTTGGGCTGCATCTGGTGCTTCTGTATGCTCAGGCTTTTTAATTAGTCACCTTGCTTGTGGCAAAAGGATTTGCACTGCCTAAACATATGATGCTTTTTCCAAGTCCTGCATGGACCAGATTGATATAGAACAAAATAATCTCCTCTCAAGAGAAACATGATTTGGGTAGATAGGCTTATATCAGGGAGTGTGTAGATCCCCAGCCCAAGGTCATGTTATTGTAATTCAGGGACTATTTGATCTAGAAGAGAAAATTGATTTATAAGTGAAGAATCAAATCCATATGTTCTATGCTTCTTCTGCCACCATCACGAATTGTAAAAGCATGTTTCTCTTCTAGTATAACTTTAATATGTTATTTGTAATTAGGAATATGGTTGTAATTAACTTCAGTAACTGTAATAATTCTCAAATTTTGCACTTGATCGTACTGGCTTAGAAAAGTTCTTCCTGCATTGGAAGATTTCCTCAGTTTTACACCAGTGTGATACAGTACAGCTTGGTGCAGGAGAAGCTTCCCACACTACAAATGTGGCAATCTACTAAAATAAATGCAGGTACCACTACATTCTCCTGTATATTGTTCATTGGCTCTAAACATCACTTCTCAAGTGGAAGCTGCAGCACTTCCTCTGTGCCTTTTCCAGTGGCTGGCTGTATCTGTCACTCACAGTCTTACCCTGATCTGCTGCTTTGAGCCTTTTGTAACTTTGTGCACTATGCCCTGGGAGTTGCAGAAATAAATAATTTGTGACAATTCTGATTCATTCTGAAACATACTAAGGACTTAAAAAACTGCATGACTTTTCTTTAGCCAGTCAGTCTTGTTGGATTCATTGTCTTGAGCCACTCCACTGACACCATTTTCAACTAGACAAATAGACTCCAGTGCAGAGATGTACTTCAGATGAAAGACAGAAGGTGTCTTTTTGAGTGATGAGTGAATTACAGGAGTGTACCTGTATGGCTTTGATGAAGATTTACTCAGTACACAAATTATTGCAGGCTGCCCACTCTGGTGCCTTTGTACACAGCACTGAAGCCCACACACTGGAACTGGGAGAAGCTCATCTTCCTCAGCTTCAGGAAATCAGAACGGGCAGACATGTCTAATAAAAGAGTGCTTTACGAGAGTTGGCACATACTGTTTAAAGATGCTCATAAAACTCCCTTTTAGCTGCAGCATGAACCACTGTTACCTGCAAAGTGAGGCATACAGGCTGCAGAACCATTTCCACAACACACAAAACACATGCAAGGGCCTCAAAAGCCAAGGAAAGTATTTGAGTGGAGCCACTGGTCTGTAACAGTGCTGGTGGATAACAAGTTATGAACTTAAATGAAGTCTACAGAGATCCTTTGGCTAGCACATGGTGGAAGGACAGAAAGAACTTCTCTTCCATGCACAGGTTTGACTTTCTGACATTTGGTTTATGTGGCTGCATTTAAAAGCATTTAATTCTCATTACTTTGATTCTGTCTCTTACCAATCTTTTGCCATCACAGATGGCAGAATTTTATTCACTAGTGGTCTGGCTGTGCTTCAAACTCCCCTGCTCAAAAGCAGGATGTGCTGCCAGGATACCACAGCTCTTTTCTTTCCCAGCTACTTAATCCTTCATTAAAAAAAACTTGCTTCTGGGCAACAAATGGACAGGAAAGAAGGGCACCCTGTACCACCGCAGCTGTCCTGGTTCCTCAGTCCCCGATCTTTGATAGCTTTACAGACAAGATTTAGCTCTGCAAAAAAACCACCAAAGTTAATGACTGCTGAATGGCATTTTGGTCCAGACCACAGTCTACCCTCTGGAGTTGGAGGGGGATTTGCTTTTATTTTGTTGCTTCATGGTAATTGATTGCTGATAGCCCAGAGCTTGTTTGGATAATTTTGATGTTTTAGCTTTCCTTCTTTTTTTGAAATCTGAAATATAATATGAGAAAAGGAACAAAAGTGCTGTCCAGACAGGAACAGTGTGTTAAGACAAACACATGTTCAGAGAGCAAGACCTCTTCAGAACTTCCAGAAGCAGCCAGCAAGTGGAGTTGCTAAACTGAATATCCCCTGCATCACAGATCTTTATTATCTAGTGGGCAATTGCTCTGTAAAGTCAATATTAGCAGCAAAAGTCAAACAACAAATTTTTAGGTTCAGTAACATTAACTTTGATTCCTGTGTCAATTCACAGTGAGTGACAGGATTACAGGATATATTCCAGAACCACTGTCATGTTTGCTCCATGATTAACTTCAATATATTCTGCCAGCTCTTCTGATGGGAGCCAATGGCAGCTGCCCTCAGTCCCGTGAGCTTTCTGCTCCCTGTGCCCCAGCAGCTCTGCCTCAAAGTGAAGAACAAGCCCTGTCAGAATTAGTGATCTACACTGAAGTAATCTCCTAATCACAATATTCAATTCAAGCAGAGAAAATTTAATTTCACAGGTCTTGGTTATCAAGCAAAATTAAGTTAGCAGTGCCTGCAAAAAACACTGTTACCATTCCTGACTGATAGGACAGACCCACTCCATTACCCAGCTGAGTAACTCCACTGATGTCTGTGGGGTGACCAAGGTGACCTGCTGACCACAAATAATGTAAGTTATAGTATAGGAAACTGTCTGACACTTAATGGTCCAGCACTTAGCTCTCACTTTCTCACACCCTTATCAGACAAGATTTTCATAGTGAAACTTTCCATACCAGGTGTCTGCCTAAGGCTGAATTTGATGAATTTTGAGTTAAAAGGGCCAGAATGACAGGAAAGGACAAAAAAGGTATTTTGCCTGTGTTAGTTTTAGTTCTGTTTAATGAGATGCTCCAGATCCTCAATGCTTTTAAGCAAGGGTTTGAAATTTTGCAGGGCTTAGCCTTGATGTCAAGAATACACATTATGTCATGCATGTGAAAATTTTCCCAAATTTGATCACTCAGTAGACCTCTGCCAAGTTCCAGTTTGCACACGTTCATAGTAACCTGTGAGGAATCTGGCAGTTCCTTTTTCTCAGCATTATATATTTCTGAGCATATTCATCCCCCATTGTGTGGGCCAGGTAGAAGACATGGCAGGTTCCACATGGAATTGCCTGCACCAAGCATCTTCTCCTGCTGCCCTTCTGACCCACTAAAGAACAACAGTGCACAGGGCACATGGTCTGAAACACACAGTTCTCTGCCTCTCTGGTTTTTTTCATGCTGGACTCAACACAGAACTGGTAATCTGAGGCCCATTGACAAATGAGAAACCTAGAGGTGGTAAGACGTTTTTCATGCTCCAAAGAACTATGAAACAATTGCAGAATTGTTTTATAGTTTAGTTAAGCCCCATATACTATAAATGGATCTAAATTCAGTGAAGTTCCTTCTCATTTTTAAGTTAGCAACTGCATCACCAGCCAATACAAGAAGTAACACAACCTAAATCATCACTTAATTATGCAAGAGGATTTAAAAAGTTTTTAATTATACAGAAGTGCTCACAGTGCTCTTTTCAGTCTACATTTTAATACTTGGAAATGTAAAGTACACTGCAGAACCTTAAGTATAAAACTGTGAGACACAAAAATATTAAGATTAAGACAATGAATTGCAAGATGTTTTCTTATGTTTCTTGAGAGTTTTGAGCCTTCAGGGTGTGATTTTATGACATCTGCAACCTCTTCCCCAGGAAGCTCAAAAATTATTCTCTTTGAAACAAAATCAAATGGCAGCCAAGAATCCTCTATCATCATTTGATCCTAAAGCCAAAAGTGCACAGGAAAACATCAACTATCATGAGATTTGTGATAAAAGTGCAAGATCTGACAATCCTGACAATAATTGATTCAGATTTGAAGAAAGAACCTAAATTCAATTACACTTAATCCTGAGAGAAATTATTCAGGTATGAGTCTGCTGAATGCATTTATCCCAGTGATAATATTTATAACTTTACCCTGCCATCCAGATAATTGGATTTGATTCCCATGGTACCAGGTTTCTGCTCACGCCATCAGAAATGCTTTGGTCCAAAAGGGTATAAAAATGTTGGCTACAAACTAGAGGAGCATAATGAATGCTACAGGACAGTGGGACACACAAAATTTTGTTTATAGTCATGGCAATAGGACACCCACATTACTCAAGAGTTTTGCCACCAACAATCACGTATAGGACTGCTTCCAATTTATGCCTCTAAAGTGTTATTACCACACAAAAAAGTCCTTATTTCAGCCTACTGTATGTATTGTTCAATAAGGTCACTTAAAAAAAAATCAAAATAATTGTTACACTTAATTGACTGTTTTTGATATTCCTTCAACTCTGAGTCAGTGTTTAGCAGAAGGGATCCTCTTTAATGCCTTCACATGAAATAAGCAGTGACTCAAGTCTATTGCAGTATAAAAAAGCCACTCTGAACTGACATTACCCACGGGGATATCTGTATTTAAATGCCTCCCTAATTCAACACTACCTATTGTCCTGAAGAAAATGCAGGAAGACTGACTACAAAAGGAAACATTTCTTTGACAAGAGAAAAAAAGTAGGAGCAGTTAAAAGTTTCTCAGGTGGTGGAAATCTGAGCAGTTGCATGTGGAGATGAAGAGGTGGGCAGAGTACAGGTGAAGCAGTGAGAAGTTCACAGTCAATGAACTCATCCACACCTGGGAATTACCACATCAGAAACACAATTAACCTGTGCTAGGAACACTGTCAGAAGAAACATGTTCATTGCAGGAAGATACTTAGAATATTTCCAAAAGAAGAAAAAGTGTCAGTAAGACCAATTCTTTCTACTTATCATTTCACCAGTTGTGTCTCAATAGTTTAATACAGTATGAAATAATGAGGATTTGTGGAGCTTAGATGAAAAATGCATCTAGGCCATACTTTCTTGCATCAGGGCCAAAAAAATATGAAGGGAACTTTTTTTCATTTCCAGGGATGTAAGAGAAAGAGCTGTTCATAGTTTAAGAAATAGTTTTAGGAACTACAAAGGATGAAATTAATAATGATAGGTATTATTGAGTAAGTGATAATGTCTTCTAGAATAATGCAAAATGTGTCAGGTGTTAAGCAGATTAACATAGCAACCAAACTGCTTTCTCCTCACTCCAAGACACTCCCAGGTGATGGGTTTGGATGGTCATAGCAAATCCAGCCTCAGGCTCAGCATGGCACATAGGAGGGCAAGGGAGACCTGTATGAGCATCAGGACTGGAATGGCTCCTGGTAAACACCAGGAATAGCTTCAGATCTCCCACTGCAACAAAAGGATTCTTTGCCTTGACATCTGCTGTGATTTAAATTGATCTGTTATTACTTAAATTTACCCATTTTATTGTTTATATTGAGGAGTGACAATTACATTGATTAACTTGCCATTTTACAATAGACAAGAAGGGTCAAGCAATGACTCATTCCTACCTAAGCCAATCTATTTATAGTATAAAAAGGCAAACACAGATACAAACACGTGCTAAGGCTCTCCTGTTATAATGCTTTCCCCTTTGTACCAATCCCTCCCGGCAGTCTTTTGTTATTTCACTGTGTCTGTGGGGATTCCTACAGCTGGCAGACACTAAAACCACAGCAACTTCCTCACTTAATAGTTTTGGCAGAAAACCCCAAGATACTGAGTTGTGTGGGTTTCACCAGTGCAGAAACATGTCACTGAGGAGTCAGGTGGTGGCACACAGTGAAAATTACTTCAGAAAAACAGTGTTTGGCTGCTACAGGAGTGAATTAACACAGGGGTAAGTAAATGAAAACTCCCCCTTGCAGATCTCCTGGGCATCCTCAGGCTTTGGGGGACTCTTGAAGACTGAAGAGCTTTATCAACCCAACGGCTGTCATTCATTATGATGGACATGGATTCCTGTGTCCACCTGACCTTGCTGTTGTCCCAGCAATGCTACAGCTCCCTTCACTGTCCCTCTGGAGATGGAGCCACAGAATCATAGAATAGTTTGGGTTGGAAGGGACCTCTATAGGAGAGAGTCACCCAGAATCTGTCCACTCTGGGTCTCATAAAAAAGACATGAATTAATTACTGAACTTTCTAAAAAGACATCACAGAACCAATCTGTCTCATGGGAAAACATTAATGAGGCAAAGACTTAGCATTTACTCTAAAGAACATTTTATCTAGAGAACAGCACTGATGCTATCACAGGAGACTGGTTTTTAAAATATTTTTTTTTAAATGTGAATTTTTTATACATCTGCATTTTTATTCACCAAAACAGAGCTCATTAAAATCAGGTGTGTAGAGCAGGCGAAGTCCCTTCTTGTTGAAGAAGAACATGAGTTTAATGCACTGCAATCCTAGTCCCTTCATACAGGGAGGCTTTATTTCCCAAAGCCAAATTAGACTACACAATACCAGTGACTATCTTTTTTTTTACTAGTCATCACCTGCATAGGTGAATCAAGGTTAATCACAGCAGGAAACTGCTATGAATTAATTTTTACTGAGGAAATAACCAATTAAGTTTCCCCCGTGTCAAACCAGCATAGCTGCAAGTGTTTGAGCAGCTCTGGGAACAACAGCATTATCCACAAGCTGAAAGTAAACTACATCTTAGTATATTACAGAAGCACGATGTAAAAGAAAAGCCTTCATCTATCAACAGCTATAGCATGCTGTAAACTCCATCTTCCATACACATATAAATAAATGTATGCATGTACCTTCTACTTCAGGGGCTCCCCAACACACTGGAGCCTGATATATGCAACTTGTTTTTAACATGTAAAGCAACAAGCACAGGCAAAGCTTTCAGCTTCTCACAGTATCTTCCTGATCAAGCATGCTTTCATAAACAGATGCTGCAGAGTATGAAAACAACCATCCTGACTAATTCCATCTCTCTCAGCAGAAACCCTATCTTTAAAAGTCACTCACCACTGAATGGCCTTTGGACTGCAGAAAATGTGAAGTATGCTTTAATTACATCCCCAGTGGCCTCCCATTTGATGTCCTGTCCACTGTATCTCCTCTGGCAAGTCAGTCTTATCTCTGGATATTTTTCAATTACACTAAACAGCATTTATTCAGATCCTCACTGATTCACTGTATCAGTATGTGGCTGTTTTTTCGTTAACAATTGTTTTGAAAAAATCAAGTTTGCCTCATTAAACAATGTAAGATTTCTAGTAATGCATAATGATATTGCATACATTAATTAACAATACATTTAAATGGAATCCTCAGAGGATCATGCTGCTGACATGTTTATACTTAAAGTGTTAATATCAACTCACATTCTTACAAGAGAATTCTTGCTTTCTAGCAATACATTCTAGTTGCAATTAAGCACTACTTGATATGGTGTCGCTGTATTTTAGTGTACTGTAACATTTGTATGTTTTATTCACATTTCCTCCTTACAACAGTTACTCATATGCATGAAATGAACTGGATCATATCAACCCTGTGTGGTGAAAATGCCTTTTCTCTGTAATCTGAGTTTTCAGGCAGCCTCTTGCAGAGCTCTACAATACACAGCAAACTTCTCTCATGCACATCTTACCTCTTTGGTGTGGGTGTGGAAGGAGACTGACATGTCCAAGAGAAGTTTCCTCTGTTCCACCCTCCGGACAAAGTCCTGAATCCGAACTTCCAGATGCCGAGCTGCTTTATAGATCTCTTCAGGGTCACATTCCCCGGTCTGAGCCAACTGCTCTGCAGCCTCCAGGAGCTTGTCTGCATTGGTGTACGTATTCTACCAGCAAACAAAGCAAGAAACACGGTATGAGAAACACAACTGTGCTAAGTAAACCCCTGAAAGAGGCTGTTTATCCTTTAGGCATGAAAGCAAGTGATTACCAGAGTTTTAAAACAATGGCAATATTTCCTAGTGGCATTGCCATCTGTGAAAGGAGAATGTACAAAGCTACGTAGACTAACCCCTGAGTACACATGAAATAATTCCTTATTTGAAACATACCACCCCAACCCAATCCTGCCAGGCACAGCAATAGGACTTCCCACGTGTTTATTTCCAAGTTCCCTGCAATTTCTCAAAGATAATGCAATGAAGCAAGTGGGACTGACCAGCTGAGAAGGCGACAGTGACTCACATGGCACAGCCACCAGCCCGCTGCAATGGCCTCCCAGCTGCTCTCACATTACAGCATGCAATCATCTTAGCCAGAGATGTCTCAGCCCCAATAAATATCTGCCTTTCACTGGCTTTTGTGAGACAGACCATGTCTTCAAGCTTCTTCTATGCCTTTTTCCCCTTGTCTACTGTTCTGCATCATATTTTTAGATGGAGTCCATGTGATTTGCTTGCAACTGCCAGAATGTAATGCTCCTTTCCAGTTTGCCCAGGGCACGTACCTGCCCTGCATTACACAAGAATTTGCACACTGCACTGTCCTGAGTAGATTTACTCCACAACCATGGCCTTTATGATATGAGGTGTATGACTCCTACTTCACAGAGAGAGAACTGAAGAACCCAGAAGCAAATTAATGTACCCAAGACATGCCAGACTGCCAAGTAAGAGAGGGGAATTTCACCCAGCTTACCTCAGGTTTCAAGCTACCTGCCCATCCTTTCTCTCTTTTTCACATCTCTGGAAAACACTAGAGAGACTCATGAATAGGAGGAGAAATGGAAAGTGAGTGCAGTCATCTTCTCCAGAACCATGGAGCTATGCCTGTCAGCTGTGTTTTGCAAACTAAACAGGGCCAGCTCTTGCTGTCATATAAAAGCTTTCTTCACTCAGGATGAGGCCAATAGCTCTTTGGTATTCAACACTTAACAAAAATGAGACACAAAAATATCAGCTTAAGGGTGTTTCAATTACTGGGCTAGATCTTTGGAATTACTTGGCATTGGCTTGAGACTGCTCTCACTAGGAATTTTAACCTCTGTTTCAATAGTAGAATTCCTTATCAAAATCCTCCTCAGTTTAAATCACTAACTTGATGTATATACACGAAATATCTTTGAATACTGTGGACACGTGTACTTCTGAGCGCTACCTGAACACTGTCACAAATAAAAAACATGAATCAAGCTATGTTGTTCCTCCTTAGATAATATTCTGCTGCAGTCAACAGTTGTTTTTTGAGAAAATGTTCAATACAGAGATGGAGCACTGACCTCCAAGTGTTTAATGGGGGAAAATATTTCCAGTTATAAAAAGAAAAGAGAAAACATCTCATTCACTGTTCATTTTCCCAGTTTCTGAGGGCTGACTATAAATATCCGGTATTTGCATTTCTCCTTTTAGACTGTGAAGAACATATTTAAGACAGTTTTGTTACCAATAGTAAATTTTTATTCCCTCACTTTCAGGCTACTGCTATAATGGTTAGGCTGTTAACGGCAGCAAAACTTTATGTTTTAATAATCATTTTTTGGAAACCTCTTTAGCTGAGAGTTTGTAAAAAATGTTCCATTTAATGTGATCTGAATTAAGGTCCAGTTTCACTTAACAGAATCCTTTCTGAATGATCCTCTTCCAATAGTATTTGGAGCAGATGCCAAAACTAGCACAATTTTTCAAAGTCTAGTCCACTCCAGGGTTTTTCACACATTACCACTACAACAGCTCACACACCAATCCAGCTCCCTGAGCAGAAGACTGTTCTTGCTTTTATGTGTATTATGCAGCATACTTGTAAATGCCTCCCCTCTCTCCTTGTAGTATGGATTTGGGACACAAAACAGTTTTGTTGAAATACAGCTTTGCTGCATTTGTGCCTAACATATTTAGGTCCATCTCTGCTGAAAGCCATTACAGTTTACTGACTCCAACATGTGCTGTGTTGAATTACCTGTGATGAGATCACTGATACAATGGCCAGATGTAAATACACTGGTGAAAAGGGTGTAGGCTGGACCCTAGACCTGCCCCTTTGGAGTAGAAAGAATGCAGACTGGCCTCAACAGAGGCTCTGGCCTCACTGCACAGGCAATAAAAGATGTACCAGCCCCTTTGAATTGCACAGAGTTCTCCAAAAGCAAAAGGGATTTTCTGCAGTGAAGCTGATTGGATGTGGAAGGAGCCACACTCAGTGTTTTTTCCCTGGGCTTTGACAGGCACTGTCAGCATACAAGGATGCTTCCCTGAAGAATGCATACCTAATTTTGGATGTTTGCATAAATGTGTCACGCACAAAAGGCTTTAACACAGCATATTTTGAGTATGAAGACATTTTTCTTCACCTCTTTTTCTGTCTTTGTCCATTGAGGTCACAAGTAAGTCTCTGGATTTTAAAAACAGGTGCAGTTTTTGACGGGAAAAACAACTAATGGTTATACTCCTGCCATTCTAGAAGGAAGGCCTGGTGCTGAGAGATTTCCAGCTCACTGTTGCAGATTTAAGAGATTTTGATACGTTTCAGATAAGCAGCCACATTTGGGAGTTACCCACCCTCGCCTTGAACTTCTGAGCTTGATGTGCTCATCAGAGGACAGTCCTCTCTTGTCAGCTATTGACACGCATGCACAGCACAGGCCAAATAAGCCAGAGGTTGCTCATTTGCTGAGGGCTTGCTCTACTTCTGTTTGTTTGCTTAAAGTGCACATAAATCATACCAGATGTGGTTACACATATCAAATATTTTCATGTACATCTATTTCTCTACAAGTATCGAAGCAAAGCTCTGCTGAACCTGAGAGCTTCATCCTGGTTGGTGCTGTAATGCTGCACTGCTTCCCTGCTCCCTACATTTTCATCCTGAGCTTGCTGTCTTGTTAGTGAGCTCCTTGGGGTACAGACCCTTATTTTATTTGTTTGAAGCACTTCATACTTTTTTTTGGTGTGATATAACTCTGGATAAGGCAGGGTGAGAATCCACAAAAGAATTAAGTTCTACTGGGAAGAAAAGCATTAAATGCCTCCTTATCCCACCAACCGCAGCCAGAAGAGGTTAGTTCAGATTCCCAGCCCTCCTGAGGTGTGGCAGGAACACAGGATCTGGCACATCTCCAATCTGGCATTACGATTCAAAACTTTGGAAGAAGGTAAGATCTAATGCAATTGCAGAAGCAAATTTTTGCTACTAGAAGGACAATCATGGCTGTCCCCTTTTTGCAAACTGCAGACCCATGAAGGTTTGCTGTAGTATCCTGAAGAAGGTGACACCAAAAATCCCTACAGAAGGGAGATCCCATGAAGAATCTCTCCTCTTTATCTGTGGAGATTGGTTCCTCAAAACCAACAATAGCACAACTTATCCGGAAAAAAAAATAACCCATGAGTTACAAAATTATATGCTTTCTGAAAATTTAGGGTTGTGTTGAATTTTTTCTTAATACTGACAGAACTGTCATGTGTAAACCCTTGAGATTCTTGGTGAACTGCTAACTGGCATTCCACACTTCTGCACCATTTCATGCACAAACCAACTTCCACATCCTATCTCTTAATAATCTTTGTAGACCAATCTTTGCATAATGACCTATTTCTATCACAAAATCTGCAAACACAAGGAAATCTATCTATCTATCTATCTGTCTTTGTGATCTTCCTCACATTTTTAAGGTACTAACCAATTTAATGCATCATCTTGGTTTTGGTCCATGTGCTTTTATAGAAAATTATTCCATGTAATTTTTATCTATGGCTAGGAACTACACATGTAACTAATTTATTGCTGCGTGTTTCTAGGCTTATTACATTGAAAATAGCTGTGTCTAGTGATAGTCCAGGGCAGAGTTCATGCCCTGAATCTGGACAATTTTTTACAGAACAATCTGCCCCTGCAGATTGTAAAACTCTTTTACAGCTGTTTATTTTATTTGAAGGATTTCCAGGGTAACTGTCTCAGAGTTCTCCAAAGCATAGTGAGCCATTCCCATTAGCCAGAGAAAGATGTTTGTTGTAAACATCAGGAGAAACATAAGAGGGGAACAGGGCAGGTGATCAGGTACATGATCACATTAAACACAAACTACAAGCTCTTCACTTCCCAAGTAGATGTTGAGATAAGGTAGTCCTAGTCTGTATTACCAAGTTCTGGGGCTGTGCAAGGCAGTTCCAGACAAAGGTTCCTTGTATTGATTCAGAGAGCTTTGTCACCTGGGTTTTACAATGAAAAAGGTTTGGAAGAAATGACATCTCTGGAGGCCAGGAAGTTCCAGCCAGAGAGAGAAAGAGGACTAGCTTAGATCTGATATTCTTGACTAAAGATGAGTGATGTGAATCCCTTATTATGCCTGCAGGCTTAAGTTTAGGAGACTTATTAGGCTTGCTCTGATGTGATATCTCCTTTATGTTTAGAGTTGTGACTCAACTCTTACCAAAGATGAAATGTCTGTATCAGCACTCCTGCTGAGAAGTTGGGATGTCGAGACAAAGTTCAAAGCCTGATCCATCTCTTACTGAAAACAGTAAAAAGGATTTTACTGACTTCAGTGAGAACTGGGTCAGCCTTCTAACCATCTTCCCAAGATCACAGGAGAGAAAAAAATGGCAAAGGCCTAAAAATAGAACTCTGGAGGACTGGTACCTGTTCTGTGCATAGACAGTGAGCACAACTCCTGCCCAAAGAAACTACAGCATGATTCACATTGGCAAAACTATATAATTATGGAGCTGATTCTGCAGTTCTTGTCAAGCCTTATAAACTACTGTTATCCTTAATTATGAAGCTCAGTTACTGCTATCAGATCATTTGCTCAAACTACTTTGTTAAAATTAGCTCCAGTATTTGTTGAGGTTAAGTGATCTCACAGTCAGGCCTTTGTGGAGAATGATATCTTTAGTAACTTGATACTGTAAAGCTAAAATAAGTGACCACAATGAAACATTTCTTTGATAAATAAATCTGGGGTTTAAGGAAGCATCCATCTTTGTCAAAATTTCTCCTCCCTTAAGAAGGGCAAAGGCTAAGTGCATATGATGATTTAATATAAGTTGTGATTTAATTCCATTTGAATTGCACATAATCAAACCAAGACTTACATTCTTACTTGTGCTCTGTGGCTCTAATTCAAAACAGACTTACCAGGAATTAGAGTTACAGAAGTTACAGGCAGAACTTCTCTCAGAGGTCATGCAGCCACTTGCTCTGTCAGTACCAGATTGTTCCCCACTATACACCAGAATGGAAACATCTTCAGACCTTTTAAAAAACTATCCAGGCTAATGAAATTTCCATCAGCACCTTCTTCTTCAGACTGTTCTTCCCTTAAATATGGCAATTCATCTTCAGTTTTTCCTTATCATAATTTCACCCCAGTTCTCCTTGCACTGATGTCATGCTGACCCTGCCTACTTTGCACCTCCAGTAATTCCATTATTTCAGTGAATGGTATAAAAAAAATATGTATAATATATTGTATAGAAAATGTTTCAAATGCAAGCATATGGCATTTTTAAATATAAATTAGATATAAAATATTCCCAGGAATGACAAGGTGGATACAACCCAGAATCCTCACTGACCATTGAGAAGAACCAGGTACCTTTCCATGAATTGTTACTTTTCTTTATGATTTCTCCCTCAGGGTTCACACACAAACCAAGACGAATTTATTATTTGAATTTAAAAGAGTGACATTTACACATTACATCAACTGCTGAAATGCCAGATAAATTGATTAAAAGCTACCTTAGACCTTCAAACTAAAAAATAAGCAAGATTAGAATTAATAGCTGGAAATACATTAGCTAAAAGAATTCCTCTTTGTGCTACTTCATATTGATTGCTTACTTTAGATTAAAATAAAATGTTGGCTGTGGTGTATTTCATCCCATCAATTGTTCATCTCAATCAGGAGTGCACTCATACATCAAGTAGAAAACACTTCCATTACCACAATCATGCTAATTAACTCCAGTGTGATCACAACCATCATGCAATGAAATGCCAGTGAAATATATAGAGAAAAAAATGTTTCAAATTGCATTTAAAATCACACATCTCATCCAATATTAATAAGTGTGCAAAGACATCTGTGTGTACATAGCACAAAAACACAAAGAGCAAAAGCTTGCTTGGCAAAGATCTCCACTTTTCAGCCATCTTCAATGTCATTCTGAGACCAAGAGAAGTGGACAGCTGGGAAAGAAAATTACATGTAGGCACATTTTGTGTTTATAAGAATATTTCAGAGTTTTTTTTCCTGCCACCTCACTGCTCTTCTGGTAAAAGCATATCCAAGCAGACTATTAAAATGAGGTTAAATACTCCCACTGTTTCAATATTTGATGGTCTTTACAAAGGTCTTTAAGAATTAGGGAAGATATCTGAAACTGATGATTATTGGCTAGGTTTTATTCTAGTATTTTTTCCTTGGTAATGTACATGAAAATAGCTTGTTCCCTTCACTTTGGGAACATCCTTGTACAGGAACAGGAATGTGAAAGTGAGCAGCAGCAAGGAAAGAAGGACAAAGAAGACAACAAAACAGTAGTTTTGGTGCCAAACACAAAACCAAACTCGTATTGCTTGGTGTTATGCAGCACAGGGAGCGCATCACTAAAACAGAATTATCACTGCCCAATTTCATAATTAACTTGCAGAGGGTACAACTGAGAGCTGCTCAAGTGACTGTATGGTAACTGAGCCTTTGAAATCCAGAAAAATGAGGAAAGCATTTTCTTTTGTGGAAATGACAAGGGAGCACAAGAAGGAAAACTGTCAGGAGTGAAATGCAACTTCTTTTGAAAGCTTCTTAAATGATTAATATCATCAAAAACCCCAGATGGTTCACAGCAAAGCTCCACAACTTCTTTATGATCGTGGCAAAAGGGAAGGCAGCTGGAGAAATAAACATGGAGCAGCTCCAAGGTGAGCAGCAATCCAGGAGGGTATGGTATTGTTTTCTGTCCCAAAAGCTCAGATCACATCTTCCCTGAGCCCTACAGACATGAGTACAATCATGACAGCTTTATCAAGTCCGGTCTCTGGAACTGAAATAACTCCAGACATTCTGGGTTTAATATCAGGCTCATGGTTTGGAGATTTCAAAGACAAACCATGACAGTGTTAAAAGGCTTTGGACTGTCAGCAGCACTGGGAAAAGCCAGCACCAAGTACAACTGGCATCATGGTTGCCTTGAAAACAAAAGTAGAAATATGCGAGAATGTGAATTCTGTGTCTATATTTTTATAAAACCTACTTTATTTAAAGACAGCAAAGCATTTCCTTTCTGTTTCCCCCACAACCACTACCCTGACCCAGTTGTGCTCTTATTTCCATTAATATGAAGATGGGTTATAACACCTTTCCTGAAGCCCATTTGGAGTGGCATGGGATATACATGACATAACAATCATTCTTTCTCTCTGGTAATATATGACAAAAACGCAACACAGGCTGCTGCAAAAAGGTAAGTGTACCACTAATGCACCACAGGACCTCCAGATTTGCAGTGAACTCTTTTTTTTTTGCCATAAGTGAAAGGCCATCTTTGAGAAGCAAACTGTTTGAAGAAAAAATAGAGGAAGATGTGCCACATCCTTTTAGCACGGTCAGTGCACTGCTGCTACCTGAGGAAGGATGCAGAGATTTAATTAAATTTTTGCTGCTGCTTCTTTGAAATACAGATTTCCTCCCTGCCATGCTGCATTGCATCAGCTCCCGTGCACCAGCCCAGGTGGGAGTAGTGCAGGAGATGCCCTCAGTGAAGGCATCACATCTTGTCCCTGCACAGTCTATATTCCCTTGAGATTCAGAGGGAAGTAAGGAGCCCCTTGGTGTTCTCCTGGGTCCCTTCAATTTAACTAAATTTAACTTGTAGCAAAGAATCACTTAAAAAAAAAAAAAATCTCTTTCCTTCCAGAATAAACCTCACACTTCAGTATATTGCCTGCTAGAAACAAACACACATTTAGAATAAATCACCAACACTTCTGTTCTGTTCACAATTTGAGTATTTCCATTTGGCGAAAGTAAATACATTTTTTTTGTTCTAGCTGAGAATCTTTAGGAGCAGGTCAGCAAGACTGTCCCTTTGGATCCAGAATCTCTTCACTGTCAACATTAATTCATCTCTCTGTCATGATTTACACATTGGAATTTGTTTCAAATTATGGAAATCATTATCTTAATCTTATTAGATTTATAAACCAATTTTTCACCACTGTTACTTCCCTGACATGTGAACTGTCTCTATGGCTTACCCATCAAACTAGCTCTTCAGAGGTGCCACCAAAGCAGGATGGACCGAAGGCTTTGTCTTCCCTAAACTTCAGAAGATTAAAATCTCCTGTAACAACTAGGAAGATGTACTGCATACTTATATTGAGGAAAAATAAAAGGAGGTTTCACTACCCTGGAAGTAACAGACCATTTTATTTATTCTATACCATTTTATTTATTCTAAATCCTATATTTTAGAAAAGTTCCAGACAGGAACTAACATTTTTCATGTTGGCCAGAAAACACTCATATAGGGTGCATTTAAAAAATGTGCTCTACTGTGTGAATGAAATTCAATTCAGCTTATCCATAAGCAAAACAAAGATTTAGAAAGATATCATGGTTTTATTTCTGGCTCTTATTAGGGGGCCACACATGATCTGAGATAAATATATCTTAATAATGACTTGCAGTGAGAGATCTGGTACAGAGGCGTTCCCACCCGAAATGTTCATGCTATAAAATGTACTGAGTTTTGGCAAGTAGTGGATCTCCATGAATATTGCAGGCATATGAGATACTGCCTCTATAGTCAATATCTGCCATATTTTTTACTATTAAAAAATCCTGACAGCTTTTTAGAGTATTCTTTATTTAGTGTTGCTGAGTTCTTCCTTCTCCCTATCCAATCCCCTTCAAAAATCCCAAATCATCTCCCAAAGGAAAAGACTGGCCGTGACATGAGACAAAAGAAAAGAGCAGAGAAATAAATTCTTTTTGAGTTGTCTTTTGATCTCTCTCTGCCTGCTGTCCCTGTGCCAAACCCCACCCTGGAGGCACGTCCAGCAGGTCCAAACAGCAAGTCACATTCCACTCACCATTCTTATCCCAAAATAATCTCCTTTTTTCACATCTTGATGCTAGCACACAAATTGGATTCTGCTCTGTGCTCTGAAATACCTTTTTTCCCCCCATCCCACATTTACATGTGCCTATAAAAAAACCTAAATTTGCAGTGGTTGAGTGACCTACTGACCCAATTCCCCATCCCAAGGGGAGCACACTCGGGAGAGATGACTGGCACATCAGTGTGGCTGCACAGCCCTGGCTGTGCTCTGGGGCTGCTTCTCTCCCGTTTGGTTTTCAGTGCATGACAGAGCAGTGAAGCCTGAGCAGTGCCCATCACTCAGTGTGCACTGAGGGGTTGTGCTGTGGCACACATAAAACTGTGAATCCTTTGGGAAGGGGCCTGGAACTGGGAGGAGCAGCTTTCCACCCTGAGTCAGAAAAGGTTATTTTTTTCCAAGGGACAAATGGTGTGAATGCATTCCTGACTGGGTAATATTTATCTGAGCCATTTTTTTGGTGGGAAAAAACACCAACCTCTGATTTTTAAGAGGTTTCAATTAGGTCTATTTTAATCCTTAAAAAACCCAAGGCAACAAAAAACACGACTGAGATGGTACCAGACCCTTCCCCACTGTGGAGCACTGCAGGCTTCCAGTCCTTCCTGCACTCAACTTTGATATGTGGGCATTGACAAATCCAGGCTCTGGTTGTCAATATAAATCTTGGCCACTGGCAAAATAACCAGGAGCCAGAGGCCAAACCCCAGCGCTCTCAGCCATCTCTCCTCTCCAAGCAGAAACACCCTTCATTCCACCCAACAGGGCACTCACTTCAGCTGACACATTTAACATGAAGGCTGCACTTCCCATTCCCTGATGCACAAGTCACAACCTCCCTTTTATGCTGTGCACTTCTGAGCTGAGCCTTGGCATTACTCCAGAGCAGCAACAGCAGGCTCGGCTCTCTGCTTGCTGAAAAGCTGTGGATCTCACCAATATCACAAAGACTCACCTATGCTGCACAGAAAAAAAACCAGCACTAACAAAATCTCATGCATTGGACAAAACACCCTGATAAAAATGAGAGTTGTGTGTTAATAGGAGCCAGTGCCATCGTTCTGGAGCACACAGTGGTTTCTATTCTATCAGCTGCATACTAAAACAGGCAGTCAGGCTAAACTAACACGTGTGCACAGGCTCACTGACAGTTCAGAGACACCTCCTGTCTCAGTTCCTGACTTCTTGCAAATTCTGCAGCTTCTTTCTCTCCAAACAAGCTTCATTTCAAATGCAGAGGCATGAGAAGGCTGAGTCTGCCTGCTTTTCCCATGTCAGCCTTAGAATTTCTCTCCCTAGCTCAGCAAGGGAGGAGCGTGCTCTGTGTTTCTGCATGTGGCAGTGCTCTGAACCAGACACTAAACAAAGATGCCTAAATGCCTCAAACCAGAAGCCATTTCCATAGTGACACAAAACAGTGCTTCCCTGGGACTTGATTATTCAAAACCAGACCTCACAGACCACAGTTATGGAGGGAAATATTAATGTCTGGGTTACTAGCTCTGAATCAACAAGTATGTTGTACATACTACAAGTATGTACATTAGGATTTTTGTCCCTATTCACATGTGTAATTCCAAAAGAACTCTGCAAATCCACTGAGGTTGCTGTATCTTTATATGGGGGAAATTGAGATGTGAACACTATCACAGGAAAATAAATTTTAAAAATAGGTTTATATGCAATAAAAAGATGGTTGAATACTTTCAATTTATATATAGCAAGTATAAAACCTCTGCAATAGTATCACAATACAAGTGTAGCTTTTAGACAATTCAAACACCTGATGAGGGACTAAGAGGACATCCTTCATCTGGACAATTAGGGATCCATGATAGGGAAAGAAGAGAGGCACAGTCACACTGCCAAGCAGCTTCTCTGCAGTGTAGAGCCATCAAACTGGATTCTCCACTCTTCAGAACAAGTTAATTACAAGCAATTTATCTGAAATTGGAAGTGTGATTTTGTTTTAATCTTGTGCAGCAGAGTGATCAGTGGAACTCAGTCTATTTCCAGAAAATTTGCACAATGATAACAAATACTTGAAATCTGTCCTTGAAAATAGTTTTGCTCTGTTACTGCATACAAATCCCCAATATTGACTTAATCTACATTAAGTTTCCTTTTTACCAGTATCTGCAAAGCAGCATATTTGTGATTGGCAGCAATGTCATAACCAGTTGTGCCATTCTCCTGAAGCCATCACTGGCTGGCCTGGAGGCAGCAGCACAGCCTGGGGCAGCTCCTACTGCACTAGAACAGAATCACAAAGTAAAAGTGCTGATACAATTCACAGTGTCACTCCTGTCCCCTTGAGCTTCCCCACTATCAATAGCTGCAAGAAATTGATGAGTGCCAGTCCACCATCATTACAAACGAGACTTGGACATTGCTGCAATTAATCTTCTGGGATCGATAAGGTACAGTTTGATAACCCACTGACCTGCCAATAAGAAGAGCACAAAGAAAAATGACCAGAAAGTTTTAAAAGCCTTTAGATGATTATGGTTTTCATCAACACAGACAGGTCAGTCAGAACAGCAGTGGTTTTTTTTCAAGTGGGTATATTTCACAGAAATTGTCAGAGGTAAATACCTTTTGTTTCAGCTCTAGGTTTATTCAGTTGATACATTAGTACCATATTGAATATATTTTTAGTACTCGGTTTATATAACATATCAGTGCTAGAATTTTCCAGTGTTCCCTTTGAAAAGTTTTGGGCCTTGAAGAAACTAATTCCAGGATTTATCCTCTTTAGGAAACATCAACTGTCTTCTGATTCATAAAGAAATTAGTTCAAAATCTCAGAATTCACCACAAAATAGAAATTACGTTTTTCAGAACCCCCAGAATTAAAAATACAATACTTTCTTAAATAGCTTCATTGTCTCCCTTTCTGCCATGGGAACAGCATTTACAGGGAATCAAAGGAACATATTTTGAAGACACAAAAATAAACCTACCCAAATAAGCTTGTGATAAGAAGCTAGCTCCTGGCAATTGTAAAAAAAATGCACTGTGTTGGCAAGAATTGAGATTTTATAGGGAGCATTTAGATTGTGAATCATGCTGCAGGAGGTTTAATGAAAAGATCCAGCTGTCAAGTAATTTTGGAAGAGAAAAAGGAAAGAAAATCACCTTGAGCTGGAGGAGAGATACACTGAAATGCAAACTCAAAGATGTGGCATAACAGATACAGGCATACACACAACTGCCAGGAAGATCTCTGTGCCATTACAGAGCCTGTCTAAAAACAGATTCCCCACTACCAATAGATCACAATAGAGTATCTCTGGCCACCAACTCAATTCCATTGCCTCCAGAAGATTTGCCAGGCTGCTGCTAGCGGAGTCTCGGTGGGACTGATATCCATAATGTGCTCTGAGGAGTCTTTCCTTCATCCCTCCTCAGGGAAAACACATCTCACATGCTCTGCTTCTGCCTTAGGTCTGGCAGTCAAGTGCACACAGCATCCGACCCAGGCAATCTGCCCTCCCCTTCCCAACCTTTCTGGCTCCTGGCCCAGGCTGTGCAGAACCATTTCAATATCTCTGCTCCAGCAGCACAGATAGGCCCCCAGTCACCCAGAGGCTTCTGGACTTCATGTACAGAGTTGTACCACGGCTGCCATGATAAACTATCCAGCCCCTAGGTATGCTGTTAGAAGCTTTTGGATCCAGCAGTCCCTAGATAACCTTCACAGACAGCCCATGTATTGGCAGTCCCACTGATCTCTGCTGTCTGTGACTGCCAGATGCAGCCTGATGCCAGCCAGGAGGAGAAACCAAGAGTTCTGGAGCTCCTGCACCATGGTACAAAGGACTGTGTAATCTGCTGCCAGTGGGCATTTTTTCCTCTTTGTGCAGAAGTGAATACATTTACATAAATGAAGTGAATAGGAAAATGCAGATTATAGCTTCAGAACTTGCTAATGGCCATGTAAAGGATGATGAAAATAAGAGCAGGCCTGATTTTTTTGTTGCCTGTCTCATGCTTTTGTTATTTTAAAAGAGATTTGGCATTACTGAAAGTACAGTTATTATTGCCAACTTTGAGCATATTTCTTACCAGGTTTAATTGTCTGCTTTCTCCCTGGTTTGGCTTAATAGTTCATCCTACATAGGATTTTAGTCACTCAACCCAAAGGGAAAAACTGGGTATGCCCAGCAAGCTATTCCTTTCAACAACCAGATAGGTCACAAAATTGTAAAAAGTAAAACAGAATAATAATCATAAAACTCACCCTAGGACAATGCTTCCTAAGCGCTCATTATCAACATGAACTCTTAATTTATTCCTAGCTGTTTCACATCAGTACTGAACTTCATGCCAAACTTTAGAACAACGACATCCAACAGAGCTGGAATTTGTATGGGAAAGCACTAGGTTTTTATCCTGAAGGCCAAACAAGTAGCTGTTTGGAATTCAGCTTTAGTATGACTATTCCATTACCACACATAGTTTTAAAACAGTTCAAGTAAAACTATATGGGACTGAGAGGTCACAGAATACTATTTTTACCTGAAAAATCTCTTACTGGATCCTCTGGATATTTCACATGTCAAACAACATAACTATATTTTTTCAACATATTTGCACCTAAAGTTCTTTTTACCTGCAAGGGCTTTTCAAAAACTTGGAACTGCCAGTATTTTAGGAGCAGCACAGTGGAGAAAGGGAATACTCTAGAAAGGAATATCGAAGACTAAACTGCTTCTTATATGAAGAACATTACCTGAGCTTTGATTTCTTATAGCTGATACACACCTTTGGCTTTCAAGGTCTCTGCTGAAAGCCTTCACTTGCAGAATATACATTTACCTCCCTGAGAAGAATAAAAGGAAGAGTTGAATCTTAAAGGAACTGTGCATGTACACAATGGTTTGGAAGATGATGATTAAACACCTGAACACTGGCTCTGTGCCATCAAAGTTAACCTATCTTGGAGGAAGACAAGCACAGATACCCAAGAACAAGAAGACTGAATGGCTTCCCAAATGCCAGAGTGCAAAGTCCAGAATTTTTCTCAAGTTTTGTCTGGCTCTTCTTCTTCGCAATAATGCCAGAATAGTCCACTGGGTTGCATTTATGTCTTGGAAAAATGGATGCCATAAAGCTTTCAAAGTCAAGAATAGAGGATCCAGCCTTGTACCTACATCAAAACTGTAGGCCTGAACCAAGAGCATCAGAGCTCATGGACAGACCCCATGAACTCTGATTGTCCACACTCAGCCTCCAGTCAACCTTCTTACTGTGCTTGATAAGAAGGGACAGCCCCACACATTTTGAGCCATGGCTGTTCAGAACATGTACTTTGTCGTGCTATTTTACGCTATAAACATCAGTGCCTTCAGATTACCATACAAAATACATCAACTGTTGTGTGCAAACACACACAAAAAACACAGGTACTAAATGCAAACCCAGTTGTAGCTGTGAGCTTAATGTCAAGGCCCAAGAGCCTTGAGAATGGCTCCAAAGATCTGGGAGCAGCTTTTACCACAAACACAGATGACAAGCACCACCTTGACTTAAACCATGGACCGCCCAGCTTCGCATTTAAAAAAACCTAAAATATCAGGGGGGTTGTTTTTCTGGGTGACCTTGAAGAACGTGGGTTTTGGCTGGGGTAGGAGAACACCATGGGACAGGGAGTGAGCCAGCTTCCACTTCTGTTTCATTTCACTGCGAGACAGTGTTTGGTTAGATTGGAGGAGAAGCATCGGCTCTGTTTCCCATTAGGGCTGCGGGCTCTCCAGCGCATGGCGAGTGCCATCTGCAGGTGGCAACCTGCACTGCTTCCCGGCCCAAACGTGGAAAACACTGAAGGACAGGAAACCTGAACGGCACGTCTGAGGGAAAAGCTCGGAAAGGCGGAAAGGCTACAGAAATGCCTGCTTCAGACCGTCCCCAAAACCAGTCAGACCTGTGGCAGCAGAATGCCAGGGATTATCAGAGCAGCTTCCCAGGACATTTCCCAGCTCTGCAGCAGCACCAAGGCAGCAGTGCTCTCTGTGAGCAGAGGAGGATGCTGAGGCCGCCTTAACCTGATTGCCGGGAATGCCAGGGGAGAGGAGGAGAATCATCTGTGACCCTCTCCTCATATACTGAGAACAGGAGGAGCACTTCCAACACGTGCAGTTCAAGCTAGATAGTACTGAAGAGATGGGAGACTTTTCCAACTGGAAAGCGCACTGTTTTCGGGACAAAAGCCTTGAAAAAGAAAGTTAGAGAGGCTAAAATCACAGATTTACTAGGTTGGAAGAGACTCCAAGATCATCCAACCCAACCCTAACACCTGAATTAGACCATGGCACCGAGTGCCACATCCAGTCTTCTTTTAAACACATCCAGAGACAGTGACTCCAGCACCTCTCCAGGGAGACAATTCCAATAGTTCATCACCCCTTCTGTAAAAAACTTTTTCCTAATAACTTTGTATTTAAAACCATAACTGGCTGGACTACAGTTAATTTGAATTGCAAAAAATAATTCCAGCCAAGCAGAGAGGCCACCATTGGAACACGGTAGCTACATCCAGAGTGATATTCCTTTGGTGATGCCTGGATAATGCCTGGCTACAAAATTTCAGTGCATGTCAGGCACTTTCACAGTGGCTGAGAAACAGTTGCAGGTATATATATATATATATGTATATACAAGATAACAACCTCTCTCCCAGGAGCTCAGGCTTTTTAATCCAAATTCAAACATTTGCCATCTGTGCATTCCATGTAGTGTAAATACAGTCAGAAAAATCGCCAGAGCTTTGTCTAAACAGCAGTTATGAGAGAAAGAGACCCCAAATTACATTTCCTACTGCCCACAACACAGTGCTGTAAAATCACTGACATTTTCTGAGCACAGCTGTATGCAGGAATGTGATCTATTTGGGCCATGCCTGATTGAATCATTACATCCAGATTTATCAATCTGCAGTTTCTAATCAGACAGAAAGGGAGGATGTTCCACCTCTCAATCTAGTGCCATGGCAGGTCAGTCAATCACAGCATTTCTCAGCACAGCAATGCCAGACATAAGACTCTGGTTTACATGCAGTAAGGCAAAACTGGGAATGTTTTTCCCTCTGTTAAAAATGTCAAGAAGATTCCTGAAAATTGCTTCTAGTCTGACCTTTGCAAATGCCCTCCTGAAACAGCAAGAGATAAGAACAAATGTATCAGACCTAAATAAAGTGGGTTTTTGAGAATAAATTTATACTGCATGGCAGGCTAAGCATTTTTTATCAGAGAACTGCCAATAGGAAATACTATTGCTTATATTATCAAACTCACTAGGTGTGTCAGAAGAATACTTTATATATTGGGTTATTTTAAGAAAAACAAAAAGAACTCTTTTTATTGCCATTAAAGCTAGTAATTTACATCCTGATGAGGAATGGGCAGCCCAACAGTTTTTTTAGGATGCTGGCAGATCTGCTTTATGACGTGGTTATATTGGGAAAAAGTCCTGTCAGTTATCCACCCTAGCCATTGCAAAGATGCTCACTAGCTTGATAAAAATAACAAATACTTAAACTTAGAGTTCATTTCCAAACAACTTTAAAGTATTAAGCATCAAGAAGGGAGTTAGAAAGAATAAAAATTGATCACAATCTAAGTAGGAAGGAGATTTATTCCCCAAGTGTAAAATCAACCCCACTAGAAGCTTCTGCAAGAGAATTCCAAGTGTGATAAATTTATGGGCTCTCCTCTTACCCTGACTATTACTCTGCCCAAAGCAAAGAGTATTGTATTTTCAAGTCCTTGACCTCAGATAAAGCCTGAGATTCCTTTCACTTCCCCTCACTGCACGTCCCCATGTCCATTTCTAGCACCACATTCCAGTGTCACACAGCAGACAGGCCTCATAAATTAGCAATGATAATCTCATGTGACTGCACCAGAGGAAAATGTTCCTGTCAAAGCTGTTGGGAAGGAACCAGGTTAATCTTCTGTCAATTATCTGTAATTAGGATGCACCATAAACTTCATGTTCACAACAGTCCAGGCTGAGCAATGAGACGCTCAGTGATTCTACCCATCAGCAGCAAAGGAATCGGATTCAGAGGAACACAAGAGGTTTTATAATCTCATAAATTATACTCTTTTCTTTCCTCTGCATCCCCCTTTGGAACACCCACCTTCATCTGAACACATGTGGTCACCCAGTGAACAAGATTTATTTGCTCTGAATCTGGCCTTGTGAAGTGAAAGGAAATGTGTCTGAAGTTATCCCCAGGGAGAGGTGCTGAAGTGGCACAGGAGGAGGCCTAACAGGGAGGTTAGAAAAAAGTCTTCAGCACAGCAATTATATCCTGACTTACCCTAGTGCCCACAGATGCAAGCTGCACACTGTAAGGTTCCTCAACCCTGATGAGGGGATGGATCCCCAAATTCCATCAGCCTGTCAAGCAAGCCTTAATGAGCTGTTTTTAACATGTGCAGACAGTTACAAGGCATGCTCTCATCTCTATTGTCAGGACCCTGTTATTTTTGTCTCTTCTCACCTGTTCTTAATTAGTTTCCTACATCTCTAATTAAGTAGTACTCAGAGAGGTGGTAGAAAAAAATGATAACCATGATCCAGAAAATGAGAGATGTAATGGGAATTATGAAGACAATGTATCAGAGAAGGGAGACTTAAGAAAATATTAATGGCACAAATTTTCAGAAATTTAAGTTTTTAGAAATTCAAGCCTATTACCAGAAAGCTTAAATCCACAGCTGGCTCCATGAAATTTAGAAACCCACCAATGCAGAACTGCTGCTTTCAGGCTGTGAGAGTTGTCAGTGTTATGTAAGGATTTCCAGTCACAGCTGAACAGTAATACTGAAATTCATTAGCAAGCCAAGCAATGGGATACCTCATCAAGAGCTGAACATCTAATGAAAAGAAAGATGTTGATAATTTAAATTTCCAACAAGATAGATAGGAAAAGATTTTCAAGGGATTGGTGAATAAGAATAATATTAGCAGAATTAAATATGTTGAACATGGTTAAGAGGCACATAGTAGAAGAAATGGCAACATTCTACAGCTATTTCAGGATTGTTAATTCATCCCATTTCCTGGGATTTATCCCCTTAAGGGAGATAAATAAGACTACAGGGATATAAACAAGAGAATAATAATAAGAAAAGAGATTGAGAGGAATACAAATTCACTGTGAGGGAGAGGAGAAAAAATATCAGTAGCTGCCATCAGGCAGTGAAATATTTTCCCTGAGGAAACAGTGAAAGAGGTATGTCCCTCTTACTGGAAATATCTTAAACTAAACTAGGCCAGCATGTAGGAATGATTTTGCAAAAAATCAAAACTATAATAAATTTTTATCTTATACCACATTGAAACATTTGAGCAATAATGTGCCCTGTGTGCATCAGGAGGACAAAGCATCTGATACATTCTGCTTTACATAGATCAATCAGGGATTTATCCAAAATACCCAAAGGAGAAGTATCTTTACAGATTATTAGTTACAGACAGAAGATATTTCAAATCTACCCCAAAATGGTGCAACATGATCTGGCAGTCAGAGCTGAGACTGGGTAATTTCTGACCATGGATATTTAGGGGAGGGGGAAAACGTATATTCAGTAAAAGGAAGAGCTCACAAATGGTCCTCTTTCTTTTAAATGCTATAATAAGGACAAGATGTATGTTTAAACATCTACTATGACTCCACTTTGAGGAATAATTGTAAGATTTTAGCTTCATACCAAATTCCTGGAAAAATTTTGCTTACGGTGTTCTATGAGGAAAATAGATAATAATAACAAGTTCTACCTGGAATGATTGCCGTTCAGTCTAAAATAAACAATCCCTTCCACATAATGCACTGAAGGATGGGAAGGGTAGTTTTTCTTACTGCAAACTCTGGTGTTTCCCCTGCCTCTTGACTGCAGCATCCCACGTTATGCCCAAGGCCCTCAGTCTCCAGAGTAGGAATTACGACTGATTTTTCCATAGCTTTCACTCATAACCATTCTCCTCTATGTCCCAACAGAAAGTGCTAGTTTCCCATCAGTTGTAATTTCTCATGAGCTCTGAGAGCTTTCATTGACCCAGTGTGGTGATCTCTGTAAGTCCTGCCACTATTCCACCCTGCAGTGTGCATGCTGACTTCCAGACCTCGGAGACAGGATCCTGGGCAGCTCCAAATGATTGAAGAGAGTAGCATGACCCAAAACAGTGAGAGCTTTTTCTGAATATGCAAAAGGAGTAACAAAAATCAAGCCAGCAGTCTTGGTTCAGACTCTTACCTGTGCTACCTCTTCAAAATCATCATGTCTTTTCTGCAGTGCACGTGCTCTGTGTAGAGACTTCCCCACTCCTGTGTGTTTGCTCAGAAAGGCTTCCCCGTGATTTTCAATCCAGTCCAGTACCTGCCAGAAAAAAAGAACATTCCAGTTATCTCTCCTGTCCCAGCAGCACAGAGAAACCCTGTGAGGGTGAGGATGGAACAGCTGCAAAGGAATGCCTTTTGCTTGCTATGGCTGAACACAATAAAAATCTCTGTAAAAATCCATTCTAACTGGAGACAAGATAAATGCTCATGGATGCTACTGCTAAATTAGGTTTATTGAATTTTTGCTATTCAATTTATTTTGAAGTGTAGCTTAGTTATTGGAGCCTGGCAGATATTAAATATTTACTTTCACATAGATTCCTTTTGGGGAAAGGGAATCAGAAATCTAGAATCTTTTACAGGAAGTACCCTCCTCTGATGAGCTTGTGTAAACTGCAAAACAGCAACAGCTGATTTTGCATCTCAGTGTGAGAGGTAGTCCAAAAGCATGGTGGATGGATCAATTAAAACCTATTTTTTAAATAAAAGCATTATCAGAGTTACTGAAATGAAGAGGTTAAGGTCACCGCAGACCAGAAAATACTGACAATGTGAACCTTCCAATTCTTCCAGGTTCTTCTATTGAGTTCCAAATGTAACTGATCCTTATGGAAAAGGAGGATGATGAATCTGATACTCTGAGAGTTACAGAGGATTCTCTTTTAAGAGTGTATTTGTTATCTGTATGTGCAGCACTCATGGAGTTTCTTCTCACAATAACACTGACACTAAAATGTACATCAAATCTCTTCAGGATCTAGTACAAGTGGAAGAAAATCCCAAACTTGACAATATAAGATTGGGAAATTTCAGAATGAGATTGATACTCTTTCTCCATCTCTTTCCAATACACAGAATCTAAATGAATATATAGAGCTCAAGTAGCACTGGTATTTCTGTAACAGGTGGGAGTTCCTTCAGCAAGGAGCTCTGGGCTCCCAGCAAAGCCTGGATCTTCACTGCATCTGATGCCAATGGACTGGGATACAACAGCTGGAATTTCTGTCACTCCAAAGAGACAAGACACTGCAGGCAGCCCCAGGACAGTGACAGTACCACAGGTATTAAGCCCAGAAATCTTCCACTGGAAAATGGAAGATGGGATAATTTATTTATTTGCTTATTATTTCAGGCATTTCATGGCTTGTTTGTACAGAATCTAAACCACCTGAGCTCTGAGTGTTTTTTGTAATGTAGATCCCAGGCATATTTTTATAGGAAGTGCTAATTACAAACAAAGATTTTTACACATGTGCTTATGTTCCAACCCTATTTCTTTACAAAGAAAAGAATTTTTTAAATTAAAATGTTGTGTTTACAACACATTTTTCATCCACAGAATACAAGTAATTTCACAAAATGGGGTAGTAAAGCACTTTATGTTCTGCAGGGACAACATGTATTTGACACAGGTGACAGTGTGGGGGTGAGGAAGCAGGACCAGATGTGTTGGCAGTTCAGCCATCACTTCCTGCCTCCCTTTCTTTGACCAGCTTGTCTCCCACTTGCTCTGGGTAGAAAATCCAAAATACATTTCTTCAAATTGCTTGACAGCCATGTGCCAAGTGGTCTGCTAAGAGCTTTTCTGCAACATTCTTTTGACTAGGAATGATTATATGACTTGTAATGGCAATTACTGGGGGCCAGTCTCCCAGCATTTGTGTTGTTAACAGTCTGCAAATAATCCCATTAACAATCTTTCTCCTCGTCAGGAGTTTTCAACATATCTATTAAAAATGGAAGCAGAGCCAAATTGAAGTTTGGAACAAATCTCATCTTATATTCTTTTTTAAACGGCAAATGGCTTTACTTTAAACAATGTTTCATATTAAATTAGTATGCAGTATGTGCTTTTTATTTATTAATAATTGATAGCCACTTACTGTAACTCTACAGAAAACTATTCCAATAACTTTTTCATGCTTATAGCATTGAAGTAGTCATTAGAGAATAACTTGCTGAACAGCTTTTTCTGTTCTTGGAGAACCATGTTAACACATCTGACCACTCCAGTCATCAGTGAATTTGTTTTCACAACCATTCTGTGAAATACATAAATTCTATAATTCAATTTGGCATAGAAGAGGGGAAAATAAAAACATTACATATATACATTATATATACTATATAAAAAGTTGAAGTGAATTTCTGAATTGTCCCAAGAAACTGGAAAGAGACAAGATGTTAGTATGAGGCTCTGATAACCTGATAGGCCTAATTAACAAAAGAATCCTCAGCATTTACTAAGATACTAATAAAGATAATATGTTTTTCAGTATATAAAGCACCTGGATCTAATAAGCTCATAATAATCAGCCAGCATAGAGAAATACCACATTTTTGTTTCCATCATAAAAGACACAAAGTTGGCACTTTAAAAAGCTGAGGGATGGAATAACTGAGTGAATAAAGCAACAGCAAGAACATCAATCTGTGTGGACACAACACACTTAACCTGCTGTGCAAACAATGAGAAATATTAAGCAGTGGGTCTGTGGCAAATGAAGGAAGAACTCTGAAAGGTCCCAGTCAAACCTGAAATCACCAGCACTTGGAAACATTTACGTATCAGCATGTTTGGAGAAATTGTCCCTTATCCCAAAAAAAGGAAATGTCTTTAGAAAACTATGTAATAATTCAAGACAAACATTTAACATTTTAATTGAGAGCATGGACTGTGTAACTTACTCCACTGCCAAAATTTAACATCCTGGGATATAGGTAGACATTGAAGTTACAATGACTTAGTTGAAATAATTTAATTATCCCTTAAAAGCTTAAGCAGCTTGAAGATGCCATTAAAAGTGCAGTTAAGAGTGTTTTCCAAATTAAATCTTCAGATTTCCTAACTGGGCTTTATTGCCAAGCTGTATTTTATACTAGCTAGGAAAGGACTGTAACTCATGAGTTCTTTGGAATGAAAAGAACTGTTCTGTTCAAAGCTGTTTCTGTTCACTGGGGTAGCTATAATATGTTAATATCTCTTTTTAAAAAAATTATTTTTATTTCACTAGTTTAAGATCAACATCAATAGAAACATTATTTTCTATTATGATTTGCATGTCCTGTCTCCTTATCTCCTCAAGGGCACAATTACACACTCAACAAAACAAGCAGCAAACCCAGGTCACTGAGAAAATGAAATAAAACTCAGTACAGCTACAGCAGGCTGACTGTGCCAGCTATTACGGTCATTACAAGGCTGGATAACCACAAGATTCAAAATGCTACCTGGAGGAAGAATAGCCCTAACTATTCTGTCCCTGCAGAATGATCTGTGTAACTGTTCAAATAATAACAGTGGCAGTTCAGACGGGTTTCTGAGCAGAGGATTGGGAAGGAGGTGTTTGAAGAGAGTCACTTGCAGAGCTCTTTCCACTCTCCTCTTTGCTGAGGATCAAACTCCTGGCCACAGGAAGTCTTTGACCTAAGGCACAACTAAACCAGCAAAACAAATCCTGCCAGAGAGGGAAAAACATACTTGAGAGTCCACTGGCAGGGAATGCTGATATGTATGGAATACCGTAGGAAAGCAGGGGAAGGAGACAGAAGAATGGTTTGAGAAGGAAAAGGTTGAAGAAGCAATCAGGCAATAATTTAGCAAAGTTCTGGGATGATAATTGCTCTTCCTCTATGCTAATTTGTATTATGGGAATATGGCAAGATGATTGCATTACTGCAGTTAAGGTCAAGTATTTTAAAAACTTAAAAAATGTTAATTTAATTTTTAAATAATAATATTTAAAAAAAAGTGGGGTGGGGGGAGGTGGGGGGAGGGCTCTATTTTAAAAAGGAAAACAGACATTTCAAGGCAGCACTTTGAAAATGAAGTCTCTCTCTTTAGGTATCTTTCCTAATCAGGAAATGTGAAAATGAAGAAACAACTCACAACTTTATCCAATTTAAATCAAAATCTCCTTGGGAACCAATTCTTTCTCAGCAAATCCTCATGATCTACACCCATTTTACATGAACTCAAAATGTCAAAGGAGTAGTAAACCCATTACTTTAAGGAACTATATCTGCTCTTGAAGTTAGTTGAAAAACTTCTGTATTTTCACATCTTTTAAACTGTATTTCTTTTAGCAGAATTAATGAAGATGAAATGAGGATGACTTGGGAAAGAATGACAGTATCATTTAAGTCAGAAAGGAACCTGAAGATCATTGACTCCAACCCAGCATTCCAAGCCCACCAGTAAACCAGGTCCCTAAGATTCTGCACATCTTTTCAATACTTGCAGGGATGGTGACTCCCCACTTTCCCAGGCAGCCTGAACACTGAGGGCTGCTCAAACATAGCAGTCACTGACCCCTGCCCTCGAGCAACAGGAAGGGATGAGAAGAGTGAGCTGGTGATTAAGGGGCAGCGTGTGGTACCAGTGGTGACAGAGTACCCCAAATTCTGCATTTGACCCAGGCCATGTCGAACAGTTCCATTGCTCCTGGCTGAGGTGACCCACTGAAGTGCCTTGGCCAAGGGAATCGTTCATCTTTGTTACCCTGAGACCCACTATTGTTGCCATAGCTACTCTAAAACTAGGTTGTTCTGAAAACTGAAAATAAATTACAGCATTTTACACTTCGAGCAGTTAAGAGTCAGATCTTGATCTCAAAACAGTACAAATCTGGTACAACTCAAGGGGGTTAGTTTAACTCTTTGGTAACAGATTTGTAATAAATTCCAGAGCAATTCCACCTAATTTATTCAGCTTTAAATGAGGCTCCATTTCAAATAGGTGCATAAGCATTGCCTAACTTTAAACACATGAATAAGGCCTCTAAAATTGTGTAGTGAAAGGAAGCCAGGCAGTATCAAGCTGCCATTAAAAGCATTTTCTTGCTTGCTCTTGAGAAACGATGGGCTAACTAAATTCTGGTGAGATACCAGGAATTCATATGGCACTTTAAAATTCACAAGAATCAAACCTTATCTCTCCCTTTTCTGTAGCTGTATTATGAATACTCAGTAGCTCCAAGGCTCTGCATATCTGACACTCCTATTCCAGAAGCTCTGCCTTTGCCAAGCCTGCTTTTTGTAACCAAGAAATGCAGTTAAAAGGTTCGTGTTTCAGATCATACTTTACATCCAAAGCGTATTATAAATGTTTTGTTCCACTGCACAGCAACAAAATCCAATCTTTACTGTCAAAGCTCTTCAAAATTGCACAAGCCTAGTTAGTAATACTTACTGTATGTACCAGATTTTGCAAATACAAGAGAGAATCTCTTGATACTTCATTTTCTTCTAGCAGAACTAGAAGCTACACTTCATACGCATTTATGAGCAGCACAGTTCAAAAAAGACATGCTCTCAGGTTACCCACAAACCACTCCTTTATTGGGAGGCAAAAGTGCCTTTAAGAGATACTTTGCACGTTTGCCAGGGAGACCACTGTCTATGAGTAGAGGCAGCTGCCAGTGTGGGATTGTCAACTTCTATCCATTGGAATTCCATCTAGTGGATAATGCTGTTCTGTGCAGGATGCCATGGCCAGCCCAACCCCTGGCCTGCTACCAGGCCCTCCAGGGGAACTCGGTGTCAGCAACAGCACCAGGGAAGACAGAACAAACACAGAATCAGAAGGAAAACAAAATGAAGAATCCCCCCTAACTTGCAGCAACTCAAGAAGACTTAAGAAATACTAATCCTCTGTAATGAATAAAATGCACATACAGCTTGATTTAAATCAGTTTCTTTTTGTATTCCAAATCATTGCTGAAAATAGATTCCTTTTCCCTATTATCCCTGGCCCTGTCACAGCAGGGTAATGTCAAGTAAAGGTCTAGTTGAGAAAATACACTGAAATACAAAGGAACTTATCCTCTGGCTTTTCCTGCTATTATGAATGGTTTAGAATAGAACCCAAAACAAAACTCAGTCATTCTCATCTGTGGTTTCTACCTCCTAATAAAAACTGAGCTCCCTTTTTCATTTCTTTCTTCATTATAAATTAATGTTGGTGGCACAATAAAATATTGTAACAAAACCTTTTAAAGATGGGGATCACACCTCATGTCTAAACCAGAAACATCAACTTTGGCTCCCACTAAATGATTTTTATTTCCAGAGGCATCTATATTTGACTCTAAAATCACCATAAGCCACAGTGAAGTTTCAACCACCTTCAGCAAAAGTGGATCAAAGACCTCATATTTGTCAAGTTAAGAGGCAGGAGCTAGCTGTGCAGGATGTGAGCCTCTGGACACACACCTTAACACCATGTTCTGTTCTCCATGTGAACATGTGTAGTTCATAGGCTGTAAGTGCCATCCCCATGGGCAGGTTCAGCCCTGCTAGTGCAGCTCAGCAGCACCTGGAGGGAACAGGGCCTCACTCTGTTCACTGCCTTTGGTCAAATATGTCAAATCATGAAAGAGTTTCAAGAAGTAAGTAGTAGGTAACAAGGATTTCATATCAAAAGTAGACTGGAATTGGAGTGATTTGGTTCAATGCCCAGCATGGCAGTTCAGCAAATGACTCAACATCACTGTCTCCATTCACTTTTCTAAAATGACATTAATCACATTTACTGTCGAAAAAAGCAAGGCTGACAGAGAAAGTGGAAAGAAAGTGCCTTCCATCTTAAGTTTTTGCAGCCTCTAGAAATATTCCAAGTTTGGTTGGGGATTCTAGGAACCTTTTTCACTAAAGGAACATTCCGAAATATTATAAATAATAAGCAACGTAATGGCAGCTGTACAAAAGGGAAGAGCAATCCACTGAAAAGCAGGGCTTTAAAATCAGGTGTAAGCTCCAAAACCACTCTGGTACAAATGCCCAATTGCTGAATGCACACCTATAAATGCTGAAATACCATAGTTTGATTTGTCCATGCAGCAATGGACAAATGATTCGTCTTCAGAAAATAATATAGCCAGCCTAGCAAGTTCTTCTGTATTTAATTCAGCTCAGACTATAAGTAATAAGAGTCACTTACTACAAACTGTCTTAAGACACAATGTAGCCCACTATCACCAGACAAGCAATTGAGGTTTCAGAGGGGTTTTTTGGGCATGTTTGCTTGTTCGTTTGTTTTCAGGTGGAATTGAATGAACAGAGCTGCACTCTGTCATCAACATAGTCTGAAGAATGAATTTCAATGCTTCTTCAATCCTTTCTCAAGTAAGAGCTCTCTTGAAACACTACAACAATGTTCCCTAAAGTCAGTTAAAAATTTTTGACCACCATTTTGCCTTTCATTTTCAACACAACTCCTCTGTCTGGTATGTGTGGACTCAACTGTGCCTGGGTCTCTTTCAAAAGCCAGAGAACTAATGCAGCTGCTATTAAGTAGGAGTTTTTAATCACTCCCTGCTTTTGCTCTCTAATTGTAGCTATTCCAAATACCACGACATAATTAAAGAGGTCTTTTCAAAAGAAAAAACATACAGTCTCATTTACCCTTGGAGGGAAAAATAACCTTACAGACCTATCAGTATTTTGCTGCATATTGCAACTAAATTAATGAGGGGAATTAAATGCAGAGCCAATTAAAACATTTTTTTTAAAAAAAAATTCCTTTATTCCCTTGTCTACATTCAACCAAAACGAGAAGTCCCTATGAACTCAGGTTGTAGGTGTTTTTATGAGCTTCCTGGACATTATGTGAAAGTTTCACCTCTGCACAATTTTTAATTTTTACAACAAAAATGTAAGCTTTGTAGTTTAAAGCCCCACTAGTTTGTCAAAACAGAACATCCATCTTCTGTTCTTTGCAGTGGGGGCAGCTGCACAAAGCACAGCTGACACTGCTGAACACGTCTGAGTAAAGCACACAGCTACTGAGACGTGTGGGTCCAGAGGAGTGTCAGGAAAGTCCTAGATACTCAGAAATACATGTATATACTCTTATTCACACTTCACACTGCTTCTAGCACCCACAGATATCCTACAAGCCCATCTGGAAACAGGTCTGTAGGAGTTTATCCAGAGAAGACAGTCCCTGCAGCAGGATCCTTGTTCATCAACAGCTTCTGCAGTGGAAAACACTACAGAATAACAACTCCCCCAGTAACCCCCTTCCTAGAAGTTTCTATTGCAAAAGTATGAAAACTGGTTATGAAAGGGCTGCAGACTTAACAGGATGAGTAAGAGAAGACATCCTAAATATCTCCCATAGCAATGGACTGCATACCAACGAGACTGTTCACAACTTTTCTAGCAGAGGCTCAGAAGTTCATGGGGACTTGCTGCAGAGTTTCACTGCCATTCCCCACCCACCTCCAACAGCTTTCACATTATTGTAGACCTAGAGACCTGGGCAATAGTCACAATTACTCATCTGCTCCCAGATGTGCCACCCTCCGTTGGCAGCAGGGCTGCTCCCCTCATGCAATGATGAGGTACACACTGCTCCCCCAGAGCTGCTCCACCTGAACTCCTTACCTTTTCATGGGCTTATATGGCAAAAAAACCCTTGTGTTTGCTTTCTGCAGATGGCTACTATGTACTTGTACAGTTCTTCACATCTATAAAAGTATCATGATGGTTTGAACCTGATATGAGTTTGGAGATGTGAGAATACAATGTATTCTGGTCCAGTCTACCACCTTCTAATGAAAAGAGTTGGTCCCAGCTCTAGTAATTAGAAAAATGTAGGATTTAGTTATGTCTCTCTTGGAAACAGCACGTTCAGTTCTGGGCTCTGGCAGAGCTTGGCTGGGTGTAGGCTGGGCATTTGAGAGCAAGACTTGTCCCTTTCCTCTGGGTATTGCCTGAGGTGACACAGCCCCAGCCTTCTCCCGCACTAAATGCCATCACCTGGGATGCAAGCTCCCCAAAAAAGGGAGTGGGAATATACACCACATGCCTCTCTTACTGTGAGAAGGAACTTCTTTCAACTTAACATAGCTTTCCTTTGGTAAAGTTCACATTCATCAAATGTGCCCACTTATCTTTCATTTTCTCGATTAAATATTTTTCTTCATAAAATTTGGCAACTGCCTCTCTAAAAACATTACAAGTAAGAGAACAATAGACAGACAAATGAAGAACTAATGTTTCTTCCTTAATGCCTGGATTGTTACTAATGTTCCTAGATTATTGTTTTTAAGGAAATCAAGAAAAGAAAAAAACGTATCTTCAAGTTGAAAACCTTGTTGTAGTCTTTAAATGCTAAACTTTAAGAAAAAATTTCAAAGCTGAGTGTAGGTGGAGAAGCTATAAATAACCACATTTGTGCATGTTCCTTCTGTACAAGATACAGAAAATGTGCTCTGCATCAGCATAGAAAGATGCTGCTGTGCTCTGCATGAAATTTCTCCAGGCTGACAGGTAGATTATTTCTTTTGCAGTTATGCTGCTGGGTTGCTGTTCGTGAGTCTTTTCTGCAGCTCTCACGAATCATACCTGGCACTGAGCTGCAGGGTAATGAATTAGCAATACAATTAATCAAGTCTGTCACACTATGACCAATGGCAATATTCAGAAATTCAGAAATATATTCTTACTTAGGGCATATAAACGGTTTTGGTTGTTGCTGTCCAAAGCACTAGTTAGAACAGTGATTTTTTTCCTTCTGAAATGAAGACATTTTTCCCACGTCTCCCTTTCTTGTCCCATATTTACCTTTTCACATCATTTTTCCAGATGCAACTGGTGGGTCAGACATAGCTGTGGCCAGCTCTGGTCTAGGTCTGGCTCCTCCCATCTGGGCTGTTTGCTTGGACACAATCAGAGTTTTCTGAAATAATGTCCCAGGTCTCTCACAGCTCAAGAGGATGGGAAGAACATTGTTCCAGGTAGAGTAAGCATTGAAGCAAAGGCAACCCAAAAAGCTCTTGATTTTTTTGATTAAGCAAATCTCCATTTAATTTTCTTCTATGGTTGTTTCCACCACTTTAGCTTACGCTTTGAAGTTCCCAGGAAGAGAAACAGCTGAGCATGCTCAATGTCTGGCCCAGTTTCTTCTTCCTGTACTCTTACACAGGGGATCTCTACAGCTCTTTGGAACCAACAGTTAAAACAATATCCTAATTATTAGAAACCTCTTTAACAATGCTCAGGCTCTGCTGTGATCGTGTGCACTTGAAGTTTATTAATTCCTCAAATAATTATTTAGCATCTTGTGTTTTCTCCTACCTCTAGTAACTCTGTTTTACTGCTCTCACACCACACCAAGAGAAAAACAGCATTTGCAGACCTGATACTAAGTGGAGATATACACAGGACTCAGCTGATGTAGACTTCTAAGACCTTGACCTCCAAGTTGTTGCTACTAATGACAGCTATCATCACAGCTAATTTTCATGTTTGTGCACACAGCAGCACAGTGCTGCTTTTCATGTTTTTGAGGAAAAGCTTTCCAATCAAATGGAGGAATTTGTACTTTTCCAAGTGTGGCCTTTCATGGCTTGTGAAATATTTTCCTTCATTTTTTTTTTCTTGGTGGGAGTGTCCAAAATGCAGAAGGACCCCTTGAAATACACAGCAGGTATGCAGGAGGGAAAAGAGAAGCTACATGAACTCTTTAGAAAAATACATTATTTGCAAATGTGTAAATAGAGCAATTGATTCGAACTCTGCCAATGACAGATGAGCCTAAGGTTTTCAAGACGAGAAACAATGTAAAACTAAAAGAGAGTGGATAAAGATTCCGAAAAAAATGTAACTGCTCTTCACAGTTCCATCACTGATTTCCTTTATGGTCCCTTTCAGAGCCTGAGTTTGTAAAACAAAAAAATTCTCTGTCTGATAAATGTTAGGCTAAGATAACAGTATCATTACTACAATCACAAAATGTACATTTTGATAGTATCAGCCCACTGAAACCTGTTGGTAGTTTAAACAAGATATTTAAATGTAAGTAACAATTAGAAAGGACAGATAAAGCAAGGATGGGCTTTGTAAGAGAGTATCTTTACTGCAAGTGCTGTGCTCTAGGCCCTAGATAGACGCTCAGGCACTCCCCACTATGAGTTGCCTACTCACCACAGAGGAAACTGCTGATTGATATTGAATAAAGGATATTGGATAAAGCTCTGCTCTGGGTTACTATGGGGATCAGATGATTTAATCATCCAGGTTTAACAAGGCTTACAATCACAGCACTCAGCAGAGACAGGTTTAGGAAGAGAACAAATCCCGGGTGGGTCATACAGGTCTTGGTACGGTCTTGTGGCAGAAACAGAAAAATTCACCAGGATGGCAAGGGCAGCACTGCAGTAACTTTAAACACCCCTGCCAGGAACAGAGCCCTTTGGGGCTGAGCATCCTGCCAACAGCCAGGAAAACACAACCTTCCTCCATGGGGCTCTGACCTGATTAGAAACTAGAGGTAAAATATGAGAGTGCAAGCCATGTGGGGAAGAAGCATGAGAGTAGAAGAGGAGAAGCAGGAGGAATGAAAGAAGTCCCTGAATGTTGCAAGTGGCTGTTTGCCATCAAGGATTTTTCTATGATGTTCTGTCTTTTAAATAAATATCCAGCTGCCTCACAGCTCCAAGTTTATACGTGCCAGGATGTGTGCAGGGGGAAAGGAGCGCAGTACAAGGCTATGTCTGACCTCCTGGCAGTGCAGCCCTGACACTGGGTCCTGCCCAGTGATTCAAACCTGCACCACAGCTTTTCTCCTGCTGTAGGGCCACTGCAGCACCTCTTCTGCTGCTGCTTCCCGTCTGTCAGTCACTGTTCAGGGCAGAGAAGTCACAGCTCAGTACTGCAGGGAACTGGGGAAAGGGCCAAGTTGCTGTGGGGTGTGAGAAGCTTTGCCTGTGGCACACAGACCCCTGCTGAGCTGGGTGCTCACTATGCCAGACAGCAGGGCTGAAATGAAAATCCTGGAATGTTTACACCCTTGTGAAATCTCCTGCTGATTCTTCCACATGTCACAGCAGAAAGGGATCCTGTGAGGGTTTCAAAGGCTGGAAGGCCAGTGACCTTACAGATGCACCAGAGGAGGCCGTGGATAATGGCAGTGAGGAGCTGTTTGTCCATGGATAGCCCAGGCTGCCATGGCAGACAGGTAATGCAAAAATAAACTAGAATATGTGGGCAAGAAGGATCAGACTTATGAAAACTCTCTTCAGCAAGGAACAACTTTGAGCTGTTCAGAGAAAAGAAGAGACACTTCAATGGTTCCAAGAGTGAGACCCCTGAGCAGAATGAAGGGCAGAAGTGTTTGGGGACTTTCCCTATGAGCACCTTTTTAAAGAAAAGCTTAATTTTCCCCAAACTGAAATTTTCTGTGAAAAACTTTCTTTCTTCCTGTTTTTTGGGGTTTTTTTCCTAGTTTGATGGCTCCAGGGCTACAGCATCCCCTCATGATGAACTTCCTTCTTTTGTTGTTTCATAACACCTTGTGGACTTTGAAAACTTGAGGAGGAAAGCAAGCAAGAGCCATATCCAAAATACATTTTGATTGTTTAAAGTTACTTTTTGTTGGAGGAACAGGGAACATAATAATACAAAAAAAAGTATCATTTTGTGGTTTCCTTCCCCCCCACAACTTTTCCTCCTTTTTTTGGGAAGGGAACCATCTGAAGGTCAAAATGTTTTATATGTTGCTGAAGCCAAAAATAAAAGTAATTTTCTCCATCCCTCCATCTAAAAAAATCCAAAAGGCAGGAAAAAAACTAAGTCAAGAGCTTTCAAAACAAAGGGAGTAGAAAGGTGAAAGACCAATGGATAGACCTGAAATGTGTTTGGTTTGCATATTTTCACATTTGAAAGACATTTTTGTTAAAGGGAACCATAGTGTAACATAAAAGAAGTTTATAGCTGTAACAGTATACAGGAATTGGAGCCAAGCAGCTCTGTCTGAATGTGCCTGAAGGGTTACCCCAGCCTATGCAATAGCTTCCAGAACTACAATCCAGGTTACAGCTTCTAAAAACAAGCAAGAAGCTTTGTGTAAGGCTTTCCTGTGAGGAATATGAAACAAAAGAAGTTGCCTAAAAGTCTCCTGTGAGCTAAAACTCTGCATTTAGTTCAAAATAGTGCACAACCTCTGTTCCATGGGAAGAAATACCAGAACTCTTCAGTCAAGTTGGTTTGGTAGGGCAGCTATCAGAACTAGGCACAGCCCACAGGAGATGCTAACAGAGCAAAGAGCTGCTGCACAGCACAGCACAGCCAGGGAAAGTAGTTTGTAGCATGAAGCAAGGCAGAGCTGCAAGGATAGTGAGAACTAACAGGAATGACTGGCATGGAAAGGAGCAGCTCAGCCTAAGTTGGCTCTTATATATATGGTATAGATATTACCCAGCAAGACATAATAATCTCAAACCATGAGTGTAATTCATTACAGAGGAGAAAGGTAACCAGCTGGCTGAGCAGCTGCTCCATGGAGGAAAACACGGGGAAAAGTGTTATAGTTATACATTAGGAACTAGCTTTCATTATGTTCTTTGTTGTCTGGCAAGGTTTTTTCTCACATCAATGAAAATACCTTTTGCTGGCCATCAGTCAAAAGCAATATGAAAGAGGAATGATCACTCTGAGTGACAGGCAGGACCACGAAAAAGCTGGGAGGCCATATGAGGAGATAATTGAAAGGAAAGATCAAGGGAAACAAATGGAGTAGAAAAGAATGACTATTTTGGACTCCTAAACCAGTGCCTAAAATAGCATCTTTATTTCTTAGTGTAAAATACCTTTATTTCATTTTCAGATAGTCCAAATAAATCCTAAGATCTTTCCATAAGGGGTAAAACTTGAGTATCAGTGACCCTGTTGGTTTAGAGCAGGGATTTGTGAATCAGACATCCTGACATGGAAAGTTCTAGTCATGAAGCTTGAAGTGACCTTTGGCAGATTGCTGAACATCAACCTTTTAGAAAACCCATAATCCTGAAATGAAAGAAACCTTAATAAATGAGAAGCACTACTATTATTGTTACTTCTTAAAGTTACAGGGCAGAAAGTTTTCTGGCATTCCAGTCTACATCTACTCAAAGACCTTATTTTTCTCCATGTCCTTATGACAATTGCTCATTCTAGCAATTACTTTCAAAAAATATACATATAGCTGGGGAAAACTCAATTTTATTTCTCTTTCTTCACCACTGCAACCCTTCTATTTTTGTAGGGCTAATCAGTAACAGACAAGCCTAATTCTCTCTCCTCCTTTGCCATGACACTAAGAGCCAACGATGCCTTTCAGAAACAATAAACTGCACATGATATTTTCAGGAATGCTGACATGCAAACAATCCCAAGACAGAAATAGACAATGAGGATGTGATACATAATGACTACAAATTCTGTTTAAGTGTAACATCAAATTCTAGCAGTTTGCTAAGGACTGACTTCCCTGCAGAATGCTGCAAAGCAAATCTGGGATCAGGCAGACGCTGCAGAATGCCCAGCAGGATGGCATCACACAAGATCTGGGCTCCTGCATCCTAATAAATCTCACCCAACATTAGGTAGTGAACTGAAGGTCTTGTCTGAAGAGCCTACATTATCATTATTTCCCTGACAGTCTGGAATAAGAGAGGGAAGTATCCAGGGTACAGTGAGAGTCATTCTCTGGAGATGCCAGTGTCTCTCCACTGACTATAAAAGGAGACTGCATTAGGCTCCTGACTTGGATGATTCAGTTGTGCTTCTAAAGACAGGCAGGATAAATACAGACCATACAGACCAATACAGATCATTACACCTGCCTACAGAGAAGGAACTGCATCTTTAGATCACCTTCTCCATTTCTCCATGCTATGATTTGTTTCCTCTTCACCCACTGAAAGACAGATCCAAGTCCTCAATGAGTCAGGATGATTTCAGAGGATTTCCACAAGAGCTTCTTAGCCTAAGAACCCAAACATTTGCCATTCAAGAAGTAGCAAAACAGATCACCTGAAAGGAACTAGGTCTTGAAGGACAGACAGTTCTCTAAACAAGAAAAACTGTCTTTTTGACAGATAAAGGAAATTTTTTTTCTGTTCCTCTTCTCACTTCAATAGGTTCAGAGATCAAGCTGGCTCATTCAGATTTCTTCAGATCTTATCTCCCAAGACAGCTGTGAAGCTCATCAAAGTGTTCCTCCACTGCTCATACATCAGTGCTAAGTAAACTTCAGTTGGTAACTGAATCTGCCCCTGGAGTTGGATATCCCTTGCACTACTGCTCTGTGTATAAATTAAAAAGTGATCATTATTATTTTTTCATCAGTGACTCTTTAGGAGCACAAAGAACAATGGTCTGCTTGTCTTAATAACTGTGTAAAGGAAGAATGAGACAAAGGTTTTTTCCAGATAATTTCAAGTTATACTTTAAATAAAATTATGAAGAGGATAGTGTATTGTTAATCAGAAACCTCTAAGAGATTTCCAGAATAAATATCTTTAAACAAAAATTTAAACCTATAGTTCTTTGTGAAGAATTTTGGCACAAAAATAATACAAGATAATACTGGTCTAAATTTAAAAGCATTGTCAGACATTAAGGACAGAGCTCCCTTTCTCTCATGTGAGTTTGAAGTAAGTAGAGCAGTTTAGTTTTTAGGCTGATGGCCTCAGACATCTGAGGTATTCTTATCCCATACAGTGATCAGTGGTTACAGGCTGCAAATGTCCTGGGTTCTGCCTGGACAGAAACAGCCACTGTATGAACGGGCCCAAATAGCAACATGCCACATGACTGCACCCTCACTCAGGGAGCTCTGCTGTGGCCCTTCAAAGGGAGGATTTCTATGACAGAGTTATTGGTAAAGAGGAAAAATGCACATTATTCCTTTCAATTCTGCTCTTTTTCCAAGAACCCTGTCCTGCTTTTCTTGGACAACCCTGAGCACACTGCCTATAAATGCTCCATGTCTTTGCAAGGGGACAAACTAGAAGGAACTAGAGCAATATCCTTATGAAATCACCAGAGACTGAGGAAATATGTGGGCAATACTCTCCTTCCCAGTGTGGTTCCTTGTGAGGCAAATCCAACACAATCTGGTCAAGGAGTACCAGGGGTTGTGTAGCTATTCAGGCTGCTCCTCCTCTATACTCTGTCATCAATAGAGCTTAGAGAGACATCTACAGTCAGTAGAAGTCATCTGAAACTCCTGCATAATCCCATGCCATTGTGGGTTCAAATTAAGGAATGACAGTCCTTTTTTAACAGTTCAAAATAAGGAACTAAATCACTCAGCAATCCTTGTTACTTAAGTGGCCATTTTCACTATAATTGCAGGATCAGCACAAATAAACCACCACTTTACTTTCAGCATTGGTTACTTAAAAGTCCTCTTCAGAAGATGAGTGGGGCCACAGATCTCTTCATTGCCTGGGCTCACACTCATACTGCTTGAAAACATTCCCATTCCTTTGGAGGAGCAATAGGAATGGAATGAAAATAGCCGTGAAAAAGCAGTTGACAAAATGTTTTATTGCACGGTGTGTGATGTGGATGAAAGCAAACAGAAAACCCTTTTACTACAATTGTACAACCTTTACTGTAAAAATAATAAAGCAGAGAAGTGCTACATCAGAGGTGTTAGAGATGTATGTGGGCTTGGAGACACGTGCACATAATATTAAGTTGGTGCTTTGGAGCTCTGTAGGTAAAAGCTGTACGGTGTTCCATCAGAATTGTCTGCTGAGATATTCATGTCAGATATTAAACCAGTGTTATCACCACTTCCTGCTGGAAGGACAGAATTAGTGAGAACAAAGGTATTTATCTCTTAGTCATGGATAACAAAAGGGTTTTTTTCTCTCCTGTTGTATCCCATTAGGAGATTGACACCTTTTTTCATTATTTTTTGGGGGCAATACAGCCATACTTAGAACCTCCACTCAGTATCACTTATGGCTGGTACGGTCACACACACCTAAGCTCAGAGAAAGTACAGCAGTGATACTCTGAAAATGTAAACATGTAAGTGACAAACATTAAATGCACCTCATGACCATATCAATTTACCAAAGGAGTTGTGAAGATTCTCTAGGATGCTTTGAATTGTAATTTTTAATTAATGACTGACAGTGGGAGCTATTTATATGCTAAATCTGTTCAGATGGCACACAGAGCATGTGATGTACTCTTGCAGGGTGATGTGGCTGAAATCATCTGGTAGTAAAAATAATTTTGACTTAATTATAATGTTCTTTTTTCTTCCTTAGCAATTGTTTATGAATAAATCTCTTGTTTTACAAGACCCAGTGAAGGTGTTATTGTAAACAAAGCATAAAAGCAGATATATAGTCTCATTTCTTTTGTCTTTGAAACAAACTATGACAAGTTGGAAAATTACAGAATGTTGGAGAACTCTTCACTACCTCTAAGGGATCAAAACAACCAAGTGTACACATGCAAATGGGGGAGTAATGCACAGACCTAATCCTCTAAAATCTTGTGTGAGAGCTAAATGAAACATAAACTGCCTCAAATATCCAAGCATTCTTCTGCAAATGGACCACATAGATCACATGTATCACACAAAGTGTTCAGCATTCTCAGATAATGTATGGAGACAGACAGATGCTGGCAGGACATTTTTCCATTCGAATGATGTCAGGATCATGCCCTGATCCATTTGCTCTGCCAGTAAAAGCCAGACACATTACAAGTTAAAGTGCTTGGTTATGACGAGAGACAGCCTTTCCTCTTCAATACTCTGCAGTCTCCCACAACAATGGCAGCTGGTAAATGTAATGATATCAAAATGGCCACATGGCCTTTTTATCCATCACCAGAGGCAGATAATCATGTAAGGAAACCAAAACTATGTCCCTTAATGTATCTGGGCATGAAGCCAACAGAAGGCAAATCCCAAATTTAGAGAAATCAGATGAACCTGACACTAGTCTAGCTTGGCCTTCTCAATAACCAAGACGATTTGAGACATCACTGCAGCTGGAAAGGCAGCAGTTCCAGCTTTCTTAGCACTGCCTACCCTCTCACCAGTAAATGTTTGTTAGTGTCATCTTGCTGTCTACCACTGGTCTTCATCTGCCATTATGAGCCTGCTCCATTTTGCCATGCAGATCCACCACAACTAACTCAACACTGTTCATAGCCAAGAAACCACCAGCATGTGCAGTACCTCTACATCCACCTATTTTTCTGCTCTTCATTTACAGGCAGACATCCCAACCAAAGTGAAGCAAGAAGAAAGTAGTACCAGAAGTGACCTTCAGAGAATCATGTGAGTCTGTGGAGAAACAGGCTGCCTGTGCCAGGCTGTGTTGGCATGCAGGCATGGCAGTGATGGAAAGACTGAGAATTTCTGTGAGAAGCAATGAAGGCTGCAGAATGAGAATGTCAGTGTGACTATTCTGATATGAAAGTGTGCTAAAAAGTACCAAGTTCACGGCTTGCTCAGACCATTGCAATAATGTATCAATATCTAGTCTCCTTCTACTTTAACAGGTGTGCTTCACTCAAATGAGTTTATTGAGTGGAGAATAGAGGTGAAACTATTTCCCTTGTGAAAAAAAGGGGATGGGGAGGCAATGGGGTGAAGAACAGCCTTTAAAGCTTCAGCTGTTTCTAAGGCTGTTTGACATTTCCTGCTACAAGTCTTTTGCTCCCCTTGCTGTTTCATGGTGTTGCTGTTCACAGGGCAAAGGGAACATGTTAGAGTGGAGAATGCACACAGAGCCTGGCAGGATAAATCAGGACCTAAAGGTGCAAAGCAGTGGAAATATGAGAAAATATGAGAAAATATGAGAAAACACTTTCAAACATCAACAGAAATTGAAATGGTGTAATTTGATGGTAAATAGTCTGCAGAAGGGGAAGATACAGAGCAGAGAGGAGCAAAAGGGAAAAGAGAGAAAAGGTACCAAAAATGGTACCAATGAATCTGCAGCAACTACAAAATAATGGCATGAAAGTCAAAGGGATTTTTCTTCTCCCTTGCAGGACAGAATATCAGCACCTCCTCCCACAGCTGTGCTCTAAAAGGATCAAATAGCGTAGTTCTTCCCTATCTGAAACCAGAGAACTTCTAAAAAACTACTGAAGCAATGAAGTATTGTACACACTCAGCAACCCAACATTTTTATAATGATCCTAAATACTTTTGGTGTTAAAAGCGTTTCTTGTCAGTTCCTGCCTGTGTTGAACCTCGTGGCAGCTCACAAATTTTCTTAACTGCTGTTGCTTGTGTGTGAATGGTGCTCTATTTCCTGTGAAGGCTGCAAATGCAGTTTCACACCATTTATTTTCTTTCCTTCTTTAAAACACTATATATTCATAACTCAGCATCCTCAGCACACCATTATTTACCCCGGTTCACATGTGCAAATGGATGTAATTGCATTAATACATAGATGTAGTAGCAAATAGTCTTGTAAAATGTCTGATGGTGTGAGGTAGTGATTATGTCTAATGATATTTTATAGCATAACATTTCTTACATTAATATTGTAACTTAGCAATCCACAGTGTTTACACTGTTTTTTATACAGATGTGTATATTTTTTATACAATGTGTATTTCAGTTATGCTGTGACTGTAGGGATTTTGTGCAGTTCAAGCTGAAAGCCAGCTAGATTCAGAAGTATTTCCTTGACAGTGTGAAACTCTGAGAACACAGCCCTGACTCGCCATTAGTACATACAGCAGGTAGTCTTGCCTTGCAAGTGGTGCAGATAACTATAGAAATCATATGAATGAGCCCTGTTGAACAGAGTTTAACCTTCAAATCCAGTTCAAATGGCACACACTTGGCCTATACATAGGTATAGGCCTATGGATGAAGGCTATACATTTAGCCTTCATCCAGCTAATCAGCTCTGCAAGAACCCTGTGCACAGCTGATATTCCATGCCCATACTCAACCCCTCTGACAAGCCTAACCAGAGTAGTTAGATAAAGAATTACTGATCTCTCAGAGTCCACAAGAGTCTCTTCTTGGAGATGCCTTTACCAAAATCTGGTTTTGTTGTTAATAGCAGACTGAGAGGATGCAAAATAATCTTGGAGTCTCTATTAAGACATGCAACACAGAACCCCTGTCCCTGCTAACATCCACGTGTAGGACAAGATTGATGCACAGCAGGTGACATGACAAGAAAGGTATGGATGAACAAGTGAAGGAGTGCAAGTTCTGCCACAGAGATCATCTTTCACCAGAACTTTTACTGCACTGGACAACAGCTGGAGAGGGTGAGCCAGAGCATACCCTGACAGTGAAAACTGCACCTGTGAGAAACTGTTTAATTCTGAGCTGTGTGAGAGAAATATCTTCCTTAGAGAAACTATGCTGTATCACTACGTGTTTAGAAGACAGAGAAGTCTAAAAAATTCAAGGCTCTCTTGTCAGGATTTCTTCTCCCACATCTTTTCATTTTACACTTGAACTAGAGGGAACTCAGTTGAAGGTTATTAAATTTTGACAAGGCAAGAAATTATTATAGATAAATGTTGCTTATGATCAGTGACAATATAGAGGTAGACAGCTTTATCTGCCAACCAATGGGCATTTAACAAAATAAGCATAATAGGAATTGCATGACAGATATACAGGAGGTGATTAGTTTCAAAAAAAAGCTCCCATCAACATACTCTGATATCTTCCTCCTCCTCATGGAATCTACAATTCATATTTCTGTTTAGCTGATAATTTCATTTATGAGTTAGAAAGCATTTATCTTGAATAGTACAGATGTTTAGTGAACAGAATGATTCATCTCTTCCTCTCTACTTTCTAAGTAGGACAAAGAGATGCCTCCAGTGTGTGCTAGGATGGAAGCATGTCTGTCATTAAGTTGTTGCTTCCCAGATAATAACTACCCATTAAGAGAAAAATTTGGAAAGACTGCTGCCAACAGAACTCACACAGAGGAATGCTCTTTAAAGTGATTGTGCTCCAGAGACTCTTACTGCTTGTTTCTTTTTCTCCCACCAAAAGCCACAGTACGTACAAAGACCTGTTCCTTTTGAAAACCAGTGACACAGCTTCGCTGCCCTGCATGTGTGGGAAGTAAAAGTCTGAATGGGCTTCATGAATGAACCTCATAAACACTTCTACTGAATTCAGAAGATGTAAGAGAGAAAGTTTCAGTTTGGAAAGACTGAACAAAAGTGTAAATCACCCTAGGGAATGAAGAATACCTAAGATACTTATTCATGTTAAATAGCACAATTAGAAAAAGTATAAAAACATCAGAATTTAAACCCCTTGATTTTTCAGATTTTAGCCCTAAAACTGTATTAACTTCACATAGTTTGCTAGAAGTATTCTAACTGAATACCAAATATATGGTCTATTTAATATATAGCTTATGAATTTCATTACCATGCAGCATGTTTGCTGACACATAATGAAAGAAAACTTGCTTAAATTAAGCATCTGTTACATTCATTCCCAGTTTTAGTTATATATATGTCATGAATATTTTTGTGGTTTTAGAGGAAAACCCGAATAGATAGAAATTCTGGTAAACTTTTGAAGACTGCCAAAGAAAAGATCAGAAATATTTGCAAAGGACATCTACAGCTACAGTTCTGCCTATGCTGGTACACTCCAGTTATGGCATTAATAGCACCACAGATTTGCATGTTGAATAACAGTTGCCTGTCTCCTGTCCTTGTTGGTTCATGTCTATTTTGCATGTGACAGCTTTGTCACTCTGTCTCTGCCTCATTTTTCACTTGGAGGAAGGCAATGGCATGAAGAACCCCAGGGACATTAGAATGCTCTATAAACATGATTAGAGCATTCAGCCTCTTCATTTAAAGCAAGTACCATATTGCTACCAACATCTGCTTTGGGCTATAATGGGGCCCTTAAACAAACCACACCACCCTGAATGAGCAGAGCCCTAGAACATCTGTTGATTGTGCCTGCATAGTTGGCAGCTACAAACATGGCATCTCATACTTACTGTCACTCACACTCTTGTGCTGCTACTCATATGGATTCCTTTGGGAGAGAAAAGTTATCCACTAGGAGCTGAGGTTCTCGGAGATGAGCCTGTGCTGTATAAACTGTATTTCTGTGAGGAGTGCTCTGAGCATTGGGGTGTGCACTTCACTGGGGCCAGCAGACTCGTGGCATGGGTATGTGGACTCCATAAGTGGCAATAGTGCAAAGATCATATAAACAGCACCACTAAACTGTCAGTTTATGTTGTTTCCACACTGAAAGGTGAAAAACACCACGGTTCAATTGCTTTTTACACTTGAAATTCTTTTTTTCTATTAAACATCACTTTCTCAGGAACAGTAGAATACCTATAACTAATTGCTCACTTGTGACAAATTAACCACTGAAAATAGTGCCCCATTCTTACAGGGAATGGACTCATCGATATTCAACAGACTGATTGATAATTTCCAACATGAAACCAAGAGATACTGAAAGATGCATTAGGATTTTAGCCCCCTTTTTCAAGCTGTGTGTGAAATCTTGGTCATGGCACCAGCTTCTAGATGAGTCACTAACCTTTATGGCTCCAAATCAAGGGTCATTTCTTATCACTTCAGTAGGGATATTACCTGTTGAACATCCTGCTGGAAGACACAGAGCTGCAGCCTTTGATGTAGCCGGACCTTTCTGTGTTGCCAGATGCTTTCTAGGCGCCGCTGGTGGTGCAGGACTTCATGTACCACATCCAACACCTGGTGAACAGCTTTGGAGTAGTTTGCAGTAGCAGTAAGGGATTCAGAATTCCCAGGACTCAAGGGACGCTGTAGGACATCCAGCAAGGCTTTTCCATCCTGGCTCACCTGAATGAAGAAATAGGCCTGCTTCACTGCACTGGTACTTAAATATCTGAGAGCTGACAGAGAACAGCCATCGTTCGTCTGCTGTGTTTTCCTTATTTCAGTCAAAAAGGAAGAAAGAGCTCATAACATCTCTTTTTGACTGGCACTTACACATTCTGCACTTGCCTTTGCTTCCTGGTGGCCGCCCTGCTGTGTCACTCAGCAGGAGCACAGGTAGGGCACTGCTGGGGCTGCACGCAGAGACCCCAGGGCTTTATTCCACTGTGACACTCGGGCACTGAAAATTCCTGACACACACTGCTTGGTGACAGGTGGCATTTGCAAGTGCAGGCCTATCTTTGTGAGGAGGTGGCATTTTAAGAAAACCACAGATGGCGGAGTCATTCATATTCTGTATAATAAGGGAGAGTCCTTTCTTTGTAGGATTATCAAGTATGTCTATACATTGAGAAGTGTGACATTCCCTTCTGTATTTCATTCAGTGGCAGTGAAAAGTAAATTAATATATGACTGATTCTTTTCTTCCCCAGGAACAGCTCAGAGGAACCTATGGTCTCAATTTTCAATAGACTATGAAGTTTGCTGGTAAATGCAAAGCCCTCTGCACACATGTAACCTTTTTCAAGCATATTAAAAGATATTTACAGATACAAAGGCATTTGGGCATTTAAAAAAATCAGAATGTCTGGTTTTTAATGTCAGACTTTTTTTTCTGGAACATTCCTGGACCATTTTCATATTGCAGGGGAAAAATGACAAATTTAACCATAAAAACCATATTTCTGCTACTGACTCTTGAAAAACGTTTTTTTTTAAATAATTTTTCAGTTCCAGATTAAAAAATTAAAGTATTTTGTTCAACAGAAATGATAAATGAGGAAACTATTGGAATCCCTCTCTTTTCCCAGCCTACTTTTTTGCTTTTCCTTCTGAAGCAAACTGCAGTGAAAATCACAAGTTTTCCTGAAATTGTATTTGTATGCAATCACAATCACCAATCTTGACAGAGAATAGGGTAATGAATGTTTTTCATCCAGTTCAAATTCTGAACATTAGCAGCCAAAGTTAAAACACGTCTCCAGGATTTCTGCGTCTCATTCATTCTTGTATTAGAAGTTGCTTGTTCAAATGTAGCAAATATTCTTTTAATGCCCAAACCTGTGTCTTTTGGCAAGCCATGCCACATCCTGGTCTGTGCTAGCACTGGGTATATGGTGCATTTTCAGAGAAACTAAGAGACCTTTTGAGATGCATCCTGGCAAAAACTGGAGTCAAATCTCACCATATTTATGACTATTTGGTGGCCTTAGGAAAATTTTTGGGCTTTTCCTAAGTGTTCAAGGCAATTTGGAACTATTTTAAAAATTATAATTTTGGAATCAGGAAATAACTGGAGAGTACATAGGGAGTGGCTTCACATATTCAATTTCAGTTGCTGCTGAAAATCAGCTGGAAAAATTTGCACTTGCTGGAGCCTTCTGGAGTCACAGAGGGAGCAACAACATAGTGGTGATATGATAGAGGATTTCAGGAGGACACACTGAGGCACAGGTGTTACCTTGGCAAGATTATGGAGATGGCACTAGCTGCTAGTCAGGAAGAAGCAGCTTCCAGAGGAAGAAGATAAGGCATACTGCATCCTATGTTATCCATGGGAAGACAATCAGCAACTACTTAATTGCTGGGAGCAGGAAACCAAGGCCACGGACACATGTGGGTGTAGATTGTTAGACCAGAAACACGCCCTCTGCACTGGCTAAATCCACTGTGTAATTCACTGTGTGTTTCTCTTACTGGGATTTGGGTTTAGAGGTGGTCTGAATCAGTCCCTGGGTAGTGTTCCAGTGGTTTTAACAGAATCCCTGCTGATTTACACTACTACAATCACAGGAGAACTGGGATTAAGAATAAAGGTTCAAAAGTTTACCAATAAGAGATGTGATTGCACAGAAAATATAACACACATGTTTTACTCAAAACAACTTTCTTGGAAAATTTGTGCTGTAATACAGAGCTATCAACAGCTACACTTCTGCATTGTCTCTTACTCCTTTCTCTTCTATGGGATGTAGGTTTTTATCTGTTGCATGGCAATTTGTTTCTGTCTAAAAAGCCTCAGAGATTACAAGTTAAGATTTTTCCCTAATGGGGATAACCTAGTTATTCTCTGCACAGACAGAAATAAAACACAATAAAATGTCAATAATCAGTAACACAAATCAGAGGCTATTAGAAGTGTTTTTGTACTCTCCAGTTTACATCCCTGTCCCATCATACTGGACTAAATAAATGAAAAGGAGCATGGTGACCACCAGGTAACCAATGGTACTCAGTATTCTCAAGGATAACATAGATATTGAAGGGTTTCATATCATCCACAGCTCTGAAATTCTTCAGTTTAAAAGGTTTGTTTTCCAAAATTGTGCATATATTGCATTCCAAATCAATAGCTCAGAAGGTCTGTGCTCTCAGAGTTCCCCAATGAGCAGATATCAGAAAGGAACAGCCTCACAAATGGAGAAGCCACCTACTGTGCTCTTTCAGTCATTTCCATGTTCTCCTCATAACTGCAAAAATAAACCAACAAAACTCTTTTCATGTGACTCTTTTTGAATTTTTCAAGGACTGTGCAAGGAGACAAGTAAAACAACGCAGTTTAGTCACATCATTTAATTTTATATCTTATTTACAACATATTTTTAATTATTGCAAAAGTCTTAAGCTGAATGGACCCACACCCCACGACTTGCAGTGCCAGTTAGGTGTAAGTGCCAGTGCTGCATTTCTCAAAGAAAACTTGATCCTTTCTCACTTATTTTGAGAAGTACACAACTGCTGCTGGACTCTAGGAAAGTTTCACTCAGCACCTGACACAAAACCCACATATACTCTCATCACCTGGTGACATTCCTGGCTTTGGGGTAGGAAAAGGATGGGCAGAATACAAATGCTTCTAAAAGTTATGTAAGCTTGGGTGAACCAAAAGATAGATTTTGTTGTGCTAGTGGAATCATCCCATGGCTGCTCTATACAAAGATAGGGAATTAGTGAAAATCTGCAGAAATCCTTTACAGAGGGCCAGGAAGACCTCCAGAGCCTTGGAAGTGACAAGACTAATGGTGCCATCTGTGAAACAGCTACAGTGTGCACTAGGGGAAAAAAAATATGGGGTTTAGAGCAAATATATTATTCCTCCATGATGCCCAGAGCAAGGAATGAGCAAGTGGGAGATACATATATATATTCTGTCCTGGAGTCTTCACTTGGTAATTTACTAAGTATAGCAAACACTACCACAGTCCTCCAGTCCAGCTTGGAAAACCCAGCAAGGAGCAAAATCCCTTCACAGCCAGAGAGACTCTTCTGTAGAGCACAGTCTAGGGAAAATGACTTTTTCTCAGTAGCTGTTACTTTATGCTGTAGCCTGAATGGGGGAAAAAAGCAATGTAGGGGTTTTTTTGACAAAATTCCAGAGAATTTGTCTCAGCATTCTTGGCACCCTCTTTTAAAGGAAAAAAAGCACATACCCTATTTAGGTCAGAGATATTTTACAACAGTATATACAAATACATCTGAGATGCTGCTTGGGGACAGGATTTAGTGGTAGATTATAGTTTTAGCTCAGCAGTTGGACTCATGATTTTAAGGGTCTTCTCCAGCCTAAATGATTCTAGATTCTATCTAAAGCAAAGTATTTTGAGCATTTTTTGCAATTAGGACTTTACATCTCTTTGACTTGTACACTGAAGGAAAATGACTTTGGCATCCTTTGAGCCATTGGCATACCTGTGCTAGAGCCAGGACTCATCCACAGAAGGAAAGCAAAAGGAGTAAAGATGCTGGTGGCAAAAAAGTGTTCCCAGTTCAGCAGAGATAGTGAAATGGCTCTTTGGGGTGTCAACACTTGTTCTAGATTTCACTTCTGCATGATTTCAGATTTGTTCTTTGGTTCTTCCCTTACAAGCAAATTGCTGGGAAGTCATGTACTACAGCCTGGGTTTAGGTCTGACTTTATCATTGAAAGAGTTGCTGAAATGGAAAGCAAATCCTACCTCATTTAGAAAAGCAAAACTCCTAAGTACAGTCTGTTATCACTTAACAGATACTCACATTTGCTCTGGGAAGCACATACCTCTGTGTAGGCCTGTGTTACTTGCTCATAGAGGGTCTGGTGATGGTGGATAGCCAGTTCCAGGTCTTGCATTTCTGAGGGGAGGCCTCCATCACTGCACATTTTGCACCAGGCATCCACACCCGAAAGGAACTGAAACAATTTCAGAAACAATGAGCAAAAGTGACACAAAACAACCTTATCAACATTAGAAAACTTTGCAGTGTGCCACATATGACTGCAGCAATGACTGAGAAGAACATAGAAGTTACAAAGGAGCCCTTCTGGGCACCTTGGAAAGGCACATTCCTGTCACCTCCTCAGTACTTTAAAGACTAGATCCAAAGGATGCAAAGGAATGTTTTCTGTTTCTTCTGAATTAAAAACAAATGCTTATTTAAGAAGGTTCAGCAAACAGGCATTTTAAAAGCCTTTGCACACCATCAGGGAGGCTACAACACTGCATTCCAAAAAGGAAGGCTGCAACATGTCTAGGAAAAAACCACCAGTGTTAAGCACAAAAGGGCACAGTGCTCCAGCTGCATTTGGCATTGTCTCATCTGTTTATCTTCCCTCAGTCATTTACCTGTGCTTGAAACTACCCACATGAGCAACAGAAAACTCCCATGTAAATCACTGCTGACATTCATTTCAGTGAAAGGAAGACATCTGCATTCAAGGAGTTCCCAACCCAGGTCCAGATTGGTGGGATTATTATTAGGATGCCAAGGCTTTAAGCTGCTGGGTCACACATGTTCTTCTGGCCCAGATCAGCAGTGATCAGCTACCATTGCCATCTGATGGCTGCTAAGCAGCCAGCACAAAATGAGCTGCTGGTCTCAGTCCAGTTCCTGGTGGGCAGATGTCCATGAAGAAAGAGAAAAAAAAACCCAAAAAACATTGCCATTGCAATTGATATGGTTTAGCACCTTGGTTGGAAGCCTTAACAGTCAGCCAGAAACTGAACACTTTGGGGTGCAAAGGGGTGGAAAAAAATATTTTTCCACTCTAAAGGCCTCCAGTAGTACTGATGCACTCTGGCAGAACAAACTGAGGAAGCTCTCCTGGGTGCTGCCTGTTCTGTAAAAGAAAAGAGGAATATAGTCTCTAAGACTCCCACCCTGTTTTTCTTTTAAGCAGGACTTGGTTCAATGACACAGCTCACATGTTCATATTTTGTCCATATGAGCTGCCTAATGCCACCTCATTACTTCTCATTACTCCCTTCTCTTCCTCCACCTTTCTGTTAAACCAGCCCGCCATACCTTGGGCTATTTATAAAAAGAACAGCTAATTATATAACAGATGCAGTGCCCTGTAGGACAAATGTATAATGCCACAAAACCACCCCAGGATCACAGCTTTGTCACCCCCTGAAGTGTTCACCTGTGGCTTGTTAGTTAAGCACTCACTCACAGCATGAAGGGCTGTGAGATTCAAAGCAAAGAATTCCAATTCAACTCTGTCTCTGGCATCAGCATCCTTTTTTATTGGTAGCGTAAAGCTATTCACCATGCTGCTGTGTAGTCAAGGCTATAAAGTGTTTGCATTGTAAACACTTCTGTGCACAAAGATTTGGTGACAAAGATGAATTCCTTAGCATTCATGTCTGCAAAGAACAAATCTACTACCAGTGACAACTGTGCTTTCTAGAAAGCTAGAGGCAAGGATGGCGGGCTCTCCTGCCTGGTTGGACTTATGATGTGTTGAATCTGTTCAGGTGAAATCCCCAAACACCCCTGCATAAAGCTGAAGTCATCATATTTTGTGCCAAAGTAATGGGATTGACATAATTTCCTATACAGTTTAAGAGCACAGAGCCAAGATCAATCCCTTTCAGGGCTGTTCCATGAACCTTTTGGTTGAAACAGTGAACAAAAGACCTTTACACCTTATAGATGAGATCCCCTGCGGCTGGAATCCCACTGTTATGGTTCTTATCAAAACTGTTGAATTCTACCAATTCCAGTAAAAGCTCTTATAGCCATGTTACTCATCTATTGTCACATCTCCACTCTGTGATTTGCACAGTACGTGGGAGAAGGCTCAAGGAGATCCAATGCACATCCCCCTTGTTGTTTGCATCTATCTTTTGTACACAATGTCACAATTACTTTGTTAGTTTTGCTTCTGCCACTAGCAAGAGCAGTTGACATCATCTGTTTTAAAAAGTTTTAAGAGATGCAGCCTGTCAGTGTTTGATATTCTGAAGCAGTGCAGAGCCATGCAGGAAGAGCAAATAGGGGTTTTTTAAGTATTGTTGCAAAGTGTTAGTTCAGACCACAGTGCTATTGATTTGGATATTTTGAAAAGAGCAGTTTTGTTAATTTTTATTATTTGTCATACACTGTGGCAGACAAAAAAAATTATATAAATGTAACCCTTCAAGCTAGAAGCAAATTCTTATCACAAAATCACCATTTGACTGAGTTGCAAAAACTTGCATTTAAAATTGTAAATTACTAACAGTTAGTTTGGAATAGGAGTCATTACTGTCTACTAGAACTCAATACCATTTAAATGAAATGCTTAAATTCATAATTAGTTTATTGACTAGAATATCTCCTATAGGGAAAATAAAAACTTCTCAAATATGATTTGAATTGACAGGCTAAAATAATTGTCCATGGTTTTCAAGGTATTAGGAAAGATTAGGAGGAAGGTCTCCCAAAAAATAAAGACATCTCTACAGTACCTTTGTGTCTCTGATCCAACTCAAAAGTATTTTTAAAATAATAACCTACATTTACTCCTAATTTACAACCTGAGATGCAAATTCTGTATGCAAATTCGAACAGGTAATAAAGGATTCTTACTAATTCTTACTAATTCTTACTAATTTTCCTCAGGGACTGCTCTGCTGTATCATGTGCTTTCTTCAAAACACAGCTCAGACATTGTGCATTCTGCATTTCTCTGTATTTTTTGTCCAGTCCTTGCTCACAGTTTGCCTCTGTGTGGAAGCTGCAGGATAACCAGGGTGGTTCTCCAGGACTCAGAAAATTTAAAACAGAATTCTAATGTGCTTTCATGGCAGAATGGCTGTGGGGAAAGATGGGAAGGCAGCCATGAAGCCACTTTCCTATGACACCCAATACCTCTTGCTACCCTGAATTTTTCAGCTTTTTTATGACGCTACTTGTATTTTTCCTGATGATGTTTCTGGAATTTCCTTATATATCTTGGTCTTAGCCCTGCATCTTATCCATATTGACTGGCTTTTCTTTCTTTTTCTTTTCTCCTTTTTCTTTTTTTTCTTTTCTTCCTATTTCTTTTTCACTTCCTTGCCTCATACAGGAGACCTGAAGATGTGCTTAGAGAGATCCAGGCAGAGCTGAGAGATGAGAATAATAATCTTCCTGGTTGGGGAGTGAAGTGATATGAAACAAATGATCAGGGGGCACTTTTCTGAGAATCAGCATAAATGTCTACTGTGTGCACTTAACACCTACACCCTTTAACAGTAATTCTGCTCATGCACTTCTGAGGGTAGACTCCGAAACCAAATTAATTGGTTGAGATCTCCTGGCTAATTCAAAATACTCATTTGTTCATTCTGACAGGATCTGTAGAGTGAACATCTTATGAACACTTTAGCACATCCAGAGATTACATACAAACTGGGGAGGACACCTGTGTGGGTGCTTCCCCAATCTGGTGGTTGGTGAGCTGGAATCTCCTCTGGAGCAAATCAGCAAGTTCTCTTGAAATCTCAGTAAGATAAGACGTTGTTCTACGTCCTCCTGACACTTTGAATAGCTTCAGACATACCTAAACCTAGAGAGGCAGATTCTCTTTTGCTCTAGAATATCTCCATGTTAGCAAAAGAAAGAGAGAGAAAAGTAAAAAAAAAAAAAAACCAAACCAAACCAAACAAAACAAAACAAAAAAAACCACCAAAAAAAACCAAAAAAAAAACCACCAAAGAATTGAGAGATTTGTAGAATTCCTGATAGGATATTTGGGAAACACCTCCACTGAATCTGTTGAGTGGTACCTTGAAATGGACAAAGTGGTTGCTTTTAGTGTAATCTACTGGCTTTTGATCAGACACTTGTGTTGAAGGGTGCCTAGCTGGAAGCTAAATAGTTGGCAAGGTTTGTCTTGGTTTTTTTTCTTTTTTTTCTATTTTTCCCTTTTCTTTGCTGTCTTCTTGATGATGGTTTAGTACATACTAGTTGTGCTTAAAATTTTAAGAAAGACAAGTCTGTGCACACACACTAAAAAAAAAAAAAAAAAAAAAAAAAAAAAGGAAAATAAATAAATAAAGCATCCAGGAATCAATTAATCTGAGTCCCATTCACACATGCCACATGTATCTGCAATAAAAGCCAGGAAAGCACTGTGATTCTGAGGCACATGAAGACAGATGTGAGGTTCAATTCCCAGCAGGGTTGACTCAGCCTTTCATCCTTCCAAGCCAGACAAATTGTATTCTGTGCAGTTTTCTGTGTGGGGTCTATAGGAAGAGACCTTGAAAAAACAAGTTTCTTCCTGCTCAGCTTGCATATTATAGATATTTCATAAATCTCTGTCCCAGCCAACAACTCCCTTGCAGGCTGGGGTGTGCCAGACACTGAAAGATTATGGTCCTAGAAGCCTGGCTTCCTGTTGGCATCACAGAGACCTTCAATCAATAGGAAGGGATGAACAAAGAGACTGTAGCAGCTTATTGCACCAGAGAAGGAATGACAATCTGCACCAGAGATCAGTGAGAGGGAAGCAGGGATACACTCGGGGAGAAATGGCTGCATCTGCAACAAGATTACCCTTACTGAGAGAACAAAGGCAGCAAAAATAGATTTGATCTGCAACAGAGGAAATAGTGGGTTTATCTGTATCTTTGCTTCACAATAAAGCCCTATTTCATGGTAAGCCCTATTTATTGTAAAATAATGAAGCCCTGATTTGAGTTAATAAAACCTCTTGCTGATGCCAACTAATAAAGAGTCACATTTGGAATGAATGTTTGATAGATAACAGACTTAGTTACAGACCAAATCTCAAACACCTCACTATTTATATTATACAGAGGTTAAATGACCGAATTATTAGCTCAAGACATTGGTTTATGCCAGAGTTTCTAAGGCATAGATGAAATTTTAGTCCTGGCTCATGGACACAGTGACACCCACATTTCAATTTTGTAGCTGACTTCACAGGTTTCACATTAGCATTGTTCTTCCATTGAATTTTCTCTTACTGCAAATGAGGAGCAACTGCTGGCACAATGAGCAAATTTTCCTCTCTGTTAATAATGAGAGATTGGCTTCTGCCAGACAGCACAAACTTCACTTTGTTGGGAAGAGGTGCCAGGCAGATCAGTACTTTTCTGGTTTATTGCCTTCCACGCTGCACAATACCTCAGCAGCTCCTCAGAATTAGCAAACAAGACTGACACTTCAGAAATACAGGGGGTCACTCATTAAGATAAAAGATAAAGTGGTAAAAACTACATCAAACCTAAACCAAGCAAACAAGAACTATCTAATTCATTAAGAAACCCTAACATTTTCATTGTGACTACCAACTGCATAGATGTCTTTTTTGGATTTTCCTTTATGAATATATGATGATTCACCAATTATTAATATAAAGACTATGCCTAATCACTACAGTGCCCACTGTAAGGAGATGAAAGTTTTTGTCCTGGGCATCTTCTTAGATTATCAGTCCCATCAAAGGCACTGAGAGTGCTTACATGAGTAAGTGCCCAGCAGGGTGAGTAATTGCTCTATGCTATTGCCTGTTGTCAATAAGAAACACGGAATAAAGAAAAATCCATTGTAATTCTACAGTCAGAAACAAACAATAAGGAAAATCTTTACTCTTTAAGATAACATTTTCTACACATATATTCTGGCTTAAGAGACACAGTTTCTGGCTTAGCTCTTACAATTTCTTCTTCAGATGCTTCAAGAACCTGTTATTTTATAAATATCAAGCACACCCACTTAGTAGCTTTGGTATTAACTACTTGGGAAAACAAGCACACTACAACACTGAAGAGAGCCCCAAAGCAGTGTTTGTCACTGGAAAATGAATGTAATCAACACATAATCGATGTTGAAGCATCATCATTAGGTGGACTTGGTTTAGATGAAAAAAAACCCACAAGGTTTATCCAGTGACATTTTAAATCTTTATTCTAGCTATGAACTGTAGAACCATTCTAGTAGTTATTAAAGACACAAAATAAAGTTCAGGGGTATGGAAAATTTCCTTTGATGTTCACAGCTGTCTCTGAAATCTCTACTTGGTGGGGTCTAACAAAGTCTGGGGCTATGGAGAGCACTGTAAGTGTTGGAATGAATTCCGTAATATTCATTAACAGTAATATTCTCTGGCTCCTAGAAATTGCCTTCTGGTCTGCACCTATGTCATGTGTGTGAACACTCCTCTGCACATAGCACATTGAATGAGAGCAGATACTGTTTTTTCCAGACCATAATAATCCTGAATTTATTTGCAGCACTAATGAAATATCAGAAATAAAGCAGCTCATTAATGCACCAGTGTACTTCAGTTATGATCAGATTCTTTCTCATTACTAAAGTGAAAACATAATTTCTTACCCACCAGGGGACGTGGGCCGTTTTTAAGGTGGCAATGTTGCTGTTTGGTTTTGGGACACTGAGCTCCAGGAACAAAGCTCTCAGTGTCACTACACATAAGCCAAAAACCATCAGATGATAACTGCAGCATCATCTTTATTGCAGCAGTGCAGAACCATTTTGCCTCTCCCCAAAGCAACTCACCTGTTCAGCTTTCTGGTGAAAGACAGCAGACATGGCTAAGATGGTGCTGCGCTCATCCAGAGCTGCAGCAAAACTCTTCCACTCTTGATCCAGCTGGCTGGATATTTGTTTGATCTGCTGGGAAGCGTAGTGGCCTGCCTCAGAGAGCCTTGACGCCACAGACATGATTCGATTGATGTTGACGTAGGCATTCTGAAAATTAAAAAGCACATATAAATAAAGAGAAGGAAGAACTGTAAACACCCTCTGCCTTCATCACACTTTCCAAACACCATCAGTTGGAGTAAAGCCAAGCAGTTCAGTGACAGCAATCAACCACCTGCTTAAATATGCGTGAATAGCAGGCATACTACCTTCCACTCTAAAAGCACATGCCTCTGGATTCTTTCTGTTCATCTGTGCCATTATCTACCACTGTTATCTCCCCCTCTCTCCTTGAATTTATGTAAAACTAATTTGCCATACTTCAGCTATTCACTCACCTGTTGGGGTGTTCTCATTGCTTCTATATTATCCCTGATATTTTTGTTGCATTAATTCATCTCTCTGGATGCTATATCCACATACTCATAAGTAAAAGGTTTGCTTTATGCCCTTTGAGAACTGTCTGATAATCCTTTATAGACATGTAGTGTCAACAAATGGAAAAGTCTTACAGAATGTAAAAGAGCTCATAAGGATATTCTATAGAAATATAAGTGTTTCCATAGAAATGTCTATTACAGTATGGCCTTCAGTTAAAATGTTATCTTTTCTGCAGGCTATTTTAAGCTGTTCTCTATTCTGCATTTAGAAGGATTCAAAAGCCTCCAGAAGAGTAATATTTTCTGTTCTTTCATAAGAATTTTCCATTATTGTTTTTATTCAGCCTTGAAGAAGTGGAAGAATAGTGTTTCTCAAACCAAACTGAAGACAGCAATGTAATTGTATTACAATACCCCCATTCTGCATAGGAATGTAAGCTGAAAATAAATAGCCATCATGACAGTGTCCTACAATGATGCACCATCAAAAGACAAATGACAGCTGTCCTGCAGATTCCTGGAAAGTCATTTATGTAAGCAATTTTCCCTTCCCTTTCCTCCTCACCAGAGGAAAGGAACATCTCAAAATTTGAGATGTTTTGCTAATGATGACTTACTGCTGCTTTCTTGTCTCTCTAAACTCTTTCCAAAGGGCTTTAGAAATTTCTGGGTAGAATCTGTAAGACCCTCAGGCACAAGGACAGACACAGCCCTGATGATTTTAGCAGCATTACTCATGGGCAAATAATAAATCAGAGATGGAAGTGTTTGTTGAAGCAGGATCTCATCAGAGTGAGTGGGAGCAAAACGTAGAAAGGTATCTGCCAATGCAAACATGAAATGCAACAGAGCACTGCCAAGGTAGGCACAGGTCCAAACTAAGTTGTAAAGCAGGGCAAAGTATGTCTGCAAAGTGTGTGGGATAACTATGAAGCACATTCATCATAACTGTAGGTGCTAAAGGGGAAAAAGATTGGACACCAGCCCTTTGAGCCACTCAGTCCTCCCTGGTAGAACCGTGACTGTGACAACTGTCACATAAATAACATAGATCTAAAGCAATACCCAGCCTTCAGTCTTGCTTTTTCCCCTTACAAAGCCTTTTCTTAAAAATTGGATTTGACTCAAAATTGTTAGATTAATTTTTAAGAAATAACTATCTTTTTTTCACTACAACTAGAGAAACCAATCAAAATTCTTCCAGAGCTTAAAGTATACTAAAAAAAGACTGTGATTTGAAATTTTGACCACCAGTCCAACATTTCTTCATGTCCCTCTAGGTTAGAAACTGGAAATCAAACTAAATGTTCAAGCCTTTTTCCTAGAAATCCTTCATGAGTAAACCTCAGCCAAGATAATTTTGCAACATTTCAAGTCAATCCTTTTGGTGGAAAGTAGCGCAGCATCACTACAGGTGCTAAAACTTAGATGAGTTGTGCCAAAGTCATGGAACATTGCTGTGTTTGAAGACAAAGTTCCCAAAGAATTTTAGATTTCATGTAGAAAATGGTTGTTTTCATCCTGATTTTATTTACTTTTCCCCATGCTGAATTATCTCGGCCACTGTGATGCAATGGGCATGGAGGAAATCACTGTGAATTCTGTGGCTCCCAGTGGCTCCCGTGCTCAGACGTGTTAACCAGCAGGAGGGTAAGGATAAGTTTAGCTGAACTGCAGCAGATGTTCTGGGAGTCTGGTTTTTAAGTCAAGAGAGATTTATATATTGTTATGTCTGTTGTATTTTTATACAGGGATAAGGATGAAAATTTCACTTTCCTATATAAGAATTTTTCATGGAAGGGTACCAACCCACTAACTCCATAGCTTTTTCAGCAGGAAGGAAGGAGCAGTTTGGGAATCACCAGCTCACACCTCTATTCTGTACGCACCAAATGGAAAAGGCTCAGAAAGCAGAGACTCCTGAGCTTCTCCTGCTCATTTTAGAGCAACAGATGCACTCAAGTGTAGTATCACCTGTGATGTGCTCCTCTGTATTGCTGTTGCAGATTGAAGTAAAATGCAGTACGGCTTCAAGACAATCCATAATGTACTTTCAAGAAAAAACCCAACATTTAACTGACCACAATCCACAAAATGCAAGACATTTCTTTTCCACCTTGAGGAAGAACCAACATTGTAAGCTAGGTTTTTTCTTTCATCTTTTTCTGCCAATTTGTAATGTTCTGAAGTAAAATGGAAAATCTATGCCGATGAAATTCATCTGTTGACATTTCACAAAGTTAAATTTTCCTTTTCTTATGGTTTGTTCACTTCTATAAACTGACTGAATTGAGGTTTTTTTCTATGTCACTATTACATAGATCTTTCAGTCTTAATAGGAAATAAATTCAATAGAGCAACTAACGTCTGTGACTTTGTTTTTCCTTTAGGCTTGGAAAATTCACAACAGCAAGTGCACGGAAAATCTCACTTTAAATTTAACCTAACCTCATCTTTCTTTCAAAACCAAGAGGGGTCCCCAAAGAGGACTGCAAGGGATCACTCATTTATAGCTATATAAGAGCACAATAGGTAAAAAAATAAGGAAACAATATATTAATGTCTAGAAGCAAAAGCACTTCCATTGATATTCTGTAGTCATGACAGTAGGATACACTGAAATTTTTGCTAATATATAAAGGCATTTTGGCATTGAAAAAACTTTATTTCAAATGTACTTGCACACTTTCCAAAGGCACTCCTCATGCTAGAGTTAATTTTTTATTGGCTTTATTTCAACTTTGAAACTTTAGTCCAAAAAAGGGGATTTTTTGCCTTCTAAAAATCACTGGGCTGCAAAACAACAAAAATTTCCCTGGATGTACATCGATATGATGATAGGTAAGAGTTTCTTTTACAGTTTACAAAAGCCTTGTGTGGTGCCTTGCAAGCTGCCATTCCCCTCCTTACACTGCAAGCTCTCGGGTAAGAGCCCTGTGTCAGCAATAAGCACTGACAGCAGTGGAGTTGCAATTGTGGAATGATCTCCCTCAGGAAATACAGTAATTCATCCCTGATCACCTCGCAGGCATGCTGGGAGACCTCCCCTCTTAATTAAACCCTCCAAGCCTGGCTGGGACAATACTTTCTTGTGACACACTTCTAAAAAAACGCCTGACACCCACGAAAGAAAAATGAGCAGTGGAAAGCATTAAATCTGCTAGGAACTTGGCTGTGTTCATCTCATTTCCTAGAGGACTAGGTGAGATACTGTGATGGCAAGCAGCAAAGGTGGGTTCTGCAGATTAATTGAAAGTGAAATTTGATTGCTGAAGGGTTTTTCTTTAAAATAAAGTAAAAGAACAATCAGGTTGCACTGTACTACTGTGACTTTAGAAACTATATGTGAAATGAGCCTAAAACATAAATCCAAAGCAGAATGTTTCAGTGACAAAAAAAACCCTCATGAGATATCTTTAAGACCTTTAGGTTTCTATAACAAGACCAATTACATGTAGCCTGTGTAATACTGGATGGCATTTTAGCTCAGCCTACATACAGAAAAATACCATTCATTGAAATCATATATTGGGAATTTTCAACAGACATTATTAGCTTTTACATGAGAAAGTGTTAAACTAACATGTTGGAAATATATTGTGATTTAGGACAACATGGATCTCTATGTGGTGTCAGGTAATTCCCTGACAGCAGGACAGGAAGCAGTATCAGCACTGAACACTCCCATTTTTGTGGGAAGAAAGCAGGAACTTATAATTTAAGGAAGTTATCAGATCCAGGCATAAAAGTCCAGGCAAGGGAAATACAAATAACTTTAGTCAGAACAAAAGGCATGTACACCAGGTTTCCAAGTGCAGAGCTACCCCCAGTATGCTTTGTGCCATACTGGAACACCGAGGTTTTGTTTTCTAGTGAATTTATTAGGTTATTGATATTTCTTGAAAAAGGTCCGAGTTAAATATTCATCTTTGTGAAAAGTATTATTGCTTCAGTATAAACATTATACAGCTGTGATAAAGAGTAACAATTTATTTTGAAACTGAAGTGAAAACAAGCACTGCCTTGAATCACAGGAAAAGAAATAATCTATGTTCCTTATTGGAAAGAAAAATACCACACTACAGTTTATTACCTCACATATATGATTTCCCCACATCCCACATTGATCACTTAGAAAGAAAAATTATTGTAATAAACAGAGTAGCAAATTGTTTTTCCAAAAAGGAGCTTTGGTCACAGCATGCCTATAGAGATGCATAGGAAGATCATGCAACAAAAGGCATGACCCAGCACACATTAGAGGTCTGCATTTTCTAGAGGAACTGAAGAGTGTATTTTAATTATCATTTGTTATGCCAGGCTTAAAGGACCCAAGGCACAGTGAAAAGAAAAAAAAAAAGCTAAAAAACAAACAGAATCAAAACAAAACACTTTAGAGATCCAAGATCTGATCCAACTGATGTTTGTAGGCTTTTTCACTCTTAACACAGAGCCATCTTTAGCTACTTTGTCCTCCTCCAAATTTTTACTAGATACTGATTTTAATGTATTAACAAAACAAAACAAAATTCAAGATCATATAAAAGCCCAAGCCCTGCAACCAAAAAAAGTGCCTCAAGATTTCATTATTTTATTATTCATACTTCTGAGTAATAAACAGCAGAGCTATTCTCAATCCAACAGTTGCTGATGTATTGCATGTAAAAAAGATCCGGCTAAATTATTAATCAAATTTCTAGCAAAATAATTAATTTTATATTAACAGCAATGATCCCTTTCCAAGCCTAACTCCCAGTTATTTTAAGAAAATAATAGTAGACAATATTATTTTATATTACCATATTTTGTGGTATTATTACCACAAAAAGGGATAAAGGGAGATCCTCCAGCTTGTCTCTTCTAATGGTATTTCTGAAGAATTATGAGCAAATTTGCATCTTTCATAAGTCAAATGAATTTTAATGCACTAACCTCCGGGACACATTTACTTGTTGAGACTCTGAGAGCACCAGTGTTATATGGAAGCAGTGTTACCCTGGATTTTGCTAGATGGCACTGTGATGGCAAGTTTATCAAGTGCCTAAAGCCTGGTTTTCAGTGCTCTGTTCAGATATAATCACAATAAACACATTAATTGGCATAATAAACATTTCTCATCTCCCACTGTTATGCAATGTCCTAGTGAGGCACAGTGCTTTAAGTGGGGAATAGCTAGCTAGGTGGAAGTGGCCTGTGGAATTCAGGTCAGAGAAGTTAATTACCTGACCTGGAATTTGGCCAGAATCCCAGGGTTAATGCCTGTAACCTTATGAAAGCAGTGTGGGGTCTGTAACTTCCTCGGGTAGTCGGGGTCTCCTGTTCCCATTTCAGACAGCTGCCCTGCAGTGTCTTGCTCTGGGCAGCAGAGCAGGTGTGGCTCTCCAGTGACTTACAGCATCAACTTCAACCACCTGTGAGGTGTCAGCCCCCATGCAGCTGCAGCCTGGCCCTGCACAGCAGGAGGAGGTTCACCTGCTGCAGTGGTTTACTCAGGGCAAGCTTTGCTCTAGTTGACAGAGAATGCTCAGAGAGGGCTCATCTCTGCACTGTGCAGTTGCAGCAGGGGGTATACATGCATTCTGCCATCCCACTGCAATGATCAAAACATCAATACACCCTGTCCTCATTTCTGTGCTGAAAGATGGGCACCTTCCAGGACAAATACTTAATGTCTGGAAAGAATAAGAAAATGAGTAAAGCACTTATAAAGGTATAATGATGATTTTTCTGTTTTGAAAAAGAAAGGGAAATTGAGCTCCATTCAAAAATTCTGACCAATTAACAACTGAAAAAGGCAAAATCCCACTGTGGCCACAACTCACAGCTTGATTAGTGTCTCTTTTCAAGGTTTTGAAAAGTACCTTAGCAGGGTGTGGAGGGAGAAGTATAAATTATTAAAGTGTATCCTACAGCTCTCATTAATTCCCAGTCAAAGAAATGTTGAAAACTTAAAAAATACTGTATTTGCTCTCCGAAATGTAAACAAACTCTGCAGGACTGTCAAGGAAGTTACCATACATCAGTGTTTGGCCAGCCAGCCAGCCTGACCCTCCTTACACCGCCTGTCACGGGTCCCCTGTGCCCTGGGGTTGCCTCCTGTGCTGGCCCTCTCCTCCCTCCTGTGCTGCTCAACTCACCATGGAATTCATGGCAAAGTGGTTGTGCTGTGTCTGCAGGTCCAGGGCGTGCTGGTAGCTCACACCGATCTCTGTGTGACTCTGCAGGAACAACTCTTTGTTGTGGCTGATCCAGTCAAACATCTAGAAGGGTTCATGCAAGGAGAGGGGAAAAAAAACAGAGTTAGACAAGGAGGGAAACAGTAAGAGACAGTACAAAATACAAAAATCCTCTTCTGACATAGATGTGTATGCAGCACAGCCAAAAGCATCCCAGCTATGATCCTCATTAAAATAAACTGTTGTTGAGCAATGGAAGCATTGAAGCTATCACCAAACTTCACTACTAACAGAATGACAGGTCAGGGAAAGAAATTATTAAACTTGTTCCTCGGTAAGCTTGATCCCACAGTCTTTTCCTATAAGTAATAGGAATTTCGTATATAGAAAGATGTCAGCAGAGGGAACTATAATCAGGGGTTGCTTCATTGACCAAAGATCTAGCAGTTCATAAAGTATTTTTAATTCACAAATGGACCAAAAATTCCATAAATATTACCCATGTGATTTTCTCAAACCCCTTTCTTTTTTATCTGTATACAAAGTTTAAAAATATTACATCCAAATAGCCAGTTGACTTCCTACACTTTTATTTCCTAGATCTTTCTAAGTTCAAAGCCAGAACCCAGCCTATCTCCCACTTATTATTTTTTGGGAATGAAGAGGAAAAAAAAAAGAAAAAAAAAAAGGACTTTATTAATACCTATAGAGAGCACACATTTCAACTTCTTCCACTTCTAAATGTATTCCCAAGGAAAATGGATCGTTCAGTACTTCAGACACAGATAGAAATATATTGAATAAAGCTGATGAAACTTATTTCTTATTCAAAAGCACGTCAGTGTGACATTTCAATCTGCAGCACATTCATTCATTATAAGCTGTCACAAGTCAGCTAAGAGATAGTGCATTTATGTTTAAGCTTGTTCTGTGTTGTGTTAGAGACTAAATGCATTCAAAGTGAGAACTTTTCATTCTTTACTCCCGACTACAGCTCTGCAGGCAGCTGCAATCTCAAATCTCTTCTTTTCTGCAAACACTTTTTTTTCAGGATCCCTTTAAAACCATGTTCCCATATCTCCATCCCAGTAAGCTGGGGAACTGTCCATTAATAAGGACTCTTTAATAATAATAATAATAATAATAATAATAATGATTATGATAATAACAACAAAACTCCCTTTACTCATTAAATCATTATAAAAGAGAAAAACTAATTATAGAGGCTGCAGAGGTCAGGTCAGTTCAGTCCTTGGTGTTAGACAAAGTGTTTTAAGGTAAAAAGGCAGTGATGCACCTTCTAAATGACCACCTTAGGGTCAAAATACCAGTCCAGATCTTTGTTATAACATTTACAAGCCCTCCAGTAAAAAGCTGGTTTGTTCTTTAGCACTGCATAGCAATTTCTGACCTGTGACAGCTGAAGAACACTCAGAGCCCCTGCTCTGTTGCTGTAGTTGCTCAGGGTCAGTTCCCCACTCCCTGTGGAGACAATGCTCCTGAGAGGAGAGAAAAGGCCCTGCATGGGTCACCTAAGATTCCCACAGGAAAAACAACATTTCATGCTGAGGACTCAATCCAGCAAGGGACTGCTCTGCCATACGGAGGGGATTTAGAAACATAACACTGAATATCCCTTTCAACAAAAGGCAAATAAACATTCCAAGTGTCACCAGACGCACTACACTGACCTGGGTCCAAAAAGCTGTCACAGATGCCTGACTTCTTAATCTTTTATTTATGAAAATACACTTGCAGCTCTAGTGTCTACATCAGACTTGCATTTTCTGCTGCATTTTTTGATAGTCCTAAAAACCAAAAGCCTTTGGTTCAAGTTATAGAGGTACAAGTCTAAAGTAGTATCAATAGATACTTTTATCACAGATACTTTTCTACCAATGGAGCTGATCAGGCTTATCACCATTTTTTCAGGAAATATAAGTAACAACATTTTTGCAAGGGTGAGGTCAGAGTTTTCAAACATTACTGCCAATTAAACAGAATTAAATTACCTGCTACACCTGAAGAGACATTTAAAGCTTTCTCACTGGATTCCATTTTTTCACTTTATGAAGATTTAATAAGCAACATTAGCACAACATAATTTGCTATGCTTGTGGGCTTAAAGGACAAAAAAAAAAGGACAGAAGAAACATAAAGGTAATAAAGAAAGGAAAATTCCATAACAACGAAGTTCATGTCCTAATAACAAGATTTTATGTTTCTGCGGAAAGACCAACAGAGATTTCTTGTAAGTACATATATGTTTGATGAGAACATTTTTTTTAATGTTTTAAACAATCTAAAGACAGTCAGGGAGAAGAAAATTGGCAGGAATCCACTAAAAATAAACAGTAAATTTAATATTTTTGCTCAGCAAAGTTGAATCAGGATATTTTTAAGACAAATAATTTAAACAAGTAATCTATTGTTCTGTAGATAGGGAGCATTTCCTTTATCTAATCTATACACATATTGCCAGATGAGAATCTAGCTTAAGTAAAACCATGCTTCTCCCTTTTAATGTAAAATAATAAACTATTAAGAAAAAAAGAAAGTTTAAGAGATGATTTGCCTTTTTTTGTCTTGTTAAATGAACTGAAATATACAACAGTTTAAAGGATGTCCTTCAAGAACTTTGAGTAACACTGAGCAATAGACCTCAATGATGAGAAATGTATTACACAGTACCACAGCTCACAAAATTTCCTTGACAATGACGGAATTGAAATAAATAAAAACCTAAAAATGGGGTCTTATTTGCTTTTGAGATACAATGGATTGTGTTTTCAAACTTTTTTTCTTTGACCAAAAACTCTAAAATGGTCTTAAACAATTTTCTCATAATAATATAACCCCAAGTTGAGACTCTGAAAACACCAAATGAAATGTGAGTTATGATGGTGCCATGAGTTTGCAATGCTTGGCCAGGAGGTTTCGATATGAAGGTCTGTCAACACAGTCTGGCCCGTCCCATATTAGCAGCAATATTTCCTGAAAGCTTTCAAGTGAAACTTGTTTTCCACATGAGAAACTCTGATGTTTCCTGTGTTCCTGAAGCAAGTGTGCTGCCTTGTTTGTTTAATTAAAATGCACCATTACGGATGTGAACTTGGCAATGACCCAACAACTGCTTTCTCTCAACCCTGCAAAGACTGCCCAATTTTCAAGGGGCTAATGTGGGCTCCTGGAAAAATGTTCAAGATCCTTTACAAGTAAGTTCCCCCTGTCAAAGCAATGAGTTTTTAGTACAATAAATATCAAAGAGTGGAAAATGTGCCCCATGAGATCAGTTTAAGCCAGATAGAGTACCTCAGCAAACAGATTATCTGTGTCGCTCTAACATTGCTATACAGCACTGTATCAATTGATCTCATCCCATCCATAAAAACAACTCTTAACAAACCTTGTCTAGTGATTATCACAAAATTAATGGATCTTTAATTATTCCTGGGACTTACTTCTTAGTTGGAGTCATGCTGACTGCCAGTGAAATAATTTTGCTCTCAAGCCTTCTAATCACTCCTGCAGTCATGAATTCACACTAAACAGCAGCACGGAATAACTAAGATTGGACATTACATCACTGAAAACATGTGAACCAGCTGTCCTCAATGTCTCCCAGACTGGCACTTCTCCACATTGCTGTAGATAATCTGGAGACCAGTTAAGTAATTAGGAGTTTTCCAGTGACTGAGATGCAAGGGGAGGGGTTAAGCACATTTAAAAAAGAAGATAAACTTTCAGTGTGATTATCTCTTGTAGTCCCGTTTCTAACAATACATAAAGAAAATGGAATGCATATGCTGAAAAATGGTAAGTGCTACATCTAATTAAGGAAATCAGTCTTTTATGAGAGTCAGAAGAAATAAGTATGATCTAAAGGGTCTCTTCCCCATGCATTGTAAAGGATCTAGCCCCACTGTCACTAGTGATCATATATGCACCAGTAATTACTACAGATGTGGTTTTGAGGCAACTTCACTTGAGATTAGGGTATCAGATCACATCTGCAGCATCAGCCCTGCTGGCAGCAATGAGTTCTTAACCTCATGTTTTGTCATCATAGTTGATGAGTTACTAGAAAATCCAGGTTAAGTGTTAGACCAAACAGCAGGTCTCAAGCTGGTCATGAGTAAGTCCTGCAGAGGCAGAATGTGACTCCATATTTCCCCTGGATTTGTAACATCTGGCAGGCCAGTGAGTACAGGGTGAGAACAGCTGTTTGAGAACAGACAAGAAACACACAGATATGGAACAGCATGTATGCAGGCTGTGCACAGTCCAGCTCCACATCAGCTAAAATGAGATTTATAACATAATTTCAGATAAAAACCTCTGCTCTCTGGCTTTTGTCAGTGCCTGCTGAGGAGCATTAGCACTGGATTCTGACCACAGTGGTACAGAACAGCACAGGTTGATGTGCCCAGCACATGGCTGGCAGCACACCCTATGCCAGCAGTATTGATGGGAGGATTACAGCCCTCATGGCCTTGGCAGCCAGTGAACTGAATATATTTATTAATGAAATTGTTTATACATGCTGGAAATAACAAATCCCAAATCTACTGAACACCATACTAGGGCTGGAATTAATTATGAACTGGCATGTAGCAAATCATCTCTCTAAGTTCTCAGCCATAGATATCAAACTTATATGGTTAATTAAGGGCAGAATGATAGCCATTATAGCCATGTCATCTTGAGGAACAATATAGAATACATATAAAGAAAACAGTTCCAAAGGGATATTCAGATCAAGTCAAATCACTGCTTTTGTCAGCCAACCACAAGATAAAATTTCCTTTCATAAAGAGATGAAGCTCCACCTGAAAACTAGCAAAGGGCTATAGCTCAGCTCCTCCTATGAGAAGCAATTCCAAAAACTTTCTGCTCCCATTACTGAGCTCTTTACATACTCTGATCTACACAAGGCTCATGTCCAGTTTATACACATTTTCTCTTAGGTCAACACTTCCCAATAAGTTAGAAAAGTTCTCCCAGGTGTTGAACATTTTCCAGTTAAACTGTGGACCAGGCAGGGTCATTGTCTCTTGTGCTGTTTGTCTTACTACAACCCAGCTCTTTTGAAGCTTAAGATACATAGCCTTCCTTTCTCTGTGCTTGTTTTAGTTCATGGATATCATTCAATCCCAACTAAGATCCTAAGGACTAACCCTAAGGACTTTGTGAAATGTTGATTTTATTTCTTTTTTGGAAATACTCCAGCTGACATCATTTAGGATAACTTGTGCAGTGCTTCTGGCATCAGTTCTAAAAAAGGAGATACAAAAATGGGAGAGCAACAGCTGCTGGATCAACGTCAGTACCTTCTGCTTTGCCTCACTATCTTTTCTCCTGGTAGTTCCCTGCACAAATACTGACAAAGACCAGTAGTGTTTATGTGATTTGCTCTGACAAGCACAACTTGGGTGATATTCTGAATAAGAACAAGTTCAAGAGCATTTAGGGAAAATATGAGGCAGGGTTTTGAAATCCAGGTAGTCATAAATGCATTCTCTCACCATGCCTCCATGTACTGCTAAGAAAGAGACAAAAAATGTTAATATAAAAGAATGTCTTGCCTGTATTTGTGGAGAGGGTAAATCACTAAATATATGTCAGATGAAATCCCTATTAGATTAGTGCTTTCCAATGTCTTCCAATTTGTGGACCCCATAAATTTTTTTTCAAGGCAAGCACTGTAGCCACTTAAGGTCTTCAAAGACTAAATCTGTTTAATCAAATACCTTTACCAACCACTAAGGAACTTACTATCCATGATTCACAGGTTGGGAAATGCTGGAGGTAAGCATACATTGCTTATTAAAGGGAGGTCCATTTAAGAGTCCATGTGCATTTTGTATTTTCAAAATAGTCCAGCCAGTGTTACCCAGAATAATCTACAAGAGAAAGTGGAAAGTTCCACTCTAAGAGCATCTACAGCTAAGCAAGTTCATTTTTATATGTTTCCACAATATAAACAAAATAATAACACACACAGAACAGTAACTGCCAGAGTCCCTCTCTTGAGGTTTAAAAAGTTTCCAGCTACAAGGTCTATTCCTATCTCATTAAGGGAGTTCAAGTATCCACAACAACTCCATTAAACAAAAATCAAGGCATATTTCTCACATCTTTTGCAATTGAATTTAGCCAGTATTTGAAGAAAAAGAATACTGAGCAACAGATTTGTGGTACACACACAGTCTACACTGACATGCAAGGGCATGATCCAGGAAAGAATTGCATGTGAGCTAACTTTACAAGAGACAATCAAGAAACTCCCCCAATGTCTCCAGACTAGAATCAAAACTACAGTTTAATTGGAACCAGCCATATGTCTAGGTCACCTAAACGTCTGGGAAAGGCCAGCAGAAGTGCAACATGCCCATGAAGGAACACATGGGAAATGCCAACAGTCGAAAGAATCAGGACTTCTACCTGGAATACAGAAAAAACCTCTCCAGTCAAGTCTCAGAGCTAAATTCAGCAGGACAGAGGACTGATACTGGCTGTGCAGGCTAGCTGGTCCCTCAGGAATAAGGAGCCAGAAACAAAGACATAGCAGGCAGAACAGGGGCTTCATTAACTAGAGCCAGTCTGACAGCCCCTGGGGTTTACAGCTGACAGCAACCAGATGTAAGCAAGAAGACACTGCACAAGTTCTGGTGACAAGTCCAAGCTAAAGTTATAAAGTCAACCAGCAGATCAGGATCAGGCCCGGTGAGGGTAACCAGGCTCAGACACAGCCCCATGGCCACATCACAGGTCCACAGCAATGAGGAAGGTCCCAGGTCATGTCACAAAATGAGTTGATGGATCAGTGTCTGGCTCAGCAGGGCCTTCCAGAGCAGGGATGTGGCAAAGCTGGCAGTGAAGTTGGTCATTAATGTCCACCAGTGCACACAGGACCCTTGCAGTAGGTTGGGTACCTCCACAGACACCAGAAAAATGGCTATTCTCAGGTAGGAGGGTAGTGGCTCCAGAATAAATTTTGGACTTAGAGAAAACTTTGATAGTGCATTTAATATTTTTTCATAAACCAACAAATATTATGAAAACCATTTTAACAAAAAAATAAATTCCAATCTGCTGTAATTCCTGTTGCCACTTTATAAATACAGCCTTAATTAAATCAAAGCACTTGTAGCTTTAAAATAGAACTCTGCATACATCTAAATGCTTTGCTAAGCCAGGGCCTAAACACAACGTTGTGTTTGTTTTTGTGTTTGTCTTGTGTTTACAGATGGTGATGGACAAGCCAATTCTTCTGCCAGATCTTTCCCTTTCACATGTGTTCGGTGCAGTCCACGGCCAGGATAAATTGGTGTCGTTCCAACGAGGCCAATTTACACCAGCTGAAGATTCAGACCCACAGCTGTATTTGTGTAAACCTCAATGCTGCATGAACACAGTTTTTCCATCATGAATATCTGTGTATATGATTCACAGAGTACAGTAAGTAAGGCTACAGAACATTAAATTATTCCAGACAATGGGCCCAACTGTCAACCCACTAGAAAATTAGCGAGATGTGTGACGTGACAAATAGCTTTGTATTTAGAGTAGAGCACCATTTCCAACATACTCACACTGAATGTTCCTATTAAATGCCAGAGTAAGAGATCTGTGTATTTTTTTCCTGACACATATCAAGCCACAGCCATGCACAGTGTAAGGTATGTGATTCCTAGTGTTGAATAGAGAAGTATGAATTTTACTGTTGAAGGTGGGAGAAAATTACAGATCCTGAACACATAAACACAACTAATGACATCTGGGCGTATTTTATACGTCTGCATTGTTTGCTTGCTTTTTTGAGATACTGCACCTTTCCACCACACTTAGTAACATCAAACACTCAGGCATTCCTGGAAAGGACTTTCTGTTCCTCAAAATGGAAATGGCCTTCTCTAGGCACAGATCATCTACAGAGAACTCCTTGCTGTCTAAGTGAAAATTAATTCATTGATTGGATAGAAAATGTAATCCTAAAAGATATAAACAGACAACAGCCACATGAAAACACAGTGTAAATTACGAAAATTTCCCCCCAAGATGGGGATCTTCCTCTCAGTTTTCAGAAGAAATTTTCATTCAGTTGAAAATGCTGTAGGAGTTTGGTGACTTTGTTATAGACCCTGTTTCTATTCCTGGCTGAATGTGTGACATTCCTGTGATTCCAAATAGCTGCCACTAAGAACAAAACAGCCAGACAGATGTTTGCTGGTTTGTACAAGAATTGTGGCATTTCCCCTAGCAAACCCACATCTGCCTGAGGCCCAGAGAGGCAGCCAGGAGTAACCACAGCTTTAAACACCTGACATACCAAGGTGCTTCATGGCTGGTGCTGAGATCTCTGCACGGCTGGAAAGCTGAGGATGTCAGCTTTCCACCGGGCTTTGGGGCACCCAGCCCCTCCTAACCCATTCCATAAATCAAGCAGTTCAATGTTTCCCCTTGCCTCTGGCAAACCTGTGCAGCTGGGAGGGCAGACAGTGTCTGCACCTGGTGAGGTGGCACAGGTGGCTCTGCAGCTGGCACTGGGTCTGACTGCCCCTTGGCAATGCTCCTGGATCTCACAAGGTGGCCTTCAGGGAGTCCTGAGCTGCCACCACCCACATCCTACCAGCCCTGGCACCAGGGGAGGCCCCATCAGGGAGAATCACCACATGCCAGAGCTTGACCATGCTGCCAGACAACACCTGGATACAAGCTCTTAGGGAAAGAAAATGAGGGGTGCTGATGGACACTGTGCTGCAGACACACTGTGGGGTCACACCTGAGGGATGAGTGGCCCATGTCAGAACAGGAACTCTAAGGCACAACAGCAGAAATCAAAATAAGAATCAGAGAATAGCTGTAACAGCAGTGAAAACAAACTTATGTGAATATTATCTCTGACATGCCCCGCTGCCCACCAAACAAACTTTTAATGGACTGGGTATAAACCAAGACAAAAATGAGGGTAATTTAAGCTGGTGAAAAGTACGTGTTTATGGCAGTGTGTCCTGCTTTTTCCTTTCAACACCCAAATCAAGATGAAAAGTTTGTGCTCATAAGCTTTAAACCCAGCAAAATTCCTCAATTCAAGACTGTTTTGTCTGTGACACCTCTTCAGCACCTGTGCAGGACATGAGGCATCCAGGACTCTGGTGCCAAATAATACAGAGGGGTCTTGCAAGACATGAGGGTTCAAGAAAATATTTCTGAATTAGTTTCTCTGTAATGTGCACACTTTATAAGAAGAAAAGTCAGGGACACCTGGTTTAAAATGACACTGATACTTCTGGAAGCTATCCACAGACCATGCTCCTGGTTTTTCCTCTTCAACCCTCACCAGAGAAGACAACCTCTCAGCTGCTCACCCACCTTTATCTGTTCCCTATAAATAGATATGAAGGGTAATTTAAGACACGTTTTTAAGATCCCAAGCTCTGCCAAGTGTGGGCCATTGAAAGCATTTCAGCCAGGCCAGGAAGACATTAATTTAGAAATAATCACATGGCTACATCTAAAAGATGCTGCACAATAAGTCTGTGAACCTCATGTACAGCTTAATTACATTATTTCCTGACAGCTAGTCTCTTAACACCTAACCTTTTTGAGGATCAAAGCAATAAAGAATAAAATAACAGCTTTCTCATCTTTTTCTAAAAGTGTGGGCTTTCTTGCCCTCTAGATCATTTGGGTCTTCTCATCTTCATTAGCTAAACCAGAACTTTGTGGTTAAAACATGCTATAATCATCCTTAAAAATGTGTTTTAAGTTTGTTCAGGTTTGTTCACAAAACTAATTTTTGTGCCTCACTGATCAGAGGAGCAGTCCTGTGCCTCCCAGAGGTGCCAAGTCGTAGATGCTGAAACAGTCTCAAAATGCTCCCTATCAAAATTGGCAAGCGAAAGAAAGAGGAAATTTCTGCAAATGCAAAAATATTCCATCAGAACATACTGCCTTCAATTATTTTTGGACCCATTCTAATGCTCAAGGAGGAAGCAGGAGGAATAGTAAGTGCGTATCCAGTGTCGGCGGCAGGAAACTCCAAATAGCAGAGCACACCATGTTCCAGTTCCAGCCGCAGCGGAGCCGCTTCCTCACAGGCAGGGACGGGCAGCGAGGAGAACAGAGCAGGAACTGCGCCATGGCTCGGGCAGTGCTGCGCCCTGACACCCCGGGGTCACGAGCTGTGCTGGATGCTCCAGCATCAATGGGACACAGCGGCCCCAGAGGCTGGGACTGTGCCACAGGGCACGCTCAGCATCAAGGAAACGCGCAACTCTTCCTCACCCCGAGCCGCAGCAGCGGAGCGAGGCGTTCTTGCTGTTTTTACATTCCCATCAAAAAGATCAGGTTCAATTCCAAGTGCTGTGGAGGCAGCATATTTATCTTCCAGTAAAAGAAAAAAACCCCAGCGGATCTGGCAGCACAGGGCAGAATGAATTAATAGAGAAAGAAGGAAAGCACTGAGATGTTTATTTTACACATCAGATCGGGACTCCCACTGCAGGACAGGCTTCCTGTGCGACAGCAGGCAAGGCAGTTAACCCCTGTGGCTTTTAATTCCCGATTTTTAGTTTTGAACTATGCATCCTTTGCACTTAATTTTGCTGCTACAGCGCCAATCCACTCAACAGAAATCAGTGTCTGGCAGATGATTGCCCTTCCTGATGGACAGCTGTCCACATCTGAAAAATTAGCACGAATGCCTTCAGAAGATTCTTGTGTTCTTTGTTTCTGGAGTCTGAACTCAGGTCGTGGAAGTGTTAAGGGAGGAAGTTTGTACCCTCAGAGCTCTTGAACCAGCAGCAGCAGACTTGGTGCAGGAGAAACAGAAATGTCAATAGGAGGTTACAAAAGGGTCCTACCCCTTTGCCACAGAGAAAGAAGTGATGGGTACAGCAATGGAAGGTGACATTCACCACCAGAATAACAGCCACAAGGAAGAGAATTTCTGATATATATATTTACCCCGATCCCTGTATTGCTCTGCTCAGCAGGCAAGGCAATCCCACACTTCCTCAAACCAGATGGCAAAATGGGGTTTGTAGATGCTTTCAGTTGTAGGAGTAACACAAAGCAGTCAGTGTGTACTTGTGAATTTGTCCTATGGTTATTAGCTTTGTCTCCAATCTTTCTACTGATGGATGGAAGGGCAGAAAAGCAAACGTTCACAATGGTATTGGCACACAAGAGAAAACCCCCTGGTCTTGACTGATAAATAGGAAAATGCAGGGTACAAGCTTGACATGGTGGAAAAGCTGCAAGCTCCTTTGGAACATCACTAATAATGAAGGCTTTTTTCTTTTACAGTCCAATTAGCAGAAACGAGTTCTTTTTGTGCTTTGAGGAAAGTTAATAACTTCTATAATGATCTCCTGATCTTGCAAAAATCTAGTGGGTGTTTTTTTTTTCCTACAGGTACCAAGAACAGGATCTTATTAAGTGTGACCAGCAGTGGTCAAAGTAATGAACACTTCCCACAGAGCCCACCACGATTACTTCTCGCTCTGACAACTCTTCACTTTAGATTGGGGGCAACAAATTGTGGATGCCATTAGCAACCTGTCAGAAGGCGACTTCCGATTAAAGTGAGCAGATGTCAGCTCGCTGCATCTTTAATTCAGAACTGCAGCCTGCGAAGACAGCAAGTGCCAACATGCAGGTTCTGAACTGAGAGATGCAGGCTATGCAGGATTCATCCTCCTCTTGAAGTTGAACGGGTTTGCAAGTAATTTATTGTTCTAGATGCTGAAGATTTGCCCCCACAGCTCCCCAGTGATTCTTTGGTGCCCATGGGAGGAAATGGCAGATTTGACACAGTTTAGCTGTCACTCTCAGAGCCTTCCAAAAGGGAAGGTGATGATCCCACCATGAAATCTCTTTAGCACATGACATCTACACTCACAGCATCACAAGGAACTGTCATCACGCTCTGTGCACAAACACCCCTTGTTATAATGTTTTTTCTGCTTCTAGGCAAACTCTGTTCTTTTATCTGCTTTGTTTAAAAAAAAATAAAAACTTCTGAGACCAGGTAAACCCAGTAATACAGGAAATCCCTGAGCCTGTTATGCCACAACTGAGCTTCCAGAAAATATCAGTACATCATACTGTTCCAGTTCTGATCCAGCTGCATCAGAACACCTCATAGTGGTTCACCCATAACAGCAAGTACTGATGTGCTTCAAGACAAAGCAGAAGCAGTACTCAGTAGCAAAAATTCAATTATTTTAAAATGCTACAGAAAAGAAACATGATAAAGAACACATTTGAATAAACACTGAAAATTAATTAAAACCTGCTACAATAGATTTATTGCAAAATGCTTTCAATTCACCTGTTTATTAGAGCCTCTTTTGTTCTAGGAAGTGTGAAGTAATTAAATACAAGTGATTAAAGCTGGCATAGGTTCATTTGGGGAAATACACAGATTTTTAAGAATAGATGTACAGTTTCCGCCTTTGATATGAACTTCCCATGTTGATTGATGCTATCAGAAGAGTTATTGCTCAAAACAGCTTAAGTGAAGCAGAATATTCCCAGTATTTGCCAAAGCAACCCAGATCAGCCATGGATGTACATATGTATTCCACAGGAATGTTTTCATACCCTTACATCTCCAAGGGCCATTTTCAACTGAAAATCTGCATTTCTTTGTTGGAAACAACAACATCAGAGTCAAATTCAGGATCTCACTGTGCTAGATATCATACAAGCATGCACTCAACTATTTATTTTTTATGCACCAGCTCAGTCTCAATTCAAGCTTCCTTCCCCTATGACCTATATAATCATCTTTCCAACATTTTATGATCTGATACTGTAAGATGGTGTCTGCCAATCCAACAAGTAAGGAACCTATCTGCACTTATTTTCTGTGTTCTGCCTGTATTAGAAATGATGTGTCAGAAAATATTTCATGTTGAGCATGGGGCCTGCCCTCTGCTGTTTTAGTTTCAGAGTGGGCTTAAGTACAAATCATGGGATGAGATGATGACCTTCTATTCACATGGCAGCTTATTTTGGCTGATAGCTGATTTTCCTTCCCAGCACTGGCATCCCAGGCCTGATTTTATTATGAACAGTTGTCTAGTGAGAATCTCTATAGCAAGAAAAAGGCACCATATGCTAAGGGAAACTTCAGATTATAAAATAAAGCATTTTTCACTGGCAGCATGGGAGAGAAGATACCAGATTTGGAAACAAGGTTTCAGGAGAGAACAGACACTACGTGCTCTCTTTGAGAGTCCATTGCATAAAAAAAGACAAAGATGTTAAGGCAACTTAAAATACTTTGACTAAATTCAAAGACACTTGAGCAATGTCTATTCCAGATCCACAAATGTAGAGATCTGTATATTTATTCTGTGCAATAAAAATAAGAACCATTTGTGTCAGGAATTGATTTCAAAGCTCATTATTCATATATCAGGCCCCTTGCAAGCCCTGGCAAATCAGGCTGCCCATAATGTTGCAAATATGAACTAACACAGCTGGAATCCTGGGATGGAGACACCAGCAAGGACAGATGGAGACATGGTCCCGTTACCATCAGTGGGTGGCCATGGGTGACCCTGCCAGCAGCAGGGCTGGAGCCAGAGCCAGTAGCTGGTACCAGGGAACGCCACACTGCTCCAGCTCACTCAGGGCTGACACTGGGCGCTCTCGTAGAGACCTCGAGTCCTTCACAGATTTCAACAGCAGCTGAAACTTTCTCTACTTTACAAGACCAGGCCTCTGGGCTTTTAGCAGACAGCTCAGGGAGATTTGGAGCACCAAAATTAAACCAGATTAGGGCTACAGCTAAAACTAACCTGAAACCAAATTCTTTCACCTGAAGAGAGAAACAGTTGCTTTGGGCTGAGAGGGTAGGTACCACCAACAAGTTGGTCCTCTGAGAACTTTTTTTCTGGAATTATGGGTAAGAGATTTCATTTATGCTCAGCAGTAAATTCTTGGTTACTCTTATAAAGCTCTCTGCAAACGTGTGGTTGTTCACAAACATGGGCAGGCAGTTTAGTGCCTTTCCAGGCAGTATCTGTACCAAGGCCCTGTCCTTTCTCTGCACAGACACTTGAAATAGGTTAAGGATGACAGAAACATGCTTAAATTAATCTCACTTAGACCCTCAGTCAAATCTCTGCAGAAGACACTAAGCTTACTGACTCCTTTTATAGTAGAAGTCTTATGGAGACCTTAGGTCTAACAGCATCCCCCGTGTTCAAAGTCTGCAGGAAATCTCCTTATTGCAATGCTCACTCACTGTGATATTCATGGTAAAAGTACTAAGATGGAAAATCCAGAGCATGCTGAGTTTTGCACACCAATTCAGCGCTCACGTAACTTAAATGAAATCTAAATCCTATACAAAAATCCGTGTCTAATCCATTATTATCATGCCTGTATGATTATTACTGTTAACTGCTAAATACCATTCATTCAATACAAATCCTTTCATAGTCAAACAGCACATGGGGCATATGTACTTCAGATGTGCTCTCATTATTAATCTTGACTGTGGTTCTGTCTCCTCTTAATGCACTTCCAGCCTCCCCCCCAGTTCTAATTAACCACCTCCCCTGAACTCCTTCATTTTTTATTCATTTCACATATGAAAGGTTCCTCTGTCACCTTCTCAGAACTCTCCTCATAGCTTCCCATTCTCACTCCCTGGGACACATCCCTCTCACAGTAATTGTAAACCAATAATTCACATGAAACCTTGGAGGTGATTGTATATATGGCACATAACACAGATCAAAGAAACCAAGTGCTTCCAGCAGTGAAATAAGAGAGGGGAAATGGTCCTTCACTAAGTGGATTTTATCTCAGTCAGAGGGGCCCGTCCCAGGTGCTGGGCCTGATGGAATTATGCAAGTCCTTAAGGGTTAATATGACATGTTGCAAACAGGAAAACTCTATAAACTTGCTTTATGCATCACTTCAAGGGTCTTTCGACACTGCTAAAAGAAGAAAACTTAGAGGTGATGTGGAATGTAAAAGGAAGCAAAGTTGGTTTTTAATCTTTCTTATGCTGCTTTTCCAGAAAGTCGGCTAGGACCCATTTCTAGGAAATGCTTCCCTTGACTAAAAGAGCAGCTACAATTGCTCTACTTAATGGACTGCAATAAAATAAGCTGCCTCCTATTAGCAAGAAGGATCATATCATCAGATTTGTAATGCATTTTATTACAGAACATACAGCATCAGAATTTTCAAATGCAGAATGTGGGAAACTAATGTAGGAAACAGTTAAAGTGGGTGTCATATAATCACAAATGTACTGATGGTTTCCTTTCTCTCAAACATCTAGATATCAATGTTTCTTCTTTAAAGCCATCTTTTCCCACCTAAACCACAGCATGAATTTCCACATTTTGTATTCCATTATCAATCAAAGCCATCTTCCATCTTTTTAGACAAAGAGTAGCTTGCAGAACATTCCTTCCTTTTGAGGAACATGAACCCTTGGCATGTGTAATATTCCAAAACCTGTATGAGCATGGCTCAAATACTTGGATTATTATTGGATATTCTTCTCTCCCACTGACTTTGCTGTTGAACTGGAGCTTCTCTGTATTGTTCTAGACTAACTCTGCCTGGTGTTAAGTCATGTTCTAAACTAGGAACTCCTAAATTTCATCTGGCACTTCAGAATGGGTATACTTTTAGTTAATGGGTATAATGTGCATCTATGACAATTAATAGGAGTCTTCCCAATATTTTCATTAGGAATTGGAATGGGACACTGGACAGGAGTCAAGTACGGCTGATATATCTGTGATTTTCCTCCTTGAGAAATCAAATGTCACATTCTTTATTTCACTCCATGGGGGCTGAGTTTAATAGCATCTACTCTGTAGAATAACACATCAGTTCCTTATTTAAGGAGACCTGACTGAGGAAGGGGCCAGAGGTGGGTGTGAGAAGGAGAAAGGCAGAGTCTGCCCAGTGCCATGATCTCACTGCCCACACTTGCACAGGGAGAGGGATGCAGAACTGCTGCAACTGTTACTGCACCCTATTCCTCTGAACCATTTTGCTTATACTCTCCTCCAAACTTGCCTCCTATCTATGAGCTTTGCATTGTTAATCACATTCCCATCACTCCTGCACTCACTGAAATCTTTCTGTTGCTCTGGGCTGGTCACATCAGCAGGGAAATGGGAGCTACAGCCGCTGTGGAGTAGGAGCTGCAAGTTATCCATGCTTTCCGCTCGCTGTCCCTGCGGCCACCGCGCAGCAGCAGTACCACGGCAGCCCCAGCAGCCTGCACAGCTCCCCAGCGCCTGCTCCACAGGGAAAATCACTGGCAGAGCCATGTTTTTCAAAGGGAAGCCTTAGTTTACATGGGGCTGATGGTTTTGACTGTAAGCCCGCTACTTCACTGTTCCTTGAAGACTAGATGTGGCCTGTGGTTTGCCACTAGACTTTCTACAAAGCTGGCCTGATCCAAATAAAATGTTTCTCCTGCCGCAAGCTTACAATGAAATTCACTCGTGGCATGTTCTAACTCCATCTTTTGGAGCTCGCCTTTGGGTAGTGGACTGTGTAGGAAGTCAGGAAGCAGAAGGGGAGGTGAGGACAGAGAGAACACACCAAGCCCCCTCTGCCTTCTGTTGGGGCTGAGCCCCACAGTGTTAGAGCAGCTCCTTGCTCTGCTGCGAGCAGCTCACAGTGCAGACCCGCAGCCCAGTCCAGATGGTGACTGTACTGTTTATGCTTAACATGGACAACGCTGATTACATCATGATAGATGTTTTTCATTCACATACATTTCGGGGTAGTAAAATTGGTGTGGAACCAACACAGAATGATGTGGAAATTCCTACAAAAGTCAAATTGGGTGCCAGTTACAAATGATTTCCAGAAAAGCTGGAAAGTACAGAGTGTAAGTATAATTTTTTGTCTTTTTTTGATATTTATTCAAGTGTAAAACATGTGGACTCTTGCCTGAATTCTTCTCCCTGTCCAGATTTCCACCAACCAAGTATCATTTCTCAGATAGTTCTAATACTTGGATCTACGTTGGTTGTGGGTTTTTTATTTCAAACAATATTCAATTTAGACCGGGACACATTTTTTAATGTTACTTGTGACTAAAAATATTTTCCGTGCTACCCAGTAAAAGTGAAGCCTCAGTTCTAGTCTCAAAATTATATGTATGTGCATACGTATTTCTCCATTAGCTGGTGAGGAATAAATTTGTTGAACAGTGAGGGTCAGGGCTTTGCCAGCAGCTGAAATGTGTTATTTATCAGCAGATCATTACAGTCAGCACTGCACAGCATGTGAACTTCCTCACACCCCTCTGCCAAAGCTCCCCACACGGCTGACCTGCCTTCTGACTTGAGCTTCAAGGAGCTCCCAGTCTCCATCTGGAGATTCAATCTCACTGCACTGCTGGTGCCTATGTGACAGCCCCACTTTTCCTTCCCCTTGGCCCCAGTACAGGAAAGCAAAGCCCTGAAGGCCTGACTTGGGGACACAGTTTCTCTACAGAGAGCCCTGCTCTCCCCCACTGATTTGAGTGGGAGAAGCTCAGGCTGTGACTGCCACCCCCTCTGTTTATTTTGGCAATAATGAGAATTGTTCAGCACACAACTCTACAGACTTCTGTAAGTTGTAATGCCTATAATTTACATATTTTGTGTGTCCAGGCATTGACTGCCATTTCTGAATGTTCCAATACAGGGGATCTTTCGGAGGAAGAAAAGGGAATTGATTTGCTTTTAACATCTGGGGTACTGTAATGCCAAAGGGTTCAAAAATTAACCTTCCTTAAAATACTGTATGTTTTAGTCCTTGTGCTCCTTTTTTCTTCTCCTACTCCTTTTTTAAGAACTTTTCAGGCAATTAGGACACCTGAAATTTTTGAAATCAGAGAAGTCCAGAAAATGAAAAGTCCTTGTCCACTTTCTTTTGATTAGAACAGGTTTCCTGAAATATCATCCAATGAATATAGAGAGATGTTTTAAAAGACCCTAAAACCTTGTTTATGGTAAGAATTTTATGTTGGAGTTTGAGCTTTCACAGGCTACTAGAGCTGTCATTTGATTAGAGCTAAATGACATGTCCAAGTTATACAAAAAGAGCTGTGTCTCTCTCCAGGAGATGAAGAGTAACTGGGCTCTGCTCTGTCGTACCTGAGTAGAATGCAACTGAGAAAATGGAGGTACCTGGAAACTCTAAAATCCAATACACAGACACAATTGGGGCTATTTCTGCTGTGGAGACAGCACTCAGACTAGATTTAGCTGTGGACATTTTATGAAACAAGTACTTTCCAGTCTGAGGTGGTCAGATGGCTTCAAAGAGAGCTGAGAAAGGCAGCTAGAGAGGAAAAGCACATCAATGTTTTACATCAGTCTACATGTGCAAAATGTGACATTAAAATGTCTGCAACCCTTCCTGGAAAAAATTTAGGGACTCACAAACTCAGAAGATTAAAACCACAGATTTGGGAATATAAAATAAGAAAATATTTTATATTCTTTGGGAAAATATAGAAGTCAAGAAAAGGCAAGCAGAGCCTAAGCAGGGAGAAGCTGACTCTCCAGTCCAGTGTTTAGTCAGTGTAAGGGAGATGAAGAAGAGAAGAGCAGAATCCTGGTTTTGTCAAACTGGAATTGCTCAAGATTACAAAGGCAGAAATCACATTCCCACTGCTTCTTCCTTCATCTCAAAAGTTTCATGTATTTGTTGACTTTCCTAGACCTTACACATATCAATCTCAGAATAACACATGCAAAGAGATTTGCTGTCACGTTGCCTAGACTTATATCACACCATCCTTTCATGCCTGCGCAGGAAGTAAAAAGGAAACTCCCTGGAGACTTCCTTCAATGCCACAGTGCTTGGCAACAAGGACTTCTCAAACACTGACTTGATCAGAGAGCCTTTCATCTTTTAATGTTATTAATTATGATTACTTCCTAAATGCTAATAATTCACTCATAATATTTAATAATAATAATAATAATAATAATAATAATAATAATAATAATAATAATAATAACAAATTATACAATTATATGAATGAGCAGTGGTCATCTGAATAATCCCAAAGAAACTGAAAATCCAAAGTGATGCACTGACTGAAGTGCAGCCACTGCTGGGAAGAACAGAAGTGAGTGGCCTCCTTATGGCATATGGCACAGAAGGAACAGGGAGAATGCTACTATTGTAGCATTTGGAATTAAAACTCTGCTCTTATGCATCCTTGAGTGATGCTGCAGTGACTTTTATATTAGAGTCTCATCTGGGACCTATCTGAATTCAAGGTTTTCCCAGCAGGAGGATTGATTATACAGTGATGGAGCTTTTTCAGTCCTAGCAAGTCTTAGAGGTATTTAGTACATGCATTGAAAACCAATGTCAAGTTCTTCAGTACTGAAGATAAAGTATGTTTCAGCAATGTGCTTCTCCACCGTGTTTTAAAATAAAACTAACTAGTAGCTGATTAAAAAAAACAAACACATTCTCATGAGATCCCCCTGCAGATGAAATCTGCTTTTCTTCTGCAACTCCTCCTGGGTCTATCCAGGCACATTAGAGAAACAACTGGATAATACATTAAGCAGAGAAGATTCAGAGATTGGTTCTTTTGATGGCTATACAGACTAGATAAACAAGAGTCTGAGAGCTCAGTACCTTCCACAGAGAATACCCCACCTCTGTGGCCTGGAATTTTAAATGTGCCAACAAAGACTTCTCACAAAATCACCTAACAAAGTGCCAAGCACTTCTGCATTAAGAAAGCCAAGGCTTTAGCGCTACACAATTTTCTAAAGTAAATTCCCTGAAACCCATACTTGAAATTTCCCATGGACTCCAAGAAGTGCAAACAATAATCACAGTGAATCAAATCCCAAAATTTTTTGGTGCTGTGACAAGTAGATAAATATATTCATAAGCTTAGTAAAAGAAGACTGGAGGGGAAAAAAGCCAGATTCTTGTGCAAATGTCTACCAAATAGACTCATTATGAGACAGAAAAGCAGATTAACTTTCACCAAAAGCAACACAGAAATATTACTCTTTGATATTACTATGCCTGCTACATCCAACAGCTTGGTGAATTTGGTTTATGAGTCACGTGAAGAGTATCTGCTGGCAACATGAGACTTACACTGATGATGAACACCTCATGTTGCCACTAACAGAAAAAATGGTCACCCTTGCAACAGAGTCTTGTTTAAAGTATGAAAAAAGGAACCAATCACTCCTTACCTTCTCAGCATCTTGCTCAAAAAGCCGGAGTTGAAAGCACTGGTCCAGTTTCAACTTGCGGACATGCCACATCTGATGCAAGTGTTGCCGGGTGGAATGCAGCTTGTCTAAAAGGCTGGTGATCTTTGGCACAAGACTTTGAAAATCTGCACTTCCAGGAATGCAGTTCCTACCAGAAAAACCATCACTGGATCTTATGCATTGTAATAACCTCTGGCCCTCACGATCCAGTTCTTCCACAGGAGCTTTAATCACTTTTTTCTTAAGCTGTGTGTGCTCATCAATCAGCCTTCTTGAGCCCTCAACATCAACTGGGAACTCCTTCCTAGCCAACATTTCCTGGAGATCCTCCAGCCTTGACAATAAATGGATGGCACTGTTGAAAAACTCTTCCAAGGAGACACGCAGCTCTATCCATTCATCATGGTTGTAATCCAAGGACCCTTCAAACTCATCCGTCAGTTGAGAAGGATCCACAAGCTTTGCCAGGCCTTCCACAGACACCATACTTGTCTAAGGAAGGGAAAAGGACAGCATCTGAATCAGGGACCATCCAACCAGAATTAACAGCACAACCCCTAAACAGCATGAAGCAAGTATTTTCCTCATCAATACATAATTGAAGGAACATTGTAAAGGATCTTAAGGACTGTGCTTAATTTTGATATATTAATTGGACAGAAAACTTTGCTTCTAATGACATTTATTTATTTATTTATTTATTTACTTATTAAATGATGTGATATTTACTGGAATAATGCCCATCTTTTTCAGCTGGCCTATCAAAAAAATGTAGTGAAAATGTTTCTGCCACAGATTTCATCATCCCAGTTGGACACTGAAGACTTCTTACTGCAGCTTTTGGATATCTGGACATGGTTGTTCACTAAATATGGCATTACGGGCACTCTGCTACTTGTGTTATACTCCAGCTAGTGGCTAGACAGGAGCAAAAGTTTCAGGTATATGAACAGAAGCAGGTACTGCAAACTGCTATAACAGAGAATATGCTGGGTTTCTTATTCCAAATTATTCTAGTTGGCTTTTTTCCATCCGTTCATATTAGCAATTCCTAATGTAATTAAGCTAAAATCAATGTAAAAGTGAAATGTCATTGAAGTATTAACAACTAGAATTTATTGCCAATAGAAAGTACTGCTCACGAATCATAGGCAATCAATGAGAAATGGTTTTAATTCATTCAGACTCAGTAAGTGGTGACAGAGAAAAGCACTGGGTGTCTGTAAAGCAGATTACAGTTTAAGGACTCAGCAAGTGATCACTTTGCCCATTTATTTTAGAAAAACTACTTCTTTCTGAAATTAGGAGCAGAGAGTTTCATATGTAACTAGAGATTTTCAATGCTCTCATGTTAACACCCAAGCTGGCAGCCCTTAAAAGCTTGTCTCTTCATCAGTGACTGCACATCTATCCCCTAAAGATGATCAGGCCTCTAAAGAATGTCACAGCTTGTGCTCGTCAGAAATGGAAACACCCAATAATAACAGCACTCTTGTAGAAATCATTTACAAAGAAAAACACCTAAAGTCCTGACCATTATCCTAAAGTATGTCCAAAACAGTAGGCTAGGCATTGGTTAAAGGTTAATAATAGGCTTTTTCTTCCAATTTGTATCCATCCAAAAATATCAGGCATTCTGCAATGTATTGAAATTGAAATTGTACTGAATTTAAGCTCAGAAGAAAGATTATTTTAAAACATTCCTTGCTTTGAGGAAAAGGGAGGACAGTGGGAGGAGCAAACAAACAGAGGGAAGGTAAGTATGTAGCTTCAGAGCATTTTCACATTTTTAAACCTCTTGACCTGGACGCTGGGACCTTGAAGATAATTCAATTTAGAGTTTAACTGCCTGTCAGGGAAATACTTCTCTTCATGGCTAACTCTTGGGCAAACCCCTGCAGTCTGTCAGGCTAATGGAAACATTGCTCTAATCATGCACAGAATTTGACATTATGAGACAGGAAAAAGGCTTTTCATTTTGCAAATTCAGCAGAAATTTTCTTCATTCAGGTTTGATTTTTTAAGTAGTTCTTGAAACTCTAATGAAAGGAAGTTTAGTGAGGCAGGTAGGTGCTTACTGTTTCCTCAGCATTGCTCATCCTTCTTTTTGAAATCAATTTAAAAAGTGCTGTCCACTATTTAGCCTCTTTCAGCAGGAGAAAGAAAATAGTCTTGAAGGCACCTCTGAATTAATGCTAAATAAGGTGCCTGGTCCATTCCTCAAAGTGGCAGGAAATGTTGGAATTCACATACATCAACCAAACTCTTTTCCTTCTCTTTCTGGGTGAAGATCTGTGTACATGCTTCACTCTGGACTGTGACACAGAAACACTGTGCCAGAATCTCACCCCCCAAAATCCAGCTCATCAGTGTCCACTAAGGGTCCTACAATGCCCTGGCACATACATAATGCTTCCATTAAGCTCAAAAGAGAAATCTGGCCTTAAAACACTGGGTACTGGGGACAGGGTGAATCAGCAGAGACTTGCACTGCCCTGCACTGCAGTGTACTCCTGCCAAGGCCCTGGTGTTTGATCTGAGCTGTGGGAAATTGCCATGGCAGGTCAGTGCAGGGACAGTGCCTGTGAACTGCCCCACATAAATGAAATAATGGGGACCACGTTGACCTTGTTTGATATTCACAGCTCTTATGAAAGAGCATGAGCTGCCCAAGAGCCTGAGCTTATTGATAAACCGCAGCATCCCGAAGAATCACTTCAATAGAAGTTCCCTGACTTGTCTTGTGTATATTGCAGGGTAGACCACAGCTTAGGAAATCTGTTTGAATCATGGAATTGAAGGACTCAAAGCATTCTATGATTCTGTCTGCAGTGGTCCAATACACAGTGAAAGCACTGGCTTCGCTCCTCTGGCCCAAAAATGTGTAAACCATTGGACACCCATGTGAAGAGCCCTGCAGACAGACTAAGGCTCAAAGGCACTGATTACACACACAGAATGGAAATATCCTTAATGGCTTCCAGCATCTACAGCAAACAAATCCAGAGCTTTTCAAACAATACAGACTCAGAGCTGTAACTATGAAGCATAATTTGGTCACAGTTTACTCTTTACTATCATCACAACAACTTCACATAGTAAAAATATATGTCAAGCTTCCAGAAGGCATTTATTAATTTTAAAAACAAACAAATGTTCCAAAAATACACAATTGAACTCCGTTACTTCATCTGTCCTCAAAGGTATCAAGGAGTGTAAAGACATTTGATCAAAGCAAAATTTATGAGTTGGCTGGATTTTGTGAAAATTTACAAACACTTAAAATGTGATAATAATGTAGAATTGTGCTAATGAGTAACACCAATCTAATTCCCTACAGCGATTCAAGGGTCCTTGCAAGAACAGGTAGAAAATAAGGACACATTTATATAACACTGACTTCAACAAAACTTAAATAGATATTTAAATAGTCTTCCATTGTAGTAAACATTAAGAGCTGTAACCAAATTCTCTTTTGTATTCCAGAGATGCAAAATCTCTGTGACTCTCTGAAATGAATGGATTGGTAAAACAGACAACAATATAAGTGTTTCTCAGTGAATTATTCAAAGACAACACAATGACTAAGTCAAGATGTGGCATGATTGATGCATGAGCACTTCATGCACCTGAGTTTTGCTTCTTTTTGGGCAAGAAGCTGAAATTCACAGAAAACTGAAGTGCTGTAGAGAACACAGCTGGTTTGCCTTCATCAACAACAAAGTTAATAAAATTGCCTTTAATTATGCAGTTGTTATGTACTGGTTACTTCTCCAAGGACATGCCTGAGGCACCTTATAATTCACAGTTGCTTACGCTATCGCTGAACTGTAAATCTCAATTAAATGAAAGAGGTGAAAATTTACAAAATGTGTTTTATTATAAAAAATGCCACTAGTGGAAGTTGGGTAAACTAAAATTGTATCTTTAGCATTTTGACTGACTTGGTGTTGTGTTTTTTGGTTTTTTCCCATGAGAAACAAAGGAAAGACTTAATGCAATATAACCAAAAATAAATACCACAAAAAAACCACAACCAAACAAAAAAAACCACCACCAAAAACAAATTAACCCTCAGCAAAATGAACTATGTGAACCTCTGGGATAAAACATGCAATTCATTTCACCAGTGTGCTAGGAAAACAACCCAAAACATCAGCCCACTCCTGCCACCTGCCCTCAGATATATTTTTTGCTTTCAGTCACAGGTGGTTTTTTACCTGAAGGAAAGTTCTTATCAGAGATAATGCTTTACAATTCATTTCTACATGGCTCTCACCTCAAAGATGAACTTGGAACTGCCGAAGTTTGTTTTCTGCTTCTGCCAAAAATTATCAGGTTTTATAATCAGGGCAACATGAATCTCAGCAGGAAAGGCTTCTTGAAGGGTTTTTAGGAGAGGCTTGATCAAATCCCATTTAGATCCCCGCATATCGATAATAACAGTGAATCCTCGTTTGCAAACATCTTCACTGCAAGAATAAAAGCACATAATGATAATTAATATTGTGGGCAGCCACAGTGAGACTTGGCTTTTGTTGCTGGTGTTTGGTGCTTCAGAGCAAAGCAAGGAATGATTAACATAAAAGATGAGAGATAGCACAGTATAAAGGCTATAAGAAACGTCATATTAAATTTACTATAATGTAATTTACATGAAATTCAAGTGTCTAGATTACAGTTTAATCTCTAATTTTCCAAACATGTATAATTCAAATATTCACTAAAAACATACATACTTTCACATCAATTGGAAACAGAATCAAATACATCTGTATAAAAGTTCTTTATGTGTACATACAATGGATTCTAGTTTCAACGTATTTAACCCAGCCAAAGTCAACAAGCAGGGTCCTTTCCCTTAGCATTACTGGCCACTTTTAAATTTGGGTGCCTTCATTTTTAGAGGCCCCTTTAAATACTTCCAGAAAAGTGTCACATCCAGAAAAATGCCTTGCAATTGCTCCCTGACAGGAGTGCACATATGACTCAGCATGTGCACTGTTATCGTTGGGGCCCTTTTCCCTCCCAATTGATCTTCCAAATGCTGCAGGACCTTTTTCAATCTGCAGTCAGACTTTTCTCCCAGCCTGTGCTCCTCCCTTCTCAGAATTCCAAGGCAGTTATCTGGCCTGGTCACTGGCAATGCGTGGGGCCCAGCAACACCACAGCATTCCCTTGCAAACACATCTTTTCTTTTTCCTCATGAGAAGAGAAGAGAAAGAATAAAAGGATGGGTCAATTCAAGTCAAGTCTGTGCAGCTTTCAGCACAGCTTTTCAAGGGACATAGTCATATTTATACTCAGAAAAAGAGATATGGGTATAATGTAGAAACTGTAAGACTGTTTAGCCTCCACAGAAATATTCCCAGTGCACAAACACACAGAAGGATTTTCACTGCACTCTCCCTCTTTAACTTCTTAAAACACTCTTTCTCCTTGCTAATAAGATCCACTTCCTACATATTCCACAACAACTCTATAAAGCATATAACTAGGTTTCTGGGCTGGAACAAGGACAGGAATATTTTTCAGAGGAGGCGCACTGGACAAATGTATGTTGAGAGTGTGCTAACTTGAACAGTCTCAACACAGTGCCAGACAGGAGCACTTGGAGACAACAAGCTTGGTCCTCTGCCTTAACATTATTGGCACATCCAGAGCACACTGCTACAACAGTCAGTGTAAAGAAAAACTAGGGAGACGAGGCAATTCCAAACAGTCAGGAACATAGATATTTTTATTCTCCTTTTACCTACTGCTGAAAGGTCAGACATCTAATCCTTTCGTAACTAATGCCAAAAAAAGGCTGTAAAAGAAGCTTTGTTGGGGGTGCTACAACCTCTTGCCTTTTGGAACGAGTTGAGACAAGGAAGCAAATCAGAAAGCAATGAATAGAAAGGGGTTTGTATTTTGTGTTATTTTTCTTGCAAAGCTTTAGAGGATCTTCAGGAACTTCTGCCAAATCACTGATCCCTGTTATCCTGAACAGATTTTTCCAAGTATTTTTTCAAACACTTGAAAAAGAGATGCAGGAGCCAAAGGGACATGTGGAGGGCCCCAACAGAGGACAAGTAACAGGTAAGTGCAATCTGTCTTTTCTGATATAAATAAATAAATACACCACCACTATCCATTGCAACCACAGCAAGGCATAGACAGTGTTAGCTTCATTTCAGCTCCCCTCACCACTGCCAACCTGCCAAGTTACCTAATTTGATATAAAACAAAGTTAAAGTAAGTTAATACTTATTGATGAACAACCTAAGACCTGTTTCAGTAAGCAGGACAGGAATGTACTGGAAGACTGAAGTCGTCTGTTTATGTACCTGAACCAAAGTCTTAGACACAAACAGATCCAAAATCAAACCCTGTCTCTAGCTGTGGAGCAAAGGCAGAGTGATACCTTGACATAAACCACCCTTGATTATATAGCACCATGACTAGAAGTTCAGCCTGCATTGAAACAGATACCTCCACATTCTTCCGACTTTTTGCAAAAAATGAGCACCTGGTTTCTAAACCTGCTTGTCAAAAGCTATTATTTATCTGTGTTTAAATGGTTGCAAGACAGAAAGCTGCCTGCTCATTATTTCTACTCCCAGCTGCAGATCTTGTTGCAGAGAGGGTGCCTTCAAGAGCACTTACCCTGCACAAACAGGTAGCCAGATACTAACCAGGTACTAATATCTCAAAGAAGGACATGTGAGATAAGAAAACTATTCAGAGTATAACCTCTTCAGGGCAGTGACCATCTGCTATGCTTGTGTTTGTTTAAGGAGCCTGCCTTGCTGGAGGTCTCCAGCTACCTATATTCATACTACAGTCTTCAGCTGTCTGGAATAAATTCTTTTCAGGAAACTATAAATGAAAATCCAGGGAATTAAAAATAATGAGTAATCATGATCTGCAAAATAAAAATTGAATACGGATGTGAAAGCTCAAAAGGCTAACATAATTGTGGGGACATCTCACAGGCTAATTATTTTTTAAAATAAATTATATATATATTAATTTAAGTTGCAATATCCAAATATTTCCAGCTATTGACAACATCCTAAAAAAATTGGCCTAGACATAATGAAGCTCTGATAAACTCTGTTGAGACAATCTGGGACAATCTGTCATCTCTGACAGTCGTTTTTCTTCAGTTACCTCAGCATGGATTGAGGAAATGACGTGAGGTTCCTTTTGAATAGTCTAGCCCTGCTTATTAACTTTATTGCTTAAAAGCAACAACTCAAACCCTTCCCAATTTAGCAATTGATCGGGAAAAGCATCAGTAGCAACGGAGCTTCCTCCACATTTTCCAAGCGAGACATGCCTTATTCCTGGCTCCCAGGATGACACATCAATACTCATATCTATTATGCACAAGTAACCACTTTAGTAAGGCAATTAATGTTGATTGTGGTGCTTAATTTTTTTCCGGTATTGATATTTGACCAGAAACTGGAAAAAACACTCAAATCAAGGTATTTGGACAATCCATCAGCCTTTTGGCTGTGCTCATCTGGACTAGATTTGCAACAGTGAGCAGAAATTATTTGATAGTTGATAAGTCATTTCAGTTGCTCCACTACTTTTAAGCAAAGACAAAGACCAGCTTCTAAGTCTAATAAAAATACCCTAGAATATTTGCAAAAATAATACTTACGATCTGGATTTAAAAGAAAAAAGGCATAAAATTGAAACTCAGAGGCAGATGTGATAATTTTGTAAAAAAAACCCAAAAACCTCTATTTTGGTTTCTAGGCTACTTTCATAAGGTTATTTTCTCAAATTTCCTCTTTAATTCAGGCACACTCTAAATTGTATTTTCTTTGGCAAGAGCTGGCTTGCTGGGTACCACATTAATTTAAGGACTTTATGCTTTCTGATTAATCTTTCAGATACCTATTGATTATGTGTATTTTTCACCCTTATGGTTTGGCCAAAGCTTCTGGCATTTGGAAGCTTCAGCACTTGATTAGCTGAAATAACATAATATCTCCATTCCCATTTTGCAGTCATGAGTTAATGATGAAACAGCACATTTAGCATTCCTGTTGGACCACTAAAAGCCCAGATCTGACATGTCCAGCATCTCATTCTAAATATGATTTGTTAACGGAGAGAGCAAGATCTCTTTTAAGGCAGGTCAGCATAACCTTGTCAGGAGACACTGTCAGAATAATAAGTAGCTCTTCAGGCATCAACACATAGGAGCAAAATCTGCAGGAAATTAATTATTTTTGAGATCACCATTCCTTTGATAAATGTGGCTGTAGTCAGCCAGTTGCTTCACAGCTGAGGGTGGAAAAAGGGGAGGGAGAGGAGAAAAACAGGTATGTAAAAGCTTCCAAGCACAAACTATTATCCCAAAGGCCTCATTTCATATGAGACCTCACTAACTCTGCTGCCTAGTTTCTATATCAAAATCACCAAGGATCACCTCAGTGATTTACATACTAATATTTTTGATTAATTGTAATTTTTTATTCATTTTTGTGTGTAGTTTATTTACTCAGCTTGGAAACAAAACTAAACAGAGAGGTTTATAATCAGTATTACTTACAGACTTTCATACTTTGATTTCACATCACAATGTTGAGCTTGAAGTTCACCTTCTCAATAAAAACAGTCAGTACCTGTATTCATAATTTACTTTCCAGTATATTTAAAAGACCAGGTACTTTTTATTAGACCTGTTTGCCAAGCATGCTGAACCAGCATTATTTATTAAAATATGTTGTTCTATTTAATACTTCTCAGCAAATTGTACCTTGCTTATTATCCCAGTTAAGGAATGTGTTCCTGCACTGTCAGTCTGAGCTGTCACCCACATCCCCAGTGACAGTGGCTGCTCAGTGGGATGAGACTGACTGTCTGTTCAAAGATCCTGGGACACTCGTGACTCCTAATCCTCACATCTCCCTTCTGTGCTGCTATATCAGACACCAGGAGAGGAACTTAGTGATGCACAACCCAAGAGCACCATTACTCTGTAAAAACAACTCACAGCAAGCACCCACTAGAGAACTTCAGCCACCTAAAAGACTGTAGATGGACAGTCTTCATCCTAGATTTTCCTTCTTACATGTTTGAACTTGGTTTCACAATGCTTTTTTTACAATTAGAGAAGAAACAGCCACCCAGACTCCACTTCCAATTAATCCTTTCTTCCTTACTGTGACCTAAATTTGTTTATTCTCTTTCAGCACTGAAAATGAATCGCTCATTCTCACTTTTCTTTTTTAAAACAAGAGAGAAAGAAAGAAAGAAAGAAATCAAAGACAGTTTCACAGTGGCTGGAGATGGACATAAAGCAGTGATCTAGAGAAAATTCAGTGACGTGCTGTAAAAAGACTTGGAGCCAGTGAGGTCCAGGCAAAGACAAACCTCTTGTCTCTGGTTTCCAGCCACTGCTCTTAGGGAACATGAGGTGTGTCTGTGAATGGCACAAGAATGCAGATGTGTGGGCTGCACAACATCCACATTCAACTCCTGCCTCTGGCCCCAAGTCAACAGGAAGGGAACAGAAAGGCAGAAAAAACCCACCTACTGCAGCAGAAGCTAACTGCTGCCAGATGGGTTCTTCTGCTACTCTCAAGCAAGCAACTAATTTTGGTGTTCGATTTTTACATCTAAGAAAAATGCCTCTGAACTCAAAGCAATTCTGTTGTAAATGATGTAAAAGCGAGGAACAACAGACACCCAGACAACAGACATCAGGTAGGTGTAAGAAAACCTTTTTCCAATATGTAACCATGATCCTATGATCTCCTAGGAGTCATTCTGAGAGATGCAGGTCCCATTTGTATCTTGGTCAGGGTTCAGCAAGGCTGTGTTGAGCTCTCTTCTACCCAGGTAAAAATCCTGATCTGTATTGTTACAGCTCAGACCAGAACTGGGACCCAAAGCTCTGCAGGCATTTGGCCTCCTATTTAATTGAGTAAATAAACACTATTTGAGAAGCTTCCTGTCTTCATTCAAATAGCAAAGATTTAAAACACAGCTGTGTCCAAAAAATGCATGATAACAGCTGTTAAAGCCAAATCTGGAGGACAAATGCTATAATTTTTCACATTCTGGTTCAGTTTCTGCTGGTAAATGATGCCTTCTTCTAAATCCATTTACCCTCTTCCCCTTTTGTTGCTGCACATCTACTATATTTGGATCAATATCTGGCAGGTCTTCCTTGAAACAGCTGCTGAGATAAATATGAAATTAATCAGGGCTTTGTTTTTGTTGAAGCAGGGCTACATTTAAAGATTTGTTACTACAACAAAGAAATATTTGAACAGTAAGTACCATTCAACTCTCTCTTGAGCATTTAAAGTCTTGTATTTGAGATGATTTAGCAGAAACAAAACAAAAATGCTTTACCAAATGAAAATTATATGTTCTTGACATTTGCTGGAAAAAATAAATATTAGGGTTGTGTTGAAATATAAACACACCACTCTTGAAAAGGTTTGGATGAGCATAGGCTGTTGGAAGTAAGTTTGAAGATTCGAATCCATTGGATTCTAGAGGAGAAATAAATATATATGGCTGTGCTTAGCACAGCCAAACTACTAAGATGCAGAAAATAAATTGATCTTTCTGCCTGTTCTATGAGTTTTTTTTCACAGTTCAAGCAAGGAGATAATGAAGGTCATTTCACATGCCATCACTATGAAGTTTAGTCTATGGTCAGCACTGCCAGATTTTCACATGAAGAAAGGGATGCTCCATCTGGGCAACGAGTGCTTGGGCTCTTAGACACAGCATCCTAATTTATCAGTTCACAACATCAGTGGCTTAACAAGTGAGTGAATGGAGCAGGGTGAACAATTCCACTCAGTGCCATAAAACACAGTCACCTCAGAGTGGAAAGCCTCCAGATTGCAAATACATACATTTCCTTGAAATACATTGTGGGAGGCAGAGAAACCCATAGGGGAAAGACCTTTACAGCATAAAGAAGCCTGCAAACATGTTCAGCTCATGCAAAGAATGATTAATGTAGGTCTAAACAGTCAACAGCAGCACTGGTAAAATCCAATAATGTCTACAGGCAGACACCATGCCAAATTCCTTCCTAATGTAGGCAGGTATAACCACTCTGGGACTTGCATATTTGATCCAGGGCTTGACTGAGCTTACAGATGATGAGAGGAAAAAAAAACCTCTTCAGAGACAGTAAAATCACTTTTTCTATATAGTACTGATGTCTCTTGCTGTAAGCACTCACCAGTTCCCATACCCTGCTCCTGGCAGTGCAGGAGAGCAGTGCACAACCATTTACAGAACTGTAATTAAAATAAGGAACTAGGGAGAGATGAGATGTTTCACATCAATTCAAAGTAAGATATTTCATGATAAGCACTGGTTCTCATGAAAGTATTACTGAATTTAAAACTGAAAATGGCTTTTATAACAGCAAAATATTCTGGTTTACCTTTTCAGATTATTTTTTTTTTTGTTCCTTTCTTTTGATCAGTCTACTCAAAAGAAAAAAAGGACAAAAACTTTAAATTTTATCAAAATATTTTGACTGACATAAAATTTTAGAAGCATATTTGTGGGAAAATTCTAAATCTTTCAGATTTTTCCTCACTTAAAAATTAACGCTTCAAAATAGCAGATTCTTCCACAACTATCTTAGCTTTTGCCCATTTTCAGTGCAGAGTTCAGCATGAGATTTGCTTTGCACTTTATGTCTTCTAAGCAAAAATGGTATAACTGCTCCTCAAGACATACAGGATTTTGGCCAAAATCCACAGACATAAGGGCAAACATTGGATTCCAGTGCATCTGGAAATGAAAGATGGAAATGGTTGAAAGATGAAATGGAAAGGTTGAGTGCTCAAACCCAGAAACACTCCAAGGTCCACAGGTCTGTTTTGCTACTACATGAGAATTTCAGTTCTCTTTACAATTGTACAATTAAAAAGCTGATACCTCTTTTTTCCCTGGGTTGGACAATGAGGAATGACCATGACTAATAAATGAGTGGGACTCATTTTTTTCTTTTTGAGCTCCACCCATATACAAACAAAGCAGGTCTTTGTAGGCACAATGATTTACCTAAAATAGGTCTCTTATCAGATAGATGCTTCCTGCCATGCCAGGCTGGGTGAAGACTGCCTGTTGTATTACATCCAGAAGGACTTGCTCTGAAGCTACAAAATCAATCTATGTTGTAAGATACGCTTGTAAAATCAATATTTGTGTATTCATTCATACAGCAGACTTTACTCATTCTTTCAAAAAACTACCACGATGGCATTGAGAGTGGGAAAAGTCCTTTTTACAGAGTCCTCAGGAGTCAGGGGAAACTGATGTGATATTCCTAACCCAGCTCCAAAACCTCTAGCTCACGTCCAATTTATTCTCAATCTGTCTTCTAGAAAGGCCAGGCTCTCTCCTTGTGTCCAGCAAGAGGGGATATGCCAAGCCAATAAAGACACTGGATGTGAGGTATCATCCCTTATCACATGTGGAGACATAAATGTGGGAGAGGTCAAAATCACTGAAGCTGACTGAGCACAAACAGTTTGATAACTCAGTATTTCAGAGCCAGTAGAAGACCTAAAAGACACCATTGACACCCAGAGTGAGAAAGCTGAGTCTAAAAAGCTTTTGGAAAGCAAAAATTAATCCAACAGTCAAAATCCTGGCAGAAAATGTGCAAAAAAGCTAAGTCAGTCTCTGAGCTAACATTTTCTGAGTGTCTTCCTGAGATCACTTGAGGTATTTCTCAGTCTCAGATGCTCTCACCTTTGCAGGAAACTGAGCTCCTCAGGTACCAGTGTGTGGACTCCTGAGGTTTCCCATCCATCATGCTATGGCACTGTCCCACACTGATGGGAACTCACACAGTGCTGTCCTGGCAATGCAGTTTTAATACAGCTTCCCTTACGATCCTGAACTTTCGTCATGATTGCAAATAATTTCAGTTCTCCATCAGTACATCCACCTATCAGTCACCTCTAACTGGAAAAACCAGAGGAACACTTTTATCAGCTAAAGTGGGTTTAGATAAATGCGCTAAAAAGTAATTTCCCAGTTTCAACTGCCTGCTCCCTTTACCTTATTAGCTATACTGCTTCTCTATCAAAAGCACAATAAAACTTCACTGGCAAATCCATCTACAAGTGCCATGCGAATGATCATCAACCTCTTCATCTCAGGAACTACATACCCTGGGTGGTGCTTTTCCTGATGACAGACCTGAAAATTATACTGACAAATTAACATATGCCAGTATAATAATGATAGGAATCTGCTAGTCAAGGAATTTACAATTTATTGTAGATGTCAGCAAGCCCACAGTAATGAAAACCAGGGAGAACAGATTCTTGAAATATTGCACCTGAGAATATTGGCCTAATACTGAGCCACTCATTCGACCTGGAAGAGGCACATCAAACACACATCAGGCCACGTCTACTCCACCAGACTAATTGGTTTCCTACCTGTGTGTTAAATTAATGCCAGTATAAAACTCAGTGCAGAAACAGGCCCAGTGCAGTGGATTTCTGTAGCAAGTTGAACAACCACAGTTACTCCTTCCCCTCCCCACCAGAAAACATCTGATGATAATCAACAGAATCCATTCCACAGTTGCTCTGCAAACCCCTAGCCTCACACTGGACACATCCCCCATAGAAAAGCCTATGACATGTGAGACCCTGATACTGGGAAAACACAAATATATGTAGCGATTTTCCCTTGCAATTATAGCTTCAAAAGTTGTGCACTTTTTACACCTGGCTGGAGCACTGTATTCCAAGGGATGAGACTCAATCAGGTGAACCTCACTGGGTTATTCATCCCCTTCTTGTGCATGGTACCACACTTTTCTTTGTTGAAGCCACTGCATTATTTAATTGAATTTATTATATTTACAACATCTTCAGACACAGGGAGGATCCATAATTGCAGAAAGATTGCAAATAGTCATGGCCACCACATAGTTAATTTTAAAAAGTTTAAGAGAGTTCAGTTAATAATCTAATGTGCTTATTTATCTGTGCTGGGACATATTCTCTGTTACACATGTGCTGATTTTATATAGGAATTGTTTACTGCTCTGTAGATATGATTATCTAATTGTACTGAATATACATGCTTTATTAAACTCATAAATTAGCCCATTTATGTGTCTATGTGAAAGTAGACCCCTTCATATTTTATTTATAAGTGTGACAATAGAATAGCATTGACATAGAACATCCATTTAATTCAGAGGATTTAGGGTTGTCCTACAGACTTTTCTATTATTTTTTTTTTTTTTGCCAGAATCAAAGCTTTTAGGTTTTTTAATTAGATTTCTAGCCCATCTGCTTGCAAAGATAGCCTTGACAACACAAACTAATGCACATTTGTCTTGCTGAGTCTGCAGCCAGTAGAAGAAACGATGAGACTAGAACATGAACTTGCATTCTCCATCTTATTGGGGTAACTGAAAATCCACTTCTGGCAGCCTAAATACCAGAATTCTTAACTATTTCACTGCTGCTAATTTTGCCACCAAACCTGCAGATATAGCATTTGTCAAAGCCATGAATTATTCACAAAAGCTCTTGCCCATTTTGATGACCACACTGCACAATTCAGGCTGTCAATTAGGACTGGGCAAGTTCCTGGCCAAATAAACATGCCTGCAATTATAATCAAGGATTTTGCTCTTTTTGTACTGTGTGAAATAAAAGCAGTGATCACAGCATAATCAAACTAGTACTCGAAGCCTATAGCGGAAAAGACTGCAAAAGCACAATTACTGGGGATTTGATGTAGAACCCACAGGAGCATTAGCTTAATGCATAATTTTAAGTGCTTTATAACATAAAACTAAGGAAAACAAGTTAAAATCTCTGTTGCTATAACAGGCTTGACAAACAGCAGAGCAAAGAACTCAAATGCACTGAGACTTTTTCCTTCCATTTGAAAACAAAAAAGAATACTGCAGTAGTCTCTTGTGAGGGTGATGCTATACAAACTGCTAAAATCATCCACAAAACTAATGACTGTAAAAAAAACCCAAAAAAACCAACACTGATTCCAAATGTAAATAACTGTTTCAACTGTCTTTGATATAAACTCTTCTAAAATAAATTGTCATTGTGTACTTATGTCCCTTATGCAAGCTCAGGTTGTTGGCATCTGAAAAGGGAGGTGAGATTGTGTCTGGGTTTATGACAGGGGCTGCTGCCTGAATTATCACATTGTGGGGATGTTGCATGGATGGAGTTGTATCCTGGGGTTTTTAAGGACAGCAATGTTCAGTGACCATGTTTCTTTAGTCCTATGGCCCATCTGATAAAAATATCTTCCATCTGGTTCCTGCTTGTATGGCTGTGCCTCACAATAGAAGGAGCTTGATTAAGCAATTAAGATGGTGCATGAAGCACATGTTTACACTTGCTGGATATGGATGGACACATGATCACACTTGACTGCTTTTCTGAAGGAGGATCACAGTACTTAAACAAGAATTAGTAGAAGGACATGGTAAGTAGAAGCCTGCAGGCCAGGCAGGCCTTTTACTGCTTTGGTTGACCTCTTGCATCAGTTTCCAATCTATTGTAGTAAATTAATGTGTTAGCCTGAAAAAGTATTGATATCCTCCTTTCATTTGTGAATAAGAGCAGACATGGTGAATACGTGTTTCCACCTTGATGATTTTCTTCTTAGGCCCCTGGCAACTTACACAATGAATAAATATCTTTATTCTAAGATGTACAAAACTTGTGGAAAAGCCTGAGAGCTTGGTAATGGCTGCCTAGAAAAATCCTCTCTAGTCTGTTGTCTTGAGATTCATTTATTGCCTGATTCTGTTTGCAGAGCAGATGTGTATTTCAACTTCATTCAGATTCTGTTGAAGTCAGCTGTAGCCTGGGAGAACCAACAGGGGAATCCTGTAATTTTCACAGGAGGCACCCATCAAAGGTAGGAAGAACTAATGGTTTGATAAATCAATTGAGGCTAACTCATAAAATTACCTAAAATATTAATTTGCTTCCAACTACCTTAAATTCCACCCCAAAAAATCCTGTTACATCATCTGGTGATAATAATTTCTTTGATCTTCTCTCTGCCCTATCTACCTAAAATAGTTTATCATTAACTTTTAGAACTTGACCAATATTTGAACCTATGGGATGTAGAACAGAAAGTGTCCCAGCATTGGAAACATTCAATTTTAGCACTGCAAGAACAAACCTACATTATAAGGATGCCAACATAACCTGTTGTATTATGTTAAAATGTAACATCTTATGAAGGATTTTAAAGAGATTTTCCATGAGTAACCAGTGTCTAATATTAGGCTTTAGAGTATTTCACTTAAAAACAAAATTGGACTTTTACGAAGAATAAATAACACCCCAGAAGATCTATGACAATTTCCTCCGAAAAGGAACTCACTTCTTGGCCTAGATAATAAAAAATACAAAAAGGAAAGCAATGACACAAAAAGCTATGTGTCAAAAAAAATGTTCACAGGTATAGGAATTAGACTTAACAGAATCCCTAATTACACATTTGACTTCTGGCATCTTTTCAAGGCAGCATGAACACAGTTAAAGTTCTTTGTGCATTTGTATCTTCCCACCAAAAAAAAAAAAGGAAAAAATATGCTTTCATTGTAAAAACAATTATAAATCATTTGCCTCTAAAAGGGCAATATGAGCATAGTACTCAAAAAATGGACTTCAGCTTCTGGAAATACTGACTTGTCACCAATTTCAAAAGCCCAGAAATGGAGATCAAGACAATTGCATTGAATTGCATTGGTACTGTATCCAGTACACTAATTTGATTTATGGTGCTTGAAGTTCCGTATGTTATTCAAACATTTCTGCTTTAATTTTCCAAGTGCTCCTGGGAATGTAAAAACTATTTAATGAGGACAGCCAGCATCTTATTTGCTACGATGAACATTTCTAAATTTAGTGTCCAAGTCAGAGCAGGTGGATTCTCAAATGGCTTCTTTCTCAAAGGTACTGAGTGGATTTTACCTAACATAGATTTATGCCTTCTTCATGTATTTAGCAGTACCCACCAAGTAATCAGGTAAGTGCTGCTGCTGCTACACAGATACAATTTAACAGTCCCTAAAACTACTGTGGTGAACCCTCCTACAGAATTCATTCCCAAATGAAAATCCCAGGAAATCTTTTTAGCTGACCCTATTTCCATGTCACCTACAGTTTATGATCCGACACTGCAAAATCCTTAGGTTGGCTGTTCTGGAAAGTAAAGAGAAATTGAGATTTCCAGTAAGTCTGGTAAGTGAGGAATGATACAACAGTTGAGGTTTGCCTTGTGAAGAGAGAAGAATAAAACCCTACAAAACCTGCACATACTGGCTTGTGTATTTGATTCCTGGTCTAACAGTTCATTAAAAAACAGAGCTCCCAGACATTCTTCCTATGGGTAAGATTTTTCACTACTTTCCTATGTACCTGATTTTTAATTCGATTTTGGAATGGAATTGCAGCTCCTACCCACAAATCTCCAGTGGGGAGCAAAATCTTAACTAATCTGTGATCCCAGAAATATTTGCTTCTCCAGATGCTGTTTCGGAGCTAAATTACAAATGTTGTAGAAAGAGACGAATGGAGAAATAAGGGCATATAACTACAAAATTGGATGTGATTCATCACTGTTGCAAGAATTTAGTTCTGTCTTTAGAACAAAAGAAAAAAAGAGGTCTTAAGAAAAAAGAATATATTACCTACTTGAATAATTCTTAGACTAACAGTTTATTAACAAGGGAGATTTTCAGCCATGCTTCCTATGTGCAAGATCACCCATTAGTTAATCAGACACCTTGGGGATTACTGTTCCCCTAATTCCTCTTCCTCTCCCTAGAACTGCTGCATGGTAAAATGGTACCTTTTATAATGAGAGAGATTTTCCAAGTGCATTTTCTAAGGTCAGGCAGTGACACAGTACATGGCCAATTTCTTACAGAGTGCTTCCAATTCAGGATTGGGAACAGCAGATTTAAGACCCTGCTTCCCAGAAACTGGAGGTCTAATCAGTGCACACTGTTAAAGGGATGTGTACTTCTGCCTCATGCAGCATATCTATAATAAAACCACTTGAGGTTTTCTATCTTCAAGATGTAAAATATCAGTTAATATAGTTTAATATCAGTTTAATATGGTTTACAAAAAACCCCCACTTTTAATTAGTAATTCTTTCAAACTAAACTTCAAAAAGTAGTATTTATTCAATCCTCAATGACAACATCTATAGTATAAGCAACTGGCTTGGCAGACCCTCAAATAAATAAACAAAATACGAAACTTAACTTATCCTTCTAGTGAAAGTTTTCTAATAATATAGCACTAGAGACTTTCATTTCTTGTATTCCCATGTGAAACAGGGGAAAGGGCCAGGAAAGGCATATGAAGGCCTATCTCTGGCTGGAGATGAACTTCTGCTATGAATTTTGGAGAAAGATGCAATTATTCTACAAAGCCCATGCTCTATTACAATTTCTATTCAACAATTTTATCCAAAAGGACCATTCAGCAAAGATGTCCCTTGTAAATACAGCATCAAGCTTGCAGCAGGTTCCTACTTTCTCTTGTTTGCACAGTTGTGTGGGCATGTTTTAGAGGTGGAAGGTTTCCCTAAAAACAGTTGCAGGACAAGGGAAAGGTTTTGGTTCTTTGCTTTGTTGGTAAAATACCACACTTTCTAAAATACTACATCACTGGAAAATTCTCTAGAGACTAAGGTTTCTCTTTAAAGTTAGACATAAAATAAAGCCCTGTGTACACAGTCAGGGAAACCAATCCTCCCCTGTTAATAGCAGAAAAATACACTGTGGCACACATTGCTGACCGGACAATGTTTGCCAAGCCAAAAAGCATGTCTGAATTACACTTTGCTGCCTTTTCCTGGGAGAAAGGAGAGAGTCTAGAATTATTTTTCTTATTTATGATTTTACATTGCATTAAAGTATTTCTTTCTCTCTTTCTTTATTCTCTTAATCTAAGTAGCCCAACAGTGGCACACTGTAGAGTTACACTTATGTTTTGCTGCACGCAGTGCTGCAGGATCCACAGGGAACTCTGAAGCAGCGCCAGGATCCACAAGGAAGGCATAAAACACCACAGACTTGGTTAGGAACACCTTGTGGAAAATGAGAAGAGACCATTGATGAGATTTACAACTGTCTACCCAACTTGGATACCAACTCCCCTTGCAAACAGCAGGGAACTGAGCATCCCAGCCTCTGAGACAAATTTTGCCAGGCACAAGGCATACTTTCCACGCTATAAGAACATCAGCCTGCTCAATCCCACATGCTACCATGAATTGGTCATTGTTCTATTTTTTTATGATCAAATTTTCTAATACCATAAACTAGCACATGCTTTTATGAACATGGAAACTGCCAAACCCTTGGCAGTGGTTTGCACATTGATTCTCTAATAGTTAATAACAAATGTGCCTCTTACATGATCTAGGGATACCTGCACACCTCCGGTCTCTGAAAAGGGTTAAGTTCAGAGCACTTTCTCCTCTCTGTGGACACTAATTAGGTCTCTTCCCTTGATGCAGCTGTCTATTCTCATTAAATTTGTAGAAATTTAATATTCTTGAGCATTTTCTCTGACAGATTTGGTTTAACAGTGAGTGACAGACAGCATGATGGCATCAGCTTCTTTATTACTCATTTGGAAATATGGCTAAAAGTATATTCCTGAAAACATATCCTCAGTCCTACACAAGCTGTCCACTGGGGAATCCAGACTTTGGAGCAGCACTCCCAACACCTCCATGCATACAATGAGGATAAGGATCAGCCCATCTAGGCTGGGACAACTCCACTTCTGTGTCTCCCATTACTTGCTTCATATTGGCACACAGTAAAGGTCTCATCCGTCCTGCACGAGAGTTTAGAAGAGCTTTCCATTGACACTTAGATACCTTGGACAATATGCCCATTACAAAGTACACTGCAAAGCACAGCAGTTGTTTTCCTGCTTCTAATGACATCCATGAAGAGATGGCATAAACCACTTCCAAATCATAGTAATTTATAATACTGAAAAGGATATAGCACGTACTGGAGTTACTGATGAGAAGCACAAGCATCCATAGTGGAATGAGACAAAAACTATTTTACAGTCTCTGCAAAAACTGTAGGAAAGAGATCATCTAAAAGAAAATTCAGGATTGGCTGAACTGCTGCATATTCCACTGATGGCTGCTGACAGCTTCAGGAGGGAACTGTGCACAGCCTGCGCCAGCTCTGCTGCCAGTGAGGCGCTCCCACAAAACCTCTCTGTCTGCTAATTTTAGCTTTTCTGAATTACTGCTCACATTAACACATGCCTGCTTTCTCCAAGGAATTCTCCCAGTCGCTGCTGCCTGGACCTCTTGGAGCATTGTGGAGCCACAGGTCTGATGGTTAAAAGGCCCATGAGGAACATGCAAGAGCTTTACACCAGCACGAGCATGGCCAAGGCCAGGGACAGCAGCACTGGGAGGTGTGCTGCAGAGACTCACAAAACACTTCTCAGAGGAAGAGGATGGAGGAAATTACGCTCTGCATAAAATTTATAGCAGGCTGTGGTGCCCGCCAGCTCCCTCACCAGTGAACGGGTGCAGGATAGTTTACAAGTTTCTTCCTTTTCTCCATCACCTCAGCTCTTCTTCCAGGCAGCAGATGCCGGTACAACCAACATGCAAAAGCCATTTAGAAGGAGGAACAATGCTGATCTAATCCCCAGACTGAGGGCCTGAACATAGCTCAAAAAGCAGAGCATGCAGAGCAGCTCTACGTGAGATAACTCAGGGGATGGGACCAGGCCCCAGACCCTGCCAGCACCACTAAGTGGCACTTGGCCATGGTGGCTCCTGCATCCCAGTGGTGGTGGCACGTGTGGTGACAGCAATTGTTTTGCTTTTTGATCCAGATCTGGAGAAATCCAAGCAGAATCCTTCCCAGCTGGAATCCTCTGTTGGAAATGCAGTGAGATACTGTGCACACCATTGCTAACAGAAATACAACAAAACAAGGAATGGCTGCACAGGACAGGCACTCACCTTGTGTGAGAGAGCACCCCACAGCCCCTGCAGGGGAGCTGAGCAGCACCTGGGGATCCCCTGAGAAGACAGCTAAGGTTTTCTCAGGGTCTTGGCAAAGCCCACCAAACCTTGAGAGGACTCAGGTGATGCCACTGCATGGAATCACCACCCATGTAGGAGGCAGCTGTCTCCAGGTCAGCCCATCTGGCCCTGGCAGGAAGCCGAGCAGGAGGCACTGCCACAGGCAGCTCTGACTGGGCTCAGAGGGATTTAACAGCCCTCCTGTGGCTCTTCTTCCAGTTAGAGAGAGAGAGAAAAGCCAGGTGTGGGGGTATTGCAGAGCTGTGGCTGGGCAGCAGCACCTTTTGGCTGTTGTCAGTAGAGAGGACACGGGAAGATGTGGGGCTGTGGGAAGGAATCTACCCACTGCCATCCTTCTGGCTGCTCTGAGCTTGCAGCCTGAATGCACTGCCTGTGGGGAGGAGAAACACTGCAGCTGGGAGGGCAGGGCTGAAGCATAAAAGGCCAGACCAATAAAACTAAAAGGCGTTGGACCTGAACTTGGTAGAGATGCTTACTTTGCTGCCTGGGAGGAGCACAAGTAAAACAGTGACCTTTTATTTCACTGGACTTACGCCCTCCACAAGCCCTATCCACTGACTCCACTGAAGAAGGTACAGCTGAGCTCCCAGTCAGCTGGAAAACAGCCCAGTGCCAGGAACAGCAACTTCTCTTCCAGACCTGTGCATTTCCCTTCTATGCTAAACTTGACCTGTAGGGCTACACTCTCCAATCCTAAGTCTTCAATTCATGAACCAGTTGTATTTGTGTTGGAGATGTTAGATGAAGCAGAAAGAACCCAATATGACTTTGAAATCTCAGCATGAGTCTGCATGGTTGGCAGTGAGAGAAAACTGAACTCCCTCCCCTACACTGTAAAATAGAACAATTGCCTTGGAAATAATTCAGACATAATAAATGAGAGATTCGTTCATATTAACTGTTTTCAACTGCAGATTTATAGCCTCAAATTAAGCAGATGTTGAGTGTTGAATACAATGCTTAAAAACACAATGACAAGTTGAAATCCCAGTTTCTCTGCATGTGGCAATCAGTAGTTTCAATTATTTATTGGAATACAATTAAAATATAATTAAATGGAGCAAGCTATACTTAAAAATAAAGAAATATTGTAGAATTTAGTGGGGGAAAAAACAGTAAGAGATTTTTAGGCCTTCCAAAACAGTACAAAACAGTTTAGATACAAGATAAACAACTTAGAAAATACTATGCAAATCCCTTTGTAAGTACTTTAAGGAATTTACTTTAAATAAAGAATTCACTCTTGTAAGAACATCAATCTTTATTTTACTTATTTCAATTCCCAAACTCACACTCTGAAATAGGATAATGAAATCTTAATAAGCTTGTTTCAATATAAACATTAACTTAATCTCCTTTGCTTCTATTTCACAATAAAGAGAGACTTCTGTTAGAGCCATATCGATGATTACTGGTAGAAGTGAGATGCAGAGCCCAGCTTACCCTGCTTTTTGTTAATATTTAGTGGGAAAAGGCTATGAGCTGTGCAATTCACAGTACATCAACTGCAAAGCTATGTATCATGCTCTTTGTGCAGCTCATCACAAAACCAGACTGAAAACACTTGCACTGTTCTGGAGCTGGACAGCAGAACAGGGCTCAGCAGGTAACCAGGCTGGAACCACTCAGAGCGCACTCTCAGCTCCCAGAGAGGGCAGAGAAAAAGAGGACATTTGCTTTAGGTCCAGATGTGCAAGATCAGACATTATGCTATCCAGAAAAACAGCGACAGGCAATGAAATCAGGAAGTAATTTGGAACAGATACCAAAGCCCTCCCATTTACCTTAGGTTTGGGCTGATTTAAAAACAAACATAGGAAACTGTATCTGTTTAACCCCACATCTTTCTACAAAACAGTACTGCAAAAGCTGGAGTGACTGTTTTCATGCCTCTGCAGCAAGACAGGAGTGACAAGACCCAAGTCCCTCCTGACACACCTCCTAACAGGGTCTCCAAGATGGGGAGGATACAGAAACCTGCTTCAGTTCTTCAATCTGTGATTTTAATCACTTTCTTTTTGTCCTGTTTTCCATGTACACTGAGACTAAATTTAGCTTGGGATTGCAGAATGTATTTTAACACAACACTTTACTTTCCCTCTGTAACATAAGCATCCCCAACACCTTCACTATTTTTTCTTAATTCCTGCTCCCCAGGCTCTGACAACTCTTGTCACTCTCTCTGCACTTCTAGGAAGTCCACATTTTCTAGCAGCTTCTGGTAAATGGGGGTTTCCAAGGTTGCAGCTGTAGACACTTGCTGCAGAATTTCAACATCAATTATAGCCACTGTCCACTCACCCAGACATAAAATGCCTCAACTGGTTATTAAAACAGCTGGAAGGAAATTAGAGATCCTCTTCTGAAGTGCTGATTTCCAACAAGCAGTGAATGTGTAACTTGGCCCTGAGGTGGCCAGAAAGGGGACTCAGGAAGCAATACAGAGCAGTGAGCTCAGAAGCCTTTTACTAGGATAAGGTAAGAGCACCAATACTTCAACAGAAGTCCCCCAATCCCCAACAGAGTGATAAAAACATAACACACCAATATGGTAGAAGCTGGATTTGAACTGGCTACAGAGTGATAAAACACTCTTAAATTCACCAGCACTCATGGCAGTTATTTACTTCTAATGCAACCCTTTCTACAAAATACCTTACAATTATTTGTTAAATTATATCTGAAGAAAATACTACTTCTCCATTAGGCTCATTAGCTTCACTGCATTTTTTACTGCTGTATTTTGAAACAAGTGTATGGTAGAATAATTATCTTATCGATGGCACCAGATATTTAGTTACTAAAATTAGTATGATGTCCCTGGTGTTATTTTTTAAATAGATGGTTATTTTTGTAGATCTACAATAGCTTCCAGGAAAAAAAGAAAAAAAAAGTCCTCAAAAGCTCCTTCTGTGCTAAAATCACATAACAGAAAGCAGAGCTCTAGGGTTTAATTCCTATCAATCAACAAAATGAGTTTCACACTACTCCCGGCCATAGGAGCTAATACACACAGTACCACAGGTCACCAGAGAAGAGTTTAAAATAAACCCAAGAGTGGGTGAGTATTGCTACATTTTGCCATCCCCTGTATTGTTCCTCTAATTTTACAAAGCCCCAGTCATTAAACTAATTATTAAGGGCACTTCAGTTCTTTTACTGCTCCTAGCACCCCTCGTTCAGTTTAGATGAGGTCTGAGGAGCTGTTCAAACACACAGGGCTGGCCCTGGGAAACACTTTGCTGCTGTAAGGAGCCCTGGATGTCCCCCAGAACAGGGAAACATTTGAGCAGCTTTTTGAACAGAGCACAAATAAAAAGTAGATGTCTTTAAAAACACAGGCCCCTGAGGCATATCAGGTTTCCCCTCTGCAGAGAGCACAGAAGATTGCTTATCTTGGCTCCAGAACAGATTGATGTGTTCAGCCGGAAGGTTCACTATAGCTGACAGAGAACATTTCCTTCATCGTATTGCTTCACCATGCGAGGAGATAACTCAGGCTAATAATATTCTGTCTCCTTTTTATCCTCCTGTAGCCTACGCATAACTTAATTCGTGATTCCAAAGGGCTCGCAGAGGAGATTGGCCTGGTGCTAGTTTCATTTACACACACATAAATCAAAGCTCAGTCTACTGGAATAGATGGCACTGCACTGGTGTTAAAATATAAAATCTTCAGCAAGGCTAGAAAATTCTTCCTCAGCTCCCTTGATCATAAACACCCTGTTATCCTAGATTCAGTCACGCCCTCCAAATTGCTAAACATTGCATCCATTTAAATTTGCATGTAAATAGAAGCTATCCTGAGTCACAAGAAATACAGCTTCGCCTACCCAGAAAGCATTAGCGCAAATGTAAACCAAGCAGAAAATGGCAGAGTGGTAGAAACTTGGCATCCGTGGAATTATCTTTACATCTAAAGAATAGTGTCTTCGTTTCTTAGTAACTAATTACAGTGGAACTGTTTAGAGAAAAGGACCTTGTGATATGCCTGAAAGAACCAAAGTAGGGCACCGAAACAGGACCGCATTAGCTCGCAGTGTCAGATACCCACTCACAACCTCCTCCTCCTACCCAAAACTGCAGGATCAGGCTTTTGAACCTTCCAGGAGCCTTAAATTACCCCAGGCACTGTGGACTGAAAGGTTACCATTTCGGGATAGGAACAAGCTGTGTTCCTAGATCCTCACCCCCAGGCAGTAATCCTCAGCCACACAGGAAACCCCACTGCCTGCAGGCACCTGCCTGACTGTGGCTCCCAGCTACATGAAAGCCCTCACTATTCTGCTCTAACTCAAGCACACATAGCTGCTTTCAGAAAGCCCACATTATTATTCTGGTTTTGAAGAAGGAACTGCAGAAAGCTGAATCAGAAACTTTGAAAACTGCTAGCAAGACCCTGGTTTCACTTACCCTAATCTATCATCACATTTCATCACCGCTCTCATACCTGCTCCAAGCTCCCAGCACTGCGCCACCTCTGCCCCCTCCATTAAGATATAAAACAAGGGTTAAGTGACAGATAGTATCAACGTGGAGAGCAATCTGTCTCACTCAGAAACCAATGCACCGAAAATAAAGAAAGAATTATTATCCCGGTGTCAATATGATAAATTACAGTCTTTTTCCTAAATAATTTCTACTTTTTCAGCTAGCACAGAAAATTCTTATCCTTTTAGCACTCAACAGCAGAGCAGTTTCTTCTGACATCCTGTTCAGAGTTTCTGCTAATGAAATTGTTTATTTTGATGGATGGCTGATGTAGTTAGTAACTACAGCACTCATCTTGGAATAAACATGAACTGAGAGCCAGTGATAGGAATTCCAACTGTTTCTTCCATATATTTGTTTCCAAATCATAAATAAGTTTGAAAGCTCTGCTGCTTGCCCTTGTTAAAGTGAACAAAATGTTTAGGGAAAATGAGTTTTCAGTGTTTCCTTACACCACACAGGTTACACAATCCCACGTGCCAAACCTATGAAGTTTGTGGTCACATTTCCCTCCTAGAGCAGCAAGATCACAGCTGTTGCACCCAACAACACAGGACTAGGACAAACTGGGAGAAATAACCTCCTCATCTACCATACCCTCTCCATTATATAACATTTATATAAATGCCAGAGGCTTGTCTGTACAGCAACAGAAGGATTGAAGAAAAAATTAGACATCTTATAGCGCTAATGGGAATTCATTAGAAATCTTTTCCTCATATCCACTCTAATCTTCACTTGCTTTGGTGTAACACATTTGTTTATCTCCACCCTACAAACCCTTTCCTTTAGCAGCATCACAACATGCTTGCACATGCTTTTCACTTTCTAGACTGAACAACCTTTACCCTTTTAATACTTCCTTGACCAGGCCACTTTTCCAAGATCTCTGATCACTCTTGTTGCTTTCTTCTCCACACCTCTCAACATGCAAACATCCCAAGGAGACAGTACTCCAGTTAAAACCTCCAGAGGTCCAATCTGCAAGGATCCTTGGGAAGCCAGTGAAAGTGCTCCATGCATAGCCAGTCCCTCACTGCTGGGTGCATTTTCATGACAGGAGATTGTACCACAGAGAAAGGGATGTTGTCTGGTATAACTAGAGAGACATCCTTCAAAGGCTTCACCCACCAGGACAGAACAAGGCTCTGTAGTGACCACCAGGAGGAGAATGGTTTTTAGTGCTTCTAGGGAGACAAGCAGCCAAGTCTTGCATTGGCTCCTCCAGCACGTACCTCTGACCCCTGTTTCTGCATCATCAGAGAAAAATCATTGCACTGATCCACAGTGAGGCAAGCAAAGCAGCATTTCAGCTGTGTGACAGTGGGGAACAGAAGGGATGTATCTTTTTATTACAGCCACCTCCATGAGGGAAGAGCAATTAATAGAAAAGGTTGACACATTAGAAGGTCATTTTTGCTCTGCAATTGCTTGCAACCCAAAGCAATGTCATATCCTCTTCATACTTGCAACCATGCAAAAAATAATAATATGTAGGGAACCAGTTTCATTATTACAGCAGCTGGGGGGGAATTGCCAAGCTCTGGGACACACACTCCCAGGGAGTGACCTATTGCTCCTCCAGCCCCGCAGCATGTCTGTAATCCCTCTCACAATACGGTTGAAAACGGAGCTGGCTAGAGGATAAAATGAGAGGGAGTAGGGAGAAAAGCAAACAGACTCAGCTCATTAGTAAAACCTTGATGACCAAAAATTCAACAGAGCAAAAAGTGCATCACCAGAGGACGTATGATGTCCAGGAAACAAGCACTGGCAGATGTGGTACACATGGCTGCATTTGCTACTCACTCTGCAGCCAAACGATTAAGTCTCCAAACTGCCCTGAACCCTCATCCATTACCAAACACAACCTTTGTCCTCTGCACATTGCATGTTTAAGGAACTGAGTGTATTTCCAAGGCCCTTACCTCCTGACTTCCAGATGCAGTGAACCCCTCTGCCCTTCGTGCCTCAACTTCACACTTTTTGCCAAAACATGAACATTGTTTAACAGCTCATGGTGTGGGGGTTTAAAAGAGAAGGAGCTCCTGGGTGGAAACACAATGTGTTCCTGCAATCCTGAGCATCCCTTCTCAGTCCCTCACCTGCCCTGGGGTAACATTCACCTCAACAGCTGGTGCAGTGGGTCTTGGACAAGGGTATTTGACAAGCTTAAAAATAGGGAAAGGAAGCTGGATGAGAGCATATGTAGCCTCATACTCACTGAGGCTGGATCAGAAATACCTCCCTGGGGACTGAGCCCTATAAATGATCTCCCAAAGCTTGAAAAAAAATAAATATGCTCTGGTAACACACCTTTCCTTCAGCATCCCTGAGAAAAGGATGGGGACTTGCTTGCTGGAAGAGAGCCACAGAGACTAATGCAGGGAAAGGTGGTGGCTTACATTCAGAACAACTTGAAATACCTTTCTTTGAAAGCTTCCTCCTAAGTCCACCCATGTTCCTTCCTCAGCCTGGAGAAATCTCTGGAAAGTACTGGAGCAGGAAGATCTGCCTTCTTGTACAGGCACTCTCTCCTCCCCAGCAACTACAGCCCCCTACCCCAGCTCTCCCAAACCTCCCACAAGGTATTAAAAAGCAACAACAGACAGCAGGCTCTCTCCAGCTTGCTATATTTAACTACAGACCTCTAAGCATTCCTCCCCTTGCACTCCCCTTTAAAACAGTTGCACACAAACAGGGAGAATGAGGCTGTGAGGAGCCTGAAGCTCAGGTTTGCTCCCACTGCCTCCGCTCTGGGGCTCCTGCATTGCCACGTGTGCCATAAAAGCCACCGGAGTGCACACAGGAGGAGGAAGGGAACACTTTTGTTCCTCCGCCCCAAGAACTCAAGGTACTAAATGTTAATACTTGGAAATCAGTAACTGCCAAGAACAAGTTCCCCACCCACCCATCCACCCTAAGCTTTGAAATGTTTTCTTTCTAGCTTTACCTTGGCACGCTGGCCAAATAAGTCACAAGTTTACGAAGGTCTTCCTGCCTTATTCTGTCATGATTGCTGCGGGCTGGGAAGGTCAGGACGGGACCACCTCGTTTATCACGGCCACCTGTGGAAAATAAAGGATTGTTAGAAAATCAGGCAGGAAGCACACATCAAAAAAACTATGTGCACTGAATTGATAAATATAAATTACAGCACATTTAAGAGTCTGCACGCCCGTTGTAGCTTTCAGACTTGCCTAATTGAGGAAGACAAGCTTGCATTTGCTGGAACTCCAAATGGGGTATATAAGAAAAAAAAGCCCACACAAGGAAAATTGCTACTAGCACTTCTTTCACCTAATCCCATCAAATCTAATGTATCTCCTACTCCAAACAGGTGATGTTAATGAAATCCTTCTGTGGGGAATTTTAAACTGGTCAACACCAAAAGTGAAAGATTTTTTCACTGTTGCTCAGTGTGTTGTACCGTTCATTCCAAAATAGTTTACCACATCCTACCAGTTTGAAGCAATGTATCCCAGTAATGTTTATGCAGCACAATGTTCTAATCTATCAGGTTAGATTAAATTAGAATTAAAATTTTGATTAGAAGTTCATGTCTTCTAAGCTTTCCATTTATAAAGTGTTGTTGGCAAGCGAAATATTTGTTTTGGAGGGGGTGGGGGGTGGTTTCCTGTAGCTTTCCTGCCTTAAAAATCACTTCTTTTAAACTGCCAGTGTCTGGCCCTTTATCTTTTACAGCAATTATCTAAAGGATTAGCCATAAAGGAATAGCTCTACCTTGAACTGTACAATCACAAGTACAGGGGCAAATACAATCTATTCTACAGTACCTTATTTTATTCTCTCCTGTAAATAAAGTTTAAGAAGATTGAAACTGAAATCTAGCACCTCATTCAATGTTTAGTTCTTTCTTCACATTTTATCTTAGGATTTCTTCCAGGAATTGTGTGTTGTTAGGTATGTGTTTGCACTGTTATCTAGGAAAAAGTTACAACTAAACTACAGCTCAAAAAGCTAGTATGGAACTGCAAGGACCTCGCAAACAAGCTGCAAAAATGCACATGAGTTTGCACTTCTCAATGGAAAGTATAATCTCTTTAACAGAAATATCACTTCTGAGAAAGGAAACCCACATGCTTTCTGAGCTAATTTACTTGGCCAACAAGAAAAAGCTACACAAGGACATGAACATCTCCAGCACTGATCCACACTGCTCATTAAGAGCTCAGAACACCTGCAGTCTGTGCTACTGGCATATTCTTGTTACTATATATAAGTTTTCTTAAAATACAGATAGTTTTTAATTGCTAAGATCTGTCTAAAGAGTCTTCTACAGCACTGCTGCCTGTACAAGACAGAGTCTCTTAGGACAAACTTCACCTAGACAAACAGAGATGCCACTGGTACCCATGGTTTTCAGTGGATGCAATACTACTGGAGGGCTACATTGTGCAAGTCTCCATTGGAACCAGGTTGTGTCTGATTTGTCCAGGGATACAAATGGAAAGGCAAACAACAGATGTCATCTTTATTTTGAGCCCTCATGCAGACAGGGGTACATATGGAGTACAAAAACTGTCCTGCCTAATCTCCACCCAGATCTCTGTGCTTTCCATTTGCCTTTACACTATGAAGGTGAGGAAGGTCCATCGGAGTTCAGTGTCACCTTGGCAGATCCACGTGTCTGCCACACAGCAGGAAAATGGGGGCATAATGTAAAAAAAGGATTCAAGTTACAAGGAAATGAACAGATCTAAATGTTCAGACCTTTTTATGAAAAAAAAGCTTCCTCATTTTAAGTAAATTCTCCCTTTGTTGAGATTATTTCACACACCACATCAATGCCAAACCATTATATCATGCATGATACGTGTCCAGCAGAAAAGCAAGCCAGCCTATAGAATGGCAAACCAATATAACTAAAGCTGGAGGGAGATACTTTTTCCACACAAGAAGCTTTTCAAGGTTTTGAAAAATTTCCCATCCTATCTAGATGTAACCAAGGCTTTCAAAAGCTTCCAGATATTTTATGAAGCAGAGACCTTAACTTGAACTGCATCCCAGAAGAACATGTTACCCGCTACTCATTCAGGCTCCCTCTCCTTCATTCACAATTATTTAAATATTTGTACAATGTGGAAAAGCACTAAGAGTTGAGATCAGAAGACATCCAAGCCCACATTTGTAATCCTCTCCCAGGATATGAAACACCTGGAAAGGGCTATGAGGTTCCCACAGCCCAGCATCACTAATCACTCTGATTAGTGATTTCACTAATTCACCTTGGCTCTGTAAACAAAAAATTGTGTTTCTGGTCAGGGACCCCTTTAACACCTACCATTCCACCACAGTGAGCTCTACAAAATAAATAGAAACCTGTGTAAATTCTGGTAGGCTGAAAACATCAAGTCAAGAAAATTCTTGACCCTTTTAGTAACAGCAACACAAGGATTTCAACTACAGAAAACAAAACAGGATCCAGAACATTCATGTCCTGTCTTTGCTTCAGGATAAAATCTGTCCCTCAACAGTTCATCTAAATTGTCCTCAGGGGAGCAGGAAAAATAAGGCTCAGACACAGGGTCAGAAGTTACCAGGACAGGCCTGAGAAAATGGGTTAATTCTCATTGGAGAAGAAAGCTTACACGATGACCCAGTTGGATGTTTCTGGATGATGGAAGACAAAATAAGCACCTGGACTGACTCTTCCTAGTCTTACAGCACACAAAAACAAGGAGACTCAGGTAAAATATCAAGATATGTTTAGAAACAAATGTTTTTCATTTGTGATAAAAGTGCAGTTCTAGGCTTTGAGCAACAGAGTGAAATTATTACATCATACATACTAGAATCCTTCAACTGCTTTTCAATTGCTTCCTTCAACTCCATGCAATCCCAGTTACTGAGAAATCCCTAATTTTTATGAATGCCTACATAATTTACAATTTTACCGAGAGCCTGTAAAAAGAAACATCAGACTCCTTCTAGAACAAACCCCTGTATGTCTAATTCACCATCAGACTTGCAGAGTTCAGTACCCGTCATTTACTCTCTTAAATACCGATAATATGCAGCATTTTTGTTACATTTTGTAACCCAAAATCTCAGCTTTTCTAGGCAGACTGAAGGGGCTATCACCACTATCAAACATGCCTATGTAAGGATGCTCATCTCCTCTAATGGAGCCTGCTGAGAAGCAGCAACACTCAGAAGAGAAGAAAACCTTCTGGCATTGGCTGTGCAGGGATTCTGTCTATACCATTCCTTTTCCTTCCTACTATCTTTTCAGTGAAGAGAATAGTAAAGTACTGAGGGGAAGAAGTTCACCCCAGATGCCACAGTGAGTCACTTGAAGAAGGAGGAGGAGAAATGAGGTTTTCTGACTTGATCCACTGTATTTGGGCATCACAGTGCTTGAGACTCTGTCTCTGCTTGTTAGTAATCCACTCAGGGAGACAAACCTTGCCCCAAGTCAGCCATGATCTCCACACCAGTTGTACACGCACAGTCTTCAGAGAGCTACTCAGCACATTGTTTTAAAAGACAATAAAAACTAGAAGGAAGCCAGGAGTCTCAATTGCTCTAATCAATAAGCCCCATCTCCTGCCTCCCCCTGGACTCACAGAACTGTGATGAAATAATCAAACATGTCATTAGGCTTGCTAATTACAGTTATTAAATGCTAAAACAAACAGCTGATAATTTCTTACTGTTTTTCAAGTTGGGTTTTCATGAGCTTTGCTCTGATTTAGAGAGGCAAACAGATGGTCTGGTTATTAGTGCTCTGGTTAAAAGGAGTTCGAAAAACACATGTTCTTCAGGGCACAGAGTACACTGAGAACAAATATTTAGCCATGTATGCCTTGCATTTCTCAAAAATCCTTTGTTGATGGCCTTTCCTGTCAGTGGCTTCCTTGCCAGTTCTTCCCATCTCCCTTTCTTCTATCCTATAAGAACCCATGGCTAAATTCAGGGTTTATTCCCCAAAGTAAGATCACATTTTTCCTCCACAAATCATCCAGGGGACACTGCAGTGATTGTATAAGGCACTGTGATGCATACCACATTAAAAGAAAATCTTAAAGAAACCTCAGAAAACCTGCATACAGGCAGGCAGCACAGTTAGTGGCCTTCTGATGATCACTTTTCCAGTCAAGCCTGCAACCAAGAATAAAGAAACTCCAGTGACAAAACTTCTGTCCTGGCAGCTGCCTGAACACCACTTAGTGGTGGGCCCAAATGTTTCTGCCTACAGTGGCCCCAACTGCCCATAGGTAAGCCAAGAAATTGGCCATCCCAAAGTGTTAGTGATATGAACTCTGTACAGGCTTTACCAATCTCAAGTCCTAAGGCACATCCATCCCCGTTAATACACAATAAACTGAAATTCCAGCTACGTGTAGTCCTGTTGAGGACAGGAAATTATCAGTTTCCGTTCATGCAGACTTCTTGTATACAGCAGATAATGATTTTATCAAGCTCTGTTTTCAAGCTGCATCTCTCCAGTTCTATCAGCCTTTCCACTACAATCCTTACCTGCTTGCAGCAATCCACATTTAAGGGTTCAAACCTTCTGCTTCCTTTTGCACTCTCTTTGAGAGAATTCACAAGGATTAACCAGAGACAAATGTCCACACACATAAAGGTTCCCAGGAACCTTGTCTAACATCCTGCAGCACATCAGCAACGGAAACAGGAGCAGCACACGGTGTCTCTGGCCCCTGTTCAGATGTCTACTGCAGTTCAAGTAAATGCACCACTTCATCTGACCCTGCAGATCATAAGCTGATCAATCTTGATGCTGTAGACTCTGCTGAGACCATAAGTGAGTTTCCAGAGGAGCTGAAATAATCCTCATCAGGTATTTCAGTCCAAAATATGGTGAAAAAATGAATTATAACGAAGAGAACCAGGAGACAGACAGAGCTCAGCTGATGCCAGGCACTTCAATACAGTGATAAACAATACACTGTGGATTTCTAAATCTAATTGACAGACTTCCTAGGAAAGGAAAGTATCAAGGAATTGGTATCCAGAGTCTTAAAATAACATTCTTTTCTCTGTCATAGCTGAGCTCTGTGAGAGTCTACTTGCTACTGGACTTACTGTGAGCAGACTTCTGCACTAAAACTCCTGCTACTTCAAGGTAGATTAATTTACTGCAAGGGTCATACATAGGATTGGCTGTGTGACCACCCTCCTGTTCAATTGGTTCCATACAGGTGATTCTAGTGCAAATGATAGAAATTTAAGTTCCCACAACAAGCCAATTAACACAGCTGCAGTGCAATCACCAGGGCCTGACCCTCCAGAGTGCTGCTCTTTGCAGCATCCATGTCTCAGAGTCAATTCCCCAAACCAAATTCTAATGGCAAACTCTTATGACATTGCATTTGGGGTTAATGACTCCAAAAACAAGGCTAATTGTTCTCACCAGAAGATCTCCTGGTAAAGTAAGTCAGAGGCTGTAGATGAGATGCCCAGAGCAGCCACTGAATGATCCCTTTTCCTAGCAAGTAAATCACCCAAGCCACTGCATGGAGTTGAAGAGACCTGTCGTGTCTTGCAACTCATTTTCACTGCTTTATGCAAGTATTTTGGGGTACTTCATTAATTTTAAATGTGTACTGGCCAATAAGCCACAGTGTGTGGCAATGCTGATGGTGGTACAGATACACCCCCCAAACTCACACAACAGGGCACAGTGCTAGAAGCTGTACAGAATAAGGAGAAACAGAGGCCAGATTCACCCTGGTAACACACTCCTCTTTCTCATTTGAGACAAGCAGACAAGCATAGAGAAATAGTCAAGGAATGCCATGTTTTTCAAATAGCAGATTTCCCTTTTTTGAAATCTCCATTGATTTTAAACTACACCAGGGAATGGTATAAAAAGGAAGATATTTTTCTGTAACAAAATATAGAAGACTTGTTGATGTTTCATTTGTAATTTCCATTCCAGGGGAAAGGGAGAATGGAAACTTTTGCTTTAAATAAAAACTTTTTGTGTAAATACAAAATGTTTATATCACTCAAAAATTAGATATTTTGGTTCATTTTATTCCCAACCCAATCCAAATTCCAGTGTCCACAAATCAGCATTTGTGACCTCCTGAAACCAGGATGTGAACTCTTTCAGTGCCCAGAGTAACTGGGAGTCTCATTTAAACCCTTTCTCTGAAGAGTGATGTGCTTCTCCTACAGAAAAAGAAAAAACATGTACCTCCACATGTGGTATCTCTGGCACCAAGTGACCTGTGGTGTCCTTGGACATGTTTTTGGGAAGGTCAGTGTCTTCTTTTCTGAGCTTTCCTCTTTCATTCATCCTGCTGGCCTAAATTTGGTGGAACCTAATTGTAAAGCTGTCCTTTCTTTACATCTATTTACATTGAAATCCTTTCTCTGAAAGATCTTTCAAGAAATCTCTGCTTTTCCTTCTTTTCCTTAAGGCTCTCAGTCAGGTTCAGATGTTGCTGTGACGCAGATCAGGAGGCTACTCCCGAGATGTAGGGCTGGGGACAGTGGGCTACCAAAGGATGGAGATGGCTGAGCTGTTACCACATCCACTTCTCCCTGCCCTGTGCCCATCTGGTGCCCAAAGCACACAGAAAAACCTCCTGCTTTGCAGACACGCCAGGAGCTCTGCTTGTCACAGCTGCAGCAGCTCACCAGCTTATTACACCCTTCTGCTGCTGATTCTTCTGTGCTCAACCACGCTCTCAGAAACCTGGCCAGCCTCCTCTTTTGTACTCCTGCCTCAGCAGAAGAGCAGACAGTACCTGGATGACAGCAGGAGCCCACGCGCCACTGCTCTTATGAGCCCTCCAGGGAGCGGAAATACCGGGAAGGTTCTTGAGAAACGAAACTCTTCTGGGTGGGATGTGGAGAAATGCTTTCAGTGAGACCCATGACATCAGTCAACTAACAAGCTTTTTATAAGCTTTTTATAGCCTAAGTGCATGAAAAGTTCCATGCATGGGAAGGGAACGTGGTAACAAATTCCCTTTCCCGAAAGTTCATACACTTCATTCCGTACTGCCCTGATCAATAGAAAATCTACCATAAATATAATCAAGCAGCTGAACAACGCCCCAATTTACACCACTCTTCTAAAACAGCGTCTGTTTCCCAAGAAAGACTATAAGCCCAGTTTCCAAAATATTCCACCACCTCTCACTGAAGAAAAGGACCTAAAATAATCTACAACCTGTTTTATTTCTTCTCCTCAGTGTTCATCTCCCTCTCAGAATACAAATATCAGTCTCTGGCTTGTAACTCACTCCCTAATGGCTCCCAAAGCCATTCCATTGCTGGAAGCAGCACACTGAACCAGCCAGGCAAAGCCAAGATTTTATTAGAGTTTAGACAACAAGCAGGTGGCCAAAGCTTCCCCCCTGCCAGCCCCCTGCTTAATCTGCTTCCAGGAGTCAGCGATGGAAGCAATCAGCTCTGACCGAGATGCACCTCACCCACTGCTCAGTCCATCGCCCTGCACAGGAGCTGTGGAATGGGATTTTCAGGTACTCTTCAGACACACATGTGAACTTTGTTCAGGTTCAGTCTAGCTCATAGATGAGATCACTGGAAGAAACCAAGAACCAGTTCCAGGAAAAAATCCTGATACTATCCACCACCCCTCAACTTTCCTGCGGTGCAGGGATGCAGATGCAGAGCCCCACGCCTGCTGCTCGCAGCTCAGTCAGCTGAGGGGAAGTGCCAGGCACAGAGCCCCAGACAGCACTTAGGCTGGATGAATCCATGCCCAGGCAGAGCTGTGTGTCAGCTCTGAAATTAAGTGCCCTTGTGAAAGCCTGAGTGCTCCTCTGAGATGACACGTGCCTGCTCTGGAGCTCTCTGCCTTGCCTGCCTGTTCTGCCCTTTTGCTTTTCAGGGTCCAGGTGTGGAGCACCCACCACACTGGAGCAGTAAGCAAAGTGTAGTCCCTGCCCAAAGGGTCTTGTGTGTTCTCTGCAATCTTCCTGTTGATTCACAGACAAACAAGCTGGTGAGCCACGGCTGACGAGAAAAGCAATAAACTCTGCAACTGACATGTTCAGCTGAGAGTTTTTGTGTGTGCTGATAAATTCTGCTGGTGTAAGGAGAGCACCCTTGACAACTTTACTGTACTGTTATCGTTAAAATTAACTGTAGTATTAGACTCTGAAGAAGATTCAATAAAACTCTCCTGTTCTTCAAGGAAGCCTGATTAGAACACGATGTGCTCTCAGAGTCTGTGCTAACTACAGAACTTTTTTTGTTGTTGATCTTGGAAAATCCAGATATTTGGTTTTTCTTTTTTGTCAAACATTTTCTCTTTTGTGCTCAAAGCATACTCTAGGAAATTATTCCATTTTAATATAAAAGAACCTAGCCACAAGCTGAAATGCTAAAATCATTTTCTTAATCTGCTTTATTATAACAGTCCAGGGGAACACTGGGCAGTACTTACACTCTGAGCTGGAAGGGGATGCTGGGGCTATTGCAGCGAATACCAGCAGCTCAAACTGTTCTGGCTGCAAAGGGAACTGCTGCCCGTAGTCATTGCATTTGGAGACCATGAAGAGGAGGTGTAAATCCTAGGACCTCTAGCTGTGTCAGGAACGGCACATTTTGAGCAGATCCAAGTCTGGAGGCTGGGGAGTCTATGTGGAGCAAGCTGTACCCTGCCTGCAGCGGATCATGGTGTGAAAGCCCGGGGGATTGTGTTGGCGCTGCTTATTTAACACCCCCCTCCGCAAGGCAGCCTTGGCACAGGACAGTGTCTAACGAGCTGATGATTTGATGTGAGACCCTCTGGCTCAGAGCTGAACACAGGCACCATCACTGGAAGGGGCTACATAAACAATCCAGACAGGTTGTCATTAATAAATATTCCATGAATTACCAAATGATCCTGCAATCATTTCCATGCAAAGCAACAGCAGGAGCCAAGAACTAAATTACAGTACAGTGCCTGCATAAATTCCCCCCCTTCACTTCCCCAGAGCACTTGGTTCAGCTTTTGTGTCAAACAAGTGTGCAGGTACGGTGTGTTTTTTATGGCTGTGCTCCCCTCTTTGGGGCAGTGAAAGCCAACCATGTAAAACATTTCAGAATGAGACTTCAGTGCAAGATAAAGTGCTCCTGCATGACAGTACTGTTGGGATAGTCTTTGGTTTTCACAAAAGACTTCTGGTGTTCCAGAAACTTCCCTCAAACTCCTGGATTTTCATGTCATCAATGAAAAAGTCGCCAGCATTTATAGATCCTCAAATTGTTTCCCCAAGTCACAGCTGGACTTGTGATCCGTGGGCCATTTAATTGTTAAAATATGGGAAGACATCTCACACCAGCTATCAGCAGAGGGGAAAGCTTTTCCTGCCTGGCTCAACATGGTGATGAACCCCATCCTCATGGAACTGGGGACTCAACTCCTGTGGAGAGAGCCAGGGAAGAAAAGTCCAGACACCTAAGAGCCTTGCTCCAACCTCCTCCCTTCTATAGTCAGCATTACTGTGGAGACAAAGGAAACAAAAAAGCAATGACTGCAAACAAGAGGAGCTGGCTATTCTTGATGGAGGTTTTCTCATTGCAAGCAGCCTGAATGGTTTGTAATCATCAGAAATGCTGCCACTAGAAATACCCTGGGTTTATGCTGCCAATTTGAGTGACTTCATGCAAGATTATGATTGCTTCAGACTTTCTCTTCCCCCTCTCACTGACAAGTTGTAATTCACACCAAAAGCAATATCATCCAAGCTATTCTCAAAGCCTCTTCCATATTGTCTAGTCCTCATCCACCCCCAGATCCTTGAGATTTGTCTCCTGAATGAAGGCTGTAAATCTTTGTACAGAATGGCAGGAGAAGTTTGAGCATCTGAGTTATTATGTAAATGTAGCATCAATGGTACTTTTAACTGCAAGCTGATTGGGACTGTAAATGGAACACCAGTAATTTATAGGCCTGAGTGCTTCCCACATGCAGGAATTTAATGCCATTCACTGACCTTGAACCAAAAGCAGGATCCCTGAAGTGTCCTGCATGCTGAGACAGCCCACATCTGGGCTGGAGCTAAGCAGCTGCCTTTCATCCTACCTGAGCTGCTCATTTACCTGTGTCTCAGAATATGAAGAAAATGAACATGGACCAGTTTCCAGTGCTCTGAGTATTAGTGGATAGACCTGGTCCACATACAGCCCTCTTCTTAGCAAAAGAGCTAATTCAAGTGCTACCAATTTCAAACATGAAACCCTTGAGACTCTGCAGTGTCTTAAGGACTAGGATGTGGCCGACAGTGCTCATGATGGGCTGGAGGGATCAAGGAAAGATGTGCTCACCTGACACAAAGGCCACTTTCTCCTTCAGTATAGGAAGCACATCAGCAGCTTTTAAACCATCATTTCGAAAAGAGCCTGCAAAACAGAAAAACAGAAAAGTCACATTAAAAGAGAGCATGTTCTGTTTCTCAAAATCAGACTGGAGATAGGCTATAAAATACATAAAAGCACCAACAAAGAGACCCAAAAGGCTGATGAACAAACAACATTAACATAAATAGAGATGTGTTCATTAAAAAAAACCCTAAAAATACAGAGAATCAGCTCATTGCTCTATCCTTCAAAAGTTCTGAAAGGTTAAGAAATTTCCTACCAAGTAACCAGATTAATCCCTGCTGCCTTTTTCACAGACCATCCTATCAAGCTTGGGAGATGCTCATCTTGTAGAGCAAGCCAGGAGCCTTCTCCCTTCAGTGTTCTGAGCATAGCCCAGGCAAAATTGCAGGGAACATTACAGCATATACACATCCATTTAACATCAGCCTTTGAGACAGATTTGCACAGGGGCTGGCTTAAAAAGGGCTTTTCCTCTTTGCCCCTTGCTGCTGCTCCTTAGGAGCCAGCCAAAGTCTTCCCTGGGTAAGGAGTGGTTTGAAGCCCCAGCACATTTCATGCTGTTTGACTACACCTTAAGCATATCTGCACAGGTCTTCCCTGATGTGCCAAATCACTTCATGCATCCTAAATATTCCCCAAGAAGTCACAGAGTTTTACTCCAGAACTGCCCAGTTTCAGGCTCCAGCAGCATGTCTGCCCTACAAAAGATGAGCAGTAAGGAATCACCCCAGAGCAAGCCAGACACTGCTATTCCCACAAAAGGTGGGTTTGAAGGACACCTTTGCAGTTCCCCTGAAAATTAACTCATCCATCACTGGGTAGTGAATAATAGCCATTGTGACAAGTGATCTTCCATATGGTCTTAGATCTATTCCAGCTCACCAAAGAATACAACACAATTGAAACCCTGTATTTTCACTTTCTGCCTTTCACAGGCAGGCAGTAACCAACATTCTTCTGATATGATGGCAGGGTAGGAAATTTGCTGCAGCCATCACACCCTCCTTTCTGAATGCAGCAGATGGTACCTGACCCTTTGGGTCTGAAAGTGGGACTGGGGATAAAAGCACCCCCTTTACACTGTCATCACTGCTCCCAACATGCAGCCTCCAAAGGCAAAGTGCTTCAATCCATGCAGACATTTGGAACAGACAGGATGAGGACCGAAACATCCATTTTCACTCGCAGATGATTTACAAGTGCTTGTATTACTATGGTTGAGTTACTGGTTTTTTGCAGTCAGATTGTGCAACAAGGCTGTCTTGTACATGTAAATATGTCCCTCCCTGGTGACCAAAGGCTACAGCTACCTCTCTGTGTCCCCACTTGCTCTGAGCTATCACTTCTGTGACACTGAGCTCCAGGAGATGTGTAAGCTCAATGACTAAGCCTTAAACTAGTGAAAACTAGAAGTCAAAGGAGTGAGGTAATTCAATGCAAGGCCAAGACCACTGTAACTGCAATTTGCACAGATATTGCAGCACAGTCCCAGGGGAAGCCTGAAGAGTGTATTGTGTCAGTAAAGTGTTTTGGGACCAGGGAAATGAGTCCTGATTTTGAACTCTTTCTGTGTTCAAGTAAGCAGGACTTTGTGCACTCTGTGTTAAATATATGAGATTTTGCTATTAACTTATCCTCTTAACAAGAATAACCTCTCAGATCCCAGTCTGTGACTACTTCTCACATCAAAGGTAGAAAGTGCTCAGCCACAGGCATTGTGGAATTTAAGAAGCTTTGTATATAAGCATCTCATCCAACCATGAAGCAAACAAGAACAGCCAATGTGCGAGACACATCACTCCACTCAGGTGGAGTACTGAGCCAAATTTATCCAGCTGCAAGATCTGCAGTGCCAGTGCAAGGTGAGTTTTGCCCAGTATTAGTTAAATTTGTCAGGAAAATGGCAAAGTCAATTCTTAGGCACACAAATATGAAGAGCAGACAGTCTACAACTGAAATCTTTATGAACACTGCTGAAAAAAGCCAGTGGGCATATGTAAAGCACACCATAAGCACTTCTTAGCAAGAACTCACTATACTGAGGGCTGAAGGCCCGTTTCAGACACTCTCTTGCAAGGAAAGACTGCATTTCACAGGGGAAATATGCATGGAGACCAGGAGCAAAACTTATGACTTTAAAATACAGTCATCTCCTGAGCTGTAGCAGGGCAGGCTGCAGGCAAGGGGCTCTCTGGTAACAGCCCCAACGTCCTGACTGTGCACAGGAGAGGCAAGGAAAGATTTGAGTGGGCACAGTGCTGCAGCAGGTAGTTTCCCCTTCCTCATTATCACCCAGGACAGGTCAGACACACTCCAAAGTAAATGATGAATGAATTAAAAAACTATGAGGCTGTCCTACAACCAGATAATAAACAAAAAGCTGCAAAACTTCACTCAGGATGAAGAAGAAAATTCTGTAAGGCAGATCAGTGCCTAAAACAATGCATGGTACTTAATCAAGTGGCAGCTCATGACCCACAGATGCAGTCATGGCCAGTGCTGCCAGAGGTTGCTCCAGTTCCTGACAAAATCCTTGCATTGGAGGCTACATCTCAGAGCATGCTGTCAGGTTTCCAGCAAGAGCTGGGGCAAGGTATGCATAAATGGGAAAACCAATGGCTCTAATAAAGACTCCAAAAGCAGCAGCCAATCTGTCTCCAGGAGAGGCCAGCATAGCAATGATGCATTCCCCAGTTCGTAAGTTATTATAAGCATATCCCTAATGATGCTCATTTTCATCCTCTTCCCCAGCTGTTTCTAATACATTTGTTTTGTTTGTTTGCGTGCTGGATCCAAGGCCATGTCTGCAGAGCACCATCTCATTTTGCTGCAGAGCCCCGTGCACACAAAGGCTGTGCTTTGTAGCCTGCCCTACACCTCTCTGCTGCTCCTCTCAGACAGCCCTTCTGCAGCAGATGGACAGAGATGGACAGAGGGATGAAGGAAGGACAGGCTGAGCCATCCTGCCGTTGTCCATGCATTGGTTTGCCATCCTCATAAACATGGGACTACACAACAGAGCCCCTCTTGTTTCCTACCTGCACGGTCTGCCAAACCACTTGAGCACTGCAATCACCTCTTTACCAGAAGAGAGGCACAGAGAGCATGGTACTGTGACCCAGTAACCCTGCAGCCCCTGACATCTTCATCACATCCTGGCTTAGTGTCCTATCCACGGAGCAGGGACACTATGACCACAAACTTTTACTACTCCAGTGACCCAAGAAGAAAGCACACCATGCCAGCCTGAACAGCTGACAGCATCATGTGTTCTTGTCAACTCGGAAGCACTGAAGAATTAAGAGTGGATCCTCGGCACGGCTGATTCACATTTCAGGGCAGAGCAGCATTACACGTGCACAGAACATCTCCTAGCAGGGATTCCCTGGGTGGCAGAAGCAGCTCACAGTTTTAGATGAGATGCTGTAATGAGAAGCCAGATGGATGAGCTGAAAAGCTTTAAGGCATGCTTCCATGGTAAATGCAACAATAATAAAATTGAGAAAATTTGTTTTTCCCCTGCACAAATGCCCCAACTGGCCTGGAGAGCTCGCTGCTGAAGGACATGGAGGTCAGCAGCTCAAGGGGCTTCCTGAACAGGTTGGAGATCAGCAAACAACAAACATCTCCAGAGAACTGTAAAGATTAATAAAATAAGCAAGAATTTTGTAAAGAATGTAAGCTTACAGACTTTGAAGTGAAAGCCAAGCTCTAACTCTTGGAGTGAAAAATAAATTATCCCCAGAGAGAGCCCTGTGAGCTTTAGCATTTCTTTCTTGAAGCAGAGTGCAGGGTCTCTGCTGGAGACACTGTTTTGGGCTAGATGGAGCAATGGTCTGCTCCAGAGTGGCTTTTCCTAGAAAAGCTTCAGTTCTAATCTGAAAAATGCAGCTCTTGGCTTCAAATAAAGATCAGCTGCTGGAAATATGGAAATACTTTCTATACTTAAAAAAAGTATGCGTAGGCAAGAAGAAGGCCTCCTGTCAGAGCACTGCATGGGGTTTAATCACTTGGCTCCTGATGCCTTCAGCAAGAGTTGTTCATCCCAAGTCCCATGCAATGTTTCAGGAAAGGCAGCCCACATTCTCATAGTTCTCAGAACAGATTTGACTATTTAAAAACTTTGGCATAAAGTTTCTTTAACCAAACAAAACTGAACTCCTTGGGCTAAACCCATCTCTCAAGGAACTCCACTGGAATCCAGGATGCAACATTAGGATTAATCTGGTCCATATTTCTTCCTCCCCCAGTAAAGGCCTCTCTTTTACTTCTATACCCCCACTCTCCCACCTCAGTTTTTGGGGCATTTATCTCTCAGGTTTATCATAGCCTATTGCAATCCTACCTTTTTATTTCCTCCACCCCACCCCCCACAAAGTCTCAGTGGAATTTATTTGTCTTTGCAGTACTGTAGCGTCTTGGCTTTCTACAACACACAAACAGAAGGGACGTCTGATGTGAGCAGAGAGAGGCAGAACAAAGGAGACCTCAGTATTCCCATTGTAGCCTTTGCAAACTGAGACACAGAGAGATTGACTTGTCCAGTGTCAGACAGAAAGTTTGTGCAGAGCTGAACCCTCATTTCCCCAATGCTTTTCTCATACAAACATCCCTTTGTTTTCCAGCAGAATATAATCCTCCTTTTTCTTCTCTTTACACTTCTGGTTTCCTCCTCCTGCCCTTCTCTCTCCATTATTCTTTCCTTCTGCATTTATGCCTCAAATATTTACTTTTTGTGTGTGCTAAACCCTTTTTAACCCCTTCCTCCCCTTCCTGCAGGCTATTGTCTGTCCTTGCAGGGCTGCGAGCCTTCTCAGTTTGATTTTTCTTCTTTTCCACAAGCCACACACAGGGGCTTAGCCAAGGCCTGCTGGGGCCTTTGCCGCTGGGATTTTGCTGGCTGAGGCTCATTGGTTCAAAGGCAGAGAGGCCACAGCATGGCACAAGCATTTGGCTGAATAGAAGCAACATGTGCTCTGGACTAGCATTTTAGGACCATCTGGCATAGATAAATGAGGCTGGACACTCTGCATCTGCCAATCGCTCCTCTGTGGACAACAGCCTGATCCCTGATGCAAAGAAAGAGCATTTTGGTGCCCTGAGCTCCCCAGGAGCCTGCAAGGCTCCCCTGCCATCCTTCCCCACTGCACACAGCAGAAGAGCAGGCTTTGATTTCACAGAGGAAGGAAGGATGCAATTGAATTGTATCTAAAGACAGCAGCAGAGAGAAAAAGCCACAAAATTAAGCTGTAAATATTATTACCAGCTATTACTGAAGACTAACACAGAACTACATACTTCTCCATAATAAGCAATAAAAGGTAATACCTGGTCTCATGGGAAGCATTTAGGATTGCAGGTTTTGCAGGGACAGGGTGAAAGGCACGTTGGATTAGCACCACAGCCTGGGGGCAAGGATGGTAGCAGTGCCCCTCCATACACCTTTGTTCACTTTCACCAGATCCAGTGTGCACATTGACACACAGATCCATGCCATAGCTTCAAAAGTTGCAAGAACCTCGGACACCAAATAGATAGTCTGTACAAAAGATTAATCTCACTGCACCACATGCCACACACTTTATCCCAACTGAGACAAAAGTCACATGCACTACATTGCTGCATTTATTCTAAAATTAAAAGATGAATGTTGGGTTTATATGTAATAGTTAGGCTCAGTCCAAGATTAATGTTATTTTCTCTATGTTTCTTTATACTGTCCTTCTTTCTGTTAATTATACACCACTCCTGCTTGCTGAAATATCCTTCTGGTCACAGTACTAAAGGCTACTTCCCCTTCCAAGTTTTGCCAGTGTACATCAGAGGCTGGGCTGCTTTTCTCCCCCTCTACACCAACAGGTCGGTCCCTCTGACTTGTCAGTGCTCGAATCCCTGTGCAGGGACAGCCCCTGCCAGTGCAGCCCCTTCCCTCCCCTGCCTGAGAGCCAGGCCTGGGCTTTGGGGGACCTTGCTAATTGCCGAGATTGTTATTCCTTCCACGAGGTACTTGGCAGCATCGAGCCTCCCAGCACAGCCTTTGAATGTCCACACATTTAAACAGTAGCCTCAGCTTGAAATCAAGCCAAAGAATAGGCAAGCCCTCAAGAAAGATAGAGAGGCTTGCAGCAAGCATGCAAATTCATTAGCCTGTGTGCACGTGTGGCCTCTAATAAGCCGTGTTCAGCATCTGAAGCCCAAAACATCCCACCCTGTGCATCCCACCTAAGCCAACAGCCAGGCTTTGCCTTTTCATGTGGCACAAAACCATTTGAAGCATCACAAGGATACTGAATTTATGCACAATCTGCAGCGGAGGCTCTGCTTCAACTTCATCCATGGGGGATTTTACTCATTTCATTTTAAACACACACTAATAGAGATGCCAAGAGAATGCAATGGCTGTGAGTCAATCTTCTGCACATTTCCTTTTCATTTTCATCAGGACTTTGGAATCAGGCTGAGATCTTTCAGTTCTTACACTTAGAAAAATAATTAGACATTATAGGTAGCCCTGTGGATAGCACATCTGACTGCTAGTCAAAAGACTTGGCTCTATTTGTGGTTCTGCTCCTAAATTGCTTTAAGATCCTGAACAAGCTGTTTTAACTGTGCCAGATCTTGGTTTTCCTCTCTACAGAACGGAAATAATGACTGCCCACATTAGTAAAGCACAGTCAGGTTCACAGACCTCAAAAGCACCTTCCAAACATGAATTAATTTTGTCTGAAAAAACCTCTCTGAGTTCTCTGAGGCAGGGAACTGTTGCAGTGCACTTTTATAGACAGGCAAAAATGAGGCATCGACAGTAGGAAAGACTTGCTCTGGTGATCACAGAAAGGACTTTCTGGAAAGGAATGGGAGACATTAGGAGAACTGGAAAAATTAGATCATCTGATACAAAATCTTGTGTTTTATTTCTTAAGTGTACAAGGGATAGATGTGCTGCCCTAGAGGGAAATAAGTATTTTCAGCACCTTGAGCTTTTAGTGGTTAAGTTTCTTGCCATCTACAGATTGTTCTACACATCAGTGACCACCCAGATGCAAGTCTTTTATGGTGTTAATAAACAGCTATGGGCCATTTGTAATCTGAAGTCACATTTTAAACACGGCCATGGTCTCTATCCAGGCCTAGTGTGTGTGAATATTTTCTTTTCATTTCGCTCCCCTCTCAATTACAATTGGGTTTCTTATGGAAACATTCCTCAGAATTTTATAATCCCATAAAAAGTTTAGAACTGCTGATGGATTCCTGCATGAGGGATGCAGGCTGAAGCTGTAGAGGCTGGGTACCCTGGGTCCCATCCTCTATTAAATTCTGTAGGTTAGAATCATATCCTTTAACTGGTGTTGGTTTAGTCAACAGGCTTTTTCCAAGAAGCTGTAAAAGGACATCTGCCAGCACCTGTCACACAGCAGTGACGTGCTTAGGGTTTCCCACCCATGTCCCAGAAAGGATCCTACTCACATCCTGGAGGTCCCCAGCCACCAGTAACTTCTTCAGGACAAAAAAATAAAATAAAATATCTAATTATGTACAACACTGAGGAGGCACTTTGCTGAAACACAAGCCGTACAAAGGAACCATATGCCAGTGCCCCGAGTGTGCTTTGCAAACATCTGCCTCTCAGGGGGATTTCATGCCAGACACTAAGAAAGCAACTTTAATTAGAGGCCAACTGAGATCCTTGTCCCAAAGCCTGTGACTGCCCTAAAAAGGAAAAAAAAAAACCAACCTAAGCAAACAAGGCAATTGCATTTCTCCCCATGGTTAAAAACACTCTACATTTTCTCTTTTTAATTTTTCTGACAGAGCTCAACATGCCCCATCCAAACAGATTGACAAAGTTCCCACTGCCTTCAGAAAATTCCCTGTCCAGGAGGGATGGTCGTTTCTAATATGAATATGAGAGCAGGTTTTAAATTAGTCATTTTTGACTGTGGTTCATTCAACATTCACAAACCAGCACCTCACAATTAATTAGGCTTACATTTCCCCTGTCTCACGTCGCCTCAAATCCCTTCTGACTGGATACATTTCTGCCTTTGCTCATCTCCTTTGGTCCCTCTTTCTTTCTGCCAGGGCTTATGATTTCAGCTTGCAGCTATTGTGTCATCCTGGGAAGCTGATTTAAAAAAAAAAAAAAGAAAGAAAGGAATAAAAGAAAACCTAAATCTGCAATTCAAAGGGGAGTTTTCCCTTCCTGTGCATGAATTCCCTGGTTAGGGATAAAGCAAGATCCATGCCCTGAGCTCTCGACACAGGGCAGGAAAAGTAGAAACCGTCCCTGCAGAGGTGCATGTGGGAGAGTAGCCAAAGCCCTGGTGGGATCACAGAGGCTGCTCCCAGCCCTGAGCAGGACACAGTTCACTCAAACAGGGCAGTTGCAGTCTCTGGGTAATGTGTCTCAGAACAAACCCAGCAAAACTAAGGCAGCAAGAGGAGCAGCAGGAAGCACTGCAGCAGACATCAGGGAGAGCTCGGGGCCACATCAGGCAGGCCTGTTGGGAGCACAGGGAAAGGCTCACGGGCTGCACTGTGATGCTGGGCTACCCCAAGAGCTGCCGTCCACAGCCCGTACCTGGGGAGGAGGACCTCCCATCACACCCACTCTTCTGTCCTTATTACAATGTCCCAGGGTCTACTCCTCTGCAGACCAATCTACAGCCAACACCAACCCACCAACAGGGCCTGTGCACACCCCACTGACTCCAGATTGTCCAGAGCTCTCTGACCCAGCTCTGAACTGTGAAGCTGCAGCGGCAGCAGCTCCTCCGAGAGTCTGCTCAGGAAACACTCAGGGTGTAACAGCAACCGCTTTAACTCCCACACCAGCATCCCACATCCAAACAAAACCAGGGCAAACATTTTACATACATCAGTGGGAGGGGGAAGGCAAGACACTCACAGGACTAAATTATTTATCTGCCTCTCTTACGGATGCTGACATTTTTGACATACATTAAACATTAATGAAAATCATTTTATGGATGGCTGACTCATGCCAGTCAATGGATAATCTCCTGCCTCTCCACCTGCCCCTTTCACCCTCATCTGGCTCCTATCGCAGAGTGCAGCCACTTGTAACTCTGCCCTCTGAAGAGGCCAGGCTCCCCCAGATGCCAGAGAGCAGAGCAAAAGCACAGAGGGGGCTGAACAGACCCCAGTGAACACATGGACGAGAACCGAGCCCACGGAGCCCTAACCCCGCTGCAGTTAAACTCACAAACCTGCTGTTTTGTTAATTAGCTAACACGAGATGCTGTGAATCATTTTGGAAAGCAAATTACCTCCCTGATTTCCAAAAGCTTCCTAGCCGCATTTCTTTTTTTAACTTACTATTTTTTCCTTCTCTCAACGTATAAATGCCAATTAAATTACTGCCTGCCTCTGTTTAATCTAATGTTAGCCTACTCATATTTTCAGCTGCTCCCTGATGCCAGTATGGCCCCTTATGCCCAAATCTCTTTAGCATGCTAGTATAAATGTTTATAGCCCTAAGACTTACTGCTGTAAGGAGCTTGACATTTTTTTGCTAATAACCTGTGATGTTATTGTAATGTCAAATTCAAAAGGATCACCAATAGGTTGAAAATGCAGCTTTCCTTTGGTTTCTTCCAGCTAAGGACATATATAAAGAGATGATTGGGATTAAAGTCTCACAAGCTGTCTGGATCTCTTTCCGGACAAGCAGCCCTTAAATTTGCTGAAATGATACTCACAGGAAGGTAGAGTTACAAAAAGCCACAGGGCAGGTTTCAAAGACAGAGGGTATGCACTCAATCTCATCTCATCTATCATAGAATCATGGAACCACTGGAGTTGGAAAAGACCTTTAAAATCATTGAGTCCAACTGTTCACCCAGCACTGCCAAATCCACCATTAAACCCACTGGACTATGATTCTGGATACCAGGAATATGTTGCCCATCCCAAACATACCTTTATTTATGGAACAGGTTAAAAGATTATCACCTAAATGCAGAAAATTGCCTTCTTTTCACTGAGGGGGAGCTCAGAGCTGCACAAATAACTGGCTACAGGTTAATGAGATCTGACTGGTCTCCAGAGGGTGCAAGCTGCTGCTCTATAGATCCCGGACAGCTGGAGTCAGATGACCATCCAACTCCTCCCTGAAACACAGAGAAATAGTCTGGGGCCCCTCTTTCCAGCCCACTGCCAGGTTGCATTTTCTCTTTCAATGGAGGTGACAGAAGTGCAATATATTGGCAATGATATTTTAATTTCACAGATTGAATTATGAAATCCTTTTCCCACACACATTTTCCCTTCTTCTGAACGGATTTTACTGGTTAGTGGTTTCACAGAGCAGAATGTTCTGCAAAAACCAGCAGTTCCAGGTAGGAGGAAATTGTGACATTCAATGTGTCAGTAACAGTCCACCAAGTTTATTAGATAGGTTTCTAAAGATAGGGAAATTATATTTTGATCTGAGACGACCTATTGCAGCCTGTAGAACCTTGCTACAGGCAGCTGTCGAGCTTCCCTCGAGTATAACATTGGGCAGCAGACCTCAATCTAAACCAAAGTCAACCAAAGGACATTTAATACCTCCAGTAAATAAGAGATGAGGAGAAAACACAGTTTCTCCCACATCTCCTACTGCAGGTGAGATTTCACTCCTTTGGCTGAAGCAGTTTTAATAACCTACTTTTATATTTTTTGCCAGACAGAAGTTCATCATGCATAAACATCTCATGCCAGGCATCCCTGCTCTCACACAGAAACATGCAACCACACACACCTTCTTATATTAGGCTTCTAGCTTTGCTGATAGAACAGACCATGTACACATTTCCAACCTACAACTCAACCTGGGATTTTCATGACCTTTTCCTGCAAGCTCCAGCTCTGCTGCTGGAATGACTTGTCCATTATGTTAGTTGTTCAGTAACTCCCAGGCACTTAATACTGCTTTGAATAAACAAGTCACAGTCAGAAGTCAATAAAACATTAGGAGCGATGACAAATCAGAAATAGCAAACAAACTGCACAAAGGAAAAGAAAGAAATGTAGTGATGCTTTTCTGCTTGCTTACAAAGAAAAGCAGAGTGAAGATGGACTGGAGAGAACAGATTCATCATGCTTTGGCTTCATTACTATAATAATTAATTTATATTAGCAGGTGCAAGATCTGTTTTTAAGATCTGTTTCTACCCCTCTGCCACCACCAGCTGGTGCAACATGCGTGTGTCAGTCATTGGAAACAGTAGTTGTGCTGATGGCCCTCAGCATCTCTTATGTCTGCATCCTGCAGCTTTGTCACAGGTCCAGTCAGCACCCCTGGTAGAGATGCACAAACACATCACAGAGAGCAGTTTTACCCCAAAGTGCTTAAACTGACCAGAACCAGCTGTGGTGGGAGACAACCAGATGCATAACTTCATTTCCCGTATTTCATGGGAGCTGACTGATGGCAGAGTGCAGGTGTCATGGCCAGGTATTTGATACAGGACATTTATATTAGCCTTTTATAAACCTGATATTTTATAAAACATCACTGAAAGAGTAGCTATGACCTTCCACCCACAGTTTTTGCTATTGAGGAGCATAGCATGGAAACGTTCCTGAGTCTGCAGATCTCACCCAGTGGATCCCACTGCAGCATTTGGCCCAACATCAGAGTTCTCAGGTATTACTTGGGACTGAGAGATCCAGAAAAATATCCTCTTGATAATGCCTACTTGCATCTTGCGATCTCATGGAAATTCAGCCTGTAGAAATACGTCTACCCACCCTCTCACTTTTTCTAGGAAGCCCTATCAAATGTTGTGATATCCATTTTTAGCAGCTCCAGAAAGCTGAGATACATTACACTGGCTACTAATGAAAGCCACAGGATAAAGCAATAATGACATGTTGGGAACAAAATATGCATACTGAAATATTATAGAAAGAAAGCTATCAGGCAGGAGACGTACAAAATGCAATTTTCTAAGTGGTATACTGGCTTAAATGATACAAACAATCTTTTCATGGCCATCAAATGAAGCTTTTTGCAAATATTTTGTGAACTCACACACAGAGAAAAAAAAACAAAGAGATAAATAGTGTTATCTTCCTCTGTACTGAAGTGCTACAGTACTGAGCACACTGCCTGCTATACTACTGACAATTAAGGATGTATCACCCTGGGCAGTATCTCTGCACATATCTGATCTGCCCATTACCATTGTCCTCTGCCACACAGCACAACCATGCACTTCATGGAATAAATATCCATTGAAGCCAAGACAGCAAGTCAGCTGAGCACATAAATTGCCCAGGTTCTACCCGGGGACAAGAATAATTATCTTTCCAAATCCACTTTAAAACCCTGACTAAAGAATACTTTCTGAAGAGGTCAAGCCCTGATGATAGCTAATACTTTCAAATGAATCTTTGCCATCGCCCAAATACAAAGAGCTGTTTTAACACATCATGACAGCAGAATGCCTCTTCCAGGACCGAGCTCACCCGCATTTCTGCAGATTATCATTTAAGTGTTCTGTAAGTCATACGACTTTCTGGCTTTGAAAGATTGCACTTTGATGTCCAACAGACAGACGTCAGCATAAAAAGATGGGGGGGGGGAAGAAAGGTCCAAGCTCTGCAGTAATCAAGAGACCAGCAGTGAGCTTGTCTGTAGAGACCAAGCAAGCAACAGCAGCCAAGCTACCTCCTCACCCCTTTGCTTCCAAAAAATGTTTAGCAATAGCATAGCTACAAAAATGCCAGCAAGGTGAAGTGCCCTAAGGCACCAGTCCCTGTTCAGTGGCTCTGCAACTGCTTATAGCACCACTAGCTCGAGAGCACCCACCAGGGACAGAAATCCAGCAAAACAGAGCACTTGAAGCCATACCACCAGTTAGTCCCTTGGGTGTCAACTGTGTGGGGAACAGTGTGATGTAGCTTACACTACCACTGTCACTGCTGTTCCAGGGATAAACAGAAGGCTTCTGTCATCACTGTTTTCAATCCAGTCCTTTTTGTAAGCATTGCCATTCAACTATAATGATTGTTTTGTTACGTGTGGTTCTACTCGGAAAACTGACTCCATAAAAACAGAATCGTGGAGTTCATGTTTATTGCATCTCAATGATTTCCAGATCAAATGCAGCCAGTTTACAAGTAAAAAATATGTTTGGTTTGTTTTTCCAACTACCAGGTCTACAAACTCATGCTGGGATCTAGAAGTTAAGTTGTCATCTTTTTGGCTTGTGCAATTGCAAGAGGAATGAAAAAGAAATCTGCTCGCCTGCTCCTGGAGCAGCTGTGTATTTCCAGCTTCAACAGAGATAATAAGGAATAAAAATGGAGACAATATTTTCAAACCCACTTATCTAATTCTGCACTTCAGGGCTCCAGAAAGGTAATCTGATTTTAAAAGCTACTCCAAGGGCAATTCAAAGTGACAAGACTTAAGTACCACTTAAAATTTTACTGCATATTTAGGTACAGAAATAGTATGTACCTAACTTTAGACACCCATTTTTCAAAACTGTTCCCCTTAATTTAGTCAGCAAATTAATCAGATTTGCATGTGATTACACATAGATAGCAGATCATTTCTGTAGGAAGGTGTTATTTTTATATAGACATTTGTCGGAGCAGAATTGCATGTTAAACTAAAATTTATGAGTCCGCAGGCTGAGTCGACTTTAACTATTTGACAGCTGCCAATTACTGCATTACAAACATGGCCAATTTGCTGACAGAGACCCATGTGCTCACATGTAACTTAACCATTCCTCAGCTGGCTGGCTGTAAACACCAGAGTTTACAGTGTAGGGGTTAGCAGGTTTCCCTCATGGCAACTCTGACAGGTTGTAACCAGGTTTCTGAGCCCTATTATCATGCACATGAAAGAAACTAGATGTGTCATGTCTTCTATGAGTTCTCTATGGCAAAAAATTTCAACCATGCCTTGGCTTCTCCTCATTTCATCCCCCAATACATCCAGGTCTTTCCTCTGGGCTCCTGTGCCAAATGGTTTTGGATGCCACCAGTCAAACATATACTATAGCCATGGGGCTGCTCTGTGGATCCCTGTGTGATGGTCACCTCAAGCCTGGCAAACCTCTGGTTTGCAGAAACATTAGCTTTGAGGTGTTTGTGAAACACAGATTCATGGTGGGTAAACTGGGGGAAGGTTTGCTCCGTTACCCAGTTGTCACAAAGCTTTCCTTCGGGTACAGGTGCCCTAATGCTGACCACCCCATCCGGATCTGGGCTTTGCCTCCTCCATCCCTGTGCCTTGAGGAGTTAACAACAATATCTGATGGCAACCAAAGAGAAAATGCATAAGAGCTTACAGGAAAAGTGAGCTGCAAATAAAGGCTGGGAACATGGCCAGCATTTGCAGATGTACTGAGTTAGCGAGTTCTGAGGAACGTTCCAAAACATGAGCCAGTGTTACACACCCGGCCTTTCCATGCTAGTTTCACAAGCTGGAGGTGACTGCTTGCAAGGGCAGTCCTGCCAGCCCATCCATGCAGCTTTACTGTGGCTTTCCTCCCTTTGCTATCTGCCTCCAACAAGGACAAGCAAGGGTGTTTAATTAAATCCAAATGCTAACATTTTTAGCTAAGTGTAAAACTGTTGATTTGGAAAGCAGCATGCCTGGCTTTCATCATTAAGGAGCACTGTGATCAATGTAACATCAGGCCAATAATGGCTGTTATGGTGCTGAGAGATGTATTTCTGTTCTCTGGATCTCTTTACATATTCAGGTGTAAGCTAAGCAAGTGCAGCCTCAAATGCTCATTGTGCTGCTTAGGACATACTCACTGCCAAGGAGTCCCATCAATCACGCAACCTTTTAGTGCCAGGCAATTGCCAATCCTTTCCCAGCCAGCCCCAGCCAAGGTCTTGCCCATGATGATGAAATCTGCCAGGGGATTTTAGAAACTCACAGTCACTGCAACTCACAGTCACACTGCTCCTGCAACAAGCCACTGCTGACTTGCCTTCATCAACTGCCAAGGGGACTCTGACAAGCATGGTGAGAAGGAATGGGTGTACTTGTGGCTCACTCCATCCTCCAGATGATATTTTCCCAGCAGTAGTCACAGCTCGTGCTATTTGAGTCATCCTCATCTGAGAATGCAAATAGTTCCCAACCGGTAACACAGCGTTTCTCTTGCAGGCTGAGCTCGGCTTCTCTCCCAGCGCTCCAAGCTGAGCCCAGTCCTGGAGAGCTACGGGCTGCTCCATGTCAGGGGAAGGGCCTTGCACAGATGGCATGGAAGGATGGCAGACAATGAAGTGCTTGGGGCTGGAGAGAAAATTGAGCCCTCACAATACTAGTGGCTTTAGACTTTGGATTAAACCCTGTCCTTTGTCATGTTGATGCAGAGAGGAGCAGCACTTGACAGTATTCAGAGAATTGTAGATTTACCCCACTGAAGCCATCCTTCAGTTCCACACTTCTGTGTAACTTTCATCATGGTCTCTCTGCAAATTATTTTAATCCTTTATAAGAAGAAATTTGATTTGCCTTGCCATTTACGGCACAGAATGTTGTATAGTTACTTGAATTTTCATTAAAAAATAACATCAAATTGGAATCTAAGTTGAGTAAATTCAGATATCTGAAAGAAAAAGACGCATTCTTTGGGAGGTTGTAATTATTCCACACAACAACAAAAAAAAAAATCCAGAAAATTCAGAACTGAGTTAAATGTAAAAGCAAACCACTATGGCTGAAGTATGGAAATCAGTGTTTAGGCACACTAGCAACAATGCAGAGCCTCCAGGGATATCAAGGAAGGAGTACACAGCTATGGCTAGTGCACAGTACTACTGATAGCTGCAGAATAAATTGATATTGAAAGCCCTTTGCAGATTAAATTGATACTGAAAGCTCATTTCATTTTTTATCTTTCCCTTATTCAATTATTTTAGGATGAGGAAAAAAAAAGACCACATATCCATCTGCTAAGAGTAACACAGAGGTATGCTACATTAATCTGGCAATAAAGCCATCATGGACAATCCATTGGCTAAAAGCTTCAGGATGTATATCTTACTCAAAGTTGCTTATAAATTAATTTAGCCCAAGAAATAGTTACTGCCTTATAAATATGGGATACGTTTCTAGCCATTCATTTAACTGTTATCCTGCAAAAAATTAGCAGATGATGGAGACAACCAGACATCAGTGCAGGTCCCAATCCATTTTTGTGGCTCATTTCAGAACACTCTCTCAAAATTAACAGTGAATCTACACTTGCATTTTACTCCTTTGACGGAAATGGCCTTCTCTTCCTTGGTGTGTCCTCTCTGAAAGCCTGTGAAGAAGGTAACCCACGTCACAGTGAGGCAGAAAAAAACTGCACATGGCCCAATATGTCAAATCTTCCCCCAGCACCATGTGGCTCTGCCTGGGGTCTTGCTGTGCCAGCTCTCATCTTCAGGAAGCTCTGACATTTTCTTTGGTGGTCCCAAGATAAGGAAGGATAATGGTTCCCAGGGTTAGCCAGAAACACTTGGTTTTTAATCCTGGCCACTGACATAACTTGTGATCGCAAGCAAATGGTTCAGTCTTCCAGCATCTTGATTCACCCATATGCTGGGGACAGCGTGTTTCCTTGCCTCCTGAGAGCAGCCACAGAGCCTGGAAGCAGCATCTTGTCTTTCCACTGGCCAAGAAAATTTCTTACCATCAGTGCTAAGTGGGTGTTTTTTCTGTATGGTTTGCTCAGAGGGAAGTTAAAAGGCAGAAAGCAAAGAAATAAAGCTGCTCTTGAAAGAAAATGTCCGTCTCTAAAAAAAGCGAGAAAATATTCAAGTGCCACACATTAGCACTGCTGCCAAGTGAAGTCTTGAGCAATTAGTCTGCTGATCGCTTGAACTTCACTGGATGTAATCTAATTTACCAGCAGTGCAAGCCTCAGAATGTTTCCAGCACATGGTGGTCAGAGAGGGCTACTCCCAGCTGCCCCTCTGCCCTGTCCTAACCCAGTGAAGACCTTCAGTTGCAACCCAGCACTCAGTGCAAATGTTTAGTGAAAGAAGTGAGAAATCAGTAGCAAATACTGCATTCAGAAGTTCAGAAAAAATCCCCACTTGTCTGAGTCATCCCTGAGCTTTCAACACACACATCTGAGCAGGGTTGCTCCTATTCTGGAGCAGCCACCATGGTGAAGCAAATCTACTGTGTGGGTGAAGGGAGAGAGGCATGGCAAAGCCAGGTCCCTCGCTGGGGTCATGCAGGGGGTTATCACAGGCTCAGGATAACCCCTGTCCCTTGCACAGAGCCCTGTGTCATGCACTGCCTGGCCTCCCCTGACACAGACCAGAACCGAACCAGGCACTGCCTTATCCTCCGCGCTGCAGATATTTACGGGTGTTTTTACTAAACACTTCGAAAAGGTGCCTGTCTCAGAAGCGTGTTTGCACATTCTCAATCTTCTGAGCTTTCAAACATTTCATTAGGTCTGAAATTCCCACCACAGCAAGTGGTGATCCTCAGAAGGTACAGAGTCTAGTTGGTAAAAGAGGCATTTAAGCACAGAGTGGGTGTTAGCCCAAATCTATTCCTCCTCACGTCTTCCTTATATCTGACAAAGATTGCACTAAATTTCTGTGTAATAACAGCTACCAAAAGTTGGCAGATTTGAAAATAAAGCATGAAGCCACATACCTAATCATCTGGGTACTGAAGCATGTAACTTCTCCATCTATGAGCCTGAAGGCTGCCAATACAGTTGCAGAAAGGAACTGCAGGTAGGGCAACAAGCACAAGTCTTTTGTAAAATGGTTTGTGCAGAGCAGGAACACTTGGTCACCAAACCCATCACCTTCAGCTTTCAAGGTATATGCCCCAACTCAATGTGGCACGTTCAGTGAAACGAGGATGAAAATTTGGTCCACAGTAGGAAAACCTACACACAGAAATCTGGAGTAATCAGTTGTTTGTCGGGTGAATCAGAATTGATGCCAAATTACCTCTCATTTAAAATGCTTTTTCCATATGGTTGCATGTGAGGTGCTAAGCAGGACATGGAGAGGGAGGTGCCAGTCAGCAGTGTTTCCATGTGTGGTTAAAAAACAGAGAGCTTCAGAAAGACTCCCTCTGCTCCCAGTCTTTCAGCCAGAAAATCACATCTGGACCAAAAGCCAAAGAGAAGACTCATCAGAGGCATCACAGCTTCCTACTCTGGAATACTTGCTTTGATGGAGTCTGTTATTTTAAATTGGGTCAACTAACCAATAATGTGACAAAAGAAATTAAAAAGAAATGCACACCAAAAGTGAGGAAAAAATAGCCATGAACAGAAATGCTCTATGATGCTATTAATGACTAGGTTATCTTTTGTTGCATATAGGTAAAAGCTTGCAAAAGGGAGGCCTTGTAAAATCATGGCTCAGGCCTGTTACTTTGGCTAAGTAGAAAAGGACTATGGGAAAGTGACTCAGCTGAATTAGAGGCAGAAAAACAAGTTATATAATCATGATGTATTCACATTATGGTATATGGTGGTTGGTTGAATTATGTTTGTTATGTTTTAAAACTATGTAACTGATAATGGGATAACTGCCTCAAAAGAGCTGGGTTTTGAAATAAAGCCACTCTTCTTTGTACCTGCCTGGGGATTCTGCATCACCACAGACCCACACCCACAATCTTTGTCCTTCATCCTGTGGTCCTGTGAGGGAAACCAGGTCTCACACAGGACTTGTAGCTGCAAGTCAAATCTCTTCCTCCAGACAGGAGATACATCCAAGGTCTCAGATGCATCTCCATTACAGTGGGTCCCAGCCACATGTTCTTCTGGCATAGAAGGCCAAATTCCAAGGCCTTTCCAAGGCCTTTTTTAGGCCAAGACCTGGATCTTTTTATGGGGGAACTTGTTCTGAAAGGCAATCAAGAAATCATAAAGAGATGTGCTCATCTCCAGTCTCTCCAGGCTGGAGCCAAATCTCTTTATGGAAGCTTCCTATTAGAGAACTGGTGTCATCTGGGAGACAATGCTTATCATTTCTTCAGACTGAATACCTATTTATTCAAGTCACAGATACATATTACTTATTGAAAACAGGGTAATCTAACTACCCTATGATCTTCTTTTAACCCAAATGGAATTTATAAGAACTTCATGCAGTATCTAGGACTTTCCTAAAAGAAGAAGATTGTGTGATAGTTCAGAACTGCCAGGCCTTTCCAGATGAAAGTGAAATGGGGTAAGAACAGAAAGATAATAAATGAAAATGAGAATGATGAATTTAGAAAAAAAAAGAGAAAGGGAGACATGAAGACTAACTTTTATATGAAAATATTATCCTGTTAAATTGCATGATTAAAAGTCAAAATAAGAAAATTTGAATGTGGCACAAGTTAAAAGAAGTATATTTTATACAGATTTTTTTTTTCTTTTTATCCTGTCTTTACTAAATAGTCAATGATCTGTTGCACATAAAGCTGTAGGATGGTAATTGGAAACAGAGACTAGTCCCATGACAGGAAATAAACTCTTATCAATGGCTTTTACAGATCTCAGTCAAACCATTGGGAAATTGGTAGTCTTGAAAATTAATACGCAAGACCATGTTCTTAGAGATGGATACAGCAAATACACTTATCTGTAATGAGTTCATACTGGGGTTTTTTGCCATAAAGATAACCCTTGAATAAGAAATCCAGCCACTTCCTGGTTTGGACTTTGTCAGGGTTCCTGGTAACAGCATTGAGCAGAAAACCCACGGAATTTGCTTGGCAATCTGAGACAGACTCCAGCTTCCAAGCAAGCGCAAACAAGAGATTTTCTAGCATCTTATGGGCTGAGCTAAAGACAATAACAGATCATTATATAACATGACAGAAACCCATTTTCACCACAATCCATTAGTGCAGTTGAATCACTCAATTCCACAAACTGCACTGATCATTCAACATTAATTGAGGCAAATTAAGTTATAATTTATGACTATTCTTCTTCATAATTACTTATGGAAGGAAATAGTGAGGAACTAATAATTAAGATGATGAGGAAAATCTTCAGAACAATCTGTGAAACAAGAGTGTCCTTTCTTTTTCTTCCCCTTTCTCCCTGCTTAGAAACAGCCTAGTAACTTACCTCTTGGTTACTTGGGTTGTCATTTACAGCTGTGCCTCAATACCCATTTCACAGGAAACAGAAAATTCACAGCACATTTCACATTTCTCAGGATGCATGGATGGGACCTATGTCCATATTGTATGAGAGACACCCAACAGCCAGTGGACATCCTTGGATGATATGACAGTGGAAAGTGTTTTTATATAAAGAAAGGAAAACTAAAGAGAAGACACCAGAATAGCCAGGAGAACTGGAAACCAAGGGAGAAATCCCTGAGTTTGAGGCAGATGGGAGGAATGTCTGAAGCAGATGCATTTTTACACACCAACAGTTCAGACTTCTACACTGAGCCTGAGCCTCTCTTTTTCCAGAATGATTTGGACCCTTAATGAAATAAAGAAATCATTTCAAACAAGACCAATAACTACTGCTTATCTTATATAAACAGAAAAGGAAATTTAACTTAGGCTCAAAGGCACATTACAAAGAAAAAGAAAACATCTAGCTATGTAACCTCATTCCTTTCATAGCCTATTTTTCCTTGCATATTGTCAGTCCTCTTCAATTAAATGCCCTGTGCTATTTTAAAGACTATTAATCAGTGCCAGCTCAAATAGATATTGTAAATTCATGCAGATGAGGAAGACAGACATCCAAGCCATAATTCTTTATTTCAGGCTAACTTGCTTAAGTTATAAACTGCCTTTTTGAACATAAAACAGGCCTGAATGATCCATTTTTCCACGGTGATTAGAAGACAGGGTGTGGGGTTGATAAGAACATGCTGATATTTGGCAGTAAAACCTCATCAAACCTTTCCGGACAAGATAATATTCAAATCCAGAATCTGAAATAAAAGCAGTATGCAATTTCTTGTCCAAGCTGAAAATCCATGATCATTTTGTTCCCATTTTTCTTCTGTCTGACACTGTTTTCTTAAATAGAAGATATTTGTTGCAGAAAAAACCTAGAGGAGTTGACACGCATAAAAAGACTTTGGTTCCCACCCTGTTTTCCTGTTTACCAAATAGCAAATCTTGCCTGAATTTCTCCAGAGTACACAAAGATAACTAGCAGCTAAATAACACACTGCCAGCAAACATATAATTATAAGACAAGACCAAGTCAATTCATCCTATCCATGCATGAAACACTCCTTGAAAGAGATGGGAAATCTTTACATGGAATCACTGTGGATTCAGGTCCAGGTGGCAGCATGGAGTGTATAAATCAGAAAAGTTGGGCCTTGATTTCTATTTTTGAAGATAATACACCTTTAAACAAAAAATAGAGCAAGCTAGAGACTCCTAATGGGCTCAAATAATGGCTATTTTCCCAGGGAAGAACAGAAAACCATGTTAGTGTAAAAGGTGATGATGGCTTTTCACCTTCCTGGAGAAGGATTTTGAGGACAGCTCACAAGAGGATGTCTTCCTGTCAAAGAGCAGTGGAATGTACAGATAATCAAGCAGTTATAAATGCACTTGATAAGCTACAACATTAAAAAGCTTGGCAGAGCCATTACTCATCTTCTAGGCAAGAGAAATGTGTGCCCCAGCCTGCTCAAGCACTCACTGATGCTCAAGCTGGCCCCTTTTGGGTCAGCCTTTTGGTCACCTTGCCACAGTAACCACAAGAACAACTCCACTGTCCAGAAATTCTTCCTGGAACTGTTCACTGCAAGAGTTTGGGTCTGGAATGAAGATATACAGGGCACTGAAAAAGCAGAGCCTGAACAGCAAGAGGGGGACATGGCTTCAGGATAAAGATGCTCCTCATTCTGTCCCCAGTGTCCTCCCTCACCTGTAATAGCCATGCAGGCTTAGAAAAGAGACCTGAGTGAGGTGGGATTGCATTATGTTGGCCCTGCATACATGGGCCAATTTTCTCATATCACAAAAGCAGCATCCTCCTAAGCCCAGGGATGATGAACAACCTTTCCTCTGCAAAATTTCTCATGTCAGGTGTCTCCATGAGAAAAGATGGTTCTTTTTGCTCTTGCCACAGCAGCAAGCCAAAAACAACAAAAATAACAGCAAAAATAATAACCCCCCCAAACAAACAACAAAAAATGCTGCACACACACCACTCCCCCACAGAAAAAAAACAAAGCAAAACAACACAAAAAACTTACACCTACAAAAAAAAACCGCAAAAAAAACCCCAAAACAAAACATTAAACTATTCAGCATTTTTTGCCTTCTTTGAAATGCCACAAATACTTCTGACAATAAACCAGGATGTTCAAAGGGATGTCCATTTGGGGAACCTAGTTTCTTAGCAACTGCAAAAGACCTCTTAAGGAGTAGAGATTTCAAGAAGAGAAGCAATGAGCATGCTCTAAACCTTGCTTCTTTTTAGGTGGTTCCAGAAGGGTAATTTGAAAATATAAACCCTCAAATCATCTGTTTCCACTGGCAAAATTTCATCTCAGTGTTGTATCAGACACAGCCTGCTGGATCCCCTGTGCATCCTCCTCCTGCCCCCACTAAAGTAAGGTGTTATTGTCAGTGCTGTAAGCAGGTCCTGTTTACATTAAGACAAATCTTCCTACATGCTTAGGAAGTTCAAACAAGCACTTGGCTGTAAATCTGAGAGGTTTACCCAGACAATGTTGTTAGCTGTTTGTGTATGTAGGAAATACTGCAGGTTGACCTATCACTTCTCCTGAAATAGGAGTTTTAGTGCATCTCCTGTGTCAGTCACAAAAAGTGATGGGCACAAAAAATGTTCGTTGTTATTAAAAAAGAAAGTCAGTCCCCAAAATAAGATATATCACACTCCATCATTTCTCTGCCAAATACTCCTGTGTATTTAATGACTCCACTGGGAAAAGAGATTAAAGAGAATTGTATAGATTGGATTATCAAATGACAAACTCTTTCAACTTGCAATTCTGAAAGCAGAACGTTCTGGCATCCCACCCCACGCTTCAGCAGCCGGAATATCAGATACAACCAAGGTTTGCCTAATCTACTGCTAGTAAGAGATGTGAGTTTCCTTTGCTGTTGGAGCAGAGCTTTTCTATTAGTCCAAAACAGAGAGCAGTGCAGCTGAGCAGAACACAGGGCAGTTTTGTCCTTTTCACTTGCCTTGCTGAATGGACTGTCAGCAGTTCAGTCTATGTATCATGAATGCTAAAGCACTGCTTCAGACCAGAGTCCTCAATAGACCTGCTGTGGTACCAGGCAGACTCCTAATTCCCACTGCTGCAAGAGCAGCACAGCACACAAAAAAATCCTCTCCCCCTCAAAAAATCCAAACATTCTCCTTTCCCTCACATTTAACAACCTTTCTGTTCTTCATTTCTGCCTCCCCTTTCTGCATTGCTGAATATACATCTGGGATGGGTTCAGTCACATTTCAGTGCTGCACTCTTTAGCCCAGCTCTCCACTGGGAAACAGGAATCACTTTAGGCGCCTCTTCAGGCAAATTTCTTTAGTGGCCACTTGTTTCCCCCCCTCTCTCCCCTGCCTCCTATCTTTTTCTGATCCCTGAATAATTTGTTCACACAGTATTAGAAGCCATAACGTCTAATAGCGAAGCACTACAAAGTCTTATATTTTCAGAATCTATTAATATTTTGTTTCTTTGGAAAATAAAAATCTGTGTGACAAGTATGAGGGAGTCACAATTTCTCTTTTGGAATTTAATCCAAATTTCTGCCAAAACCAAACATTTTTCCCCTATTACTTTAAAACCAGAAGAGTTCCCTGAACCTTGGCTCATCAGGCTTGTGTTTGCAGATGCTGCCCAGCACAATGTGCTGGGCTCCCTCCCTCCATGGTCCCACCCCAGCCTCTGGCATCCCTTGACCCCAGGACAGCAATTTGAGGAGGGATCTCCCTGGGTCAGGCATCTCCTGTCAGCTTTGCTCTCTGTCACCACAGAGCAGCATAAAGTGACACTGCACACAAGGAAATCACCACTACAAGCGTGGCTCGGGGACCTCAAATCAGGTTCATATGGCAGGACAAAATTACCATAGGACAGAGAACTGCTGAGCCAGGCAGCAGAGAGTTTTCCTCTGGTAGCTGCTCAGCAAGAGAAATGCTTACTGTCCTCTAAATTGTTTTTCCTGTCTTCTGGACAAAATCTCTTTTTGCCATTAAATTTGTAAGTCACATTACTTTGAAGATGGCTGTTATTCTGGATTGCTTTATAGATGTCAGGATTATTTACTACAGAAGTTCCTTTCATTAAGAAAAGAATTTTTATAGTTGAATTTCACTAGTTGCAAATAAGTGAGACACCATTTAAAGCACCAAAGAAGGGCTTTCACCACTTCAGAGCATTGGGTTTTGTAACCACTTTTGCAAGTCTGCAGAATTTATGGCTGAAGTGTGTTTGTATAATGTGATCCCAGATTCCAAGAAGTAAGATTCCAAATAATTCAAAGCTAAACAAGGTCTCACACAAATTATAAACTGTGAGGTTCTGTAGCGTTTTTTACTCTGGGAGCTTCTGAACCTAAAAGAGAGTGTAGGCAGAGTCATTAACAGCTGGCTGTCTCTTCCCAGGAACTCACAGGTAAGAACCACTGAGGTCCATAGCCGCTCTTGGAGGATGCCAGGTCAGCTGAATGCTCTATTCATCATCTGCATGCCTTTAACAAAGATTATATACACATGCACACACACACAAATTGCAAAAGGCCAAAGGTTTAGCCAATCTGTGAAAACCCAGCAATTAGTGCAACATCTCCTGTTAAAATCTGGTGCCCTAAGGTAACTATCTGGGACAGATCACTGAAAACAATTAGGGTTGTTAACATACAAGACGCTAATGACATTTACAGTGTGAAGTCATGTGGCACCCCTGCACGATACTGAGATTTTATATTAGAGGATACATATGCAAGCACATGTTAGAAAGCTGCTCATTAGAGACTACCAGAAATGTCACCTTAGAATCCCCACTCCTCTGAATAAAAACGTAAAAGGAGCCGTATGTTTTCTTCCAATGATGTACACTAAAGATCACTGGAGTTGTACATTTAAGCACAAGAAAAAGAGAGACAGAGGTTCCTGTCTTTACCTGCCACATTTGTAGGGACAAGGAGTGGGTCTTCATGGGCTCTGAAGCTAAATGCAATGAATCAACAGCAATAAAGGGTCATGGAGATGGATTTAAAATTCAGGTCTTCTGTTCAATTCCTCTACTTGCATCATTTTTCAGAAAGTAGTAGAGTTCCCTCTGTGCTGCCAATGATTGGCTTTGATTACTGTAGCCTTTTTGAGCACTCTCATACTTTTTAATGATGATGGAAAGACATATTTCACCTCTAGCTTTGCAAATTCTGTTCTAATAGGAAATTCAAATAAGGTTGGTTTTATTCAAGTTTTGAAAGAAAACAAATTTGGTAATGTCAAAATTTTTCATGAAACAGACTTCCAAGTGTTGACTAACTGTCATCCTGATGCTTTAGTGGGCATTTAGCAGAGCAAATTTAAAACAGCTGAAATATCTGGAAAAATTAAATAGCAGCTCTTGATCTAAGAAAAATATAAATTGATGGAGCAACCTGCATTGGATGCAGAATTAAAATGCACATGGGAAATAAACTGGAATAGCTCGCTCAATTTTTGTTCATCACAGGTCATCAAGTTAAAATGAGAAAAGCAAACTTACAGTGTTTTACTAACCTGAATTATGGAATAGCAAGTGGTCTAGGACTGCTCCCATAGCAGTTTGGAAAAACACACATTTTAAAAAGACTGAACCTTCTGGCAAATTCGTAACAGAGGATGGCCATGGGCCGAAAAGGATAGACCACACACAAGTTTTGTGGACAACCAGTGACTGGACAAAAGTCTTCCCTCTGACTTCATGATATAAACTTAATGGGTACCAATTATTTACTTTGTAAATAAGGGTCATGATTTGGTGATATTGTTCTGCTCTGCATATGCTTAAACAATACAAAAATCAATGCACCATAAGGGTGCCATAGCTTTTTTTCAAGCAGGAAGAGTTCTTTGTCACATTTTAAAAGCAAAAATCCAAACCAAAGGAGCACAGATGAAAAGGTCTTCAAAGAGTTCAAACTGAACTGCAGCCCAAATGCAAAACACAAAGATATTTTCTGTCAAGGCTTGAAAAATGCAGTTTCCCCATTGGCTAGTGGTGACTTGGAGGTTTTGGCTGGTACTAATATGCCATGAATCCATCACACAATTCTACACTTTTTGGATTCCACCTTTAAAATAACCACCAAAATTGCCAGAAGCCCAAAGCATAATTCTCAAAATTGACACGTAATTTGAGGCCTTTTACCCTTTTTTCCTTTATCACATGAAACACATTCACTGACTTGCAGAGTGTGGCTTTGTCAGAAGCTTTATTCTATAATCACTCTAGGAAAGCAGAAGACACCTTGCAACACCCACCCCACCCCACCCAGCCTTTTCTTTCTTCCTTTGTTCCCTTCAATGGCAATAGCAGGAAGGAATTTCATACAGCCTTGAGGATGAACAATCTAGTTAATAACATGGCTGGAAATTCACACATCTGGGATAAAAGCAAGCTTCATCCTGACAGCTGTTTGAAACATACAGATAGTCTCATCCTGTTCAACAAGAGCTCCCCAGTACAAATTTTAGATGACTCAGACAACGTTTTATTCGATTTTACTAACTTGGGATTTAACACTTGCTTGTTAAAAAACCTGCAAGGTAATGAAGGCCTGAAGATCTGTGAAGATTAAAAGACTAGCATGCAGTTAGGAGAGAGCACATCCGAGCAATGTGAGCACTGATCTGGGTTAACTGCCCCAAGAGCTCGGGGTTTGCACCACCCAGCAGAGGACAGAGCCTGGCCCTGGCACTCTCCTCTCGTGCCCAGCTCCACGAGGGATCACATCCTGTTCACATCTGCTGCCTCTGTCAGTCATTCACTACACCTGTCACACCTGTGTGAGCCACTGCTGTCCAGAGGAGTCTCTGTACTTGCAGAAATTGGGTATAATCCACTGGCAGATCCTTGTCTTCAGCATTAATAATACTAATACTACTAATAAACAATAATAATAGTAACACTGCTGTGTACAATCTGCTGGCCAGAAAAACCACTTTCATTTACAATATGAATAATTATAAGCCCAGAACTTCCTCTTCTCTTCTAAGCAGACCCACTTCTTGTTCCTGCTTACTTTTGGCTCTGTCTACCCAATGTTTTGAGCATTTCCTGCATACTTTGAGGGGGAAGAAGGTGCCCATTCCACTCACAAGCATCCCAATAAAACTTCTGGTTTTACAAACCACTCTGCACTTCTTTTAACAACAGACAACAAAGCGACATCTCCAAAAACCTATCAGCAAAAATGATGCTTTCAGGAGAGGTTTCCACCCTGTTTTTTAGGCAAAAAAGATGGATCAGATCAATCCAAGTTGTTTCAGCACAAGGGAGGAGGTAGGCAGGAGGCAAACTTGAAGGCATACAGGGAAAATACACACACAAGCAGTATTTCACTGCATGGGCTTTATATATATAATATATATATATATATAATCTGGCAGTTGAACATGTCCAGCTTTACTTTAACCTTTTTTTCATTGTTTTAGTAATTTTATCTCTTGATGACAGATGAGGTGGATATTACTGGAAAACTAAATTATTTCTTTGACTCAGTGTTCTGCAGGGAGAATGAGAGAAACATGCCAAAATTGGAGAGAAATTTCCCGGGGACAGAAAATGAAAAATTAATGAAATGCTAGGCAACATGCAAGTATGTCAAATGACCGAAAAAAGGAATAAGAACAATTAAAATTAAACAATGCTCTGGAGAGGTCAGGAGGATCAGGAAGTCAGGAGCAAGAGCCTGAAGAACCTTTATGGAGGAAACCCTTTAACTCCCCATGAGGAGCAGATGAGAGAGCAGGCAAACTCAGGTTCAGGACAGAGAGTGAGGAACATCAGGCTCCCTGAGCCTGGCCTGAGCACCAGGAAAAGTTACTGGCAATAACTTGAATAAAAAGTGACACACATTCACAGGAGAGGTGTCAAGGTGAACAGACCCATTTTTTTTCCTGTAGAGAGGCAACAGTGAGAACAGATCCAGAATGAATAAGCCAATCCTGCTGAATTAATTTTCAGCAGAGGTATCTTGTCTATAGCCAGTAAGTAAGTGCAGAAGACAGTGTAGATAATGCAGTAACTTAGCAGGGAGGGGGAAAAGTAACGTGTAAGCTAATTTTCCTTATTGTACAAAAAGCTGTGTACATATTATTGCATGTGGAAATGCTCTGCACTGGTGATCCAGTTATTGAAAGGCTGTGTCAGCACCAAGCCCAAATTTGCTGCCCCCATCTTGCAGTCACCCAGCCGCCTGTGAGCTGAGCAGTCGACAGCTCCGAGCCCCAGCCTCCATCCTAATCCCATCTTGGGGCTGCCAAACTGACTCTGTGCACTGATCCTGCAGCAGCCCCACATTTGGGACTGCCGTCCCAGCTTGGAAACAGCTCTCTCTTGGTAGGAGACCACAGGAGAAGGCTATGGATTGAGTTTTAAACTCAAGAAGACACTTAGGAATATGGCTATGCTACTTTGGGACAGGGCTGTTTTCCTAGATTCAGCCTGCTGATAAAAAGACTGATGCAGGAACATGAAGAAATGAGAAAATAGGTCAATCACTCACTTCTGAGAACAGAAGAGAAAGGGGATAATGCTGGAAAACAAATAGTTGAAAGGAAATCTGACTAGATGATGGTGCAGTATATTGACCAAGAAAGAATCACCAGTGACAGCAGAAAAAAAAGAAATCAAACAGGCTAATGATGAAGAACAGAAAGCACCTGCTTTACAAAAAGCAGTAAAAGGCTTCTTGGGGTCCATATCCCAGAAACCAACATGTTTTGCCAGGCACAGTAATAGCCTCCAGTCTCCTTAATTCTCTTTTAAAATGATTAATTTTCTATCAAGGCTGCTGACCCACAGGTCACATGGTGAGCACAGAGTATCTGCTGGTATCAGCTAGGCTGCATTCCCCTACCACAAGCAGCCAGCATTTCTGTTTTACGGAAGCAGAGTGAGGAGAATTGTCAGATGGTGAGAAAGGTGCCAAGACTTCTTTGATGGAAGGTGATAGACAGGTCTCACACTTCCATACCAACTGTTTCCAAGCCTGATTTTTCAATCACTTTTAATAATTTCTCCTGGATCCAAAACGAATGTGGACAGATGACATGATACTCAGACAAAACCTGACTCTCCCAGTGGGAGGAGGAATATTCCTGTGGTTTGTATGAACTCAAATTTAAAGCCAAAGAAAGTAACATTTTTCCTATATGCAACCATTACATTTCCTTTCTATGCATGTCCTCCTTCCTGTAAAAGAAAAACACTCAGGAATAAGTGAGATCCAATATATATATATTTATGTATATATATAAAGTGTGATGCTGGAGGAAACCTGCTGCCAGAAACCCTGCATGCTTTGGGACTGAAGCCATGCTGAAATCCACTGGAGCCCTTCATTCACAGCTTGGTGGTCATCTTCCAAAACCCTGCACGAAGCTGTACCCCAGGGCTTCTTCTGCAGGTGTGAGGAAACTCATGGATTTTACATCACTAGTGGCACAACATGAGAAACAGCCCCATCCCTACCAAATTGACTGGCAGACTTTTCTCCCAAATGAGTGTTTTACCAGTTCAACAAGAATAAACACGTCGTAAATGGCTGTCCACCAGCAGAGTGGGGGTAAAGTGATGCTCACCAAACTCAAGCCAGACCAAAGGCAAAGAGCCAGCTGGCACCTGTCAGAGGAAATCAACAGTAGGCAGAAAAGGCATGAGGTGGAAAGGGGAGTGCCAGGTTTTTACCTCAGGTATGTCTGTGCAGACTTTTGAGTCCCTGGGTTTGGAAGTGGATTTGTGCAGGTGTAGCCAGCACTTTCTCTGTATTTATTGCAGCACCAGATTTAAAGCACTGGTTCAGTGGCACAATGATGAGCAATGACATCACAGCCCAGATTTGCTTTTGGATGTACAGCTGTTCATCTGGATTTTTGGCAACCATCTCCATGAGCTAAGGTTTTCATTGGGCTCTTTGTTTGGTACCGGCTGGATCCTTAACAGCTGGAGTCAGCAGCTGTAATTTCACATTGCTGCAGTGAATCCCAGGAGAGCTGTTATGATTTGTCCCAGCTGAGGATCTGGCCCACAGAAGGAGATAGATCACATCATAAGGGAAGCAGCTTTGCTGAGGAGCCATCCAGTCTGCCATCTGGCTTTGCAGCATTGGGGCTGACACTTCAACAGAAAGAGAGGAAGGAAAGACTCCACTGAGCCTCTGTCTGGATGTGCAGCCCTGCACCAAAGTTGGGTGGGGACATAAATCCCTGCATGGGATCCTTTCCTACCTGGAAGCACAGATCTTTGCCCTAGATATTGCTAAGCATTTTTCTGCTTATAAATCAGCTGCATCACCATGACACTAATTCATTCACTGGCACAAGTGAGTCCTAAGTAAAACAGAAGAGGGGAAGGGGAAGGGGAAGGGGAAGGGGAAGGGGAAGGGGAAGGGGAAGGGGAAGGGGAAGGGGAAGGGGAAGGGGAAGGGGAAGGGGAAGGGGAAGGGGAAGGGGAAGGGGAAGGGGAAGGGGAAGGGAAGCCTTTTTTGCTTTCCTCTTAAATCCAACATAAAATAATGACCAGAGGAGGCTGCGAGCTACTTGGGAAGTAAATGTTACAGGGAGAGATGAACCTCAATAAAGTGACCATGTGGGGAGAGGAAGCATTGTGCAGGGTCTGGCTGCCAGGCTCCTGGGAAAGAAGTGTCTCCAAAATCCATGGATGAACCCACCCATGGATGGAGTCCTGCTATTCAGGGCTCTTCAGCACATGAAAGAATGTATACAACCCACAACAGTTTATCCCTGGGCTCCTTTTCTGCATTTACACCTTAGATATCACATCACCTTGTGATGCACCCTGACCTTGGGGTGTCCCACAGCCTCTGTGTTGTCCTGACATCCTTGCTGAGTAACATTTAGAGATAAGCCTCAGAAAAACCCCAGCAAGAGGCTGGTTCATCAACAGACATGTCCCCAAGCCAGCCCCTACCGTCACTGTGCAGCTCACACTTAATTACAGAGAAGGCCAAAAGAATTTAATTTGGATAAGAAGTGCAATTGCTGGGCAACCGCTGAAATAGTATTTCAACTTGTCAGAGCATCTCCTCATGAGAAGATCTCAATATTATGAGGTTAAGAAAATCTGAATGTGAAGCTGAGCCACAACACAAAAGCTGTGCTATCTGTCAAAGTCATCAACAGCCTTGTCGGAGGGATTTAGCAGTCAAACTCCCAGCCCAGGGCCTGTCAGCTGTCTCCCACAGCAGATAATGCATTCAGTAGCTAAACTCTCACATGAGACAAAAAATTATTTGACCACAGAAGTGAACTTTGGATTTTAGACTCTCCTTCTCTTCATTGGTGATGAGCGTGTAATAAGGAGGTGAAAACAAGAGCTGCAAAACAACTGAAAAACAGATGTAAGTATTTCTGAATTAGACAGGAAGCTTTTTCTGCTGGAGGACTGTACACACCTGATCTGCAGTACTTCCAGGACTGCATCCCTAAAAAAATTACTAATTTAACAAGTAGGTTTGAAACTTCTACAGAGTAATAGCTGACCTTGATAACCATTGATCAGAAAGTACTTTACTGTGAAGCACTCCCCTTGCAATCCATGTATAAAAGCTTTCATAGAATTCTCACCACTGCTGAAATGGTGGGGCTGGTATGGCTAGAAGGAAACAGAACTTATGCTCAGCCTCCCTATTCCCATGGAGGAAACAACAGCAGAGTGTAAAATCAAAAATTTGACTTAACCAAGTCCAGGGAAGTTCTGAATGTCTGAAATGGAGTGGAAAGCTGCTTCCTGAGTGGCTGTACCCTGAGCCACAAGGCACAGGACAGCCCTGTCCTGAGCTGAGGTGGTGAGCAGCAAGGTTTGCTCTGATGGCAGCGCTCTGAGCCTGGGCTGCATTGTGGCATTCACTGCTTAACTGGGAACACATGGTCACCTCCACCTGCAGAGAGCTGAGCCTGAATTCCTCCCCTGCCCCACTACAGTCACAGAAATTCACAGAAATTCAAACTCCAAAGACACATCATCATATGTGATTTCACAGATATACCCTGAGTTGCTACAGGAGCTGGTGTCCTGCCTCAGCACCCTGAATGCTCCCAGTGCTGAATGCACTGGCAATGCTGCTCCAGGGGCTTTTGTACTCACTGGAATCACTTGCTACAAGCAAAGGCATTATATGACCTTTCTCTCCAGATAAACTAGCAAATTAGCCCTCTAAACCTGCATCAGTTGGGCTGTGTTAAAAGGGAGAGCCTTCAATCTCTGCAATAAATCTGTAATGCAGTCAGCACGCAGAGCAGCAGGATAAGGGGGGCATCTGACACCAAACAGATGTCAGATTTGATCTTTTTTTTATTCCTCTCCGCCTAGTCTAGACAGTGAGTCTCACGTGCTCCCACCTGGGGACACATCTGCTTGATCAGGCTCCTGGAAATGAGCAGTGATGCACCTCATGTGGATCACCCAGAGAATCTTCTTTGAGAGATGCGACGCCTACATCATCTCATAGTGAAGATGACACCCCAGCACAGGCTGGAGGCAGGGTGCTGAGGCGAGGGTGAGCTGATCTGCTCTGCCTTTCCAACCAAGCTGACAAATCCAGAGACAACAAGCAGCAGTTCAGTGGTGGAGGGCAAGTGATTACCTCAATGTCACAACACAGACAGTGGAGTGTATCCCACACCAGACACCCCAGCCAGCCACTGCAATCCCATTAATGAGGACAGGGAGAAAACAAGCCACAAATCTCCCCCACCACCTCAGTCTGAGACATTTGAAATGCTGTCCTAAAATTTATTCTTCTCAATGTTTGCAGGTCACCTCTTTGATAAACTAGTTTCCTGCTCAACCTCTAATGACAAGTGAGGCACTTGTCAGTGCTCCCAGGGCAGGGGAAGCCCCTGGGCCACTTCACAGTGGGGTGCTGCAGGGGAGGCTGCTGGGCTGGGGGCCCTGAATCTCCACCACTGCCTTCTGCCCAGCTTCCTGAGAGCACCAACATTGCACCCTCAAGCCTAAGAGCAGGGAAGAAATTTAAGATGTTTGAGATGTTTAAGAGAAGTGGGTCAGTTAGCAAGACTGCACAAATGGCAGTTCCAGAAGGGTGTTGTTATTTATACAGCACCACAGGGGACTCTGGAGATTCAAAGACAAATAAATCATGACAGACTCCTTCCCTGAGGGACTTTGTAATCTACAGCTCCAGCCCTCAGGGATGGTAAATGCTTCCTGTGAGGTGATTGGTGCTATCAACTCCCACTGACTTTATAATAGACACAAGGATGCTTAACACCTTGATAGACAACACTTTCAAATTACTTTAATCTTCAGCAGTAAGGCCACTTACACAGTTTAAACATAATCAAGTAGCAAATGATAACTATACCAAAGAATAATATTCTGCAAAGGACAGGGGGAGGACAGGACCTCCTAGATTTTAATCTCCAGATTCTACACTACTGGGATTGGTTGATAGGGGATGGACATCTCTGAGGGGTTGAACAGGAAAGTGACCTCATGAGGGTGCAGCAAGACACAAGGGAAAACATCACAACCAAATCTGGCCTTCAGCACTGCCTGGGACAAGACCCTTCACTGCTCTAAACTGTGTCAGGGGGTATTTCTTCATTTGGGATTTTTAAGTGGGTTTCTTTACCATTTCCATTTCAGTCACTTCATAAATGTTAGTTGTGTAATACTAAACCATTTACAGCAAAAAATTTTCTTTCCTAACAAATAACTGATCCAGATGGAAGAGATGCAGGAGTGTCCTAGATCTTCAGACTATAAATCTGATTCAGCTGCTGCCTCTAAGCTCAATCTTTCAATTAAATTTTCTCCTTTTAAAAGTGGTTTTGTGTTTGAGAGGGGAGAGGTGTATTTCTTTCTTTTGGGCATTGAATCTTGCAGCAATGGGGTTGCCTTTTTTCCCCCCAAATCTTACATGTCCAGGTAATTTAAGCTGCTTCCTCCATGTAATGACTAGCATGCTTTAATTCCATAAAAATTTCAACAGAGAGACAGGTCAATCCTTATAATGAAGCTTATCTTGTGGAAGCTGTATTATCTGAGGCAGATAGTCAATGTAATATTTATGTGCTCTGTTTATTAACGCCTTTGATGGGTAATGGTGAAGGTTATTTGTGTTTGTTGGGGGATTTTTAATCAAATTGCCTATATTTCTGTATAGACAGGGAGAGATTATGATACTGTTCTGCCAATTGGTACAGAAACAACACTTCAAATCACTAAGAAAAATAATTATTTTATGTGCAGGAAGAAAAATACTGTTCACCTTTTTTAGCACTTTTCATATGGAGTACTCCAAGTGTCTTGAAGAGATCAAGGATGGGGAAGAGACATTGTCCATTAGAATCAATTAAGCTACCCTTTAAACTTCAAAGTGATCTGTCCATGTTCAAGTCTTACAAGCAGAGGGACAGAGAATTACAGCCACTGTGGGGTTTGACATCACAAATATCCCATAAGAGCCTCACTGTGAGCAATGTATACATGTGGAGAAGCAGACACAGGCCCTGCAGCCTTCATGCCTCAGGAGGAGGATCCACTTTGCTGTGCTTCCCTCTCAGCTGCAAAACTTCCCCAGCACACATACATCACTCATCTTACCCTGTTCTATAAGCAGGCTGAAGGTGTGAAATACACTGGGGGTTTAACATCCAATTAACTCTAGAAAGGGACAGAACAACTCTAGTTTTTAGTGTCCACAACTTCAAAGTTTCAAAAGTAAACCCTGTTAGTACAAGAGCTGCTTCTAGTTCCAGAGGCAGTAATATAAATACAGGTAGTGTCCTAAAAAGAAACATCTTCCCAGGTGGATAGAGACAGGATGAGACAGAAGAGAGGTCTCAGCTTATTTGCAGACCAGTGTGAACCTGCACAAGGCTTTCCAGTCTCATCTTCTTCTGCTTCCCAAAGGACTCCTTAAACATGTTATTGTTTTCACTGGGACTTCATTCCAATGGTGGGAAACAATCCATCAAAGATATTTTCTGCTCTAAAATGCTGCTTGGCTTTATGAGGTAATAATAAACATATTAAATTTTATTCCTGTGAAAGATGAACAGCAGCAGCAGCACATATCTGAACAGTGCCTCTAACATAAATTTCACATTTTCCCAATTCACTGAAAAAAGCTGGATTTCCTTTCTGTCTTGCATTTCAGACAGGGCTAGATTTCAAAAAAGGAATGTCTTTTGCAGGTGTAATTTTTGCATAATTAGGGCATCCTCATTTGTGTGCCAGCCTTGAGAAGAGAGAGACAGGCTAAATCCTTGTGCTTCCTTCTGCCTCTGTGTGGCTGCATATCAAAGACCTAGAAATATTCTGCACCCTAAATTCAGTTAGAAGGCTGAAAACCACAATAAAGGCTCAGGGCTTCAAAAGCCATACCTGAGTGCTCTCCATTAAGTATCACATCTTCCATTCAATAATCTCAAATTACTTTGACCACTTGCTACAGAGATCAGACTGAGATTTCTGCTCCTATCTTGTTAAAGCCACTTCTCAGTCACCAGTACTGCTCCAGGACAGCAGTGAGAGCACTGCTTAGAAACTCATCCAGATAACAAGAATAAAATACAAAAGAAAAAAACTTGTGTTATACATGCATTGTTTAGGCCACTTGCAAAAGTCAAAGAGCTGTGAAAGCCAGAGAGAGAA